>NC_090936.1:818228056-819478056 GCF_040938575.1 Ambystoma mexicanum | reverse complement strand
CAGAGGAGGGTCTCGTGTTCCATTGACGTCTGCTGCAACACACGTTGGCTATTTTTCGCTGTCTTATAATTCTGTATGCAGAGGGCCTTGGTCAGAAAGCACAAGGTCGCTTCTCTCCTTTTCACCCTCTTGTTATGTGCCATCTTTCTCCTCCTCTTGAACTACCATGTTGAGTTAGATCTCATGTCATGCTATCTGCCTTCCTCGACCTGTGCTCTCGTGCTCCACCTTCTCCACTGCTTGTGGGGAAGGGAAATGCTGTCAGGTGCGTGTGATTCTGGTCAATTGCCCAACTTTGCCTGACCCTTGTATTGGGATGTCAGGTAAACAGCTCTGGTGTTAGTCTGTTGTCTTTCGTGTTGTGTGAAAGTGTTTGCGTCAGAAAAGTGGGGTTTGTAGTCTTTTGGAATATCCTACGTGGAGAAAAGGTTTTGAAAGAAGGGTAATACCGTGTTTCCTGTTGGTGTCCCACTCCCACTCCCCAAGCACCGCCCCATCCAGGTGATCTTCACTCACTGGTCCACCCGAGAAACTGGATCCAATAGTGATGCCGTGTCCTCGTTACCTGATGACAGATCCCCGGAGACTAACTAGGGAGACACCTTCAGGTTTCTCACACTTCCTACCACCACCGTCTCTGTCTTCTAATGGACTACCCTTTCATTCGATTCTCTTCCCTTTTTTCTTCAGTGATACACAACTGTATCTCTCTTTTACATATATGCTACCATTTGAGCCCAATGATCTCTCTGTTTTCCAACTTTCAGTGGGTTTTGCTTTTCTGTCTCATTTTGTTTCAACTCTTCAATTCCTTGTCTCAGTCTTAATTTCATCTCATCATCTATTTCCCCCATTCTGGTATTCCACTTACTATCACCACTCCTTCTTTTTTGTGCTCTTCTTTTCACACCACTGCTGTTTTGAGCTCCATCAGTTCTCCAATTGTCATCCTAAATCGTTTTACTTTATTTCCACTCTCTTCTTTGGTCCTCTGTCCCTCATGTCATCTTCTCTCCATACCCCTTCTCCTCTGGATCTTGTCCTTCTTACTCACTTCTTCTCTATAACCCCTATTCCACTCTCCTTCTGCTTCTATTCTCTCCCTTGTTGTAAAGTGCAACGATACTGCACTGCATCCTTCAACTGCTGACTCATACACTCACAAGATGCTGTAGGTCCTTTATAAAGGGAACCAGGTTGGTTCTGTCTTTCCCTTATGGAAGAATTGACTGCAGCAGGAGCTCTGAAAGTACTAAGGTATCACATTGGCTCAATTATGTCTAAATTCCATGCTTGAGGGGTGTGCTGTATTTCATGATTTTATCCTGAGCCTCCATCAAGTCTGGTCACCATTTTTCTTCCCTTTTGACAGTTGATTATGTGCAGCAGTACCTGCTAAGTGTTTGTTTTTCACTGTGGCAATGTTGGATGCTAGATCATACTGTTTGCAGGGCTCCAGCTCTGCTGGGTCATGCTTCCAAAGCCCACAGATGACATCTGCAGTTACACCATACTATGAGAGTCACAGGGCTGCACTCACTGGGGACAATCGCATCAAGGCCACACAGTGTCTGATCCAGAGTACGACTCCACTCACAGAACAGAAACGCCATCTGCAGATAGTTCTGTTTGGTCTTTTCATACTGTTTCTGTATTCCCATATTGTTCTTCTTGAGTGGGAGTCTATATGTCTCATTTCACTGCCCGCCTTTTCCATTCTCCATAGGATATTGTTAAAAAATGAATGGTTTCCATGCTCCAGGACAAAAGCTACTCTTCCCATGTTAGTATCATAAGGCTCAGTCTAGAATCAGTGGTCATGTTGGTCCTTGGTTTGTGAACTGGAGTTTGTAAGGCTTACAACAGGGTCTGGGTCGCTGGAGCAGTGCTACCTCAAAATCCATGGTCACAGGGTAATGGCAAAGGGTCAGGCAATCCTTTTTTCTTCACCACTTCTTCTCCTCAGCATTCCCATCTTGTTGGGAGGAGCTGACTTGTTTTCCAGGATAAGGGTCACTAACAGGGTGGCCTAGTTTGCCAGATTTGGGACGTGCCTGCTGCTTGCCTGGGGAACCTGGGGCATCACCTGTGTACCTCACCAAGGGCCACAGCCCCATTTCCCTTTACTTGATGTAGTCATCCTATGGAAGGCAAAGGACTTGCTGAACACAACCCTGAGATTAGGCATAGGGCCTCATCACAAGGTTGGCGCTCCGGTAAGAACAGCACCAGTAAGGCAATACCGGCATCCATTACCGGGCCAGTGTATCATGACCCTAGATGCGGTTGCTACCAGCATCGCCAAGGACCCGCTGTCGCCGTGCACCACCGTACCGGCACGCGGGCACGTGCGCATATTGGGAGGCCTTAATACTGTCATGCCGCAAAGAAGGGGAGAACACGAGTCACACGTACAAGTACATACCGGCATCGAGATGCCTGTAAGAAGGGCCACCATGATGCTGGCAATACCGGCATCGCGGACCACCCATAAACAGCAAACTGCTGTGTAACCAAGTGCCACAGGTGCACTCAATCAGCACAGGTGGAGGCAATGGAGTCAGGGTCAGCACAAAACGAGCACAGCCACACACCACACCCCCCTCCAAGGCAAAATGCTACCACTTGTACTTGCCATACTGGGCCTGGAGGACATGCCTGCACTGCTACTCCTTGAGCAGGCAGTACAACAGGAAACACAGAGGAGACGCCGGAGAAGGAGGGTGAGACATGCCCAGCAAATACCACCAGTGCAGGCAGTCGCTCCCCACAGACAGCCAACAATCCAACGTATAAGGTCCAATCCATTTGACTTAACCCCAGCACAGATCCACACCCTGTACCGCCTGGACAGAGACACCATTACCAACATAGTGGAATTAATACAGGACGACTTGGTCAGCCTGATCAACATCCGCACAGCCATCCCCCCTTTGCGGAAGGTGGCATCTGTGCTCCACTTCCTGGCCACAGGCACTTATCAACACACAGTGGGCCAAATGCATGGCATGTCCCAATCATGCTTATCTGTTGTGTTAAACCAAGTGCTGGATGCACTACTGAAGCACACAAATGCCTACATATCCTTACCAAGGACACCACAGGAGGCAAATGCCACCAAAATAGCATTCCATGCACTGGCAAGCACGCCCAATGTAATTGGTGCCCTCGACTGTACCCATGTAGAGTTGGTAGTCCCACATGCCGTGGAGGTGGTCTACCTCAGTCGGAAGCTATACCATTCCATCAATGTGCAGATGGTGTGTGATGTCAGCCAGATAATAACACACTGCTGTGCCAGATACCCAGGATCCACACATGATGCCATGGTGCTGCGGAACTCCTCACTAACCCGCTACATGGAAGGAGACGTTGTACGAAGTGGCTGGCTGTTGGGTGAGTCTGCCCTCTGGGCCATGGGGGCAGATGGATTGGGGGGAGGTACATGCATATGCTAGGGGAATGCCCTCTGGGCCATGGGGGCAAATGGATTGGGGGGGAGGTACATGCATATGCTAGAGGAATGCCCTCTGGGCCATGGGGGCAGATGGATTGTGGGGAATGGTAGTTTCTTAAGTCATCCGCAGACACACAGCCCTCACATATGCATGCAAAATGCCCCTAGCCAAGACATACATTCCCTGGTGCTTTAAAATCCTAGGACCCTAGGTCGTGTATGTCACACAAGGCTCCCTCTATGGATTGGCATGCATTGTACAGGGCTGACAGTCATGTGGATGTGGCTGCCAATGACGAGATAGTGCATATGACCTTGAATGATGTACAGGCTGAGCACACCTGTCAACTGAGCCTCATCCTCACACATACCTCCTTCTGCTCCCATGTAGGTGATGCTGGATATCCCCTGAAGCCGTGGCTACTCACCCCTGTCAGGAACCCACAGAACGGGCACGAGGAGGACTTCAATCGTGCACATAAACGTACACGTGTGGTCATTGAGCAGACGTTTGGCCTTTTGAAGGCACAGTTTCGCTGCATCAGCAGGTCGGGAGGGGCACTCATATACGGGCCTGAGAAGGTGGGCAAGATCATCACGGCATGTGTAATGCTACATAACATGTGCACCCGGCGGAACATACCCCTCCCACCTGACGTGGAGCTGGCACCACCTGGTGAAGTAGAAGGAGAGGAAGGAGTAGAAGTAGGACATAGGCCAGGACGTGAAACTCGTGAGGGTCGCGCAGTGCGCCAAATGGTCATAGACCAATCATTCTGATGTACTTTGATGCAGAGGGTGCCATGTGTTGTGAACTGTGGACACTGGGTGTGTGGGCACATGTGCGCGAATCACCATGAAGCAATAAATTGACATGCATAAAATCAGCAATGTTCACTCATGTGATGTTTGTTACACAACTGGTGTATTCGTGAGGAATTAAGTACAACATGATACAACAATCCACGCCCCCACCACCCCTCCACCCACCCCCAACCTACTCCCATTCCCCCAAACACCCCAGTACTACACACTACACCCACCACCAGCCCTCCACCCACCGCCTAACACCCAAAGTCAACTATGGCACAACATGTGTCTGCATGTATGCCCAAAGGGATTATGCAGGGTGACCCTGCTACTGTTGAGCCCCCTTGGGAGTTGGATCTCTGTGCGGTGCGAACTCCGCAGGGACATGCGCACAGGGCTGGTCTGCCTCGAGCCCGATGGCGTGGTTGATGCGGATGACACGGATGGTTGGGATCCAAGGGGCCGGGTTTGCCGTTGGTCCATGCGGTCAGCAATCCTGGTGAGGATCTGAGCCAAGGCATTGAAGCCATCACGCACTTGCTGTGCATTTGAGTTAATGGCCTGGAAAACGGACGCGGTGCTGTCCTGGATAATACGGCGTGTTGTCTCCCCTTCAGCAAGGTACTGCTGCACATAGCCTTGCATCACCTCCTGCCGGGCCTCCATCCTGGAGAGACTTCCCTCAAGGTCCCGTATGGCAGTGTGGGTTGTGGTTGGTGGGTGATGTGGTGGCACAGCATGGATCTTGGGGCTGTGCATGGCCGGAGACCACTGTCCATGGCTGCCCTGGTCGGATGTGTCCCGCTGAGGTGTGTCCTGTGGGGTGGCCTGCGGGCTTGGTGTGTGCACTGCAGGCTCTGAGTGGACAAGTCCTGCATCGCCCTCATTGTCCGGCCCAGCTATCTCATCAACACTATGATCAGCCGATGCAGCCATCTCCCCAATTGTGCTGGCAGCAGCAGAATATGTGCCATCCTCCATGCCTGCTGTGTCCTCAGCCAGTGTGGATGGTGTGACCACGGATGCAGGTGCAGGTGTCAGCTCTTCCTGTGTACTTGTCTGTGGTGCTTTTTTTGCACCGGTTCTTGGCCCGCTTCCCGCATGGCCCATCCTTGGTCCACTTGAGGTCAATGGACCTGTGCCATCAGATTGCCTCCTAGGCATTTTGGCTGGTGTTGTGCATTGTGCACTCCCTTGCGCTTCATCACTGTCAGCATCCGTACCTGTGGGGGACAGAGAGTGGCAGGATATCAGTGATTGTTCTGCTTGCATTGTGCATGCATTAGTCATTGGACATGTGGCGCCATCTGATCAGTTGCATTCGTGCATTTGTAGGGGACTGTGTACATGCAATGTTGAAGAGTGGATTCTGATAGCGTAGTCGTGTCCACATGTACACATTGTTGGGTGCAGTTGCACATTGATGTGTTTTGGGAGGGTCGTCCTGGGTGGCACATGCCCATGATATGTGTCTTGTGGGTGTATTCGTGTATGACCGCAACATGCATTGGGATGGGATGGTGGTAGACCCAGAATGCGTACATGGATATGTGTAGGTGTGCATGATGGCCCATTTGTTGGCTGGTGTAGCAGCCACAATTGGGGGAGGGTGATTATGATTATTTTTACTGTTTCAGTAGGGACACTCACCTTCATCTGCCGATGTTGGCACGCCAAACTCTGCTTCACCGACTCCTTCGATGGACTCCACGTCTATGATGGAGCTGCAGGTCTCCTCCCATCTGGCCAATTTCAGTGGGGAGTGTGGTCCTCCTCCTGTTGCCAGCTCCTGGCTCCGATTAGCTGACAATATGTGCCGGACTCTCAGCCTGAGGTCGTCCCAATGTTTTTTGCAATCACACACTGTGCGTGCGGTGGTGCTGACTGCACTTACTTTCTGGGCAACTTCTTCCCAGATGGCCTTTTTCCTGAGCTGGGCTGGACGCCTGAGGTCGTTGCAGAACACCACTTCTGCATTTGCCACAAGGGTGTCGGCCAACATGTTCAGCTCATCATCTGTAAAACGTGGTTTGCGCAGGCGGGCCGTGCCTCTCCGGGTGGTCTTCGACATGTTGTCAGTGGTGGCCTGGGAGTTGGGGTGTAGAGGGTCCTGCAGGTGGAGGATGGCAATGGATTGAGTTTTTAAAGATGGCCGCCATGGCATTTCCCGTTCCGGCGCGATGACGTTACTTCCGGGTCCGGTATTGATGCACTCGCTATTTGCACTATGTTAATAATGGTAACGGTATTTAGGGGTTGCCGAGGGCGGAGCCGTTCTGTGCGTATTGGTCGATGCCGCTGTGTGGAGGTTTGGGGGTCGTTACCGGCATGCCGGTACGGTCTTAACCGGCATGCAGGGATGCGCGCGCCCGCGCACTCTTGATCCTCCGCTATGTGCGGGTTGGTGCCAAGCCGGACATGTTATTACCGCCATGCCGGTTCGGCAAGATTTTTAGCGCCAACCTTCTGATGAGGCCCATACACTTTTATTTGGCCTTGCATATAAGTCTTGCAGTCCCACATTGACAGAACACATTCAGCTTTCACTCCTCATCCCTTGTGGCACACTTGCATGTAGGGAAACATTGTACTCCAAACACCAAGATTTCTTTAAGAAGCCGAAAGCATTAGAGCAGTGTCGGAAACACCTTATCATGTACCTTACTCTGCACAACCCATACAACCTTTGAAAGAACACCATCCACATCCACTTAGGTTTTCTCCTGAATGTACTTGATGATGCAGAGATCAATGACTGTGTCTGTACCTCCCACTGTTCACTTGCCTCCCAAAACTCAAGTAGTTATAGAGCTCAGTTTCTCTTTTTGACATACATAGACAACTCTCTTTCTCACTCCTTTTGCCATGAGGCAGATTGGTCTGTTGAAAAAGTGTAAAGGTTTCCGAAATGGTAAGTGCTCCTAAGAGGTTAGTGGGTAATGTTTTAATGACACACTTAGCTGTGCCTGAAAATCCCCCAGGTCTTGCCCAGCCCCATGAATCAATCGGATACAAAACTATGATAGGGGATTTATTGCTATTTTCCAATATCCCAGTCCATCTCTACAATTCCTCATTCCAACAACACAAAAAAGAGGAGGACTCTGTGACAGTATTTTGCTAACAAATAGAAACCTATCACACATATTTTCTTATCCACTGCGGTAGAATGGCAAATGGGGAGCTAGGATCATCTGATGGGTGAGATGCTACCACAGGATACACTGAATTAATTTACTCCAAAAGAACTGGGCAGCAATTAAGTTTACCAGTTTCCACTGTGATACCACAAATGCCTTGTACGCTACTCCCAGCGAAGAGCCGGTTGGCCCTGCACAGGCAATGAAAAAGGAGGTGGAACATGTGGAATGGGGAAGAACACGCGTAAATGTGGGCATTACGAGGGACGTTCCACAGTCAAAAAATTGCACCGCCCATACGCATGACAACCAACCATATTCTTGTACTTCAACAGGGCTCACCGGCGCACAAAAAAACACACGCAAATCCTGAAAAACCTACACCACGCGATAGCAGGCGTAAACATCAATGTGCACACAAACAATGCATAAAAAGCCCACGTGATCAACAAACGCACATATACAGCTACGATGAATGTACCATTTGTTTCAGCAGTGATCGTGCGACAGCGCAGGAGGAGGAGGAGGATGGCCAGTGCCCTGATCTTCCACCGAAGGTCCACCCTTTTTGAGATGCCTGACGAGCAGATCTATGCCCGTTATAGGTTCCCCACTAATATCATCTTAGACATGGTCACGGAGTGGGAAGATGACCTCACATTACCCACCCTGTCCTCCCAAGCAAGGAGCCACTTGCAAAAGGTGCTCAGTGTACTGCATTTTTTGCCCACTGGATCATTCCAGCGGACCACCACCATAGTTGGGGGCATTTCACAGGCCACTCAGTCACGCTGCCTACACCAGGTGTTAGCCATAATAACTCCACGCCCCTCTGTCTGCTGGCATATATATATATATATTACATGGACAAGTGTACTTAAGGTTTAGGTACAGTTTAGTTATCAAATTTTGGTTTTAAGAACATTAAATAAGCGTCTGTAAGATTTGCTGGTAATCTCTGCTTTAGAGTAACGGTACTATCTTTACATTCAAACCATCCACATTTCTTTTTTATATATGCAGTGTAGTGCCCTGAGTTGGTTGTGGCTCCTGCGTGGTAGATTATACCTATTGTTGTGAAGGTTTTCCTACCAAGTGAAATTTGACCATGTGTGAATCCAGTCAGCTTGTAGTTCTTTTTGGTACCATCTGCATTGTAACGTAGAAGCATTAGTTTTACGTATTTACTATGTGTTTGTATTACTAACGTGGAGCGATTATCTGAATTGCAGGTCGAACATAATCTACCGTGGTTTGCATTTTGTACAAGTTGCTGAAATGGATCGGATTCACAATTAGGTATTGATATATACACAAAGCGCTCATTGGGGATTTGTTCTTGTGTCACAATGTTGCAGAGAGTGCATGTATGTTTCCACATGTATGAAATCTGGAAGATTTCATTTATAGGTATGTTTTTGTTTTCCAGTACTAATAGTAAGTACATTAGAAATTCTTGTGGATCTTCCTGTGAGTTTATAGAGAATTTCACCATTCCAGCACAGTAGTCCAATTGTTGTCTTATTCCATAAACACTATACGTGTTGTCAGGATTGTTTGCTGCATTTCTGTGAAGTACTAACATTTGCAAACACAATGGGTCTGTACTGTGTAAGTAAATGTTCTCAACAATTAGTGGTAATTGAAATAGAATATTCATTGCTACATTTGTGTAGCAATTTACACCAACTATATTTGAGAGTTTAAATGGACCAAGTAGTTCTGTGTCTGACTGTAACGCTCACCTGATTCCCACAGAGGCGCTGATCCCGGCTGGGCTGCTATCGTTTCTTCAATTGAGAAGCGTAGAGCTCGGACGACTCTCTGGACTGGGCTTCCTCTTATCGAATGTCTGACTTGCAGGGTAAGTTTTCTGCAGGTGGAAGAAAAAGGGTTAATCATCGTTTGATGGGATTTCTTCTCCCACCAATCGCCAGTTTCTCCCACAGCCTAGCTTTCTACTTGTCTCGGTGAGCTCTCACCTTAGGCGTATAAATGCTGAGCTCTCCATCCTGCGTCTGGTGCAGGGGTGCGTGGATTCCAGTTACGTCACTGGATGAGTTCAGTGTTGAGGCTCAAGTCTTTTGCGGCCTTAGTTGTGGCACTGGTGCTGGGATGCCGAAGAGCGATGCCGCCGTTACTGCACGAGCGGATGCCTGTAAGTATACTGTAGTCTTTAGGCTTTAAAAGATGGGCACCTCAATAATGTCCCTTTTCCTTTGTTTCAGGCCTCGGGATGCTGTGGGCGTAGTTTTCCGTTGCCGCTGCACGTGCCAATGCACGTAAGTATAATGTTCGTTGGCCGCTTTTAATGGCACCTCTAATAATGTCCTTTTTCTAGTTTTCAGGTGCCGGGATGCTGCGAGCTTTATATCCGTTGCCACTGGACATGCCGATGCACGTAAGTATAATGATCGTTGGCCGCTTTTAATGGCACCTCAAATAATGTCTTTTTCCTGTTTTTCAGGTGCCGGGATGCTGAGGTTGATGCAGCCGCTACTGCCCGTGCAAAAAACTGGTAAGTTAAGATGAATGCGACTGCCTTCACCCGAACCCCTTTTTAATTATGTCCTTTGCCTTTCAGGTGCAGAGAAGCTGCCGAAGAGAAGGCCGCGGTTAGCTCCGTTGCAATCACGGATGGATCAGGTAAGCGGGCGCGGCTGCGAGCGAGTTGCACTTTTCTAACCTTATGTTTATTCTTTGCAGGTTTTGCCGGTGACTGGATTCGGGGATCTGGTAAGTATTGTTCTGTGTCATTCTTCATCCACAGGTTGCTGCGCGGAAGCTGAAGATGACTCTGGACCTGGAATGCAGAAGCCGACTCGGTGAGCGTCCTGCTGCTGCTGCAGAATAACGCGAAGCATGTGTTTTCCATCGGGCGTGGTTTAAATAGCAGAGAAGTGCTTCCAGTGTGTGTTCTTCCACCGGTTCCATCCAGGTAAGAAAAGAGTTCCTGAATGGAGGGAATAGTTCCTCCCAGCCCTGATGGCTGGGGACTTCAACGAGACTGGATTGTTCTCAGTAAATATGCAGCATGGTCTGCCTCAGGTAAGTCCACTCAAGCATTATTACACTGTTTATCAATATGAGCCCGGCGCCTATGGGGCCGGGACTGAAACCCTTCATGAGCCTGGCGCCAAAGGCGCCAGGACACGGTCCAAAGGGCCCCTGTAGGGGTCTGCTGGGTCCGGAGTAGTGGAAGACGGGTCTGCTGCCGAGGGCGCTGGGCCAGTCCTGGCCCCTCGGGAGTAGCGCCCATGACACTGACTGCTTTTTTTGGAGTTTGTCTTCCTTCTTTGAAGAAGTACCTGGTTTACTTTCCCTAATTGATTCTTTTTTGCTTGTGGCACTTGATGAAGTCTTACTTTCTTTTACTCTCTTTGGAGGATTTGCAGTGACTTCCTGTTGCTTTTCTGTTTGATTTATTTTTCTTTTATAATGTTTTACTTTTTGTGGAACAGAATATGTGTTTAGATGGGGAGTGTATAGTGAACGAAGTGTATTGTATTCTAAAATGCAAGGAATATCAGTGTTTATTTTACTTGCATCAAAGTTGATTAAAAATAGACCCTCAAGTGTACGTAAGTGTGATAGTGCTACGTAGCTCATGCCTTCTTTAAAGACTGTGTTACCAATGTCTATCATTGCTTTGTCTAGGGTAAGACCTTGTGATTTATGAATGGTGACTGTGTATGCAAGAGTTAGAGAAAATTGTTCTCTGCGTACATACATGTCTTTGAAGAGAAGGAATCGAGCTGTTGAGCGTCCTATTCTTTTTACTTCTGAAAGTTTGTCAAAGAGAATATTGACAAACTCAATTTTGTTGTCACGTGGGTATGTTTGAAAGCCAACAACTGTACCCAGTGCTCCATTAACTAGTCCTTGGTCCACGTCAAGGTTACGTTTCAGCATTACTCTGCAATTTAAGGATTATTTTAATATCTTTTCCAAGCCTGCTGTGTTTGAGATAGATTTTTCTAAACTATTTAGTCTTGTTGTGGCTTGGTCACACATGGGTAGTGTCATTCCATGTACATCTAGTTTGTCTGTGGCGCTAATTTCCATTATTGGTTGCATTTCTTTACTTAACATTATTTCATTGAATTTGAAACAGCTTGCAAGAGTTGGCATTAAGGCCATACAATTGACATTTTTGTGGGCTAATTGTTCCATAACATCTGTAGCACATGCATTATCACCAAAAAGTGCATGAATGTGCCGGGTTTTCAATATTCCTTCTGCTTCTTTAGTAAGTATACCAACTCTGATACTTTTTAAGATGTTGGCATAAGTGAGATCTGCAGATTGGCGCATGTTTTCTGTTAATTCTCTGTATTGGACATGTTGCCAAAGGTTGACATTTCCAATGCTGCCAACAGTTTTACGGCAGAGTTTGTGTCCTAATGTTTTAAAAATTGGCTCACCTTTTACTGGTGTCAATTGAGGAAGATCTCCGAAAACAATAATGTGTTTTCCTGCAAAGAGCTCTTCATAGTTTGTTTTCAGTACTTCTTGTAATCTGAGGTGAATCAAAGCCAACATTAGGTTGGACAACATGCTCACTTCATCTCTTAGTAGCATTTTCATTTGTTTCAATACTCTGCATAGTTCCATTGCAGCTTCTGCAGAACGTTTGTAATAATCTAATTTGTTTTGTTGTTCTACTGGCAGGATTAGTAATCAGTGTAAAGTGACACCACCTATGTTGTAGGCAGCTAAACCTGTGGGGGCATTGACAACAGCTGACAGTTTGTTGTTTGTCAATTGTTGAAGGAACTTACTGATGATTTTGATTAGTAATGTTTTGCCAGAACCAGCTTCACCACTGACATACAATAGTATAGGTTTGTAATTTTGACAGGTGCATTCTTTGTTTTCATGTTGTACACCATGTGCAATTTCTTTTGTTACTTCTTGAAAAATGCTACGTTGCTCATTATTTAGCTTTGATTGTAGTATATATAGATAAGCCTTCTTTTTCTTCATACTGACAATGGTGTTTTCTACTTCTATCATAGCTATTTCTGCCTCATTTGTTATTAGTGGGTCTCCCAGTGGTTCTTGGCTTCCTGTGATAGAAGGTTGACTCCTTAAGGAGCGTCCTTATCTATTTGGGCCTGGAGTTCTTCTTCGTGTTGCTGTTCATTGTGCAACATTGTTTTGTACTGTGCAAAGTTTAATCAGTTATACTGCTTTCATTTAGTATTTCTTCTACTTTTCTCCATGGTTTAAAGAGTTGTAATATACTTTTTTATGTTGAGGAGTCTTTAATGACAATTTGATATGATTAATTAAATTTGGTTTGGTGAGTTTTACTAAGCTGCCTTCACAGTTTGTCACTTTGTATTTACGGTTTTGTTCATCAGGTTTTATATTTTTTTTGTATGTGTAGTGTTGGGCTATGTGGTATAGGCTCATGGTTTTCCAAAGTGGTACTCCTGTTTGGGTAGTATGTGTCCAATACATTGTTTTTTAAAATGTCTTGAATGTTGGGATCTTGTTGATATCATGGAAGGGTGTTTTGCAAGTAGGTCCTGTAATGCAGGCCAATGAATGTCCTTGTAGTCCTGTGGACTTGCGTACTGGACAAGCATCCATATTTTGCAGTAGTTTAATTTTGATTTTGTCTTTGCTTTTCACATATTGATTGAGGAATTGGCGTAAAGACTTGAACATTTTTTTGGGAATGTTACACATTGACGTGCATGGCCATTTGTACACTATATGTTCTGATTCAGTTGAATTGAGGGGTAAATCTACGTTTTCAGGGCATATTTTTGTAAGGAGTACTTCTTGTTCCATTATGGTATTATTCACTTTTTCACAACCTCGACCACTGCTATGTATGGCAATTGTATTTGTTTGCTTTTGTTTGTAGGCTTCTTCATTAAAGTATGGTTCTGCGCTTGTAGTGTGACTCCATTCACCTCCACAGATATTTAAGAAGTTATTTCTGTTGACATTTCATTTATTGAGAAGTCTTTTTTGTAATTTAGTTATTAGTTTTGTTAGTGGTTTCATTCTGTTTAACACTAAAATAAATAACTTTCATTTGAGAAGAAGTGCACTGTCTATCAACGCTTCTAAGATTACTTTCCTATGATAGGTTTGAAGTGTTGAACCTGGTTTCTCTCCTGTTTTGAGAGAAGAACAGATAGCTATGGATGAGTGTTTTAAAAAAACAGATTGTGTGGATTTTGGGAGACTCGTGGATACATTGGTTGAAGGTGCATGCAGAAAGCTGTGGAGTATCTATAGATCTTGGATTCCCACATGTGGAAGTGCACTGGCAAGGAGTCCGTGGAATGAAGTGGCTGGACTTGCTACCTCTCTGTGCAACTTTGAAGATAGAGGAACATCCAGACATAATTGTAATTCATTGTGGAGGGAACAGTTTAGGACATGTGTCTGGAATTGCTTAGCAATTTGCAATGAAAGAAGGACTTCAGAAGATCATGGACATGTTTCCAAAGTAATTTTTTCACGGATTGCGCAGAGACAAATGTGGCTTCGTTCTTTCTCATGTGGTCCACAAATGGAGAAAGCAAGGCGTAATGTCAATAAGGCTGTTTGTGCCTTCCTAAGATATTTTGGCATGTCCTCTTTTCACAATGAAAATATTCTGTTTCGTAGTACATACATTTTTCACAGAGATGGTGTCCATCTTACCTATGCTGGCAATCAGATTTTTCTGAGAAATGTACAAAATGCATTGCGACCTTTTTTAGAAATTCAGCATGCATTTCGAAGTAGGTGTTAAGTATTTATAATTTTTGACATACAAACACCTCCCAAAGGCTCTTTTCAGAGCCACCACTTCCTCCCAGAGAAAAATGCAATGTTACAATAGGGTAGCATCCCAATTTTGTCATGTTCGCGAACTGTCCGCGGACTTTCAAGAAATAGAAAGGGCCCTACGTTATTTATCTTTACTTCTGTTTTTTAACTGTGAAAGGCAGCTCTGAAAAGAGCCTTATTTTTTTTTTGATTTTTGTTATTTTGTATTTTTTTTGGTTTTTTTACACACGACACACTAGGAGAGGAGGGGAAAGGAGGGTAAAGGGGGGACACCAACCACAGGGATATGAAAGGGCGAGTTGAGAGAGGAAGATGTAGAGTGGGTTTTATTTGGGTAGTGAGCAAGTCTTCTCGTGCTCTGAGATGATAGTCTCAAAAGCACTGCGAAGTCGCTCCCCCCTGCAGAGTACTGTGTCACAGTACATACATACAACTGTGACCCTCGAAAGGTAAGGGTCATCAGAATTCTGTATGGCCTGTGAGGCAGCTTGAGGAAGATGCTGTCCCAGAGAGGTGTTTCTTGTGGTGACAGGATCAGAAACGGAGGATGAAGTAGAGGCAATCAACCTACTACGCTCTTCGCAAGGTACAACCTTGCAAATGGCCCCAGTGTGGAATGAGTTCAGGTGTCACTTCATGGTCGTGGTCCCAAAGCTATAAGAACCATGCCTCCCACGACTGAGTACCATTTTGCACTCATTGCAGGTGACACGGTTCGCACGAGCCTTAGGACCATTCCCATGAACGGTAAACAACCGTCACACCCAAGAATCACGCCGAGGGCGGGTAGTAAGGTTTTCCTCTACCTGTGATGTCATCAATGGCATTTGTGATGTCATCTTTGATGTTCCGGGTGTTAGTGTTAGCAGTGCACGGTGGCGCGAGTTATGGTTGCTTATCTTACCATAACTGCCGAATTTCAGGGGTTTTTTGGTTTTACTTTGAACCATAACGTCCCTTTAACAAAGTTTTCTTACTGAATTTGATAGGTTTTTAGTAGCGCAACTTAACCATAACGTCCCTTTAACAAAGTTTTTTCACTGAATATATATATATATATATATATATTCAGTAAAAAAAAACCAAGGCACACTTATTCTTATCAGGCTATACAACAGGTCAGGGGAAGGAAGACCCAGTTGGTAAACTTATACACTAATATTCTGAAATAAATAGTTAAGTGAGCCAACAGTATTACTTTAGGGAATGAGGCATAACCGATTTACAGGTGAGTTAAATAACCTTACATATACTTTTTTGTAATGGCAGAACACATTCAAGGTAAGAACCTTTGTAACTGCTCACTCTGAGAGAGTCGGTTACCAACCAACCCTTTCACAACTAAGTAACTTTTAAACACTTGTACTACTTTTCAAGGTAGAATCCTTTTCTTAACCAGTCCTTCCCTAGTCTATGTCATGAGTTCTCTCAGAGGCAGAAGAAGGACCCCAGTGGTCTTGCACCCAGCTGTAGGCAGGATGAGATAGGGTTCAGTTGCAGGGAAAGTCAGAGATCCTGAGGAAGTCTCTTCAGACAATTAAGTATTTCACTTTAGAGTTAGTTGAAAGGGTCCAGGGACATCTGTGAAGACACCCTAGTTGGATTCCAGAAGTTGGCCTGGGTGAACTGGATGAGAGGACTACCAGTCACAAGAACCACCCCAAAACTATCCAGAAATCAC
Source organism: Ambystoma mexicanum (assembly GCF_040938575.1). Taxonomy (NCBI): domain Eukaryota; kingdom Metazoa; phylum Chordata; class Amphibia; order Caudata; family Ambystomatidae; genus Ambystoma; species Ambystoma mexicanum. The sequence goes on along the minus strand of NC_090936.1, from coordinate 819,462,170 downwards.
ACTTAAGGTGATGAAATACCCCAGCCAACACAGTACATCAGCACAGAAGGAGAGTTTGCAAAGTGGTGACTTCAGGATCTGCAGCAAAAAACCTGGTCGATGAATTCCTTGTCTTGAAGACTGATTTTGCAGCAGGGATCAATGGGGAAGGCTACAGTCAAGAGTTTGTTTGTTGCTGAATGTGGCTCTGTGGTTTTAGCACCCTTTTCAGGTGCCAGGAGAAGACTGAATATTGCTGGTCAGATTCATATCTCTAATCTGGTCCATCACTCTGGTGACAGGACTTCAAGGACTTAAATAGTGTTTCCGGAGAGTCAGGAGGAGGCCACTGAAGATGCAGGACTTCTTGAGTGTAGTGGATTTTATAAGGCTCTGGGTCATGGTCATCGCTTTCGGGATGCCCAGTTTGATTGGAAGAAAGGGTAACACCAGGCTATAGTTACACAGCAGGCTCTTTTGTCGCTGGAAATGGCTACAGCTGCATTTTCTTCATAATCCTCTTTGGTTTCATCTCCAGTTGTCGACTTGTCAGAAGCTTCCAAATTCCGAGTATTAAGCAGGAACTACAACACTACTTCTGCAATCCCTCCATGCATTTAACAGAAAGGGGCAGTCTGGCTGTCCAATCAGGAAAGCCAGACCCCCATTGAGACTGGGCTCCTTTCAGGCAAGGTGAAATACAAAGGGCTGCAGAGTTTTGGACTTGTCCCTCGCTTCCTGCCTTCTCAGACACTCAGGAGCCTTGGTGGGGAATACAAAGGATTCCCGCTGAAGACAAAACTCCCACTAACTTATATGGCAGGGGAAGACAACAGAAACTACATGCAAGCAAGAAATGGTGAAAAAAGAAGGAGCCCACCATATTAGAAAAATTGAAATCTTTCTGTGCATTACCAAGGCTGAACTAACAGACTGAAGTAAACATGACTAAATGTCATAAAGGTAAAACCACTGCCACCAGCCATTCAAGCAAACTTACAATTGTAACATAAATGTTACAGGTAATTAAGAAAGGGGATACATTGTATCCACCAGCATTCCACTTAAGGTGTCGTGTACTGGCTCACTATATAAAATGTAAAGGGGGATGAAACTCCCTCTTTACCTCCTGGGAACTGTAGTTCAACCAAGTACATGAAAGAGAAATTAACAGGGGATCCCATAGAGGCAACCCAGCCTAAGCCCAAACGTTGTAGGAAACGTTAACTTCAACCATACATTATGGAGAGACATAATAAGGTCACCCATAAAAAGAGTAAAGCACTAGGTGAGAGGGGAAAAAAGATTCCCCTTCACCTAAGGACAAGGTAAAAAAGTTACCTACTCAAAGCAAAATGTTCTAGGGTTGATACGGGTGAGGATGACTTATCATAAATGTGAATATCTTACATAACAGTAACACATTGCTATGGTAAGATATTTACGTATAGAACTGAGAATTCTACAAAGAATGATGAAATCTGAACTTCAAATTCAATGTAGATAATGACATTTGACTGATCAACACTATAGATACTCTGATGCACCAAGCCAATACTTTCAGATATAGGAATGGATTTGGATGTGCTCATTGGGCTGTTTACAAACATGAGGATATCACCTGGTCCTATGCACGTGGCACTTCCCAGTACATATTTGCTAGCATCTGAGGAGTGACAAATCATAAATAGACTTGGAGTGGTGGATGTTGGTGATTACACATTTCCATTGCTGTTGGCATATGTGCGTGTTTGTAATAATTTAGACACAAATGGTGCTGCTCCCTTACACAAGTTTCAACCCAGGTCATTGCATTTTGTAATAAATGCATGCAGCGTGTCCACATTCCAGCCCTGTCTCCATTCCTCATATTGATGATCATATCATTTACCCATCCTCTCATGTTCCACATGTGGTTAGGCACGCCTTCCGGTAGTCGGCAACCAGCTTTTGTACATGCTCGGCCATTGCTTCTTGATTTGGCTCTCACTGAGTGACCTGGTCACAATGACTTTGACATTGGCCACAATGGTCTTTTAGAGTTTGTTCTGCTAGTGCTGTGAAGTCTTCATGTCTTCTGGACCAATGTCGTGTGCCACCTCTTTCATTCTGCTGTCCACCAAGACCCTAAGCCAGTCATCTAACAAATGTGGGTGTCTTCACTTTGGCATGTTGCTGGTGGTTGCCCGGTGGTGTTAGTGAAAAATCGAAGCTGGTTGGTCAGGCAGGGAGAGGGCATCATGATCTGGCATAGGACCAGGCAGTTGATTAAATTAAGTTAAAGGGACTGATAGGGGATGGGAGTTGGCCATTTAACGTTACACAGTCCACAGAAAGATTATTGTTTTTGCCCATACCACTTTCAGAAGTGCAGAGCCCACAATGAAATGTGTGCGAGAGAATGAAGCACAGGCTAAGAGAAATCAGGTGTGTGGCATACCTCAGAGTGCCATAGGTGCAAATCTACATACTGAGGGAAGAGGCAATAAAAGGGACTAGAGTAATAGTCTAATAATATGTTGTGATATATTGTCTGCAGTTGCAGGAGTAGGACAGCTGAGGTTCCTGCACAGGGAGTTGCAAGTGTTACATGCATGCCGCCACATTTATTTATGACACGCGCGTTGCTTTTATAGCACTTTATGCCACAATAATAGAACCTCACAGCAGTAAGGGTGAGATACAGAGATAGGTTTCTTGGCGCATAAGGCCAACAATGTAAGCACAATATCACCCAACCATCTGCACTGGATAGCCCCTCAGACCATGATGTTCACAAATGGTCAGTACTGTAGTAGGGATAAGTGGATGACCCTAAAAAGACTTCCATGTTAGGGCAGCCTTCAACATCTAGGTTCCCTGCTGGTATACAGCCATGAAGTTGCTGCTTGCAAGTGTGGCGAGCAGAATCCTCTGAGGCATTTGCTGTGCTCCTCTGGGAATACTCTATATATATTCCACCCCTTTCCTACTACTTACCTAGCTGCAGTTATCCAGGTAGGCTAACAGGTGGCAATAGGGTGACGTCAGATAACGTTTGGCAAACATCTAAGTTTAATAGATATTCAGCACTCTACTGAACCAACAGAGGTTTGAGAGGGTAGAGGAAGGCCTATGGCCAGTAGCATATGACTGTCTGTGCCCATCTTAACCCAGGCATGCCCCCACAAAAGAAATACAAACCGAACACTTGTCAAGCTGAAAGTCGCTTCCTAAGCCTGACACACAGACGTAGTTGGTGGGCCTCTAGGTTGATCGCAGGCACTATCAGTGACCTGCATACCACCGAGACTGAACTGCCTTTTTGAAAAGAATTTTGGGAGATATTATTGTCAACTTGGCCCGCCTTACATACTCAAGGATGTGGTGACCTCGACAGGGAACCAATATGCTCATTTTAAAAACGTTTGCAGGGTGGGGTTCCAGCTGGACGCACAGATGTCTTCAGGTTCCAATTGCGGCCCCCTCCAAATAATTGCCCGCAGTCTACCCATACGATAGCCTCTCTTTCAGAGAAAATATCTGTTTGGGTCTGTAGATCAAGCTCTGAGCCACACCCTCCCCCCGAAACAAGTGGTATTTTGATTCTTGGATAATTTCGTGAAATGCCAGATATCACTGATTGTTGTCCCTCTTTTGGCACGTTTTTAAAACACGCTGGGTGGATTGTCAACGTATTTGCAAAACCACTCTTTCATGACACATGCAACTCGTGAAAGTTCACGGCAAATCAATAAGGCTGTCGGTATTTAAGGGAGAGCACACTTCTGTCTATAGGACATGACTCGTAAAACAAGCAGGGCCAGATTGACAAAATCGTTTTACAACGGCACAATCATATTGAAAAACGCTTTGTAATTCAGGCCCTTATTATGTGCACCCCCTCACTCTCCAAAAAGCTGCACAAAGCTCTGGGCCATGTTTTTGTTTGAGCATAAATGAAGTATAATGAAACAATGGCGAAGTTCTAAGCAGCTGGAAACTATAATGAACACTTGAGTATAGGCGCGTTATAAATGCCATATATCATATCAATATTCAAGTTGAACAAGTGGTACAATTATGATAAAACAAGATGCTAGAATCCTTGAGCTTTGTAAAGAGTGTACTATTAAGACAATTGCATATCTAGTTCTCCCGAGAGGAAAAATAAAAAGTCTTGAAACTCAAGTAAAACTGTTTAAAATGCCAGCCATCAGCAGGTCATGTCCACTTCTATTAGCAACAACTGCAACTGCCTCCCTCGACCAGTGGGAAAGGTGTTATCAGCCTTTGTTGTAGCTGGTTAAATCCAGACAATGTCCAGACAGCCTTAGCTTGCAGGTTTGTATAGCGCTTATGCGATCAATAGCAAATCCAGACTCAAAGGGCAATGGTTTGGATAGCATCTATGTTTATTTTACCAAGGCCTTTCCACTAATATGTCTTTTTAGTAATGTTTTGTTCAGAAAATAATGGCTGGATGCTGGAGAACTATGACGGTGTCCGCCTGATTGCACAGATGTGAACCTCTTTGGCAGCACAAGCAGAAGGATCTCTATCCTGTATCTCGTTCAGGGAAGTACACAGTTGTTGTGTTTAAATGTGACCAGATCTGACAAGCCGAGCTCTTTAAGAGTAATCTCGGATAACTTTATTCCTTTTGTATCGTGAGATCACACTCAATTCAACGAATTCTTCCAGTTTCAATTGTGATGCTCCCAAGGCAATTTATAAACTGCGGATTAAGTGAATCGGTGTTGAAAAAATATGCTCATAAAAATACTTAACATTAGGAAACTTGGTAACATGCTCAAGCAAGGGTCCACTTGGCATCCAGTTTAAGAGACGCCTCGAATAAGGACGTCACCTATTTTCTAACAGACCCGCATAAAACGACAATTGGTGTTTGTCGAAAAAAAAAAATTCCTGTTCTTCATAAGCAATGCTGTGCAAATGAGAGGATGAATGGGGTCTTTAGCTTCTACATTTCCCAAACACAAATAACCCTCACAAAGCCACAGGCAATACATAATTGGTCAACAGGCAATCACACGACCCAGTTTTACAGCAGAAAACAGAGGTCCACCAATAACACAGTAGCCACATTACATGAATTTTGCACTAGTGCAAATGCAAATTTACACGGTTTGATCGCTAGAACAAATTTTGTCTAGGGCAGAAGCCTATTTTCTCAATGCATGCTTGCACCAGGGCCGAGTCTACAATAGTGCTAATATGGAATTATAAAAGCACTAGGGGAAAGTTCGCAGTGGTGCCAACATGCATTGATAGTATGTTTTTTTTTGCACTTGGGACATGTTTGCCCTATTGCCAGTACAATGCAAAATTGCACTTCCCATGATGCAAACGTTTTCTAGCATGGCCCCAATGCTTTTTGCACTAGAGCAAACGTTGCCCTAAAGTTAATATTGTGCATAATTGCAGTTGCACCGTTGCAAAGTTTCTATAAGTCACATGCCTTTGTGGTCAGTTGGTTTGGATGCAAGCCACAGAACAAAGGAAAATACCACCTTCAGCAACTCCTATAAAAGAGCACACCACACTAGCCACAACGTTCATGAGAGCCCAGAAATGAAATTGTAAACCAGTTCCTAGGAAACAAAATAATTTTGAAGGGTGAGGTAATCTGCTTCTATGTGATATTCATCAAATCCTGCAATAGGGTGTAGCGAACATGTACAAAGAAAAGAAAAACATGTTAAGGGGAAATAATGTTTGCCTAAAACATTTTGACCTGGGCAGATGTATGGAATGTTTACATGGAAGAAAATTGGAATTGTTTTTGAGTATTCGTAGTAAGTTGCATATTGCATTTATATATTTGTCATAGCAAACATGGCGCTCATTACGAGTTTGTAAATAAATTACCACGCCCTTAGGAGACCACGGCTGCACACCGATTCCCCTAGTCATAAGGGAATCTCTGTCTGGAGGCATTACCAGGAACACATTTTACTGATCGCCAATTCTGCCAACACCTGGCAGAATTAGCATTTCCGTCAACAGCATATGAAGGAATGACGAAATGGTATTTCCCCAAAACATTGGCAGAATTAACAATTGGTGGAAATAATATCTGGATCTAAACCTGAAGCTGAGCAGCAGAAAATGTAATAGATTGTAAATCGTCCATTTCCTGGTTCCATCTAATGGAGGCAGAATACACGTGGGGGGACAACGAGCTAAATTCAAAAACAAGGCTCAAGAAACTTAAATTGATAGAGACAGAGATGTCTGTCATGGTAGACAGGGTTATTCCACATGCAAATGAGCTCTTTTCTCCACAAAACTAAAAAGCATGGCACCAGAGGAAAACTGGAATCTGAAATGATGTATTTGAGTAGGTTGTGTCAGTTGGGATTGTTTCCTGGAGTGCTGATGATATGAAAAAGCATTGAAAGGGCGCCAAGGCTAGGACCCACTAACATCTGACATTTCATCTGACATTTCACCAAAGGGAAAAAAAAGATATATATATATATATATATATATATATATATATATATATATATATATATATATATACATGTGCTTTGCAAAATATTTCGCCCTTTTCTTTTCGCCTTCTGAAATTAAGCACATGTTAGAGAGAAAACAAATATACATAAAGCATCAATGATCATTTAACATATTTCAACTTTGTAAAAATATCACTAGTTTCAACCCTCTTTTAATGACCATCCATCACATATAGTCTTTTTGGTCACATCTATTCTATTACAACAATCAATTCTATTTTTATTTCTCGATCTTGTTCTATAAATAGACTCATGTATCCTCTTTCATGTATTTAAGGGGCTTTATCTATTTCTGCACACTCACGCCTCTTTACCTCATGTTTGGGGTGCCAGGGTTTAATTTGATTTACGTGAACAAACTGTTCTGTTACTGTTTCACGTTCAGTTTTCAAAATTTTGTACACCACGGGAGATATCTTATCCATAATTCGAAATGGCCCCTGCCAGGCTGCCAGAAATTTAGAATTTTTCTGTTTACCTTTTCCAAAATGAAATTTATACACCTGATCCCCCACACAATATTCTTTCACCAATGTCTTTTTTATCATAATATGACTTTGCATTGTCAGCAGCCCTTTCTATATTCCGCTGCACAAACGCAAATGCATGTTGTAAATGCTTCCTCAGATCATCCATGTATTCATGAACTGTAGATGCGCTTACAAGTGTCTGCTCATGTGTTCTGTATAGTAGGTGTTGCGGCAACGCCATTTTCCTACCTGCCAAAACTTCATGAGGGCTAATACCTGTTGCTTTGGCAGGAGTTGATCCGATTGCCATCAAAACCAAAGGTAAACGTAAATCCCAGCTGGAACCTGCCTCTGCTACAAACTTCTTTAATATGTCCACAATAGACCTATTACAGCGTTCAACTTCCCCAGAAGAAGCGGGTCTATATGCAATGTGTAATTTTCTTTTCACTCCCAGTATTTGCCATACCTTACTCATTAGAGCGCTTGTGAAATTACTTCCTCTGTCTGATTCTATTCTTTGTGGTAACCCAAATCTTGAAAATATATGATTCACCAGTAATTTAGCGGCTGTTTGCGCACTACAATCTGGTGCAGGAATACACTCCATCCATTTTGACATCAAACAGACCACACTCAAAATATACCGGTTCCCCCTGCTCGACCTCTTTACAGGCACTACATAGTCTATTTGCAAATCTGACCATGGAAGAGTTAAGCCTCTTTTCATTAATGGGGATCTATGGATTTGTGAAGCATGTTTAAATTGGGCACATACTAGACATCCTCTAGTATATAATTCCACATCTTGGGACATATGTGGCCAGTAAGGATAATCTTTTAGTATCTCCAATGTTTTTTGAGAACCTCTGTAGCCTGCAGTTATTGCATCATGTGCATGGTGTAGCATTAGCCCTCTGAATGAAAGGGGCACCACCCACTGTATTTGTCCTGTTATGGACTCTATAATCATGAGCCCATCTTGTAGTCTAATTTGTTTCTTATAGTTTAATAGGACCCTCAACTCTTTTTCCCCCACAATCATTTTCTGTTAAAGCGTTTTGTTCAGGGTTTATCAAATATAATAGATTCCCAAAATTGGATCATTCTTCTGTGCCTTAATCAGATCTTGATCTGGTGTATCGTAACTCCATTGTACTACTGGTTGATCCACCTCTTTTGGCGCTTTAGAGCGTGTTACTGCATCAATTTGTATTTCACTGAGTAAATGTTCAATAGGTAGCAATTCTCCCATCACAATTTTGGCTTAATGATCTGCCTTATCATTTCCTTCCTTATCCTCTCCTGGAGTTTTTAAATGTCCACAAATTTTTCTCCAGTATATTCTTAAATCATTCTCTGACACCAATTTGTCTATGGCTTGTATCATTTTTCCATGTTTAAGTGGCTTCTTATTGTATGTAATCATGCCTCTCGCTTTCCAGCCAGGTAAATATTCCACAAAGCTATTCCGGTCATAGTCAGAATCCGTCACCAGGACAATTCCACTAAATTTATTATCAACTGCAGTAGTAATTGCTTTATAAATGGCTGCCAATTCCGCTACTTGACTGTTCCTAGCTCCATTTCTCATCCCTATACTGGGGATGTCTTCACATTTCAACCAGACATTTCCTATTCCTGACACCAATTGTTTATTACTTTCATTTTCAATGTGAAAAGCACAACCGTCAACATGTACAGTCGGCAAATCCTAGTATGTCTTTTCATCAAATGTTTTGTGTGGTGATTGCCCAAATTCCTGTAAACTATATTCCACTTCTACTTCATTTGATACATGTTCAGCTGCACAGTCATGTAGATCTGCTAAACCTTAAGCAACTGGGCTCTTTTTATTTTGGCCATATCTCACTTCTACAGGAAAACCCTGTAACGCCAGGGTCCATGAAGTGATTCTGGACTGTGCTAGGTTACCTGACCTAATTCGTTTACTCTCTAAAAACTGCAAAGGTTGATGATTTGTCTCAATAATCACCTTTTCTCACTGACCAATGGGGCAGAAATGCTGTAGCGCCCACACAGTGGTCAAAAGGGCCTTTTCACATTCATTGAATTTAATTTCAGCTTAGGAAAACACTCTACTTGCATAGGCAATGGTTTTGTGATTCAAATAATGTTTTTGTGATAACACTGCTGACATACAATGTTCAGAGAAACCTATTTCTATAAAGAAATCCCTATCCATTAGACATTCCTTTAATTTGGCCACTGCCTCAGACTGTTCTTTTTCCCATTTCCAGGGTGTTTTCAGCTTTAACAGTTTAGTCAATGGTTGAGTAATTTCAGCATCATTTTCAACGAACTTCCTGTTATAGCCTGTCATTCCTAATAAACTTTTTACCCCTTTCACACTTTTAGGGTCTTTTAGTTTTTGTATGGCCTCTACTTTCTTCTTTTGTCGGTTTAGTCCATGTTTAGTCACTTCATGGCCTAGAAAATTCACTTTTTCCTGCACCATTGTGCTTTTTGTAAAGATACTTTGGCGCCTGCTTTTTGCAATTGGCCAAGAACATGTCTTATTTCATCAAAATGGCTTTTCAAGCTTTCATTTTTTATCAGGACATCATCCACACAAACTATGGTTCCCCTTTCCGCTGCATCAGGCATGACTTTTCTCAAAAATATTCCAAATTCACTTCCACTATTGACATACCCAAATGGAGCTCTAACCCAGGTGTATTGAGTCTTATCAAATGAAAATTAAAATAAATTCTGGATCTCCTCTGCCAATGGCACGCACCAATATCCAGAGGTGAGATCTAACATGGTAAACACTTTTGAGCCATGCACCTGAGCCAGGCCTTGATCAATGAATGGCAGTGGCCATCTGGATACTGGCACTCTTTTATTTAATTCCCTCAAATCTGCACATAGCCGCCATTGACCATTTGGCTTTAACACACCTAAAATAGGTGTGTTGGATATGCTATGAATAGGCGTGATGATTCACCGAGACTCCACCTTTTTAATTATCTCTGCCAATGACTCTAAACATAGTAGTGGTAACCTATACTGGCGCAAAAATACTGGGCTTCTACTACATCCTTCCGGTAGCGTGGCCACATTTAAATCGGTTAGGCCGCAATCATAAGCATCTTTAGCAAAGACATCTTTAAACTGCATAAATATTCTCCTCAATTCATTTCTATCCTCATCGCTGTCGCATGCATCTACTGATAAAATCTGCTCCTCTACCATTTTTGAAAATTCTGGGAAATCTTCCAGTGGAGGAATCGCTGTGCTTTCTTCTAACTGTGTGGCTGTGTCTCTCTGTAATGCTGCCACTTTTAAATATTTTGGTACATCAGCTTCCACTTCAATGGGCTGATTTTCTGTTTCATTTTCATTTAAGTTAAATGTTATACAATCCTCTTGATGACAGCACACTGCCTCATTTGAATCATAAGGGTACACAGAATGAATTTTAAAGATTCCTTTTGGCTGAGAATCCAGGTATTCTGGCAACTCACCCCTGGTATCCACATTATTTTTAGGGATATTTCCAATCACCATGTTATTTAGATTTGCAATATAATGTGATTTTTGTATGGCCATTCCTAATGAAGAATTTTCCTCTAAATAAACATCTTGACCCCCTTTATTATTCACCATAATCTTTATAGACCCTTCACCAACATCTATCAATGGCATGTATTCATAATCCAGGCCTTGCTGTTTTATGGATTCATTCAAACACACAAATGCATCAGGATCTTTCATCTTTGTCCATTTTTGCACTTAGCGTTATGGCAAACTGCTTAGTGAATGCATGGATAATAGTATACTTCTTCAGCTGTAATTCAGTTGCATATGGGACCAGCTGTGCACAATGATGAGCCCTTCTTTTGTCTTCAAATTCAGGTACTGGCCCACCTAGGCATGACCATATTGTTTCATTAAGGAAATCTAGCACCATACCCATTCTGTGCATGATATCATTGCCCATGTAAAAGTCATTTCGTGTCCCACTCACTATCCAAACATTATGGTGAATTGTTTTTTGTCCAATACTAATCTTCAGTTTTAATTCTAAATTTCAGGATCTCCTCCCTCTCTATTATTTTTTGCAGCAATTTCTCATTAATAAAGCTTCTTTCCATTTCAAGCAGTAAAGTGGCTTTTATTATTTTAGAATCGTCATTTATACCAATGTGAACCCATGGTTGCTCATCTTCCATGTGTATTTCAGCAAGAGTGGTGATGTGTTTTTCTGTATCTGTTTTAGAAGCAGTATTCTGTTTGCATGTTTTTTCTTTTAAATAAAAACGTAATGTGTGTTCATCTATGGCAGTTTGCCAGTTTTTCCTTGGGTCCAAATATATTTGTACAGATTGTTTCTCATCTTCATTCTGCATTTTATCTTGACACATCAAGATAACAGAGACGCTAGGTATACAGCTATTCTGGAGATATACCTCCACTGCATCATTTGTTTTGGCAACGGTGTGACATTCATTTATATTGCTGTTTTGTGATTTTAGTTTCTTAGGTCTCAATGGTTTTTTGGTTAAGGACCACAGTACTCCATTCACCCCATCTATGAGAGGAGACAATCTTTTTCAGGCAATCTGTTCCCATCAGAAATGGAATTTCACAAATAGATGTGATCAATACCTCTTGTTTTATTCTGTGTTTTCCTATCTGTATGTCAATCTCGGTGACACCTATAATGGGAACCTTCCCGTTAGAATTATGTACTGGACCTTCATTTCCTTCACTGTGATCTGATTCTGTGGGGATTTCCCTTCATTGATACTCTTTACCAATTCTTTAGACATAATTGTGGCCTGTGTGCCAGTGTCAATCATTGCAAATGTATTGCATTTCTCTTCTACAGTGATGGGAGCATAATACCTGTCTTCAACTTCCTCTAACACACATAAGAAGTGCAGATTCTTACTGATTTCAGGGCTCACCTTTCTCAGGCCTTTTTCACTTTTGGCTAAGCACATTGGTAAATGGCAAGACATTTTTTCCCTCCTTTTTGCCCATTTCTGTGTGAGAGACGTTATTCATTTCTCCATGTTCAGAGGTTTTTTGGAGTGTGGCCACCATTCGGCCATCCATCCAGGTATCATCAGAGGTGACATTGCAATCCTCCAACTGAACATGTGTAACAACATCACTTGGCAATTTGTCATTGTCTAAATCTGAGCATATGTGAATATTTAGTATGGTACCAGTCCTTTTAACTTCTTCAAAAATATGTGGCTCAAAGAATTCTTCAGGTGATTGACCTGTACCCTCCTTTTGAGTATTTCTTTTTTCTGCCTGTGTTTGGTTATTGTTCTGATTGACCAAGGAAGGAGTTATAGCATCCCCACTTACTCTCTGTGCACTGGTATTCCCCATGCATGAGTCATTTTTCTTAAATCTGTCTCTTTGTTCCTTTGGAATTTCAAGTTTTCCTTTTTTATTTGTACACATCTCCAATGTTTGATTTAGCTCTAGGTTAAACCAAACTTCTTTCATAGGGGTATTTGCACTTTCTGGCACATGTTCATTTACCGGTATCTTTATTTTTGAATCTTTAGACATCTCAGAGTCATTATGGAAAATCACATCAGAACAATCTGTTTTCTTGGCACTGCAGGTATTATAGTTACTTAGTCACTTTTCAGAAACCACCCGGTCATTGCTATGGCCTTCTGCCCCCTCCTTTGATGACTGTTATTGTGCTGTACAGAGCTTTCCTATTTGCTCAGCTAACATTTTCACTTGTGCCTCGAGACACTGGAATCTTTCCATCTCTCTAGAATCCTCTCTGTGTGGCCTAGATCGATATTTGTGTTCCCCTGATTGGATCTATTCTGATACCTCTCAGGGGAATGATTTCTATTGGGATTGTTCCTGAACTCTTGATTCATATGTGGAGGGGAGCGGGGTGCACCCATCCTTTGGTTGTAGTCCCCTGGTGGAGAATCATTGTACTGACGTGGAGAGTAATTCATATTCTGCCTCATGTCCTGTCTCTCATGTTGTGGGTACTGACCCCTATGTTGACTCCCATTATCAGTAAATCGATCCACATATCGGGGTCTATCTTGATTACCATATATCATGGTGTTGGGATCAAATCTGCTCAGTGTCCCCAATGTCTGGTAGGGACCATTATTTCTTTGATCCTGATTTTGTCTCTGGTTATTGTTCATACCTGACATATCAGGCCGATAGCCTGCCCTGGGCCTATCTCCTAAATACCTAGGGCTGATGTAGCTCTCCCTATTACTAGGATCATGTGATTGAAACATTGGTACAGGAATTGACGACCTTTGTTGATTACCCCTTTGTGCAGGTGTCAAATTATTGTTACCTGGACTTTGAGCAGACTCAAGGGACATTTTGGCTGATCTGATTTCCATCACTGTTGTTGAGGGTTCTTTAGCTTTTGGTCTAGTGTCTTTCATGTATCACTTTCTCTACCCTGACAATAGAGTACTTCATATAGTTCTGTGCTTTGGTGTACAATCAACTCAAGGGACTTGTCACAATCAAATTCATGGACCAACTATATGATATCTTTCTGTAGCCCATAGAAGTAGGCAGTTTTAAATTCATTAGAATTGGGGTCAAAAGATACATCAAAGCGAGAAAATGCTCTTTTTAAGTCTTGTAAAAACTGGTGAGGGGATGTATTAGGCCCAGCAGTGATTGTGTAAGCAACTTTCTTTGCCTCCTGCAATGACTGGAAAGGAGAAAAATGATGCCTAATCTCTTTTTCAAACTCTGCCCATGTCTTATTCTGCTGTTCATTCAATCCCCTTATGATACTGGCTGTGGGAGCATCTAGAGTTAAATGAAAATACTGTCTGTATTGTTCCTTATGTATCTCGAGGGCTTTAAACATGTCATGCACTGCCTCTAAATGATCCTGCCTCTAGCCTTCCCCTCCCTATTTAAATGATTTGATTAGGGGTTTGATGGAATTCATTATCTTTATGGGGCTACTTGTTGCAATGCATGGAATTGCACTACTTGGTGATTCAACCCTGGTTCCGGGTGTAAGGGATTGGTGGCGGCCCCCAATTGGGTGTATCAAATCCCTCAAGGGCACTGCAACCAAGTTCAGTCACCGGCCCAATCACTGGGGCACTAGCCCTTTGAGTAGAAATAGAATTCACCTCAACTCCATTGAATGTGGTGCCCTGCCGTCTATCCTGGGACCTGGAAATGCATATTTGCTGTTCCAAATCCTTACACTTCTTAAGGAGCCTGTCTGCCTCATTTTGCAAATAGTTGTTTTCATCACTCATTTTATTAATTACCTCCTGCATGTCACACATTTGCATTTGGCATTCATTGAATTCTTTGTTTCTCTTGTCTCTTTCTTGAAACATTTTAACCATTTCCTGTTCTGCATTTTGGAGATCACTTTCTTTTTCATAATGTTCTTTTTGTAAAATCTGCATTTCTGAAACAATCTCATCTTTATCTTGTCTAATGTGGTCTACCAACGTTTTTGAGTGTACCAATTTGTGTTCAATGTCCTCAAACTGTTTCTTGCTTTTGGACAATTGAATATCAAGATCTCTACATTTTAACTGCATGTCTTTTTGACATCCTTCTAATTCTGCTCTTAACATTTCCTCATTTTTACTTGCCCCATCTAGGTCGGCCTTTAACCTGTTAATCAGCTTAGTATCATTTTCTTGCATTCACAGGGACCTATTCAAAATAAACCAGGTCTTGGCGCATAGCCGTATCAGACAATCTTTCTCTGCATGTTTATCAGCTGCATTTAATAATCTCAGAAGGCAGACCTGAATTATGCTGCCTTCTGCAAAAATGTTGTCGAGTGGTTTTTTCTGCACTTCACCATAAATGCGGTTGTGCCATTCTGTGGCATAATTCGATGACCACGTCCCATGTGCATATTACTTTGCCTCTAAATATTGCACTAGTTTTGAGAATATGGCTTCTATTTGAGACATTCTGAAATTCGTTTTTATTGACACAGTGCTATTATGAAATGGGTTCCTTCTAATGTACAGATGATAGTGTGAGACACACTTGCCATGCCCAGTAGGTGCTCTATGATCGCTTTCCCGGCCTGAAATGCACCATGAATATGTTGGATATTTTGTGTAGATTTGGGTTCTGGCGGTATTTTCTTACCACCAAATATAATGGTAATTTGGTGATGACTACTCCTTGCATTTAGATTGGGTTTGGCCGGCCTTATTTCCTTTCAGTGACTATTCCTTATTGCATTATATAGGATCATTTAGTGGTATACATTATTGCTGGTGGTTTATTAATGAGCATAATTTTTCTGTTTTATTTGTGGCCCCAATATACACAAAACCCTTCATATTCTTAGACTGTTTGTGTGATCTATAGAGGCCTCGGACCTACATTCAGAAACACCACAGTTTCACTTATAGCATTCTCAATAACCTGTAGTATTATCACTAATTTATATACATTAGTGAACTATGTTTCCATAGGCTTCTTTGCTGGTTCATGTATGCTCACCAATATCGATTGTATTAGATTCCACTCAGACACCACAAACTGAGTGGAAACACACACACACAGCTATTTATCACTGCTAGTGCTATTATTCCATCTGCATGGGAAACATGACACATGTATTACCTAAAAATCTCCCCCCTCTCCCGAAATATTATTCTAAATGCACCAAAAAAAGACAAAAGCAAAAACACTCTACACGGTTCGTGTACATTACATTTGTATTATAAAACTGTTGCATTTCAAAATAACATCTTACCTTTTTTTATTACAGTATTCTCTGAAACAAACAGAAGAGAAAAAAATACAGCAATAGGACGAAATTTACTTTGCAACATTATAGCGTGGCAATCAAACACAGGGGATTCCCTTCTGCTACTCTCCCTGCCTGATATCTATAGAATGACATTCATACAGCACGCGATAACCTCAATTCACTTTGGATATTTACCAGTTATCTGTAGTTCTCCCACACGCAACCTCCCATCACTCGCCTTCGAGGAATGGGCCCAGGGCTGTCCTCGTAATCTTGAAGTTTGAAGTGCACAGCGAGTACATGCAGTTCAGTTATCTGCAGTTCTCAAGCCAGTGCTAATTGAGACCGTGAATGCCTCCTCACAGCCCAGTCTCAGATGGTCCGTGTCAGCAGCTCAGCAAAAAGCAATCTGAACTTTTTTTTTGTCAGACTCTCCCAGCAAACCTCTGTCTCATCCCCCTCTGCTTAGGTGGAATCACTGCAGATACTCTGCACCAATCAAATTCAAAAGACCGTATCACCCTACCCTTCCTTCCACAATAGCTCAATTTTTACAGTAAGAAACTGTAGCTAAACTCATTTCCTAGCATGCAGATTCTACTTTCTGCAACCACAGTGAACAAAGAGAGAAGAAAAAAAAATCTTCCATACGGCAAGAAGACGCCAGACACTACCTGATCCTGACCCTCGGGTGGTATTATGAGGGAGAATCACATGGGAGAAGATGGCTGTCGGGGAGATGTGATGATTCCATTGGGAGAAACACAGTATTCCTCCTTTTTAAATGAGGAGGACACTATAATTTCTGAAATTAGTGATGGCGTACTGTCACTATATAAATCCCTCCAGATATAAAATGCAAACCTTTACTAACAACCATTCTAGACTGCATTCTATGCATGCCTCATATGTACATAATGCACAAATTGCCTCTTTGACCCTAATGATGTTGTACTATATAAACATCCCAAACAAAAAAACAAAAACAAATCTACTTAGAAGTAATGTTAATCCTATGGACTCCAACTCCCATAGTGCCTAGGGTACTGAGACGAGGAAGAGGGAAAAGGAGATAATGTGGAATGAAAGAAACCCCAAGCAAAACGTGCCAACTAGTTGTTGCAAGGTGAATCAGTTGTGCAGGACATTTAAAGATGGTTTTCACCAGCAATTAGAATTTGGAGAGAGGAGATGCAGCTTGGGTGCGGCAAGAGGCAGAAATGCTGATGATGACAGACGCACGGTAGAAGACCATGCTGAAGCAGGCAGACAGGCAGGTGCTCCCAAGCTGCTGCTTATTAGCAATTTGCACGGGGATGGCGAGAGACCCAAAGGAGCATGGCAGGCTCCAAGAAAGTGACGTGAATGGACTGTCAGCAAACGAGAAGCTCTGTAGGATGCAGTGACACTGAAAAGCTGACACTTTACCAGCGAGTGAAAAGGAGATCAAGAGAAGAACTGAAATCCGGTCTGTCAGCCCGGGGATGCTATTCACACCACATTGTGACTTCACTGCAGCGGTGCAGGAGGCCAGAAATGACATGAGACAGTTGGGCCCGAGCTAGTGGGAACCCCAGGGCATACCGACAGGCAAACATAAAATTGAAAGAGCATTTTCAATACTGACCGAGTAAATTAAAAGGACAGCATTTGCACCATTTCTCATGCTTGAAATGTCAATATGGAGAAATCTGGAGCAAATGTGATTATAAGCAGATACATTTTAATGAAGAAGCTGAATGACAAGACTTGTGCAAGTCTCCATGTAAGAGGAGTTCATATGGGGAAAGCTGGAACAAGCATTGCCATAAGCAAATAAGTACTGGTGAAGAAGTTAAGGAACATAACTTGAACAAGTCTTCATATGTGAGAAGTCCATATGGGGAAGTTTGAGGGCAAGTTATATCCAGAGTCAATGACGTATAGACAGTACAGGAGTACAACTCTGCTATACTAGGAAAGAATGGAAACATTTTAATAGGTACTGATAACTTGGATATATCAGGCAGTGAGCATGTTGGGGGAAAGATACCTGGCAGGAGAGTACACCAGGGGATCTCTAGAACCCAGAAGGGGATAACTGGCAGGAGAGTATACCAAGGAGTCCACTTAAAGTGTATGAAAGAGAGAGACATTGTAAAAAGATACCTCACATGATAGTATACCAGGGAATTGGAGGAAACCATTGAATAATTACTGGTATGGGAGTATGCCAGGAAGTCATCTATGAAGCAGTTGTGTAAAAGAGACACTTTGGCATCCTTGAAGTAGTTGATTAAATGAGACACATTGTTATCTGTGAAGCAGTTGTATAAAAGAAACACTTTTCCTAGTTTTAAGAAACTGTTACTTTGAAAAGACATTCTTGCCCTCCTTAAGGAAACATTAATTGGGAATAGACATGTTTCACCATCCTTCCTTACTCTGGATCCAAGGAATTGTCTTTTGGAGAAACCATTTTTGTCAGATGTATTTATTTGTTTTACCTATGAACCTTTTGGGTAAACATAAGTCAGAAACACATGTTTTTCCTTACACTTCTTAGTTGTTCATTTTTAGTGTGAGGGTCAGATATGTGTTGGTCACAAGGACATTTTATATAATTTTGATTACAAGACACAGGCTGATGTTTAATTTTGTTTCATACGCAGAAAAAGTCTCTTTATTATAGGAACAAAGAGACCTTTATTCAACCCTTTGCATTTATCCAACCCTTTCATTTTAATAAATATGTCTCATGTTGAAAACTCTACCACTTTGTGGCCGTCTCTCATTTCTGACTCATTACATATGGTGTCAGTGGTGGGATGGTGAACTGGCTGACACAAACTGTGAACCTAGTAATAACATCTTTACACTCTAATGAAACTCATCACCCTTCTAGAGGAAAAACCATTTTGTACTTGAAATTAATCCTTAGAACACTATAGTAAGAAATAAACATAAGAGCCTAACAAAGTTTTCTTTTCCCATACATCAACAAAAACTGTCTTTCCATGGATGACCCCTGTTAGATACCTTCAAGGTACCTTCAAGCTCCTCTAAAAGTATCCATCCTTGTCTCAGTAGACCCGCTTGAACCCTAGTGAAACAGGAAGAATTACCAGATCCTATTTCTTTTCTGGATATAAGTGAACCAATAGAAGTGGATCCCTCCCCTGAGGTAGAAGAAGAGGTATTTTTCCTCCTTGACCAATTTACCAAAGAACTTGATACAGTTCAGTTTGAACAAGATATTTATTTTACTGAGGGAGAAGGCCTTGGCCAAAATAGCGAAATGGCAGCCCTCAAATCTCTTTTAGCCCAATTGACTAACTATTAGGTCCAGGCAGAGGATTGCTTCCAAGGGGGACTGGATAGAAGTGTTGCAACCTCCCAGAGACCCATATTACCACACAGATTTTACAACCCTATAAGGAAGGTAGGATGTTAGCAATGTATTTCTCAATTATGAGCATTTGGCACCGACAATTCCATTGAGAGGATGAATTAAAAACTTGTTACCTAGCTACCTTATTGAGAGGAGGGATTCAACATTCCTATCACGTATTAAAGCATGCCGAAACAACCCCTTTTTATGAAACCAAAGAAGGACTTTTGAAAAAGGTAGGACAAACAGAATATTTTTAAAAACAGAAACTCAGAAGTGTTAAGTTGAACCCGGATTAAACACCTGTAGAGTTATCAGCTAGAATACAGAATACCCTGTCTTTTTGGTTTGGAAAATTCCTTTCCAGAAGTATTAGAAATCTTAACCCTAGAACCATTTTTTTATTTATTTTTTTATTTACTTGTATAAAATCACATTAGCAATTTTGACAAGAATGCAAGTAGTTCTTTAGGAGCTAAGAGATGAAGAAAGAGAAAGGAACAGAGAAGGAGAAGAAGAAGTAAGGAAAATACCCGAAACCGGAGATGTACAAATACGAAGAGACACTAGAAAGGGGAAGAAGAAGAAGAACATGCGGGCCCCGTCCCTGGGGGTTTGTTTCAGTCCAAATAAAAGTTATTCAGCCGGATTGCTTACTGGGCAAATGGAGAATGAACCAGTTTATACCTTCATCTTGCGAAAAGCACCTTCCAAAATGTTTGCCAAAGATATAGTCCATTTCGTTTTTTCCCCTGATATCCCACAAAGTCTGTGCACAGGCTGTTCAGGTAGGTGGCTCTTACATTCCTTAGCCCTGAGCAGTGCAGCAGAAGATGTCTTACTGTTTCAGGTTGGTTGGTCTGGAACATAATGTACATTCTTTGATGGACATTTTTTTATCTGGTAGCCTGGAGTTCACGGGTTGGAAGGAGATTGAAACTTGCTCTCATGTAGGTTTTCCTTAGCTGTTTGTTCAGAAATTTAGTACAGTAAGGCAGTGGTACTTTCAATCTGTTAAGGGTTGGTGCAGATGCTGTGTAGGTTTGTTTGACTGTGCTTTCTCAAGTGTGTTAATCCAATCTTGTGCTTCCAATTTGGATTTACTCTTACAGGATTTGATTGCAAGTCTTCTTCTGTGCATGCAACCTCCACCAACTTCTCTCTTAATTTGTCTACCCAAACATTTAAAGTGTTCAGGTGGCGGTTAGATATTTCTCTCGCAATGATCATATACATCGGCGGAGATTCAGATGAAGAGGTGTTTCTGAACAGTTGCATAGCGCTAAGGGTTACTGTTGTTTCCAAAGATAGAAGACCTAGCTCTCACCTAACGAGGTCCATTGAGACTGAATTTGGAAGTCCCAGGACAGATTTCCAAAGGTATCCTTCTAGTTTTCGCCAGATTGTATTTGGCATATTCAGGGTTGCACCCATCCCGTAGGTAATAGTCGAAGGGTACTTTTCCTTTGTAGAATTGTATGACTGGTATCACTGAGAATTGCCCATATTTTCTGTCAATAGTCTTCATTTGGGCTGACAGGTTTTTTGCTTTTTCCCACAGTGTTGATTGCATTGTAGCTTCATTGGCAGATAAATCAATAAACACTCCTAGATATTTGTAGTTAGGTACCACCTCGATGTTCACTTTGTCCAGAGACCACTTGGTATTTGTCTTGTTTTTCGAGGATTTTTTTCCAGGTATAATTATCTTTGTTTTTGTTATATTTATTTTCAGGTTGTTTAGTTCCATTTATGAAGCTAAGTTGGTGAGTTGACGCTGGAGGCCTATCTGGGTCTGATCTAGCAGAATCAGGTCATCTGCGTATAATAGACATGAGATTTTGACATTTCCCAACTTTGGCGGGAAGGCTCTGATGGACAGTTCAGCTTCTTTGAAGTCCCCTAGAAAGGCGATGAACAATGCTGGGCCTAAGGGACAGCCTTGCTTCACTCCACGATCTGAGGATATTTCTCGAGATAGGCGACCTTGGATGTTAAGACGCACTCTTAGCTTTGTGTTTTTATGGAGGGCCATCGCTGGCTCAAGCACTTCCTTTGGGCATTTCCATTTTTCCAATTTAGCCCACAGTATTTGCCTGTCCACTCTGTCAAATGCCTGTGACAGGTCTATGAAAGCCAGAAAAACTGGGGGTGAGCCTTGTTTGACCTTTGCTTTTATGAAGCTTAACATTAAGATGTTGACTGTGGTGCTTCCATTTTTTAGGAAGCCCATTTGGAATGGATCATTGGCTGGTGACATTTTGGCACACTTGAGGAAGTGGTCTAGAAGGAGGGTTGCAAAGATTTCTCCTATTATGTCGAGAAGTGCTATGGGATGGTAATTCCCCGTTCTTCCCTGTTCGCTCATTTGAATATCGGTACAATTACTGCTCTAGCCCATGATGCTGGAATGGCTCTTGTTTCTCTGCAGTGATCAAAAAGGATACTAATGAAGTTTGACCATTCCTCCACGTTCTGTTTAAGATCTATATTGCTCAGGCCGTCCGGGCCCGGAGCTCTTGAATTTTTAAGTTTTGTTTTGACCATCTTTATATCCTGTTTGCCGGAAAGGTCGATCCATGCAGATCCTGTGTCTATTTCGGGTGGAGGTTTACAGGCCACAGGGGCCTTAAAGAGATTTTCAAAAAATTAGACATATGTTTCTTCGCTGACTGAATTTGTGGTTAGGTTTTCCACCGCCTTGTGTGGTCTTTTAATGAGGGCCCAGAAATCGCTGTTTTTTTTAGTACTCAAAGCCCGGAGCATTTCTGCATCCTTTTGGTACATTGCATATCTATGTCCTATGAGCCAAGATTTGTATTTCCTTGTATCAAGTTCCAGATTGCTCCAAGCCATTGGAGAGTTAGCTATTTTGGCTTGTCTTTTAGTTTTTCTCAGTGTTCTTTTTTCCACCACTTCTCTGTCATACACGTGGCCTTTTGGATTGCGGCAGGGTTACCACCCTTCGTATTTACCCTGTACTGTAGTAGAAAAGGTAAGTAGTCCGGGAGTGCCGACTTTGTTTCCATAGAGCAAGTTCCTCTTTTGTAGGAATCCGTGATGCTTTCAATATTAGAGGTTGTTAGGCGTAGGCGAGTTTGTTGGTTATTCACCTCTATCGGGTGGTTGTAACTTTGGGTCGTTAGGCCTCTCGACGACCATGCTATTGCCAGAAGATTGTGATTGCTCTCTATGGTTCTGGAGACCGAGTAGTCTTCTATGTACTGTAACAGACTGTGGGAGATGAAGAAGTAATCGAGCGTTGTACTTGAGTCACCTCTCTCCCATGTGGGTATCGTCACCTCCCATGCTTTCAGCGATGCAACGTTTTGCAGATTTCATGATTTCATAAGGGCCATCAATATTGTTCCTCTTGCTTCAGCTGGGGATTGAACTTTCTTCACCATAATGTTTTCCGTTGTGATGTTACAGTTTGAGTTTAAGTCCCCACTTATGATTATGTGTGACTGGGGGTCTTCAACGGAAATATCGTCAACCACCTTTGCTAGTTGTTTGCAAAAGTCCGCGTTCAAAGTTTTCTGCAGGTTCCAGTAGACAGTTATGATCGCCTTTTTTGCTGTTTCAGTCCCCCTCACTCCGCTGTATTTTTGGGTTCATGTAGTTAAAACTGCCAGGATGCCATATGACGCTGTTATTTTTTTTGTAATCGCAATCCCTGACCCAAGCCGAATTGCTATTAAGAACCCTGATGATGGACAGCCGAACAGGCCTTTTGTTGCCGATGAAAATGCAATCTCAAAACCGTCTAGATATGGCTTTGCCATTAACCAAGTTTCCTGGAGGCAGAGTATGTCAAAAGCTCCAAGGTCTTGGTTGTCTGGGTTTGTTAGGTGTTGTTGGCCTCTCGTGTTCCACAAAACCATTGTCAAGCGTTTCTTCGGCGAGGTTTCTTGAAGGTGAGGCAGAGGAGATCGTTTTACAGGAGCCCTTCCTGATGATTGCTATTTATCACGGTTTGAGTTTAGGGCCGCTTCATTTCCATGGGCCCCTTGATGATTTTGTTTCTCCCCTTTCTGAGGGCTTTGCTCCCCTTTCCCGATCTTTCTTATGATCCTTCTCTGATTCTGTTTCATTTTCATGTATGATCGGTGTCTGAATACATTCGTAGGCTCCTGGTCGGTCTTTTTATTGCAAATTTGGTCGCTCTTCAAGTTGATGCATCCTTTCTTACATCCATAGCGTAGATCTCTCTCCGCCTACTGGACTCCCGTCTGGGGTCTTGTTTGTTCTGCTCCCTGTACCTGTAGTTTTCCTCTTCGTAATGTCTTGAGTCTAGTCTTTTCCGGTTGTAGAGAGCTTGGGTTTTTGATATGTAGTGTGGTTTTTGTTCGGCCGTATCGCTGTTACTCGAAACCCTTGGATGTTGCTTTACTAATAAGATTTCCGTGAGTGTAAAGCCTGCTTTTTTTAGATCTTTGTATGCCTCGTCCGTGAGTCCTTTGAGTGCCCTGGCTTTAATATGTAGATAAGTTTTGGCTTTCTTATCTCGATGGTAAGGTTCAATTAGGATAAAGTTGTTTGTTCTCAGATGTTGCAGACACTCAATTGTGTTTAAAATGTTTAGGACTGTTTTCCTGTTGAGGATTATGTAGTTGCTTCTACACGATATTTGTTCTAGTTTGAAAACTATGATTTCCTTTGGTTGGTTCTCTAGTTTCGTGGGTCTCCCTCGCCCATGTGTCTTTCTTGTTTTTTCCTCCGAATATGCCCGAGTTCTTGTTTATGTGGTGTTGACACCCGGCTATTTTCCATCCTTTGCTGGGACCCACGCTTTTCTTGGCTTTTTTGTGATTTTTCTTGTTCAAGGTGGTCTCCTGCTAGTTTGTTTGGCAATGTTTTATCCACAGGGTTCTGTATCATATTATCACCAACGGTTTCTGCGTCTGTCCGGGGTCCTTTCATGGTTTCTTCTGGGGCCTGGGTCTTGATGCCTTGCTTTTGCGTCTTGTGGATGCATTGCTCTGGTTCCAGATGCAATGATAAATCCTTTAGTGCACTTGCCGTCAGAAAATCTTCAACCGTTCTCTGCGATTTTTCTCTGGAGTTGGGCTCTTTTTGGGATTCTGAGGATTTCAGATCAGTTGATGTCGGGCTTCCGGTCAAATTAATTTTGTCCTTTTCTCTGTTGTCATCTGGTGAGTTTTCTTTTTATGCAGATTTCTGGTATGCCCTGCCAGCTGTAGGCCTAATTTTTCTCTTTGATTTAGCTGTGATATTGATATTTTTGGGTGGGTGCTACGGTGTTGAATTTGGGCTGGTGCTTCTTCACGTCGTACTGTCAATTTGGGTTTAGTGAAGATTGGCTCCATTTCACCATTCCCCTTTTCTGGAATTGTCTGAGATGCTCTTTCCGTTTTCCTTTTTTGGGAATAGTTTTTGTAGGTGGCATCCTTGAGTTCTGCCTCCACACAAGCCCACTTAGCCTTCCATATCACTTTCTGCTTTTCACTTTTGGCTTCTACGCCTGTTAGATATCCTTCAATAAAATCAAATTTTGATTGAAGCTTGCTTAGGATCGTTGTATTATCTTTTGTGGATTTGTTTATTGTTTCGTAGAGTTTGCCGAAAGGGGCGAGGGTAGTCGCGATCGCCGACATAATTGTTGTCATATCTGTTTTTTTATTTGGTGATGGTCTTTGCGTATCCGTCGCAATTTCACTATGCCTTCTATGCTTAGCTGGCGTTTACTGGAAATCCAGATTTTGAGAAGAAAGGTGAAACTGCAATGAGATTTCGGG
This sequence comes from Ambystoma mexicanum, assembly GCF_040938575.1. Lineage (NCBI taxonomy): Eukaryota > Metazoa > Chordata > Amphibia > Caudata > Ambystomatidae > Ambystoma > Ambystoma mexicanum. Next base: position 819,437,322 of record NC_090936.1, on the reverse strand, counting down.
TGGAAGGGAGACCTGTGTAGGGGTTAATGCTCCAGGTTCTTTCTAGTAGAGCTTGTGTTTAGGGCTATTCCGTCTGTAATATGGGTTATTGAGTTTTCGCTCCTATTTGAAGATGGATTTTTGCCCAGGGCTGTGTGCTCATTTTCACCTTTGGACCAGGTGCTTGGAGATGTCGCCTCTCATTTGGCCTGTCGTCACAATGTTTTTTTGGGTGATGACTTGTGTTCTATGGGGTCTTGTGATCCCGGTTGTTTCGGCTTATGGTTTTGTGCTCTCACCGTCTCAATCTGATCTTGTTTCTCTAGAGTTACGGCAGAGTTTAGTTGAAATGGAGCCGTCACTTGTTCCATCTTATCCCGGTGCTGGATTTCACTTTCTTTTTGATATGGTGGAGTTTGAGTGACATTTTCTTCTCGGATCATCGGACAAGGGTTGTTTCCCTCTGGGCCCTCGGTGGGTTTACTAGCCACCTGAGGCCCGTTATCTGCATCTTCATTGGTTTGAAGTTTTGCTGAGTCAGTTTTTCTTGCTTTATTGGCAGGTAGTATCCCGTCTACCACTTCCAAATTTTCTGCATCAGAGAGTTCTATATCTGAATTAAGTGTACGCTTGAACTGTTACTTCTTGAAAAAATTTAGCAAGGTGTTTGAGATCAGAGAGTTTGGCAGGGTAGAGATCCCAGCCTCATGCTTCTTACTTGCAGGTTTTCTTGTTTTTTAGCTCTTTGGATCCCAGGTTTGTTTCTTTGTGTATACTCCTAGCGTAATCATTGGGATTTGTTTTTTCTGGCCCTTTTGGTTTTGGAGTCTTTCCTTTTTGTCTTTTGTTACATGTTGTTTTTATTGCCTTTACAGAGGCAGCCTTTTTAGTGTTTGTGGTTATGTCTTCTGTGCATTCGGGTGTATCCGATTGGTCAGGGTCCGTATCGGCGCTGGACTTTGTGGCCAAACCGGGATTGACTTCCGTATTAGACGTTTCAAATGTGGGGTTATCTTCAATGGTGCGAGGTTCACATCCTGATGGAGAAGAGACTGGTGTATCTTGATCAATTGTAAATTTGTTTATTGATTGGTTTTGACTGGTTGGCTCTGGTTGGGAGTGAATTTGTACTGTTGTCATAGTTGCCACGATTCCTGTCTGCCTCAGTATTCCTGGTCTGGGTTCCGGGGGCAGAAGCTGTTCAGTCAAGTCGCTCTCTTTCGGATGAAACTCCCGGGGGTTTCTGTTTATATCACACACATCACATTTGTGGTGGTCGCCCTGGGGCTCACTCAACTTTGTAGACTTTGTAGGCTTTCCTGGCGGCGTTACCGGGGGGGCTACCAAGGCGATGGTGGCATTTGCCAACACAGTAGTCTCAGTTTTTTTTCCCCTTTTGTGCTTGGACTCGGGGCATGCGGACCGCGTATGTTTGAAGGGAGGGCCGGAGCAAGGGCCAGCCCAGTCTGACCTATGGCAGACTCGGCTGGCAAACCTCTCGCCGAAGTGGAACTCCAGCCCATGTTGTCAGCAAACAATACGGGCGTGCCGCATGCTGCCGGGGCGGGCGTTGAAAGGGTTGTTAGCATCGCCTGCACTCCACTGGCCACAGAAGCGAACAGTTTCTTTGCTCCACTGTGCATTTCAGGGTCAAGGTGAGTCTCCATGGCAGGTGAAGGGGCGGCAGCGGTGCTCTTACCTCGCTTGGGTGCCGGCAATCTTCTGTCCCCTTGAGGCAGGAGCTTTGAGTTGCTCCTGAGGGACCTTGCCGGCTCCGCCGAGTCAGATGGATCAAATACGTCAAGCGCCTCATTTTCCATCACAACCTTCAGTCTTCTGTCTGGGAAGCTGATGGCCCCAATAGAGCCAGCCCCCTGCATCGTCCTGCTATGACCTGCAAGACTGCAGGACTGCCCGACTCTATGAAACTCCATGAAGCTCTGCGTTCCGCTCCGCGGAGGGCAGCTGGGGTTATGTGAATCTGCCCACAACGATCAGACTGGAAAGCAGATGCTGCAGGACTGCTCGACTCTAAAACCATTTATAAACTCAGTACCACCCTATTTACAAAAAGCTATTCTGCAATTCCGGCAGACATTAAGGACATTATCTGAAAGCGCTATGAAACACTCTGGGCATTCAGCATGGGCACAGAGCTATATAAACCACTCCCTGGGACAACGCCAGTGCTTAGCATTTGCTCCGGATACCAGCTGCTTACCTGTTAATTGCCCGTTCTGCTCCTGATCATACTCGATTTGCTGCCATCAGCTGTTTTATCACGGGGCTTGTGTCAGCTGAAATACAAAAGACAGAAGAGGTTAGATTGAATGTGCAATGAACGCGTTAATTCTCAAAATCAAAAGGAACATTTCTGACTTCAACCTATTACCAGGCGAAGGTGCGTGTTCAAACAAAATCCTTAAACATAAAATGTTTTAATACCAAACACAGCCGCAATAGTGCAGCTAATGTGTGCAAACCCAAATACTTGAAAGAAGCATTTGGATACTTTTAGCAACACAAGAAAAGCACACTGCAGCAAAGGCACACAGGACAGAGCATTGGAAGTATTGCAACAGCAATCAAGAAGCATTATAAAAGCATAGCAATCACTTACCTGATCCAAGGCAGCCTAATTGGGCCAGACTGCACATCAACACGTTGGCAGTGCACCTAGAAGAAAGGAAAAGATAATCAAAACCAAGGCAGATATCAGATTTAAGAACAGGCACATATACAAGCACCACAAGTACCACTGTAAGACTAAGGTGCAGCACAGAACTGTACAATACAATAAAAAGCAAAAGCAACAAAAGGCAAAGAGGCATTATGGCTGATGCTGGACTGGACCGGCACCAGTGATGTAACTGGGAAGAAGTGCCATCAGACGTAGAATTATATGGTGAGTCCAACTCCAGTGAGTTTTTCTGTGAACAGTGGTGTTAGATTAAACAGGATACTAAAACAATGAAATTCTCCATTAGGGGATACTGTGAGTAGAGATCACCCTCCTTGCATCCACCTCTACTACCATTCCCGCTCCACCCAGCCTAATCACGTCAGCGTGTACCCAGTTATGCATCATATGCATGGGGTGTGAGGTGGCGAGGGTAAGCCGCACAGAAAAAGCATTCCCTGCAGCATTCTCACGTGTTGTTTCTGCAAGACACATGGTAAGCATTTACAGTACCATATGTTAGCAAAGGTGCCACTGCCCTCTCACTAAACTGCACAAGTAGCAAAACCTATGGCCCTCATTAGTGCATTAGAATAGTCTCAAATTTACAGAGATTCAGCATATGTCACATCTACCATACATTTAGGACAGTCCAGATGGCACAGGAGACTGTACAACTGTGCAGCATGCTGCATTACTTTCCAGGTTAGTAGATGAATTAGCACTCCTTACAACAGTCGTGGTAGTGAAATACACAGCTCACATGAACAACACATACCCAATTGCTTATGGTAACATCAAAACAGATTTGGCTGCAAGAGAAGCAGCTTATTTAGAAAACCCTGATGCCACAATGTCTTCTGGATTGTCCTTCCTTGCAACAACTAATAATCACAGTCCCTTACAATGCACTTCCCCTGAAGCAGAATATTGTACTAGAGACCCAAACTCCCCTGCAGGAAAAAGAATTGTGGACAAAAAGGGGATGCCCTGTATCTCCTTCAGACCGCGTAAGGTGGCAAAACATGTCGTCAAAATATGTTATGCACAAAAAGCTACTCACCATCACCCTCGTACAGTTGCACTTTCCCTTACACACATCCAAGGAATACATTGTCACCAGTTTTCAGAAGGAATTATTTATTTGAAACCTGCAAGAACTCATTAGTGATTTCATATCATAATGTATTACTTTCCAAAGGTATGCTCTTGGTTGCACTCTCAGAACACAAAAATCAGCATTGCCCCACTCCTCAGGGCCATTTCGACACCTGCATATCAATTACGTAGACATGGTTAACTTGTACAGTAACATTCATTACCTAATTGTTGTGGTTTGCCATTCTCCTGATGACTTGAAGCAGGTCCCCGAGTTAACCCTAATGCCAAATCTAATGCCAAATCTGCTGCCAAATTTCTAGTGTGTCTAATATTTCCCCAATGGGCAATCTGTGATGTCATTGAGTTTGATAATGGAACACACCTTTTAAATGAAATGTTTAAGAAAATTGGCTCTTGATTAGGAATAAAACACAAATTGTGCTCCATTTATCACATGAGCCAATGAGATAGTGGAGCAAATGAACAGTCTATTGAAGAAAAAAACATCTATCTTATGTAGTACATTGCACCCGTCTTGGTTGCATTGTTTACCCCTTGCTCTTTTCACACTGCGCAATCAGCTAGCGTCTGATCACCATGTTACTCTGCATGAAATAATCTCAGACAGGAGGCAGCACACTCCTCTCACACCTGTACTCACAGCCTCTGATGCACACACCTCCGCTGAAATTCTTGGGGAGGAATTCCAGAGGTACTGTTAGGAAGGCATGGTATCAGACAGTGAATACAAACATAACTGTTCTCAGTTCAAGGGTGTTTATTGAACTTCAATGGGTTGATTGAATACCTATCTAACATAAATCTAAGGATGGGTGCAAGCTACAACCATCAAATAATAATAATGCAGTCCTAGTCAAGTCTCTATCAAAATAAAAGGGCCTATTCTAATAAACATATTGCCAATCCTTACTTCTAAATACAAAAGGGTGTGGGACAATAATGTATGCAACAAAGAAAAAGTGTTCAAGAAATAATGTCAGGACAGTTGAGCAGTTGGCTTCCATTCACAAATTTTCAGCACAGGGCAAGGCGTCAGCTTCGAGCTTCGCACACACTCTGGTTTCTCTGCCACGAGGACACATTTCAAAGCATAGATATCAGGGCATTCTGTAAAATTCTCTTTTCCAAAAAAGTCTCTTACTGCAGAGGGCCTGTCACAATGAACAAATATCAAAGTTCCATTTCTATTAGGATCTTCACATGCACAAGTTCTTGCTTAAAGTATTTATCATGCCCCTCCCTCCTTCAGGCTTGGACCCCTTTGTACCATAATGTTTATTCTTAGTCTCCCTCATTCGGGCTTGGACCATTGATCTCCCTCATTCTGGCCCAGATCCTCTTGATATCAAAATCGAAGACTTTCAAATGTGTGATGGGTTTTGCTTATACCATCGCAGGACCATTTCGATTCACTTCATGCAAGGTTCTCATCAATTATTTGGATTTTGTTTCTCTTTATGGGATACCTTACAGGGACCTTCATTTCAGCACAGTCACGGTGCCGGACCACTCTGTTAATGATATTGAATCTTTCCTTCTCAAGGTCAAACATTCTTCAGCAGTTTAGCTTTCCTCGCGTCTTTCATTACACACATTTAAAAATGTTCGGTCCATCACTCGTTATACAATGTTGCTGCTTGCAACCTTGAATTCAACACAGACCTGTCTTGCATCGGTCTCCCCAACTAACCGGCTTTGTTGATCTCTCTAATGCTTCTTTGTTCTTGGAGCCAAGGCAATACCCCAGCGGCTGCCACTCCTCTCCACCTTGGTTAGTTACGCAGGAGGACCTTTTGGTATCTCCGACACACAATGCAGGAGTTTTCAGAGAGGTTTCTTGTCCTTATGCTTTCTGCTTCGAAGGTTTCTGGAAAGTAACATTTTCTTGCCGAAAAGGTCAAGGGTATTTCCCTCCTCGCAAACCCTTCTTGCTTTCCCGTCTTTTTCTCCTCATTTAGCTGCTAGCCTGAAACTGATGTGCGCTTTACCTCGCTCAGAGTGTGCTCCCATGCTTCACCTTTTATCCATGTGGAAAGTTTAATGGAAGTCACGTGTGAGTGATTGTAAGCAATTGCCTGACTTCGCATGACCATAGTAGCGAGACATGTCAGGTACACTGCTCGGGTGTGTGTCTGTTTTCTCCCAGAGCTGCATGTCCATGTGAAAGTGTTGGAGAAGGGAAGGGGGAGGGTAAAGTTCCCATGTATCCTAATTTGTAGGATGGGGTAAAGATGTTACAGGGGGATGGATACTGCATCATGCCACCCGGTGTCCCACTCCACCTCCCCAAAGAACCCTCACCCAGGTCATCCTCCAACACTTGTCCACATCCAGGGTCGGGATCCAAATGCAACGGCTGTGCCCTGGCCACCTGAGAGAGAGATCCTTGGGGACTAGCTGGTTAGAGACCTTCTGGTTTCTCACAGTACCTTACGGAGCTAACAAAATATGACAGATTTTATCTCACCATATTGGGCCCCATCATTATGGTAACGACCCACTGTTAGACGAGTCATCACCAGTGCAACGGCGATCATCACATCTGCAACAGCCAAAGATCTTCCCAGGCATTTGTGCCTACAAGAAGAACTCTGTGCATAAATGGAAAGACCCTAAATTCAAAGGACCTTACACAGTGATCTATGCTACTCCCACACCCGTCAAAGTCTCCAGATGAAAAGCATGGATCCACCTCAGCAATGTTCAGAAAGACAAGAGTGCCATCACCCCTCTCCAACAGCAGGAAAAAGACAAGGGGGGTGAATGATAAGGGGAGTATCACTTTAACTTTCATACGTCCATTTGGGGGACTGGAAATGTCACCACAAGATTAGGGAGGGACAGATGAAATTAGGCAATATATGCCTTATTTTATTCTTATTTTTTGCATCTTTTATTTTCTCATGATACAATTTATGTGCTTTGTTCTTCAAAAAGGTGGGTTGTTACTAACATTGAAAGTGCACTAGCAGATATTAGTGTTTCTGTGACTAGAATTAAGTGGGATATTTATAACCAAAGTGTTATCCCAGATGGATCTGATGATGTGCATCACCATGCAGAGGAGAACATGTGGTTTCACTGCATACAGTCAGTGGGGAGAGAAATTGGGAGCAACATTGAGTGACCCCTGTTTTGTTTGCTCATTGATTCCTTATGCATCAGCCACACCTAGGTCATTTTTCCCTCAAGAGATGCCACCAGAGATATCAAGTTGCTTAGTTCACCTGGCATTATGTAGAGTGTGACTCATTGTCCAGGCAAATAAGGTCTACATTTAGTGGCACGCAGTTAATACAACAGTATATGATACAAATTGTGTAGAACAGACAGAACATGATAACAGAAGCAAATGGTTTGATGACTCTTATACAAACGTTTCAAATGTGAGGGCTGGCAAAGTTATTTTAGGAATGGGAGAGGTTTTTCAGGAACAGTGATTTCTTTTCAACACTGTTCCCCCAAATCCATATGCTTCAATGACATGAGGCTGACTAGTCTCATTGTGGAAGTAGACTTGATTTACAGGTGAAGGGCACAGTCTAGTTAAAAGACAGATGGGTCTTGGGGATAACTGGATTAACATTGTACTAAATTGGGTTTGTTTCTGCCCACCTCTAGAGAGTCCATGGACTACCAAGTACGAGGCAGGGTGAGTGGGCAGCAAAAATATTGGCCATTGCTTTAAGATTTAGGATTTAGGCCTCTGAGTGTTACAGCCATTATATTTGAGTGTCTTTGCCATTTTGAATTTTATATAATTTCTGCCACATCTTAGAAAGCCTTCAGGCATGATGGATAGGCAGTACAAAATATCATTGTCCTAGGAAGTCGGCCTTTGTTGTACTTTCTACTTTGCCAAGAGACTCATGCATGCAAGAAAGAACGGTTTGTGTACTTGGCATATGCATATGGGTATGTGATAGTGGCAAGGACAAGCTTTAACCTGGTGGAGCAGCAGGCTTGGGAATAATACATGTTTCCAGAATGTCTGGGTGCTTGAACAGAAGCTTATTGTATCTAATTTCTTGATTGGGAATAACAGGGTATGCCAGGACGTCTGGCCGCATGGGAGAGAATAGCACTGCATCTAGTTTTTTGCCATGGGGGGAAGATTTCACTCTTCTTACTATGTACGATTTGGTCATCCTTAATGGGATGCACATCAAAATGTTACATGTTGTTGTACTAACCAATTAGAATTGGGCAATGTATACGGATTTAAGGTTTGTAATAGGCAGGAGCCAATAGGAGGGTGCTTGTAGTTACACATAATGTCTAGAATATATACAAATGTATTCTCATTTTGTGGTTTTCACCTTTAAATATTACTGTCTGATGTGGGCGGGTCGAGACTGACTGACTCTCTCGTCCTTTATTTTGCATTTGAATTAAAGTTTTGTTTTCTACAATTCAGGCCTTCATAATATTATTTGGATTTTACTAAGGGTACACACCATGCTCATCTTTACCTTATTAGAGATCCAGACCTGGCCCTCTTCCTTTGTTTGAAGTGGGCCCCCCCAATTCTCATCCTCCTTTTGACCTTTGTCGAAGGGTGCCATCCTTCACCACCATTGCCTCTCCTCAAACCTACCCCACTCTTCAGCTTTCCCCACTCCAGCTGCCATTCCTTCATGCTGCCCATTCCTGCCCCCCCGTGCCTGGCACTTCTGCCCCCATTTCCACACCTCTCAAACCCCTCCTCATCCCGTACCACCCTCTTTCCACACCTTTTCCACCCCTCCCGCCATTTCCACACTGCAGGAAAAGCATGTCACTGTAAGTACTTTTAAGCACACTTAGCGATAGTCACACATTAGAGTCCACAAGTTTCTAATTATATTGTGTAGTACTTACACATATTAAAATTGTGCTTATCTGTTTATTGGATAGATCATTTTAGATATGTATTTTTGGTTAACATTTTATTTAATATTTGGATGTTTACCCTTTTATACCTTTTATAAAAATATGTTATGATTTAGTAGTATGTGTGTAATATTTGATTGTGCCATGATTTCAAGTCTGATAAGGTTAGCATGAACATGTTTGTATTTCTTAAAAGAATACATAATTTTGTAAACTTGATGTATGTATTTCTAATATTTGCAGACTGAAACCTTTTTGTTGGTCTAGCCTAAACTGTTTTGTAAATTGTTTGAAATTGTTCTCAAATTTTAATTTTAGTTACTTGAATTCCTATGCAGTGTGCTTATGTTTTTTTTTTTTTTGAGTATTTATATTGTGCTGGTAATGGACTAAACCGTATAGCGACACAGCTGGAAATTAGAGGTTGAACCCAGCACACTGTAGCTGGAAACAAATTCGATAGCAGAGGTTCTCATCAACCCATAAATTACCTAAACAGGAATCTTTTTAGTGCCCTACGGAATAGTTGAAGAGTCTCCAAGGCCGTGATCTCTCTAGGAATACTATTCCACAGTTTTGGGCCAAAGACAGCAAATCTTCTATCACCCCTTTAGATGAAGGCAGAAGAGGGGGTACTCAGTAGCAGCTGGTCTTTTGATCGTAAACCCCTTGACGGATGGTAGCGATTCATCTTATCCCTCAAATAGACTGGTGTATGGACTGGACTTATGCATATGAATATGAAGTTGTGGACAATGTGAATGTGGCAAGTGTATCTTTCTTAAATGTAATAAATATGTTACGTATTAAACGTAGACATGACATGTAATATATATGATAGCCTTCATGTCTCCCCTTATGACCATCCCTTACCTCCAATATCAATAAGAGCACTTCAAAATTAGTCTGATTGAAAGAGCCACATTTAAAATTGCAAAAATCTCTAGTGCACAATTTCCAGGTACAAGAAATTTGCAAAAGTAACCAATTAACTGTTCTATGATTCAACTGGTAAGAATATGAATACCATTACATGCTTGTTCATGACTGCTCGTGGTATCATACCGAATTGATGCAGAGATTTAGGAAGTATGTAAAAGTATAGAATGACGTATAAATTACCCTTGAAGTATATGCATACTTTGGGTGTAAAATGTTATAATGTAACCATGCAAAATTGTGTTTGCTGTTGTCATTTTTAATAAAATAATGAGTGTTTCAAGTAAATTCCTTCTTTTATGGTAATGTGTTCATTATTCTGTTCAAACCATAACAAATGCTGTCTTTTATAGGTTATGAAGTGCCCAGTATTTGTGGACTTTCCATTTTGACAAATAATAGTTTCAGTTGTGCAATGTATTCCACAAATAGACACTTGAGAATGGGTATAATTAGTCATACTTTTACATCATGTGCTATGTGTCTTAGTAATATAAGCAAAAGATAGTCTAAATGATCTGTAACGTGTATACTTTGTTTAATTGGTGCACAGGTATCTTATGTAACACTGTTTGAAATAGGTATGTAAATGGGATTGTCAGACCTATGGGAATATGTACAACTAGAACATGCCCAGTATTACTACTTTGGAGTTGAGAAACATGTTAAGAGATGTAGTAGTTTATTATATACATAATTCACACCAATTCTTTAGTAAACGTGTATTGCTGCTGCAATTAATAAGAGAAATATTGACAACAATATTTCATAAGGATCGTGTTGCTCATTGTAGGTGAAATATATTTGATGCAATGTTGTATCTACTTGTCTAAATATTAAAGTAAAACTATGCACTTTAGCTGGGTTTTTGGACTATATTTAATTACTGATTGTTCAGATAAAATGATGAAATAAAATTATGGTGCCTTTCATTTTGAATTTGTCGTATTAAAGGAACCATCTTTAATATGATATGTATTTTGAGTTTGGGGTGACTTCTACAATTCCTATTTGTTTAAGTATTTTGTCATATTCAACATCTTAACTATGTGTCATACATTTAAGGGGTAATTCATAGAATTCAGCGCACAAGTGGCGCATGCGGCTGGCGCACAGTGTGCACGTGCGGCAGTCTGTGCGAGCCGCATGCGCCACAATCCATCTCCGCGCACAGCGTATTCATGGATTTTAACATCCAAAACCAGCCGTGGCGCAGAGTGGCGCAGCGACCCAGCAGCAGCGGCAGTTACGCCCCCAACCGTTCCCCATGCACCATGAACAGCGCACAAATCCCGTACATGGCGCACAGGCCAGTGGACCAGCATACAGCCCTCCAACCATGAAAAAGTCAGTAAAAATCCCAGCGCACCCCTCCGAATACACGTACCGCGCTGCGTGGGAAGTTTTACATGCGATTGGCCCTGTGCAAGTAGGGTACGTGTATTTTGGGGGTGCGCAGGAAGATTCACATGCGATTGGCCCTGTGCGAGTGGGGTAGGTGTATTTCGGAGGTGCGCGGGAACTTTCACACACGATTGGCCCTGTGCGAGCGGGGTACGTGTATTTTGGGGGTGCGTGGGAACTTTCACACGCGATTGGCCCTCTGTGAGTGGGGTACGTGTTTTCACACAGGATTGGCCCTGTGCGAGCGGGGTACGTGTATTTCTGTGGTGCATGGGAAGTTTCACACGCGATTGGCCCTGTGCGAGTGGGGTACGTGTATTTCGGTGGTGTGTGGGAAGTTTCACACGCGATTGGCCCTGTGCGAGCGGGGTACGTGTATTTCGGGGGTGCGCGGGAACTCTCACACATGATTGGCCCTCTGCGAGCGGGGGACGTGTATTTCTGGGGTGCGCAGGAAGTTTCACACGCGATTGGCCCTGTGCGATCGGGGTACGTGTATTTTGGGGGTGCGCGGGAAGTTTCACACGCGATTGGCCCTGTGCGAGCGAGGTACGTGTATTTCCGGGGTGCGCGGGAAGTTTCACACGTGATTGGCCCTGTGTGAGCGGGGTACGTGTATTTCTGGGGTGCGTGGGAAGTTTCACACGCGATTGGCCCTCTGCGAGCGGGGTACGTGTATTTCGGGGGTGCGCGGGAAGTTTCAAACGCGATTGGCCCTGTACGAGCGGGGTACGTGTATTTAGGGGGTGCCCCAACGAATTGGCAGTGTGTGTCCTCCCACGTGTGCCCTCTCCCCCCTCCCCAGGGCCTGCAGTCAGATCCCCAACACAGGGGTACACACTGCACCCCTGGCCATGTCCCACAGGCAGCCCATCCACCCTGCTGAAGCCCCCCAGCCAGCCCACATGTCACCATGCACAAGTGAGCACTGACTTATGTCCCCCAGCACCCCCATCCACCCAGCATTGAGGGGCACCTGCCAGCAGGCCCCAACTCATGTCCCCCAGCACCCTCATCCACCCAGCATTGAGGGGCACCTGCCAGCAGGCCCCGACTCATGTCCCCCAGCACCCCCATCCACCCAGCATTGAGGGGCACCTGCCAGCAGTCCCCGACTCATGTCCCCCAGCACCCCATCCACCCAGCATTGAGGGGCACCTGCCAGTAGGCCCCGACCCATGTCCCCCTGCAACACGAAAGGAAGCTGCACAATCATGGCCCTCATGTGCACTGCACCACAATTCCACAGCACGACACCCCACTCTTGACATGCAATGATTTCACCAATCCACCATACACCGACATGCCTATGTCACGACACAAATCAAAAGCCAACCATGTACATCAACACATGTCGGTCACACACACACTGTTTGCCATAGATTGTGCAAAACCACAATTTGACATGCATGAACCCAATGAGCGAATCCCACACATGGAATTAAAATATCAAAATGTATTATTGACAAAATCAATGTAATGAAATGAAAGTCAAAAAAATAATACAAAAATGAAATGAAATGCATGTCCAAAAATATGAAAAATGAAATGTAGATGCAATCCAAATAAATCCAGAAGAAAAATGGTCCAAACTCATTGTCCACCAAAACAAATCCAAAGGAAATGTAAAAATGAAAATCCATTGCCCCATGGTGAAATTCAAAGAAAATGCACACATAAATCCAAAGTCCAACTATGTACAATCAATTTTGAAAGAGTCCATGAGCTCAACGAAAGAAATGAAACCTATCTAAAAAACTATACGCTCCGCATCTATACGCCGGCCAAACCGCAGCCACACGGAAGACACACCCATTCCAGGGTCCTCCTGCCCTTTGGCCGATGCCTGCCCTTCTAGTGTCGATGACCCCGAGCCATCATTGCTCCCACCTAGAGCCTGCTGCTGCTGCTGCTGTCCATGTGCCCTGTCCGATGATCAAAAATCAAAAATGGTCTGCCACTCAAAGATTGCGCCACACATAGGTTTTTTCAAAAAACACAAAAAGCCCTTTATTCCTTGTTTACACGTGTTTCGGCTGCTCAAGAGCCTTTCTCAAAACAAATAGGGCATTAACAAAAGACAAGTCATATTCTGTGTACAATATTGTTTGGTACGAGTATCACGCTATTTTCTTGTATGTGCTTTTTGTGGAGAGAGAGCGGGTGATTCTTGTACTTCTTGTCGGTTCACATGTGATTACTTCACAACGTTTCCTGTTCGTACTCCCTGTTTCCTCAGACTGCGTTCTTTTCTTCTTTTGGCGGGGGTGTTTCCAACGCGCACACGCACATCTTTTTCACGTTCTTTTTCAAGGCAGACGGTGAGTCGTGCACGTATTTTCCAACTGTGGTTGCCCCCGTGTGTTGCGTCCCCCTTCAGAGGTCATTGTAGGCTGCGTGTAACACGTGTACACTTATTTTTGTGTTTCTGGGTACAACAGCATAGTGCGGGTTCATTTTTCCATGCACGTGGTCTACCAGGGGTTGCATGCATGTGTACCTTTGTTTTTGGGGTGCCTGTGCATTGCGTGACCCGTCATCTTCCCCCAGGGGTCACAGACAGCCTTGCTAGAGCACTTGGGTACAAATTCCATCAAGTACCCTACTCCTTTCACCCCAATTGCCCAGGACAATTGTTTACTGCAACTCCCATACGCACAACATCAGTGCCATGGTTGGGAGGCGACCAAGCAGTAAGGGAGGCAAAGGTGGCCGATCTCAAAGAGGTGGGTGCAGTAGGGGACATGGCCAGGATTTGCAGGGTGCCCCTAGAGCCCCATGTGTGGAGGACCTATCGGGCCACCTATGCCCCCCCCATTGGTTGTGGGAAACATAGCTGACAACATCCCAGCTCAGCCCTTGTTGGACCGGCCCATTTTGTCAACTGAACTGGCACAGATGACTCTCAGGCTGACTTCCAGGTCACCAAGTCTAAGCCACGTGTGGCGGTGAAAGTTGCTGTCACCAGGCCACGTGGATCTGGGGTAGCAATGTTATCTGCTTCCCCAAGTAGCCAGGGTAGGGAGGCTGCAGGGGCAGCTGCAGCTCAATCCACCCCAGCTGCGAGTCTCCCAGCCGGGACAGTGTCGGTCCAGGTCCATCACACCCACGTTGGCCCTGCCAACATCACCCTGCAGCCAATGCCTGCACCAAGACCTTTGGTCTTTGTGCCTTTACAGGCTTCAAGTACCCAGTACACCTCCGCTTCTGCCCCTACAGTCCAGAGCAGCATAAGCCACTCAAGATCTGCACCACCTTCCAAGAAGAAGAAGAAGGGTGCTCTAGCTCTACAGGCAGAGACCACAGACACGGCTACACACTCCTGAACGTCAAGGAAGCCTAGCTTTAATGACGCAGAACTTGATGCACTTGTGGCCTATGTGTTGGCACATATCCGCGAAATGGTGGTGACTGCAGGGTGCAAGACTACGCCTGGTCAACGTAGGGCCCACTGGCAGACCATCACAGACCACATTAGTGGCCTTGGATTTGTGAGGCGCACAGCTGATGATTGCTACAAGCGGTGGAATGACCTGAAACACAGAGCAAAGGACAAGCTGGCTTCATATCATGCCTCTACTCTGGTGACTGGCGGTGGGTCTCCACCAGAGGACGACCAACTCACTGAACATGTGTCTGTTGCAGGAACCTTCGTCACAGAGGAACAGATCCAAGGTGTGGGAGACCTAACAGATTACGAAGCATTGTCTGGTGAGTGCCCATGCATGTGTGTGTAATCCATGTGTATGTTGCTTTGGTGACGTGTTCTGATTGAGTGCCAGGCGAGGGTGTGTAGTCCTGAGTGGCATGGGTCACCCATGTGCTTCCTCCAAATCATTCACCACCCTTGGATTTGGGTATGATAGTATCCCTTCTGACCACAGTAGCCACTTAGTACCACATTACTGCAGTTGCCCTTGAACTGTCATCTTGCAACAACATTGTTCAGAATTGTCAGTGTTCATTCAGCCTGATTGTTTCAATCCTCCCATTTTTGCAATGCATTTTCCAGCCCTAATGCCACATATGTGACATGCTTCTGTCATATATTACACCCCACAATGGCCAACATTTATTACCTTGTTATGGGAATGATTTGATGACCATTCAGGCTGTTTGAGTAAGGGCCTGCTCACATTACTTTTTGTGGCCTGTTTGAATGTGGAACATGATTGTCGTTTCCTGTCATGTTGAAGTGACCAACCATTGAAGTATCCATCTGCCTGCCATCACTGTATAATTGTACACTGGATGTGTTGCAGTATGTGGCACATGCGTATTTTGTCACACTATTTGGAATTTTTCATCTCATCATGTCCATCTCATATGGATGGGTGACAGTACTCATTCACTAACATATGGTTGTACTTGTCAAATGTACCATGCCTATGCTACATGCCATCTGTGTGCTGGCATGTGTCATGTATGTGGATTGGCCATGCCACTCACAGGCTAATGTGTGATGCCAGTGCTATCCAGCATGCAGTACATGTGTTGCTTTTCCATCTTGGAGTCCTCAGTGTCTGCTTTTTGCCTCCCCTTCCAACTCATTGACAGTGCATGCATGCCAGGGTAATAGTCATGTGGGACATGTGTAATTCATGTACCGGATCTATGGCTTGTCAGGCCTATGTGTGTGCTATGGTGCTCATGCCTGTTTCCATTTGTTGTCTTTCATGTTTTTGCAGGTGATGACGCACTTGATGCTGTTGAGGTGGAGGAGATGGTGCAGACCCAGGAGGAATCACAGCCACAACCGGGCAGCAGTGGAGGATGTGGGGTGGTGGTGGGTGAAAACCCAATCCTCCTGCAGACCATACTGTCCACGGGTGTCTCTGGGTGCACCTCCCCAGACCTCTATGATTCAGGTGTTGAATCGGAGAGTGAGACATATGTGGCGTTGCAGGTGAGTGTTACTGGGAGGGATGCTGTTCTGACCAACTCACCTGCACCAGGGGGAGACCCCTCTATGGGGATGTCAGTGTTGGTAACTCCGCCTTTGGCGGTTACGGATGCAGGGTCACACTCAACAACATCTGTTCCTGTTCCTGGGCCAGCAGATCAGAGGGGGAATGCAGTCCTGCAGCCTCAGGCAGTGCCAGCACAGCAAGGTGCAGATCGCCTTGCCCCAAACAGGTGTGGTGCCCACCGACGCGGTGGCCGTACGCCACCAGGCAATACTGTATGGGAAAACTCCATGTACAGTATAGCAGCACAACAGGGAGTATCGGTGGAAATGATGGCTCAGTCAATGGAGAGGGTGGCCACTTCCATTCTCCCCCCTGAAAGGCAGATGGAGCAACAAAAGCAGGCAACAGACTCCATTTGCCAATCACACAGGGAAGACATGTTGGCATCCAACATGGACCAACGGGCGGCACTGGAGACTCTGCGCAAAGCCATATCTATAGAGTCACAGGGCCACAGGGAAGCCTTAAGGTTAGAATTCCATTTCCTCAGGGAGACTCTTGGTGAACTTGAGGCTTCCTGAAATTTTAGGTCACAACAGCAGCTGGAGCAGCTCACACATTCACTCTCAGCAGAGCTCCAGACAACACGTGCGGAGATCCGGGCATCAAGCGAGGCTATGCGGGTCGAAATGCAGGCTACCCGTGAGGTGCTGCATGGGGATCTCCGCACCATCATCCTCCAGAACAAAACCTTCCACGCCCGCATGCTTGCTGCCATGGAGGACCATACCAGGGCTTTACGTGGGCTGCCTCCCATTGCACAGCCACTTCCTGATGTAGCAGCAGAGGGTGAAGAGAGCGACAGCAGTTCTCCCACAATAGCGAAGCCGTGCAGACCATGAGCCCATGGAGGTATCTTTTTTTTCCGCAAGATCCACGCCCCCCCCGGTCCACACAAGGCCATTTTCTTTTTTTTTTTTTTTTTTTCCTACCGTGTGTTGCCTTGTGTGGCTCCCGTGGGCATCCACTGTGTATTCCAGCTGGGCACATGCAGGCTTGTCCTGTCTTTGGGTTAGATGCTTGGGTTCCTGACACACACACCTCTCCTGCTTCCCCTTTCCATGGGCTTGCAAAGGGTGTGACCAAGTGACAGTAACGTACACAGTGACATTGGGCTCCCATGAGCTGTGTGGGCAGTCTGTAGTCAAAACTGTGTGGACATCCCTAGTGGGGATTGTTGTTGGATTGAACACTTCATGGTGTATTGATATGTACTTGTGCATCCATGACTTTCTCCTTATTCACATGTACCTTCTTCATGTCTTCACAAGGCCGTCTCCTTTGCAGATGCAGTTCATGTTGTATGCAGTACACTGACACATTTGCCTGACAGCAACAATCTGTAGTTGGAAGGGGTCAATGTGCTGCCTTAGTCAGGTTGTGAGACTTGCACTACTTAGATTTTGTACTGTCGTATTTTGACACTGTTTCATCCTGTGTTGCTGTTCTGTGTTGCTGGTAAGTATTTGTTCATGTGTGCTGTTTCTTATTGATTACTGGGAGCATATTGTCTGTGGCCTGTTTACATTTGGAACAATGCACTTTGTGATACTGCTGTCATGTGTTGTGCATTAATTTTGTTGCTTTCACATTGTATGACATGCCATGGTGTGTTTGGTAGCTGAGATGGCAAGGGGTTGGGTGACATGGCAATATTTTCATGTAATATTTTTCAAGGGGGTAGTCATTCATGCAGCATGAATGTGTTTTTTTTTCACACAGCATTGGTTGTCTTTAAGTAGGTAGGGATGCACACAATGTAACCCTTGCAGGTGACCAATCTCAGGCTGGTATGGTTGTGACAGTTGACTGTCCCTTATGTCATCATCATTCATTGTCAGCTGGTATGTGCCAGGGCTGTGTGCACTCCACAGGGGTAGGATTTTAGGTGAAGTAATTAGCCACCAGCTGGGTACGGGCTGCCACGCCACATGCCCTTTTAGCTCCCATGCGCAGCGCCGTGCATGTGGTTGGGGATGTGGGGGCACCACCATGTCCACCGGCAGGCCCCAGCGGGTTGCCACATTGTGCAGGACACATGCTGCCACTATGATCCTGCACACTACTGGGTACGTGTATAGCAGCTGCCCAGCAGGCGGTCAAGGGAGCGAAAGCGTGACTTGAGCACTCCGAATGTGCACTCCACTATGCCCTGGGTTGCAATGTGGAGTCCCCGCTTTGCCGCTTCACTCTGCTTCTGTCTGCTCTGCTCCTGCTATTTGGACACACAAAACTTTTGTGGACGTGACTACAACTACCAGCAGGCTTTGCGCTGGTCCCTGTTGGAGGCGGGCCTATATAAGGTTGGAGCCGCGTGCACCGCGCGTGCGCACCCGAGCAAGTCCCCCTGGAGTCCCCGCTTTGCCGCTTCACTCTGCTTCAGTCTGCTCTGCTCCTGCTATTTGGACACACAAAACTTTTGTGGACTTGACTACAACTACCAGCAGGTGAAACCAACTCTCAAGAAAGCTCTCTTTACCTTACATATAAGGTGAACTATAGTAACTATAGTTTGTTTATATTTATCTAGGCTTTGCACTGGTCCCTTTTGGAGGCGGGCCTATATAAGGTTGGAGCCGTGGCGTCTGGGGCTCCATGGGACTTTTAAATCTGCTCTCAAGCGGCAGAGCGTTTTTATTGCATAGTCTGTTTTGCCCACTAAACTTGTGGCCCATAGTGTTATTTTTAAAACATGTCTACTAAAAGAAACAAAATTTATCGTCTTACAACTGGTATGCCCACGAACACACGGCTACGAATTATGTCAGAAACGCAGTCTATGCTGATCCCGACGGCGGACAAAAGACTTCCATCAAGTCCTGCAGTAAATACCTGCTCAACGCCTGTTCAACACTCTGCTCGATCCAAATGCAAAACAAAGGATAAAACGAAAAGGCCGCCGATGGACAATGTTGACATTCGGAAATATGGTTTTGGGGCGCAGAGCGGCACGAGCATTCCAGCTCTCCTTACTAATCAGACGGTAGCAGCTGCTCTTGTTAGTGATATTATTGATATTGTGCCGGCTAACTCTGAAATAGGCAGTAGGGGTGAGCCGGTGCTTATATCAGATGACAACCTAAACTTAAAAGAGAATCTGGAAACTTCTAAATCGCCTGCCTCCATGTCAGACAGTATGCTTTTGAAAAATGCTTTGTCTGGCGTTGTGCAGCCTGGAGCTGCTGCGGCTGTAGAAAAAACAAGTGAAATAACAAATGTTCTAGAGACTAAAAAATCGTATTGCTCGGCCAGAGCAGAAGGCTCCAAACTATCACAATCCCCAGATATGTTCCATCGTCCTGATTGCGACATATCGACTTTGGAGGTATCATATATACCACCAACTCCACGAAGAGCGAATAATATTTTTACGAGCCTTGAAAGATCTTCTGGCAATCCCAAATCTCAAAATTTGACTTTGGAAGTCATGAATATAGCATTAATGGCCCTTGCGAAGCTCTTTGAATCAGTGGACAGCACCTTAAAGTGCCTTACTGCAAATGTTAAAACTCTTGAAAATAATCAAATTAAATTGTCACCAGAGGTGTCCTTTTTACATGATGACATTAATGCAAAAATAAATAATGTTACTCATTTACAACAAAAATTAGCCGAGTCTCTGGCCCAGAAGCCGAGTTGTACATTAAAAGAAAGTGTGACTAAGACCTGCACAAGCACTCAAACCATCGAAGATCCAGACTGTCAAATTGTAGAAATCATTATGGACTCTCAAATTTGTCTTGAATCACATAGGTCCAGTGTCTCACACATTTCCAAGACAGCGGTTCCCTTTGTGGCAGGTATCATAGTAGAAAAAATTGCACCCCAAGAGCCCGTTATATTGTCCCCTATTGAACGTTCTTTAGTACAAACAGAAAATTAAAAAAAATTGGAGTGTGCTCAAACACATAAATCGATCTACCCTGTTTTTGACAAAAAAGCTACCAATGAAGTGAGTGAGAATGCTTCAAAAAAGAAGGGCTCCAAACAAACGGCTGTAAAAAAAACTAAAAATATGAAAACTGTAAAAGTGACAGCCTCTCCATCTATTAAACAATTTGTCAATAATATTACAAGGGCAAATTCTAGATCTGCAACAGCAGCGAGCCTCATAACTAAAAAATATGTTGCTCTAGTAAAATCTAAGAAGTTAAAAGACATCACCAGCACTCAATAAGTGGGAATGATTATGGATCATCCTCCATTGAATGATTTGATCAAACTGGCTGAGGGACAACAGACCTCAGTCAAAAATAAAGATCATAGTGCACTATCCTCTGTCCCGCTCATTAACTCTAGCGATGAAAGCCTGTCTTTTAGAACTCCAAATAAACACGCTTGTGTGCCTCTGAGAACCACTGCTGAAAAAGTAAACGCAGTGAGTGACCTAATTACAAAAGTGACAGAAGATGTCGCATCATCAAGAAAAGCACTAAGGGAGGAAATTGATTTATATCTGGAGACGCGTAGATTTGAACCTCCAGTTTTTCCGATCATAACTAATGGTCCAGCAAAATTTTCGACTGTCAATTCACCTGATCTTGTATCACACGTGATGCCTAGTGAACTAATAAAGCCATCAGTAAAACGAGTATCGTTTGCTGACTCATTGTCATACGCCGATGAGAAAACAACAAGGGAGGGGTTTGTTAATAATAACATGTCACAAACAGATTTAAATGAAATTAAAGAGTCCATCGCACGCCTATGGATGGTAAATTCCAAAGCGCAAATTCAAAACCATCCGAAAGATGAAAGACTCAAAAAACATTCAAGCTCACATCAATTTGATAACCAAGCAGTGGCAGACCCAAAGCCTTCTTCTGATAAATCAACGAAGTCTGGTAGAAAACAGCAAATAAAAGTAGAAAACAGACACTCCTTGCTTTTAACAGCACAAGAAGATTTAGCTACATCATACAACATGAATCGACAGAGTATTCTCAGACTCTTCTCGGATGTGAAATCCTTGCGGGAGATTGATTCTAATGATATTGATCAGATTGAATTCCCTAGCAATGAGGATCAAACAACAGTCCTTATATGGTGTCGGTCTTTAATTATTCATAACATTATTCGGGCTGCCCGGGACGAGCTGTTTGAATTGGGATTTGTACTCTCACGTAACAACAAGGACGAAGGTCCTATTAAGTCCTACTTAAAATCTACCCATAGATTCCAACCGTATATCCCTAAACACAGAAATGAAACAAATACACCTATGTACAAGAGTCAAAATGTCATTACTAGAGTATAACTAGATCGAAATAGGGAGCAGGTGGGTTTGACGGTGCTAAATTGGAACACTCGAGGTTTCTCTCATTTTATTCATAACTCTGAAAGCATACTGGGCGATTATGATTTGGTTTTTCTTCAAGAGACTTGGCTGTCCATGGCACCAAATTGGAATAATTACGATATATTACTTGAACCAGCATTGCATGCTTTGAGAAGTAGACCTATGTCAGGTCTGCTTATGGCATCTAATTCTCTAGCAAATATCCATTTCTCTCTCTTGCCTTTCAGCAATCCGTTTATCCAATGCTCCTATATTTCTGTCAGTTCTCTTAAAATTGCTTGCATTAATGTATATTGGAATCCAATGGGCATTACAACTTCCAAATTTTTGAAAGATCTAACAGCTGTTCTGGAAAATATTATGCTTGTGCGGGAAATTGTACATTTTGTTATTGCGGGTCACTTGAATTTGCATCTTCTCAACAAAGAAACCTCAAAAGATTTTGAGCGTATAAGATTATGGAACAAATTCATGAAGTCATGGAATCTAATTATGCTGAATGGCACAAGTGCAGCGGACTCTCCTCCATTACCAACATGGCATAGCCAAAAACAGTCAGCAATTATTGATTTTATTTTTGTTTCCAGAAATCTCTTTGCACATACCACCGATTTTGCCATCAAGTCATCACAATATAGTGATCACTGCCCATTAACATTTAAGATCATGTTGTCCCCAGTACCAAATGTAGAAAGTCAATCTCTTATGGGCCAATATGAAACCAATAACTCTTTAAACCGATTAAAATGGTCTCAAAAGTCCTTAATATGCTATTGTGACCATATAAGATCTTATGCAGAAATTTCGCAAATGTCAGTAGAATCATACAGAATCGTCCCTTTTGATCTTATGCAATTATATGCCACAAACCAAAACATCAAATTAAAGTCAGCTCAACCATATGATACTGCAATTTGCACTAGGAAAGCTCTGTTTAAAACACAAAAGAGACAAGCTCTCAAATTATCTCCACTTTTAAAGATTCAAACATTAAGAGCTATTAGAACTGCATATAGAAACTGGATAAAATAATACAAAATAACAAAACAACAAAAAGAAGGAGAAGCTATGTTAGACCAAATTAAGACAAAAATACAGCACAAATTTGGCAATTTCTAAATTCAGTTACTAATGCATCGCAAGTATCATCTCACATAAATGGAGTGTCGGAAAACGATTGGTGCAACCATTTTTCATCCATATATGTTGCTCCAACCTTGAGTGAGACCTCGGATATGATATTGTCACCCTGTACTTTAAAATTTGATCAAGATGACATTTTTTATTATATTAATAAAACAAGCATGTCGCAAGCTCCAGGTCCTGATGGACTCTCGAACGCGGTCTTAAAGAAACACATCGACATGTGGGCACCAATTTTGTACTCACTTTTTCAATTGATCATTTACCTTAAAAAAATTCCAAGCTCCTGGACACACTCTATCATCGTCCCTATTTATAAAAAGGGAGATAGGCAAAATCCCTTGAGCTATCGACCTATAGCCTTATTAGATGTTCCGGGAAAAATGTTCTGCAGGTTGGTATTACGTGATCTAAATAATTGGTCTCTCCATTGCAAGCGAAGAAACCCGTTTCAATCCGGTTTTGTAGCAGGACTCGGGACAGCTATTAATCTGACCATTCTTAATGCAATTAAACTATCTTATGCCATTCGAAAGCAACCCTTATATGTCGCATTTGTGGACTTTCGTATGGCTTTTGACTCTGTTGACCGAGTGCGACTTTTGAGGAAACTGGCGTATTATGGTTGCCCAGGGAGAATGTTAAAAATTGTGAGTTTGCTACACTCTAACACTTCCGCCCAGGTAATTTAGAAACAATCCCAACTGAGAGGGGACTCAAGCAAGGATGCATACTCACCTCTACTCTCTTCGATCTATTTTTGCTTGATTTGGCGGATGACCTTGCTGTGGCTCAATCTGATCCCCCAAAGTTGGGAAATCAAGCTGTTGCCTGGCTTCTAAATGCTGACGATTTAGTCCTTATTTCTCAAACTCCTAGTGGGCTCCAACATTTACTGAATGTCCTTGATCTTTATGTAGCAAAAAATAATCTCACAGTGAATGAACATAAGACGCAAATTATTACTCTTGGGAAACCAAAATCGTCTCTACGGACTAAACATACATGGTTGATATGCAATAAAAAACTACAGATCGTGGACGAATACAAATATCTAGGAGTATATTTTAACAACTTTGCCTCAGAAAAGGCACTTGAGACAACAATTCAAATCAAATTAGCAGGATTAATTTCGCAGGCCAGAATAATTCATGCAAGATTTGGTAAGTTCACTTGCATTCCGATCATGAAATTTTACCAACTAAAGGTAATACCTGTTCTCATATATGGTTTGGAATCTCTGCTCCCAAGAACCTTTAAGTTCTGGAATGGCATTGAAGCAAAATTTTGGAAACGTATACTTGGACTGCCTAAGTGCACATCTAACATGTTACTGAGATTTGAACTTGGCTTGCTGTCCATTCATGCTTATGTTACATGGAAAATGTGCAGTCTTCTAAGAAAATGTCTTATGGGGATAAGTAAGCGAGATAGCCTCGCCATCTTAGCAAACTACCTCTTATTCTCCACTCATTCATTTCCACAAAAATGGAGAACACATGTTATGAATGCCCTTGCTGACGCACACATATCAATTGATCTTTTGATTACAAATCCGAATCGAGCCAAGACTAAAATGTATCAGACCGATTGGCTAGCCACTCAAGAAAATTGCCTAAGAATAAAAGATTTTAATAGACTTCTTTTTGGTCACAAAGAATTTGGTAGTATGGCTGACTATCTCATTAAATGTCCGTCTGTAAATTTAAGATGGAAAATTTTGCGTTTGCGTTTTAATCTATGGCCAGTCAATGAAATCTTGTTAAGACGTGGTATGGTCACAAAGAAGCAGAGCTATTGTCGGTTTTGTAATGATAAATCTCAAACAGAAACACTTGCTCATATCATTATTCAATGTAATGCTTTTGCTCCACATCGATCCAAACTGATAAAAGAAATGACATGGCAACATGTTAGTCGATCCTATGATGAAATATGGTGTGAAATTTTCAGCGCAAGAAAAATATCGATCAGCATTGCTGATATACAATTGCTTGACATAGCATTTCCTTGTGCAAAAAGAATTTCCTAAAAGATGTACCTTAGTGTACTGGAATGCCGGGGAAAAAATATATGTCTATATTTTTACATAGTTCTTTTTATATGTTGAAAGTAAATGTTTTTTTTTGTTTGTTTATTTGTAAAAAAGAAAATGTGTAAAGTTGTACTAACAACTAAACCAAAAAATAAATAAATAAATAAATAATGGGCTGTGTTGTATCTTACCTCAGGTGGTGTGGTTGGGTTCCGAATTGGCGTCATCATGTGGGTGCTCAGAGGGTAGGCACTGTCCCCTGGGGAGGTGATGATGGTTATCATTAGTGAGGTTGTGACATTACTCAGTATCTGACATGCATGCATGTGCAGAGGCATTTATACTCACCAAGCAGCCATGTATCTCCATGCCGCCCAGCTTCTAGGTCCCGGTTTAGGGGTCACATTCTGAAAATGAAACTATCATGGGTGGACCCTGGATAGTTGGCATATACTGAGGTGATGATTCCCTTGGCATCACATACTAACTGCACGTTGATGGAATGCCAGTGCTTGCGGTTTCTAAAGATGTGCTCAGTGTCCCTCGGTGGACGTAGAGCCACATGGGTGCAATCAATGGCACCTAGCACTTTGGGGAAGTGTGCCACCCTTTAAAAGTCCTGGACAGCAGCCAGCCTTTCTGCAGGTGTTCTGGGCATGTACATGTGCCTGCGGACTGAGGGGCGTGCAGTCATGATGGCCAACACCTGGTGTAGGCAGCGTGACTGCATGGCCTGTGACACCCCCCCACTATGGCACTTGGCCGCTGAAATGAACCAGTGGCCAAGAAGTGCAGTACATTGCGATTTTCGGCGCACATTAATTCCATGAATCGGCGTGTTAGTTTGTTCACAGTATGGGAAATAACTCCCTAAAGGATATTGCTAATATTTCCAATTGTGTTACCACTGTGTTTAGTTTCAATGGTTTTAAAACAGGTTCTCTGTTATTAAATATTATGTTTTCAACCAGATATGTAATTATCACATTTATAAATGCCCTGCATATGATGAAAGATACATACAAGCATGATGTGTGAAACCATGCTAACCTCATCAATTATTAATACTTTAATGATGTTTTTAAAAATGTAGAAACTTCTTGAGCTGATTTAAAATAATGTTTTTGACATTTCAATTATTTTTTATAGTCTACTGGTAAAATAATTAGTTTTTGTAGTGTTATACCACCGATGATATAAGCAACACAAACAATAGGAGTTGTTAAAACACACGCTAAAGGATTATTAAATGATTTGAACATTACTTTGATTAATAAAAAACACCTTTTCCTGTAGTGCTTCTCATTAAAATATAACAGTGTAGGTTTAAAGTTGACACACTCAAACAGATGGGTTTCATGTCAAAGTTAGTTGTCAATATTGCTAACACATTCACTAGATACTTTTTTGTTGGGAATTTAATTTGATAACTAGTTATTCTAAAGTATATATTTGTTATCTTGTTGCATTGCAAAAATTGCATTTTGCTTTGCTAATTGTGCTTTATTCCTTTGTAGCAGTTGTCCAAGCAGCTCATGTTAGTCTTTGATGATTAACTAAATTAAGGTTTGCATGTTTAATTAGGCAACCATCATTAGTTCTACTTTTAAAGTATCCTTTTTCCATGTTTTTTTCTATAGCTTCAAAGTAATTGTACTATTTCAACATTTCATAAAACACAAGTGTTTTAATGGTTTGGTCTTCCTGAATAGTGGTTATCAAGCAGTTTTTTTTTTTAATGTCTCAACTGGTACGGGGAAGGTGTCCCCATAGACCCTTCTTCTTGTTCTTCCGCAGGAGGAGCGGAAGGTGAGACGTCCCCCTGTGGCTTGGTTACTACCTGTTTCTTAACTTGTTTATTGCGCTCTTTGACTGCAAGTCCTCTTTTTTTGTATAATTAATACATTACTCTGGTTTCAATGCCATCAATTTCTTCTCGTGGCACACCATCTTTTAACAAAGCCAGAAACATGTCCTTTCGGGACACTCGGCAGTCTCTACTATCTTGCCTCCTGCCTTCAGTTCTTCTCTCACTACGCCCCTCTCTTTCCCGTGGCTTGTCATCACTCTTGTCCCACTCCCCTAAATCTGCCACTTGCCAAATGGCATCCACTACCTCATCAGTGGGTTTGCCCGTCATACCTACAAGCAAAGTCATAATGACACTTTTGTATGCGGGTGGCGCAGTTCCAATCACCATATTTCGAGTTGAAACTGAGAGCGGCACGGCCCCCATGTGTCCTGGAGCATCTACGTGAATTACCTCTTTCATAGCATGCTCTCTGACTTTTTGAATTGCCTCTCTCAAAGTATACCACTTTATTCTTCACTAGGCCAATCTGTGGTAATGGGGTATTTACAGTTACATGCTTGGGCTGCTAGGTGCAACAAAGACACCTGTGCATCTTGACCATTGTCATCAGGGGGCGGCCCTGCCCTTAAGACCTCCTGTACATTGGTATCAGTTGACAAGGGTAGAAAACGTGGTGAATCCGTGGAATCTACCAACAACCCTGCAGCGCCCCCATCTAGCAATCTCACCATCCATGTCAATAAAGGTTCCCCTGATTTTTGCCTCAAACGGGTAATAATTTCCCCAAACTCCGGCTGGGTGTAATCCTCCAGCGTGGTTAAATCCACCACTCTGCCTGCCGGATTCTGCAGGTGGGGTCCGGCTCGTCATCTTCTACCGGGCTTAGCCGCCACTGTTTTCTGCTTAATTTCCATCGTGGGGTCGGCCTCATTTGCGGAACTACTCTCTGGACTGGTGGAGTCAAAAATATCACCATCCCACATATCCGTGTCCCAGTCCACACTGGCGGTAGCGATTACAGCTGCCACCTTTCTTTTGTGGACCCCTCCCCGTCTTTTCCTATACTTATACCGGGTTATTCTGACTGCTGCCCTCTCGGCCACAGCCTGATATGTGTCAGCCTTATCTTTAAAAGGTTTCATTTGAATCTGCTGCATTAACGCAGTCTGCCTTTCTGCAGCCAGCTCTCTTTCTAATCGCAAAACCTCATTTTCATTTCCAAATTCTTTTGATGTATTTTCCTATAAGCATGCAAAAGAACCCAACCTCGCCTACCTAATGCAGCGCATTCTCTGCTACGTTCCACTGGAACTTGTTGCAAGCACACCATTACATCAGACGGATCAGCATCTCCCAATCCCTGATCCCATGTTTCACTTAGCCCTGCGCCGCATGCCCACGCCTGGGCCAATTTATCATATGGACTTTTAGTCCAGCCTGGAATGATAACATCAGAACATTCACTGGCAGCGGTAACACTCTTTTTCCTGAACAAACTACTCATTACTGCAAACAAAACAAAACCTCTTTATATCTATATTTTTTTATCTTTCCACACTGCAATCACTCCCACAAGCACGCACACACCGGCAAAGGGAAAAAAACAGCTTAACACAGTTCAACACTCACTGCCAAATTACTTTTGCTTGCAAGGTAACCGAAGCCTATCTACGTTCAAACAGATTCTTGAATATTTCGAACAATTCATCACAAATATCCTGTTTGTGACGCCAAAAATGTATTGCTCTCCCAAAATGCACAGACAGTCATAAATCACCAGTACAATTACGGAGCCAATACTTTGAACGCAGGAAGACGGAATAACTTGCAACCACACACTCTTAGAAAATAATGAGCACTTATACGGCTATTTATTCAAAGCTTAGAAGCAACCAGTGATAACATAGAAATAAATCAAAGAAGAAGCAAATAATTCAAAAGGAAATACATCACCATGAGCGTAACTGGATTCCTCCTCTCACCAGAAGCGGCTGGAAGACCCCGATAACAGCCAGGCCGAGAGCACAACAGCCCACAGGTATGCCGGACAGAAGCGTCCCCCCTCCGGCTGAAGTCTCACCTGACCGCTCAGGGGTTCCGCATATATGCACCCTTCAAAAAGGGGTGGCGATTTCTCGAACCTTCTGGCAATGCACTTGCGCATTGATGAGCAGCCATTGGTTGCCAGCTGGGTCAACCGACAATACCCTCAAGGAGCAAAGTGCCTCCCTCCTCTAAAAACAAGCACCACGGAAAACAGTCCCATAGCCCATAACAAGACATAACAAAGTTAGTTTTCTAAGCACAAATGTCCTTGACTGCACACCATGTTTGGAAAGCATGTTTTCTTAAGCATCGTGAATCTAGCTCTCAGCAAAATGAATGCAGCTTTTCACTGCGGCATGAAGTAAATATCCATCATGGCTCCGAGCGCTCCCAGAATGCACTGCGCACCAGCGCCATGTTTTAGCTCAAGCATAACACTGGGTTAGTCAGGATTATTTCATAACCACTTGCTCTCTGAGTGGTGAGAGCTGATTTGTTCCTCTCTATGATGGAAAAGACTGTAGGGAGTATGGCGTCTGCTTTGAGTTTGATTTTAACTGCCCCTATGCTGGTCAATAGTCCTATGCCATGCTGGTTGATCATCCAAAGCTGTGTAGATGTGCAGGTGCTCAGGTGCTGCTGTGGCTGTCAATATTGTATGTGGTGGTTCACTGTGTTGTACTATCATGTGGCAGGATATATTGATTTCAACTAATATTTGCCCATCTGTTTCCATGTTCAAAAATAGCTGTTCATCTGTAATCTCTCTTAGTGGTAGTGTTGGGTCTATGTATAGTACTGTTCTGCACTCCATCCCTTCCTCAAATGTGCCTGTTATAATATGTACATCTTTCCTCACGATCACTGCCTCAATGGGTAATGTGAAAATTGTTCCTGGGACTTCCTTGTGTGGCACTGCTGGTCTGAATACAAATTCTGTTTGATGGGCAAAATATTACATTTTGTACACTTGGTAGCCAACCAATCAAAATGGTCTCTGCATATAGAATCACTATGATTGTAACAAAAATGAAATAACAAAAACATTTTTAACAATCCCTAAATACTGAAAACATATAAAAGTTTTATTTATTTTTCATTTTGGGAGGGTCCACCCCAAACCATCTGTTTCCCTCGATTTATAGCTTCACCCCAAACCCCTCTCCACCCATTTTAAGCCTTTACCCAACCCCCTTACATATGTTTTACTTTAAAAAAATATATATGTTTCAGAATTCAGAGCTTGTTTAAAATGTATTTCATTATTGTCAATTTGTTAATATCACTGGATACAATGTAAATAGAGCCTCATGCAATGGTATTGCTTGAATTGTGTTGGTGCTGCAAAGTGCCTATATTACTGTGGCTATTCTGTTGTAATGCATGCCTGGTGTGGAACACACAATTCCTTTGTCAGTGAATTAAATGGTCATATTCAGTTTCTGAAGGAGATCCCTCCCTAGTAAGCGCATTGGTTTCTCTGCACTGTAAAGTAAAGGTGCAATTATCTCTTGAGTTCCTCTAGTGAGGGGTAATTCGTCTTTTAAAGGAACCCTTATGATTGCCACAGAAACTCCCTGAGTGTCCATACTGTTGTTAGTGGAATCCCTTCTTTCCTTATGCAAGATTGGGTCGCTCCAGTGTCTACCATGAAGGTAAACATTCTATTCCCTATCTTCACCCCCATTTGATTCCATATCTGTGTCTGTGGTGAATGACAGACTGGGCATGCCAGAGATTTCTGATGGCTGTCCTATTGTGTATATGTATTGGATCCTGGAAGTTGGAAAGCATTGCTCCAGTGTAGTGAGTCACTGTTCCTAGTTGAAGGGCATTCGGCTCCCATGGTACTGTAGTTGCTTGTGCTGTAGCCTGTTGAGTGACATTGTGCATAACATTTTGGGTTGGGTATTGTATGGGTTGTCCCTGTGTGGGTGCAGTAATTTCTACTAAGCCTACATTCAGGGGTTGTGTGGATCCTGGGGCATACATTGGTACTGGGCTGTGGCTTGGTTTGGGACCTAACATCCCTGCATTGGCCCTTTTCCGTTATACAGAGTTGGGGGTGCATCTGGGTGTTATTGCACAGGGGGTCTGCTTCGACAATCCTTAGACATATGTCCCATCTACCAGCATGTGCAACATGCTCCTCCAAATCAAGATCATAATCCCCTAAACCCTCCCCTCGTCCTTATAGCAAATACACAGAAAAAATAGCCAGTTGAAACTTCCCACAGCAAGACGAGATGTTCCACAGTGATTGCCACATTACCCTGAAGGATGATTAATTATGAGTTAGTGATTTTTATTGGAACTCATGAACAACTCTCACAGCACATACATAATAGTAGCAAGAGCAAACTTATAAAAATCACGTTACACAAGCATACTCATTGTAAGAGAATGAAGTTTTGCAAGCAGCTAAGCCCCCAGCGCACAAGGTCAGTGGTAGGGCAAATGAATCATGATAAAGGAAGAGGAAGCAAGTAATGTTTCCAATGATGAGTTGCAAAGTTGAAATGATGATTAACAGTTCACAATGGTGAGAGCGGTAAGACGGAGCCAACAAATTAGGACAATGTGAAGGGGGTGTAAATGTTATAATGCTATTATCACACTGTCACATCTCACACAGGGATTGGTTGAAATTTACTCAATCACTCACTCCACTCATACTCCACCTGTAATAGCCAATCAAATGTCATGTTCAGCTTTTACAAGTTTAAATGAGTGTTATCCAATCAGCACCATGGGAAAGGAGATGATCTCAATTCTAATTAACTAACAAACTGGCATCTTAATCCGGTCACACGGATAGAATAAATGAATAAGATTAGGAAATATATGGATGCACCTAAAGTGCAAATTACGATATCCAATCAGAGGCCTGGAAAATGTGAACAAACTTTTACACCTTTTGTCATTTCACTTCTGTAATTTACTATAAAACCAGCCATTTGTTGATGTATTGCTGAATGTCTTTTAGATAATTCCTGGTCCAGGCTTTGTTGGGTTGATTTGTATTACTTGGAGTGGGACTTTCCTTACACTACCATAGTAGCAAGGCCTGCTTAGATGATTACATGGGGTCAGTTTCTACAAACAAGCCCTTATGGTCACCTTCTGAAGGGTAATGCTAGGCCTTTCTGCTGAAAAGGCGCATTCGTTGAACTGATTCACCTGACAATCACTGAACACTGCTGTTGCATAATTTGAACTTGCATCAAAGTTGTAGTCATGTCATTAGAGGTAACAATGTGCCTTTTTGTGTTGAATAAGCGCACCCAAAAAGAAAAACAGTATCACCTGGTCATTGTTGCAGTGTTGAAGTTTTTAACTGGTCCCTTTTTCCTGGCTCTAATTTGCTTAGTTTATAGTTCCTAGTTCCTTATTTCTTGTTTCTGTATCCATGGGTTTCAAATTTAGTGTGTTTATTAGTATTTTGAGCAGAGTGCCCCCAAGACGAGTGCAGTTAATGGCAGCCCACTGTGAACTTGTATTTGTTGCTGGAGGGAATCGTTCAGAGGAGCACCATCTTGTGTCTTAAACTGCAGCCCAGGCACAGAATGTGGTGAGCAGATTGCCTCTGAGGCGAGTGAAGTTAATGCTAGCCCGCTGTGGACTTATGCTTTTTACTGGAAGGAATCCTTTTGGAGGAGCACCGTCTCTTATCGTAAACTGCTGCCCAGGCGCAGACTGCCGTGAGTGGAGTGCCTGTGAGACGAGTGCAGTTGATGGCTAGGGAGGCACCCTGTGGTAGAGAGGTGGGGACTTTACTTTTGTGTGTGCTATACAGGCTTCAATGTAGCATCTGCTTAGCAAAAATATGAATGTTGCTCACGACAATCCACAACCAGTTATAGTGTCCTTCCCCAACTAGTGTATGCCTGTAGATAGGTTTGACATATATATAATTGCCATTTCCGCTTTGGCTAAAATGCCTAGGTGTTTCAGAAAAAAACATCTCAGATTATTTTGTTAAAAAATTCATAATTTAAGTGTAACTAAATACATGAATTTGCCTGAAAAGAATATCGAAGGATTAAAGGAAACTCCTTGTGATAGTGCAGAAACTCGTATTTATAATAGTGTGCTGGTACTTGAGCCAAACCTGCATAACATAAGCCAACGATCCTAAAGGATGCTGGAGGGTGACCTTAGGGAACTTAATGGCTCACACGTCTCACCTTCAAATACATGGGTCATCTTGAAAGGATATTTCCGTGACTTGGTTTTGGACATATAGTCTACTCCATCTGTTACTTCCTCGCGGCAAAACTTGATGGGTGTAAGGGCATCCGGTCATATTACAAATCTAGGTCTGTCTCCATTTCCGTCCTTAGCTTAGTCCTGACCTCAATCGACATTTTGGAAAGCCAAGATGGTACATGCATACAAAAAGTTGGAGGACCAGGAGCTGGCGGATAATATAGCCAGTGTAACTGATGAAAATGAATCACTCATGGGTCTTGACCCTGTGGCTAATCAATTGGTCAAGCTGAAGCCTTCGAACAGAATAGATGATTATTTGACATTGGACAAAAGAAACTTTGGTTCAACTGAGAAGCCTGTCAGCCTTAACTTACCAAAAGAAAAATATTACTCCCTCTCTGGTGAGTACAAGAAATTAAGAGGTCTTGTTTCATTGTCCAGGTCAGCCAAGAGTCTCATCTTGGAAGATCTAATTAAAGAGGGAGTTTTATCTTTAAACAAAGCTCAACATTGTTTTTCAGAGAATGTAAACATTTAGGTTAGTAGCCAAGATGGATGGATTAAAAAAAACAGAACTCTGTAGATAGATTGGATGCAACAGAAAAAATCTTCAGCACCCAGGCTGATGGTTGAATATTTCCTGCCGGATCACAATAAGCCCTTGCTCAACACTTGGCTCTATTCTACGACATCCCCAGACTAAGACTCATTACTTAATTACTAGATATTGCTCTAGTGGATTTTTTGGAATGGGATCGTGCAGTCCTTGTG
This sequence comes from Ambystoma mexicanum, assembly GCF_040938575.1. Classification (NCBI taxonomy): domain Eukaryota; kingdom Metazoa; phylum Chordata; class Amphibia; order Caudata; family Ambystomatidae; genus Ambystoma; species Ambystoma mexicanum. The sequence goes on along the minus strand of NC_090936.1, from coordinate 819,404,037 downwards.
TCCCTTGAAATACCATTGAGGCTGATCAGGGAGATGCTACTCTCCAGAATGAATGTTTTAGGCAAATGGATTGTGACATTGCACCTTTCCTGGAGCAAGAATGATGCTAGTACCTCTCCCAACTAAAGCTACAAAGAGAAACCACAATCCCTAATGGAGGGGAGGAACTTACCATCACTTGTATTTACACAGTGACAGAGGGATAATAATGATAGATCAATTAAAGTCTGTAACAAGGGCCTAGAAAAATGCTGTGAATGGTCTTGGCTCCCAGGTGCATTGATGAATTTCAAGAAACAGCCATGGATTGACAGGAGAAGCCTTTAACCTTGAACAGAATTGTTTCCTGGAACACAACAGGGGCACAGGCAGATCTGTACTATTGAAAGCCTTTTTGTTACCCTCTAAGAATATTATAAAATACTTTTTCAACAAATGTGACTCTAGCATAATAATTATCTGGATGTTTTCTAGGTCCTCTCCCAATCTGCCACACAAGGAACTTTGTGCAGGATATCTGGGGATCTCCTTATCACAACCAGCCATTCTCTTGGCCTCAAAGTGGGAAGAATATGGGACTTCTATTGAAGATTTATTGGCAACAGAATACAGCCTGGGAGCTGATTGTTACATTCCATGTATCTAAGTGATTAATGTTTACTGAAATCCCTGCAGATATAATTTCGAGTAAGATAGCTCAGTGGGTTGCGTGCCCGCTGCTGAAATTTATGCGTGATCTGCAGGTCGCAGGTTTGAATCCCAGCAATGCCAACTCAGCCTTTCATCATTCTGAGGTCAATACATGAGTACCAGCTTTGGTTGGGCTGACGATGTTGTATGTAAATATTTTCTATGAGCAGCACTTAAGCATATGCGCTACATAAATAACACATCATCATCAAGATCTTTTTGAAGGAACTGTCCAACATTTTAGAAAATTGGACCCGAAATACCAAGCTTGGGTATGTTTAATTGGGCAGATATTTTAACTCTGAAATTGAATGAAATTCAAATTGACCTTTATACGGGATGTGTAAATACTGAAAACATAGTGAAGGGTAGACACTGTGGTTTGGTATTGTCGGCTTTCCTGATGTTGATGGGGATTGTCAAGGGGCAACAATGTAGCATTGAGGTGCCTTTTCCTCCTGAATCAATTACATGTGTGTCAGTGCAAACATATTCCAAAAGTGTCATAATTTTGAAATCCATCAGTCTGAGTTAAATGATCATAACATGAGTATAGCGAAGTTGACATTTGACACAAGCAAGAGACACCAGATGGTTAATTCTGCTGGTAATGTTATCTCATGGTCAACAAACAATGTCTGTAAGTTTTATAGCCTCCTAGGGGATGCATTCTTGCAAAATAATGAGGTGGAGAGAACTTTCATCATCTCACTGTCAGGTATGAACGTATTTTTGAAAAATGTATGGGCTGGTAAACAAGAAAAAAACATGAGTGGAAGGCACAGTCATCCCCAGCCCATGATCTAAAGGTAGTAACCAGGAAAACAGAGCTTAGGAAACTGACACTAATTAAATCGAGTGTGAATAACAAATGAGTGAAATATGAACTGTCGAAACATTAGAAACAGAAATATAAATTTGATAATCTAGCATTAACATGTAATGCAACAACATGACACAGAGTTAATGCTATCAATGATTAGGGTAAAAAGTGAGAAAAATCTTTGGGTGCTTATGAAAAACATGGAGGAGAGTCAGCTAGAACTGCAATTAGTCAAGGAATAAGTACTTTTGAAAGCTTATTTTGGGAGGTATTCATTCTTGCAGTGCCATGTGCGCTGCCCGGTCCCGGTGGATGATTGGGCCCTAAAAATTGATTTTGACGATATCATTAAGAAGGCTAGTATCGAGTATCTCACGTGCAATGGGCCCTAATGGATTATCCAATTGTACTATGATGAATGGCCTGGTCTGTATGCACCGATCCTCTTCATATTATTCTCCAGTATTATTAATTTGAAGAAAAGCCTGGAGTCATGGACGTTCTCATAAATAGTTCCAAACTACAAAAAGGGGAATTGTTTAGATTTTTTTTAAATAGTAAGATATTTTCAGCATTGATTATAAAAGAGCTCAAAATTTGGGCTGTTCATTCGGGCTGCCTAAGTATATATCAGTCTGGCATTCGGAAAAGGATTGGTACCACACTAAATACAACAATTGTGAACATGTTAGAGGTCTTGTGTGGTAGGCCCAACTCACCAAACGTCTACCTAGGCTACATTGATTTCCCCAAAGTCTTTGATCTGGTCAACTGTGGTAAGTTGTTGTTTAAATGATCCAACTGGTGTCTCCCCCAAGAATTGCTCAATATTCTGGTTTACTTACATACTGAGACATGCTCTGGGGTATGGCTAAATGTAGAAGGGAACCTATCAAATATGATTCCCAGAACTTGAGGTCTCAGGCAGATGTGTGTTCTGGCCCCCTTTCTGTGTAATACCTATATGTTGTTGAATCCATTGAAGAATTTTCCATGGGATCTCCTTGTTCAGGAGATGTTAAACTTAAATGATTAGCCTATGCCGAGGATAGCCTCTTAATGGATTATACCCAGAGCATCCTTCAGAGGATATTAAAGGTACTGTGTGGGTAGGCTAAGGAAAATGATTTTATGGTAAATAAGATATTTTGAAAACAAAATCATGTGACTTTCCGAAGCTAGAGGAAAACTTAGTTTTACTTGGACTCTGGAGTATAGAGTGATTACATCTAGAGATTGATTCATATATCTAGGTGTACATATCTGTAGCAGGGGCAATAAGACAGCGGTAAAAGCAGGTCTGAAGGTGGAGTGTTTCATTCCAATAGTGAGAAAAATAACAAATACAGGTGATTTTCCTTAATACGGCGGATCAAATATTTCACAATAAAAGTGATATTGAAAACTAATTTATGGCTTAGAAACAATGTTATCATTGCATTGGGGCTCATTCATTACTTTGAGGCAAAACTGTAGTGCAAGGTGCTACATCTTCCTACCTGTCTTCCTTTGGGAGTGACAAGGTTTGAGCTAGTCCTTTTATCCATGCAGAGCAGACTGGAGTGGAATGTGCTACTATTACTGAGTATAATCATACAAATACCTCCTGAATCCCTTTTTTCTAATATTAAAGTTGATCGATTGGATGAAAAGAAAAAGTGTTATTACTTGTCAGTTTGTTTTTTTTTTTTGTTTTTAAGTTGTTTTTGTTGTTTTTTGTATAAGTGATACCAACACCAAATCCCCCATCCCTAACCTCCAATACTCCCCCATGCATCCCCCGACCTCAATTCACCAGAGGAATACGATTACACCTTCACCGTGCACTAAAGGTAAGCCAATGCCATTCACAGTATGTCCAAAATGTTCAGGTGGTGTGGGCCTATTGTGTCTTAAAGTCACTTTGAAGGTATGATAGCACCAGTCTCTAATACGGTTGTAAAGCATCCCAATCCCCTTGCAGACTGTAGTGGACCCATTCCACAGCTACAAAGTTCCATATGTTTTGCAACCACTCAAACTGCTTTTGTTTACACTTCTGTGTGATGATAACTCACCCTGCTATGAGCAGAACCAAATATCCCCTCAGTTTCTTTTTGGTGAAGGTCCTAACATTGGCATCTCACAACCCACATGTCCACACTTCCACCTTCATATCCTTACCCTTGGGAACATTTCCCCCATCTGGGCCTGTACCCTCTCTCCCAGAATGGCTTTATAACTGGGCACTATCACCATATAATGGCTATCCCCCCCTTATGTTGCAGCCCCTTCAGCAGTCTGGCGCTATTGAAGGGTACATTGCATGCATTCTCGCCGGAGTATAACGCAATGGTACGATTACTGTATTCCACATTTCCCTAAAATGAACAGAGCACATCAGTTTAGGTATATTTCCCCATAAATAATCCCACTTTTCTTGTGAAACCTTAATGACCAATGAGTCCACCAATCTACTCATGTAAGGCCACTGCACAGGCACCAAGCTAACCGACAGTAATTTATACAGCGACGAGACAAGTTTCTTAGACCTTGACTATGTTGATATACATTTCTCAAATGGGCTCAGTTGCCTACAGCCACCGCCTTGATGTGTGGGACGGACAGCCAGTTCTTCAACTGACAGTATGGAAGCCTATCGCCCTCCCTCAACCCACCTGCTACTTACATGTTTAAAACAACATGATTTCCCGCCCGTGAATCATATCTCACAATTGTATGTATCCTGCCATCCGCCATTTCTTGAAAGATGCCTGCTCTATCCCTGGGCTGAATTCTGGTTTGTGAAATAAGGGCATACATGTGTCTGGGATAATAGATAATGCCCTTTTGTCACCAACACATCCTATGTATCTATTACCAGCCCCACTACTATACTGATGTGAATATTAGGTGGTCTTTGTGGCTTTCCCAGCCACAATAATCCTGAATTGAATATCCCTGGCCATATTTTCTGAGTATATACAAGACCCATTCTTTCACCACACATTATTGGTTCCATGTAATAATGCAAGGTTCCTGCAAAATGTCTCCTGACAAAAACGTCCCTGATTCTTTTTTTTTTTTTTGTACAAGGGGAGCAGGGGACATCCCTGCAAACCGTCCCCATACATAATGTCACCACATATAATGTCATCAATGGTTTTCCCGGTGACATGGGGATATTATGTATGGGTCCTCGAAAGAGGGTGAGGTGAGGGGCACTACAGATTAATTAGATACCAATTTTCTATATTCAATGGGTGACAATTTGACTCTCAAAGGTCACGTAGATCAAAGTAATTCAGAAATACTCCAGGTGCAAGAAAGTAGAAGGTCTGTAGGCCACAAAAAGACTTTCGCTAAAATAATGCTAGAAAGACAGTGAACCCGTTGTTGCCGATGGGGAAAGTTCCATTGCACTGTTTCAAATTGTCAAGGTGGCTGAGCCAACATTCAGCAACTCTTACAACAGGATGTCCTTGTTGTGAATACAATTAAGTAATATATAAGCAAATAATTAATTGATGCTAATTCCAAAGTCTACATTGGAGTATTTTCAATATCATTTGCAAAAAAAATGTTCAATTAGAATATTATTGGCCTTCACAATTAACCCATGTGATGTGAAGTCGACATACACATCAATTTGAAAGCCAGTGGGTCATATCCGCGAGGCCACCTTTCTGGGATACTGGCTATCGGCAACAACACACATCTGAAAGTGAAACACACATTTGACATGTGAATGGCCCTGTTACGTTGGCTGGTTATGCTTCCAAATTGGCTCTCTTGAATGAATGGTCAATTGTTTTTACATAATCACAGGTAGAGTGTACCTACCCAGATTATTCCATATGACTGTTGTACAATTTGAGGTTACACGTATGGCTCCAACACCGAAGACCCCATACCAGAAATAGCACGTTGTCTCTGTGGAGCACAAGGCTATTCTCTCACAATCAAAATACTGATAATAAGATTCTAAAAACATATAAGACACTATGACCAAGGGTGTGCCGGAGGGACCCGGGATATTTCCTGGAGTTCCCTCCCACTTTTCGCACTCCCGGTCGTATTAACCGCACATACGGTTGCAGTTGGCATCACATCAGGCATTCGATGGATGGATTCACCATCCATAGCAATTATTTTTTTTGCAATTATTCTTATCGATGGTAGGAACATCAGCATTTGTAAATAATGAGTGATACACCTTACAGTATTGGTTGCCTTGACTACCTCCACTAGCATTAGTTCCACATCAAGATGGAGACTAGACAAAACAGTGTTACCATGCAGGCGCGTGGTCTCCTACATTACTACAAAACGCTCTGAAGTCCGAGGAGACACGTTTACTCGCTCAGTGTCTTGAAGCTACACAGCGGTAAGTCTTTACAGCACGTAGCCTTGATCTCTGATAATGTGCGATTTAACATTTTTCCTTAGAGATTTCTTGGTAAGAGTCGAGCATTGCTCTCACTGATGTTACAGTACAGGCTCATGCACTGGTGCCACACACATCACTAGATTGAAGTAGCCTCATACATTACGGTTATGGAGTCAAACGAGAAGTCTTGGCCTTGTTGATATGATACCATTTTGGGCTCTTCTAAGTTATAGTGACACATGCATCACTAGTTTGATGCTGTATAACACATTACATTTATGCAGCTGAACGAGAAGTCATAGCCTTATAAATATTAACACTAGTATGGGCTCTTTTGAAACCGCACGCATCATGTTTCCTCAAATCCTCTCATTGAACTAATAGAATTCACTAATATAAACCTGTATATTTGAAACACTGCTATGTTGATGTTTCCTTCAAAGCACCACACTAGTCCTTGACGAGCATGCAGCATGTCTTGCAATACCAACAGATGCTAGATACCCACCCAAACTTTCGGGTGAATACACACTTCTTTTATCCTTCCCACAACTGCATCAATTGATGGTTTTGTGAAATGCACGGCTATGTAAATGATTTTGAAAATCTGCTCCAACACGTGAACAGGGAGCATGACTGACAAGGGCATACCTATGGTTTTCTCTCATTAGGTTCAGGCTCAAATCCCTGCACTGATATACAGATGAAGGTCAGTACACTTTTTTACATTACTAAGCCTTAGAGGGAAACAACACTTTAGAAATTCACACTAAACACACATACCTATTACCTTCACAGGAAGAACAATTGAATATGGAACACTTTTCTCAAACGCCCTGAGGATGAACATTGTGTTTGAAACGCATTGACATTAGGTGATGTTACAACATTTTGAGTTTATGTGGACAATTGACATGCTTTATCTATTTGAGCTCTCTTGTTATTCTTTTGAACAATTTTCACTGAGATGTGTAATGTTGTGATGAAGTCATTACCTACAAGTTAAATGTTATACTTCTAAAATGATGCTTCTCTGTACAAATTCATTTTTGTCTAAATAAGCCGGTGGCTTTCAAATTGATTTGTATGTTGACTTCACACCACATGGGTTAATTGTGAAGGCCAATAATATTCTAATTGAACACTTTTTTTGCAAATGATTTTAAAAATACTCCTATGTAGACTTCAGAATTAGCATCAATGAATTCTTTGCTTATATATTGCTTGATTGTATTCACAACCAGGACATCCTGTTGTAAGAGTTGTTGAATGTTTGCTCAACCACCTTGCAATTTTGAAATAGTGCAACTGTGCATTTATCACTATTGTATTTTGGGCAGTGTCCCAGGAGGAGTACAGGGAACTTTCCCCGTTGGCAACAACAGTTCACTGTCTTTCTGACATTATGTATGAGGACATTATTACCTGATACCACCTTATTGTGCCACCTCGTAGTACCTGTGGAGACGTGGTAGCTCTAGACCTACCTGTTTTTTGGTGCAATCAACGTGTTCATCACACACCGAGGGGGTTTGTTCTGCCAAAGAAACACAGATACCATCTTGTTTAGAGATCTAAAAATGACAGTGAGTGCAATAGGGAGCACCTGGAAATAGTACAGAATCCTCAGGAGCACCACCAGTTTCACTGTGTTTATTCTCCCCAGCCAAGATAAGGAGATGGGGACCATCTCAGCAGATTGGATTTAGCTTTCTGCAGCAGTTTAGGGTAGTTTGCACCATTGAGTCCCTATAAGGTTTTGGTTATAGTAACCCCTAGATAGGAAATCCCTTGCTGTGCCAGCTTTAACTGGGCTTGAGACCGGATGCGCTCCAACTGATCTGGGTGGATGGATAGATTTAATATTTATGATTTTTGCATATTCATTTTTAAACCACCCACCTCCCCAAATGCCTCACGCTCCTCTATTAGTGCCGGAAGTGAGTTGCCTGGTCTGCTATAGTCAACAACATGTAAAAGGAGAAAGCCATCATTTTGTCCTCCTCCCCTTCCATGGGTATCCGCTTGATCTGTGTTAACATGAAGAGCTTGGCCGAAAAGGCTCTAGAAATAGGGTATATAACTATGGTGACAGCAGGCACCCTTGCTTTGTGTCCCACTGAATGTGTACTTGTCCTCATAAGTTGTCGTTAATGGAGAGCGGAATTGAGGGGGTATGATCATTTCTGTGCATCATTAGGAGGAACCCCAGCGCAAACCTCATGGCTTCTAAGACACAGAACAGGAAAGACAACTCAAATGCTTTCTCCGCATCTAATGACACTAGGAGCACCGGCGTTTGCATCATAGCAGTTTTCTCAATTAGTTGGCAAACCCTACAGATGTTATCATGGGTCTGCCTCCCCAGTATAAACACAGATTGGCCTTGTCCTACGAGCCCTAGGCAGTACTGCCGATAGCCTTTTGGGTAATATATTAGTGTGTATCTTTGCATCAAGCTGTATAAATGTGAAAGGCCTCTAAGACCCCAGGTGTGTCAAATCTTTGTTTGGCTTAGGGAAGACCATTACCTTTGCCTCATCCATCATTGACGTAATCACCCCTTTGGTCCTGAATGAGTTTCCCTTTACTTTTTGACATTAGTCCCCATGTACCAGTATCTTGTGTTCCCTGTAACCTCTGTAGAGGTGTTAGGGCTCCTATATTATCTCCTGAGGTCTCTGATGCTCTTCCTTGTTTACTACCAGCCCAGGGTTCTTTAGTCAATGCCAAGGGGGAGGCTAATGTTCCCCCCAATAGTGAATGGGGTGCTCACCACACGGTCCTGATGCACAAACTAGCTAATGGTTTTCTCTTTGCTCCCCTTCTTGCTTCCTTTGTGGTCACACTCCTCCTCTGTGAGTGTCTTCTCTTGCTGAATTGGCAGAGGTGTGTGTCTCCAGTGTCTATGATATGGTAGCCCCTCTGGCCATCCACCAGTAGTGAAGCAGCCTATCTCTGCTCCTGCAGAGCTCCTCTCCAATGTAATGTGCCTTCTCCAAGCAGTTCCCTGAATCCACTTAGACAGCCTGTGATCCTTGTGGTTGCCCGGGCCTGCTCCGTGCCCACATCTTGACACTGAGACTTGCTGCAGCGAAGGCTATGGACACCTCTTGCTTCATCATATCCAGCGGCCGGGGTTGAAATGCAAATCTGTGGAGTCAGCCACCAATATGGTCTAGGGATGGCCTAGTCTGTTATGCTCTGTTTGCTGAGTTCCATGTTAATCTACTTCACTGTGATGAGTTCAGTGGATCATGCCTCTATAGAATTGGGATAGGTTCTGCTTTATAAGCAATCTTTATGTGCACAGTGGCACACTGTTTTTGCACTTCTACTGCTTAACTCTCTGAAGCTATGCATGCAAGGGATCTTGCCATATAGATGTCTCTGCTGCACTCCTCACCGCTGCCTGGTGCACCTTAAGACTGTGGCAAGCCTCCTATGGAGTCCTCATTCCGCTGTACTGATCACGCCTTCTTGTGGAGAAGGCTGTTCAGTGCTCTCACTCTATCACCACCGCTAAGTTTGCAGCCTGGCCCGTGTTGCTCTGCTTTTCTGATCTTGCCACGTGGGTCAGATTGACACTGCCCCTGTGTCCCCCCAGCTCTCTGCGGCAGCAGGGGCTCAGCTCACACTGACCTGGGAGTAGGCTGCTGTATCGGCCCACTTCTTATGGGGAACTGCCACATCCAGCACGGGTGCCGTGCAGCCTCTCCCGTTCAATTTCTTCAGTGCGGTCTGCACACCCGTTAATACTCCTCCACCAGCGTTTTCGTATGTCGGGAGTCAATGAGAGGATCCCACCAGGTTTTCCTACAATATTGTTTTTCACTTTATTATGAAATCTTTTTTTGGGCTGTTGAAGACAGAGCTTCCCCCTCACGCCTTCTCCATCCGGCGACCATCTTGAATCAGGGCCAGTTTGGGTTGCTAAGTGTAATTAGCAATTAGATTAATTAAGTTGTACTCACGCTGACCCCATCCATCATCCAGTAAAGAAACGGTTGTGACAACTGGACTGGATCAGATAATGATCTGAAGTAACAATGTACAAATTATACATAGATCTGACTATTGGCATGGATTCCAAATACAACTTTAGGAAAGTTGTTTATGTGAATTTAATTTAATTCGTTCTCCTTAGCCTACGCATGCCCCTCATGTTGATTCTGTAAATAGGTGTCAAAGGAAACCCCGAAACATCTGGTAATGACTTGTTTGACAATAACGTCTGCTCACACTCCCGTTTTGGGGGAACACTATACCACAACTTATCCATTACGTTTTGATCTTTTTTGGTATTGTTTTTTTTTCTGGTAACTCAGTCTTATTATCTATCTGGGTACTGATGATTGTAGCAATACTTGCATTTTTGGGATTGGTAAGGAGTCGAAAGTTTTATTGGCTGACCTTGATCAATTTTACTTGTACTATTAATTGTTTTAAAATTTAAAGTGTTATGAATTGTAATGAGGGAGGATGAAGTTAATGTTGTACTGTTTTAATTGTTATAAAACATGTACATGTTTTGTCTACATGTAATATTTGTGAAAGGTGTATTTATTGAAACAATTGCACAAAAAACTGTATCACCTAGGAAACGTTAAAAAAACGATGATTACTACTTTTGATGCTTATGGTCGGATGCAGTCTGTGCCACAAGGAACGCAAAGTGCAAGGCAAGAGATTGTATCAACCAAGAAACTACACCAAAGGACATATTGCCACAATTGGACAGTATGACATCCAGAAACCTTGATGAACTGTGAAAGCTAAACTGAGGTTAGCTTTGATTTTGATCATTCTCAGCTTGTTCTAGAACCTTTGTATCATTGAGTGCTTTGATCATAGTTATCCATGTTCAACTGCTCCCACGCACCTTCTGAATGTCTGACAGTGCATTCATGTTCCTGCTACTGTTCAATATGTTGCATACTTGTCTATAATACCTGATGTTGAGCCAAAGATATCTTTAAAGAGTTTTTAGTAAGTGCACTATGGCCAGAGCCAGGTGAAAACTCAGTCATGCCAGATATTAAAGTCTTTAATCTCCCACTCAGCCTGCCTAGTGGATTTCTAACATTAGCCATGTGCATTAACACTGAGACCATAACCTGGTCTCTGAATGGTGCCCTGACTGCACACAATCCTCATGAGTATAGTGTCACACTCATTTATTTTTTGCCATCACTTCCAAGAAAATAAGAGTAAAGTGGAATACTAAGGAGTAGACTTGAACAGTATTCCTGTTTGAGGAGCAACAAATTTGAGATAATAATTTTGCCGGAATGGTAGGATGGTGGGGGAAGAGTTGCTGTAATAAATTGCTGGAGTGGAAAGTGACTGTCAAAAAGGACCCTAAGGTTGTAAGCGATGTGCGAGGGATTGAGTAGGTCAGGAAGGAAGGGGGTGGGAGTTATGAGAGCAAGGTTATTATTTGAGGCAGGGAGAAAGACGCCTTCCATCTTTAAGGAATTTTCCATTACACATAATAGAGCCATCCATTGATGGACAACAGTTAGGCATTTTCTGACACTTTTCAATATGTTCGGGTTGCAAGAGGCAGAGGAGAAAATATGTGAATGTCATTGGCAAAGACGTGGTAGTGGAATTCAACTGGTGAGTGAGTTTATGCAGGGAGCAGGTGTAGAGCGGTAAGATGAGTGGCCCAAGGATGATACTTGGAGGCCAAAAACTGGAAGGAGTGAGGAACAGAGATAAAAGGCAATCCAGCTAAAGGGTGGTTCCTTTGAAAGCAAACATGAGATTGAGAGAAATAGTCAATTGTGTCAAAGGGGGAGGAGACATTAGTTAGGATGACAATAGAGGAGAGGTGGGAGAGGTGAAAAATACTTAGAGAGTTGGAGACATGGATGAGTGCGATCTCTGTGGAATGCTTTCTCCAAAGGTCTGATTTGAGGGGATTGCATAGTGAGAATCATATTGTTGAATAAAAAAATGGTTACTGAAAGTAGCTAAACTGGCTCCTTTAGATTGTTCATATGGACTCTCCATTCCCCTCTTAAGTAGTTACTAGTGGCAAATATGGCCAAAACATCAGTTGAGTCCAGGCATTTATCCATAGCTTCGCCAGTAGTCCTGCAGCCACGGTTTAAAAATATTGGCTTTATGAAGCGTTCCCTCAAAGGCTTAGTCCCAGGGCAAAATAATAAATAATGACAGAGTTCTTGAACTGCGTCTTCATATAAAATACATTTTGGGGAACGGGCATTATTCCATTTATGGAGGAGAGCAGCTGTGGGCAAAATCCCAAGACGAAACTTCAAGTCTGCCACCTTATCCCTCCTAGGGGTGATGTAGTTCAGGTACTCTTCGCAGCCGTCCCGTTTCTTGGACACAAGATACCAACCAGGGACTCTGAGCCCGTGGATTTCGTCAGGGTGTCACTCTCCACCATATCACCTGCAGCATTCTATCGGGCCTATTCATGGAATCAATGTGCACTGAAAAGGGTAGCGCAAGCGTGAAAGTCGCAGTGCAAGCGTGAAAATCGCAGCGCACTGCGTGCCAAAGCCGCACACATCGATTCATAGAATTCAGTGCGTGTGTAAATCCTGGGATGGGCGCTAAAATCGTGGGTGGCACACGCGGCCACACACGTCACTAAACGGGGTGCGCTACATGCACAGGGAAAACACACATAGCGCAGCGCACACAAGAAAAGTGGGCGGAACACGGGGCGTAACACGCGGAATGGGGAACAACGCATGAAAATGTGGGCGTTATGGGGGAAGTATAGGAGGTAAATGCTTGCAACGCCCACACGCGTGCTAACAACATGTATTCATGGAATCGAACAGGGGGAAGGCCTGCACCACAAAAGACACGCTAATCTGGAAACACGTACGCCAGCAGGAAGCAGGCGTAAGCGGCCCCGCGCAGCATTAAAGTGTGCGCAAACAACAAACAAGCTCAGACGCTACAATGAATATCCCGTTCCTCGCAGCAGTCGTCGTGGGACACCGCAGGAGGAGGAGGATAGCCAGGCCCTGCATTTTTTTACCCAGGACCAGCCTTATTGGGATGTCTGATGACCAGGTGTATGGGAGGTACAGGTTTCCACCACACATAATCCTAGACCTGGTGAGGGAGTGGAAGGATGAACTCACATCACCCACTCTTTGCTAGCAAGCATTGAGCCCCTTGGAAAAGGTGCTCAATGTACTGCACTTCTTGGCTACTGGTTCATTTCAGCAGACAAGTGCCATAGTGGGGGGTGTGTCACAGGCCATGCAGTCACGCTGCCTACACCAGGTGTTGGCCATCATGACTGCACGCCCCTTAGTCCGCAGGCACATGTACATGCCCGGAACACCTGCAGAAAGGCAAGCCGTGGTCCCGGACTTTTATAGGGTAGCACACTTCCCCAAAGTGCTAGGTGCCATTGATTGCACCCATGTGGCTCTACGTCCTCCCAGGGCCACTGAGCACATCTATCGAAACTGCAAGCACTGGCATTCAATCAACGTGCAGGTAGTATGTGATGCCAAGGGAATCATCACTTCAGTATACGCCAACTATCCAGGGTCAAGCCATGATAGTTTCATATTCAGAATGTCACCCCTAAACCGGGACCTGGAAGCTGGGCGGCATGGCGACACATGGCTGATTGGTGAGTATACATGCCTCTGCACCTGCATGCATGTCAGACACTGAGTAATGTGAAAACCCCATTATCACCTCCCCAGAGGACAGTGCCTACCCTCTGAGCACCTACATGATGACACCAATTCGGAAGCCCACCACACCACCCGAGGTAAGATACAACACAGTCCATATTGCAACCCGGGGCATAGTGGAGCGCACATTCGGAGTGCTCAAGTCATGCTTTCGCTCCCTTGACCGCTCTGGTGGGCAGCTGCTATATGCGCCCCCAGTAGTGTGCATAATCATAGTGGCAGCATGTGTCCTGCACAATGTTGCAACCCGGCAGGGCGTGCCGGTGGACATGGTGGTGCCCCCACATCCCCAACCACATGCACGCCCGCTGCGCATGGGAGGTGAAAGGGCATGTGGTGAGGCAGCCCGTACCCAGCTTGTGGCAAATTACTCCACCTAAAATCCCACCCCTGCGGAGTGCACACAGCCCTGGCACATACGAGCTGACAATCAATGATGATGACAAAAGGAACAGTCAACTGTCACAACCATACCAGACTGAGGTTGTTCACCTGGAAGTGTTACTTTGTGTGCATCCCTAGCTACTTAAAGACACCGAATGCTGTGTCACAAAAAGACACACATTCATGCAGCATGAACGACTACCCCCTTTCAAAATAACACATCAAAATAGTGCCATGTCACCCATGCAATGTGAAAGCAATCAAATGAATGCACAACACATGACACAAGTGTCACAACGTGCACTGTCCCTATTGGAAACAGGCCACAGATAATATGCTCTCAGTAATCAATAAGAAACAGCACACATGAACTAATACTTACCAGCAACACAAAACATCAGTGCACGATGAAACAGTGGCAATATATGACAGTAAAATATTAAAGTAGTGCAAGTGTCACAACCTGACTAAGGCAGCATATCGACCCCTTCCAACTGCAGAGTGTTGCTGTCAGGCAAATGTGTCAGTGTACTACATACATTAACTGCATCTGCAAAGGAGATGGGCTTGTTAAGACATGAAGAAGCTACATGTATATAAGGATAAAGACATGGGGCCTCATTACGACCCAGGCGTTAAGGGTTAACGCCGTCGTTAACCCTTAACACCTGATTCCAATTTGAACGGCTGCTTTTAGCAGCCGTTAAAACCCATGGAGCTAACACGCCTTGGTGCTAATTACGGCACCGTAATTTACGGTGCCGTAATTAGCGCCTTCCCCACTCCCATTATGCCCTATGGGGCAAAAATGGGAATGGGGAAGGGTAAATGGGAAATGTGGATTTACCGCCCCACTCACCTTGGAATGGGGTGGTAAATCCGCCATCCACCATGGTGTAAACGTAGTTTACACCATGGTGGTAAAGTTGGCGTACTTACCGCCTGGGTCGTAATGACCCCCATGGATTCACAAGCAAATATCAATCCACCATGCATTGGAGAATCAAACAACAATCCCCACTCGGGATGTACACACAGTTTTGACTACAGACTGCCCACACAACTCATGGGAGCCCAAAGTCACTGTGTAAGTTACTGTCACTTGGTCACACCCTTTGCAAGCCCATGGAAAGGGGAAGGAGGAGGGGTGTGTGTGTCAGGAACCCAAGCATGTAACCCAAAGACAGGACAAGTCTGCATGTGCCCAGCTGGAATACACAGTGGATACCCACGGGAGCTGCACAAAGCAACACACTGTAAAAAAAAAAGAAAAATCAAAAATGACCATGTGTGGACCAGGAGGGGCGAGGCCACCCAGGAGGGATGAGGTACAGGGTGCACCCCAACACCCACATGCGTGGATGTTGAGAGAAAAATAAACCTCCATGGGCTCATGGCCTGCACGGCTACGCTACAGTGGGAGAACTGTCGTCGCTGTCATCACCCTCTGCTGCTACATCAGGAGGTGGCCGTGACATGGGAGGCAGACCACGCAAAGCCCTGGTATGGTCCTGCATGGCATCAAGCATGCAGGTCTGGAAGGTTTGGTTCTGGAGGATAATGGTACGGAGATCCCCATGCAGCACCTCACGGGTAGCACGCATTTCTGCCTGCATGGCCTCTCGTGATGCCCGGATCTCCTGACGGGTTGCCTGGAGCTCAGCTGACAGTGTACGTGTCAGCTGCTCCAGCTGCTGTTCTGCCCTTGTACTCCAGGACACCTCAAGTTCACCCAGAGTATCTCTGAGGGACCTGTGTTCTAACCTGAGGGCTTCCCTGTGGGCCTTAGACTCTACAGATATGGCTATGTGCAGTCTTCAGTCCAGCCCGTCGGTCCCTGTTGGATGCTAACATGTCCTCCCTGTGTGAGTGGCAAATGGAGTCTGTTGCCTGCTGCTGGAGCTCCATCTGCTTTTCAGGGGGGAGAATGGAAGTGGCCACCCTATCCATTGCCTGAGCCATCATTTCACACAATGCTCCCTGTTGTGCTGCTATAGTGTAGATGGCGTTCTCCCACACAGTATTGCCTGGTGGCGCATGGCCACAGCATTGTCGGGCACCACACCTGTTTGGGGCAAGGCGATGTACACCTTGCTGTGCTGGCACTGCATGAGGCTGCAGGACTGCATTCCTCCTTTGATCTGCTGGCCCAGGAACAGGAGCACATATTGTGGAGTGTGACCCTGCATCCATAACCGCCACAGGTGGACTTTCCAACACTGAAATCCCCATAGAGGGGTCTACCCCCAGTGCAGGTGGGTTGGACAGAACAGCATCCATGCCAGAAACACTCACCTGCGACGGCACATATGTCTCAATGTCCTATTCAGCATCTGATTCATAGAGGTCTCTCGAGGTGTACCCAGAAGCACCCGTGGACAGCATGGTCTGTAAGAGAAATGGGTTTTCACCCACCGCCACCCCACATCCTCCACTGGTGCCCGGCTGTGGCTGTGATTCCTCCTGGGTCTGCACCATCTCCTCCTCCTCAACAGCATCAAGTGCCTCATCACCTCCAAAAACATGAAAGATAACAAATGGAAACAGGCATGAGCACCATAGCACACACACATAGACCTGACGAGGCAGAGATCCAGTACATAAATGACACATGTCCCACATGACAATAACCCTGGCATGCATGCACTGTCAATGAGTTGGAAGGAGAGGCAAAAAGCAGACACCGAGGACCCCAAGATGGAAAAGCAACACATGTGCTGCATGCTGGATAGCACTGGCATCACACATTAGCATGTCCAATACACATACATGACACATGCCAGCACACAGATGGCACGTAGCATAGCCATGGTACATTTGACAAGTACAGCCATATGGTAGGAAATAAGTACTGTCACCCATCCATGTGAGATGGACATCATGAGATAAAACATGCAAAATAATGTGACAAAACACGCATGTGCCACACGCTGCAACAAATCCAGTGTTCATTGATGCGGTGATGGCAGGCAGATGGATACATCAATGGTTGGTCACTTCAACATGACAGAAGACAACAGTCATGTTCAACATTCAAACAAAGCCGAAACATGATTGTGTGCAGGGCATGTGTAGGTTCACATTACTCAATCAGCCTGAATGGTTAAATCATTCCCATAACAAGGTAATAAATGTGGGCCATTGTGGGGTGTAATCTATGACAGAAGTATGTTACATTTGTGGCAGTGCGGCAAAAAAATGTGTGGTAAAAATGGCAAGGATTAAAACAATCAGGCTGAATGAACAGGAAAACATTTTGAACAATGTTGTTGCAAGATGACAGTTGAAGGGCAACTGCAGTAATCTGGTGCAAATTGGCAACTGTGGTCAGAAGGGATACTGTCATACCCAAACCCAAGGCCGGGGAATGGCTTGGAGGGACCAGATGGGTGACCCATACCAGTCATGACTACACAGCCTCACCTGGCACTCAATCAGAACACATCACCCAAGCAACATACACATGGATTGCACACACATGCATAGGCACTCACCGGACAATGCTTCAAGATCTGGTAGGTCTCCCACGCCTCGGATCTGATCCTCTGTGATGAAGCCTCCAGCGACAGACTCATGTTCAGTGAGTTGGTTGTCCTCTGGTGGAGACCCACCGCCAGTCACCAGAGTAGAGGCATGATTGGAAGCCAGCTTGTTCTTTGCTCTGCGTTTCAGGTCCTTCCACCGCTTAGAGCAATCATCAGCTGTGCGCTTTATGAATCCAAGGGAACTAATGTGGTCCGCGATGGTCTGCCAGTGCGCCCTACGTTGAGCAGGCGTAGTCTCGCATCCTGCAGTCACCATCATTTTGCGGCTATGTGCCAACACATAGGCCACAAGTGCATCTAGTTTGGCATCATTGAAACTAGGCTTCCTTGACGTGCCGGAGTGTCTAGCCGTGTCTGGGGTCCCAGCCTGTACTGCAAGAGCACCCTTTTTCTTCTTGGGAGGTGGTGCGGACCCTGAGTGGTTTACGCCGCTCTGGTTGCTAGGGGCAGAAGCACAGGTGGACTGGGCACTGGAAGTTTCCAAAGGCACAATAACCAAAGGTCTCACTGCAGGCATTGGCTGCAGGGTGATGTTGGCAAGACCAACCTCGGTGTGATGGACTTGGACCGACGCTGTCCCGGCTGGGAGACTCAGAGCTGGGGTGGATTGATCTGCAGCTGCCCCTGCAGCCTCCTTACCCTGGCTACTTGGGGCAGCAGATGACATTGCTGCCCCAGATCCACCTGGCCTGGTGACAGCAACTTTCACCGTCACATTTGGCTTAGACTTGGTGACAGGGAAGTCAGCCTTGGAGTCATCCTTTGCCGGTTCAGTTGACAATATGGGCCGGTTTAACAAGAGCTGAGCTGGGATGGTGTCAGCTACATTTTCCCCAACCACTGGGGGCTGGAGGAGGGGCATAAGTGTCCCCGATTGGTCCTCCACACACTGGCCTCTTGGGCCACCCTGCACATCCTGGCCACGTCCCCTACCATGCCCACCTCTTTGAGCTTGGCCACCTTTGCCTCCCTTACTGCTCGGTCGCCTCCCAACCATGGCACTGATGTTGTTGTGCGTATGGGAGTTGCAGTAAACAATTGTCCTGGGCAATTGGGGTGAAAGGTGTATGGTACTAGATGGAATTCATACCCTAGTGCTCTAGCAAGGCTGTCTGTGACCTCTGGGGGAAGATGATGGTTCACGCAATGCACAGGCACCCCAAAAACAATATTAAACGTGCACGCAGCCCCTGGTAGACCACGTGCATGGAAAGATGAACCCGCACTACGCTGTGGCACCCAGAAACACAAAAATAAGCGTACGTGTGATACACGCAGCCTACAATGGCCCTCATTACAAGTCAGGCGTTAAGGGTTAACGGCGCCGTCAGCGCCGTTAACCCTTAACGCCTGATTAAGAGGTCCCGGGTTTTAACGCCTGCTTTTTGCAGGCGTTAAAACCCATGCCGCAAAGTGACCTTGGTGCTAAGTACGGTGCCGCAATTTGCGGCACCGTACTTAGCGCCTTTCCCCATTACCATTATGCCCTATGGGGCAAAAATGGGAATGGGGAAGAGCAAATGGTGAATGGGGAATTACCGCCCCACTCACCTTGGAATGGGGCGGTAATTCCGCCATCCACCATGCCAGAGTCCGGCATGGACCATGGTGCTAATAGCACCATGGTCCACCGCCTGACTCGTAATGAGGGCCAATGACCTCTGAAGAGGTACGCGACACACAGGGGCAACCACAGTTGGAAAATACATGCACGACTCACCGTCTGCCTGGAAAAAGAACGTGAAAAATATGTACGTGTATGAGTTGGCAACACCCCCGCCAAAAGAAGAATTGAACGCTGTCTGAGTAAACAGGGAGTACAAACTGGAACTGTTGTGAAGTAATCGCGTGTGAACCGACAAGAAGTACAAGAATCACCCGCTCGCTTTCCACAAAAAGCACATACGAGAAAATGGCATCATACGCATGCCTTTTGAGCCAGCCCATACGTGCAACGTCACTTATGCGCGTACGCGCTAAGGCCCTTTCCTCCAATTGCACGCAGTGAAACCCAGACGTGCAGTCATTGCACATGTACAATCAACATGCACCCGTGTTGAGGGCAACGCCCTTGCATGTTACGTCACAGACGCGCTTATGCGCTAAGGTCCTTTCCTCGAATTACACGCTGACGTGCAGTTTTTTCATGTGCCAAATCATTCCGTATCAAGCTGGCCACGTGACAACACACGGAAGACCATGCTCCTGCCCAAAAGCCCACTTTCCTGCCCCCCAGATCTCCGAGCATGCTCCCACCTGCCATCTGCTGCTGCCTGCCTGCTGCCCACGTGCCCTGCTATTTGGTGCCTGCATGTCAGCCATCTGCAGGGGTCCAGTTGCTGTGTCCACCCCTGCTGGAACAGAAGACTCCTGACTGGGATACCATCGCTCCACAGCCCAGGACCCAGTTGCCCACCCACACCTGCCTCGGGGGTCGCCATGTTGGGGCAAACACCATCCGAGACCACTGGTGACCCCCAGCCAGATAGGCAGAGGGCTACCAGCTTCACCGATAACCAAGTTGGTAGAGCAAGTTCTGGGGCATTATGATGCCCTTTTCACACCATCGCGCGCCAACAAGGAAGGACGGGAGAGGATCTGAGAGGACGTAGTGGTTGTCATCAATGCAGAGGGGGTGGCAACCTGCCACATCAAACACGTCCGGAAGCGCTGGGAGGACTTCAGGTCCAGGACCCTCAACAAGGCCCGGTGCCTCTTGAAGGCAGAGGATGCAGAGGGGTGCCAGGTCAGCCTCATCAACATCCAAATGAGGGTCCTGGAACGCATCAGCCCAGCACACCACATCCAGATCCTTCAGAGGCAGACCCATCTGGAATTGAGCCGTAAGTGGCCATGCATTGCTGTGTCAAACAGGGCATGTTGCAGTGTGCTGGTAGTCAGCTTGGATGGTGGATGTCTTCCAATGCAACATGGGGAGAAGCATACGGAATGCACACATGAATGCATGCCTGTCTCTGTTCTTGGACATGGATGGTGTGTGAGAGATGGGTGCTGCTGTCATGGACATGTATGCTGTACGTGTCTGTGTGTCTGAGTAGCGTTTGTGTGACTTTGAAACACCATGGATGCATGACAGATGTCGGTGACGATGTGTTGATTCACTTATGCAGTAAAGTTATCCTTGTTTCCACTGTGTCTGTGATGTACAATCCTTGACGCATGTCTCTCCGGTGATGTGTGTGCATAGGATCAGTATGAGCCATGATGCATGTGAATTTGAAGCCAACATTAATGTCAATAGAGGCCCTTGTACATGGATGCTGATGTTGATTGCATGCAACGTGCCTTTTTCTGCATGTGTGTTGCCTGCATTGACCCATGTGTTGTGGAGGGACAGGATGGAAGTGACGTTTGACAGTGCCACTCATGTTCTATTGCTTCCTGTATAGGGGACTATTGTACAGTACCCTGATGCTTGTGTTCTATGTCTCCCTCTACGCAGTGTCGAATGAAGAAGAGGGCGGAGATGGCGCTGTGGAGCAAAGCGGCGGGGATGCCTCCACCGGGCAGCGACGCAAGGCCCAGCCACCCTCCCAGGAATTGCCATCATCAGGGAGCGAGGGGACTGGTTCCGCGTCTGCCACTACGGCTGCAGCGGAATGGCTGGGTGAGCCCCCTCAGGGGCTGGCAATGGCGGAAGACGGTGCAGAGCCATCCAGGTTGGTGGTCTACACAGAGGAGGAGGAGGCCGCTACTGAGCCGCACATGGGGCCTGGTGGGGTTAGTACCACTGGTGCAAGTGGTGCAGTCCAGGGCCAGGGACAGGAGGCATCACAGGTTGCCGCGGAGGGGCCTGTGCATGTCACTGTCCCTGACCCTGTGACTGCACCACCATGCACCAGCAGGGATGCCCCATCCCAGGCCCGTCCGCAGGTAGAGGGTAGTCCCATGTCATTTGGCACTCCACTATCTGCGGACGAGGAGACCCCTGACCGTATGGGTTCTGTCCTGATTGGTGTCACGTTGCGCACACGTGTCATTCGTGATGACGTGCGTGCTTCCTGGGGGGACCACGCAGGCCATCACGAAGAGCTGCGTGGCAATGTGGCACAGTTGGGAGGGGCCCTGGTCGGAGGGTTCCTACATGTGTCGAGCACTCTGGTGGCCCTCTCCTCCTCTGTGGAGACTATGCGCCAGTTGTTCTCCATTCCGTCTTCCGGCCCATATTCCACCAGGGCCACCTGTGGACCTGGCCCAACCAACGCACCCAGCTTGGTGGAGCTCCTATCCCTGCCACAGTCGGGAGTCTGAGGTCCAGCAGGGGTGGACACCCCACCAACTGGAGACCAGCAGATGGAGGATGTGCTGGCATCATCGGGCAGGGCACATGGACAGCAGCAGCAGCATCGGCCGGAGGCCAGGAGGTCCCTGGAATGGGAGTGTCTTCCGTGTGGCAGCAGTTGGGCCAGCGGATAGATGCGGAGCGGCGGCGGGCGGAAGAGGCATGGCTCACCATGGTCAGGGCAGAGTTCTCCATGCGCCGGGCGTCGAGGCGGGCTGATTGCCTCGATGCAATTCGCAGGGAGTTGGAACAGGCCATGACTGCATCCCTGCAAGACCTCGGGGCCAGGGCAGATGCCCGCCTCCGGGACATCGACATGGAGTTTGATGATGCCCTGGCCCGGGACATCACAGAGTGAGCCGTAGATCTTGCCCAACGCCATTGTATATAGTTAGTTAGTGTTAGGTTTCCTTTCTGTTTTTATTTATTTTGGGGTGCTTGGACAATGCCCCACGTTTTTGTACATAGTTCTTCATTAGGTTGGGTTTTTTATAGGTTTAATTTCAATGATTGGGCACATGGACCCTGGATTTGTACTTTGTAAATAGTTCGACAATGGATTTGGCTTCTTATTTCTTTTTTTCCATGGATCAATGGTTTTTTCTTGTTTTTACATTTTGGATTTGTTTTGCCGGACTGACACTTTGGACATGTGCTTTTGGATTGATTTGGATTTTGCTTTCATGCATTTTTTTTGGTTTTTTTTGGACATGCAACTTTTCATTATTTCCATTTTTGTGTGTTTCATTTAATTCCCTTGCTTTTGTGTTCAATACATTTTTATTTCCTACTTCAATGTCTGGTATTCTCTCTTTGGTCACAATGTGTGTTTTCTCAATCACATAGACCCATTGTGTGGGTGTGACGGAAATGTGTTGATGTGCATACTTTCCATTTGGGATGTATCATGTGATGGGGATTTCATTGTGGGCTGGATGTAATACCTGGTTGTGTGTTTGGACTGGGGTGGCGTGGGGTATGATTTGGGTGACCATAAGGCCCATGATTGTGGATCGTCATGACGTGTCAGGGGGGATATGAGTCGGGGCCTGCATGAAGGTGCCTGTCACTGCTGGGTGGTTCAATGGGTGGGGGGACAGCTGGGTGGGTGAGTGGGTGGGGGGCCATGAGTCAGGGCCTGCTGGCAGTTGCCTGTCACTGCTGGGTGGGTGAGAGGGTGGGGGGACATGTGTCGGGGCCTGCTGGCAGGTGCCTGTCACTGCTGGGTGGGTGGGAGTGCAGGGAGACGTGCCGGTGCTCACTTGTGCATGGTGACATGTAGGCTGGCTGGGGGGCATGGCCAGGGTGGATGGGCTGCCTGCGGGGCATTTCCAGGGTGGATGGACTGCCTGCGGGGCATGGCCAGGGGTGCAGGGTATTCCCCTGTGTTGTGGGCTGCCTTCAGGGCCTGGGGAGGTGGCAGAGGGCACACCTGGGAGGACACACACTGCCAATTCGCATTGGGGCACACCAGGAATACACGTACCCCGCTCGCACAGCAATATTGTGTGTAATACGTCCCACGCACCCCTCAGAATACACGTACCCCACTCGCACAAGGCTGAACGCGTGTGCTACTTCATGCTCACCACCGAAATACATGTACCCCACTCGCACAATGCCTATCGCGTGTAAAAGGTCCCGCGCTCCCCTCAGAATACATGTACCCTGCACGCACAGGGCCTATCACGTGTGCTACTTCACGCGCACCACTGAAATACACGTACCCCGCTCGCACAAGGCCTATCGCGTGTAAAGGGTCCCGTGCACCCCTCAGAATACACGTACCCCGCTCGCACAGGGCCTATCGCGTGTGCTACTTCACGCGCTCCCCCGAAATACATGTACCCTGCTTGCACAAGGCCTATTGCATGTAAAGGGTCCTGCGCACCCCTCAGAATACACATACCCTGCTCGCACAGGGCCTATCGCGTGTGCTACTTCATGAGCACCCCCGAAATACATGTACCCTGCTCGCACAAGGCCTATCGCGTGTAAAGGGTCCCACGCACCCCTCAGAATACACGTACCCCGCTCGCACAGACCCTATCGCGTGTGCTACTTCACGCGCACCCCTCAGAATACACGTATCCCGCTCGCCCAAGGCATGTCACGTGTGATTCTCCCCGCGCTCTCCTCAGAATACACGTACCCCGCTCGCCCAGCGAAATCACGTGTGATACATCCCGCGCACCCCTCAGAATACACGTACCCTGCTCCCACCAGGCCTATCACGTGTGATTCTCCCAGCGCACCCCTCAGAATACACGTACCCCGCTCGCCCAGCGAAATTGCATGTAATATGTCCCGCGCACCCCTCAGAATGAACGTACCCCGCTCGTACAAGGCCTAACGCGTGTGAAAAGTCCCGGGCACCCCCCAAATGCACTGTACCGGCCCTGTGGACTAGTGGGAGCATAACTGGTGCTGCGGGATGTTCTCTGCGCTAGCGTTCAAAATGCCTTTGATATTCCATTTGATATTCCATGAATACGCGGTGCGCCAGAATGCAGTTTGGTGCACACGGCTGGCGCACGCTGGCGCACGCTACCTATCTGCGCTGCTTGTGTGCACTGCCTCTGCGCTGAAATCTATTAATTACCCTGTATATCTTTTCCTTTGATGCAGATGTTAAAATCGCAAGGTTAGACCGGTACTCCCCAAGCACCAACTGTCTCAAGAAAACCCATTTTAGAGAAGTACTCCATTGCTGTGATGTAACGTTCAAAACTGCTTCTTTATATTTACAGAGATTTTCCATTGACCATAAGCGGGCCCAGTAAGGCACCGGTCTTAGTTTACGGATTGAATCGAACCCTTGCACGCCAGTTTTTAAGAATAAAAAGCAATTATGAGCTCATCTCTTTTACATTTTCCGGTTGCTTAGCCTTCTGTTTCATTGGAATAATTAAACACTTAAACAAGATTACATTTTGATATGAATGATTTCAAGTATTTTTAATGTTTGTGATTCCCTCAATTTTCAAATGTGTATACTTGCTCTTAAGATGTCTGCATAAGAGAATCACTGTTGTCACTAATCTTCATGCTGCATTACACACATTTATTTGCCTGATCTTTATTTCAGCCAATTAAGGGCTCATTTTTGCTGGAGCATTGTAACCGTGGGAATGAGCCTGACCGATTATCCATGTGAAAGTTCGGGTTATCTCCCATGATTATGACCTGTATGCATATGCTGGAGACAAACAATTGAATCTGGTAAATGGTGTTGTCACCCAGTGTCTACCTGGATTGCTGGACCACTGACAGCAATGATGAGGTGTCTCTCATGTTATCTTCATTGCCGATGGATGCACTGGCTGTTGCCTTTTGAAGTGCAAAATCTGTTAAAAGGTGCTGATTCTGGAGACTAGTGAATGCTGAAAGTGGCATAAGGATTGCCAGCATTAGTGCAGCAACATCGTGCCTGAGACATTTGTGAGTCAGAACGAGTCTTATTCTGCTGAGGATAGGAGTGTGGGCATAGAAAAATAAATACAGTGCCTGCTTTCCCCCCTGATTTTACTGTTCTCACGTCAAATTTGTGTCTCAAATGCATGCTATTCTTGTGGACTAATTCCTCAGCTGATTAATTTAAGGTTGTGCTTTGTGTGCCCAATCCTTCTTGCTTTTTGGAGAGGGCATTGGCCTCGCCACGTGATAGATCCTGGAAGAATATTCTGCAGCGTTAACATGTGCCCCAGAAGCTCAAGTCCTTTTTCTCTTGGCACTCTCAATGGGGATAGCACGCAGAGCGCTTCAGCAAACTGACACTGTCCATTCCCTTTGTGCCTAAACTCGGTGGCTCCTGCAGAAGGTGTCAGAATCACCTCTGAATCCTGTTTGTAAAGTGAGCGCTGTAACGATCATAGCCCATCCCCATAATTGCTGCTAGACCCCAACTCGTTCTTCGCACCCAGATACTCTGTTGTTCGGGCTATTTTCGAGAGTTTCTCTTCTGTACTGACCCATTCTGACTTTTCTATATATATTAACAGACAAAGAACGCTTAGCGGGTGACAAAAAGGCCACCAAAACGGCTGGGTTGTGCTGTACACTACCACTCTACCTCACATTATTCAATAGATTACATTGCATTACCTTTTGGAATGTTTGTTCACACTTAAGGTCCCTGTCCTTCTTTTTTCCTCTTTTCTTCTTGTTCTTTTTTCTATGAGTCAGCTCTTTGGGTTTCCACTTGCACTCATCCCTGACCTAACTTAGACTCCCTTGCAAGAGCTTGTTGTGTTGTTCAACCCTTTGTGCCTCTCCCTGCGGCCGTCTTACATATTTCGATTCCTCACCTTGCCATAGCCAGGAAATGAAAGGCGGCTCCATGGCGTTAGCTGTGAACAAAAATGACTAAAGCCCACACCCAAGTTTCATCTTCTTGGCCTCCCTCCTATCTGGTGTTCAGGCCTCTGAATATGGCCTTGTTCAGTTAGCTTTGAAGTGAAGTTGATAGCAGAAAACTGTCCTCAACACAGAGTTACTTCCATGGATTTGCTCATTGAGGTAATCTGGGAGCTGCACATGATGAATTATGAAACAACAGAGACACGGAGACGTCCCATATATGTCAAAAGTTGTATAATTACCCATTGTAGGAAACTTTAAAAAAGTAATAGTTCGACATGAGTTTCACATGACAGTGCTAAATATCCTATTAAGTGAATACCTTCACCTGCCAGCTGGACTGGAAATGATCTTCCTTGGAACTCATCAGAGCTAAAGGTAGACTGTCCACAGGTTCTGAGGATAACATTTGTTGAAGAATCAGAGACCAAGAGTTATTGATGGAAGGATGAGTAGTTGGATGCAGGAATTTGTTAAGGTTAGGCATTGATTGCAGACTAGTGGAATGCTCAAAATTCAAAGGAACACTGACTGAATGCTCCACAATTGAAAGCAGGCAAACTGGGGTTGTAGATGTTATGGTCTGGGAAACAGAAGACTCAAAAACGATTAATAGGTTTACTAATGTCGCTTGAAATTAAATTAGGCATACAGCAGTCCCTCTGGACTCAAGTGGTATACAAGATTGGGGTCTCTCTGGAGCAGATGACATACAAATCGAGCATCCCACTGGAGATGAAGTAAAGCAGGCTGCAGATCCCTCTAGAGCTGACGGCAGACAAGCTTGCGGTATGTTTAAAGTTAAAGGGAACCTGACTATAGGTCTCGGATTTGAGGAAAAGCAGGTAGCAGTGAAGTTTAGTGGATGCTTGAGGCTTATATGGTGCTGGAGACAAGCACCTTCAAGGCTTCACTGAAGTCCAAAACACACCGGCAACAGTCTTCGAGGATGAAGACTAAGATCCAGGCAGCTCTAGACAAGGAAGAAGGTGTTCTAGAGGCCCTGTAGCTGAAGAGAGGTATGACAGTGGTAGCAATGGTGCTGAAGAGAGGCATACAGTAGACAGCAATGCTGTACTGCCACAGACTAATGACAAATCAACGAGAGGCTTAGATGCCAAAGACATTCTCATTATAGGTTTGAACTCCCAGCTCTTTCTTCCTGACATGAACATTCTCCTTGCTTTGCTTCCTAGTGACATCCCCATTTTCATACTTCAGGACTTTAACCTTCCCAAATCCTCTGCAGCCATCTGACTTGAACTAACACCCTCCTATCTGAACACTCCCTCTACTCCCTCCATTACCATCCCACAGACACTGGTCGAAACTCTATTATACTTTTCTTTCTCTCTAATGCACTCTCCTCCACCAACCTCTCCATTGACCCATCTAATGCTGATCATTGCATTTTGTTCACTTAAACATCTTGGTCTCTCCACCTTCTATCACTCCTCTCCTGACTAAAGGGAAAGTCAGACAGGACTCTCTTTCTCTTTACCTTGATGATGTGAGGACCTGTTTCTTGTATCTCACCCCTATTCATTCCTCATACAATGATTGTGTTTTTTATGGCTTTCTCTATGAACGTATGACTCCATTTGACAAGCACTATCCTGTTCACACATTCACATCTTCCCACACTGGTCCTCAACCTTGGATTACCTTTGAAATTCAGCCCCAAAAAACAAACATGCACTGTGAACTACGATGCTGGCACAAAGTATGGATACTTACCCTACTTCAAGCATACCAATATTCCCTTGCCATCCTCTCTTCTGCACTGGACTCTGCCAAATCCTCCTTGTTATGACACTTTTTTCTGAACTCCAGCTAAGGGTTTAGCAAAACCATACAACTGAGACAGTAGAAAAGTCCACTCTTAGTATAAGGCTGTACAACCTGAGCATATGCTAGGATAGACAGAGCAGCAGGTTTATCTTAGGATATAGACAGTGCTGTAGCTTGGCACAAAGGAATTGTAGTAGACATATTGTCCAAAGAAACACTGAAACACTCTAGGTCCTCATTTACGAGGTTGGTGGTAACCTTCCGGTGCATCCAGTGGGTTGCCACCGACCCCTTAACAAAGAATCTGCCACATGATAGCCTGGTGGAACGCCAGTGCCACCGGGATATCACAAATTGCAGCGGACCGGTTACTCCCCATTCCCGTGGAGTTCCATAGGACTCCATGGGAATGAGGACACTGAAGCACCAGCACTGTTACAAATGGTGCCGGTGCTTCAGTGAAAATTCTGCCTGGAGGAGCCTGACTTTCCAGCAGTTTTGGCCTAACAGGAATTCCATGGCACCTAGAGGCAGACTCAGAGTTTGCCGGTCCGGAAAGGGTGTCGGTACGTTGCTACTGGCACCCTTATTTCCAGACCGGCAAACTTGTAATGAGGCCCTATTGTAAAAATGAAGGATTTATTTAAATACAAGTAGGCCAAGAGGAATCTTGGGAAAATAAGTACTATCACATTATATATAACCACACTTATAAAAAACACAACAGAATGCTTTAAAGTACACAGACGTGTACAGAAGCATAAACCCTGTTCAGAAAACTAACAGCATTTCTAGGGGATTTAGACCTTATCAATCACATTTAGTATAGGACACACCTATTCATGGGTAACAAAACTATCAGTTACCTAGATTACATTATAGTAGGTCAAGGGTAGTAGACCCTGTCAGTTATGCAGTAACGCTCATTTAATAAATCACTTATCAAACCAACCCGGTTCCCGGCCAAATGCAAAAGGCTGGAGCATTACACTGTTTAGAAAAATAGGCGGTGTCAAAAAACAAATAAAACAAAAACAAAGGCATTTCTTTCCCTTTATCAACATGTCAACTGTTACATAAGAAGACCATGAAACAATCTAGCTACCCTTTTTTTGCATCCATGCAAGGTCAGTATCAGACCGTTTATTTATACAATGAACAAAAAACAATAGAGGCCTAAGACATTTATTCATTTTTTTGCCACAGCCTAGATATTAATTCAAAAGAGGAAGAAACACAAGCACGAAAACAGCTTGCTTCCGATGTGTATAACGATACATTTCCCTGCGTTTACAAACAAAAAAGCTCCAATCCGACTAAAAGCATAAAGCAGGTCAGTTTTTCACAAAGAGACGGGTCGAAAGGACCGTCAATCATGTCCCTTCTTAAATATTTGGTTTTTAAAGCATTGTTTGTTTGTTCTATTGCAGTGACTTTGTGTGAAACAACCAAATGGGTGTATGAAAATATTCTGTTCACCGAAAGAAATACAATTTGTCCTGAAGATGGCTATAATGAAAAAGATAAAAGACACTAGGGATAGTGTCTAATTAGTACTTTTGCCGAAACATATGTAGGCATATCCAAGGGATACAAGAAACCTCCCAATATATAAGAGAGAATAGCAGTTAACTCTCCTTCTGAATACATTTTGCAAAGGAATAGCCTTTTAAGACAAAAACAGAAAAATGTGCGATAATACGGAAACTGTCAAAAATGTTGTACATACATGTTTATGTCACATACTAACCCCACTTTTATTGACAAAGAGATCATACTCAGGAAATTGCAGAAATTTGTTTTATGTAAGTGTGCCCTGTAGAAAGTGCAAAATTATTTCAAATAATTTTATATGTGAAATTGTTGTTGTATAAATAACATTTGTTTTAAAGGTATATTAAGTGTGGGACATGATCCATATGTCGGAACTTACCTATTAATCAACATTTTGTGAAATATTGCCTGGTGTAAAGCAGAGGGAAAGTCGTTCTTAGTCTTGTTCTGTTTTGCCCTGTTATCAGGAGACTTTTCTGAATAGTAAAAAATACATGAATGTAAAAGTATGAACCTTAAACTACATTCAGGAAAGCCTCAGTTATACCAGGTGAGTAAGACCTTATGGTGTAATTTACAATTACAGTTCATTTTCAGATCAGTGCAACACAGACTAAGGTAAGCAATAACATTTTACACTAATTTAGGTTTGCACCAGGCAGACCAAGGACATTTAAATCTACAGGACACTTTTTAAGAATGGCACACAGCTATGATAGGCAGGTAAAACCTGAGTATGTAATGTACTATTACAGTTGCTTTTCAGTCAGTGGAACACAGGCTAAGATAAGCAATAGCTCTTTAACTTAGTTTAGGATGGCACAAGGCAAACCAAGGTAAGCAAAACCTACAATACCCTTATTAAGAATCACATACAGCTATTCGAGGTAAGTAAAACCCAAGGCAGACTGATTCTAGACAGGCTATACAGCAGGCCATTGGAAGTCAACGACTTCCAATCCTAGGAGAATCACTGACTAGAGCAGTCCTCCATGGAAGGTACCAGATAAACACAGAACATGGAGATATTGAAGGGTGGGATAACATTCTCCACTGTGCTACTAATAGACTACTGTTTCTCCTTCAAAAAACGTGGAGAATTCAACATTCTAAGGCATGGCATGGAGAGCTTCTTATCATATAAATCCAAAGCCATGACACAACCAAATTAGCTGCATGTATAATAGGATTACACAAAAGGTATGAATAACCTACTGCCTGGAACAATTGCCAGCCCTGAAAACGTCCTCTGCTTGGCCCTGGACCAAAGGGCCTTGGATGCTATGGCCCCTCTAGCGGAGTGAGCCACAAAGGCAAAGACATCCACCCCACGAAGATCTCATATGCATTCAAGAATGGTATCACACAACGCAGGGATCTTGGAAAAAGTAGGGAATTCAACATTTCTGGAATTGGTCTAAGTATGATTATTAATTCCAAAACAAACACCAGAGGGAGAGAAATATCTGCATGACAGAGCCAAAACCCTGACATCTGCCACCCTGCTCAACTAAACCACCCCAGAGAGTAGGAGCCCAATATCTGATCATTCCCTGAACATTGAAAAATGTCTTTTACTATGCCAAAGTGAAGAGTAACGAGGATGGAAAAGGATGGCCACATGAACCCTGTTTGAGTAATCGGCACAGCAGAAGGTCATAAACTATGGGCCAACTGGCTACGACATGGTGGAAGGAACTACTAGCTGATCTGTTTAAATTAATAGTAGGCTAAGCAAAGAAGTCAGGGAAGCCAAAAACTTGGCTAACCCAATCAAAGGCACCCGAAGAGACCAAATTGGCCCACCGGGTGCTAGGCCATAGGCCTTGCATATGAATTCTGAAGCTGTTGATGACACACTCTTTGCGGCCAATCTGCTGATGCCATCTCATCAATTAAAGAAAAACTGTGTGTACTCATGGATGGTTCTTAAGTAGATTTTTCCGAGGCATGTCACTGACTACTGGCAACAGAACCGGACAATACTGAGTTAGTTCCAGCACAATGGAAAACCATGTCTGTGTCAACCAACACAGAAAGATAAGAACAACACCCGATTCCTACTTCTGGATGTACAGCATAGTTCTGAGAATCATTGCAAATGGATGTAGTGCTTAACGGGTCCCCGGAAACCAGATATGAAAAAAGGCATCTGTTGCAACAGCAGGCATATCCGGTCTACAGCTAAATAACTGTAGAAGCAGATTGGTAAGCTTGGTCTCACAATTATTATGTGTTTAAAGGACCCTACGTTCAGCATAGTACTAGGAAGATCATCAAATGCAATCTCCAACTGTTGGAGTAACTGCTGGAGTGCTCCAGATGTCCGGAGCACCAGACATGACTATGTGAGCAGTTCTAAACAATGACGCAGTCATTTTTGTCCACTCAATTCATCAGCCACCACAGGTGCTCTGGTCTTGCCTTGCTTGTGAGCATATTGCATAAGCACCTAACAAGTGACCAATAAAAAAATAAATTAATACTCAACCAGAGTAATCTAACCCTTTTCTGAAAGGCTGAACTGTTAGTGTCTGGAGGATCTTGTAACAAGGAATGGTGGGAAAAATGGCCTGAATCTATGGAGACAAGATAATGTAATTCTGACCAGGAATCTTAAGGAAGATACTGGAAGAGAAAAAGCCATGCACAGTTACCTGGACATCTGTCTCACCTTGGACTGAAGAAGCCACAAAGTGGAGGTCTTGCAATTGATAAGAAAGTTCAAAACGTCATGGTCTGGGGTGGAGAAATCTATGCCTTCTCCCGGTTGCATGCAAATCCTAGGCTTTAAAGAAGATGGACTATTAGTAGCAAGTGGCTCTGAGCCTCACCGCTGGACATCTGATGAAGAGAAAGTTATAGAGATAAGTAAAAATGCACACACCCCTTGTCAGGGGGTGCGATGCCACTGTTCAAAGTAACTTGGTGAAGCTCCAAAAGACTGATGCCAGACTGAAAGGAAGTGCCGAAAGCACCACCATCCCTATCAAAACAGTGGAGCTACTTCCTGCTCTCCTTGCAAACTGGTATGCTCAAGTAGGCATCCTTAAGATCCAACCTGATGAGCCAATCTTCCAGATGCTAGCTGTCTCTCAACTGTGAAATCAATTCCATCTTGAAATCGCAGTATATGGTAAACCTATTGAGGTATCTCAGGTTGATAACAAGCTAACATCTCTCGTCTTCTTAGATGCCAAGACCATTCAGCTGACCACTTCCCTGAGAGAAACAGATTCCTCTTCATGTCCCCGTCTGTAATAACTGCCATGCATTCTGGGAAATTAACTGCTGTCCCTCCAAAGAAACCACATACACCCCTGCTTTAGCTCCCAAAGACCTACCCTTTGAGAATGTCTCTCATCTTCCTTCACCTCTTGAAAGTCTTTTCCTTAAGCCCTGAACACTGTGAATAAAGAAAGTGGATTCAGGGGGGTTGAAAGTCCAGCTGTCCTCTTTGCTGTCTGAAAAAGATGCCTGGAGATCTAGTAAAGCAGCAGCCTCTACCTCGACTGGCCTGCACAGCGACGTGAGGTGAGAAAATATTTTTGCATAGATGACTGAGCATTGTCAATTGCCATAACGTTCATACCATATTTCCCTAGGCATTTTGCAAAATCATGCCTGAAGAGACTAAAACCTGTCATGACCACTGTGAGGGGGCACAAGTTGTACCACAAGCATACTCCCACCAGATCCCTGAGGGCCTTAAAACCACTGCAAAAGGGCTCCTGGAGCCAGTCCTGGCGCCTTTGGCACCAGGCTCATATGTAGGAAGGAAGGGCTGTTCAAACTAGGTCCCATTTATGTACATGGGCCTTTAAATCCAACATGAAGCACCAACACAGTCTAGTTCTAAGAACCAAGCTATGCAGTCTAGTGTTTTGTGTGTGGCAGGCCTGGAACTGCTTTCACTGGTACTACTTTACCTGGGCTATAAAAACCACACCCTGACTGCAGAACATGCTTTGTGGTATTCTGCAACCAGTAGCGTGACGCTCACTGTGTCCAGCTCCTGGTCTTCAGCATCTTCCTGTAATCCTGCAAGAATAAGAACAAGATTATTCTGTTTTATTGAGAAAACACAATCCAGCACTCAGCATCTCAACTGGGCTGCAATCTGTGGAAACCGAGAGAAGAAACATCACTCACATGTGAGTACTAGCTTAAGGACTTCCGGCGAACCGCTACCACAGCTGCTGTTCGAACATTGCGACTTGCAATAACGAGAAAGGGAAAAACAATATTAGAACGCGCGCTTCCAAAACATCAAATTCCATCAGCCTTATCTGAATTCCATCGCGCTACGCCACGCTTCCATCGGGAGCACCACAGTAACATCTGCAAAGGAAAAGAGACATATTCAGGTTTGCTTTCAATGTTAAAAAACCGCACAACGCTGTACTACCTTCACAGATTCCGGGGGCCTGTTTTTCATCGCGCTCTCATCCACTCGCAGCACCACAGTGGCCTGTGAGGAGAAGAAGAAGAAACACAGGTTAGCGTCAAAAGACAATAAAGGTGCTGTGCTTCGTAATTTCTCTTACCTAGAAACGTGCCTCTCCATCCAGCACGCCAGCATCAAGACCTCTGCACCCGAAAAGAAGGAGATAAAGACATTAACAAATTCCCACCATAAACAGAACAAAGACTTACAATTAACAAACCTAGCTGCCTACCAGCAGATTCGGGGTCACAGCAGGCCTGGGCCCAAGGAAGGTGTACTGCACCAGTGAAGCAACTCGGGCAGCTCGCCAACAAACATCAAGCACCCCTGCACAAGAAACGTAGGACAAATAGCTCACCCTACAAATAACTAAGATTCATTATTCAGCACTGGGCAACTACGCATCCAGCGTTCCAGATCTCAGAGCCTTCCAGATGCCCCCGGGGATATCAGGTGCGTAACAAAACCAGAAACCCCAGAATCAACAAAATAAGCCATGCCCCCAGCCCCTGGGTTAATCCTTAATAAAATGCCCTTGCACAGTCAGCCCTACAGATAAGGGGTGTATCAGCTACATGTACTCCCTAAAAATAGGATAATACTCACAAAAAATCAAATTAAGGCGTAAAAATGCTCCGAACAAATGCATAGGACTTTGTGCTACTGCTTTCACTCACACAGGTCCATGGATATGTTTGGGACAGTAGTGCACATAGTAACACAGGAAGAAACTGCTATTACTGCCTGATCGGAAGAAGTAAACAGGTATCTTTTAATTTGTATGAATGACTAGGTGCAAAGGAATAACTATTACAAAAACATTCCTGTTTTACAGTTAAGATATATTTGTAATTGCTTATAAAATACTCACATTGAGAATTGGACTTATATTTCTACTCTTTAAAAAATCAATTTACTCCCAACTTTAAAAAAATAGGGAGTAAAATACTCCTACTTGAAAATATTATCTGGGGCACTGCTTGTGCTGTTTCTGTGCCATTTGTTCTTTGGCATCTACAAGGAAGCAGCGAGCCTGCTGAGCCCAACTGCTAAAAACTGAAGGGGTACCCCCTATTTGTCTTCTGATGTATTAAGTCACCTAACCAAAAAGCAAAAAGTGCTCAGGTTTTGATCCTGTAAAGTATACCAGGCACAGCATATCCCTTTTGCAACATTGTTGCCATACTTGGAAAAAAACATATCCACTTTGTTATCGACTGGCTGAGTCTGCTCTTTACTCCCTGTAAGATTATCACTGGGACATTCTGCCTTCATTTTACTGCAGGGCCCGAATTCTAGTCTAGAACAAAAGACTGATTTAACATATTGAGATGAGAGTCAAAAGGCATATGGGTGCTAACAGCAGAAGCCAGAAAAACTGCAAACTATTTGCAATGGGGCACACTCCCTAGAGTTGAGATGAGAGAGCGAGAGCTAGGGTCAAACATAGCCCCCCCTTGGTATCCTGGAACCCAGAAGGTCCCACCCGTGGTCCAAATCCTCATCATTAGTGCCCTCAAATATTACCAAAGGGGAATCACTCCCATTATCCATCCCTTGTTCACCACTGAGCAGAGGTGAGGGGAATTTCACAAAAGGTCTGCAGGTGACAACTCGAAGGACAATTGGCTCATTTGCCCGTTTCATAGTTTTCTCCTGGTCTGATGGCCAATGAAGGGCACTGCACACAACCCCCTTTTGGGTTATTACTTTGTGTGGTCTCTTAGAACTTGACAGCATCTAAACCACATTGCCAGATAATACCCTGTCCTCTGGGAGTTTACCCCAGGGTGGCCTCATGAAGGCAGATCACCACCTTATGCATACATGAGTCAAAAGATGTTGAGGGATGTTAGGGAGAATTCTACAGAATTGCTAATTTCCCTTACCTACTGCGTCCCTCAGCAGGTTTGCTGGATTTCTGGGATTTAATTTTTCACCTGGTAAGAGTGTGAGCCTTTTTTTCCCACTCTTACATGTGTTTTTGGCTATGTGTTGTACATGTGTATGTGTTAATGGACTGTGGAGCCTCGCCTACTCCATAGGCATCATCTTTTTACGGTGTGTCACACAGCACCTTTAGTGCAGTGACACAGGGTTGTCTTTTTCAGACTTCCTACCCTAAACTCAATTTTCTGGGGCTGACTACTGTGCCCCAGAACATGTAAAGTTGCCATTTACTTTATTAGTCTTTTTAAATCCACAGACCGAGTACAAACTATCTTCCATAGAGTACTGGAAAGGGTTAATAGTTATCCCTTTTTGTCTGTTTCTCATGGAACATTATTTTGTTCCCCTATCTTTAAGATTTGGCTGGTGGCAGTGGTATCTATCATTTTTACCCTACCGCGGCCTATGAAAATAACCCTGTTACTGTTTTAGGCTAAATTAGTATCCTCAAACTTTAAACTCATTGGACCCCTTTTATTTTATTTTGGTTCCGGCTGGGTTTATTCACCATTTCTTTTTGTAAAGGTCTTTCTCGTGTTTTAGTCTGCATGCCAAACCAGGTTTGGTTCTGTTGGTCGCCGTCCTTTGGCGGGCTTCTACACAGAAGCCCTCCTTAGGCGCCTGAATGTCTGAGGGGGACAGGATGTGAGGGAGGGTTTTGAGACTCCCTGCACAGAGTCACCTTGGAGACCCATGTCGCACTCTGTATGATTGGCTGTGGTGACTGTCCTGCCAGGACAGCCACCCTGATGTGTGATTGACAGCCAGGCTGTGTGAATGGGGGAAAACTGCATAAAAAGCAGGTCTCTGCGACTTGGAAGGCAGAGTTGCTACTGGATCGAGAGAACCAAAGAGAAGCTGAAAGAAGAGGACCACTACCACAAATGAACCTCCCGGTGAAGCTCTGTTGTGGGTCTGAATCTCCAAACTTCGACGACAGGGAAGATCTGCAAGGAATCTTCTCCCCTTGAGCTGGTGGGACCAACCAGTTTGCCAAACTCCAAGCCAGGCCTCCCTTCTCTGGTTGAATTTGCTGGGCACAGCTACAGGGAAACGGATAGCCAGGAGGACTGGACCCTGCTTGGGTATTAAGGAGCGCACCTTTTATTCATCGCTTTGCTCCGCTGCTGGTTTCTTCCCTGGACAGTGCAAGACCCTCCAGTCTTCCTCCTTCATGTAAGTCCGACAGTCGCTTCAGGAACCATGAGCTTGCAGGATCTGCCAGGAACATCTGCCTCAGCTACAGCATTCTTCTGCTCTAAAGGTACTGTGCAAACCCAGTTGTTTGTTCTTTCCGACCGCAGTGAAAGTGTTTGAAATCTTTCGTCATTCTGCTGGCTTGTCCTTCTCTATTCTTTAAAGTAACTTTTCTTCCAACCAACTTCGTTCCGAACTCTTGGCAAAGACTTAACCGCAAACTACTCTGAACTGTGTGATCCTCTGCAAAGACTCTGGTCCATTGACTTTGTCTCAGGCCTCTTGATTTGATTTCCTCACCGTAGTAGCCTTTTCTAGATTGCCCTACTTACCTACTTGTTGGTGCTGCTTAATTTTTGTCTAACCTTGTTTTTCCCTCCCTTTTAAATTGCTGGAGTGCCATTTTGCTCACACTTCATTTTGAGCTTAATTTGTCCAGAATCTATTGGGTGCTGTGTACTATATCAAGAGTGTGATTTACCTGCTGCTTTACTTTGGTGAATTGTTTTACAAATGATGTGTAAATAAATGTATATTCTTTTACTCAGAAACCTTGAGTCAGTGTTTGTTCGAACCACAGTAATTGCTGTCCTTTGTGTACCTTCTGATACTGCTCACTTTACTCTTGAGATATGTCTGGCTGCTCAGCCATCGCTACCACTTTACTCTGTAGTACAGGCGTGTACCAAAGGTGAACTTGTACTGTCACTTGTAGTCTTAATTGTGTGTGGTGTTCCCAAAGGGTACTGCCTATGATTCGGCCTAACAAGGGATCCTCAAGTTTTGTTTTCTTATCAAAAACATTATACTTGACCATGGACAAAAACCTGCAGGGTCAGGAAGTGGGCTGGGCCTAGCTGGGGCAGATCCCTGGCAGGCTCACAAATATGTTTCTGAGACAGGGCCCTGCCAGGGCTCGCTCTTGTCCCCTGGCAGCCCGCCCCCCACCCAGTAGAGCCAAAGGTTTTTTTTTTCTAAAGCCTGACGTTCTCGCTCATGTGCGAGAGCTTCAGGCTTTGGAAGAAAATTGCTTTTTTCCCATAATTGTGGCAATGGCACCAGAGATGCCCATGTGCTGGTGCCACCATTATGAAGAAAAAGTGAGGCCGCTGGAAGCCAAGGCCTTTTTTTTCTAAAGCCTGAAGCTCCCTCTCAACAGTGGCCTCACCTTTTCAGCTTTAATTAGCTAAAGAAATGTCTGGTGTGGGACAGCGCCACGATCAAGGCTGAAAAGGTGAGGTGCTGTCCCCTGCTAGGCATCCCTTTTGTTAATAGAGGGAAAGATCAGCACCCTCTCCCCAGGGGGGAAGGGTACTGGTCTCTGCAAAGCGCTGCCTGGTGGGTGGGGGGGGAGCCTGTGTAACCCATTGAGCCGAGGCTTAAGTGGGCGTGGTCTAATGGGGGCAGGTGACCCGTGCTTTGGCCGCGCACCCTTGATGAGCCCAGGCTCGTTTTCTTTTGTCACTTAAGTTACTGATCAGGGTCCTTTTTAGGATAGTTGACAACAGCTCCAGTAAGGGGCATAGCCCATTTTCCATTGCTTGCAGCAGAGTCCATAGTGCAGTCACACAGCCCTCAGTAAGACCAAATGGAAGGTAATACTTAGACAAGAGGAACTGGACTCTCTCCTACACACGCTTTAAATTGTGAAGATTAATGTAACGCCCAAGCTGCTTGCTCGTAGCATCTGATGGCACCAATCACAATGCCTCTGGCTTTCGCATCCTTTCCTCTAACACGAAAGTACCTGCAAGCATCAGGACGGTCACGCAGCTAGCCACAGCTGTAGGAGGAGAAGACAAGAAACATCTACCCACTAAAGCATGCCTATTAGGAATGTGTGGACAAATGCCACGTCTCCTTTAGTAAGCAAACACCCAAATGACACAACATTGGTGCAACGCAAAGATAAACCACCTTCGATAAACAAATGCCCATGCAACAGCACACCAGTGAAGACTACTAATCGGAAATGCTGCACGCTCAGCAATAAGAAAAAAAAGAAAGACTATAGAAGGAAGATTGCCTTCATGGTGCCACCAGCGTAGGGATTGGTGCAGATGATCACATGGACATTGCACAAGTGTATGGAACTGGTATCCTTGGAGTGAAATTGATAAGACTCGCCTCCTGCCATGAATAGAATTCCGACTCTAATTCATAAAATATTTTCAAGCAGTAATTCATAGTTACTGCTACGAAAATCCCAGTTTTTACGGTAAAACCGATTTAGCTGTTTTATTAATGACACAAACCTAGCAGCAATTGTCGCATATCAAAATAATAATTTATTTAAAAACTGTTTGGGTATGTTCTACTAATTGACACTAACCTGGCTCTTTGTTGAGGCGCCCATGCTTTTTCTAAATTGTGGAGACGTTTTAATGTGGTTTGTGCGAGTCCAGACTTATTTTTACTACATTTGAAAAACGTCCGACAATAATGAACTCAAACTTAAGAGTGGATGTGAGAAATTCACTTTTTACCGACATTTTCATAAATGAAGGCTTTAGTAGCTCATGTGCTTATAATTCACCTTTAGAAATGCATATTAAAAGATTAACCTACATCACGTGATCAGTTAATTAAAATAAAATGCCTGCTTTTGATTCTGGAGGCAACAGGGCGAGAAAGGAATGGTAATTATGTTCACAATTCACATATGTATTGTAGATGTGAAAGCAAAATGTGCACTATGTGACCTATTTTTGCTGCACATTTCAAATACGCATTCTGTGATCCTGTAATCCGTCGCCACACTGATGACAGGGCAGCCCAGGATTAACCTAGAAACCGTGTTAGCAAACTGCGCATGCTGTTAAAATGATTGCAACACGCTCTGGAATATCTCTGACAGCAAAAAAGTACATTGCATACAAGAACACCGTGCTTTAGTTTCTAACCAAAAGCACTATTTCATCAACATCGTGTGTACTTTATAATTAATTATCAACGTATGCATCACGCCATAAGAGCACTCCAAAATGGCGGGTGTTATGCTATTTAAGAAGATGTTATATTACATGTTACATTTCATCTAATTATTTTGCTATTATCTCCTATCTGAATTCTTTGCAAAAAGGGTGAACACATATCTCAACACCATACGTTTTCAGCACAGTGTAAAATGAGCTGCAAGTTGGAAGATGCACTGGTATAGAGGAATATGGACGTGCATAATGGTCACTATAGGGACTATTTATTTTGAAAATATAACAGGGCATGGTTGTAGTTAAGGGACGGCCACCCCTACCACTTCAAATCTGCCATCAGAATCACGTGGTCCTGATGAACCACAACTCACACAAGAGACTTCACGTAATGGACACACAGCTGTATTCCTGAGCGAAGTGGCTAAAAAATGTGTATACGAATAAGAGAAATGTTATGAAGCCGCAACCAAAGTGACATGTGCATCCTCATTATGAATAGTGGGAGAGGTGCAAACCCAGTAAAAGACAATGTGCAATGCCACAAATTGTTTCAGAATATTTTGAAAATCAGGTAAACATGCGAAATCAGTGCATGCAAAAGAAAGCAAAATCATTTCATGTACTAATGCAAGACAATACTAGGCTCATCTTGAACATCTGCTGTCCAGAAATGAATGCAAACATTTACTCAGCATGTAGCACGGTGGATAGGTAAGTGGTTAAGCGTCCGTGCCAGTCATGGTTCCGCCCGCACCTGCCAAGATTGAATCCTTGGCATGGCGAATCAGCCCTTAATCCTTTTGTCATTCATAAAGTGAGAAACATGAAATTGTTTAATGATAAACCCTATCATTGCAGTTCTTAGAATTGGAGGAATCCAGCCTGAAGTGCAAACCAAAAATCTGGTATTATCATTACTATTATTGGTAGTAATACCAAATACCTTTTTCTAACCCAACGATGGCCAATCAAAGTGACAACTAAATGGTCAGCTGCAATGCCATCATCCTTGAAGACGTTGACATAAAATACATTGCAAGTGCACCTATACTATACTGAAGCTGCTGACTGCCGTCAATTGTTGTGCAAAACCATCCTTTAAGCACTTTAGTAATATGTTGGTTCCCATTTTCAGATCCCAAATTATCGAAAATGCTTGCTTGGATGTTGCAACTGCACCACATCATGTGGATAAATGCACCAAATCAAATAATGATGAACAGACCACTGATGAGGTGAATGCTAAATTGTACGGTATAGCTGACTTGCAAATTTGGCTGGGGATATGGATCACATGCACACCCACACCCCCACACACACACACACACGTTTTACCTACCTTGATATGATATGATTTGATATATGTCATTTATAACAAGCCTGTACACAAGTGTTTCAAGGCGTG
This sequence comes from Ambystoma mexicanum, assembly GCF_040938575.1. Lineage (NCBI taxonomy): Eukaryota > Metazoa > Chordata > Amphibia > Caudata > Ambystomatidae > Ambystoma > Ambystoma mexicanum. Next base: position 819,362,584 of record NC_090936.1, on the reverse strand, counting down.
ACAAGACAAGGGAGGGAAGACAGAGGGAGGACAAGACAGACAATCTTACTAGGCATTGTGTAATTCAGATTGTGTAAGTGTGCCAAAGTAAAATGCAGGGGGAAGAGAGAGGGGAAATGCCAGGGAGAGGGAGGGGGAAGTGCAAGCAGGCCAGCAATGCTCTGAGTAAGTGCAGCCAGGGCAGCGCAGATCTAGGTACGTGCAAGGAGGTAGGGGACTGTAGGGGTTACAGTTGCATCTCCTAAGTGCACGGTAGGCCCAGAGGCAGTGCAGTGGAGACTGATCAAGGTGGAGCCTGGGACCCAGTGAGACTCTGAGGGTATACCAAGCAACCAGGCAGCGTAGCAGACAGGTAGGTCAGCAGGAGAGGGAGAGAGGGAATGCAGAGGAGAAAAGGGAGATCTTTAGCTGCTTAGGAAACTTCAGGTGCTCCCGCTCAAGTTTGAGAGGGGCAGGGAGGCCATTCCGGAGGAAAACATCTGCAGAGGAGAGAGATCTATGCCCCATTCTCTGCCTGGAGAAAAGTCTGACCCTCAGTGAGTTGGAAGTGGCTGAGCAAAGGGCACGAGAAGGAAAATAATTTGGATGAGAAAGTTGGATGTAGTAAAGCCCCCGGCCCCAGAAAGACTTGTGGACAATCAGAGGGTCTTGAACTTGATCCTTGCAGCCACTGGGAGCCAGTGGAGAGATTGCAGGGTTGGAGAAATACAGTCACTGGGCTTGATGCCAAGGCTAAGTCTCACAGTCCTGTTCTGGATTAGTTGCAGAGGGCAGAGAGTAGAGGAAGGCAGATTGAGAAAGAGGCTGTTGCAGTGGGCCAGCCTAGAATGAACCAGGGCTCTGGAGCCATTGAGCTTCTGGGGGAAAGAGAAAAAAGGAAACATACCTCTGAGGAGGTGCAGCTGGTAGTGGGCTGTCTTGTCAAAGTCTGTGATGTGAGGAGAGAAGGAGTCGAAAGTTGACACCAAGATTATTTGCCTCACAAGAAGTCGAAGGAAGAGGGCCCAAGGAGGGTGGCCAGAGTGAGAGAGGGAAAGTGGGAGCATGGGTCCCAATGAGAAGGATCTCCGTGTTACTGACATTAAGCCAGAAAACGTCGGAGGCGCTCCATTCCTGAATCGTGGTTAGACGGTTAGGAATGGGTGAAATGGGAGTGGAGGCTGAGGGGAGCCTGGAAGAGAGCTGGATGTCATCTGCATAACACTTAAAGTTAGAGGAGAAGGTAGAGATCAGGTGGGCCGAATGAGCCAAGTAGAAATTGAAGGGCCAAGGTGAGAGTATAGAGCCTGAGGAACACCACATGTGGAGAGAGAGGTTGTGGAGAGAAATTACCCAAGTTGTAACTGGGAGGGTCGGTCCAGGAAACAGGAGATCAACCACTGCAGGGCCTGATCCATGATGCCCAGGTTCTCACAGAGTTGATTGATCAGGATGGCGCGATTGACCATGTTAAAAGCAGCGGAAAGGTCAAGGAGGATGAGGACAGAAGGAAGGCTGGAGTCAAGATTAGAGAGCAGATCTTCCCAGGTGTTCAGGAGAGCAGTTTCTGTGCCTCTGGCTGCTCTGAAGCCAGACTGATGATCATGGAGACAACCAAGAGATTCAGCGTGGAGAGTAAGCTGGGTGATGACGAGCTTTTCCAGCAGTTTTCCCAGGAAAGGAGGGATAGAGATCAAGGCAATAGTCCCCTGCTTCCTCAGCTTTGTTCTTCGTTCCAAAAAAAGAAGGGGACCTTAGAACTTGTATAGATTATCGCGCCCTGAACCAGATCACTGTTAAGAATAGATATCTGTTACCTTTGATCCCTGAACTCCTGGACCAAGTCAGAAAAGCATGCATATATACAAAGCTGGATCTTAGAGGAGCCTACCACTTGGTACGAGTAAAAGAGGGCGATGAATGGAAGACGGCCTTCCGCACCAAGTATGGGCTATTTGAATATCAGGTCATGCCCTTCGGACTTTGCAATGCCCCGGCCGCCTTTCAATATTTTATGAACGATGTCCTCAGAGAGCTCATAGATGTGTGTGTTGTTGTTTACATTGACGACATCCTCGTTTATTCTTCATCGGAAACTGAACATCGGAAACACGTGAAAATGGTCTTCGAGAGATTGCGTCAACACAAACTTTTCGCTAAGTTGAAAAAATGTGTTTTCAACGTGACTGAAGTTGAATTCTTGGGATTCATATTATCACCTAGCGGAGTGCGTATGGATTCAAAGAAGGTCGATGCAATTCTCAAATGGCCATCGCCATCCTCCGTAAAAGGTGTTCAAAGCATGTTAGGCTTCGCTAACTTTTACCGCAGGTTTATCCCCGAATTCTCTCGAATAGTCCAGCCCATCACCGCCTTGTTAAAGAAAAACAAACGTTTTGAATGGTCTACCGAGGCGGAACAAGCTTTCCAGAATTTGAAGACTAGATTTATCTCTGCACCGATCTTAAAACACCCTCGCCCAGAACTCCCCTACATCGTTGAAACTGATGCTTCGAGCCTTGCTATGGGGGCAGTTCTATCACAAAAGGACCCAGTAACCAATCAGTTGCATCCCGTGGCATTTTGGTCCCGCAAATTCTCGCCTCCTGAAATCAATTACACTATTACTGATAAGGAACTTCTAGCTATCAAGTCCGCCTTTAAGGCTTGGCGGCATTATCTTCTGGGGGCCCGACACACCGTTACTGTGATTACAGATCACCGAAACCTGCAATATTTGAAAACCGCAAAAGCTCAATCCTCTAGGCAACTCCGTTGGGCACTATTCTTTGCCGAGTTTGACTTCATAATTACCTATCGACCTGGTACAAAAAACGGTAAAGCTGATGCCCTTTCTCGGATGGGAGTGGAAGAATCCTAAACCTGTACCTATCATTCCCGAACAAAGAATTCTAGGTGTAATCGCCACACAATCCATAGAAGAAGTTAAGGATAAAGCCAGGCTACTGGTAACTCCAGCAGACATACAGAATTGGCATCTGCAGGGAAAGGACTTTACGGTGAAGGACAACCTATTATATTTCCAAGAACGGTTATACCTGCCCAGCACAGATTTACAGAAAAAGGTAATCTCTTGTTATCACGATTCTTTAATGGAAGGACATCCCGGTATGACCAAGACCTCGGAAAAGATCAAGCGCTACTTCTGGTGGCCGTCTTGGAAAAAAGATATCAGAGACTTTATAATGTCCTGTGGAGTATGCGCCCAAAACAAGAGTCAAAAGGAAAAACCAGCCGGCCTCTTACGCCCTATTGACATCCCGCCTCGCCCTTGGCATACACTTTCTATGGACTTCATCACCGATCTACCTCCATGCTCCGGATACAATACGATCCTAGTAATCGTGGACCTATTCTCCAAGATGGCGCATTTCATTCCACTCAAAGGCTTACCAACAGCAGCAACTCTGGCCCGAGAATTTCTCGAAAACATCGTCCGACTGCACGGTTTTCCTTCAGTTCTAATTTCAGATCGAGGTAGTCAATTTATTTCTCATTTTTGGCGAAGTTGCTGTCGGTCGGCTCAAATTGATGTGAGACTTTCGACCAGCCACCACCCTCAAACCGACAGACAAACCGAGAGGACCAATCAAACTCTGGAACAGTATTTGCGCTGCATGCTACAACAAACTGAAAAAACTTGGAAAGATATCCTTTGGATAGCCGAATATGCCTACAATAACTCTGTCCACTCGGGAACTGGGAAGACCCCGTTTTTTCTTTTATACGGTAGTCACCCTCGAACCTCGGAGTTGGATCCACTCCAAGATCTTGGAACACCAGCAGTAGACCACCTGCATTCTACAATCACCCAAGCCTTTGAGGAAGCCGTTTCTCACCTTCAAAGGGCTAAAGAACAATACAAGAAAGGAGCAGACCAACATCGGAAGGAAGCCCCCCAATATCAAGTAGGAGATCAAGTCTGGTTATCCACCAAATATCTACCTCTAAAAGGACCACGCACATTCAACCCAAGATACCTTGGTCCCTATTCCATCACTACCATAGTAAATCCAGTAGCGGTCAAGTTGGACTTGCCCCCTCACATGAAGATACATCCGGTCTTCCACGTCTCTCTATTAAAACCCGTGTAACCTCAAACCCGACTAACTACATCTCCAAAACCTATTCTAGTTGATGGAGAACTCGAGTTTGAAGTCAAAAGCATCCTGGATTCCAAGATCTCCAAATCTAAACTATTTTACCTGATTGACTGGAAAGGCTACGGTCCCCAAGAAAGATCCTGGGAACCTGCAGAATATGTCCACACGCCTCGTCTAATCAAAAGATTTCATCGAACATTTCCTAACAAGCCCAAACCCCCGGAGAAGCCCGGTTTGGGAGGGGTCTTGAGGGGGGGGTGCTGTCATGATCTCTGCTTCCAAAAGATCAGGACTTGCCCGACTCCCTTGGAAGCAGACCCATAACCCCGGTTCCGAGTGCCAGCCAGTCCCAATTGGGACCTTTTGGACCCTGTCCTGGCGCCAGTGGCACCAGGCTCATAAAGATGCCCAGTCCCAGCGCTGGAAGCACCGGGCTCATAATGCTTGGGTGGACTTACCTGCAGCAGACCATGCTGCTTACTTACCTGCCAGTTGAGCCCCTGATCCTCTTCTGTTTGGGACTACTTTTCCTGTTGGGTGGGGCAGGAGCCACTCCCTAGGTTCAGAACACTGGAACTCTTCTGGAAAGCAGGAACTCTTTTCTTACCTAGGCGTGGCTGTGGAAGGAGACACCTAAGCACTACAGGAGGCTATTTAAACCACACCCGATGGATGAATCTTGCTTTGCGTTATTCTGCATTCTCTGCAGCAGAACGCTCATCGTGTCTTCTGCTTCTGATTCTGGGCCTAAGGAAACAAAGGCTTACCATCCTGGAAACCAGTCTTCAGCAGCACCTGTAAAGACAAAGAAAGAACAGGTTAGCACTACGGTCTTCAGTGGCAAAGCATCTCTTACCTGGTCCATCGGCTGTCACCAATGCCTCACGCTGCATTCCGGCATCTGAAAGACAAAGGCTTACCTACTCTTCGCATTTTCCGGAGGTCTTCGCACTGCATTCCGGCATCTGAAAGACAAAAGCTTACCAGCTCTTCGCACGCTCCGGAGGCCTTCGGCACTGCATCCCGCATCTGAAAGACAAAAGAAGGTGCGTTTAAAGACATTGGGCAACTTTATTACTCACGTGCCATCACTCCTTCCCACACCGAATCCAGTGGGTATTCCAGCACCCTTCAGCTTCTCTAAAGCTCCGAACTTGCACCTGCAAGATAAAAGGGACAGTTAGTGCGCATCGTGAAGCAGGCTACAAGCGCTTACCTACGTGCTTCCAGGCGCTTCTATTCCTCACGCGGGTTCGATCCTCAACTCTCATCAGCCCGCCATCCGCCATCGCCGGAACTCTGCAAAACAAGAGATATCATTACAAAAGACTTTTAAGACCTTTGAAGCGCCCAGAACTTACCGTTCGTGCAGTTAACGACGGACAGCAGTCCTTTGAGGTCAAGAGGCCTGCACCCTTATCCAGTGAAGGAACTGGTTACGGCACCCTGCCCCGAGGCAGATGGAGAGCTCGGCGTTCACTTACCTAAGATGAGGGCGTTAACCTTTGGGGTTCTACAGGAGAAGAGAAAGGGAAGAGGAGAGAGGCACCCAATAACCCCAGTTCATTAATCCCATATTTTCTATCTGCAGACATCTTACTCTTCGAGTCAGACATACAGTGCACAGAGGTCCAGCCCAAAGAGCCAACCGTGTGTTACACATCACCTTTGAAGATACGGCATTCACCCAGTCAAGACCGGCGCCTCTGCGGGAATCAGGTGAGCGTTACACAACATGGGTATTTTTCAGGGCTTTGGTAAGAGAACCGAATGTGTTTTACAATGAACGTTGAAAGCAAGCACCTGAGTGGTGTGAACCAGAGCAAGCGTGTGTTAAGCGTACAGTATTGAAAGTGCGAGTTGTGGTAGTTTGGTGATATTTGAAAGTGAAACATGAAAACTTGCAGACATGGGATGCAAGTTATTTAGTAATTGAAAAGTTATGTTAGGTGACAGTGGTGTGTGAACCAAGTGTACATTGGTTATGGTTGGTCCAATGAATAAAAATAAATAGACAAAAGGTTACAATTGGGTAAACATTGTGTGGGGATATCACACGATCGCGGGAGCGTGTTCTGGCGAGATTGCACGTAACGTGATCTCGCGAGCCCACGCTCCGCGGGAAAACGTTTCCCGCTTCATAGCTGGCAGCCCGCCAGATGAAGCGGTCGCACCACAGCGCTGCTCCTGATGAGGAGCCAAGAAAGGGAGAACTTACAGCAGCCGTACATCACAGCTTCTAGGGTGTAACACCACAGCCACAGGAGGTTACCTGGGGGCCCTAGAAGCTTACAGCGTGCCATCCTAGTGCACCCATTTCCCTCAGTGAATTCAACTGGGGAAGTCCTGAACTTAACTGAACTGTAAGTACGTGCTTGATGAGAACTTGGACACATATCAGTCCACACCAGTTGTTATTTAATAAAGTAGAGTAGATTCACTACAGCGTTCTGTCGTCCTTCAAGGCCACAACATAATTGGCAACGAGGATACTAAAAACCCCACGACCCCACCATGCAAGGCGCCACACCGCCCCCTGCCTTTCTCCCGTCACCAGGGACACCAGCAATTCCATGGATGCAGTGGGAGCCCCTGTTCTCCACCTATCTGGAAGTGATAGGCGGCACGCGGTATGCCCCCGTGAGGAAGAAGGCGATGCTGTTAAATGCGTTGGGGGTTGAAGGACAGCGCATTTTTGCTGGGTTGAAGGAGATACCTGCGGCCGATGATGACGACGACGACGACGTCTACAAGGAAGCGACCCGTCGCATTGTGAAGAGGTTCACCAATAAGGAGAACGTTGTACTGCACAGGCTGAGGTTCTACACCTGCAAACAAGAAGGGAGCAAACCCGTGGATGACTACATCACCAGGATGAGGGAGCGGCCTCTCTTTGCACCTTTGGCGAAAACGCAGAACAGGTCATCTGCGACATGCTCGTCGTTCACACTAACTCTAGGAAAGTGCAGGACAAGTTCATACAAGAAAAGAAGGTCACCCTTGACAAGGCCATCCAGATTGCCAGGGCGGAGGAGGAAACCTCCAGCAGACGCAAAGAGGCGGGAAGACACCTGCCCGCGCCCGAACTTGCGGTGCTACAATGGAGAGGGCGCAGAGACAAGCAGTCCCGTGACGGCCCCAGAGACAAAGGTCCCAGGCAAAAGGAGGCACCCAAATGCTATAGATGTGCCAGCACCAAGCACATGGCGAATGATCGCGACTACCCCGCCAGGAATAAAGAGTGCTCTAAGTGCGGATGCATCGGCCACGTGGCTCCAGCATGCACGTGGCGGGAGAAGACGGTTTCCCGTGTCGATGGTGACTGCGTTTCAAGCGATGATGACGACCAGCAGGACAGACCCATGGTTGTCATGGTCAACGCCCCCCAGGCCAGGAGGGAAAAGCCCCACTGCACCATTAAGGTTGACGGAATGGAAACGCGCGTCATGGCACACTCGGGATCCAACCTCACATTCCTCCCCATCAACACGTATAAGGAGATGATGGGACAAGTACAAGTAGAGATCAGAATGACCAGGCAAAAGCCGACGGTGTTCGGTGGTGCAACTGTCGACCTTTTAGGATACATCAAAGCCCGGATCGAATTCAAAGGGAGGTCCACCACCACCAAAGTGTATTTCTCACCCAAAGGCCCAGCTGTACTGGGATGGGACAATCAACACAAACTCAGCATGAAACTGGATCCCAGCACTCCGGAACAGGTTCTCATGGTCTCCTCAGGAGCAGCGCTGAACTTCAAGGAGATGTTCCCGGACTTGTTCTCCGAGAACCCAGGGAAGGTGAGAAACTATGTCCACAAGATTCGCCTGAAACCCAACACGATACCGGTGAAACACAAAGTCAGGGCAGTACCTGCCACAGCGAGACCCGCATTGGATGCCCACCTTCGGAAGATGGTCGAAGAAGGAACCATCGAGACCGTGGAATCCTCAGAGTGGTTGAGTCCAATAGTTTTGATCAAAAAGAAATCCAGCAACGACCTTAGGATCTGCATCGACCTAAGAAGCCTCAATCTAGAGGTAATCACAGATAGCTTTCCACTCCCCAGTATCAACGAAATCGTCCTCATGATGAAAGAGGCGGCAATCTTCTCTAAGCTGGACATGCGTGATGCCTATCACCAGATTCCCCTGCACAAAGCCTCTCGCCCCCTTACAGCGTTCATCACGCCCTTTGGAACCTTTCAATATACCCGCATGCCATTTGGGTTGTCGTCGGCGGCATCCGCATTTCAGAGGATGATGAACTCCTTACTCAAAGGACTCACAAATGTTTCCTTCTTTCAAGATGATATCCTTGTGTATGCCAAAGACAACGAAACCCATGACAAGGCACTCAGGGCCATGAAAAATGCGTCTTCGGAGTGAACAAGGTAGAATACCTTGGGTACTGTATCTCAAGTGACGGCATCAGTCCCAAGAAGGACCTCATGCAGGCCATAACAGAAGCCCCGGCTCCGTTGTCCAAAGAGGAGCTACGCTCATTCCTGGGCCTAGTGGAGTACTATGCCAAATTCGTCCCCAGATTCTCCGAGACCACGTCTCCCATGAGGGAGCTTCTGAAGAAGGGGGCAGCCTACTCTTGGGGTCCGGAACAGAACGAGGCGTTCTGTGAAATTAAAAAGAGAATCCTACACGCGCCGTGCCTGAAACCATACAACCCTGAATGGGACACCTGCATTACCACAGACGCCAGCGTGTATGGCCTGGGGGCCACCCTGACCCAGAAGAAGGGAGAGACTGAGAATATTGTGGCGTTTGCATCCAAAGCGCTATCCTCATCGGAGAAGAATTACTCCACGGTCGAGAAGGAAATGTTGGCATGTGCATGGGCCGTCGACTACTTCAGATCGTACGTATGGGGGACGAGATTCAAGCTGATCACCGACCACAAACCACTCATCCACATGTTGAGCCCGGGCGGCACCAAGACGGCCACCCCAAGGCTGGCCAGGATCGCCGCAAAGCTTCAAGAATACACATACGAAATAGCACACATTGCGGGGTGGAACAACGCACAAGCGGACTGCATGTCCAAACTCCTGAGCCAAAGCGCCCCCGATACCACATTCTTGGAAGATGAGTGTGTCGTAGCCTCCATCAGTGACTTAAGCAACGGTGAATACATGGACCTGAGTGAGCGCCACTGGCAGGAGGAGTTCCAACAGGACGAGGCCCTACGGCACGTCAGTACCTGGGTTCGCGAAGGATGGCCCAACGAGAGAGCAATCCCCGAAGGCCTCCGTCCCTGCTGGAAAGTGAACGAGGAAATCTCCACCATGAACGGTCTCATCTTCAGAGGCAATCAAATCATCCCGCCCAGCGGCATCCGTAAAGTGATAATGTGCAGGGCACACTCGGGCCACCTGGGATGCAACATGACCAGACGCAGGATGCGCAACGCCTACTGGTGGCCAGGCATGGACCAGGACATAAGACAAATGGTCGAAAGATGCCACGAATGCACCAACAGTGACAAGCGCCTAACCGTGAGGCAAGCCCCCATGCTGCCCACCGAAGTCCCCAAAGGGGTGTGGCGAAAACTAGGTTTGGATTTCATTGGGCCCCTGGACAACATGCCCCCAGAGCACAGATATGGGATAGTCATGGTTGACTACTTCTCCAAATGGGTGGAAGCTGACTTCACTTCAGACATCACCACAAGCACCGTCATTGAAACACTCACCGCCGTATTCCAGCGGGAAGGTCTACCAGAAGAACTCGTCACAGACAACGGAGTCCAGCTAGTCTCCCGAGAAATTGAGAAGTTTCTCAAGCTCAACAACATTCGACAACGGAGAGCAAGCCTATACCACCCACAGGCCAATGGCCTGGTTGAGCGAGCAAACCGCTTCATCAAAGGGGCACTACAACTGGCTCATGCCTCGGGCTCAGACCCGTACAAGACGGTCAAGGAAGCAGTAGCGGCCCACCGCCTCACCTCCAATGCCGTCACTGGCGTCTCCCCATTCCATCTGCTGAGGGGGAGAAGGGCAGCATCCTCACTGGTACCACCCTGGCTCCATCAAGTGAGGGCTGACGAAGACGTGAACATGGACGACATAGCGTTTCGCATGCGGCGCAACAAAGAAGCCATGAAGGCCCAAGGGGACTTGCGTCGAGCCGCTTGACACACAACAGTTAACAGAGGTGACCTGGTGAAAATACGCCTCCCCCACAAAGACAATTCGACCGGCTCCAAGTACAGCAGTCCCATAGAAGTTATGTAGAGAGGGTCAAACCACATCTGCACCAGCGACGGAAGGAAATGGAATTTGGAGAGAGTGGCCATGTACCGCAGGAAGGAAGACATGGAACAACCACACTGGGACACCGGAGAAGATCAAGACCCCCAAGATACATCCGAAAACCCTCGCCGCTCAGAAAGAGGTGTCTTGGAGCCACACCACGGCAACGAGTTCTCAAGCCCCAACTCTCCAACTACACCCAGGGAGTCACAGCGAAGAACAAGAGAGGGAGAACTCGAATCACCCGCATCTTCTCAAGGGTACTCCAGCAACCCTGCCCCATATAAAGATCTAAGCAGACCTCAGAGAGAGAGAAGAAAACCCAGCAAGTTTGCAGACTTTGTCATGGAATGACCACCCATCCTTTTTCCCAGCAAAGGAGGTGTGTGGGGATATCACACGATCGCGGGAGCGTGTTCTCGCGAGATCGCACGTAACGTGATCTCGCGAGCCCACGCTCCGTGGGAAAACGTTTCCCGCTTCATAGCTGGCAGCCCGCCAGATGAAGCAGTCGCACCACAGCGCTGATGAGGAGCCAAGAAAGGGAGAACTTACAGCAGCCGTACATCACAGCTTCTAGGGTGTAACACCACAGCCACAGGAGGTTACCTGGGGGCCCTAGAAGCTTACAGGGTGCCATCCTAGTGCACCCATTTCCCTCAGTGAATTCAACTGGGGAAGTCCTGAACTTAACTGAACTGTAAGTACGTGCTTGATGAGAACTTGGACACATATCAGTCCACACCAGTTGTTATTTAATAAAGTAGAGTAGAGTAGATTCACTACAGCGTCCTGTCGTCCTTCAAGGCCACAACACATTGGCATGATTGAATGCATTTGATTTACAGCATAGCAATTCATGAGGAATGAAGAGAAAAGAGAGCAATTGGTTTGGTTAATGGTGGAGCTCTGAGTATGTCCGTGTGTTGCCTCTATGGTAATGTTTAAATGTGTTTTTTACCGTGTGTATTTAGTGCGAGATTGCGTTTAAATGCTGAGCTATGGTAATGGGCTCTTGTTGAATAACGAACTGTGGGGATTAAACATGTATATGGGTCAGGTACTAGGGTGTTCCGGTTTCAATTTTTAAGGCACAATGTTAATTGAAGAAGCAGACACTGATAGTCACAGTATGTAGGCATATGGCAGTCCCAAGGGCAGTCTAAGATGCAGCATTCTCAACGTGTTTTACGAATAATTGCTGAGGGCCCGTGGGCAGAGAGACACTGTGCACAATGTTAGAGGGTTAACCAAGTGAAATGATTACTTAGGAAAAGGCTCCAAGGTTGTGAAAGGATGTGAGGTGCCATGAGGTTGTTAGTGTACTGAGACGTGTTATTACAGCAGTGCTCTATGGTGTATGGTGACCCCATTAGCAGGTGAGCCTAATATAAGGGCTTGGGGTCGACCACGAGAATAGATATACACATCTTGATGATAGGCTTAACGGATGTTGTGGAGCATACGTTGGCAAGTGGTTGTGGTGGGTCAGTGGAATGCCCAGTCCGATATGGGGACCATGACTAAGTGGCATGTTAGTAAGGAGAAACTGATGATTACAAGCATTAAGGGTTGCAGCCCTGGGAGAGTGGGTAGCGTACCCTTACCTGGGGGCCTAGGGGTCTCTGCATACAGATGGGCTGTCACAGTAATCTTTTGATGCCGGCCGCAATCTTAGAATGTAGATTAAGTACTGAATAAGAGTGCATCTGATTTGTTGAAACCACTGTACTACGTGCGATGTTCTGGTGAATCGTCATTAAGTTTCACCACTCTTGTTACAGCGCGTAGCTGAGCATAATTATATTATATTTCAATTATTTTTTATCAAATTCCCTGAGTAAACGCAGGAGAAATGTAGCGGCACTGTGCCAGAGCCCAGGTCATGCAATACACACAATGGAGGTGTCTGGCTGATTTTTTATAGTGTTAAAGTGCTGCAAAAATGTGTGATGCCAACACGCCTCATTGGACTATACAGTGTCCGTAGGCAAGGATTGACTAATTGCATCAGAATTGCAGGTAGTGTTGGGGGATGCTGCTGGTGCGAGTGCACGTGTGCTTGAGATTCTGTGGTGTCCCCCACAATTATGCAAGGGTAAGACTGGAGTCATTTCCCAACTGGAGACATTTCCCAAACTGGAGCTGGTGGTGGCATAAGAGGGTAGGGATTTTGAAGTCCCGGGATGAGCTGAGCTTGGACCATGGGCATGACGTAGGTAGAATGGTGGTATAGGGAGTTATCCAAGTGTTTACCAAGTGCACAGTAGGTTGGCATGGAGAAAACCTGTCTGGTTGGGATGTCAAAGGTAAATAGATGTGAGTCCTCAACCTTGGTGAATTGTGTGAGCCTATCCCAGTGGGGTGTTGTCATGGTGTACCGAGGGACCCCCGGCTGGCCCATAGAGTCGGGATCTGCCCTGCAGTACTTTAAGACGAGATAGCTGCACCTCAAGATGGATGGGGGTGCAGGGTCTCTTACTCCAACACCAATCAATAAGAACAACTCAATGGTTTGGCAAAGGGGAGCCTGTTTAATGACAAGTACAAAAAACGGGGAAACATGGACATCAACAGCAGTGTGACAGCCCGTCTCGCTTCAACTCCCTCGGGCTTCACACACAACATGACTTTTATACTCAAAATGCGTGATAATCTGTTGTGTAACACTCAAAAGTAACATGCAATTCTATTGGTTGGAAAAAAGGTAATTTTAGTATAGGTGCTATATCTGTATATGGTAACGGGGTGAGGGGATTGGGTAAATACTGTCAGGTGGGCCTCTAAACCCTTCCTTCACAAATGACTACTGTAAACGTCACTAAAAGCACAACGTCTCATTGGTTCTACTAACTATAGGACACTAGATTATTTGGTCCAATGTGATTGGGTTGGCATCAACCCCATGCATAAATCTCCACTTTGCTTAGCAGCACGCAGAACGGTCAACCAGGTGCAGGGTGTCCCCCAATTCACCCTGCCCTCCTTCAATCAATCATCACTTTATGGGCTATGTGTCAATTAGTTCACTGTGGTTGGCCTCGAAACGGCATCTTCTTTTCTCGAAAAAGTTCTGATATCTCTGTCTGTGCCGGTGCCAGGCGTAGGTGTGAAACCGTGCCTCTTGTCGCTCGGCTGGTCACGTGCTAGCACAAATGGATTTGCCTCGTTTCTCTCCATTTAGGCATTTGATTTTCGTTTCACCCTGCCACCTGCATTCGCTTTCTTATCTCTGTTCCTTAGAGGCAGGATATTCTGTTCTTAGCTTCAATTAAAAGTAGCTACTGTCTACAGCTTCTATCAATGCGGCTTCGGGTTTCCTGGCATGAGCTGCCTCTGCTGAGTTTCGATTCAGTCTTTTTCCTCTTGATGTTAAAATATAAAACTTCTTGTGTTTGACCTGGAATAACCTGGGTTGGTTCTGCTTTTTATGCAAAGTGGATTCATACTTATAATATTGTGCTTTGTTTTGAGGTAAATTATGTACGATGGTGCTTGCCGCTCTATTCTTCTGCTAAGCGTTTACAAGCTGCACTATTTTCTACAGCTTCTTGCAGTTCCAAGCATATATACAGGCATTAGTTGGTTGAATATATTCACCATGCTTTCAGCTTAAGCTCCCTTGTGTTTCAACAATGTTCTTTTCCTTTGGGTTCACAATATCTTTATTCATGGCATTTCGTTTCTTTGTGTCATCCTTGGGTCATCATATCTTTATCTGTTTGTTAGTCCGGGCCTTTGTGGCGTCACCATTCACCCTTCATTAAGGATTTTATGGCTTCTTCTTGTACAGTACTTAAGCAATCTTCATTTCGTTTCATTTGCTGATAGTGTCTTCTCAATGGGTACCTCACTGCCCATGATTGTCTGGTTATTGGTACTTCAATAGGTGTTATTCTTCTAATAGGCACTGGGCAGAGCCCCAAAGCGGGTCTCTGCTGGTTTATTTGCTCATTATACGTCACATATTTCGGTGTGAACATTCCTGGTACTTCAAAATGTGTGACTGGAGTGCAGGCTATATTTGGGACCTCCACTACACTCCTCCCTCTGGTCGATTCATTGACCACTTCCATTTTTTCCTTTGGATTCAACTTACTTGGTTCTTCTGCATTCATTTTCATTTCATCTTCTGGGCTCACTCCCTCTTCATCTTCTGGTTCTGTACTTGATGCCTTGAAGAAGTGTCTTTTTGGCATCCATATCTCTATCACGCCTCTCAGGCTTCCCGCAGTCCTCACATGTTCATGTTTGTTCCATGTCATCAGCTGACATTGTCCATTTGGGTTGCAGTAGATCCATTTTCCCACATAATTTTTCGCTTCCTGGGATAGAGAAACTTTGTACCTTCTGGGGCGTGCTTACTAGTCTCTACAACATTTCTTATTCCTCCATCAGTCACATCTTTGGGCTTCCATCCTGGTTTGACATCAATCATGATCTTCATCCCTATGGCTTTCTCTGCAGTCTTGTGGCATTGTGAGATTATTATCTTGATAACGCAAAATCCTAGTAATATCATCACTAGCATGGCTCCTAGGAACTTCAATGCATCCGCCATCCATTGTGGAACCCATGAAAACAGTGATCAAAACCAGCTGTCATCATCAACTTCATCAGTTTCATTGATCATCTGGTTCTGCAGGTTTGTCAGCATACCTATAGCATCTGTTAAGGTTAAATTTTCCTTGTTGTGAGAAGGTATAAATGTGCAACATGATTCTCCTATTTTGGCACAAACTCCTCCATCCATAGCTGTGATCATGTCAAGTAAATATCTGTTCTGTAGAGTCATCAGTCGGATGGCTATTAGTTCTTCCTTGATTGCATTGAATCCTTTTATGGTCGTGTTTATTGTTTGCCCCATCTGGTTATCTGCAACCATTTAGTATTTGCTCCAACTTGGAATCTTGGCATGAAGATTGTCGTGAACACTGATAAGGTGAGGCTGAATAGCCGGTGTTCATATGGGATTGCATGAAAAGCTTCTTCTGATTTGGCAGTAAAGTAATTCTCTTTCTTCATTCGAGTTATCAGTTCCAAAGATCTCTTCTTCCTCAGGTGAGCATCTGCTTTTGGGAAACTGTCAATATTCAGGTCACTTTTCGGGGTCACTAATGCTGGAATGTGGACATTCACAATCGTGCATATGCCTCCACAGTTTCTTGGCAGTCTGATGTATGCTTTGGATCCACATGCCCAATAATGATCCATGATCACTGCAGTTCCATGAACCATTCCTGGAGCATCAAAAACTCGTCCACAGTTCTGATACTAACCCATCTTTCTTGTGTCATGGTTTCTGAAGCAGAATTTTGGGCTTCCCAGTGGGACTATCTGTAAGGGTCCTCCTCTGTCTTCGGGACATGATAGTAGTTTTGCAAGTTTTGGCCATAATGGCTTGCAGCCATTTTGCACAATGTCGACGGTTTCTTTGTAGAGTCCAGTGATCATCCAAGCTCTGCAAATCACCACTCCTTTCTCCCATCTGTCTGGTGAAAGCACTGTTCCCCAAATCTGCATTTGGGCTCTGTTTTTCCACTTCCGTGCTTCTTCTGGAGTTTTTCCTTGGATATTTAGTCTCGGGTTTACTTCCCATCTTATTCCTGCTGCTTTAACTCCAGGCTTCTCTTATCTGATCACATGATTCCTCGTATGAGCTCTGTTTCTTGTTTTAATGTCTTGAACATAATCATCTTCATCGGGATAAGCTGTTTCAGTTGCCCATATTAGTGAAGCATCACTTCCCATAAACTGGTCTCTAGTTTTGCACATTTCCACGTGTGAGAGACAGTGTGCTGTCTGAGCATCAATTTCTACAGCCACAAAGATCTTGGACTTTCCCATGCTATTTTGTAGGAGAGCACAAACAAAGCATTCTCCTTCATAATTTTGTCTTCCACCTTCCTTCATGTGCTGGTACCAAATGTCTTACCTGAATTCCATCGTGCCACGTCACGCTTCCATCCGGAGCACCACAGCAACATCTGCAAAGGAAAAGAGACATATTCAGGTTCACTTTCAATATTAAACAACTGCACAGCGCAGTACTTACCTTAACAGATTCTGGGGGCCTGTTTTTCATTGCGCTCTCATCCACTCACAGCACCTTAGCGGCCTGTGAGGAGAAGAAGAAGAAAACACAGGTTAGCTTTAAAAGACAATAAAGGCGCTGTGCTTTGCGCTTTCTCTTACCTAGAAAACGTGCCTCTCCATCTGGCACGCCAGCATCAAGACCTTCACACCTGAAAGAAAGGAGATAAAGACATTATCGAATTCCCACCATAAATAGAACAAAGACTTACAATTAACAAACCTACCTGCCTACCAGCAGATTCGGGGTCACAGCATGCCTGAGCCCAAAGAAGGCGTACTGCACCAGTGAAGCAACTCGGTCAACTAAGGTGCGAAAAGAACCCAGTCGGAAGGGAATCGGTCAGAGGGAGGTGGGAGATTCACCCATTAGAGACAGTTACCACAAATCCTCCCTTCTGTAATTGCAGATTCATTATTCAGCACTGGGCAACTACACATCCAGGGTTCCAGATCTCAGAGCCTTCCAGACGCCCCCGGGAATATCAGGTGAGCATAACTTTCTGCCGGTCTTGATTGTAGGCCGCTCTTGGGTTGCGATCAAGCTGTTTTTCTTGCTCCTCGCAATATAGCTGTTCTCGCCTTTGTCTGTCTTTCCTTCTTATCCTTTTGTCTCTTAACTCCTTTTCTTTCCCCTTTCTCTGTGTCTCAACTAACCTCTCCTTTTGTCTTCTGTCATCAATGCCTTTACCATCGAATTTCAATAAAATGTGTCCTCCCATCCATTCGTCTTTCACAAATGCTATCTCGTCAGTTCTGTCTCCACTCCCTTTCCATCTCTTCCCTTCTCTCTCCTTGTCGAGACATGCACTTGTCTGTGCCTGATCTTTCCTTTCATCATTGTGCCTCCCCTTGTCCCTTGGGACTGTGAAGGTAAGATTCTTGTCCTTATCCTTCCCTTGATTTTTGTCACTACTATGTGTAAGTGACTCATATGCGGGGTTGCTGTACCCCATGGCTGCTTTAAGTTTCCTCAACGGGTATAATCCCTCGTCCTTACTTCCTTCATTTTTCGTTTCGGGTGGGGCAGCTGACGCAGGAGGCGTCTCACCCCCTCTGTGCATACATTAAGTATCCAATCTGTTATCGGCTCTTCCTCCTTTGCTTGCTCGTACATTTTCCACAATTCAAGAACGGTAAGGTGTTTTTCCAACTTCTTGCCTGTATATGTGGCGTGCAAATATGTTGTCATATGTTGTAAGACGGCTTTAGATAAAGACCCATTTTGGGACCATGGCATAAACATCTTGTGGGCAGTACCTTTAACCCACTCGGTGCTATACTTCTTTAGCTTGGGTGCATGTTTTGGAATTGCTTGCATAAGTGTGCTAATGGAGTTATGTCTTCCATGCTTAAATATGTTCCCTCCCCTCTTATATAACACTCGTCAATGCATTTGTGTGGTTTAAACAACTTGTGACACTATGAGTGAGCACCAAACACCACAAGCTCCAATCCAAATTTTCACAAAAATTATACATATTCCAATTTACTCAAAAACATCACTTCATATGCGATTCTGTCTCAGCTAGTGAATCGCAGAAAAAATTTCACTCAGTTTTAAAAAACAATCACTTATGATGTCACAACAGAAAACATGTAAGACGGACGCTTAACAGACTAGACAGACACCAGCTGGACACACATA
Organism: Ambystoma mexicanum; assembly: GCF_040938575.1. Taxonomy (NCBI): domain Eukaryota; kingdom Metazoa; phylum Chordata; class Amphibia; order Caudata; family Ambystomatidae; genus Ambystoma; species Ambystoma mexicanum. The sequence continues at coordinate 819,344,472 of NC_090936.1, read as the reverse complement.
TCTCTGCCTCTAATCATTACCCCTTCATGGAGTCTAAACAAACCCCTTTCACAATGTCTTTAAATGTTGTGATAGCCAAATTGTTCCCCATTATGTGGGACTCTGGGTACACGTTTCTTCTAGCCGCTATAGTTTAAGCGCAGGAATAAGACGAATCCTCTCTCTTCTCAGGTGTCCGCCCTGGTAACCTCTCCCTTCTCGGCTGTCCACCCCGGTAACCTTTATTTATTCATTTATTTATTCTAAAGTCATTATCCCCTTATTTATACAGTCTTCTCTACTGCTAACTATATTTTTTATTTTCCCTCCTCCCTCCGTTGCCTTTTTTTTTAACCTTTACTTGTTCTAAGGCATGCACTGTTTGCCAAAGCACTACATTTTTTCTCCACTCACCGTTCGCATGGCTCCTCTCTGGATCCTTAGGATCACTGCCTTCGTTACCGCCTTCTTCAGGTCTTTGCCCGATCAGCTGCCCGTAGGAATGGAAAGGGATATGTGGGAAAACGGGTCCCTTCAGACCCTTACTGAAGATTTTGCTTACACTACCATTGTCTACCGGGAGCTTCATGGTCTACTCAGCCGAATGGCAAAGGACCCGTGATATTGCAGAAGACATAGAGTTACTTTATGTCCACGGTCATTAGGTGTCTTATTTCAATTAGTAATCGATAGTTGATAAACCATCCGATCTTTGCTACCAAGTGTACCGAGGGACCCCCGGCTGGCCCATAGAGTCGGGGTCTGCCGTGCAGTACTATAAGATGAGATAGCTGCACCTCGAGATGGATGGGGGTGCAGGGTCTCTTACTCCAACACCAATCAATAAGGACAAATCAATGGTTTGGCAAAGGGGAGTCAGTTTAATGACAATTACAAAAAACAGGGAAACATGGACATCAACAGCAGTGCAACAGCCATCTCGCTTCAACTCCCTCGAGCTTCACACATAACATAACTTTTATACTCAAAATGCTTCATAATCTGACGTGTAACACTCAAAATGAACATGCAATTCTATTGGTTGGAAAAAAGGTAACTTTAGTATAGGTGCTATATCTGTATATGGTAACGGGGTGAGGGGAATGGGTAAATATTGTCAGGTTGGCATCTAAGGCCTTCCTTCCTAAATGACTTCTATAGATGTCACTAAAAGCACAACGTCTCATTGGTTCTACTAACTATAGGACCCTAGATTATTTGGTCCATTGTGAGTGGGTTGGCATCATCCCCATGCATAAATCTCCACTTTGCTTAGCAGCACGCATAATGGTCAACCAGGTGCAGGGTGTCCCCCAATTCACCCTGCCTTCCTTCAATCAATCATCACTTTATGGGCTATGTGTCAATGAGTTCACTGTAGTTGGCCTCAAAACTGCATCTTCTTGTCTGATAACTCTGTCTGGGCCGGTGCCAGGCATAGGTGTGAAACCGTGCCTCTTCTCGCTCGGCTGGTTACGTGCTAGCACACCATGGATTTGCCTCGTTTCTCTCCATTTAAGCATTTGATGTTCGTTTCACCCTGCCACCTGCATTCACATTCTTATCTCGGTTCCTTAGAGGCAGGATATTCTGTTCTTAGCTTCAATTAAAAGTAGCTACTGTCTACAGCTTTTATCTATGTGGCCTTGGCCTTCCTGGCACAAGCTGCCTCTGCTGAGTTTCGATTCAGTCTTTTTCCTGTTGATGCTAAAATATGAAACTTCTTGCGTTTGACCTGGAATAACCTGGGTTGGTTCTGCTTTTTATGCAAAGTGGATTCATACTTACAATATTGTGCTTTGTTTTGAGGTAAATTATGTACGATGGCGCTTGCCACTCTATTCTTCTACTAAGCGTATTCTTCTACTAAGTGTTGCAAGCCGCACTATTTTCTTCAGCTTCTTGCGGTTCCAAGCATATGTACAGGCGTTAATTGGTTGAATATATTCACCATGCTTTCAGCTTAAGCTCCCTTGTGTTTCAACAATGTTCTTTTCCTTCGGGTTCACGATATTTTTATTCATGGCGTTTCGTTTCTTTGTGTCATCCTTGGGTTGTCATATATTTATCTGTTCGTTAGTCCGGGCCTTTGTGACGTCACCATTCACCCTTCATTAAGGATTTTATGGCTTCTTCTTGTATAGTACTTAAGCAATCTTCATTTCGTTTCATTTTCTGGTAGGGTCTTCTCAATGGGTACCCCACTGCCCATGGTTGTTGGGTTATTGCTACTTCAATAGGTGTTATTCGTCTAATAGGCACTGGGCAGAGCCCCACTGCGGCTCTCTGCTGGTTTATTTGCTCATCATACATCACATATTTCGTTGTGAATTTTCCTGGTACTTCAAAATGGGCGAGGGAGTGCAGGCTATATTTGGGACCTCCTCTACAATGGGTGAGAATAACAATGTGTTTGTAAAGAATAGAAAGATCAGAGTTCACAGAAACATGTTCAGTTTGTGGTCAGTGTTGAGACCCTTGCTGACAGATCTATATTTGCATATTAGTCTTGCTTCCCATTATCATAGTCTTAACTCCCGGTCCCCTCCTCTTAGGTCACATTTGACTGATTCCAGTCCGAAGAATTGAATATCACTTTTGTTGTCCAGATGGTGCCTCTCTTGCCAGTGGGCAACCAGAGGGTATCTTGCGTCCTGGGTGCTAAATAGGCTGAGATGTTCACAGATTATTGTTCTCAGTTCTCTAATAGTACTCCCAATGTACATCAGTTTACAAACATAAATTATTACATAGACAACACATTTTGATTTGCAGTTGATGAATTGTTCAATCCGGTGACACTGGGTGTCATTGAAATTTACTCATTTGGCATTCATTGCATGTGGGCGCATGTGACAGGTACTGCCTCTGTAAAAGCCAGATCCTTGCGAGGCAGTGAGCCAATTTTGGTTTATTCGTTATGACGGTGCCATATATGATGGGCTAAGTATTGTTCTTAAAATTGGTGCCTTTGTAAAGGAGAATTGTGGTTTGGCTGTGACCCATTTCCAAATGTCTTCATCAATTGATAGGAAATGTCAGTGTTTACTTAGTATTTTTTGCAATTGTTAGCTCTTCTGACTGAACTGGGTTACATACTTTAAAGTTCTTCTCCTATGTTTACTCTTGTCTTTGGGGCTGAGGAGTGTATCTCTTTTGATTGATGTGGCAGCTTCTATTGCAGTGACAATGGCCCTCATTACGACCCTGGCGGAATCCGCGGTGCTAAATGCACCGCGGAGCATGGCGGAAAGCCGCCGATAGCGCCATGGGGGTTGGCGGATTTACCACCCCATGCCGACCTTGGCGGAGCGGTAAATCCCCAATCCCCATTTTACCCTTCCCCATTCCCATTCTTGCCCCATAGGGTATAATGGGAGTGGGGAAGGAGTTAATTACGCCGCCGTAAAGTACGGCGGCGTAATTAACAACGAGGTCCCTTAGCGCCATGGTTTTCTCCGCCCGGTAAAACCAGGCGGAGAAAACCTCCATGGCGCTAAGGGAACTCGTAGTACGGCGGACGGGTCCGCCGCGATTAGTGCTGGCGGAAACCCACTCCGCCAGGGTCCTAATGAGGCCCAATGTCTTTTTGTTTGTATCCCCTGTTTGTGAATCTTTCATTGAGAAGTTTGCATTCTGTGTGTTATGCAGTATCATTGCTGCAGTTTCTTCTGGCCCGGATGTATTCACCCTTAGTTATGTTTTGTATAACAGTCTTTCTAAGGCAGCTTGCTGTGAATAGTACCAACTTGGCTGCTGTTGGTTTTCTGTAGGTTGTAGTGTGCAGGCCTTCAGCGTCAATTGTGAATCTGATGTCAAGAAAATCAATGGTGCCATAACTTTGATTCCCAGTCAATTGGATTCCAAAGGAGTTGATGTTGAGGTGTTTCTTTAAAGCTGAGAGGTGGTCAGATGTGCCAGGCCAGATCATCACTACATCATCAATGTACTGATATAATTTGTAGATGTGGCAGTTGAAGTCATATTTGTCAAAGGCAAAGACTTGTTCATAGTGGTTCATGAAGAGATTAACCAATACAGGTGCATATGTCACACCCATTGCAATGCCTTTTGTTTGTCTGTATTATGTACTGTTGAACAGGAAGGCATTGTTGGTTTGTGCAAATTCCAAAAGTTCCTTGGTCAGTTCCATGTGGGAATAGAAGGAAGCTGAGGCTTTGGAGTATGGCTGTCAAGGCTAATGAGTGCTCAATAGAGGTATATAAGGACTTGATGTCTAGAGTCACAAGTAGGTACTCTGTCTTCCCTGTACCCTGTCACTGCGAAACCACGTTTCTCACGGCACTCACACATGGCAATTCCACGTATTATCACTTTCACACACTTGCACAGCCTTGACAAAGACCGTAGGTCAAAACACCTGTTGGCTTTTCTTGACATGAAAATGTATCTACGTCTGTATGCCAAACCAGGGCAGCTACTCTGTCCCCTTGTAAAATAATTAAAACCAACCAGCTTTAACATCTAACTGTGTCTAGCAGTGTATGCACGCTTCCGTGGGTATACACCTACTACATGGCAACTGCCATATCCAGCACCATTTGTGCAAGGGTTCCAAACCCAACTTTTCAACTTTCAAAAACATTGGGAGCTCAGGAGCTGTGTTCCACTGGAATCCTTATAACGGCTGCAGAAAGAAAGACATTACATTTCTTCAGTAAAACAAATCCTACAAATGCCCACCTTCCTTTGTTCCTCACCCCGGAATGGGTCCGCTGCTGCTACCGATCTACCATGCTATCAATGGCAGATTACCTTCTAAGCAGGAAAGACAACGTGAAAAACCTCTTTACCCCTAGGGTATCAATGGACCATGCCTTCTCACAGATACCTAATACACTGGAGACCCTGCAACATACATGTATTAAACTAGAGCAATGTATTAAGGAGATTAACATATTTTGGGAGACCTTTACCCTACAAACACACCTTGAACATGACAAAATACCTCATTGCCTTAGAATAGTCATCTTTTGAGATGGTAATAACCCAGAGGACACTGACCTTGCCACCAAATGGGAGGAAAACCTGACCAATGGCTCTAAAATCATGTTACAACTTCTGATCAAACACGCCGAAAGAGAGCACAAGAGATTAGTAACAGAAATTGACAATCTCAAATTGGAAATTGAATCCAGTGATGCATTACAAAGCACCAAGGAAAGAAATTATAAAATGATGCATGATATTTTGAAGAATCATCAGGATGAGGTGAAGCTTACAAAATGCTGTAAATTTGCACGAGATGAACAAGACTATCAAGATGACCGTGTATACACTTTTCAGCCTAAATTCGATGACAACTACAGAAGTACCTCACGGGGAAAGTACACCGAACAGCTTGCAGGCGAGCTCTGAGATCGACAGTGAAAATGAGATAGCACAGAAGACCGCAAAAGGGTACCATTTTTTTGACCAGATAAAATGCTACAAGAAAGGGTCAAAAGCCACAAACAATACCAAAAGAGTGCATTTCCAGGACCCACTCGAGGACATACCACCAAGAAGAGATGCAGCACGAGAGGCACATGAGGCAGCCGTCAGAAACATGAGCCCAGAGTAAGAAAGTGCAGTAAGACCTACAATGTCCCAGACACAATTGCAACAAAAGGACCCCCGACGCTAAACTTGGTCCTCAATCTATCCAGCTATCCGCACAGCACAACAGAAGATAACATGCTAAACAAGAGACCCTCTATCACACCTACATCCACAGTTGACCTCGTTGATGCTTACATCAATCTGTTCATATTTACCAGAAATTTTAAATTAAACATTTTTTTCGAAAAAGGTTGAATGGCGTCCACTGAGCTCCAAGATACCGCCCCCCAGTTCAATTGACATGCACAACCTTGATCTACCACATCTCCTAGTTAATTTGGAGGCTGATGAAACAGACAGGATAGGGACCAATGCAGGAGAACGACTCACCAAATGGCACAAGTGTGGCCTCATCACAGATGACGAGCACAAATGCCTACAATCAAAACACCCCAGGATGCCAACTATATATTTCCTGCCTGAGGTGCACAAGACCTTTGACAAAATACCTGAAGGAAGATCCATCCTCAAGGCCATTGGCTTTGTCGCAGAACCCTTTGCCAAGTATATTAACAACATACGGTCACTGGAAGTCTTAAAAAATACCAACATATATTCACAACACTATGCATACCTTGCTCATTCTCCAAGAAATCACCAGGGAATCCAACTACCTCCTGGTGACACAAGATGTTAAGGTGCTGTACACAGCAATAGATCATGTGCTTGCCCTCAAAGCAGTGGACTATCGTTTGCCAAGACCTCAGCATCTTTCTATTCACATCTGGAACTCACCAAGGAGTTTTTAGAATTTTCCATATTTTTGTTTAATCAGACTTACTATAAACAAACTAAAGGGATCACGATGGGGACAACATATGACCCGGCTTTTGCAAATCTCTTTATGAACCACTATGAGCAAGTACATGCCTTTGCAAACACTGACTTTACCAACTTGATACATAAATGTTACTTGTACATTGATGACGTGCTGATGATCTGGACAGGAAATTAACAAGAACTATCAGCCTACAACGAATACCTGAATACAAACCAGCTCAGCATAGAACTGACAGTGACAAAGAGCAACAAAATAATTGATACCTTAGATATCAAAATCATAGTGGACAACAAAACTCTGAGAACCACTACCTACAGAAAACTGACAGAGGTGAATTCCGTCCTTTTTGCAACAGGTTGTCACACTAGATTGGTCATTGACATTATCCCAAAAGGGGAATTCATTAGAGCATGTAAAAAATGTAGCAGCACTGAAGCATTTGTATCAGAATGTGAGCTACTACGCAACAGATTATGTGAGAGAAGCTACAACAAAGCAATAATTGGATCAGCAGCCAGTCTGGCCAAGCATACAGTATGAGAAACTCTACTGACTCCCAAAACTAAACTGGGGCCCAAGGAAGATAGCATCAGATATGTTACCATGTACCACCAGGATAGCCACCAGGTCCAGAAAATCTTAGGCAAACATTGGCACCTGCTCAACATTGATGAGGATATTCGACTGTGTATATCAAACCAACCACAGATGTCATACAGTAAAGCACCAACTTTTTGGACACTTCACAGCCTGACACATGCACAAGAGATAATTGGCTATCCGCAATCACACCCACGGGCTTCTACAAATGTGGGAATTACTCCATGTGTCCACATGCCAGGAATGCCAACTGTATTGTATTCACGGGGAATCACAATCACAAAATCACTGATTTCATAAATTGTAAATCTAAATACGTAATTTATGTCGTTATCTGCACGTGCAAATTGACATAGATTGGGAGCACTATCAGAGGGTTATGCACAAGAATCAGAGAGCATCTTGGACTACTGAAATCACTGGATGCAAGGTACCCACTGGCGCAACGCTGGCAGGAGAAACACCAGTTGGAAAGAAAAGAGGATATCCAATTCATTGGGCTGGAACTCATCAAAGGAGATCCGAGAGGAGGAGAAAGAGAACTTTGACTTAGACAACGCGAGACAATATTGATTTGCACATACAGAAGTGTCTCAACACGGACAATGAGCTCAATGTTTTCCTATGAACTTTATCCTCCTTTCTTCTATGATCTCCATCCATTCTCCGCCTTCTTGCTGTGCCAACTGGCCCCTCCCTCTTAGTGGCCTCCCGTGACATACTATCAAATACCTGGATATGAATTCTTGATATGATCATTCGTGACCAGGGGCGAGGCCTTCTATGAAACGCCATTTTCCTCCTTCCTTCTAGTGGCACCCCCCTTGACATGACCACCACATTGATATTAATCCTTCCATTCCCATGACCATGGGCAAGGTCTTTCATCAGAACACCAAGCCTCCCCCAGTTCTTGCCATTACCCGCCATGGCTTAGAGCTACACAGTACGATAACGGAGTGCCACTCATTACCACCCAAGTCAATATGGCTTTGCCACAGCAGCACCATCCACCCCTTCTCAACTGCATATCAATGCCAGCCTTTGCTGCCCTCTCGTCCTAGTCTGGCCCACCACATATATGACTCTGAGATGCACGACTCTATGCACAGCAACAGACTTACAACCTCCTGCCCCAACACTCCAATCACATTCACGGCAAACGGGCGTCACAGCACACCCCCAATAAGTCCTACCAGTCAACCCTGCAAACTTGAGCCATGCCACCTCCTATGAAGGGTAATAAAAGCCTTTTCCCAAAACCCTTAGGCCAACTTTCCAACTCTGATCTGCCTTGTGAAACTTACGAAAACAGCTTCTCAAGTTCCACATACCAATCATGGAGTACTGACTTTCCCTTGAAAACCCTTAAGAATGTTTACCCAAAGTTATTGTGCAAATTGTCAAAAATTGACTTTCTTTCCCATAATTACCAAAATACTGGGATGACGAAGAGAATCCGAGCAAAGCAGAGTGAAGGAGGCCACACGCCCAAGGAGCGCTCTAGTTGTTACACATACACCTGTGACTGGGAAATGTAAAGAGCAGAAGCAGAGAGTCATAGTGTGCTATTGCCGGGAGAGACATGTGCCTCTCCATGCGGATTGGTAGACTGAAAGGTTAGGACCAATGTGGAGGAGCCATCCCACCAACAAGAAAGAAGCTACCATGTGAAGAGGAAATGCTGCAGGAATGCGAGGAACTGACGATAGACTTCTGGGCATTCGCAGGTGTTAAAAAGCAGCAGCAAACTCAACAGAGCTTGGAACGAAGCAGACAAGCCCAGCTGAAGTCCTGAGAGATGGGAACGCCGAGATGAAACAGTCATGAGAAGCAAAAAAACAGAAAGAGCGTCACTGGCTGGCCATGGGCGAAACCAGGAGTGCCAACAAGAACCAGTGAATCCACCCAGAGACAGCGGGGACACCGGGCGTATTGGCAGCAATGCCGAATGCAAATCACTTTAAGTAAAGAAACCAAGAGAGAAAGTGCGAGAGAGCTTATTGTCAGAAAAGGGAAATGAACTGCGAGTGGAAACCTCAAATGTATGTGAATTTATACAGTGACAATATATGGGAAACCCGGACAGGATAATATATCAAGCAGATATATTATCAAGCAAAGTACAATTGCAAGTCAGAGAGAGCGCAGAGAGCCATGTGAATAGAGTCCCTGGTAGGAGAGTATACCCAGCAATTACAAATATGTTAATACAAGAAGCCCTGGCAGGAGAGTATACCAGGTAATTACAAGTGTTTATGAATACAAGAAGCCCTGGCAGTAGAGTATACCAAGCAGTTACAAGAAAGTACAAACGCTAAAGCGGTTCTGGTTACAGGAGTGTGTGTGTAACAACTAGAGTGCTCCTTGGCAGGAGAGTATACCAGGTATCCTGAAAGCGAAAAAAGTAGCCAGACAGTTTTGTGTGTCAGTGTTGTTGGTAGTCAAGAAAGACACACAGGACTGTTACTTGTGAAAATATCAGAAAGATGATTTTTCAGAGATTTGGCAGTAAGGTGTAAATATCCCCAGCTTCTTGCTGGAGCTTTTTCCTCCACCTTACCTCCAAACCCGTAGTTGGCCATTGCTGTAATGCAGCGGTATTGTGGACGTAGTAGAATTACTGCTGCAATACCAACAATTTTTACTGCACCACCCAACTTGTAATGAGGCCCAAACTGTGTAAGTCTTTTGCACTCTTCAGTTTAGCAAATAGCTGGCATGATTTAGGAAACACCAATATTGAATTCTCAGCCAAGACGCTCTCTGTCATGGGACAATGCTTCTCCAACTTCTTTCGTCCTTTGATTCAGTTCCTTTCTGGGTTGTTGTGGGTTTGCAGCATTGTATTTGCAGTGCTCCCAGACCCATTGGACACCTCCTTTAAATTGTGAAGTACATGTCTTGATTTTATAGATTAGGTTTTAACAATGTTACAAACCGTTATGAACATCTATTGAATCGTAAAACGAAAGGAAGTTTTTTCTACGCTGGAGCAGGAGATTTGTTTTGAAGGAAGCTGCATACTCTCGCAATTGGGGAGGGAGTAAGGTATTGGTATCCTGCAGGTTATTCCAAGGATTTTGATAAGGGATTAACACATTAGAGCTGGTCTTCTATGAGGGTTGGAGAGGGACTGGTTAGTGGAGAGGCAAAGTGAATGTTCCCTGCCAAATGCATGTGGATTGTAGTCTGCAGCAATAGAATGTTCTGCATGCTGCCCTCGGTGCACATGGCAAACACACCATCCACTAGTTGCAAGAGGCGGGACAATTTTTTACAAACTTTATATGAAAAAATCATATCACTAAAGCATAGTTCTAATGCAAATGGCATATCCAAATAGCAAAATACTTAAACCATAATCTTGCCCAGCTAGTCACAATTGCAAGACATGGCTGATGTGTTGCCAGAAAGCATGACACTTTTTCAGACATGCACTTTTCAGTCATTTCATTCGTTCTTGCGTTATTAATGTTTTATGTGTTATCATTAGAAAAGACATATGTGAACTTATACTCGATGTCTTTGATGATGCCCTAACCAATGTCATTGATGTCTTGATTAACCGCATAAGTGACTGCCTATGTGACATGGTCAGTGATGTCATCTGTGGTTTCTTCATTGTGGTCTAGTTTCCTCTGACATCATTAATGATGTCCAAATATGTCATGTCATGTAATCCATGATGTCATCATTGTGGTAATGGGCTGCACTACAGGGGGTCGGGAAACAGGAAAACATGGCTTCCAACACCTGTGAAATGTCAAGAGTTGTGTTACATTAAACTGGCACCTTAATGTCATTTCAACTCTACTGAGAATTCAATATTGGTGTTTCCTAAATCGTGCCAGCGATTTGCTAAACTGAAGAGCGCAATAGACGTACACAGTTTGGGTCTCATTACAAGTTGGGTGGTGCAGTACAAATCAGTAGTATTGCAGCAGTAATTCCACTACTTCCATAATACTGCTGCATTACAGCACCGCCCAACTACGGGTTTGGAGGTAAGGTGGAGGAAAAATCTCCAGCAAGAAGCTGGGGATACTTACACCTTACTGCCAAATCTCTTATTTGTTTTACCAAAGATCTTTACCGAGTGCCCTAACTTTCAGTGGGGGGACTGTGCTCATCTTCTAGTTTGGCAATGCAACTGCCTGGGCCTTCTCTCATATCTGTAGCTGTCGTTCACAACCATTATTTATTAATTTGTTAATCATCTGGGGAAGAACCTGCTGTCTCAGGTCTCATTTAAGGTCCCTGAGAACTACTTCCCTTTCAGCAATGAACTGGTGAATTCAGCACCCCACTCCTCCCTGACCTTGGCCATTTAAATCTTCCTGTCCTATAACAAGAGTAAAATCCAGCAAATTAAACAAAGTAACCATTCCTCATAAATGCAACCTAGCTACTAAAATAACAAGATCTATAAGTGCTTGGAGAGGTTTTGCTTTAAAATGGCAGGCCTCTTTCTCATGGACAATAACACATACACTAATAAAATACAATATATGTAATACAAAATAACTTCCAACTACATCACCTTATCTAACCATATAAGTGTGTTAAGAACGAAAAATACTTTGCAATGTGCCAAAAAAAGAAGGCTTTGCTAAACATGTATTTACTGTGCAGCAAACAACCTAAAACTCCCTATCCTGTGGTAAAACTAAGTCTCTTCCAATTATAATGTCACCCTATCAAAATCACATAACAGCTACATCAGCACTAAGGCTAAAAGCATTTTCTCAATGCATATTTCCGCACACATTTGGGACGCGGGACTTGCATCTGTACACTCTGTGAGAAACCAGAGGATGTCTCACCCGATACTCCCCAGTAATCTCTCTCCCTCAGATGTCCAGGGCACGGCCATCACTTTTGGATCCAGACCCTAGGGGTTGGACCAGTGCAGGAGTATCACCTGGACGAGGGGTCTTCTGGGATTGAGGGTGCGATAACCGATTGCGAGATGTGGTTGTCCCCCCATTTTTGTTCATCTAAGCCATCCTATTTTTCAGGATTATCTGAAGTCCCAACCCCCATGTTTTTTACAGAAACACTGGGCTGAGGAAGAGGGCGACTGAGAGTAACCAAACAAACTCTCACATTGTACTGGACATGTCCCGTTAATCGGGTCAGGCAAAGTCAGGCACTTTACATTAAAAGCATACACCTAATACCAATTAGCTCTTCTCACACGAATAAAAAGCACCACCCAAAGACACTCTAAGCAAGGTGGAACATGAGTTTGAGCAGAACGTCTGGGACAATGGCACACCTGCTGGAACAGAGCAACGGATTAAGGGATGAGAGCAATGGCCTGAAAACCCTACTGGAGGTTGTTGCCTCCGACAGGCCACAAACAACATGTAGAGAAGGCCAGATGCCACAAGTGCAGACTGCATTGTGTTTCAAGGACACCAGCGACCCTCCAGGGTGAATGACAGAGTTGGGGAGGGGAGGCCAAGCCTCTAGTAGGATGACAAGCCCCTTTTCACCCACACTCCAGAATAAAGACAACCCTCTAGGGAAATAGGCCAGGAGATAGCATTGCAAGGATTTCAAAGGTTTAATTGTACATAATACAATATCAGCAAAGGACTCTGCTGGTTAATCTAAGGACAAGCAGAAGCTTAAAAAAACCCATGTGGCATCATCATATACAGAAAGAGCTTGTGCTACTGATTGGTAGAACCCTATGGATGGGCCTGCTCCATATGGTTTGTTATCTGCAACCAACATGCTTGTAACCAGCGCCTAGATGCCTAAGGGCTCAGTGCGTTCAACAAATGTCAAAATGAATAAATAAAAACATAAATACCTATCCTGGTGATCTTCAGCATGTGCCAATTGGGGACTTTGGTGTTGTGCCAAAGCTGTGCCTAATAGCACAATGATGATGGATAGTATTGGGAATACTAAGGTACCTCGTGATACAAAAGAAGTTGAGGTATAGACTGATCAAAATGACCACATTGTTCATCACATGGTCCCAATTCCTATTGGAGATATAGTTGATAACTAATACCGCACAACCATTGCTCCTCCCCTGACTCCGAAAACTATAAGGCGGTATGGGTGGATCTAGCGTGCGGTGGAGTGTGCATCTACATGACATTGAAAGGTTAACTCATATTCCATATTTCCATAGTCCCCTCCCCGCTTCTGTTAGATGGCCAGCCCAGATAAAAGATGTACCCCAATATATTCCCAATGCAACAGCATTATATTAAACAAAATGGCTGTAAAATGAAGACCACAATCATAGCTGTACATCCTGGTACATCCTGGTACTACTAATACTATTTCTATCACTATTCGAAGAATATCTCAGTGGTGTCATCTCCATCTTTGTTGCACCTGCAGATTTTGGAAAAAACAGGAAAGGTTGGGGAAAAAGGTAAGGGATGGGGAAACGAAAGAAAGAGAGAGATACAGAGATAGAGAGTTTTAATTCACGTAGCTGATGTTCTAGCAGCAATGCATGTTTTCTTACTCTTTACACATGCACTTAATATAGCCAGCAAGAAGCTATGTGAGTTGAGGTAGCATTGTTTTCTTTATTTTGGGCACCTTGGTTTGTGTCCAGTGGGCCCTGCAAACATCTGAGAGGTGTATCCAATATCTCAACCACTTCACCTTTACTGTGAGGGGGTTGAAAACACGACCTTCTTGGGCTCATGGAACCTGGATTTGTTCCATTTTCGCACAAAGCTTCTGACATTGACCAGTTCCCATCTCAACAATGGTTGCGGGGGTGGTGTATGTTTGTCGCGCAGAGCTATTTGTTTTGCAATACTCCTTATTGCACGTGTAAGTTGGGACAGGTATTGTTTGAACTCTTCCCCCATAATTTCTGCTGCTCTATGAGCATCAGATTCTCTTCGTACTGGTGACAGAGGTGTTTGCATGCTTCGGCCAGTCAATATTTCATGGGGGGACAGGTGGTGGTCCTTAGTGGCCTGTTTGCGCAGATACAACATGGCCAGTGGCAGGCAATACACCCAATTCATTTTTAGGGTGTTACTTTGTTTGGACAGTCTGCTTTTAAGGAGGGTGTTGATCCTCTCCACCACCCCATTTGCTTGTGGGTGGTGAATTGTACACATACAATGCTTTATTCCTAACAGGACTGTTATTTCTTTGAACAGTTCGTTGAACAAGTGGGTACCATTATCTGAACATAATACGTCACATACTCCTCAGCGCGGGAAGACCTCTCTGATGAAGACTTTTCCAGCATACTTGGCATCTGGGAGGGCACATGGGCCGGCCTCAATCCAACTTGAGAATGAATGCACCACCACAATCAAATATCGTGCCCCATTGAATCATTCTCCCATGTCTGCGTAGTCAATGTGCACTTCATGGAATGGACCAATGGGGCGGGGAAAAGTTCCTCTCAGCATTCTCAATGTCATGCCTGTGCTAAATACTTGACACCTTGTACATTGCACCACCATCATTGTAAGGTGCTCCTATAAGTTTGGGACAAACTAATCTTGCTGAATGTCTGCTGCAATGTGTTGTTTTGAACTGTGGGATGGGTAATGCAATTGCTTGAAAGCTGTATGCAATAATTCCACAGGCATTACTGCTTTCCCTGTGCTCTGCTGTCTCCATAAGAGATCTGTTGATGTTTGCATCCACCCACGTTTGAGCCATATGTCCTGTCCTTCTGGCAGTCCCCTATGCTGTAGCTCAATGACCTGAGCAATAGGCAGAGCTAGAGCTGTGTATGCATCTGTGTCTGGCCTGGTGTTTACTGTGGTCATCGTGTATTCAGCAGATATTGGCTCTGGGAGATATGCTGCAGCTTTCACTGCTGCATCAGCGGCAGTGAGATTTTGTCTGAATTGTGTGTATGTGCTAAGCATTTGATGACTGCTACCACAGAGGGATCTGTGATGGCAGAAATCTGCATGTTGAATAGGCAAGCTGCTCTTCTGAACCCCCTCCTTCGCCAGCACGGCAGACCTGCATGCACCGTGGTGGTGACATAGGCAGAATCTGACTAGATGGTAACAGAGCACCCCTAGAGGCATGCAGCGCTTCTACGAGCACTACTAGTTCAGCTCCTTGTGCAGAATAATGCATGGGTAGTCTTTTCATGACCAGTGTTTCATATTCTCCCTCTTCTAGGAATACCACTGCTGCCCCAACAAGTATTTCGCCTGTTTCCTGATCAATTGATGCTGACCCATCATCAAAGAGCACTTCTTCTTCTAGAGGGCTGTCTTTGTATTTGGGGATATCATTGTCTTGCCCTTCATAGGATGCACAATCATGCTATTGCAAATCCTCAGCAGTGCAGGGCTTAGTGAGGAATGTGGCAGTGTTTACTGTCTTGCACCATACAACATGGTGTGGGTGTTGGACAGTATGATCTCATATGCTGATGCCCTTTGTGTGGTGAGTTTGGACTTGGAACAGTCTATGATTGCAAGGAGTGAGTGTTCCACGTACAATGTTACTGAGTACTCCATGACAATTGTGGTGGAGATCTTTGCAATGGCCAAGGGTGCGGCAGCAAGAGCTTATTCGCAGGCAAACTGTCCCTACATGATAGAATCAAGTGTGCCACTGTAGTAGGCTAGTGGTTAATGACCCATCATGTTCTTCTGGGTGAGTACTGGTGTCATGCATGTGCCATTTGAGTGGGAGAACATGTAATAATCCTGTGTATAATCTGGGGTGGCAAGGACAGGTGTTGTTGAAATTACATCTTTTAAGTCATTAAATCTAGTTGTCATCTATGGGGTCCATTCAATTTTGTTGCTCTCTTCTGGGACTCCTGCAAGAGTAACATAACGCTAGGAATGTTTGCATGTCCTTCACTGTGAGTGGTTTGGCAGTGGCACATACTGTTGCTGCCCTGTCAGGAATTATCCATCTTTGGAAATGTGCTGCCCTAAAGAGAGCACTTACAATTAAAAATGTATTCCTTTGGGCGCCGTTCAAGTCGCCCGATGTGAATTGCGGTAGTTAGAGGCTTCATCTGGAAGATCGGATGCATGATTTAGAGCCTCACCACGGGATCAAAATTAAATATTGGAAACCAATTCCAGAGAGGAGTCCCATCCTCAGGGACAGTTATAGAGTGTGACAGACCGCCATTCGATGTTGTGACGGCCTCAGTGACAAGTGGTACCACATGATCCATTTGAGGATGAAGTGTTGAGAATATAGCCGGAAGGCGACTTGTAACCTCTGGACTGTATAGGTAGCTGACCCTATCAAAGCAGAAGGCTTCCTATAATTCATATCCCAAGGAGCACTGAGTATTTGATCCATAGTTGACACTACCGCTATAAAGTATTTGTGGAGATTTTCATCTGGAAGACATCTTCCACCTGATAATGCCATTGGGCTAGGCAATATTCAAGACCTACCCCCATCCTGAAGAAGATCAAGGAATTGCAGGCCAATTCAAGAAAGCTATTGTATGACGACCAAAACATATGTAGATGTTGTAAATAAGCCTAGGTGCTATTTGACTTTATATACATACTTACAGTCGATATAGGTACAAGGTAATGATTTATTGATATGTATAATTTAGGGCTGTGAATCACCCAGTCTGTATATAGTAGTGATCATTGGATGTGTATGAATGTAAGTGTGGATGTATGGTGGAATGAATTGTGTGATGTGTAGTACACATGAATGTATGTGCTCTATAAGCAAACAGTGTTAAGAGTTTCTAATATTTTGTATTGAATAGATTTAATTGTGAAAACAGTTTAGTCAATTTGGTGTGAAAGTAATCACTCTAACCTCATTTTCCAAGGTCTATTGTTTGATATTTTATTATTGTTTACCTGGCGGACCTGTGGTATTACAGGTACCCTTATAATATAACCCCTAAGTAGAGCACTTCCAGTTGACAGTATTGGAGTTTTCCCCTATCCACTTTGTACCCTTTTCTTGCTAGCAATTGTAGTAATGTTATGGAGTCCCTTCAACAGCCTTGCTCGCTGTCACTGCAGACCAGTAGGTTATCTACGTATTGAATTATTGTGCTGGGTACTTGGATATTCCTCAAGGCTTCATGTATTATTCTGTTGAAGATGTTGGGGGTCTCACAGTTCCCCCGGGGTAAACTGGTGTGCATGTAACACTTTCCGCCCAGTGTAAAGGCTGTGAGGCATTGAGAGTCTGGGTGCAAGGGAACTGAGAAGAATGCATTCTTCAAATCCACATAGGGAAATAGGAAGCCTCCTTGCAGGTGCTACACAAGATGATGCTGGGTTGGGAACAAGGGGAAACTATTTCTGTTCAATGCCATTAAGGGATCTCACATTATGGATCATCTTGCAACTGCCCTATTGCCTTTTTAAAGGGGTATATAGTGGTATTGCATTGTGAGGTGGAGGGCACTATGATCCCTTGGTGCAACAGGGTTTGTAGTGTTTCCTGAATCCCTTCCTCCGCTTCCCTGAATAGTGGGTACTGTTTCACTCGTGGAATTACTGCTTCTTGTGTAAGTGTGATTTTGACAGGTTCACTTCTTTCAGCATCCCTATATCATGCGGGTTTATTGTCCATAAATGTGTGGGGATGTATTGTAAATCTGTCTCACAGAATGAGGGTGGCCCACTAACAATAGCCATGAGGGGGCTCTGCACTTTTCTGTATTGTACCATTATTTCACAAGGTATACAAATCTCCATCAATATTGCCACCCTCAAAAAGCTCTTCATCAGACAATTGTCCTAGGGGAACATTAGGGTCAATGCATCACACAGTGCCCAATGGCACCCGTGAGGGTCAGTAACCAGCAATACAATCAGTTTTGCAGATACCAATAATCCTTCCAGACCTAATGATAGGATTGTGCCTACAACCAACTCGGGGAGTACTACAGGTCGAAAAATGAAGTCAGTGGGTACCCTACATTCTTTTCTGGTAATCTGGGGGAACGCTCGGATGAGTACCTTGATGCCATAAATAAACATGTCAGGGTTGACAGGGATACCCCTCACTGCCACGTCATTTGCCACAGCATGTATTACCAGCATTGCTCTTAGAGAGCACATGCCAGGCGTGGTGCAGATGATATCTTGGTCTGTAAATAAAATCATCATGTTCACCTTGCTAATCAGATCCCTAGTGAGCAAGTTGACAGGAGGGCTCTCTAAATAGAGGAGGGGAGCTTGTACAACTTCCTTCCCACCTTAACGTCTAGATCTTGTGTGCAAGGAACCATTAAAACAGCCCCACAGAATCCCTGCACGTCGAGAGTCTTTCATGATAGCAGGAAGTTTCCTTCACTAGTGTACGACTTTTCCGCTCCTGATTCCACCATGAAGATGAATTATTTATTCCCTATCTCGGCCCCCACCAGTGGTTCCTCTTCTGAATGTAAGGGCATTGACAGGATTTGACATGCAAGTGCTCTCTGTGGGCTGTCCTAGTTGGGGTACGTGTCTTTCCTGGAGAATGAGAAAGGCTTTCCCCCTACTACTGTAGCTCCTTGAAATGGAGCTGCTGGTCCGTTGGATGCAGTTCTGAAAGTGCAGCTGCTGTTGGTGGGCTGTTGGTTGTGACGGGGCTGGTGTTGCATTGCTTGTTGCTGGTGAAGTGGGTAGTAAGGACCAGGAATGTGGGAAGGTAGCTGGGTATAGGCCTGGTGAATCTTGTTTGGTATTGAAGACATTCCACAAGTGATCTCTTGGGGGCTACCTAGGTAGGGATACTCATACTTTTGTTGATTGTATTTATAATTCCCTCCCTGCCTGCTGCAACATTCTCTTGAAAAGTGCCCCTACCTCCTACAAGTCCAGCCCTGTCCAGGCTGCCACCCCTTAGTTCTGGCCCTCCAAATACCCATTCCCTAGGCCCTCAGAAACCACCTCATCCTCATTGCTGCCCACCTTGCCACAAGGGTCCTGAAAAGTGCTGGTTTCCTCCCCACTGTCATTGGCTGCTGTCAGCCAAAACTGCTGCTATACTTGCCTGGGTCACAACGGAGGTGCACTCCTCCTCCCCCGTCTGCTCTGGGGGAATCTTGTCGATACTGCTGCTACCTTCACTAGTTTATTTTGAACTAATTTCGCTTCCTCTGCCTGCCTTCTCTGAACAGTTTCTTTCTCTTGCTCTTTTATCCTCCTACAATGGTGTACTATGATGCTATGAATCCTGGGCCACCCGATTGCTTGCACCCCAGCTATCTCATCGAGTGCTTGCTGCACTTCTTTGGAAAGCCCTCTTTTTACAATTAAATAAAACAATGATGTTGATTAATCCCAGGCACTGCCCATTTCTGCTCTCCACATCTCTTGATCCCTAAGGATATATTGTGCAGCATCTTCCTCATTCCTCACTGTGCATTGCATTATTGATTGAAAATCTGTGGTGCCTGGGAATGTGCGTCACAGCGCATCCCATACTCACACTCTGATCGTGTTGAATGATGCACCATCATGGGCATAATTTCTTAGCGTTACTCCTGAGTACCCAGCTTTAATATACACCATCTCTGCTTGGTCTCCCACTGTGGCTACCAACAAACTCTTAATGTCCCCTATTGCTAAGGGTACCCCTGCTGTGTTTTTTTCAAATCCATGAATCCATTTCCCCGCCCCTGCTGTCAGTGGTTGGAGCGCTTTGAGGAGCTTATTTCTGTCCATTTATGCCCAAGGTGTATAGTATAATGTGGTCGCCCTGCACCCTTCTGTATTAGGGGCATTTGCAGTTTTGCCTTTCCCTTCCCATCCTTAACAGCACTTCCCTTTTTCTGTACCAATGCTATCCTGCCAAACCTTTCCCTTAATATTCCGTCCGATGGGCTCTCTAATCTCGGTGTGGTCTGGGGCACTTGCTTGGACCCTCCCTCTGCATCTTCTTCTGTGTCATCAAAGTCACTCCAATTTTCCTCGTCCCCTCTCCGGGACCAAACATTCTCATATCCCAAGCTGTCTGTTTCCCCTGTCCCACTCTACATGCACTGCTCTCACTGGAGCACTGTCTATTCGGAACAGGAAGTCTCCTAACTTCCTTTCATCCCTGGGTGGCTGTTGGGGTGAACCTGATGGCAACATGGGAATGTATGCCCCCCCTTGTTGCCTCACATGCTGCCCATAATCTTGCCAGACTGTGCACTTTGAGGTTAGTGCAACCTCTAGGTCTCTTGCGCTCACCCCCGTGTGGGCTGATACCTCTGTGGGTGAGACGTACGTGGGGGTGGAGCCGTACCTGGTGTGCACACCATAGTGCCCGCCGACACATATGTTGGATTTATGGACCCTTCTGCTGGATGCATTGCTAGCGGGTATATTCCCTTTCTCTTCTACCCATTTTTTCCCAATCTCCTATGTACTCGTCTTCTTGTCACTGTCAGAGGTTGCCCCCTCTCCTTTTCGGAACTCTGTTTCTTTGAACATTCCCCAGATGTCTAATATTTCCCTTCTGTTCTATAAGTGGACATATGGTCCAGAACGCATCTGTCAAAAGACCAATGTTCGGGCCAAGAGTGGGGTATTCTCTACCCTTTAGTCTCAGTCACACATTGATTGTGGTACTTTTTAATTTTCTCACAGTATAGGGGAAGGCGTTACATATATGGTCTAGGGGTGTTTCCATCCCCATTGATGTGTTTGGACAGTGTCTTGTGTCGGGGCTATGCTTGTACTGCTGCACCACAGTTAAAAGAGAAATTCGTCCTATACTAATTAAAACATATACACCTTAATTGTATCTTTAGTATGAATCAATACTGGCAATAATTTCACAGAAAAATCATCCATTCCCTTTTTCCCCCTACCATGTTTCCCACTACAGCTCCTTCATACACTCCCTCACGCTCCCCTGATGCACTCACACACATCACACACGCTCCCCCACCGGCCTCCTCTGTACACGTTAAAATACGCCAACAAAACAAATTTAAATAACATGCTAAAATAACAACCACCACTTTTTCTGAGCACTATATTTCTCCATATATTTATCTCCCGCACTGGCCGAGACAGTGCATGTGACGCAATCCTCCACCCTTACTCGGGAGGACTCCCGTATTCCCTTTTCCGTATCCTTAATATACTTAACATAAAAGGTCAATAGAAAATAGCCATGAAAAATCACCACACTCTACACACCAAAATACACTCCCATTTTCATTCACTGCGTGTTCACCCTCTTCGCACTGCTCTATATACCCAACCCTACTTTGTTATCCCTTGCAGGCTATACTCACGTGTCCACGTTCTTCCAAAAGCCTCCATTAATGGGGGATCGACAAGGGATCGACAACAGGCCTCTCCTTAGGGCCTTACCCCACTCCAATGAGCAGGCAGATTTCTGCAAAGATGGCACCCATAAGGCCAGTCAGCGTATGCATTTTGGGACTGGTCACTGTAGGTGTGTATGTGATTTCAATCCGCCACACACCCAAGTCCTGCTCAGCATGTAGTGCGCAGTTGAAACCCTTATTTATTTTTATCTATAAATTCAATATTTGGAACGATATACCACTCGTATCACAACCTTCTCCTGAGACACCCCCGGTCACACTGAAGCAGGAATCAGGCTAGTTTGCAAAGGTAAATATTTATTTATGTATTTAAAATGTAATCACAATATATTTTAATAGGTAACAACAATCACCAATAATGGGGTGACAGAACACTGAATAATATCTTGAATGCACTAGGAATCAAATAATGAGCACAAAAACAAATGCAGCACAGAAAAGAATATTTTTGGGTTGGTTTGGAACAGATAGCACCATGGTTAGGAGTACCCCCTGCAACACCCCTCAACCCACCAATAGGCAATTAAATAGATGTGAGGAGAGAGCAGTTATTCAGGAATAGCACCAAACAGAATATCACTCCCCTCTTCCCCTTCCAAACAGAAGAGAAAACAGAATTGACTTTTCAGCTGTCATGAAGGCTTTGAAATTGTCTTTGAAATTGACTGAGCAAAAATACCAAATGTGGTCAAAAATACTTAAATTGTTACAAAGTCCTATGGGAGCCGCCTGGAATAGGTGCAAACAATCACAAGCAATAATTTAGTCAGAAGAAAACATTTGAAATCTTAAAGTCCAAGTGGGAATCAGTTTAAAGCTATTCCTCTTTCCACAAGTCATACCCTCCACACACGCACAAACCATGTGCCCCAACTCGCCCAACGTAAATCCACCCTAAATCTACCTAGATACAATTATCAAAGTAATTCTACTCTAACTTAACTCAGATAGAAATCCCTTGCTTAACAAGCCTGAGCCGCTCCTGTTCATTGAAATACCAAGCACTAACTGTCCCTAGTTTCTACTCACATCTCTTTGTATGGATGTGAGATCAAACCCATTAGTACCTGATCTCTCAACCCTCAAGAATAATCCACAAGGTTTGGTCTGGGCAAAACCCAAGGAAATTCTACGGGTTTGAGTTTTGTCTAAACCGTCATGCACATGCTTAGTGACCATATTCAATAGCATCAAATATGGAAAATGGGAAATGTCCCACAGATCTATCTTAAATATTTATCATTCCTGTACATGTTGGGCTCAAGAAAACATTAACTTTTCCAGATGACAGGCAAGAAATGGCTGATAACGCAGACATGTCTATATTACCGCTTGCTAGATGTTATTGGGCTGTTAATAAAAGTACTTGTTTGTCAGACAAACCACAAAAGAGAATTGGGTCCCATAACCAGTATAGCAGTGTGGTAAAAGCAGCAACACATTTTTGGTAATTTCATTGCCCCCACTTTCCAGCTGCATTAACACACCACTATACTATGGGTTTAGGTGGTAAAGCAAAAAACAAGGGGAACATCCTCCACTTTCATATAAAATAATGTCAGAATCACCACAGAATAATTACCATTCGTGGTAAATCTGATAACAATGCCATGGTTGTACATTCAAAATAAGAAATTACGCCATAGTGCCAGCACTCAAAAACCCATAATGATGACATGGCACAGAGTAGTGGTGATGGAAAATGGGTTTGGTGGTAATTCTGCAGATTTACTGCCAGAATACAGTTAAACTCTAAAAGAGGCCCAGTGTCATTCTCAGAATGTAGTAATCCTTCCTCACTTTTGTCAAATCTTTGGTAATACAAATATGCAACTCGTGGCTTAGCCATTGTTCTTGTCACATTACTTTTGCAAAACGTGACTCTGAACATATCTTACATATTGCATAGAAAGCAGCATTTAATGTTTGGCCTGCCACAGAATGTTTTCCAGCTGGCCACTTCCTTTTTAAGGACATTCAAGTAGTGGTTCACTTGTGTTATGAATAGGTGAAAATACAAGCTCTAAGCACAAATATTTTCTTGCAGGCCAGTCCATCTCATTAATAAGGCACATCAGTTTTACACCTGACTCTTCATATTTCTTGATTTCCTCATTGTGCTATGGAAATCGTGGCCCATGTCTGTAAAGAAATTGCTAGATTCTATGATGTATGTTACTCCTAACACTAATGTCAGCCAATGCAGACACAAGACTGACTGAGCACTATTTATTTATTTATTTATTTGCATTTGTAGAGCGCACTTGCAGCATGTGGGCATCGAGGCGCTGTTACAGGATTATGTAAGAACTTTTGATTAAGGTTCAGGCGACCAGAAGTCTCTTTGTTACACAAAGCATGGACAGTGTGTGCAACAGCGAAGAGCAGGGTTACAGGCAGAGGCATATAAGCAGTGGTAAGGTATACAACCTGCATGCAGACATTATGATTTTAGATAAAGAGTTTGGTTTTGATGGCTTTCCGGAACGCTTGGTGAGAGTCTATCATTCTTAGTTGAAAGGAAAGTGCATTCCAGTGGGTGGCTGCCAGGGTGGGGAACCTAGATTCTCCAGCGCGGGCTTTCTGAGTCTTGGGCGTCACGATCATGTTACAATAGCACTTCCTCAGGGGTCTTGTGGCGGTGTGCTTGGTGATTCTCTGAGCAAGGTACGGGGGTGCGAGGTCATGGAGGCACTTGTGCCTGATGGAAGGGTTTTGAAAACAGTTCTCTCTTTGACAGGGAGCCAGTGGGCCTGCCTTTTAGCTTTGGATATTTGATCTTTCCTGGAGGTTCCTGTAGCTGCCCTAAGGGCATTGTTTTGGACAAGCTGGAATTTGGCCAAGTTTTTGCATGATGTCCCTAGGAGGAGGGCATTGCAATAGTCCAGCCTAGAGACAATTATTGCCCTGGCAATTGTGAGGCAGTTCTTGTGTGATAGGTAGGGTCTGGCTGGATTTTGGAATAATAGGCTGATGAGGATGCAATGGCATTAACCTGTCTGTCCATGGTAAGGTTGGAGTCAAGGTATACTCCAAGTATCTTTACATTGTTGGAGACCTTGATGTAGTTATTATCAATAGTGAAGGATAAGTACTGTTCATCCAGATTGCCGAGTGTGGAGGGTGACCCCATGAGCAGGAGTTCTGTTTTTTCTCTATTGATGCAAAGCCAATTATCTGCCATCCAGGATTGGATAGTAGAGTAGATGGTGGTGTGTGTGTTGGCATCTGTCTCATAGTCTCCAGTGAGTGGAATGAGCACCTGTGTGTCATTTGCATAGTTGGTACACGAGATGCGCAGGGAGTCAAGGATACTGAACAAAGGCCTTGTGAAGAGGTTGTAGAGTGTGGGCGCGATACAGGAGCCCTGCGGCACACCGCATTTAATGTGGCTTGGGGTGGCTGAGGCTGAGTCAGAAAACACTTTCATGGCCCTTTCTTGGAGAAAGGAGGCAATCCACTCGCAAGCTTTAGTGGAGAAGTTAGCAGCAGTTGCCAGATGGTGGCATAAAGTGTTGTGGTCCACTAGGTCAAGCTGCGGATAGGTCAAGGAGCAGGAGCGCAGGTTTGCCTGTGTCTCTTAGATCATCCATTTAATTATTTAGGTCCAAGAGAGCCGTTTCAGTGCCATGTCGTGGGCGGAATCCAGATTGTTGCAGGCCGAGAAGCCAGTTGTCTTCCAAGAATTTTTGGACTTGCAGGTAGGCTGCTTTGTCAAGGATTTTGAGTAGGGAAGGGACGGTGGTAATGGGCTTATAGTTCCCTGGGACCGATGGGTCTAGGGAAGGATTTTTTAGGAGCGGGCGGACCCACACTTCCTTGAGTCCAGTTGGAATGTGGGCAGACTGGAAGGAGGAGTTAATGAAAGCAGTTAGAAAGGGTGCTAGGATATGGGCGAGTCTTTAATGAGTTCGCAGGACATGTGTCTCCCTTGCATTTGGAAGGTTTAATAGATTTGGGAGGGAGATGACTTCCAACTCAGTCATGTCCTTGAAGTCAAAGGGAGGGGAAGACTCTGTTTTGGCGGTCGAGGCCTTTTTGCTGTGCAGGTTAGAAATGAGGCGGTTGAGGGAATTTTGATGTCCACAGATTTTGTTTTGAAGCAAGTCAGTTTATCTAATATGGCAGATTGAATACTGTTGCAACAACTTTCATCCTTGAGGAGGAGGGGGTGGGTTTTTCCAACTCCCTGAAGATGGTGAAGATTTCTTTGGAACTGGATTTAGAGTCATTGATCCTAAAGTTGTAGGATACTGCTTTAGCAGTGTTAATGTTAGCTTTATAGGATATAGAGATGGCCTTGAAGGCACTTCTGGTAGCTTCAGAAGGGTTGGTTTTCCATGTGGAGAGAGCACGTCTCTTCTGAGAATGTTGGTCAAGTAGCTCTTTTGAAAACCATGAGTTGGAATGTTTGGCTTTTTTGGCTTTTTTAAGTGTGAGTGGTGCAATGGCATCCACTGCTTGAGTGATGACCTCTTTGAAGATGTTAGCTAAGGTCTCTGAGTTATTGGGGAATGGGGCCTGCAGAGCTGGGATAAGAAGGAATGGTGCTAGGTTTTCAGCTATCAGTTGGCATGAGCTCCTTGCGTGGGCTTGCAGGATAGGGAGAGATAGGCTTAAGGGGCCCTTTCTTTGTGTTAAGGTTGAATTGAATGTAGTGATGGTAAGACCAAAGGATAGGGGAGTTGGCGGTAAATTGGATAGAGCAGTTGTGATGGCTCCCACTTTATCTCTCCTACTGCTCATATCTCCCTTATTTATCACAGACTCAGCTTAAACCTCATGGCACATGATTTATATGCATTGTGAGCTGTGAATGAAATGGTTGCTGTGGCACAGATCATTAGGTCACATTTCAGCTGGGCTTATAGTGCTAAAAATACATTGTGCAGGTGAGTCACAAGTTGACACTGCACAACCTGAAAACCTCTTTGGCCACCTACTGGATCTTATTTGAACATGTTGGATAGGCTATATAAGCAGTTCAATACCATTACAGATGACTGCAACACTCACACCAGAGCACTAGAAGGCAGATTTGTGACATTGAGTCAGTGGCAGCTGCTATCTAATGTCAGGTTTGTGCTACAAAAGTTGTAGACTGTCACCAAGCAGGTTAGCCATCACAATCCAACCCATCCAGGTTCTCTCTCTGGTGTGCATTCTTGAGATGAACAAACCAAAATGAAAAGCACCTGCACTTTGGAAGGCAATGCTAATGTGGGGCCTGAATTCCACCTCGTGTGGGAATCCACAGGTAATTGGATTTAAGGGTAATATTGAATACCTGCTGGCTGCCTTTTTTTGGACCCATATTTCATGGTGAAAGTGGCTTTTTATGGACATGTGTCTGCTGTTGACGACTCACAACACCGACCACAAGGAGGGACACTGAATAAATGTGCACATTGTTTAAATGTCACCAAATGGGTTAGCCACTACAATGCATCCCTCAGTGAGGTTTTCTTTCTGGTGTTCATTCTTGAACTGACCAGAATAAAACAAGTGTCTGTGCTTTGGTAGGTGATGCCAATGTGACACAGCTGGTGAGGGGTCTGGTTTCCACCTCATGTGACAATCCGCTGGTAATTAGATTTAAGAGTAGGATGGAATAGCTTCTGGCTGACATTCTTTGGACCCATTTTTCAGGGTAAATGTGGCTTTTTACAGACATATGTCTGTGGTGAGGACTCAAAACATCCACCATAAGGAGAAGATATTGGCCCTCATTACGATAGGAGTTCACATTTCGCTTCAATCATAAAAACTGAGGGAGTTGTAGAGGTTTTAGTAAGAGTCATTTTTGCAAAATAGGCACGAGAATGGAAAACAGAAATGCACTTTGAAAATGACAGCTGGGTTGAGTACAATAGATTATGACTATGAAAAAGCGAATGCCACAGATGGATCTTACATTCATGTGATCAGCGTAACCCGCCTGTTGTGGATACTCTACTTCTTCAGATGAGAAAAGAGTCAGCGCAAAGAGAGTTCTAGCAATACTATGGTTCTGAATTAAAGAAGGGATGGGTTTGAGATTGGGATCATACAATGCAGATATATTAGGGCCACTTTTCTTCCCATTTATACTTACAGAATAAGTTATTAAATTGGACCGTCAGATCTGGTCATGGGTTGGGTCTGTCAAAGAAGAACAGTACATCAGGCACAGGACTGGATCAGCTAGGCCAGTCACTGGATTTGCACAGGATCTGCCCCTCTTGTTTGTGGGTATTTCAATCAGCTGGATAGTGAGTTCCTCATGCAAGCCCTGTGGAAGTAAGCCAGAGAGTTTCAGGATACTAGTTCAAAAGGCCTTCTCACACCACAGCGCTTCACTGGGTTGCAAGAATAGGTTTGAGGATTTCAGCCTTGCTGAAATCAATAGTTCTCTACTGCTTTGCAAGAGTCTTGGCATCTCGATCTGGAAGGATGTTAAAGCTGAATGTAGAATGCTGGATCAGAGTGCTTCGCCGGAATCCGGGAAGTGAGTGGATCAGTGAGTCCCTTTGTGTTGTCAGCGGTCTCAATTTATCCTTCAAAATGACATGACAAATTGGGTGTATTGGCCGGCTTAACTAAGCTTCCCCCTGTGATCTGGGATTGGATCAAAACAAACCTCATCTCCGCCTTGCAACTGAGTGATTGGATCAAGGCCGGATGATGTCACATTTTATGGTTTGCTTTACAGTTCTTAGAAACCTCCCTTTAGCTACTGGTCTCAAAATCGGATTTCATCCTAAATACATATTTATACATTGGTCACCTTTACACAAATCGCACACAAAGATGCCATATTTTATGTAGTAGCTGTTCATCCAAATCCTGCAGCTGTGGGATCTTGTTTCACCTTTTTACAGATTGTTATCCTTTTCACCATGAACACATTTTCCAAATGTTCTGCAAATTACCACAATTGTGCGTGTTCAACATGGTGATATATGTGCACATTTTCACAATTCTAGTATTAATACATTTCACAGAAAACCACATATATTGCCATTCCTGTCCAGACCATGTTACACAATTCTACTGCCTCTTGAAACATGCAGCTACAATTCAGACTAACAGATATGTCCTTGGTATATTTTTTACCACTTTGAATCACAAGTTATGAGTCTTTAAAAATTGTTCTTTGTTCATGCTTAACAGCAAATGGTCCACCCATTTGTGTCTCCATGCAGTCTAGGCACAGGGCCCTCCTTTGTGAGTCCCTTCCAGGAGCAGTTTATGACCACCTTCACAGCTCTGTTTCCTGGGCTGAAGCTCTGCCATTGTTCCTTCTCTTTCTGTAGACAAAAGTCTGGGCTAACCCGCAATTAGAATCTCCCAATGAGTTTCTGCTGAGAGGATATCCCTCCCTCTGGGAGAAACATGCTTTTCCAGTTCTTGCAGCTCAGCCAGGCTAATTAACCTCTTAACTCCAGCAAAACACAAACCTTTTGCATCAAACATAAATACATTACTTTCTTAGCTTTACATCTGGGGGATCAAAAACACAACTAAGATCTTTTTTCCTTTTAGCAAAAATCCTTTTTGTGTTTGCTAATCCAGTAGGCTTTTAGTTTAATACTTTGAAGTTTCATCAGGGGCTCCTCTGACAGCTGTCATCCACAGGCAGCCCAAGGTACTGCACACAGATCTTGACAGAGGCTGTCAGTTTACAGACAATCCATTTTTTCTGAAGAAATGTTTTGCTCTTCAATTTAGGACTTTGTATGTTCGCAATGCCTCACATAATTACATGAATTTTAGCACCAGGCAAGATTTTGCATGTTGAGAAGTGTGGTGTATAGGCATTTTGGAGTTTTTAGCAACAAAGCAAATGTCAATTATAGGCACATTTTGAAGTTTCATTTGCAAAGCGCTGTTTCTCTTTCTGCACTCTGTTTGCTGGTCATGGAGCCCACTGGCACATTTTCTGCAGTGTGTGCTCTATCCCACCACAATGCACCATGGATGTCAGGTTGTGCATCCATTCTTTTGGGTGTTGCAGGATGCGGTTTTTGACGCACACAAGGGTTTCGCCGCCATTGTTGCAGTTTCTTGCGCCATAAGTATTAGAGTGATACCTCATAGCACAGCAAAGTGGGTCAATACATCCCACAGGTGGGCACGGCCCTTGCGCCAGAGACACCACCTGGATACATCCGCAGGTACGGGGACGATGGAATCACGTCGCAAGGGTCCCCAAATGAAGGCAAGTCCCTTTTCACGCACACTCCAGAATAAATTCAACCCTCTAGGGAAATAGGCCAGGAAATAGCGTTGCAAGGATAACAACAGTTTAATTGTACAGAATACACCTATCAGCAAACGAATCTGCTGCTCAAGAGCACTCTGGTTAATCCCAGGACAAGCAGAAGCTTAAAAAGTCAAGTGTGTCATCATACACAGTAAGAGCTTGGCTACTAATTGGTAGAACCCTATGGATGGGCCTGCTCCATAGGGGATGAAAGGCTACAATTGGTTAGTCGGATGTCGTTAATCAAGATCCACGTGGGTCAGCGAGGCTCATCTCAGTCTTGGGTGAAGGTCAGGTTGCTCGTATAATACATTGTTACATCTAAACTAACACTAATCTAATCTAATCTAAGCTCCCTAGTCCATCACTGTGGCATGCACCTGGGCGGCACAGCAAATTGTGCCAGGGGGAAGGGACGATAAAATAGAGTCATGCTGACCCACACATTCAGGGCTTTGTTTATACTTAACTTGCCAAACTCAAGGTCTCCACCCTGCTTGGATCTTTTACGGACACTTGATTTGTGTTAGAACAGGAGAGTTGCTTGATTATCATGGAATGCAGAGGTGTAGGAGTTGAGCCAGTGGTGTGGGCCTGACTTTGGACTCACAGGGTAGCGGTTAGAGGCCTATTGGCAGTTTAGTAGAGATGAATTGACGTTGTACACAGCCTGGTGTTGTCTCACGCTTTTGCAAGGCCCATTCCTCTGAAAGATACTAAATGTTTTCAACAGTTGGAGGGACAAGGAGGAAGTGAAATTCCGTGAGAATTGGCTGAGTGGATTCATGAGGTTGGACCTATTGAAATGGGTTAATGGAATTTGGCAGGTACAGCGTCGTCATACAAAGCCGTGCTTCATGACCTACTATAAAATGGAGTTTTGTTCTATGTGTTTTCTAGTGCTGTGCTTATACTGTTGGTGCAACATTATTTCTATATTGTGTTTATCGGCGCAGTTTTCTCCCCCCTTATACACTACATCACTTCATATGGGGTTTGCCTCACCTGAAAGCCCCTAGGGGGGTGGGATATACTCATGTCCATCCCATCCTTGAATCATGAATTGGAATTAGCAAACAATAAAGAGACGCACACAGCCGGTGAGTTGGCAAGCGACCTGAGAGACCGGTGTGTGTTACAGTAGCAACATTATATCGAAAATTAAGGATGCATGCATGTGCATGAGATGTGAAGAAAGGCAGACCTGTGAATTCACTTTTAAGTAAAGATAGCTGTGAGATCAGCGATACTAAGTAACAGAGTGGTCCTGCAAAAGGAAGTAGCCCACTCGAAAGTCTCTGTGAAAGGTACGTTGTTTGAAGCAATAAAGTGAATGTACAGCAAATGTGAAGTAAGCAAGAGTAAACGTGAACTTTGAGTTGAAGTGGTCCTGTGGTGGTGTGTAAAGAAAGCCACACACATTCAAGAGAGTTTGATATCCGAACGTAGTCCAAGCCCAACTAAGTGGTACCTTTGCAAACTTTGTGTTGAAGTATTATTTTTGGAAATCGAGGAAAGAGACTTTAACTTGGAAGGCCGGACAGGCCTCCCTTTATGGTTTGCAGCTGTTTATAGTGTTGTAAACAGAGCCAGAGTGTGTCTTCCTGCCTACAGGGACAGCCTTACTCTGTGAGGTCTAACATGATGAGGAGAGCTGGTTCAACCGCATTTATTTTTTTAACACTGATTTTTCCATTGCATACATTTCTCCTTTTTATACTTTGTGTACAAGAGATGGGGCAGGCATTAGGTTATGTTAGTATAGGACATTTTGATTTGACGGAATCCACTAGTACTGTTTTGTTTATCATTTGATGTTCGAGACATCTTAGTTATAGGGCAAAGTAGCTTACTAACCCCAACATTTAAAATAAATGTTTTACAAATTGTATCCAGTGTGTCAGTGTCATACTTGTGATACCATGCCTCCCCTATAACTCCCTCAGTTGGTTGATTTGTTAACCCATAACTCCACTCCTTCCTCCTATCACAATCTTGTTTTGTAACCCATGTCTTGCATACACTATGAAAGCTTTCTCCCCACTCTGCGTACTCCTCTGGTGTGTTTGTCATGAAAGAACAATCTCTGTCTGCCTCACAATCTATCCAGTGTTCAGTATAATTTTCAAGGTCCAGAGAGGACTGAAAAGTGTTCCCAGGGGACCAATGGTGTTCCCCATTGTAATATTGCGATGCTTAACCTTGCCATGCCATTTATCTCTCTATGTATATATTATTTGTATTTATTTTTTTTTTAAATTATACTGTATTACCAACTTTTAAAATGTTAACAGATGTGAAACTGCTGACATAGTGTGTAATGTTTCTTTTAAAAATATCTAGAGTTCTCATCACTTTTTAATTTTTCCACTTCAGGTCTTTAGCCTTTTATTCATCTGTTCCAGATATAGGCTTAAAGTGAATGTCAATTTATTATTACTTCCTACAGACATTGCACACCACCATTCCTTGCCACCCCAAGTAGTTCATTTGCTGATCTCTGTTCCGTAGTTCTCTTTTCTTGTGTACAATTTCCAAGTCGAAGGTGTGTATTGGTTTAAATTTATTTTTTCCATTATTTTGCTGCTGGTCTTTATACTGTTCTAGTAGGAAAACGTACTCCACTGCATCTTTTCCTTCAGTTAACCCATTAGTCCAAAGGTTTTTCGTTAGACTGATGATCTTATTACTGTTTATTACCAAACTATGTTTACCTGGTAGGATTTCAAATGTATGCAAATAGTTTTCTCTTTTTGAGCAATCAAAATGTTTATGAGCGATTTATATCAGGTTATGATCACTTTGTGCCATTCCACTTACTTTTAAATATAGCATTTTTGGGGGGATTGTTTCAGAAATGAAAAAGTAGTCAAGCACAGACTGTTGGATTGCTCTTTGCCAAGTTTCCTTTGGTGGAATGTCACCTCTGATATTCCCGTTTAGCATTCTCAATTCTCTAGCATTCATCTCGTTCAACCATTGTGTTTTGATCTTGTCAAGGTTAGAGCTTTGTTTCTCCATTTTCTTTTTTTCACATTTCATTTGTATACATTCCAGGTTTAGATCGCCACAGATTATGATGTTTGGGTTTTTCTCTGTTGACATTATATTGTCTATTATGTGACACAGCTCATTGAGGAAAGCTCACATCCTGGTTGCTTTGTGTTGCCAATATATATTAAGGATTTTTTGTCTTGGTTTTATTCCTTCTGAATCCACTGTAGGTTCAATTACAATGGTTTGAATGTATGGAGATATGTCACAAACATTCATTATGTGGAGTCTGCTCTTCTTTTTAACTAGAGTGATTAATCCGGACATTGGTCGCCCCTTTGATTGCTTCATTGTTGGATTTAGAGCAATTTCATAGTCAGCTACGCAAGGTGTTGTTAGCATCCACGTTTCCTGTAAACAGAGTATATCTATGTCCATCAAAGCTATGGAGGGATTTTGGAATAGATGAGTATACCCTCTTGTGTTCCAGGAATCAAATTGTGTAGCTTTTATGTCTTGAATCATTGAACATTAGCTTGCTTTGTTCGTGTTCAAGGCTCCAGCGAGCCACCTCTAGTTTTCAGCTTCTTGTTTGTTATCTATTGTTTTTGTTTTTCAGTTTTTGATCTCCTCGTCGTTGTTACAAGGTATGTAATTAAAAAAAAATCATTTTGATTTGGTGTGGGCTTGCCAATTTTCATGATTTGCTTCGCTTGCAATCATGTTTCTTGATCTGATCTCATCGTGGTTTTGTGGTTCAGTTCATGAGATTCCTTAGTCTCCATAATTTGTTTCAGTAGTGGAGTGTCTTCTCCAGTCTTGTGAATGTGATTTGTTGTGAATTTACCATACTTTTTTTCAAGGTTAATCTCGACTTCATCAAAGCCTAGATAATGTATGTCCTCAAGTCCATTTATGATCATGTCCTCTGTGTGTCTAGAGTAGATGTGCAGTAGTACACAGTTGAATTGTTATTCTTTAATACATTCAACAGTTTTGATGTCTTGAGAGGCAATTGGTCGCAAAGATATGTTTTGATAAAGGAGTGTTAGCATGGAACTTCATCATCAGTGATATCATAGTTGTTTCCTTAGCCCCCACCCTCCTACAACAACCCAACATTAATTGAAAAAGCACAAAGACCAATGCGTACCAATGCAAGGGCAGGAATGAGCACTTTGATGATCTTGCTCAACCAGTTGGGCACCCAAGGAAAAATGTTAGTGTATCAATCCTCTTTTTCCACCTTGCCTCCTTTTTCTATCATGGTGTGTATTGTGTGCAGCACATTTATCACTTCAGTCAACCAGCCATTTTAAGCGTCATGTGAAGGCATGTAGGTGCAGAAGGAACTTCCAATCATCGCTCACCCACCTCCTTCCATGGCAGTTAATATGTCCCGGACATACTTACTTTCTGCAGGGTGGTCAACCTAAATGCCCTGAGTTTCTCCATAATTACATTGAGACCCTATTCTGTATCATTGGCCAGCTGCAACAGCTACCACCGCGTTATTTAGAACCATTTGCCATTTTCAGCTGCATGTATACCTGGTGCAAGAAGCAATGTGAAAAAAAAGTTGCAGTTTTACTAAAAGGCCGGAACTGCAGAGGTATTTCCCAAGAACCCTCCACACAGAAGAACCTCCCTCGCTTCTCCACACCCAGGGTCAAGATCCAAAAGTAATGACCTTTCCCTGGCCACTTGCGCAGAGGATCCAAGGGGAATAAACATGTGAATGCATTCAGGATTCTCACAAACCCCCATTAACTCTTTTGCAGTAAGGGGAACTGCACTCCCTGTTCTTGAGGCTGCGAGTTCTTGGACTTTAACCATTTTTTACTATCTATTTTAAACAGAACCTGTCCTGCTCTCCACTGGTCATTGGGCACTGGTGCGCACCATCAGTCTTCCTTTTCCTGCGTTGCCTCACTAACTGTGCTTCTGCTTCTTTCAATGCATCTTCTATCTGACTTTGCATGTTTTTCCTTATTTCTATAAGTTATGGGCTTGTAAACTTGTCTTTTGGTGCTGCATTTCTGGTAGCATTTTTGGTTTCTTTGTTCGCTCTTTTTTATCGTCAACGACAGATGCATAGTGGGGATTGGTATAGCCTGCAGCAGGTTGTAGAAGGAAGGACCCATAAAGGGGAAGGATGGATGCCTCGTAACATTTTGCTTTGTTCTGTCTATGTCATAATCAGGGATGTTCTGCTCTTCCTCACCTCAAACATTTTCCACAAATCCAATATGTGTTGTCTATTCTTCAGCTTTTTCCTTTTATGTGTCACCAACAAGTATGTGTACCTATGCTCTAAAACATCGTTTGGAATGCATGCCATGGTGTAAACATTCTTCCTGCGGTCCCCTGTACCCACTCTGCATGGTACTTTAATATTTTATCCCAATACTTCATAAGGGCTTTGCACATGTGTTCCAACTGAGTATCTATAATGTCAAAAAATCCCAACCCCTAGTCAATATTTACCGACCCTGTTTCAGTAGCGTCATGTAGACCCCAAACTGTCCTGCTCCCACATGATGTCAATAGGGAATGCCTACTAATAGGATTTGCTGTATCTTCTACTTTTTCTGTGCATGCTCTGTTTTCCTGTAGACCACCTGGTGCCCACACAGGGTTTTTAAATCCTTTTTTTTAGATCTAGTGGCTGGACTCCAGGTGAAATATTCACAATTGGTGGTTCTGGACAATCTTAATAATACATGTAATTCTTATCATCCCCATATATTCAGTCGGTTTTCTGATGCCCTGTCTGATCTTGCACTTCACCAATTTGTTACCAAGCCCACTCATGCCTTAGGTAACACTCTCGATTTAGTGTTCTCCAATGAGTCTCGAATCACTGCTCTCCAAGTGGAGCCCATGGTCTCATGAGATCATCACTTAGTGCCTTTTATGCTGAGGCTCCCGGTTTCTCCTCTTAAAATTCCATCCACTTGGGCCATATGGCACAATTGGTTCTCTGCAGACCAGGATGTCCTGTGATCTATTGTTGAAAAGCAGTGCAGCACACGCCCTATTGTTAGCATACCTCTATTGACTAAATGGCTGTGAGCAGCAGCTGATGTAGTTGCACACCCTAAGCTTACCCAGCTTCGTAGGTGCCCCTCAAAAACATGGTTTTTGGACAAACTGAAAGCCATCCGCCTTGAGGCAAGACAGGCCGAATGAAAATGGCACCTAATGGGTGTTGGAGAAGGTGGCTTACCATCAACTTGCTAAAGTTTATCACACGGCCATTTATGCGACCAAGCAAGCTCTTTTTACTCAGAAAGTTGAAAATGCACTTAACCAGTCCACAGAGCTGTTCTCCATTGTGAAATCCCTGTACTGAACACCAAACTCTATACCTACAGTTATGTCAAAGCAACTATTCTTTGACTCAATGGCCCAATACTTTATTACCAAAATTGACACTATACGGGCCAATATACACATGACACCTCGGGGTTCTGCCGGTACGGACTCGGTTGCGGCAATGTTGTGTTCCCCAAATGCTTTGTCAGAATTTATCATGTTTTCTGACGAAATGGTGGGGAAAGCAGCTCTGCAGCTTAAATCGTCTGCCCCCTCTAATCCTGTTCCATTGGCGGTCCTCAAGGACATCTTGCCCAGCATGATTGCATGTGTCTCCTAAGCAGTTAACCTCTCCTGTCAATCTGGTCATATCCCAGTGGAGCTCAAATATCTCCTCTTCTCTCTTCTTTCCTGGAATCCATTGGGTGTTTTGACCCCTTTCAGTCAGATTTCCTCCCGGGGTGTGGCACAGAGAGTGTCCTAGTATCATTTGTCGATGAAATGGCCAGGCTGGTGGACAGCGGAGGAGTAGGTGCCCCAATACTTTTTGATCTTTCAGCAGCATTTGACACAGTCAACAACCCCGTCCTGCTGTCCTGCCAGGCCTTGGCAGGCGCCTCTGGGTCTGTCCTAGTCAGTTTTTTCTCTTTTCTGGCTGATAGTGGCCAATTACTTTTTCTCCCTCCATTTTCTTCTATGCCCCATTATTTGTCTTGTGGGGTTCCTCAATGCACGGCCTTTTACTCTACGCATTTTAAGCTCTACATTAAGCCTCTTATTTGTCTCACCCGCTCCTTTTGGCCTCTCATGCTACTCATACACTGATGACACCCAGATCCTGGTTCCTTTAGATCTCAACCAGGCAGAGATATCTGAGTCAGTGCCTGACAGCCGTGGGTGGATGGATGGTAAGAAACTGGCTCAAGTTGAATGGGACAAGACAAAGGTCCTGGTAGTGGCTTCTCAACCCAATCCCACACTTGTGACTCTATATTTCAGGCCTGCTGCACTTTTTGACTTTCCTCTTCAACTGAGGGCTGTTCGGAATCTTGGGGTGACTCGATATTCAACGCTTTCTATGGCCCTTCAGGATGGCACAGTCTACAAGGCTGGCCATTTCCATTTTAGGATCCTGCGCAAGGTTCTACGATTCTTACCCTGTCACCTGCAACCCCTGGTAGTGGCCTCACTGGTTTTGAGTCGAATAGATTAATGTAACGCCCTGTTTCTAGCTCAACTAGTGGGGTTCATCCATTGATTGCAGGTGTTGCAGAATCTGGCTGCCCGGGTGGCTACCAACACACCCTCTGGTGCTCAGATCACTCTTGTTCTGCATTTTCTTCACTGGCTCCCAGTGGCCAGACATGTGGAGTTTAAGGCCCTCCCCCTCGCTCTCAGATGAACTTCTAATCAACTGGAATTTACATGTCTCCTGAAGAAATTACTCTTCTATATTGGACCTGGACTATCAGTGCCAGGTATCGCCAGTGCCAAGTGGCCAATGGGCAAACAAGCCTTAATAAAAAAATCCTATTGTCAACAGTTTTTTTCTTCATCCAAAGGTGTCTGTACTCATCGATCAATCTCTACTCTCCTTACTTATACATTTCTCAGCCCAAACAAACCATCTATATCTCAAAACAAAAACCTCCCACTACGTCAAAATAACGAATTCAACTCATAACATTTACAATAATACCTTCAACTCACCCCTCACATAGAGGGATGGAGGGATCCCTTTGTACTTCTGTACATCGCTGTCCTTCCCCTATAAGAGGATATCCCACATCAATTCACAACTCTATTCTACTTATGATGCCATCTTTCCCGACAACAGGGGAGATTCACCTCAATATCTCAAAGACAACTGCATGCAAAACTACACGACAATGCCTTTCCCCACCTTTGAGGAGTGACTTTTCACTTAATCTACTAATCAATATAAAAATGTAATAACAAATTAAAACAACAGCACATCCATAATAATGCACTTTCATGCAAGAGTGCACTCACGTTATATGTCCTCCGAGTTCCCTAATGGTTGAGTCTCAACTGCCTGAACCACCCGGAAACAGCGGCCAACCCGAGGGATCAGGCAGACATTGGGTTAACTCAGCGTCTGCTCACCTCCCCCGTTCGTGTGCACAAGAACTGTTCTCTGTAGGTTGGCACCGTGGCCCAGGGCATGCAGCAGGGAGAACGCCAGAACCTCAGGTTCAAAGTAGTCCAAAGTAATCCAAAATTAATGAAAAAAGTGATCACAAATAGAGTGCACACGTTGCAGGTAAAAAACAGCTTTTTATTTGCAAATACGGCTGGGAGAGTCAGACAGCTCATTGGAACTGAAAATCAGCACTCTCATGTGTCACAAAACCCATTTACAAAAAATACCCTTCAATAAGCCTCTGGGAATATTGCATGGGATGATAACAATAGTGAACGCTTGGTTTGGTGGGTGAAATGAATGGTAAAGGCCCTAGGCCCTCGCAGAGGAACTAGGATTGCTTGGGTCTACCAAGAATCAGGCTAGTGGAAAATCCACCATTCACTTGGGGATTAAGCTCATAGTAAAGATGTAATTTATGTCAGAAATGGTAGACAGCGTATAAAATACAGGAGGTGTGGCAGACCCTATGAATGTTGGATTTACATGTTCCAATGGTAATATGGATGAAATTAATAACAGGGATAATGTAAAGGAATATAGATTGGGGACAAATACTACATGAGAGAACATGCATCTGACAGACATAGAGACATATAAGACATATAGGGGCATGGACAAGTATTCGCATTGATGTATGACATGGCTGAATGTATAGAGTTTGATGACTAAAACCAATAACTCAGATGGTCCTGAGACTCTGATTAACATCTATAATGAAGAAATCATAGGTATGTTAGATCAGTTCGCCCCACTAAAAGTCAAAATCGTCAAAGATTTGCCAAACCATCAGAAATGGTTCTCCCCAGTCTTAGCGGAACTCAAAGCTAATAAAAGACAGGCGGAGCATGTATGGAAAAGAGACAACTCCCTGGAAAACCTCACAGCTTGGAAACTTAAAGATCGAGATTATAAGGCTAAGATCTTAGAAACTAAAAGAAGCTTCTACAATGATCAAATTAATCTCACCGGGGATCATACGAAGGAGCTCTTTTGACTTTTCAGGTCCTGGGAAAAACCTGCAGCTACTAGTCCCTCCATTAAACCAACAAATGATGAATGTAACAGAGTGCAGAAAGCCATTTCTGACAAACTGCAAAAGGCCCAAAAAAAGATCATGGAGGAATCTATGATGAAGCCTTCCCCCCTCTCAGTTACTATACTCAACCGTATTAAGACTATTAAGAAAGAGGGTATCGTTACCATTCAAAAGGGCCCCCCATGCTTGGAAAAAAGACACCCCAACTCAG
Source organism: Ambystoma mexicanum (assembly GCF_040938575.1). Taxonomy (NCBI): domain Eukaryota; kingdom Metazoa; phylum Chordata; class Amphibia; order Caudata; family Ambystomatidae; genus Ambystoma; species Ambystoma mexicanum. The sequence continues at coordinate 819,305,262 of NC_090936.1, read as the reverse complement.
CCGGAATCACATACTGGATCCAGGTTCAAGGACTCATCCATGGCAGAGATACATGATGTCCTTAAAACCATGCATCCCACAAACTGCCCTGGAGAAATGTTCCCATCCAAGAACATATTAGAGCATAAGGACCTTTTTATTCCATTCCTCTGTAGGCATTGTGTGCGAGGAAAGGTCATTTAGGACCCCCTCAGCCCAAGTCCCGTCCCCACATGCACACTATGCCCGTTCCACAGCTGGCCATGCGCCTCTGGCCAAAGGTGCCAGACAGCCTCGGGACAACACATACAGGTGCAACATCCACAAGAGGGCTGACTGTTGATTCCATTTTGTATGAACACAGACTCCACTTAGTATTAGCTCTAGTAGTTTCACAGAAATGCCAGCATGCAGGCCTGCATCTATCCTCTGGGTCCGCGCACATTGAGCCAATTACTCCCCCCAATCCTCCTCCCCTCTCGTGTCTCTTCTACTGTCCTGTTCTCACAGAAAGCTGGCCATGAAAGACTACAAACAGAAAACTGTATCACTCGTCTGCCTCCTTGCATTCTGCCCTGTGAATGACCGGGCCAAAGGCCTGGTCCTGGAAAAAAACCATCCATCTCCACAAACCTGCTTTGTATTCGCTCAGAGGATATACTACTCACACAACCTCAAACCTCACCTCTTATTTGATGTAACAGTTGGCTGCCCCACGATAGTTAGCCACTCAGATTCACCCCATCACTAATCCAGCATCTGACCATATATCCTTTTCTGTACTAACGTATGATAAAGCTGCTTTCACGAGATCTAAAAGGATGTTTTATGAGTGTGTTAACTAGCTGATTATAGCAGATAAGAAATTCGGGCCAACATACCCTTGTCTCACGATGCAGGTCAACTACCTTCACATAATATATATATATATATTCAGTGAAAAACGTTGTTAAAGGGACGTTATGGTTAAGTTGCGCTACTAAAAACCTATGAAATTCAGTGAAAAAACTTTGTCAAAGGGACGTTATGGTTCCAAGTAAAACCATCATATTTGATGTCCTGGGTGTTAGTCTTAGCAGTGCACGGTGGTGGCGCGAGTTATGGTTGCTTAGCTTACCATAACTGGCGAATTTCAAGGATTTTTCGGTTTTACTTGGAACCACAACGTCCCTTTGACAATGTTTTTTCACTGAATTTCATAGGTTTTTAGTAGCGCAACTTAACCATAACGTCTCTTTAACAAAGTTTTTTCACTGAATTTCATAGGTTTTTAGTAGCGCAACTTAACCATAACGTCCCTTTAACAAAGTTTTTTCATTGAATTTCATAGGTTCTTATTAGTGCAACTTAACCATAACGTCCCTGTAACACATTTTATTTTACTGAATTTTATAGGTTTTTATTAGTGCAACGTCACCATAACATCCTTTTCAAAAGATGAAGACCACTAGCATCTTAGGTCCTCAAAGTGGGAACCCCGGGTGTTAAAAAAAAAAGATTTTCTTTCCTACACCGGAAGGAAAATCTTTTACCAAGATGGCCACCATGGAAAGGGAAGGCGGGGTGTATAAAGTGAACACAACAGGGCATGAGCAGGGGGTGGGGGGAACAGGAGAGAGACACGGGGCATGAGCAGCGGGTGAGGGGGAACAGGGGAGACACAGGGCATGAGCGGGGGGTGGGGAGGAACACGAGGGAGACACGGGCATGATCGGGGGGTGGGGAGGAACACGAGGGAGACACGGGGCATGCGCGGGGGGTGGGGTGGAACAGGGCGCAAACGGGGCAAAAGCAGAGGGTGGGGGGAACACGAGAGAGACACGGGCATGAGCAGCGGGTGAGGGGGAACAGGGGAGACACAGGGCATGAGCGGGGGTGGGGAGGAACACGAGGGAGACACGGGCATGAGCGGGGGATGGGGAGGAACATGAGGGAGACACGGGGCATGAGCAAGGGGTGGGGTGGAACACGAGGGAGACACGGGGCATGAGCGGGGGGTGGGGGCGTAACAGGGGAGACACGGGACATGAGCGGGGGGTGGGGGAAACAGGGCACACACAGGGCATGAGCGGGGGGTGGGGGAATAGGGCACACACGGGGCAGGGGGTGGGGGAATAGGGCCCACACGGGGCATGAGCAGGAGTGGGGGGGAAAGGAGAGAGAAAAGGAGCATGAGCAGGGGGTGGGGGAACACGAGGGAGAAACAGGGCATGAGCAGGGGGTGGGGTGAACAGGAGATATTCGGGGCATGAGTAGGGGGTGAGGGGGTAAACGATGGAGACAGAGGGCATGAGTGAGGGTGGGGGGAACACGAGGGAGACACGGGGGATGGGGGCAACAGGAGACACACGGGGCATGAGCGGCGGGGTGAGGGGGTACACAAGGGAGACACGGGGCATGAGCGGGGGTTGGGGGGATTACGAGGGAGACACGGGGCATGAGCGGGGGTGGGGGGAACAGGGCACATGGGGCATGACCGGGGGTTGGGGGAACAGGGTGCGCACGGGGCATGAGCGGGGGTGGGGGAACAGGGTGCACACATGGGGCATGAGCGGGGGTGGGGGAACAGGCCACACACACGGGGCATGAGCGGGGGTGGGGGAACAGGGCGCACACATGGAGCATGAGCGGGGGTGGGGGAACAGGGCGCACACACGGGGCATGAGTGGGGGTGGGGGGGAAAGGAGAGAGACACGGGGCATGAGCGGGTGGTGGGGGAACATGAGGGGGACACGGGGAATGAGCGGGGGTGGGGGCAACAGGAGGCATGGGACATTAGCGGGGTGCGGGGGAACACAAGGGAGACACGGGGCATGAGCAGGGGTGGGGGGTAACACGAGGGAGACACGGGGCATGAGCAGGGGGCAGGGGGGTAACACGGGGCATGAGCGGGCAGGAGGGTGCAGGGAACACGAGGGAAACACGGGGCATGAGCAGGGGGTGGGGGTACAGGAGGGAAACATGGGGCATGAGCGGGGGTGGGGGGTGGGGGTACAGGAGGGAGACACGGGACATGACCGGAGGGTGGGGGGGCAACAGGAGACATGGGGCATGAGCGGGGGGTGGGGGGTACACGAGGGAAAGACGTGGCATGAGCGGGGGGTGGGGGAGAAGGGGAGAGACACATGGGGCATGAGCAGGGGGTGGGGGGAAAGGAGGGAGACACGGGGCATGAGCGGGGGGTGGGCGGAAGGGGAGAGAAACACGGTGCATGAGCGGGGAAGTGGGGGTAACACGAGGGATACACGGGGCATGTGCAGGGGTTGGGGGCAACAGGAGACACACGGGGCATGAGCGGGGGATGGGGGCAACAGGAGACACATGGGGCATGAGCAGGGGGGTGAGGGGGTACACGAGGGAGACACGGGGCATGAGCGGGGGGAACACGAGGAAGACATGGGGCATGAGCGGGGGTGGGGGGAACAGGGCACATGGGGCATGAGCGGGGGTGGGGGGGACAGGGCGCACACGGGGCATGAGCGGGGGTGGGAGAACAGGGCGCATACACGGGGCATGAGCAGGGGTGGGGGAACAGGGCGCGCACACGGGGCTTGAGCGGGGGCGGGGGGAAGGGGAGAGAGACACGGGGCATGAGCGGGGGTGGGGGCATGAGTGGGGGGTGGGGGAAGGGGAGAGACACAGGGCATGAGCGGGGGGTGGGGGAAAGGGGAGAGAGACATGGGGCATGAGCGGGGGTGGGGGGGAAGGGGAGAGACACACGGGGCGTGGGGGAGGGGAGAGACACATGGGGCATGAGCGGGGATTGGGGGGAAAGGAGAGACACACGGGGCATGAGCAGAGGGTGGGGGGAAGGGGAGAGACATACAGGGCATGAGCGGGGGGTGGAGGGAAGGGGATTGACACACGGGGCATGAGCGGGGAGTGGGGGAAGGGGAGAGACACACGGGGCAGGAGCGGGGGGTGGGGGGAAGGGGAGAGAGACACGGGGCATGAGCGGGGGTGGGGGGAACAGTAGGGAGACTCAGGGTATGTGCAGGGGGTAGGGGGGAAGGGGAGAGGCACACGGGGGGTGGGGGGAGGGGGAGAGACACACGGGGTATGTGCGGGGGTGGGGTGGAAGGAGAGAGACACATGGGGCATGAGCGGGGGGTGGGGGAAAGGAGGGAGACACACGGGCATGAGCGGGGGGTGGGGGGAAGGGGAGAGAGACATGGGGCATGAGCGGGGATTGGGGGGAAAGGAGAGACACACGGGGCATGAGCAGAGGGTGGGGGGAAGGGGAGAGACATACAGGGCATGAGCGGGGGGTGGAGGGAAGGTGATTGACACACGGGGCATGAGCGTGGAGTGGGGGAAGGGGAGAGACACACGGGGCAGGAGCGGGGGGTGGGGGGAAGGGGAGAGAGACACGGGGCATGAGCGGGGGTGGGGGGAACAGTAGGGAGACTCAGGGTATGTGCAGGGGGTAGGGGGGAAGGGGAGAGGCACACGGGGGGTGGGGGGAGGGGGAGAGACACACGGGGTATGTGCGGGGGTGGGGTGGAAGGGGAGAGACACATGGGGCATGAGCGGGGGGTGGGGGAAAGGAGGGAGACACACGGGCATGAGCGGGGGGTGGGGGGAAGGGGAGAGACACACGGGGCATGAGCGGGGGGTGGTGGGAACAGTAGGGAGACACTGGGCATGAGTGGGGGGTGGGGGGTAAGGGGGCAGACACGGGACATGAGCGGGGGGAATGGGATAGAGAAACAGAGCATGAGCAGGGGGTGAGAGGAACACACGGAGAATCAGTGAGGGGGGACCATGGGAGACACGGGCCGTGAGCGGGGGTGTGGGGGAACAAGAGTTAGACACGAGGGCCTGTGCCTCACAACCATTTCGTGGCCGACGCAGCCCACATCTACACTTTGCAGACAGCAGATCCCACTCAGATAAACAAAGTTGGTGGGCGTCTCTGAAAATAGACGCAATGCACGCTTCATGGCAGCCAATAGAAAAGCACGTCAGATGTCTGCGGACATCACGCAAGCTGCTTGCCCACGGTAGTGGCCTTGTAGTTATGGTTAAGCTGCTGTTTCCATAGGAAGAGCACTTTTTGGGCGGTTTATAACTTCGCTCCCCTTGGATGAATCCTCAACAAACTTTGCAAAAAAAGTATATGCCCCAAAACTTTTTTTTTCCCATAGACTGAATGGGGAAAAACTTTGCTCGCGCCTACAGCCCAAACCGCTGGACGGATTTTCACCAAATTTGGACCAGGAGTCGTGGCTTGGATTTGGTGAAAATCAGTTTTTTTTAAAAAAGACCAAAAAGTAGGTCATAAAAATTAGTGATATCTGTGTTCGGTCCACGGACACACTTCCCTATTCGCTCCGCGGACAGTGTCCTGATTGGCCAATCGGCTTGGGTGATAAAAAATGCGTGATGGACATGCGACGTGTTCACTGATTGGATGATGCAGAGCGTGGAGAGCGTCAGAATTTCGGTAGCGCCCGCCATCTTGGATTCGCGGACGTCCACGGACAGCGCGGTGAAACTTGGTTTATAATTTGCATTTAGTAGAGTGTGTTGGTGTGTGAGAGTGTTTGGGGAGGGTGGGAGAGTATGAGAGAGGTTAAATGTTGTGTTTGTTATGTGGTAGATGCTGTTGTTGTGTTCGATTTGTCCGCGGACAAAACGGCTGTTCTGGAATGTTCTAAATAACCTAAATGGGGGGGTGTTCTGAGGACGCAATATGAGTCAGTTTTGTTGGCAAGCAAGCTGAAACTGTTCTAAGAACACTTGCGGTGTACTGAAATGTTCATAGGGGGTGTCCTGAAGACGCTGTCCGTATTGTTAGTTGTCAAGTTTAAAGTGTTCTAGGAACACTCGCGGTGTCCTGAAATGTTCGTAGGGGGTGTCCTGAAGACGCTGTCCGTATTGTTCTCTGGCAAGTTGAATGTGTTCTAAGAACACTCGTGGTGTCCTGAAATGTTTGTAAATAAACAAAATGGGGGTGTCCTGAGGGCGCTGTCCGTATTGTTCGATGGCAAGTTGAATGTGTTCTAAGAACACTTGCGGTGTCCTGAAATGTTCGTAGGGGGTGTCCTGAAGACGCTGTCCGTATTGTTCTGTGACAAGTTGAATGTGTTCTAAGAACACTCGCGGTGTCCTGAAATGTTCGCAAATAAACAAAATGGGGGTGTCCAGAGGACGCTGTCCATATTGTTCTCTGGGAAGTTGAATGTGTTCTAAGAACACCCGTGGTGTCCTGAAATGTTCGTAAATAAACAAAATGGGGGTGTCCTGAGGACGCTGTCCGTATTGTTCGATGGCAAGTTGAATGTGTTTTAAGAACACTCGCGGTGTCCTGAAATGTTCAAAAATAAACAAAATGGGGGTGTCCTGAGGACGCTGTCCATATTGTTCAATGGCAAGTTGAATGTGTTCTAAGAACACTCACAGTGTCCTGAAATGTTCGCAAATAAGCAAAATGGGGGTGTTCTGAGGACGATGTCCGTATTGTTCGTTGTCAAGTTGAAAGTGTTCTAAGAACTGTCGCGGTGTCCTGAAATGTTGGAATGGGGTGTCCTGAAGACGCTGTCCGTATTGTTCGCTGGCAAGTTGAATGTGTTCTAAGAACACTTGTGGTGTCCTGAAGTGTTCGTAGGGGGTGTCCTGAAGACGCTGTCCGTATTGTTCTCTGGCAAGTTGAATGTGTTGTAAGAACACTCGTGGTGTCCTGAAATGTTTGTAAATAAACAAATTGGGGGTTTCCTGAGGACGCTGTCCGTATTGTTCGATGGCAAGTTGAATGTGTTCTAAGAACACTTGCGGTGTCCTGAAATGTTAGCAAATAAACAAAATGGAGGTGTTCTGAGGACACTGTCCGTATTGTTCGTTGTCAAGTTGAATGTGTTCTAAGAACACTCACAGTGTCCTGAAATGTTCGCAAATAAGCAAAATGGGGGTGTTCTGAGGACGATGTCCGTATTGTTCGTTGTCAAGTTGAAAGTGTTCTAAGAACTGTCGCGGTGTCCTGAAATGTTGGAATGGGGTGTCCTGAAGACGCTGTCCGTATTGTTCGCTGGCAAGTTGAATGTGTTCTAAGAACACTTGTGGTGTCCTGAAGTGTTCGTAGGGGGTGTCCTGAAGACGCTGTCCGTATTGTTCTCTGGCAAGTTGAATGTGTTGTAAGAACACTCGTGGTGTCCTGAAATGTTTGTAAATAAACAAATTGGGGGTTTCCTGAGGACACTGTCCGTATTGTTCGTTGTCAAGTTGAAAGTGTTCTAAGAACTGTCGTGGTGTCATGAAATGTTCGTAGGGGGTGTCCTGAAAACGCTGTCCGTATTGTCCGCTGGCAAGTTGAATGTGTTCTAAGAACACTAAAGGTTCCATAGGCCATAGTTGAAATGTTTGACTCTATGGGTGTGATATGCTGCGGTGGTTGTGGCCAGGGCATAAAGTGTTGGGTGCATGGTCATTTGGCCATGCACCCAAGACTCTATGTCCTGGCCACAACCACCACAGCATATCACACTCATAGTTGCTTATAACTTTGAGTCAAAAACAAATTTATAAGGAACAAAGTTATAAGCCACTATGGTTGTGATATGCTGTGATGGTTGTACTTATTATAATATACTTACTGTTTGGATTAGTAACTGGAGTACATGTATTTCTTGTTCATTTCTGTGATAAAAAGAAAATAGCATGTTACTATTAGTATTTTGTAATGACTTATTACATTGTATAATCGACATTTTTTTTTTATGGGCCCTCACATTTAGTAGATTACAAACCAGAGTACTGTGCAATTTGCTCAGTTTCTGTGTTTGTTGTTAAAATCATTGGGTCTGTGGGAGAAAAAAAAATCCATGTTGGATTAAAAAAAAACCCTTTTTCTGTTATGCTACAGTTTATTTGTTTGTTTGTTTTCAGTGTTCACTTGTTGTTTCCGGCTAATGCTTTATACATTGGTTTGTTGCAGTTTTTTGGAGCAGTAACATATTATTTATTTGTTTGGATATTGTAAAATTTTGGAGCAGTTAGATACCAGTAGGCGTATTCTAACTGTCTATTTTTTTTATATATTTTAGTGGTATTGATTTATCTGTTTGGATAAAATTTTGGGACAGTTAGATACCAATTGGCATATTCTAACTGTCTATTTTTTGCTCTAATTTAGTGGTATTCATTTATCTGATTAGTTGTTGTAGAATCTTTGGGCAGTTAGATAGCTTTTGGAATATTTTAACAGTTTATATTTTTTTACAAGTTTACTTAAGGTTTAAGTACAGTTTAGTTATCAAATTTTGGTTTTAAGAACATTAAATAATCGTTTGTAAGATTTGCTCTTAATCTCTGCTTTAGAGTAATGGTACTATCATTATATTCAAACCATCCACATGTCTTTTTTATATATGCAGTGTAGTGCCCTGAATTGGTTGTGGCTCCTGCGTGGTAGATTATACCTAATGTTGTGAAGGTTTTCTTACCAAGTGATATTTGACCATGTGTGAATCCAGTCAGCTTGCTGTTGTTTTTGGTACCATCTGCATTGTAAAGTAGAAGCATTAGTATTACGTATTTACTATGTGTTTGTATTACTAATGTGGAGCGATTATCCGAATTGCAGGTAGTACATAATCTACCATGGTTTGCATTTTGTACAAGTTGCTAAAATGGAATGGATTCACAATTAGGTATTGATATATATATGAAGCGTTCATTGGGGATTTGTTCATGTGTCACATTGTTGCAGAGAGTACATGTATGTTTCCACATGTGCGAAATCTGAAAGATTTCATTAATAGGTATGTTTTTATTTTCCAGTACTTGTAGTAAGTACATTAGAAATTCTTGTGGATCTTCCTGTGAGTTTATAGTGAATTTAACCATTCCAGCACAGTAGTCCAATTGTTTTCTTATTCCATAAACACGATACGTGTTATCAGGATTGTTTGTTGCATTTCTGTGAAGCACTAACATTTGCAAACACAATTGGTCTGTACCGTGTAAGTAAATGTTGTCAACAATTGATGGCAATTGAAATAGAATATTCATTGCTACATTTGCGTAGCAACTTACTCCAACTATATTTGAGAGTTTAAATGGACCAGGTAGTCCTGTATCAGATTGATTTTTTTTTAGTTTGTCTTCCTTCTTTGATGAAGTACCTGGTTTACTTTCCCTAATGGGTTATTTTATGTGTGTGGTACGTGATGAAGTTTTAGTTTCTTTTACTCTCTTTGGAGGATTTGCAGTGACATCCTGTTGCATTTCTGTTTGATTCAGTTTTCTTTTAGAACGCTTTACTTTTTGTGGTACAGAATATGTGTTTAGATGGGGGGTGTATAGTGAGCGAAGTCTATTGTATTCTAAAATGCAAGGAATATCAGCGTTCACTTTACTTCCATCAAAGTTGATTAGAAGTAGACCGTCAAGTGTACGTAAGCGTGATAGTGCTACGTAGCGCATGCCTTCTTTAAATACTGTGTTACCAATGTCTATCATTGCTTTGTCTAGTGTAAGACCTTGTGATTTATGAATGGTGTCTGCATATGCAAGAGTTAGAGAAAATTGTTCTCTGCGTAAATACATGTCTTTGAAGAGAAGGAGTCGAGCTGTTGAGCGTCCTATCCTTTTTACTTCTGAAAGTTTGTCAAAGAGAATATTGACAAACTGAATTTTGTTGTCACGTGGGTATGTTTGAAAGCCAACCACTGTACCCAGTGCTCCATTAACTAGTCCTTCGTCCACATCAAGGTTACGTTTAAGCTTTACTCTGCAATTTAAGGATAATTTTAATATCTTTTCCAAGCCTGCTGTGTTTGAGATTGATTTTTCTAAACTATTTAGACTTGTTGTGGCTTGGTCTCACATGGGTAGTGTCATACCATGTACATCTAGTTTGCCTGTGGTGCTAATTTCCATTATTGGTTGCATTTCTTTACTTAACATTATTTCATTGAATTTTAAACAGCTTGCAAGAGTTGGCATTAAGGCCATACAATTGACATTTTTGTGGGCTAATTGTTCCATACCATCTGTAGCACATGCATTACCACCATAAAGTGCATGAATGTGTCGGGTTTTCAATATTGCTTCTGCTTCTTTCGAAAGTATACCAACTCTGATACTTTTAAAGATGTTGGCATAAGTGAGATCTGCAGATTGCCGCATGTTTTCTGTTAATTCTCTTTATTGGAAATGTTGCCAAAGGTTGACATTTCCAATTCTGCCAACAGTTTTACGGCAGAGTTTGTGTCCTAATGTTTTAAAAATAGACTCACTTTTTACTGGTGTTAATTAAAGAAGATCTCCGAAAACAATAATGTGAGACACGGGGCATGAGCGGGGGGTGGGGGGAAAGAAGGGAGACACAGGGCATGAGCAGGGGGTGGGGGGTGGAAAGAAGGGAGACACGGGGCATGAGCCGGGGGTGGAGGGAAGAATGGAGACACGGAGCATCAGCAGGTTGGTGGGAGGGAGAAAGGAAACACGGGGCATGAGCAGGGGGTGGGGGGGCAAGAAGTGAGACACGGGGCATGAGCGGGGGTGGAAAGAAGGGAGACACGGGGCATGAGCAGGGGGTGGGGGGAAAGAAGGGAGACACAGGGCATGAGCAGGGGATGGGGCTGGGAAACAGGGAGACACGGGGCATGAACGGGAAAGAAGGGAGACACGGGGCATGAGCAGGGGAAGAAGGAAGACATGGGGCATGAGCGGGGTGTGGGGGGTAAGAAGGGAGACGGGGCATGAGCGGGGAGAAAAGGAGGGAGACATACACGGAGCATAAGCCGGGGTGGGGGTGAACAGGAGAGACACGGGGCATGAGCGGGGGTAGGGCAAGGTGGGGCCCCCACCCCCGCTCATGCCCCATGTCTGCCCTGTTCCAACAGTGCTGACACGGTGCATGAGCGGGGGGTTGGATGGGAAGAAGGGAGACATGGGGCATGAGAAGGGAGTGGGGGGGAAAAAGGAAGACATGGGGCATGAGTGGGGGGTGGGGGTGGGAAAGGAGGGAGACACGGGACATGAGCGGGGGGTGGGGGGAAAGGAGGGAGACACAGGGCATGAACGGGGGGTGGTGGGGAGAAGGGAGACACGGGGCATGAACGGGGGGTGGGGGAGAAGGGAGACATGGGCATGAGTGGGGGTTGGGGGAAAGAAAGAAAACACGGGGCATGAGCGGGGGTGGGGGGGAAAGAAGGGAGACACGGGGAATGAGCGGAGGGTGGGGGGCAAAGAAGGGAGACACGGGGCATGAGCGGGGGTGGGGGGGAGAAGGAAGACACGGGGCATGAGCGGGGGTGGGGGGGAGAAGGGAGACACGGGGCATGTGCGGGGGGTGGGGAGAAAGATGGGAGACACGGGGCACAAGCAGGGGTGGGGGGAAAGGAGGGAGACACGAGGCATGAGCGGGGGGTGGGGGGAAACAGGGCACACATGGGGCATGAGCGGGGGGTGGGGGGAACAGGGCATACACGGGGCATGAGCGATAGTGGGGGGAAAGGGCACACACGGGGCATGAGCAGGGGGTGGGGGAACGGGAGGAACACACGGAGCATCAGAGGGGGGTGGGGGAACAGGGGAGACACAGGGTATGAGCAGGGATGTGGGGGGAAACAGGGCACACACGGGGCAAGAGGGGGGGTGGGGGGAACAGGGCACACACATTGCATGAGCGGGGGGTGGGGGTGGGAAAGGAGGGAGACACGGGACATGAGCGGGGGGTGGGGGGAAAGGAGGGAGACACAGGGCATGAACGGGGGTGGTGGGGAGAAGGGAGACACGGGGCATGAACGGGGGGTGGGGGGAGAAGGGAGACATGGGCATGAGTGGGGATGGGGGAAAGGAGGGAGACATGGGGCATGAGCGGGATTTGGGAGAATACAAGGGAGACACAGGGCATGAGCAGGGGGTGGGGGGGAGAAGGAAGACACAGGGCATGAGCGGGGGGTGGGGAGAAAAATGGGAGACACGGGGCATGAGCGGGGGTGGGGGGAAAGGAGGGAGTCACGGGGCATGAGCGGGGGTGGGGGGAAAGATGGGAGACACGGTGCATGAGCGGGTGATGGGGGAAAAAGGGAGACACGGGGCATGAGCGGGGGGTGTGGGGGGAGAAGGGAGACACGGGGCATGAGCGGGGGTGGGGGGGAGAAGGAAGACACGGGGCATGAGCGAGGGGGGGAGGGTGGAAAGAAGGGAGACACAGGGCATGAGCGAGTGGTGGGGGAGGAGAAGGGAGACACGGGGCATGAGCGGGGGGTGGGGGGAAGAAGGGAGACACGGTGCATGAGCGGGGGTGGGGGTAAAGAAGGGAGACACGGGGCATGAGCGAGGGGTGCGGGAGGAGAAGGGAGACACGGATCATGAGCAGGGGGTGGGGGGTGGAAAGAAGGGAGACACGGGGCATGAGTGGGGGGTGGGGGGAAGGGTAGAGAGACACGGGGCATGGGCGGGGGGTGGGGGGAAGGGGAGAGAGACACGGGGCATGAGCGGGGGTGGGGGGAAGGGGAGAGAGACACGGGGCATGAGCGGGGGGTCGGGGGAAGGGGAGAGAGACACGGGGCATAAGCGCGGGTTGGGGGAAGGGGAGAGAGACAAGGGCATGAGCGGGGGTGGGGGGAAGGAGAGAGACACGGGGCATGAGCGGGGGTGGGGAGTAACAGGGGAGACAGGGCATGGGTGGGAGGTAACACAAGGGAGACACAGGGCATGAGCGGGGGTGGGGGCGTAACACAAGGGAGACACGGGGCATGAGCAGGGGGTGGGGGGTAACACACGGCAGACACGGGGCATGAGTGGGGGCTGGGGGGGTAACACAAGGGAGACACGGGGCATGAGCTGGGGGTGGGGGGTATCACAAGGGAGACACAGGGCATCAGCAAGGAAGGGGGTAACACGGGAGACACGGGGCATGAGCGGGGGGCTTTGGGGAATAGGGGAGACACAGGGCATGAGCAGGGGGTGGGGGGAAGTGGAGAGAGGCACGGGGCATGAGCGGGGGGTGGGGGGAGGGGTAGAGAGACACGGGGCATTAGCAGGGGGTGGAGGGGAAGGGGATAGACACACGGGGCATGAGCGGGGGAAGGGGAGAGACACACAGGGCATGAGCGGGGGGTGGGAGGGAAGGGGAGAGAGACATGGGGCATGAGCGGGGGTGGGGGGAACAGTAGGGAGACACGGGGCATGAGCGGGGGGTGGGGGGTTAGGGGAGAGACACACAGGGCGTGAGCGGGGGTGGAGGGGAAGGGGAGAGACACACGGGGCATGAGCGGGGGGTGGGGGAAGGGGAGAGACACGGGGCATGAGCAGGGGGTGGGGGGAAAGGAGGGAGACACGGGACATTATTGGGGGGTGGGGGGAAGGGGAGAGACACACGCGGCATGAGCAGGGGGTGGGGGGGAAGGGGAGAGAGACACGGGGCATGAGCGGGGGGTGGGGGTAAGGGGAGAGAGACATGGGGCATGAGCGGGGGTTTGGGGGGAAGTGGAGAGACACACGGGGCATGAGCAGAGGGTGGGGGGAAGGGGAGAGACATACAGGGCATGAGCGGGGGGTGGAGGGAAGGGGATTGACACACGGGGCATGAGCGGGGAGTGGGGGAAGGGGAGAGACACACGGGGCAGGAGCGGGGGGTGGGGGGAAGGGGAGAGAGACACGGGGCATGAGCGGGGGTGGGGGGAACAGTAGGGAGACTCAGGGTATGTGCAGGGGGTAGGGGGGAAGGGGAGAGGCACACGGGAGGTGGGGGGAGGTGGAGAGACACACGGGGTATGTGCGGGGGTGGGGTGGAAGGGGAGAGATACATGGGGCATGAGCGGGGGGTGGGGGAAAGGAGGGAGACACACGGGCATGAGCGGGGGGTGGGGGGAAGGGGAGAGAGACATGGGGCATGAGCAGGGGGTGAGGGGGAAGGGGAGAGACACACGGGGCATGAGCGGGGGGTGGTGGGAACAGTAGGGAGACACTGGGCATGAGTGGGGGGTAAGGGGGGAGACACGGGACATGAGCGGGGGGAATGGGATAGAGAAACAGAGCATGAGCAGGGGGTGAGAGGAACACACGGAGAATCAGTGAGGGGGGACCATGGGAGACACGGGCCGTGAGCGGGGGTGTGGGGGAACAAGAGAGAGACACGAGGGCCTGTGCCTCACAACCTTTTCGTGGCCGACGCAGCCCACATCTACACTTTGCAGACAGCAGATCCCACTCAGATAAACAAAGTTGGTGGGCGTCTCTGAAAATAGACGCAATGCACGCTTCATGGCAGCCAATAGAAAAGCACGTCAGATGTCTGCGGACATCACGCAAGCTGCTTGCCCACGGTAGTGGCCTTGTAGTTATGGTTAAGCTGCTGTTTCCATAGGAAGAGCACTTTTTGGGCGGTTTATAACTTCGCTCCCCTTGGATGAATCCTCAACAAACTTTGCAAAAAAAGTATATGCCCCAAAACTTTTTTTTTCCCATAGACTGAATGGGGAAAAACTTTGCTCGCGCCTACAGCCCAAACCGCTGGACGGATCTTCACCAAATTTGGACCAGGAGTCGTGGCTTGGTCCCGAAAGCGTGCTTTTGCAGATTTGGTGAAAATCAGTTTTTTTTTAAAAAGACCAAAAAGTAGGTCATAAAAATTAGTGATATCTATGTTCAGTCCACGGACACACTTCCCTATTCGCTCCGCGGACAGTGTCCTGATTGGCCAATCGGCTTGGGTGATAAAAAATGCGTGATGGACATGCGACGTGTTCACTGATTGGATGATGCAGAGCGTGGAGAGCGTCAGAATTTCGGTAGCGCCCGCCATCTTGGATTCGCGGACGTCCACGGACAGCGCGGTGAAACTTGGTTTATAATTTGCATTTAGTAGAGTGTGTTGGTGTGTGAGAGTGTTTGGGGAGGGTGGGAGAGTATGAGAGAGGTTAAATGTTGTGTTTGTTATGTGGTAGATGCTGTTGTTGTGTTCGATTTGTCCGCGGACAAAACGGCTGTTCTGGAATGTTCTAAATAACCTAAATGGGGGGGTGTTCTGAGCACGCAATATGAGTCAGTTTTGTTGGCAAGCAAGCTGAAACTGTTCTAAGAACACTTGCGGTGTACTGAAATGTTCATAGGGGGTGTCCTGAAGACGCTGTCCGTATTGTTAGTTGTCAAGTTTAAAGTGTTCTAGGAACACTCGCGGTGTCCTGAAATGTTCGTAGGGGGTGTCCTGAAGACGCTGTCCGTATTGTTCTCTGGCAAGTTGAATGTGTTCTAAGAACACTCGCGGTGTCCTGAAATGTTTGTAAATAAACAAAATGGGGGTGTCCTGAGGGCGCTGTCCGTATTGTTCGATGGCAAGTTGAATGTGTTCTAAGAACACTTGCGGTGTCCTGAAATGTTCGTAGGGGGTGTCCTGAAGACGCTGTCCGTATTGTTCTGTGACAAGTTGAATGTGTTCTAAGAACACTCGCGGTGTCCTGAAATGTTCGCAAATAAACAAAATGGGGGTGTCCAGAGGACGCTGTCCATATTGTTCTCTGGGAAGTTGAATGTGTTCTAAGAACACCCGTGGTGTCCTGAAATGTTCGTAAATAAACAAAATGGGGGTGTCCTGAGGACGCTGTCCGTATTGTTCGATGGCAAGTTGAATGTGTTTTAAGAACACTCGCGGTGTCCTGAAATGTTCAAAAATAAACAAAATGGGGGTGTCCTGAGGACGCTGTCCATATTGTTCAATGGCAAGTTGAATGTGTTCTAAGAACACTCACAGTGTCCTGAAATGTTCGCAAATAAGCAAAATGGGGGTGTTCTGAGGACGATGTCCGTATTGTTCGTTGTCAAGTTGAAAGTGTTCTAAGAACTGTCGCGGTGTCCTGAAATGTTGGAATGGGGTGTCCTGAAGACGCTGTCCGTATTGTTCGCTGGCAAGTTGAATGTGTTCTAAGAACACTTGTGGTGTCCTGAAGTGTTCGTAGGGGGTGTCCTGAAGACGCTGTCCGTATTGTTCTCTGGCAAGTTGAATGTGTTGTAAGAACACTCGTGGTGTCCTGAAATGTTTGTAAATAAACAAATTGGGGGTTTCCTGAGGACGCTGTCCGTATTGTTCGATGGCAAGTTGAATGTGTTCTAAGAACACTTGCGGTGTCCTGAAATGTTAGCAAATAAACAAAATGGAGGTGTTCTGAGGACACTGTCCGTATTGTTCGTTGTCAAGTTGAAAGTGTTCTAAGAACTGTCGTGGTGTCCTGAAATGTTCGTAGGGGGTGTCCTGAAAACGCTGTCCGTATTGTTCGCTGGCAAGTTGAATGTGTTCTAAGAACACTAAAGGTTCCATAGGCCATAGTTGAAATGTTTGACTCTATGGGTGTGATATGCTGCGGTGGTTGTGGCCAGGGCATAAAGTGTTGGGTGCATGGTCATTTGGCCATGCACCCAAGACTCTATGTCCTGGCCACAACCACCACAGCATATCACACTCATAATTGCTTATAACTTTGAGTCAAAAACAAATTTATAAGGAACAAAGTTATAAGCCACTATGGTTGTGATATGCTGCGATGGTTGTACTTATTATAATATACTTACTGTTTGGATTAGTAACTGGAGTACATGTATTTCTTGTTCATTTCTGTGATAAAAAGAAAATAGCATGTTACTATTAGTATTTTGTAATGACTTATTACATTGTATAATCGACATTTTTTTTTTATGGGCCCTCACATTTAGTAGATTACAAACCAGAGTACTGTGCAATTTGCTCAGTTTCTGTGTTTGTTGTTAAAATCATTGGGTCTGTGGGAGAAAAAAAAATCCATGTTGGATTAAAAAAAAACCCTTTTTCTGTTATGCTACAGTTTATTTGTTTGTTTGTTTTCAGTGTTCACTTGTTGTTTCCGGCTAATGCTTTATACATTGGTTTGTTGCAGTTTTTTGGAGCAGTAACATATTATTTATTTGTTTGGATATTGTAAAATTTTGGAGCAGTTAGATACCAGTAGGCGTATTCTAACTGTCTATTTTTTTTATATATTTTAGTGGTATTAATTTATCTGTTTGGATAAAATTTTGGGACAGTTAGATACCAATTGGCATATTCTAACTGTATATTTTTTGCTCTAATTTAGTGGTATTCATTTATCTGATTAGTTGTTGTAGAATCTTTGGGCAGTTAGATAGCTTTTTGAATATTTTAACAGTTTATATTTTTTTACAAGTTTACTTAAGGTTTAAGTACAGTTTAGTTATCAAATTTTGGTTTTAAGAACATTAAATAATCATTTGTAAGATTTGCTGGTAATCTCTGCTTTAGAGTAATGGTACTATCATTATATTCAAACCATCCGCATGTCTTTTTTATATATGCAGTGTAGTGCCCTGAATTGGTTGTGGCTCCTGCGTGGTAGATTATACCTAATGTTGTGAAGGTTTTCTTACCAAGTGATATTTGACCATGTGTGAATCCAGTCAGCTTGCTGTTGTTTTTGGTACCATCTGCATTGTAAAGTAGAAGCATTAGTATTACGTATTTACTATGTGTTTGTATTACTAATGTGGAGCGATTATCCGAATTGCAGGTAGTACATAATCTACCATGGTTTGCATTTTGTACAAGTTGCTGAAATGGAATGGATTCACAATTAGGTATTGATATATATATGAAGCGTTCATTGGGGATTTGTTCATGTGTCACATTGTTGCAGATAGTACATGTATGTTTCCACATGTGCGAAATCTGAAAGATTTCATTAATAGGTATGTTTTTATTTTCCAGTACTTGTAGTAAGTACATTAGAAATTCTTGTGGATCTTCCTGTGAGTTTATAGTGAATTTAACCATTCCAGCACAGTAGTCCAATTGTTGTCTTATTCCATAAACACGATACGTGTTATCAGGATTGTTTGTTGCATTTCTGTGAAGCACTAACATTTGCAAACACAATTGGTCTGTACCGTGTAAGTAAATGTTGTCAACAATTGATGGCAATTGAAATAGAATATTCATTGCTACATTTGCGTAGCAACTTACTCCAACTATATTTGAGAGTTTAAATGGACCAGGTAGTCCTGTATCAGATTGATTTTTTTTTAGTTTGTCTTCCTTCTTTGATGAAGTACCTGGTTTACTTTCCCTAATGGGTTATTTTATGTGTGTGGTACGTGATGAAGTTTTAGTTTCTTTTACTCTCTTTGGAGGATTTGCAGTGACATCCTGTTGCATTTCTGTTTGATTCAGTTTTCTTTTAGAACGCTTTACTTTTTGTGGTACAGAATATGTGTTTAGATGGGGGGTGTATAGTGAGCGAAGTCTATTGTATTCTAAAATGCAAGGAATATCAGCGTTCACTTTACTTCCATCAAAGTTGATTAGAAGTAGACCGTCAAGTGTACGTAAGCGTGATAGTGCTACGTAGCGCATGCCTTCTTTTAATACTGTGTTACCAATGTCTATCATTGCTTTGTCTAGTGTAAGACCTTGTGATTTATGAATGGTGTCTGCATATGCAAGAGTTAGAGAAAATTGTTCTCTGCGTAAATACATGTCTTTGAAGAGAAGGAGTCGAGCTGTTGAGCGTCCTATCCTTTTTACTTCTGAAAGTTTGTCAAAGAGAATATTGACAAACTGAATTTTGTTGTCACGTGGGTATGTTTGAAAGCCAACCACTGTACCCAGTGCTCCATTAACTAGTCCTTCGTCCACATCAAGGTTACGTTTAAGCTTTACTCTGCAATTTAAGGATAATTTTAATATCTTTTCCAAGCCTGCTGTGTTTGAGATTGATTTTTCTAAACTATTTAGACTTGTTGTGGCTTGGTCTCACATGGGTAGTGTCATACCATGTACATCTAGTTTGCCTGTGGTGCTAATTTCCATTATTGGTTGCATTTCTTTACTTAACATTATTTCATTGAATTTTAAACAGCTTGCAAGAGTTGGCATTAAGGCCATACAATTGACATTTTTGTGGGCTAATTGTTCCATACCATCTGTAGCACATGCATTACCACCATAAAGTGCATGAATGTGTCGGGTTTTCAATATTGCTTCTGCTTCTTTCGAAAGTATACCAACTCTGATACTTTTAAAGATGTTGGCATAAGTGAGATCTGCAGATTGCCGCCTGTTTTCTGTTAATTCTCTTTATTGGAAATGTTGCCAAAGGTTGACATTTCCAATTCTGCCAACAGTTTTACGGCAGAGTTTGTGTCCTAATGTTTTAAAAATAGACTCACTTTTTACTGGTGTTAATTAAAGAAGATCTCCGAAAACAATAATGTGAGACACGGGGCATGAGCGGGGGGTGGGGGGAAAGAAGGGAGACACAGGGCATGAGCAGGGGGTGGGGGGTGGAAAGAAGGGAGACACGGGGCATGAGCGGGGGGTGGGGGGAAGAAGGGAGACACGGGGCATCAGCAGGGGGTGGGAGGGAGAAAGGAAACACGGGGCATGAGCAGGGGGTGGGGGGGCAAGAAGTGAGACACGGGGCATGAGCGGGGGTGGAAAGAAGGGAGACACGGGGCATGAGCAGGGGGTGGGGGGAAAGAAGGGAGACACAGGGCATGAGCAGGGGATGGGGCTGGGAAACAGGGAGACACGGGGCATGAACGGGAAAGAAGGGAGACACGGGGCATGAGCAGGGGAAGAAGGAAGACATGGGGCATGAGCGGGGGGTGGGGGGTAAGAAGGGAGACGGGGCATGAGCGGGGGGAAAAGGAGGGAGACATACACGGAGCATGAGCCGGGGTGGGGGTGAACAGGAGAGACACGGGGCATGAGCGGGGGTAGGGCAAGGTGGGGCCCCCCCCCGCTCATGCCCCATGTCTGCCCTGTTCCAACAGTGCTGACACGGGGCATGAGCGGGGGGTTGGATGGGAAGAAGGGAGACATGGGGCATGAGAAGGGAGTGGGGGGGAAAAAGGAAGACATGGGGCATGAGCGGGGGGTGGGGGTGGGAAAGGAGGGAGACACGGGACATGAGCGGGGGGTGGGGGGAAAGGAGGGAGACACAGGGCATGAACGGGGGTGGTGGGGAGAAGGGAGACACGGGGCACGAACGGGGGGTGGGGGAGAAGGGAGACATGGGCATGAGTGGGGGTTGGGGGAAAGAAAGAAAACACGGGGCATGAGCGGGGGTGGGTGGGAAAGAAGGGAGACATGGGGCATGAGCGGAGGGTGGGGGGCAAAGAAGGGAGACACGGGGCATGAGCGGGGGTGGGGGGGAGAAGGAAGACACGGGGCATGAGCGGGGGTGGGGGGGAGAAGGGAGACACGGGGCATGTGCGGGGGGTGGGGAGAAAGATGGGAGACACGGGGCACAAGCAGGGGTGGGGGGAAAGGAGGGAGACACGAGGCATGAGTGGGGGGAAACAGGGCACACATGGGGCATGAGCGGGGGGTGGGGGGAACAGGGCATACACGGGGCATGAGCGATAGTGGGGGGAAAGGGCACACACGGGGCATGAGCAGGGGGTGGGGGAACGGGAGGAACACACGGAGCATCAGCGGGGGGTGGGGGAACAGGGGAGACACAGGGTATGAGCAGGGATGTGGGGGGAAACAGGGCCCACACGGGGCAAGAGGGAGGGTGGGGGGAACAGGGCACACACAGGGCATGAGCGGGGGGTGGGGGTGGGAAAGGAGGGAGACACGGGACATGAGCGGGGGGTGGGGGGAAAGGAGGGAGACACAGGGCATGAACGGGGGGTGGTGGGGAGAAGGGAGACACGGGGCATGAACGGGGGGTGGGGGGAGAAGGGAGACATGGGCATGAGTGGGGATGGGGGGAAAGGAGGGAGACATGGGGCATGAGCGGGATTTGGGAGAATACAAGGGAGACACAGGGCATGAGCAGGGGGTGGGGGGGAGAAGGAAGACACAGGGCATGAGCGGGGGGTGGGGAGAAAAATGGGAGACACGGGGCATGAGCGGGGGTGGGGGGAAAGGAGGGAGTCACGGGGCATGAGCGGGGGGTGGGGGGAAAGATGGGAGACACGGTGCATGAGCGGGTGATGGGGGAAAAAGGGAGACACGGGGCATGAGCGGGGGGCGTGGGGGGAGAAGGGAGACACGGGGCATGAGCGGGGGTGGGGGGGAGAAGGAAGACACGGGGCATGAGCGAGGGGGGGAGGGTGGAAAGAAGGGAGACACAGGGCATGAGCGAGTGGTGGGGGAGGAGAAGGGAGACACGGGGCATGAGCGGGGGGTGGGGGGAAGAAGGGAGACACGGTGCATGAGCGGGGGTGGGGGTAAAGAAGGGAGACACGGGGCATGAGCGAGGGGTGCGGGAGGAGAAGGGAGACACGGATCATGAGCAGGGGGTGGGGGGTGGAAAGAAGGGAGACACGGGGCATGAGCGGGGGTGGGGTGAGAAAGGAGACACGGGGCATGAGCGGGGGTTGGGGGGGTGGTCGGGAAGAAGGGAGACATGGTGCATGAGCAGGGGGTGGGGGTGGAAGAAGGAAGACATGGGGCATGAGCGGGGTGGGGGGAAGAAGGGAGACACGGGGCATGAGTGGGGGGTGGGGGGTACAGGAGGGAGACACAGGGCAAGAGCAGGGGGTGGGGGGGTACAAGAGGGAGTCAGGGGGCCTGAGCGAGGGTGGGGGGAAAGATGGGAGACACGGTGCATGAGCGGGTGATGGGGGGAAAAAGGGAGACACGGGGCATGAGCGGGGGTGTGGGGGGAGAAGGGAGACACGGGGCATAAGCGGGAGTGGGGGGGAGAAGGAAGACACGGGGCATGAGCGAGGGGGGGAGGGTGGAAAGAAGGGAGACACAGGGCATGAGCGAGTGGTGGGGGAGGAGAAGGGAGACACGGGGCATGAGCGGGGGGTGGGGGGAAGAAGGGAGATACGGTGCATGAGCGGGGGTGGGGGTAAAGAAGGGAGACACGGGGCATGAGCGAGGGGTGCGGGAGGAGAAGGGAGACACGGGTCATGAGCAGGGGGTGGGGGGTGGAAAGAAGGGAGACACGGGGCATGAGCGGGGGGTGGGGTGAGAAAGGAGACACGGGGCATGAGCGGGGGGTGGGGGGGTGGGGGGGAAGAAGGGAGACACAGGCATGAATGGGAGGGTAGGGGGGAAGAAGGGAGACACGGGGCATGAGCAAGCGGTGGGAGGAAGAAGGAAGACACGGGGCATGAGCGGGGGGTGGGGGGAAAGAAGGGAGACACGGGGCATGAGCGGGGGGTGGGGGGAAGAACGGAGACACGGGGCATGAACGGGGGGTGGGCGGAAGAAGGGAGACACGGGGCATGAGCGGGGGGTGAGGGGAAGAAGGAAGACACGGGGCATGAACGGGGGTGGGGGGGAAGGAAGACACAGGGCATGAGCGGGGTGTGGGGGGAAGAAGGGAGACACGGGGCATGAGCGGGGGGTGGAGGGGGAAAGAAGAGGAAGACACGGGGCATGAGCGTGGGGTGGAGGGGGAAAGAAGAGGAAGACACGGGGCATGAGCGTGGGGTGGGGGGCAGAAGGGAGACACAGGGCATGAGCGGGGGTGGGGGGAGAAGGGAGACATTGGGCATGAGCGGGGGTGTGGGGGAACATGGGAGACACGGGGCATGAGCGGGGGTGGGGGGAAACAGGGCACACACAGGGCATGAGGGGGGATGGGGAAACAGGGCACACACGTGGCATGAGCGGGTGGTAGGGGTGGGAAAGGAGGGAGACACGGGACATGAGCGGGGGTGGGGGGAAAGGAGGGAGACACGGGGCATGAGCGGGGGAGGGAACAGAGGAGACACAGGGCATGAGCAGGGGTGAGGAGAACAGAGGAGAGACAGGGCATGAGCGGGGGTGGGGGAAGGGGAGAGACACATGGGGCATGAGTGGGGGCTGCGGGGAGGAGAGAGACACACGGGGCATGAGCGGGGATGGGGGAGTTGAGAGACACACGGGGCATGAGCGGGGGATTGGGGGAGGGGAGAGACACACGGGGCATGAGGCGGTGGTGGGGGGGAGGGGAGAGACACACGGGGCATGAGTGGGGGGTGGGAGAGAAGGGGAGACAGACAAAAACACAGACCTGAGTTTGTGTGCAGGCGGCAGATCCCGCTCCTCAGCCCTCCGCTGGCCACCGTGTGCCGATGGGGTGAGTTGGGGCATGAGGAACAGGGGAGACACGGAGCATGAGTGGGGGATGGGGGAAGAAGGGAGACATGGGGCATGAGCGGGGGGTGGAGGGGGAAAGAAGAGGAAGACACGGGGCATGAGCGTGGGGTGGGGGGCAGAAGGGAGACACAGGGCATGAGCGGAGGGTGGGGGGAGAAGGGAGACATGGGGCATGAGCAGGGGTGTGGGGGAACAGGGGAGACACAGGCATGAGCGGGGGTGGGGGGGAAACAGGGCACAAACGGGGAATGAGGGGGGATATGGGGAAACAGGGCACACACGTGGCATGAGCAGGTGGTAGGGGTGGGAAAGGAGGGAGACACGGGACATGAGCGGGGGTGGGGGGAAAGGAGGGAGACACAGGGCATGAGCGGGGAAGGGAACAGAGGAGACACAGGGCATGAGCAGGGGTGGGGGGAACAGAGGAGACACAGGGCATGAGCGGGGTGGGGGGAAGGGGAGAGACACACGGGGCATGAGCGGGGGGTGGGGGGAGGGGGAGAGACACACGGGGCATGAGTGTGGGCTGGGGGGAGGAGAGAGACACATGGGGCATGAGCGGGGGGTGGGGGGAGGGGAGAGACACACGGGGCATGAGCAGGGGATTGGGGGAGGGGAGAGACACACAGGGCATGAGGCGGTGGTGGGGGGGAGGGGAGAGACACATGGGGCATGAGTGGAGGGTGGGAGAGAAGGGGAGACAGACAAAAACACAGACCTGAGTTTGTGTGCAGGCGGCAGATCCCGCTCCTCGGCCCTCCGCTAGCCACCGTGTGCCGATGGGGTGAGCGGGGGCTGGAGGAACAGGGGAGACACGGAGCATGAGCGGGGGATGGGGGGAAGAAGGGAGACACGGGGCATGAGCAAGGGATGTGGGAAGAAGGGAGACACGGGGCATGAGCGGGGGGTGGGGGGGAAAGAAGGGAGACACGGGGCATGAGCCAGGGGTGGGGGGAAGAAGGGAGACAAAGGGCATGAACGGGGGTGGGTGGGAAGAAGGGAGACACAGGGCATGAGTGGGGGGTGGGGGGGAAAGAAGGAAGACACGGGGCATGAGCGGGGGTGGGGGGAGAAGGGAGACACGGGGCATGAGCGGGGGGTGGGGAGAAAGATGGGAGACACGGGGCACGAGTGGGGATGGGGGGAAAGGAGGGAGATACGGGGCATGAGCGGGGTGTATGGGAATACAAGGGAGACACGGGGCATGAGCGGGGGGTGGGAGGGAGAAGGAAGACACAGGGCATGAGCAGGGGGTGGAGGGGAAGAAGGGAGACACGGGGCATGAGCAGGGGGTGGGGAGAAAGATGGGAGACACGGGGCATGAGCGGGGGTTGGGGGAACAGGGCACACATGAGGCATGAGCGGGAGTGGTGTGGGACAGGGCACACATGGGGCATGAGCGGGGGTGGGGGGAACAGGGCACACATGGGGCATGAGCGGGAGTGGGGTGGGACAGGGAACACACGGGGCATGAGCATGAGGTGGGGGAACGGGAGGAACACACGGAGCATCAGCGGGGGGTGGGGGGAACAGGGGAGACACTGGGCATGAGCAGGGGTGTGGGGGGGAAACAGGGCACACACGGGGCATGAGGGGGGGTGGGTGGGAACAGGGCACACACGGGGCATGAGCGGGGGGTGGGGGTGGGAAAGGAGGGAGACACGGGGCATGTGCGGGGTGGGGGGAGGGGAGAGACACATGGGGCATGAGCGGGGGGTGGGGGGGAGGGGAGAGACACACTGGGCATGAGCGGGGGGAGGGGAGAGACACACAGGGCATGAGTTTGGGTGGTGGGTAGGGGAGAGACACATGGGGCATGAGCGGGGGGTGGGGGGAAGGGGAGAGACACACGGGGCATGAGCGGGGGTGGGGGAAGGGGAGAGACACACGGGGTATGAGCGGGGGGTAGGGGGAACGGAGAGAGACACACGGGGCATGAGCGGGGGTGCGGGGAGGGGAGAGACACACAGGGCATGAGCAGGGGTCGGGGGGGAGGGGAGAGACACACGGGGCATGAGCGGGATGGAGGGGTGAGACACACAGGGCATGAGTGGGGGTGTTGGGGAGGGGAGAGACACACGGGGCATGAGCGGGGGGTGGGGGGAAGGGGAGAGACACACGGGGCATGAGCGGGGGGTGGGGGAAGGGGAAAGACACACAGGGTATGAGCGGGGGCTAGGGGTAAAGGAGGGAGACACACGGGGCATGAGCGGGGGTGGGGGGAGGGGAGAGACACATGGGGCATGAGCGGGGGGTGGGCGGGAGGGATAGACATACGGGGCATGAGCGTGGGGTGTGCGGGAGATATAGACACACGGGGCATGAGCAGGGGGTGGGCGGGAGGGATAGACACACGGGGCAGGAGCAGACATGAGTTTGTGTGCAGGCAGCAGATCCCGCTTCTCGGCCCTCCGCTGGCCACTGTGTGCCGATGGCATGAGCGGGGGGCTGGAGGAACAGGGGAGACACGGAGCATGAGTGCGGGTGGGGGGGACAAGAAGGACACACGGGGCATGAGCGGGGGGTGGAAGGAACAGGAGACAGACACGGGCATGAGCGGGGGTGGGGGACTTACTGTGCAGGCGGCAGATCCCGCTCCTGCTGACCTGACAAAGCCTCTCATGCGAGGAACAAAGATGGCGGGCGTCTCTGAAACCACGAAGCACTGCACGTTTTCACCGCATCCAATGAGAGAGAACGTCAGATGTCCGCGGACATCACTCAAGCTGCTTGCCCAATCACCGTCCTGTCCGAAGCGAAGCGGACACAGATATCACTCATATCAATGACATTTGTGATGTCATCTTTGATGTCCTGGTTGTTAGTCTTAGCAGTGCACGGTGGTGGCGCGAGTTATGGTTGCTTAGCTTACCATAACTGGCGAATTTCAGGGGTTTTTCGGTTTTACTTGGAACCACAACGTCCCTTTAACAAAGTTTTTTCACTGAATTTCATAGGTTTTTAGTAGCGCAACTTAACCATAACGTCCCTTTAACAAAGTTTTTTCACTGAATTTCATTGTTTTTTAGTAGCACAACTTAACAATAATGACTTTGACTTTATATACATGTCATATGGAACTGACTAGATCTCTTCTTATGAACTTGATGTCCGCAAACATATTTAATGTTCGCGGACATGTTCGGAGAACAGTACCACTACCTAAAAACTGTGGGGGGGGGGGTATGTTTGATTGTTATATCATAATATAGGAACATTTGACAAATTCAAAAAGTAGCACACAAACACATTATATATAGTAATACATAAGAAATGTAACCCATATATGTAACACACAAACCATTCATTTAAATACAATATGTTCTGAAATGGAATATACCACAAGAAGATAAATTGGCTTCCAACATAATTACCTCACAGACACAACAGAACTGAGAACAAGACCAGACCCACTGAATACATAGGACTTATCTTACAAGAAATAGTAAGTGTACTTCATTTTACTCATATATTTATAAACTTTCTGTATTAGATTAAAAAATATATTATCTTTTTTTTTTTTCTCACATAAATGTCTAGTACTCTGGAATGGCTAGAGGACAATTTCCCACATGAAGAAATGTCACAAGATAGTGAAACAAATGGTAAACACTTTATAATATAAACCATTTATTTATTATTTTTTTATATACATTTAACATATATATTATTTTTTTGTACAGAGCATACCAAAATTAAAAAAAATTCAGAAAACCCTGTTATGGATAACAGTCTTCACAATATAGAAGAAAAAATTGATGTATTGTTGGCTAATTTTAATAATTTAAAAACTTTTGTAGAAAATCATTTCAAACCAAAAACCTTGTACCATTGCCCCACATGTACTTGTCCCTCCTCACCATATCCCAGTCAATTATCCCCAAACCCTCTCCATAATCCAAAACGTTTTGATGAGATTTCCATCCCTTCTTCACCTAATACCAATCATGTTGAAACCCCAAATTGTCCTGTTTTTGTTTCTGCTTCTGCCTCACCTTCTCTGTCATAAATTATTAATATATGTTAAATAAAGTTTAATTTTTATATTGTATTGTGAATAGTTTCTGTTTTTTTTTAAAAAACAATAAAAGTGTCCGCGGACAGTGCGAGTGTTCAGAAATGTTCGTACATAAACGAAAATGGAGGTGTCCTGAAGAACACCACACCTGTTCGTACTGTTCGCTAGCAAGTTGAAACTGTTCTAAGAACACACGTGGTGTCCTGAAATGTTCGTAAAGAAACAAAAATTAAAGTGTTCTAAAGAACACTATATCTGTCCGTAATGTTCGCTATCAACTTAAAACTGTCCTAAGAACACGATTGGTGTCCTGAAATGTTCGTAAATAAACGAAAATGATGTGTCCTGAACAACAGTACAACTGTTCGTAGTGTTCGCTAGCAACATGAAACTGTACTGAGAACACACAAGGTGTCCTGAATTGTTCGTAAACAAACAAAAATTAAAGTGTCCTAAAGAACACTATACCTGTCCGGTACTGTTAGCTAGCAAGTTCAAACTGTTCTAAGAACGCTATTGGTGTCCTGAAATGTTCGTACGTAAACGAAAATGGAGGTGTCCTGAAGAACACTATACCTGTTCGAAGTGTTCGCTACCCAATTGAAACTGTTCTAAGAACACAATTGGTGTCCTGAAATGTTCGTACATAAACTAAATTACACGTGTCCTGAAGAACACTATATCTGTCCTTACTGTTCGCTACCAAGTTTAAACTGTTCTAAGAACACACGCGGTGTCCTGAAATGTTCGTTTCACGTGTGACGCACTTTTAATTACTTCAGAACCCGAACAGTGTCCATAGGACATCAATGCGCATGCGCTAACCAATCTCCGTGCACTTGGTGTCCTGCGGACAGGCGCTTCCTTCGCGGACTAGTTCGCGAATGGATCATATGACCGCGCCCACGCTCATCGTGTGTCCTGAAATGCGGACACTGTTCGTGTCCCCGAACAATTTAAAAGTACATTTTCAGTTAATCCATAATATTTTTCAATAAAATCTCACCATGGCACAAGCCCCACATAGCAATCTTGAGTTTCTATATACCTTTTGAAACTTTCCGATTCTTTTTTTGTGTTCGATCTGTCCGCGGACAGTGCGCATGTCCGCGAACCGCGCACAAGCACCCCTATAAAAGACCACGCCCAAGAGCTTATTCCCATTGTGTTTCTGGCTATTCTTCAGAACACAGTGATTTTTGCTGCCACCTGCAGACTACACCATCATCGAGATGGCATCCTTGGCTGCTGAACTGCCACTTGGTGCTGCACCTGCTTCAGCACTGTCAAGACCGGTGGGGGGGTCTGTACTTCCGCTCTCTATATGGTAGAGGAGAGGCACAGAAGACCCCAGCCAAGATTCTCGATTACGGTAGCTATGGACGAGCAATCAAGGCCTAGCTTCTCAGGAGGCGATGCAGGCTGGTTCTTAAGTACAGTGTATCCCCAAGCCCCCACAAAGGAATGTCCACACACTGTATTACTGAAAACACAGTCTTTATATAATTAATATTCAAGGGTTATGTACACTTATCACAACAACGCACTTTGTGCTCAGGAAAACCAATAATGATAAATATCTACAATTCTAAAGTGGTACCACTAATATTAGACCTCATAACAGTGCATTCACAATACTGTTAAAATAGCACACAGATCAATAGGAAGGAAACCAGCAATAGAGAGAGGAGAGATAACAGAGGGTTGAAAACAATAGGCAGAATACTGGCCCCTACCACTGGACACAGTTCTGTGTGGAGATCCCCCCACCTGGGCAACCTGTAAAATAAAGAGATATAACACAAGCCCAGTCCATATATTGTTCAACAGTCTTATTCTCTCCTACAATGTTTTTACCCCCCCAATGTACCTGGTGGAGTCGAGTTCTTCGAAGAGGCGTCGACAGATCCTTCTTGAATGACCCCCTTTAAAGCAGGAGTCACGGATCGTCGAGAGGCGTCGAGAAACGTCGAAGACCTCGGGGTTCGGCGACGGGGAATCGACGGCCCTTCTTGAATGCCTTCCCTTTCAAGCGGGAGGCACGGGGCGTCGAACGTCCGTCGACAAACGAGGTAGAACGATGTCGAAGAGGCGGCAGCTTCGTCCGAGCGGTGCTCGTCGGCGTCGGGGCGTCGGCGTCCTGCAAGGCGGAGGTGTGCGGGGCACCTCGATGACAATAGTTCTGGACCGCAAAGATTGTAGAGACGGGAGCCCAGCAAGGGCGTCGAGTCGCTCGAGTCTTTGGGGTCGTGAGGTGGCGGGAAACCCACCGGCGGATTCTCCTCGGCGCGTTGGTCGTCCTCGACTTTCTCCGGCAGGACAAAAGCGGTCGACGGTGCGGACGAGGGAGTCCTTCGATTCAAATGTTCTTAGGCAAGGAGCGGACGGCTCCGGTCGTCGGCGGCACGGCGTCAAGTGGTTCCCACGGCTGGGCAGCACAACTTCGACGGGCCTCCAGCGGTTACACAGACCTGCAAACCCTGGTCGACGGCAATGGACTTCGACAGCGTCGATGTCCGGGTGCTTCACTTCGATCTCCTCGGCGGTCCCGTCTCGGGTCGGCAGCCTTTCGAGGGTCTGACTTCCAGGGCGCTTCGGCGAAGATTCAGCGGTGCTCGATGGTCCCTCGGAGCACGGGAAGAGGGCGCCTAGCCAGGTCCTCTCTCGGGTCAGTCCTCGACGATTTCGACAACCTTCAGTTTCTGTCGAAGCAAATGCCACAGCAAGTCTTCTTCTTCCAGCTGGACGTCGAGGATCAGCAAATCCAGTTACTCTTGAGTGGAGACTCAGCTTCTGAATGCTTCTGAACAATTTCCAGTGGTGAGAGGTCCCCAGATATACTATTCTGTCTCTCATCCACACTGCTGGCACACACACAGCAGCCAATCACACAGAAGGGCATTCATGCAGTCAGTCAGCCAATCAGGCACACAGTGCATTCAGGCCACACTCCTCCCTTTCAGACACTCACAACAAGGAATGTGGATTGGGACAAGTACCCAGCCATTCAACACTACACACTGCATTCAGGCCAGTTTCGGGCAGGGCTGTCTCAGTCTTTGTCTCTCATGCCAGAAACCAGACAACCACAACAAGGAGTGTATATTGGTCACACACTCCATTCACCCAGGTCCCACCCACAGGAGGTACCCATAACATACAGTCACTGGGAAGGCTCCAGTCAGTCTAGCTGGGCCTTCACAACAACACCATATATGGAACTTCCACCCAACAGCCAGCCAGGGGGAAGGGACAGAGCCAGGGCTTCCCAGGACTTTGGGAAAAACAAGACAACAGGCAATAGAAAGCAAGAGGCCACAGGGGCCATCTTGTTTCCTATCAGGAATCAACTGATCCCAATGGCAGGGCCTGGGTATCCCAAAATGGAGGACACCCAGAGCACCTGTCAAGTTTAGCATGGAGCTGCCACCAGCCCATACCCTGCTCTGTGGGCCACCCACAGGTGCCCAAAAACATACACTAGGGGCACAGGGTTGTACCCCTACCCATGGGTGCCATAAGGGTATCCCATGGGTCTGTTCACCAAACCAAAAGAGAGCTGCACTGCCAGGAGTCCCTCATGGACTCCTGGGCAGAAAACATGACAGAACACACGGTAAAAACAGAAAAAGGACAAGGATTCAGAGGCCCTGTCCCTCAGATGCATTTCCGGCATCACAGTCGCCCCCCCCCAGACTGAGGTGGAGGGTGCCTAATCTCCCACGGGATAGACACCCTCATCCAGACGGTCAACATACCTTCTGGAAAGGCCATCTGCATTATCGTGACTCTTCCCTGGTCTGTGCTCTATGGTGAAGTCTAGCCCTTGTAGGCTAATCGACCACCTGAGCAATTTCGGATTCTCACCCTTCATCTGCATAAGCCACTTCAGGGGCTTATGATCTGTTTGGACCTTGAAGGTGGACCCCGTAAGGTAGGGCCTAAAACGCCTAAGGCTCCAAACTATACTAAAACATTCCTTTTCAACAGTAGCCCACCTAAGTTCTCTACCCTTGAGTTGTCTACTGATGAATATGATAGGATGTTCTCTCCCTTTGTCATCTAACTGGGACAAGACAGCTCCAATTCCGGTGTCGCAGGCATCCGTCTGGACGATAAAGGGTCGGCTGTAGTCAGGCGCACTCAACACAGGTGCCCTACACAGACTTTCTTTCAAGCCATCAAAGGCCCTCTGACAGTCTTCAGTCCAATTAACCTTCCTAGGCTGTTTGGGTGAAGTTAGAGCTGTCAGGGGTGCAGCTATGGTTCCATAGTCTGCCATGAAATTGCGATAGTACCCAGTGAGGCCCAAAAAGGCTCTCACCTGGGTTTGAGTAGTGGGAGTCTCCCAGTTCTGTACGTCCTGTACTTTACTGGAGAGAGGTTGGATTTGACCCCCTCCTACCTCATGACCAAGATAGGTAACTTTCCCCTGAGCTATCTGGCACTTGGTGGCCTTGATAGTGAGGTTAGCCCTTTTCAAGGCCTGCAACACCTTATCCAGATGTGTCAAATGCTCTTCCCAGGTGGAACTGTAGACGGCAATGTCGTCTAAGTAAGCCACACAAAAGGCTTCCAGCCCACTGAGCGCATGGTTGACCAATCTCTGGAAGGTGGCAGGGGCATTCTTCAACCCAAAGGGCATGACCCTAAACTGGTAGAGTCCCTCAGGTGTGGAGAATGCCGTCTTTTCCTTGGCATGGTCCGTCAGAGCTATTTGCCAATAGCCTGAGGTAAGGTCAAAGGTGCTCACAAATTTGGCAGCACTTATAGTGTCCACGAGCTCATCAGCCCTGGGCAATGGGTGCGCGTCAGTTTTGGTGACGGCATTGACTCCTCGGTAGTCCACACAGAACCTCCAATCCTTGGTACCCGCCGGGGAACTTGCCTTGGGGACAAGGACCACTGGACTGGACCAGGGACTGGTGGAGGGTTCAATAACACCCAGATCCAACATCTTGGCGACCTCAGCCTGGATGTGGTTTTTGACGGTATCTGACATACGATAGCTCCTGCTTTTGACAGGCACACTGTCACCAGTGTCAATTTCATGCTTACACCACGGTGTAAGGCCCGGTGTCAGTGAAAACAGAGGGGCATACTGCTGGAGCAAAGCCCGGCAGGCCCTCTGCTGCTCTGTTGTCAAATCTGGAGAGAGTTGTACTCCCTCCACTGAGCCATCCTGAGGGTTGCTATGCAGCAAATCAGGAAGGGGCTCACTCTCATCCTCTTCTTGCCCTGAAGCTAGCAAGAGACATGAGACCTCTGCTCGCCTGTGGAAAGGCTTGAGCCTGTTGACATGGAATACCTGGGGGGCTACCCCAGAGGCTCCCATGTCCACCAGATAATTGACTTCGCCCATCTTGGAGATGATCCTGAAGGGTCCAGTCCACTTGTCTGCCAAAGCTCTAGGCTTGGTAGGCTCCATCACAAGGATTTCCTGTCCCGGAGTCCAATCCACTTGCGAAGCTTTCAGGTCATGCCAGTACTTATTCAATTCCTGGCTGGCCTTGAGATTTGCTGTTGCCTGACCCATCATTTGTGTCATCCTCCGCCTGAGGCCTAACACATAGTCCCCCACTTGCTTGGCGGGACCTGGAGGGGTGGCTTCCAAGCCTTCTCGGATCAAGGCGAGGGGCCCCCTCACGGGATGTCCAAAGAGTAACTCAAAGGGGCTGAAACCAACACCCTCTTGAGGTACCTCTCTGTAAGCAAACAGCAGGCATGGCAGGAGGAGATCCCATTTCCTCCTTAGGGGCTCTTCCAAAGCACCTAGCATGCCCTTGAGAGTTTTGTTAAATCTCTCAACCAGACCATTGGTCTGGGGGTGGTAAGAGGTGGAGAACTTGTAGGTTACCCCGCACTCTTTCCACATGGTTTTCATGTAACTAGACATGAAGTTGGATCCTCGGTCAGAGACAACCTCCTTGGGGAATCCAACACGGGTGAAAATGCCCAGGAGAGCCCTGGCAACCACCTTGGCAGTAACAGTCCGAAGGGGTATTGCCTCAGGGTACCTGGTGGCATGATCTACCAAGACCAGGATGAACCGATGTCCACCTGAAGTGGGAGGGTCAAGGGGACCGACGATGTCGATGCCCACCCTCTCAAATGGTGTGCCAACCACTGGTAATGGCTGCAGTGGGGCAATGACCCTGCCTCCAGTCTTGCCAGACAACTGACAAGTTGGGCAGGTCCTGCAGTGGGACTCCACCTCTACTCCCATCCGTGGCCAGTAGAAATGGGCAGAGAGCCTCTGCTTAGTCTTCTTGGTCCCAAGATGACCAGCCAAGGGCACCTCATGCGCCAACTGTAGTAGGAAGGGCCTGTAAACCTGGGGTACCACCAACCTCTTGCGGGCACCAGGTTCGGGCTTAGTGGGCTCACTAACAAGGAGCTCACCCTCCCAATAAATCTTGAACGTCCTAGGCACTTCACCTTGTGCCTGGGACAGGGCCTGTTTCCTCAGGCCCTCGAGAGAGTGGCACTCTCTCTGTCCCTTACAGAAGTCTGCCCGGGAGGGTCCCCCTTCAGCTAACAAGCATTGAAGGTCGGGATGATCCTCCGGGTTGAGAACCTCTCCCACAGGAGAGTCTTCTGTCTCTTCTCCCACAGGAGTTGAGTTTGGGTTTTCCACTGGACCCAGCCCGTCCGGAGCATGGATCCCAATGGGTGCTGTCGGAACAGCAGGAAGAGAAGGTGTTCCCTCCACAGAGGTGGCCTTCTTGGTCTTCCTTCTTCTTGCCTTAGGCCTCGCCTTTGGCTCGGGTACCTGACTCACAGCCAGACCCGATGTCACCTGTGACCTAGTGACTGCAGCAGCAGTCATGGGAAGACCATCCGAGATCAACCCCAACTCTACTAGATCATTTCCTAACAGAATGTTAGCAGGGACATTGTCCTGAACCAGGACAGGAAGCTTTGCTGTCTTGTCGCCAATCATGAGTGTGACTAAGGCTACAGGTGATAATTTGGGAGGCCCACCAGCTAATCTGGTGGTTTGCAGAGGAGCACCTTCATAGTCCTCTGGCTTGAGCAGGGTCCTGTCCACCACTGTCATGCTTGCCCCAGTGTCTCTCAAACCAGTAGAAGGCTGGCCATTCAAGAGGACACTTCTCAAAAACCTACGGGTGTTCTGCGGGATAGTTGCCAGTACTTCTGCGTACTGGTCCCAGGCCCCAAGGGACACTAAGGAAATCTCTACCGGAGCACCAAATGTGATTCCTGTAGAGGAGGGGAGGACAGTGGCCTCCACCTCAGCCACGGGGTAAGGGTAGGTCAGGCTGACAGCCTGTACTCCAAGTGCCTTACCTTTACACTTGGGGTCACCCCTTTTGTGATCCAGAGCCCCACAATCCCAACAAGTGCCAGGAGTGCGGGGTACGGTACTGGAACCACTGGGAACCTGCTTTGCAGCAGGTGGACCACTACTCTTATTCCCACCCACAGAGGACTTATCCCCACTAGATTTTTGGGTCTTAGGAGAGGAAGGTTTTGGTTTACCCGACTGTGATTGCTTTTGGGACTCCTCAGCTTTCTGAGAGGTCCCCTTTTCTTTGTCCTTGTCCTTCCCACTGGAGTCCTTAGGGGACACCCGGTGGGAGACCCACTTGTCAGCCAACCTAGCCAGCTTAAAGGGGTCCAAAATGTTCTGGTCAGCCACATACTGACGCAGCTCTGGTGAACAGGCTTCAGAAAAATGCTCAAAAAACAAGAGGTGGGACAACTCAACAAAAGTTTTCACCTTGTAACCGTCAATCCACCCCATCATGTTCATGTGCGCAGTACTCACCCAGTCAACCCAAGACACATTCTCTCTTTTCTTAAAATCCCTGAACCTTTTAAGGTATTGGGTAGGTGTCTTGCCAAACTTGGCAATCAAAGCAGACTTCATACACTCATACTGACCCCTTTCTTCCACACTCAGCTTCAGAATACAGTCATATCCAGTTTGAGGCACTCTGCTTAACAAACACTTAGCCCAATCTCTTTTATCTACATCATGAATTGCACAAGCCATTTCAAACGCTTCAATCCATTGGAGGATATCTGAACCCTCCACAAACACACCAACCAAATCTTTCATAAACTTAGTGGCTGGGGACCTGACACTCTCACTGGATCTAGCTGAAGTCTCCACTCTAGCTTTCTCTAGCTGGATTCTCTGACATTCAGTGTCCTGGCTTTTGAGTTCAAGGTCCTTATTTCGGAGTTCAAGATCCCTATTCTTGAGTTCCACTTGCTGTGCCAGCTCCTCTTTCTTAAGCTCAGCTTCTATTTCCAACTTGCGATATTCAAAGGCTAACTTCATCCTTAATAACTCAAGTTCCATGGAATTGCTGGGGTTTGGAACAGAGGCAGCAGGAATGGTGGCATTCCCAGAAACAGATTCAGCGACAACCCCAGGGGCAGAGTCCTCACTGGTTGCATCCCCCCCTTCATCAAGGGTTTCACCATCAGTCTGGTAGTCCACCAGGGCAGCTATCAGCTCAGCCCTAGGCTTATCCACAAAGTCTAACTCCCTGGCTTCACAAGCACTCTGGAGAGCCTCTAAGCTCATCCGAGTCAATTTACCATTTGCAATGGGCTCCATTGCCTGTAATGCAGTTATTTGGTACACACCCAAACCTTAATCTAATAAAGTGCGGATATTTTGTAAGTGGCACGGTTATACACTGAGTCTTAAAACCATAAGCATCCCACCGCTGCCACCAGCTTGTCAAGACCGGTGGGGGGGTCTGTACTTCCGCTCTCTATATGGTAGAGGAGAGGCACAGAAGACCCCAGCCAAGATTCTCGATTACGGTAGCTATGGACGAGCAATCAAGGCCTAGCTTCTCAGGAGGCGATGCAGGCTGGTTCTTAAGTACAGTGTATCCCCAAGCCCCCACAAAGGAATGTCCACACACTGTATTACTGAAAACACAGTCTTTATATAATTAATATTCAAGGGTTATGTACACTTATCACAACAACGCACTTTGTGCTCAGGAAAACCAATAATGATAAATATCTACAATTCTAAAGTGGTACCACTAATATTAGACCTCATAACAGTGCATTCACAATACTGTTAAAATAGCACACAGATCAATAGGAAGGAAACCAGCAATAGAGAGAGGAGAGATAACAGAGGGTTGAAAACAATAGGCAGAATACTGGCCCCTACCACTGGACACAGTTCTGTGTGGAGATCCCCCCACCTGGGCAACCTGTAAAATAAAGAGATATAACACAAGCCCAGTCCATATATTGTTCAACAGTCTTATTCTCTCCTACAATGTTTTTACCCCCCCAATGTACCTGGTGGAGTCGAGTTCTTCGAAGAGGCGTCGACAGATCCTTCTTGAATGACCCCCTTTAAAGCAGGAGTCACGGATCGTCGAGAGGCGTCGAGAAACGTCGAAGACCTCGGGGTTCGGCGACGGGGAATCGACGGCCCTTCTTGAATGCCTTCCCTTTCAAGCGGGAGGCACGGGGCGTCGAACGTCCGTCGACAAACGAGGTAGAATGATGTCGAAGAGGCGGCAGCTTCGTCCGAGCGGTGCTCGTCGGCGTCGGGGCGTCGGCGTCCTGCAAGGCGGAGGTGTGCGGGGCACCTCGATGACAATAGTTCTGGACCGCAAAGATTGTAGAGACGGGAGCCCAGCAAGGGCGTCGAGTCGCTCGAGTCTTTGGGGTCGTGAGGTGGCGGGAAACCCACCGGCGGATTCTCCTCGGCGCGTTGGTCGTCCTCGACTTTCTCCGGCAGGACAAAAGCGGTCGACGGTGCGGACGAGGGAGTCCTTCGATTCAAATGTTCTTAGGCAAGGAGCGGACGGCTCCGGTCGTCGGCGGCACGGCGTCAAGTGGTTCCCACGGCTGGGCAGCACAACTTCGACGGGCCTCCAGCGGTTACACAGACCTGCAAACCCTGGTCGACGGCAATGGACTTCGACAGCGTCGATGTCCGGGTGCTTCACTTCGATCTCCTCGGCGGTCCCGTCTCGGGTCGGCAGCCTTTCGAGGGTCTGACTTCCAGGGCGCTTCGGCGAAGATTCAGCGGTGCTCGATGGTCCCTCGGAGCACGGGAAGAGGGCGCCTAGCCAGGTCCTCTCTCGGGTCAGTCCTCGACGATTTCGACAACCTTCAGTTTCTGTCGAAGCAAATGCCACAGCAAGTCTTCTTCTTCCAGCTGGACGTTGAGGATCAGCAAATCCAGTTACTCTTGAGTGGAGACTCAGCTTCTGAATGCTTCTGAACAATTTCCAGTGGTAAGAGGTCCCCAGATATACTATTCTGTCTCTCATCCACACTGCTGGCACACACACAGCAGCCAATCACACAGAAGGGCATTCATGCAGTCAGTCAGCCAATCAGGCACACAGTGCATTCAGGCCACACTCCTCCCTTTCAGACACTCACAACAAGGAATGTGGATTGGGACAAGTACCCAGCCATTCAACACTACACACTGCATTCAGGCCAGTTTCGGGCAGGGCTGTCTCAGTCTTTGTCTCTCATGCCAGAAACCAGACAACCACAACAAGGAGTGTATATTGGTCACACACTCCATTCACCCAGGTCCCACCCACAGGAGGTACCCATAACATACAGTCACTGGGAAGGCTCCAGTCAGTCTAGCTGGGCCTTCACAACAACACCATATATGGAACTTCCACCCAACAGCCAGCCAGGGGGAAGGGACAGAGCCAGGGCTTCCCAGGACTTTGGGAAAAACAAGACAACAGGCAATAGAAAGCAAGAGGCCACAGGGGCCATCTTGTTTCCTATCAGGAATCAACTGATCCCAATGGCAGGGCCTGGGTATCCCAAAATGGAGGACACCCAGAGCACCTGTCAAGTTTAGCATGGAGCTGCCACCAGCCCATACCCTGCTCTGTGGGCCACCCACAGGTGCCCAAAAACATACACTAGGGGCACAGGGTTGTACCCCTACCCATGGGTGCCATAAGGGTATCCCATGGGTCTGTTCACCAAACCAAAAGAGAGCTGCACTGCCAGGAGTCCCTCATGGACTCCTGGGCAGAAAACATGACAGAACACACGGTAAAAACAGAAAAAGGACAAGGATTCAGAGGCCCTGTCCCTCAGATGCATTTCCGGCATCACAAGCATCACCCCGACCCCCTCCACCACCACCACCTCCCCAAGGGCCTGAAGAGGGGAACAGGAGTGAGGATGCGAAGGAGGAAGAAGAGGATGATGAGAATGAGGTAGAGGAAAACCCTACTACCCGCACTAGGCGTGAGTCTTGGGTGTGGCGGTTATTTACCATTCATGGTAATGTTCCTAAGGCTCGTGCGAACCGTGTTACCTGCAATGAGTGCAAAATGATACTCAGTCGCGGGAAGCACGGTAAGTACAGCTTTGGGACCACTACTATGAAGCGACACCTGAGGTCATTTCACTCTGGGGCTATTCGCAGGGTTGTACCTTGCGAAGAACAAAGCAGGTTGATTTCCTCTACGTCATCCTCTGTTTCTGATCCTGTCACCACAAGGACCACCTCTGTGGGACAGCGTCTTCCTCAGAATGCTGAT
Organism: Ambystoma mexicanum; assembly: GCF_040938575.1. NCBI lineage: Eukaryota > Metazoa > Chordata > Amphibia > Caudata > Ambystomatidae > Ambystoma > Ambystoma mexicanum. The sequence continues at coordinate 819,266,678 of NC_090936.1, read as the reverse complement.
GATCCTTACCTTTCGAAGGTCACAGTTGTATGTATGTACTGTGACACAGTACTCTGCAGGGGGGAGCGACTTCGGAGTGCTTTTGAGACTATCGTCTCAGAGCACGAGAAGACCTGCTCACTACCCAAATAAAACCCACTGTACATCTTCCTCTCTCAGCTCGCCCTTTCTTATCCCTGTGGTTGGTGTCCCCCCCTTTACCCTCCTTTACCCTCCTCTCCTAATGTGTCGTGTCTGAAAACCAAAACAAATACAAAATTACAAAAATCAAAAAAAAATAAGGCTCTTTTCAGAGCCGCCTTTCCCAGTTAAAAAATGGAAGTGAAAATAAATGAAGCAGGGCTCTTTGTATTTTTTAGAAGTCCGCGGACAGTTCGCGAACATTAAAAAAATTGGGTTGCTACTCCATCACAAACACTGTAATTTTCTCTGGAAAGAAGTGTTGGCTCTGAAAAGAGCCTTTGGGTGGTGTTTGTAAGTCAAAAATTGTAAATGCTTAACATCTACTTCAAAATCGTTGTTGTAATACCAAAAAAGGTCGCAATGCATTTTGTACATTTCTCAGAAAAATCTGATTGCCAGCATAAGTAAGATGGACTCCATCTCTGCGAAAAATGTATGTACTACAAAACATAATATTTTCATTGTGAAAAGAAGACATGCCAAAATCTCTTAGAAAGGCACAAACAGCCTTATTAACATTGTGCCTTGCTTTTTCCATTTGTGGACCAAATGAAGAAGAACGAAGCCACATTTGTCTCTGCGCAATCCGTGAAAATATCACTTGAGAATTAGGAAACATGTCGATAACCTTCCTAAGTCCTTCTTTCATAGCAAATTGCAAAAAAATTCCAGTCACATGTCCTAAACTGTTCCCTCCACAATGAATTACAATTATGTCTGGATGTTGCTCTGTCTCCAAAGTAGCACAGAGAGGTAGCAAGTCCAACCACTTCATTCCACGTACTCCATGCCAGTGTACTTCCACATGTGGGAATCCAAGATCTACAGCTACTCCACAGCTTTCTGCATGCACCTTCAACCAATGTATCCACGAATCGCCTAAAATCCAAACAATCTGTTTTCTGAAACACACAGCCATAGCTCTCTTTTGTTCTCTCAGCAAAAAGAGTATCTGAGAAAATCTCTCCTGGCACAACACACCCACCAAACTTTCTTGACCAATCCCTTTCAGTGCTTATTCTCATTTGCATGACTTCTGAACCCAAAAATCTCTGGATGTAACTCCCGATGTCCGCGAACTACCGCCATGTCCGCGGACATATCGTAACATGAACAGCCCTTCTACCATTTCCACTACACTCTCTCTGCCATTCCCTCATTGGATTTACAGTTTATTGAAAAATATGTCACTTGTGAAATTCCATCAAAAGCCACAAATAGTGATCTTCATGCACAAATTTTACAATTTCAAAGACACAAATGTGGAAAATATTGTTGTTGCAAATACAAAAACAAAGGCAAATACTACACCAAATGCCGATTTGGTTTCCCTAGACCAGTTACAAATACAGGTCAAGTAAACAACCTCATGCCTTTCGTTAGACATAGTGTTAAAGGTAAGTCACCTAAAAATACATATTACATAAAAAGTCAAGAAGAAGAAAAATATATCAATGATTATAATGCAATCATTGCCCACTTATGGAATGCAAACATAGATGTGCAGTACATTGCAGACAATTCTACTGCAGTTGCACAATATGTCACAGCATACTTAACTAAAGCAGAAAAGACAGAGCTCCAAGACCTCTGGAATGACCTGTCATCAGATAAAACAGTATCTCAGAAATTATACAGCTTGGGCATAAAATGCTCACCCATAGAGAATGTGGATCTTATGAAGCAGCTGATCGTTTAACTGGTACTTCATTGTATGGTAAATCTGAAAATATAGTATGGCTAAGTCTTGGTCCAGCTAAATCTAGAAAAAGAGTTCTAAAATCATATGAAGATATAGAAACAATAGCCAAACATGATCCCAACAGCCAAGACATTTTAAAAAACAATTTATTGGACACATACTACCCAAACAGAAGTAATACTTTGGAAAACATGTGTCTATACCAAATAGCCCAAAACTACACATACAAAAATAATATGAAACCTGATGAAAAAAAAGGTATATATAGAGTGACAGACTGTGAAGGCAGCTTAGTTAAACTCACTAAACCAAATTTAATTAATCATATCAAATTGTCATTGAAGACTCCTCAACATAAAGAAGTATATTACATGTCCCTCCTATAACTCTTCAAAACATGGAGAAAAGAAGAACAATTACTAGATAACTATGACTCATATGAGGATGCTTTCAAAGCAAATGAAAGCACTATAACTGATGTAAACTTTACACAGTACAAAACAATGTTGCACAATGAACAGCAACATGAAGAAGAACTCCAAGCCCAACTAGATAAGGATACTCCTGACAGTAGTCAACCTTCTGTAACAGGAAGCCAAGAACCACTGGGAGAACCACTAATAACAAATGAGGCAGAATTAGCTATGATAGAAGTAGAAAACACCATGTGTCAGTATGAAGATAAGGAAGACTTAACTATACTGCAATCAAAACTAAACAATGAGCAAAGTAGCATTTTTCAAGAAGTAACAAAACAAATTGCACATGGTGTAAAACATGAAAATAAAGAATGTTCCTGCCATAATTATAAACCTATACTACTGTACGTCAGTGGTGAAGCTGGTTCTGGCAAAACATTCCTAATCAAAATCATTAGTAAGTTCCTTCAACAATTGACAAACAACAAACTGTCAGCTGTTGTCACTGCCCCAACAAGTTTAGCTGCCTACAACATAGGTGGTGTTACATTACACCGATTACTACTATTACCAGTAGAACACCAGAACAAATTAGACTATTACAAACTTTCTGCAGAAGCTGCAATGGAATTACACAGAGTATTGAAACAAATGAAAATGCTACTAATAGATGAAGTGAGCATGGTCTCCAACCTGATGTTAGCTTTGATTCACCTCAGATTACAAGAAGTACTCAAAACAGACTATGAAGAGCTCTTTGCAGGAAAACACATTATTGTTTTTGGAGATCTGCTTCAATTAACACCAGTAAAAGGTGAACCTATTTTTAAAACATTAGGGCACAAACTCTGCTGTAAAACTGTTGGCAGCATTGGAAATGTGAACCTTTGGCAACATTTCCAATACAGAGAATTAACAGAAAACATGCGCCAATCTGCAGATCTAACTTATGCCAACATTTTAAAAAGTTTAAGAGTTGGTATACTTTCTAAAGAAGCAGAAGCAACATTGAAAACCCGGCACATTAATGCACTTTATGGCGATAATGCATGTGCTACAGATGTTATGGAACAATTAGCCCACAAAAATGTCAATTGTATGGCCTTAATGCCAACTCTTGCAAGCTGTCTCAAATTCAATGAAATAATGTTAAGTAAAGAAATGCAACCAATAATGGAAATTAGCGCTACAGACAAACTAGATGTACATGGTATGACACTACCCATGTGTGACCAAGCCACAACAAGACTATAAAATTTAGAAAAATCAATCTCAAACACAGCAGGCTTAGAAAAGATGTTAAAATTATCCTTAAATTGCAGAGTAATGCTTAAACGTAACTTTGACGTGGACCAAGGACTAGTTAATGGAGCACTGGGTACAGTTGTTGGCTTTCAAACATACCCACGTGACAACAAAATTCAGTTTGTCAATATACTCTTTGACAAACTTTCAGAAGTAAAACAGATAGGACGCTCAACAGCTAGATTCCTTCTCTTCAAAGATATGTATGTACGCAGAGAACAATTTTCTCTAACTCTTGCATATGCAGTCACGATTCATAAATCACAAGACAAAGCAATGATAGATATTGGTAACACAGTCTTTAAAGAAGGCATGAGCTACGTAGCACTATCACGCTTACGTACACTTGACAGTCTATTTCTAATCAACTTTGATGCAAGTAAAGTAAACGCTGATATTCCTTGCATTTTAGAATATAATAGACTTCGCTCACTATACACTCCCCATCTAAACACATATTCTGTTCCACAAAAACTAAAATGTTGTAAAAGAAAACTAAATCAAACAGAAATGCAACAGGACGTCACTGCAAATCCTCCAAAGAGAGTAAAAGAAACTAATACTTCATCAAGTACCACAAACAAAAAAGAATCAATTAGAGAAAGTAAACCAGGTACTTCTTTAAAGAAGGAAGACAAACTCCAAAAAAAGCAGTTAGATACAGAACTAACTGGACCATTTAAATTCTCAAATATAGTTGGTGTAAGTTGCTATGCAAATGTGGCAATGAATATTCTATTTCAATTACCACCAATTGTTGACAACATTTACTTACACAGTACAGACCCTTTGTTTTTGCAAATGTTAGTACTTCACAGAAATGCAGCAAACAATCCTGACAACACATATAGTGTTTTTGGAATAAGACGACAATTGGACTACTGTGCTGGAATGGTGAAATTCACTATAAACTCACAGGAAGATCCACAAGAATTTCTAATGTACTTACTATTAGTACTGGAAAACATAAACATACCTATAAATGAAATCTTCCAGATGTGGAAACACATTTTCCAATGTGGAAACATACATGCACTCTGTGCAACAATGTGACACAAGAAGAAATTCCCAATGAATGCTTCATATATATATCAATACCAAATTGTGAATCCATTCCATTTCAGCAACTTGTACAAAATGCAAACCATGGTAGATTATGCTCTACCTGCAATTCAGATAATCGCTCCACATTAGTAATACAAACACATAGTAAATACGTAATACTAATGCTTCTACGTTACAATGCAGATGGTACCAAAAACAACTGCAAGCTGACTAGATTCACACATAGTCAAATATCACTTGGTAAGAAAACCTTCACAACAATAGGTATGATCTACCACGCAGGAACCACAACCAATTCATGGCACTGCACGGCATATATAAAAAAGAAATGTGGATGGTTTGAATGTAATGATAGTACCATTACTCTAAAGCAGAGATTACCAGCAAATCTTACAAACTCTTGTTTGATGTTCTTAAATTTGATAAATAAACTGTATTTAAACCTTTAAGTAAATTTGTGTTAAAACAATATAAACTGTTAGAATACTCCAAAAGCTATCTAACTGCTCAAAGATTCTACAACAACTAATCAGATAAATGAATACCACTAAATTAGGCCAGAAAATACACAGTTAGAATACGCCAATTGGTATCTAACTGTCCCAAAATTATAAATTTGTGTTAAAATAATATAAACTGTTAGAATACTCCAAAAGCTATCCAACAGCTCAAAGATTCTACAACAACTAATCAGATAAATGAATACCACTAAATTAGGCCAAAAAATACACAGTTAGAATACGCCAATTGGTATCTAACTGCTCCAAAATTTTATAATATCAAAACAAATGAAGAATCTGTTACTGCTCCAAAAAAAATACAACAAAGCAAAGTATAAAGCATTAGCCAGAAACAAAAAGTGAACATTGAAAACAAACAAACAAATAAACTGTAGCATAACAGAAAAAGGTTTTTTTTTTAATCCAACATGGATTTTTTTTTTTCTCCCACAGACCCAATGATTTTAGCAAAAAATACAGAAACTGAGCAAATTGCACAGTACTCTGATTTGTACTCTACTAAATATGAGGGTCGAAAAAAAATAAAAGTATATTGCTTATACAATGTAATAAGTAATTACAAAATACTAATACTAACATGCTATTTTCTTTTATCACAGAAATGAAGAAGAAAAACATGGACTCCCATTACTAGACCAAACAGTAAGTATACAATAATAAGGACAACCATAGCAGCATATCACATCCATAGTATCTAATACCTTTGTTCCTTATACATTTGTTTTTCACCCAAAGTTATAAGCAAATATGAATGTGATATGCTGCGGTGGTTGTTGCCAGGGCATAGAGTCTTGGGTGCATGGCCAAATGGCCATGTACCCAAGACTCTATGCCCTGGCAACAACCACCGCAGTATATCACATCGATAGAGTCAAACATTTCAACTATGATCTATGGGAAACTTTTAATGTCCGCGAACAATGTGAGTGTTCTTAGAACACTTTGAACTTGCCAGCGAACAATACGGACACCGTTTTCAGGACACCCCCTACGAACATTTCAGAACAAAGCGATAGTTCTTAGAACACTTTCAACTTAACAACGAACAATATGGACAGCGTCCTAAGGACACCCCCTACGAACATTCCAACACCGGGAGTGTTCTCAAAAACGTCTTCAGAACACCCCCATTTTGTTTATTTGCGAACATTTCAGGACACCGCGGGTGTTCTTAGAACACATTCAATTTGACAGAGAACAATACGGACAGCGTCCTCAGGACACCCCCTACGAACACTCCCCGGACACCGCAAGTGTTCTTAGAAGCGTCTTCAGAACACCACCATCTTGTTTATTTGCGAACATTTCAGGACACCGCTAGTGTTCTTAGGACACATTCAACTTGACAGAGAACAATACGGACAGCGTCCTCAGGACACCCCCTAAGGACATTCCAGGACACCAGGAGTGTTCTTAGAAGCTTCTTCAGAACACCACCATCTTGTTTATTTGCGAACATTTCAGGACACCGCGAGTGTTCTTAGGACACATTCAACTTGACACAGAACAATACGGACAGCGTCCTCAGGACACCCCCTACGAACACTCCCCGGACACCGCGAGTGTTCTTAGAAGCGTCTTCAGAACACCCCCATTTTGTTTATTTGCGAACATTTCAGGACACCGCGAGTGTTCTTAGGACACATTCAACTTGACAGAGATCAATACGGACAGCGTCCTCAGGACACCCCCTACGAACACTCCCCGGACACCGCGAGTATTCTTAGAAGCGTCTTCAGAACACCCCCATTTTGTTTATGTGCGAACATTTCAGGACACCGCGGGTGTTCTTAGAACACATTCAACTTGACAGAGAACAATACGGACAGCGTCCTCAGGATACCCCCTACGAACATTCCAGGACACCGGGAGTGTTCTTAGAAGCGTCTTCAGAACACCACCATCTTGTTTATTTGCGAACATTTCAGGACACCGCGAGTGCTCTTAGGACACATTCAACTTGACAGAGAACAATACGGACAGCGTCCTCAGGACACCCCCTACGAACACTCCCCGGACACCATGAGTGTTCTTAGAAGCGTCTTCAGAACACCCCCATTTTGTTTATTTGCGAACATTTCAGGACACCGTGTGTGTTCTTAGAACACATTCAACTTGACAGAGAACAATACGGACAGCGTCCTCAGGACACCCCCTACGAACATTCCAGGACACCGGGAGTGTTCTTAGAAGCGTCTTCAGAACACCACCATCTCGTTTATTTGTGAACATTTCAGGACACCGCGAGTGTTCTTAGAACACATTCAACTTGACAGAGAACAATACGGACAGCGTCCTCAGGACACCCCCTAAGAACACTCCCCGGACACCGCAAGTGTTCTTAGAAGCGTCTTCAGAACACCCCCATTTTGTTTATTTGCGAACATTTCAGGACACCGCGGGTGTTCTTAGAACACATTCAACTTGACAGAGAACAATACGGACAGCGTCCTCAGGACACCCCCTACGAACATTTCAGGACACCGGGAGTGTTCTCAAAAACGTCTTCAGAACACCCCCATTTTGTTTATTTGCGAACATTTCAGGACACCGCGGGTGTTTGACAGAGAACAATACGGACAGCGTCCTCAGGACACCCCCTACGAACACTCCCCGGATACCGCGAGTGTTCTTAGAAAAGTTTCACTTTGCTTGCGAACAAAACGGACACATATTGAGTCCTTAGAACACACCCCCAGTCAGTTTATTTAGAACATTTCAGAACACCCGTGATGTCCGCAAACAAATCGAACACAAAAAGAACGTCTAACACATAAAAAACACAACTTTCATCCTATCTCATACACTCCCACCCTCCCCAAACACTCCTACACACCAACACACTCTACAAAATACACATTTTGAACAAAGTTTCACCGCGCTGTCCGGGGACGTCCGCGAATCCAAGATGGCAGGCGCTACCGAAAAATCTGACGCGCTCCACGCTCCACGCCGTCCAATCAGCAAACACGTTGCATGTTCGCGAACATCACGCAAGACGATTGGCCAATCAGGACACTTTCCGCAGAGCGAACAGGGAAGTGTATCCTCAAACCGAACACAGATATCACTAATTTTTTTTGACCTACTTTTTGGTCATTTTAAAAAAAACTACTGGACGGATTTTCACCAAATTTGCAAAAGCACGCTTTCGGGACCAAGCCGCTGCTCCTGGTCCAAATTTGGTGGAAATCCGTCCAGCGGTTTGGGCTGTATGCACGAGCAAAATTTTTTTCCCATTTACTCTATGGAGAGTGAGTATAATGTATACAAATATGAGCATATAGAGGGAAAGTAGAGTAATAAAAATAAAACTATGAGAAAGTGCTGATAACCATAATGATTATCTTCATGCACAGAAAGTATTGCTCTCTTTCAAGCCTGTATCTTCCGCTATGTACATGTTTCATATGATGTGACAGGACCCTAAGTCTACAAATATAGTACCTTTTCAATTTTTACTTCCTGACTGTTACTGAAGAAAACTATGTGGCTTCGATATGTCAGTAAAGGATAAAAAGGGAGAGCCAGCCATGTGATGTCATCAGTTATGTCATCAATGACATTTGTGATGTCATCTTTGATGTCCTGGGTGTTAGTGTTAGCATTGCACGGTGGCGCGAGTTATGGTTGCTTATGTTACCATAACTGGCGAATTTCAGGAGTTTTTCGGTTTTACTTTGAGCCATAACGTCCCTTTAACAAAGTTTTTTCACTGAATTTCATAGGTTTTTAATAGCGCAACTTAACCATAACGTCCCTTTAACAAAATTCTTTTAATATCACGCAAACAATATACAAACATGGTGCGCAAAAACCAACTTCTACAGATGGCTTTACACAGAATGTTGCAAAGTAAGAATTTATGCTCGTTCACAGAGAAGGTCAGCTGCTTCCACAACTTCTACAGATGGCTTGACAGAGAATGTTGCAAAGTAAGAATTTATGCTCGTTCACGGTGAAGGTCAGCTGCTTCCATTTTTTTCTCGGGCCCCGGAGAGGCTCACGAAGCGGACTATAAGGTTGTATTGTGTTTTGACCTTGACAGACAGAGATTGTGATGAAAGACTTCTCTTGAAGGAGTGTTGCTAAAACATAAGAGAAGATAAAGATGAAATTTCTGAAACGAAACCACTTTTATATATTATATCACTATACGAAAGATCGTTGGCACACGCGGAGTCGTATTCTGGGACTGCACCACTCGTAGACAATGGAAATTGCAATTGTACTGTAAGCAACCCTTTAGATTACTTTATACCAAATATAATTACAATAGCGTAGCATTAAAGACCGCTCAAGTTGAACTTGTTTGTTGAAAGTGGCATAATGTTTTCTACCGCGCACTATCACCACCGAATTGATCCCCTGTCGTTTAGAGGGCTCTGAAAAAGGCAGACGACACAGGGTTGGTTAATAGAAATAATTTAACCGGTCTATAGGCGGTCAAGCGCTCTACTTGCTGTGCCACTTCACTGTAGCCTGTCAAGTGGCACAGAGAGTACAGCACTCGCTTTGACATCCGTGCACAGCTTGCTAACGCAAGTTTGAATCCCGGCAAGGCGAAACTCAGCCTTTCATCCTTCCGTGGTCGATAAATGAGCACCACAAACCGTGGTTAATAATAAGCACCGCTTACATACCTCACGGTTCTTAGCGCTATATGAATGGGAAAATATTATTATTTTATTATTAACATACTCTGTTGCACTATCTTCGATAGCAAATAGTTTCACGCCCTAATAAATAAAATGATGATTTTTAATAAAGATCGGCTGGTGAGACTAATTTATGTTTTTTAAAACATGTACGTGGCCCCATTTTGTCTATGTCACGATTTACAGACTCCAGCGGATGGGGTCTTCAACTGCCAGGTGCAAGTCCAAATATGCAACTTCATGACCCTCACCATTTTATGGGACAATCGCCAAGGACCAATATGCCCTTACGCAGTGCTAGCGGCTACAAACAACATACCAACCAATAGGGTGGTCTAATGGCTCGTTGTTGGAGCAACCTTCCGATTATCAGAGCGACCATTTACTGCTTTTATCATAAACCAACAGCCTATCTACCGCAAAGGAACAACGCGTGGCTCCAAATAAACTTTTGCTGATCGACAGCAGACACAATAGCAATTCGCTGAATATTCACTAAACATTTCATGTGAAATAAATGTACTTTACTAAATGTACAATCCTGCTGTTTACTTTTAAACCACAGTTTCATATTCCGAATTGTGGCGCACTTAGTTGTAAGCTGATCTAACACTCCAACCAATAGGGTGGTCTAATGGCTCGTTGTTGGAGCAACCTTCCGATTATCAGAGCGACCATTTACTGCTTTTATCATAAACCAACAGCCTATCTACCGCAAAGGAACATCGCGTGTCTCAACATGAACTTTTGCGGATCGACAACAAAGACAAATGCAAATTGCTGAATATTCTCTAAACATTTGATGTCAAATAAATGTACTTTACAACATTTACAATCTTGCTCTTTGCTTTTAAATCACAGTTTCATATTCCGAATTGTGGCGCACTGTGTTGTGACATAATGTGTGTTGTCTTCCGGGTTCTGTGTAAAGTCACGTAGTACTGGAGACGACTGGGCGCGTTTCATTACGCACCCTGTAACGTCACGGAGAAAGGCGGGGAATATGAATGCTTTGATAATATCAGGCTTAGGGGCGGGAGATATGATTTAGTGTCGCAAAAGCAAGTCAGCCAGGTCAATAGCGCCAGTCATAGGATTATCACATAATGTCGTCGCACACCAGCCGGATTTATCGTTTCTTTAGTGGACAAAAAGTCGGTTGACGCCCCTAGGAAATTGTACTATTAGCGAACAAAAGGAGTGCTCTTAAAACACTTTCACCCTGACAACGAACAATACAAACAACGTTCTCAGAACACCCCCATTTTGTGTAATTGCAACCATTTCGGGACACTGCGAGTGTTCTTAGAACACATTCAACTAGACAGATTACAATACGGACAGCGTCCTGAGGACACCCCCAGTTTGTGTATTTACGAACAATTAAGTACACCGCGAGTGTTCATAGCTCATTTTTACCTTCCTTGCGAACAACAACGACACATACTCCGTCCTCTAAACACCCCACCATTTAGTTTATTTACAAAATGTCAGAACAGCCGTGTTCTCCGCGGACAAATCGGACACAACAAAAAGGTCTAGCACATAAAAAAACAAAACATTGAACCTATCTCATACTCCCCCACCCTCCCCAAACACTCTTACACACCAACACACGGCACTAAATACAATTTTTTATCCACGTTTCACTGCGCTGTACGCGGTCGACTGCGAATACAAGATGGCGGGCGCCACAGAAAATCTGACGCGCTCCACGCCCTTTGCCGTCCAATCAGCGAACACGTCGCGAAGCGAACGCAGATATCACTAATTTTTTTGCCTTACATTTTGGTAATTTTTAAAAAAACTACTGGACAGATTTACACCAAATTTACAAAAGCACGCTTTTGGGACCAGGCCGCCGCTCCTGCCGCAAATTTGGTGTAAATCCGTCCAGCGGTTCGGGCTGTAGCCGTGCGCAAAGTTTTTTCCCATTTAGTCTATGGGAAAAAAAAAGTTTTGGGACCCCCCCTATAACTTTTCCCCCCCTGGACGAATCCTCACCAAACTTTGTAAAAGTATTCAGAGTGACCCAACTACTTTTTTTGCAAAGTTTGGTGAGGATCCGTCCATGGAGAGTGAAGTTATAAGCCGCCCAAAAGTGTTCTTCCTATGGAAACAGCAACTTAACCATAAGTACATGGCCACTACCGTGGCCATGTAATATATATATGCAAGATGTTAGATGTTAGAAGAATTATGTGTCATGATGCAACATGTATGGCCCACAAGGCAGATGTAACCACAATTTTGTTGTAGATTGAACATCATTAGACCTCTGTAACTATATACATACATTAATGTACAGTCCTAGTCATAACTAACCCCCCCACATATCCTGTACAGAGGAGGCCATGCAAAACTTGTTCAAGCCCCATTCTGTGTACCTTTTACTCCATAATCTGAATGAAGCCACACTATGGTACCTGCAGGGCCTTCTCTCCCCTTAGCAGCACTGTGCGCGGCGAGCACATGGGACCCCACCTTTTCCCAGCTCATGACTGTGCTGCCAAAGGCCCAATTCTCACAAATGTATCCTTTCATCCTTCCACTGGGTCCGCACTGAGCGCTCACCCCCATGCCCCCTGACAAAGATGACCCCCACACCTCCCACCTGACCAGTGACTAACGTATAAAATACAACATGTGAAATATGGTCTTCTCCCCAACTGTCAAAATGAAACTGATTGTCATTTATTGTATACTTTGAAGTAGTGTTTAGATTAAAAAGCTAGCATCAATCACCTCATCCAGAACCACATGACCTTCACCTCGCACTAACCAGCCCAGCTGATGCACATGATGTCTACCTTCCCGCCAAACAGCCATCCAATCACATGGAAGCGCCCATAAGGAGATATACTGCACCTGCGGCTCCACTAATCGAAATGTAACTTTTGTACTGTATATGTTTCATCACTAATGCTGCTGTAACTCTTCTTAAGGCAATGACAGTGTAATGTTTGGGAGAGCGCTCTTCGATAAACTTCATCTCTTAACTTCACCCGCACTTGATCCAGGTCTCATTCCTTCCCGGGGTGTGTCCGTTATTGACCCTCATTGGGGAGTTTGTATTGTATTTTGGGGACGGCTCACTTTCATTTGGTGACCCCTGGATGTGATAGCATCTTTCCATTACTTCTGACATGAGAAGCCCACCGGCCACAGTGGTGACCTAGGGTGCCCCTCCCTCAAGAACTGCCCACCTAGGGCAACCGGTACCCTTTAGATATGCGCACGTAATAGGACGAGAGGGTGAACGGGTCCCTGCTTTGCAAAAACCCACCGTACCGCATGCCAGAGCCGGATACGGCCATTGAGTGTGGGGCGGCGCCTTGACAGACCGGGTCAGAAGGGTCTCGAATCAAGACGGACACGTGAATATCAAGTGCGAGCGACATTAAAAGACAGTAGGAGGGGGAAGAGAAACAGTAGTACGGGGAGTCAGATAAAAGGACATTTGGGATTGAACTGAGGGAACATAGAGGGGACAAGGTTAACAAAATAGAGGGGGAGTTCCTGTTTTAACTCTATTCTTTTATTTTTTGCATATGGCCATTAGGACAGCTAAGGAGATTACGAGGTGAAAAGAGGTCTGGGAAACTAGCTCCTCGAGGGAGTAGCAGGCGGCGCTGCATAATACTATCTCGACTAATACAGGGTATAACGAGGAAAATAAGTGGAAACAGTAGGAGTACTATACAAGGAGAGGACTCAGAATAGTAGTTAGAAACGCTTCTTCTTTTTCTTCTTTTTTTGATAAACGGACACTTGTAGACATAAGTGCGGTCCATAAGGGACTAGGATAGGTGGACGGGCTGGGGTACCAGGAGGGAATATTATAAGAGGGGAAAGCGACAGGTATGGAGGATATGTGTTTAAATGTTAAATGTGGTATGTTCAAGTCCCATGGTGTATAATATATGTTGTTTCTGTCTGTGGTGTGCTAGTATTTGTGAATAATTAATGAAAACGAAAAAGTATATTTATACAAGTGATTTGGAATATGCATTGTTAAAGAAAGTGTGAAAGACTGTGCTTAATCAAAGGTATTGTCACGGAAGGTGACAAAAGAGGCGATGAAGTATTGTAGTTTATTGATTGATTGTTTTGTATTTGGCTTACGAACAGAGACAGGTATTGCTAGAATAAACATTGGTACAGATACGCTACTCTCACACATCTGTAAAGGTTTGCCAGGATATTCAGACAGAATTAATCAGTATCATGATCAGTGGATCACAGAATTGAAGGGGGAAGGTTTGCCCCAGGTGTGGCCCGAAGGGGGGTCGTTTGACAAAAGTGTTTTGAATATGGTAGCAACATGTTTGTTAGTAAAATACAAAGGAAATTAGCGCCAAAACAGGAGAGAAATATTGGATTTGAGGAGGCTGTTTGAAGAAATACCCCCAAACAAAAATAAAGGGCAGGACACATCTCCCCTGGCAACAAGTTGCAGTGAGGGAGAAGGGGAAAACAAAGAGAGAGGGGCAGAGGTAGCAAGGCTGTATCCACTCCTGCCAAAGCCAGCACCAGCTGAGGGATATAGTGATCCAGTGTATTTGTCAAAGCCCACGTCACCCCCTGCACCCCTACCAACAGCCCCAACAGCCCCATCACCACCCCTATCTGATCGTCGAGGAGAAGGTTGACAGGTGAGTACCCCAACTATAGACATAGAACAGTTTACACAAGACTTGGACTCAAAGTTAACAATGACCCAAACAGAATAGTCACTATTAAGAGGTATATGTGAACAGACCTGCTCATCCACACCCAGAGCAGAACAGACACACATGCTCCAAACACCTGATAGATCAACGGAGGAAAGTTGGAAAAAGGGAGAAATAGTGTTCCCAATTAATGACACCCCCACGAGAATAATAGAAATAGACCAAGTGGCTAGTGAGACGGTTGCGGAAGGTGGTGACACGGCATTAGATAGGGAGGAGGAATACTGGTGCAACATAGAGGGGCAAGAAGAAGAAGAAAGGTGACTACAGGGTGCAACGGGTGAGGGGCCATCAGGAAAAGAACAGTCCCCCTTGGGGAGGGTGATGGAAGAGGAGTGGCAAGGAAGTTTTATGGAATAGAACAGGAAGAATGGCAGTGTTAGGGAAGAAGGGAGCAAAGGTAAGTAGAGGGAGGACAAGGAGAAAATTAGGGGGAAGGGAAGACCCAATTACATCCCATGGGCCCAAATGGACAAATCAAATCTGCTAAAAACTTTAACCCCACTCTCGGGAGGAGCAAGTAGGTAGATTTATGCATTCGAGGAAAATACTTCCGGGGTCCCCCTAGCGATCGGCGATGTCAAAAGTTTGCTAGTGTCTGCGGTAGGTGACCAGGCTAACAGGGTGTGGGCAAAGACAGGATTCCCTGCATTCACACTAGATTGTGATCGCCATGATGGGACATCATTCAACACAGTAAGAGCCAGGGTTTGGGTTGCATTGAGAGAAACGTTCCCAGACACACCTGATCTGCAATCAGTGATGCAATGTACAATGGGGGAGGAGGAAGATGTGACGGCTTACATTCCCCGGGTGCAAGAGATGTGAAGAGCACAGACAGGCACGCCTTGGGACCAATTCACCTCACTGTTTTATTTCATAATTAAAAAAGGGCTCCCGAAGTAGGTGCAGAAGGCCCTAGATAAAATAGCTGGGATAGAAGCCAAGGGTTGGCCTGTAATACAGAGCATCATAGTGCACCATTGTAAAAGGATCAAAGAGAGAGAGAGGGAGATAGCCCAAAGAAGGTTGGCAGACGAAGCAAAGTTAATACAAACAAAACTGTTGAAGGTTGCAGCTGCATTGGCAGCCCTCCCCCAGGATAGAGGAGGAGAAAGAGAGGAGGGACAGATAGCTATACAGGCAAGGATGGCAGCAAATTGGGCATCAAATGGACAGGAGCAATGGAACGGTGAGGAGCAATATGGAGGGCCACAATGGCAGGGAAGGAATATCCCATGGAGTAAGAGGTAGGTATAGAGGGTCAAGAGGAGTTGGGTACAGGTATGAAGGACAGGGCCCCAGGGGAGGGGGACAAGGGACATGCTGGAATTGCCAGAGGTGGACACATTTTCGAGAGAGTGTCTTATCCGCCCCATGGGCCCTTATCAAAATTAACAACAATATGGCCACCCCCTCCCAGGCAGCCCGTATGGATTGCCTATGGGTGGTTTCAGGAGAGAAGAGCAACCCGATCCAAGGTTCACATATGAGCACAGGGCACACCCACAAAACATACAACAGCATCCACAATCATGGGAACACATGCCACCGGGCCGCGGAAATCCCTTCGCTACTATAG
Source organism: Ambystoma mexicanum (assembly GCF_040938575.1). Lineage (NCBI taxonomy): Eukaryota > Metazoa > Chordata > Amphibia > Caudata > Ambystomatidae > Ambystoma > Ambystoma mexicanum. The sequence continues at coordinate 819,250,510 of NC_090936.1, read as the reverse complement.
CAAACGGGGCACCAGCACCTTTCAGAGGAACAGCAGTGGTAGGAGGTAATGCTTTTGCTTATGGTGAGAACACATGATATTTAGCATAGGACAGCCCACAGAGAGCACTTGCGTGTCCAGTACTATCAACGACCCTCAACGGAGCTGAGGAACCACTGGTGGGGGTGGAGATAGGGAACAAACAATTCATTTTCATGGTGGATTCTGGAGCAGAAAAATCGTGCCTAAGAGAAGGCGGGTTTCCGTTGTCCAATCATAAAATGGAGACGCAGGGGTTTTCTGGGGCGGTGGTCGAGGTTCCGTACACAGAAGAATTGGATGTAACAGTAGGAGGGAAGACAGTGAGAGCACCCCGATTGTACTATGAAGATTTGCCAATAAACTTATTAGGGAGGCACCTCCTTAGCAAGTTGAACATGACCATATCTTTTGCAGAGAGATGAATAGTGTGCTCAACACCAGGAATATGTGCCATGCATGCCATGTTAATGATACACACATAAGCTACGGCACAGCAAGTGTGTGGGGTACCAGTTGATCCAGATATGTTGTTACAGGGACTAAAAGTGTTGGCGCGTGTTGTGCCCGAACTCACCTGCCACGAGTGGTGAGTGCCATCTGAATTTGTGTTCCGACCCGTAGCACCCCCAGACTTGCATGGAGTGCAGGTGTCAAGTCAAAGAATTATAGTGATTGGCATGGATGAGCATGGATGTGAGTGGCGAACAGTGTTATGTATAAATGCTGACATAGCATTACGAGATGTTTCTGATGAAGACTTCTTTACAGATGCAGACACTGACGGGGAAATAATTATGGAAATAGCAATCCCCTGCAAGATAATGATACAACACAGACAGGTACCTATCCCCCTCATTGCCTAATCAGCGCACCACCACAGTATTTTAGCAAAGAAATGCACCAGGTGCCACCAATATTGTGCACCACAGGCCCGCATGATGTAGGGCTGTTGCGAGACGTGACCCCTGTAAAAATAAAACTCAAACCGGGGCGATACTGCCCCGAGTGAAACAATACCCCCTGTCAAGGGAAGCAGAGGAGGGAATAAAAGAAACAATACACGCAATACTATACCAGGGGATCATTGTACTATCAAACTCTCCTTGTAATACTTGTATTTACCCAATTAAAAAGGCAAAGGGAGGGGTGTGGAGGATGATAAAGGATCTATGCCCTCTCAATGATGTCATACAGAAAGAATTCCCTTTTGTCCCAAATCCTGCATCAATTTTGTTCAGCATCCCAAAAACAGCAACACACTTCACAGCGGTGGATTTGAAAAATGCCTTTTTCTCAGTACCACTGGAATTGAATCACAATACCTGACAGCATTTACCCTGGGCGGGAAAAGGTACAAACATTGTAGGCAACCCCAGGGATATTGCAAAAGCCCAAGCATTTTTAACAGGATACTACATGAGGATCTTGGGAATGTTGATACTGAGAGCACCATTATTCAGTATGTGGATGATTTGTTGGTCTGTGGTGTGACTGAGGAAGCATGCATAAAAGACTCAATACCACTACTCACTTTGTTAGCATTCAAGGGGTACACGGTGGACAAGCAGAAATTACAGTACTGTCTAACAGAAGTACTATATCTGGGTCAACTGATATTGAAAGATGGTAAACGGATAATATCCGACAGGGCAGCAGCAGTACGAGCAGTAAATGAACCCAAGAGAGTGAAGTGAAGGAAATGCAAAAATTCCTGAGCATGTCCAATTACTGCTGTGCCTGGATACTAGACTATGCCTCTTACACAAAACCCTTACTCCATGCGCTCAAGGAGGCACAGAGAGAAAATACAGTGTTAATATGGACACAAGAAATGCATACTGCCTTTAAAATGTTAAAAAACTTGATTTCCACAGCACCCGCCCTAGCGACACCAGACTATGATCGCAAATTCTACTTGTTTTCACACTGCAATGAAACGTTAATGACTACAGTGCTAATGTAAAAAACATTGCTAGGCCACAAACCTTTGGCATATTACAGCAGCATCCTTGATGCAGTTATGCAAGGACACTTCGTCTGCGAACAAGCCTTCGCAGTCGCAGCATTTGCAATTGAAAAGAGTGCCATGACTGTGATGGGATGCTCAGTGACCCTGTTCATAGAGCACTCACTGTTTGCAATACTTGACATATCAAAAAGTACACTAACAACACAGAGAGCTACTGCATACGAAATTATTTTGTCTAGTGCAAACATATACATAGTACGATGCAAGACAGTGAACCCAGCCACGTTTATCAGTGAAGCGTGCATGGTGGAAGACATACAGAATAATGATTGTGTGACATACAAGGGGGAGGATGAAGGCACACCCACAGCATGTGAAATTGCTCTCAAATCAGGAGAGGTATACTTGGTAGATGGGTCAGCATTGATAAACTGGGAGACAGGCAAAAGGCATGTAGGGCCAGCAGTGGTGCGACTAGAGGAGGTGGAATACGAGGTGATTGTACAAAAAAGACTGCCTGCACATTTGTAAGCTCAAGCAGCCGAGCTGGTTGCCCTGATTGAAGCTCTACATACAGCCTGGGGGTGCGCAGTAACAATATACACACACTCTGCATACATGACAAACACATTGCACGGGGGGCTAGCATGGTGGGGGAGAAGAAGATTTAGGAGAGCAGACAGGTCCCCTGTGCAGCATGCTGAACTACTGCTGGAATTGATTGAGGCCCTAAAAGAACCGACAGTGGTAGCCCTGATTAAGTGCCAAGCCCACACGAACAATAGTGACGTTACCTCGCTAGGAAAAACAGCAGGGGATGCTGCTTCAAAACAGAATTTGTTCTACAAAAGCACGTGGAGGAAGAGCAAGGTGAGGGATGTAACTCAATGCCAATATCTCAAATAATTGAGCTGCAGCAAGAAGCACCACCCGAAGAGAAGGAGTTGTGGGGAAAAAGGGGATGTAGCGAGTCATCGACAAACCTCCTATGGAGACAGAATAACACGGGTAAAGCAGTGATGCCAGTAAAACTACTAGAAATAGCATTCCAGCAGCTCCACTTCCCAGCCCAGAATGCAAAACAGCACATAGCTGCAGAGATACAAGAACATTGGTTTGTGCCAGAATTACATGAACATGTGTCTAAAATGGTGAGAGAGTGTACAACATGTCAAATGTATAATTCAGGGATGACATTAAGAACACTCAGAGGAACACTGCCCCGCCCCATTGGGCCATTCCATGAACTGCACATTGTCTACGCAGACATGAGAGAGAGGTCCAATGAAGCACGATACTTGATAGTGGTGACCTGCCCATTTTCACGTTGGGTGGAAGCAGGTCCCTGTGCACACCCAGATGCGAAATGCGCTGCAAAATTTCTAGTAAGAGAAATGTTTCCCCGCTGGGGGATATGCAATGTCATACATTCTGACAATGGAACGCACTTCGTCAACGACTTATTCAAAGCAGTGACAACAATGTTGGGCATCACCCACAAGTTGTGCTCAATTTATCACATGCAAGCAAATGGCCTGTAGAAAAAATCAACAGTCTCTTAAAGAGCAGATTGTCTAAATTAAGCGACACCCTAAAGAAGAACTGGGTGTACTGCTTGCCATTGGCACTATCTGAATTATCGAATCAGCCAAGCAAAGACCAACACTTGTCCCCGCATGAAATGGTGACAGGCAGACGTATGCATACAGCAGTTTCTCCCCATAGAAGACAGTCAGACGCACACAGAAGTGCCACAGTGTTGGGGGAAGAATTTCAGGATTATTTGATAAAACTGACCGACGCAGCAAGGATGATGTTTTGGAGCTGTTTTCCTTTGTATTGTACGAACAAACATGTTGCTACCATATCCAAAACACTTTTGTAAAACAATCCCCCTTCAGGCAACACCTGGGGCAAATCTGCCCCCTTCAGTTCTGTGATCCACTGATCATGAAACTTACTAATTCTGTCTGCATATCTTGGCAAACTTTTACAGATGTGTGAGAGTGACGTCTCTGCGTGCCCATGTTTATTCTAGCAATACCTGTCTCTCTTTGTAAGCCAAATTCAAAACAATTAATCAATAAACTACAATACTTCACCACCTCTTATGTCACCTTCCGTGAAAATACCTTTGATTAAGCACAGTCTGTCACACTTTCTTTAACAATGCATGTTCCAAATCAATTATATTAATATACTTTTTCGTTTTCATTAATTATTCACAAATACCAGCCCACAACATACACCATGGGACTTGAACATACCACATTTAACATTTAAACACAAATCTTCCCTACCTGTCCCTTTCCCCTCTTATAATATTCCCTCCTGGTACCCCAGCCCGTCCACCTATCCTAGTCCCTTATGGACCACCCCCTCCTGTCTATGAGTGTCCCTTTATCAAAGAAAGAAGAAAAAGAAGAAGCATTTCTAACTACTATTCGGAGTCCATTCCTTTTATTGGACACCTACTGTTTCCACTTATTTTCCTCATTATACCCTGTACTAGTCGAGATAGTACTATGCCGCGCCACCTTCTACCCCCTCGTGGACTAGATTCACGTACCTCTTTTCACCTCATAATCTCCTTAGCTGTCCTAATGGCCATATGCAAAAAAGAAAAGAATAGAGTTAAAACAGGAACTCCCACTATATTCTGTAAAACGTCTCCCCTCCATGTTCCTTCAGTTCAATCCCAAATGTCCTTTATCTGACTCCCCGTACTACTGTTTCTCTCCCCCCTACTGTCTTTTGATGGCGCTCGCACTTGATACTCAGGTGTCCGTCTTGAACTGAGACCCTCCGGACCCGGTCTATCAAGGTGCCGCCCCACACTCAATGGCCACTGTCGAGCAGTACGGTGGGTATTTGCAAAGCCAGGACCCGTTGACCCTCTCGTCCTATTTCGTGCGCACGTCTAAGGGGTTCCGGTTGCCGTAGGTGGGCAGCTCTTGAGGGGACGTGCCCTGGGTCTCAGCTGTGGCCGCAGGATGTCTTGTGTCAGAAGGAACAGAACGACGCTATCACGTCCGCACAGAGAAGTGCCACTGTGTTGGGGGAAGAATTTCAGGATTATTTGAGAAAACTGACCAACACAGCAAAGATGATGTTTTGGAGCTGTTTTTATTTGTATTTTATGAACAAACATGTTGCTACCATATCCAAAACACTTTTGTCAAATGACCACCCTTCGGGCCACACCTGGGGCAAACCTTCCCCCTTCAATTCTTTGATCCACTGATCATGATACTTATTAATTCTGTCTGCATGTCCTTGCAAACTTTTACAGATGTGTGAGAGTGGTGTCTCTGTGCCCATATTTATTCTAGCAATACCTGTCTCTCTTTGTAAGCCAAATCTAAAACAATCAATCAATAAACTACAATACTTCACCACCTCTTAGGTCACCTTCCGTGACAATACCTTTGATTAAGCGCAGCCTGTCACACTTTCTTTAACAATGCATGTTCCAAATCACTTAAATGAATATACTTTTTCATTTTCATTAATTATTCACAGATACCAGCGTGCCACAGACACAAACAACATATATTATACACCACCGGACTTGAACATACCACATTAAACATTTAAACACAAATCCTCCCTACCTGTCCCTTTCCCCTCTTATAATATTCCCTCCTGGTACCCCAGCCCGTCCACCTATCCTAGTCCCATATGGACCACCGCTCCTGTCTCTGAGTGTCCCTTTATCAAAGAAAGAAGAAAAAGAAGAAGCATTTCTAACTACTATTCCAAGTCCTCTCCTTGTAAGGACTCCTACTCTTTCCACTTATTTTCCTCGTTATACTCTGTACTAGTCGAGATAGTACTATGCAGCGCCGCCTTCTACCCCCTCACGGAGCTCCTCGTTCTGAACCAGCCGTATGCCAGTCTATCAAGAGTGTTGCAGTTACCCCACTGCTAAAAAAGGTGGGTTTAGTACTCAATAATGCGGCCAATCTTAGGCCCATCACAAACACCTTGTTTTTTCTCAAGTTAATTGACAAGGTTGCTAATGTACAGCTTCAATCCTATGTCTTGGGAGCTAGTATCTTGCATAAGAAACAATCTGGCTTTGGAGCTTTCATGGCACAGAAAGCGCATTGCTTGACTTACAGACATACATGCTTTCCAAGTTGGAACATAGCAAGTTAGGGCTGCTGATGTTGTTGGATTTATCAGCAGCATTTGACCTGCTAGATCATGGAATTCACTTGGACCGGATGGCCACCGTGGGGGGTCTCTCTATGGAGGAAATAAGCTCGCTCAAGTCCTTTCTCAAGGGTCGCTGCTTGCAAGTCCACTGGGGCGACAGTGTGTCCGAAGTGGAAATCATCACTTGTGGTGTGCCGCAGCGGACTTGTCTTTCCCCCGTTATTTAACATTTACATGCTCCCACTGTGCAAAGACCTTGAGTCGCTAGACCTATTTTTCTGCAGCTATGCCGGCAACTTTCAACTTATTCTTGAGATCAGTGGGGACCACGAGAAGGACCAATTGATGCTGGACTCAGTGTACCAGACCATTAAGAGCTGGATGTCAACTAACTGGCTCTACCTGAATGCGACAAAGACCGAACTTATGTTGTTCGGTCCCCGGCAAGCCAGAGATAGTGTGTGCCAGCTTTGAAATTGATGGCAGTCAGATCATGGTAGTGCATAAGGTAAAGACCCTAGGCACTTATTTGGAAGACAGTGTGGACAGCGACACCCATGTGGCAGCCATCACTAAAAGTAACAACTACCATTTTAAGGTGCTTCGGCAAGTCACCCCACTAGTTTCCATAGAAAATCATGTTAAACTAGTCAGCGTGGTAATCCTCCCTCGCGTAGATTATTGCAACACTTTTTTGGGAGGCGCAAATAGGACAGATATTCAAGTAAGATGAAAGATTCAAAATGCTGCTATCCGCATCATATTCCAGATGAAGTATTTTGAACCATCGGCAGCATGAAAGAAACTGCACTGGTTGCCGGTCACGGAGCGGATTCAGTTTAACTTACTGACCATCTGCCACTAGTGCGTCTTAAGAAACACTCCAGCCTACTTGAAAGACAGGGTGAACGTCTACCAACCCACAAGAAATCTGCAATCATCTAATTTGATCATGATTGTCTGCTGGATGTACACCCCATTAAGCGAGCTCGTGGATATGGCCGTGCCTTTCATGTACAGGGAGCATGGTCTTGGAATGCCCTACCTGCACAGTTACGCAAAAAGGAAAATCACTTGGCTTTCCGAAAGCAGTTGAAAACCGCTCTATTTCTGTATAGTGATTAATCTCTGCTGCCATCCCTTCCTGGTCCTATTCATCCCTTGTTTCTTTTGGCGACTGGATGCCCTCGGGCTTTGGCTCTGTACAAATACACTAACATAACATAACATTACCAAAAAAGACATTTCGTGGAGCAATCAGTGGAATGGTAGCACGTGAATCTGCGACTCTCCTTCACTCACTTGAAAAAGTCTACTGTTGGAATGTTTATGAGGGCTGGGTTTGAGCATTTCAGTGGAGCAGCAAATATAGAGATGAAATAGAAGTAGGAGGAAGTCCAGATAGATTGGTGAGTGGTAAGGAGAATGCAGAGATGCAATCAAGAGGTTAATGGGGGCAAAACTATAGATAAATTTAAAGATTTGTAGTCAAATTTGAAAGAGGGGGCAATTATGCATTGAGAGCCATTTAGCATGGTGGTGTTATGCAGAGGTGGTAGAGGTTCAGGGTAGGTCGTATAGGGTGTATTTAGCAAGTTGAAAAACTTGTCAGAGTTGCAAATGAGTAGAGGTGAAGGCTCAAAGAACAATCCAGTTTGCTGAGCACCGGAGTAGAGATCAGAGTTTTTGTCGAGTGGTCGGTCAGGTGCAGATGGAACTTTCTTATGTTCAGAAGGTTAAGAATTGCTCTGAAAACCATGATGAACATTTAGAGTGTAAATCCGCTATGAACGAGGATATTAGCGCTATGCATGATGGAGCAAAGAAGTCAGGAGTCAAGGAGAAGGCTTAATGTTTAGTATTGGAGGCTGGGAGCAATGAGGCTTCTGTCTTGGAGGAGTATAGTGACAGGCAGAATAGAAATATCTAGTGCCAGATGACAAAAAAAACAGATGGTAATAAATTCTGGGATGTCAGGAGTGAAGGAGGGAAAGGAGAAGATCTTGGTACAAACAGCAAAGAGGACTTTGTGAAAGCTAAATTATTATATGAGTTTGCTGTGGGGTGAATGGCATAAAATAAATCATTAGATTAATAAACTATGTATTTATTTATGTATAATGCGCTACTCGAGGAAAAAGCTAGCTACTTGGTACAATGTTCAAAATTATGGGTGTGCCCAGCCTGCATCTCAAACGAGAAGAACCTTTTTAACAACTATCCAAAGTCTTATGGATGTCTAATTTATTATTCCATTGTCCAGACTCCTTATTTATTCTGATTTATGGACGATTCCTCTGAAGGAAGAAACTCACATAACTCATGCATACACAACATTCGTAGGTAAAAATGGAAAACCCAATGAAAGGTCATATAATTTTGAATTGTTCATGTGGTTCAAAAATTCTTTTTGTTTTAAAGAAAAAGACAAACAAAATACACAAATTGTTCTAAATACAATATCAAAAGTAAGGTAAAAGAAGTCAACAAAGATCAAATGAAAATCAATTGTCGATGCTTAACACAACATAAATCAATGTCCAGCTGTCCCATCAATTAAGATTCATTGATGTTCTGAGTGCATACAAAAAAAGAAAATCAAACATTGAAAAGTAATATGTAACTGGGTGATTGATTTCCATAATCTTGTTTGATTCTTACATTCCACAGTACATCAATTTAATGCTTAGAAATGACATAGACTCAATATTTCAACAGTTAATGGGACTATTCCAATGTATGGAATGCTTATTTGTGGTTAGAGGATTTCCAGAGGTGTCCTACTAGTCCTATGGCTGTGTGAATCCTATGTCGGGGTCTTAATGTCAAAGATATCTTTGCCAATGTGATAGTGAATGACAAACACAATTTAAGAGGGAGCGGGGGGCCCAACTGATGAATACTGGTTCCCTGTTCGCTTAAAGTTTCGGCGGTCACTGGAATTATTAAAGCCGCCTTCATCAGGGCATCAAACTGAAGACCCTGTGTGCAAATACATAAAAGCAATGTGAGTGAGACCACTCAATCAGTGCTTGTGACTACTAAGCATTGATAATGTGAATAAACACTCTAGTCGCCAGCCTTTATTTTACCTGACGGGACTTGGGTCCAAGGTTTCGACTCGTGCTTTCAGTGGAAAGCTGATCAGTTCCTGGAGACAATTACGATGAATTAGAAATACGATGGAGTCTTGCGTAGCTGTCTAACTGCCAGCTACTCGGTACAAGCCACGGCAACGAGAGCACACGACAAACACGGATGACGACAGCCAGCACTGTTTCCCTTCGTAATGAATGAGCCCTACAATTGCTAAAGTGATCAGGAACCTGTAGCACCAAAGCCAGTGTGGTATTCAAGTCACACTAAAGAAGAAAAACAGCCCAACACACCAAGAGTAGTAGTGCAGAATCAGACCCAGAATGGTTTTGAGTATGAGTGTAACTCTGAAATCCTCTTTCCACCAGTCCTGAGGAAAGCATGAGAGACCGAAATATAAGAACTGTGATTATTGAACAGATTTGTCTCATCAACAGGGTCGACTTTGAAAGTGTATTGAAATGATAGCAACACACTTAGTCACGGCATACTAAACTCACCATACTGTCAGAAGTTCTATATGAATGTGTCATGATGCCTACCCCCGGGCATCCGGATCAAGCCCATCAGCCCCGGGAGCAGGCATCCAGACATTTACAAAAACCCCAGCAGCCCCAGCTAGTGGCTGTCTGGGTTCAGTCCTGGAGCCGTAGGCACCAGGCTCATAATAAAAAATCAGTCCTGGCGAGGCTCATAGACATTACTTACCTCATGCAGACCATGCTGCAAATAAATCCAAGCCAACGTGAGGCCTGGATGGGACTATTTTACTACAGGGACTATTTTTTAACTCGAGTGTGGTCTTGGGGAACTTCTTTCCTGGGACTACTTTGGAGGCCATTTAACCCAAGCCCGAATAGCAGCACATGCTTCGTGTTATTCTGCATCCAGCAGCGTGACTCTCACCGTGCCTGCAGCCAGCATCCAGTCTTCTGCCACGCCCGCGTGCCTGCAGCCAGCATCCAGTCTTCTGCCACGCCCGCCTCGAATTCAGAGATCCTAGAATAAAGAGGAAGAAAAGGACAAGGTTAGAAAACGAACTTATTTCAAATTCCTCACCTGATTCCGGTTCCATTTCATCTCCCGACCTGGAAAGTACATCAGTCCTGCAAGCGTCGCTTCGCCAGCTCCAGCACGGCGCCATACTCACCAGTTCTCACAGCATCTTTCGATCCGGCACTGTCTCCATCATTTCTTCGCCTTCCCCCGGCACCTAGGGGCACAAGAATAACAAGGTGAGCCAAGGTGAGCCAAGGGAAACAACAAATACCTCTTACCACCATAGACTTATCTGATTTACCACTGTCAGTATTATTCTCCATATCTTCATATGCCGCATCTGTAAAGAGGGAGAAAAACAACACGTTAACGCGTGCAATAGTTACCGGACAGCGTTGGGTAACACAGACTCTTACATGAACGCCAGCAGCAGCTACGAGACCTTCTTCTCACGAACTCAGTTGCAACTTAAGGAAGGAAGGGGACAAGAGTGAACATCGGGCACATTGAACTCTTTGAACTTGATACTTACCAATCCCGCCTGGGACTTCAGAGTCAATGCTTACCGGAACTCTCCCAACACCTTCAAACCAGTGAAGTAACTGGTGTCTATGCGCCCCTGCAAGACACGCAAGAAGGAGAGCTCATCTTTTACAAACATAAGGTGGGGTTACTAAGGGGATATCAGAGGTGATTGGTGGGGGAGAGCTAGAACAGTTGTGAGGCCATCACTAAAACCCACAGGTGGCTAATCCCTGTTTCCACTTGCAGGAAAATACTTCTTCGGGTCCAGCAGACAAGACTAGGCGGGCCAGTCCAGACAGTCATCTCTGCACTACGCATCACGTTGACGGAGACCACAGCTGTCCGGGTCCGATCGCCACCCCTGTGGGGTCCAGGTGAGCGTAACAGAATGTTAATATGGAATCTGAGGGTTTCTGAATGTGTTGTCATTTTGTGTAATCATAACAGTTGCAGTCTGCACATAGGCACATTTTATAATAATGCTTGATGATAAATAAATTGTTTATTTTTTGTATTAACATGAGTCAATGATCTGCTGGGCCAGTCCAGACAGTCATCTCTGCACTACGCATCACGTTGACGGAGACCGCAGCTGTCCGGGTCCGATCGCCACCCCTGTGGGGTCCAGGTGAGCATAACAGAACACGAAGCCTTTCTAAAATACCCACCCGGGTGTTATGGAAACCTCAGAAACCGACCAAATGGCCCAATTATTGGAGGAACTTAGGGCGGAAGTACATGCCGCTCGCCAAGAGACTAATGCCCTCAGGAGTGAACTGATTGTCTCAAAGGAGCGCACTGATGATCTGGCTAGGCAACTACTGCAAAACCAAGCTGGGCAAACGCCCCTACCTGGATATGGGGGAAACCCAACCCCCGTTTCATCAAGCAATCCTGTGCAAGTGGTTTTACCAGGAAATATTCCGTTAGCTCCACCTGAACGCTTTGCTGGGGACCCCAAAAGGTTTGCTGTGTTTATGAACCAATGCTGCTTGCACTTTTTATGCAGACCGGATGCCTTTCCAAATGACCAAACCAAAGTAGCCTTTGTATTGTCATATCTTAGTGGCATCGCAGCGGATTGGTCCATTCCGTTAGTCAACCAGGATGATCCTCTTCTCCAGGATTTTCAGGGTTTTCAAAGGAGCATGGAAAAACTATTCGCCAGACACTCACAGGGTCAAGCCCTGGACAACAAACTTTTATCCTTACGGCAGGGTAACCAGGATCTGCTAACCTATATTGCAAACTTCAATAGGTTGGTGGTGGAAACCGGGTGGCCGGAGGAACAACGAATTACATTGTTTCATCGTGGACTTCGGGGAGAACTCAAAGACATCTTGGCTCAAGTTGTGAACCCACCTCAGGATTGCACAGAATTTATAGACTTAGTGGTCCAGCTAGACCACTGACTTCAGAACCGAAAGACTGGTTGAGCTAAGTTTGAGAATCGGGTATTTGTTAAACCCAACAATGCCCCCAAAGGAACAGATGCATCTGAACCTATGTTGATCGGGGGGGTTAAAGGACCCTTAACTCAAAAGGAAAGAGAAAGAAGACGACAGATGCAGTTGTGTCTGTACTGTGGAACCTCAGGACATTTTCTACGGGATTGCCCTACAAAACCACCCAAGAAGGTGGTAGGAGTTGCTGATAAAAGCCACATAGAGCCTGATTCAGGAAACGACCACGCCCGACAAGCGTAGAGGTCCGCTTGCCGAGCTTAAAGAAGGACACTCAGACCTTGCATCTGATCATCCCAGTGGTCCTACTTGATCCCAGGCAGCAATCACGTATGCACGCAGTAAGGGCATACATAGATAGCGGGGCCGTAGGAAAATATATGGACCACAAATTGGTGTCAAGGATGAATCTACCTCTTTGCAAAAAGACCACTTCGGATGTCATCACCACAGTTAATGGAACTGAGATTGCCTCGGGGCCTGTAACCATTCCACTACAGAGATGACACTGTTGAGTCAAGATGGGCATCGAGAGACTATTGTGTTTGATCTAATCAAAGTCCCACAGTTCCAGATAATACTGGGGATTCCATGGTTGGAAACACATAATCCTTGTATAGAATGGAGAGAGAAGAGAATAACCTTCCCGGATTGTGCACACACCTGTTACTCGGAGAAAACTTTGAACAAAGGCCAGGCTACAGTCGCTAACCCAATCGTGCAGTTACCTCAGGAATACCAAGAATTTCAGGATATTTTTAAAAAAGAACAGGCCAATACATTACCTCCTCACAGATCATACGATTGTCAAATCGACCTCCTACCCGGTGCACAACCGCCATGCAGTAGAATCTACGTCCTCACGGAACCTGAAAATCTTCACCTACGGCAACACTTGGACCAATACTCAGCTTTATTCTTCGTGCCAAAAAAGGAAGGTGACTTTAGAACGTGCATAGATTACCGCGCATTAAATCAGATTACGGTAAAAAACCGATACCCACTCCCTCTGATCCCCGAATTACTAGACCAAGTAAAGGATGCTTGTATCTACACTAAGTTAGATCTCCGAGGGGCATATCATCTGGCACGTGTCAAGAAAGGCGACGAATGGAAGACTGCCTTTCGCACCAAGTACGGATTATTCGAATATCAGGTGATGCCCTTCGGGTTGTGCAATGCACCAGCAGCCTTCGAGTATTTTATGAACGATGTCCTTCGTGAACTCATTGACGTCTGTTTCATCGTATACAGAGATGATATTCTAGTGTACTCCTCCTCAGAATCCGACCATGTTTAGCACGTGCGTGCAGTCCTTGAGAAACTATGCCAGCACAAGTTATATGCAAAATTGGAAAAATGTGTTTTTCATGCTACGGAAGTTGAATTTCTTGGATTTATCCTGACTCCAAAGGGAGTCCGAATGGACTCTCGAAAGGTGGACACAATTCTCAAGCGGCCATCACCCAGTTCAGTCAAAGGGGTACAAAGCATGCTCAGATTTGCTAATGTTTACCGCAGATTCATTCCAGACTTCTCCCATGTTGTACACCCCATCACAGCACGTTTGCGAAAAAACTAACGCTTCTTGTGGACCGAAGAGGCTGAAAAGGCCTTCCAAGAGCTGAAAGCGAAATTCACATCAGCACCTGTCTTAAAGCATCCACGCCCTGAGCTTCCATACATAGTAGAAACTGATGCATCCAGTTTAGCCATGGGAGCTGTCCTGTCCCAGAAGGATCCTGAAACCGGTCAACTTCACCCAATAGAGTTTTGGTCCAGAAAGTTCTCAGCACCTGATTTAAACTATGCGATTACCGATAAAGAGCTATTAGCTATCAAATCCGCCTTTAAGGCTTGGCGGCACTACCTTCTTGGTGCCAGGCATACCATTACCGTAATCACTGATCACCGGAACCTGCAGTATTTAAAAACAGCCAAAACCCAATCATCGTGACAACTTCGATGGGCATTGTTCTTTGCCGAATTCGATTCGATTTCGTGATCACTTATCGACCAGGCTGCAAAAATGGCAAAGCAGATGCCTTATCCCGAATAGGGATGGGAGAAGCATATGAAAACCCGGAACCGGTGCCAGAAATTCCTGAGCAAAGAATCCTTGGGGTAACTACTCTACAGACACTAGAAGATATTAATTCAAAAATCCAACAACTCTTCGATCCAGCAACCCTGCACGACTGGGTAAAGAAAGGCCCTGACTACTCAGTCGTCAATGACCTACCTTACTATCAAGGACGACTATTTCTACCACACAAGGAAATACAAGAACTAGTCATCTCCAATTACCATGACACCCTGATGGAAGGTCATCCAGGTATCGCAAAAACTGAAGCGAAAATTAAGAGACAGTTCTGGTGGCCCACTTGGCGAAAAGACGTAAAGTCATTTGTGATGTCTTGTGGCATTTGCGCCCAAAACAAAAGCCAGAAGAGAAAACCTGCTGGCCTTTTACAACCTTTGGATATTCCACCTACACCATGGCACACCTTGTCTTTAGACTTTGTTACAGATCTACCTCCATGTAATGGATTTAACACCATCCTAGTTATTGTGGATCTTTTTTCCAAGATGGCCCACTCTATTCCTTTAAAAGGATTACCTTCCGCTTCAATTTTGATCAAGGAGTTCCTCGAAGACATTGTTCGAATACACGGATTTCCTTCCGTATTGGTCTCTGACCGAGGCAGTCAGTTCATTTCACAATTTTGGAAGAAATGTTGTCAATTGGCGCAAATCGACGTGAGGTTATCAACCAGTCACCATCCCCAGACCGATGGTTAGACGGAGAGGACCAACCAGACCCTTGAGCAGTACCTACGTTGCATGCTGCACCAGATCGAAAGCAATTGGAAGGATATTTTATGGATTTCCGAATATGCATACAATAACTCAGTACATTCTGGAACCGGACAAATCCCTTTCTTTACCATATACGGACATCACCCTCGAACCTCAGAACTCGATTCGCCTCAGCACTTAGAAATGCCTGCAGTTAGTCATTTACACTGTACTATTACACAAGCCTTTAAGGAGGCAACAGAACATTTGAAACAAGCGTAAGAGAAATATAAGAAAAATGCTGATCAACATAGAAGCAATGCTCCACGATATCAGATTGCGGATCAAGTTTGGCTGGCTACAAAACATATACCTCTAAAAGGAACTCAGACTTTTAATCCTAGGTATTTGGGACCTTACACTATTAAGGCCATTATCAACCCGGTGGCCATCAAATTGGAATTACCCTCTAATATGCGGATCCATCCTGTCTTTCATGTTTCACTTCTGAAACCAGTTCAACCCGGGACAAGACTTGCCAAACCACCTGACCCCATCCTAATAGATGGAGAACCTGAATTCGAGGTAAAGAATATCCTGGACTCTAAGTTGGTTAAATCAAGACTTTTTTATTTAATCGACTGGAAAGGTTACGGACCACAGGAAAGGTCATGGGAGCCTAGTGACCACGTTCATGCACCTCGGTTGTTGAAGAAATTCCATCGGAACTTCCCAGACAAACCAGGGCCAAGGGGAAGAACAACTTTAGGAGGGGCTTTGGGGGGGAGTGCTGTAATGATGCCTACCCCCGGTAATCCGGATCAAGCCCATCAGCCCTGGGAGCAGGCATCCAGACATTTACAAAAACCCCAGCAGCCCCAGCTAGGGGCTGTCTGGGTTCAGTCCTGGCGCCGTAGGCACCAGGCTCATAATAATTCTCATAGACATTACTTACCTCATGCAGACCATGCTGCAAATAAATCCAAGCCAACGCGAGGCCTGCATGGGACTATTTTACTGCAGGGACTATTTTTTACTCGGGTGTGGTCCTGGGGAACTTCTTTCCTGGGACTACTTTGGTGGCTATTTAAACCACGCCCGAACAGCAGCACATGCTTCGTGTTATTCTGCATCCAGCAGCATGACTCTCACCGTGCCTGCAGCCAGCATCCAGTCTTCTGCCACGCCCGCGTGCCTGCAGCCAGCATCCAGTCTTCTGCCACACCCGCCTCGAATCTGGAGCTCCTATAATAAAGAGGAAGAAAAGGACAAGGTTAGAAAACAAACTTATTTCAAATTCCTCACCTGATTCCGGATCCATTTCATCTCCCGACCTGGAAAGTACATCAGTCCTGCACGCGTCGCTTCGCCAGCTCCAGCACGGCGCCATACTCACCAGTTCTCACAGCATCTTTCGATCCGGCACTGTCTCCATCATTTCTTCGCTGTACTCCGGCATCTAGGGGCACAAGAATAACAAGGTGAGCCAAGGGAATCAACAAATACCTCTTACCACCATAGACTTACCTGATTTACCACCGGTGGTATTATTCGCCATATCTTCATATGCCGCATCTGTAAAGAGGGAGAAAAACAACATGTTAACACATGCAATAGTTACCGGACAGCGTTGGGTAACACAGACTCTTACCTGAACGCCAGCACCAGCTATGAGACCTTCTTCTCACAAACTCAGTGCAACTTAAGGAAGGAAGGGGACAAGAGTGAACATCGGGCACATTGAACTCTTTGAACTTGATACTTACCAATCCCGCCTGGGACTTCAGAGTCAATGCTTACCGGAACTCTCCCAACGCCTTCAAACCAGTGAAGTAACTGGTATCTACGCGCCCCTGCAAGACACGCAGGATGGAGAGCTCATCTTTTACAGACATAAGGTGAGGTTACTAAGGGGATATCGGAGGTGATTACTGGGGGAGAGCGAGAACAGTAGGGAGGCCATCACTAAAACCCACAGGTGGCTAATCCCTGTCTCCACTTGCAGGAAAATACTTCTTTGGGTCCAGCAGACAAGACTAGGCGGGCCAGTCCAGACAGTCATCTCTGCACTACGCATCACGTTGACGGAGACCGCAGCTGTCCGGGTCCGATCGCAACCCCTGTTGGGTCCAGGTGAGCGTAACAGAATGTTAATATGGAATATGGGGGTTTCTGAATGTGTTGCATTTTGTGTAATCATAACAGTTGCAGTCTGCATATAGGCACATTTTATAATAATGCTTGATGATAAATAAATTGTTTATTTTTTTGTATTAACATGAGTCAATGATCTGCTATTGAAATAGACACCAACTAGGTGATCTGTTACAGTAGGGTGCATCACACAGACCTGCAGTTGTGAAAAGGGAGGGGTAGCCTATGTCCTTTCTATATATGTGCTAAGTTGAGTCCCCCACAAGTTAGACCCCTGAAAACAAAAAAGAGGGAATCTAACCCCATACTTTATCTAAAATGTATAATAATACACCAATAAAATAATAAATAAATAATAATTTTGAACTAATTACAGATGAGCAATATACCGAAACAGAATAAAGTTGCCCACACCTCATTATATCATAACCCAATTCCTGTAGTGTTTTCTTTTCTGGAAGACATTTAGATATTCCCAGATTCTATTTAATGAATTTTGAATGTTTAACTTTTTATATTGCACACCTGACATAATAAACTGCATCTGGGCATGGGTGATAAGGAACAAAAAAAAAACTCATATACATCAAAGCAAAACATACTGTGATTTATAAATCAGCCTCTAAGGACAATTATTTACACAGGTAAATATTTAAGGATTTCCGAAATTGTAAAAGCTCTGTGACACTCCAGAGCTGCCTATGCAGTGGATTCCACAGTCTGGGGCTGTAAACCACAAAAAAACGATCCCCCCTCAAGATGGGGGCTCGAGTCACCAGAATAAATTTATAGTGTCAGTTTATCTCCAAGGTATATGAGTGCAATGTTGTGTATGCACCTATAAGCCAGGGAGAGAATCTTGAAGACTATACTTTCCTTAATAGGGAGACAATGGAGAGATCTGGGCCCTCTGTAGGTGTGTCATTTGTCTATTAGGGATGACTGCTAATATGCTGTTGCGGTTACCATAATCTATTTCAGAATTAATGAATGCCACAACCACAGTTGAATGGTCTTTTTGGGAAAACAACGCATAGCAGATGGAGGGAATAGAACACTGATTGCACCTTAGCTCTGACCTTTGCTCACTGCCAAGAATTGTTTGACAAATGCAGCACAGATACTTGATTTTGGACTCATATTTGGGTCCGACCAGAATCACCTCTGTTTTGCTCAGATTCAACTGAAGCCGATTATAAGACACCCATTGCCCTACCTCCTCGATACATTGTACTATGCGGTGTAAGGATTCGACTGAGTCATTGACTCTCAGATAAATCTGAGTGTTATTAGCATAGGAATGGAAGCTGTGATGAAATGCATGGTTTTGTCACTTCTTGCCAGGGGCGAGCCTTTTCATGTGAGGTTAGGGAGGTGAGCCCGCCCACTACAGACTCCTGTTATGGCGAGAAACTCCCTATCCAAATCTCTCAACAACCAAAGCTAGTGAAACCTGCTGGAAGCAAACAGGACAAATCACTATACATCTGGTACTCTCATATTTCACTGAGAGAAAGTACCTGTCTGGTACTGTGATGAAGAAAAACAATGGAGCAATAATGGTCCCAGTCCAACACAAAATACAGACTATTACGGTACACAGGGGAAGCACCAGCCCAGTTTCATAAGCATTGGAGGAGGAGACAACAGTGCGAAAGAAACATAGGTAGTTCAAAGCGGCCACGTCAGCAAAGCGAGAGGAGAGGAAAAGGTAGTTTCCTATGTTGGGAAGAAACTTAGACACAGCAATGCCCGGGTCCCACCTGGAAATCGACATGCGCTGGAACACCGAGGGAACAAGGGCAGGCCTCTGGAAAGCGACATCCATAACTGATGAGCAAGGAGAAAAAACTGGGAAACACTTCCCAGATAGCAATTCAGCACACAAATCGGCACTGCAGAGGGTGTCAGGGAGAAAGACACATCTAAAGTGTCCGTCCTGACCCAAAAATAAGCGTCCAAGAGGCAAACTACTGACCCAGAGATGCATTTCCAACACCACAAAGGTAATGGGAAGGGTGGTAGAACCGGGATGGTAGCGAGTATAACAAAGTGTATACTCATACTTGTCTCACTAAAACGCAAAGTGACTAGAAGTGTGATTGTCATTACTGGGTCCATCATACTCGTCCGAGTGAGACAGAAAATAATCAGAAGAGTAAGAATCATAACTGGGTCCATCATACTTGTCCCAGTGAGATGAAAAGTAGCCAGAAGTGTGTGAGTCATTACTGGGTTGATCATGCTCATCACAATGAGACGCAGAGTAATAAAAAGAGAGAAAATCATCACTGGGTTCATCATACTACATCATAATATTCATCCCAGTGAAAAGGCAAGTGAACAGAGGATTGAGAACTCTGATAAGAATACGATTGCTCATAATACTCCAGGTACAAGTTGGATGTCAGATAAAGAGAGACTTTCAAGTTTATGTGATAAAGCCTGAGTGAAACAACCTAAAGGAAAAGGAACAACTTTTAAGAGAATTATGAAAAGTAAAGAGAAGAGAGACCAGGAGAATTGGAAAAAATACCTTAAGTTAATTAAGCAAATTGATACAAGTGATAGCCAAGAACTATCTAAAGATTCTATATTGAAGGAAACTTGCTGAGAAAGCAACGCCAGGAGAAGGGAATCAATATCCTGGACGTTAGTTGTTTTGTATTATTAGCAGGGTCAGAGTAGGTAAGATTTGGACAAAGGACAGGCTATTTCTTTTGACTTCACAACTGACTGACAAGCACCCCAGTTAGATCTGATAGGTAGGAAAACCCATAGTTTAGAGAAACTGAAGCAGTTTTCATTTTATTTAAATAAAATAGGATTGTGGGAGTCCCAAGGAAGGGGAAGATGTAAAAGACATTAGGCACGGACTGTGCCAACGCCTAGTCAATTTCTTCCCAAATACTAGGAATTTTCTTAATGAAAACGTGTTAACACCATTGGCTTGAGCTGCGATGGCATGAAATACTGATGGGACAGAGAAAATTAGCAAGGCAGGAAAAAGGTTTCTCTGGTTTGGTTAAGTGATGTTTGAATTTTATTATGAAGATATATGGTTTTGGCCTCAAAACTTGAAATGTTATTGCTTTTTTATGGCAGTTTTCACATTTATAAGAAAAGAAGGACTCATACATTGGGCCTCATTACAACCTGCCAGTCCGGGACCGTGCAAAATCCGTGATGGCGGTAAAAACGTTTCCGTGTCCGCAAGGGTGCGGAAAAACCGCCCGATTACACGCTGTCGGTCGCGCGCACCACACGGACTCGGAAACGTTGTTACCGCCGTCACGGAATACCCCACGGAAATGGAAATAACGAAGCCACAAGTGGCGCAAAACCCGTTTCCGCCTCCGCCGCCACGGACACGGAACCGGAAATACCATGATCGCCAAAACAGGAAACAGAGAGGCGGCCATCATATAAAAGCACAATCCATTGCCATCCAGAGCCAGCACAAGCACAATCCTGACTCTGAGAAGCCAAAAGGGACCACCAGCATGTCTGCCAGGATTCCTGCTCAGAGGCAGCGCAAACAGCGCTTCAGCGAGGCGGAGCTAACCGTCTTGGTGGAGCACATTGTGGACAATGCTGAGATGCTGTTCAGCGCCGACCAACGGCGTGCCACACAGCAGCGGAGGAAGGAGGTGTGGGCCGAAGCTGCACGCAAGTGCACCGCTGTGGGCGTGGCAGTGAGGAGCGTGAAGGACTGCCACAAGCGTTGGGACGACCTGAGGCTGAGGGTACGCAACCTCATTTCCACGCACCGCCAACGCAGCAGTGGGACAGGCGGAGGACCCCCTTCCCCAATGAGGCTGCAAGCATGGGAGGAGCGTTGCAGCAGCGTCCTCCACCTAGAGGGAATCCATGGGATTGGGCAGGCTGAGGCAGGAGTGAGCCCACCTGCAGATGCCGGTAAGTGCCCAAACATGAATGCCACATGTAAATATGCAGTTGTGAGTACTGGGCCAAAGGACCCATTAACAACCCCCCCCCCCAGGCAGTGCATGTGTGGGCCAAAGGACCCATTAACAATCCCCCCCCCCCAGGCAGTGCATGTGTGGGCCAAAGGACCCATTAACAATCCCCCCCCCCCAGGCAGTGCATGTGTGGGCCAAAGGACCCATTAACAATCCCCCCCCCAGGCAGTGCATGTGTGGGCCAAAGGACCCATTAACAACCCCCCCCCCCCAGGCAGTGCATGTGTGGGCCAAAGGACCCATTAACAATCCCCCCCCAGGCAGTGCATGTGTGGGCCAAAGGACCCATTAACAACCCCCCCCCCCAGGCAGTGCATGTGTGGGCCAAAGGACCCATTAACAATCCCCCCCCCCAGGCAGTGCATGTGTGGGCCAAAGGACCCATTAACAATCCCCCCCCCCCAGGCAGTGCATGTGTGGGCCAAAGGACCCATTAACAACCCCCCCCCCCAGGCAGTGCATGTGTGGGCCAAAGGACCCATTATGATCCGTATGGCAACCAATATCACTGAATGCAGACACCAGCAATCAGATGCATGTGACTAACACTATTCAATGTACAATCTTAATGACGCATGTGATGCACCCATCTGCCACCACAACAACACTAATGGCATGCCCTTTGTGTCCCCACAGCCGTTTCAAGTGACAGTGATACTGCACAACAGGCCAGCCAATCAGCATCGGCAAGTACACTAGCCACCGCCACCACACAGGAGGATGCTGCCGGCAGTTCTGCACCTCTGGCCACATTACCAGCCACTACAGATGTGCAGCACACCACCACCACCACCAACATCCCCACCATCTCCACACTGGCTGAGTCCAGACAGGTGCCACAGGAACCTATCATGGCCACCCAACACAACACCGAAGGCAGCAGCACTGCAGAGGGGGCGGCCTGCAGTGATAACAGTGCCCCGCAAGAGCACTCGGAAACGGGGCCACAGGGGGAGATGCCCACATTGGAAGACCTGGGCTCCTTCCATGAGCTGGGGTTCAGCCCCACTTCACTGGGGAGTCCCATGAGGTCGCCCACCCCATCCATGGCCGAACTGAATGCCCGCATGCAGCGGATGGAGGACCAGCAGGCTACCCTCACCCAGCTGGTGGAGAGGCAGCTAGAGGAATCCAGGCTGCAGAGAGAGAGCTACAGCGCCTCAGTGCGTCGCCTGTCGAGGTCCATTGGACGCTTTGCGAGCACCATAGTGACCCTTGCACGCCATGTGCGGGAGGGCAATGACCACACCTCCAGGCTTGTGGAGGCCATGTTGGTTGGCCAACAGGCAAATCTGGCACGGATACCCTCAATCCCTGATTCTGGCCAATCAAACACTACCACCCCATCCAGCTCCACTACTGCCAGTCCAAGGAGGCGCTCGAGTAGGCTAACGGGTCCCTTGGGCAAGGTTGCACAGAAGCGCACACGGAAGTGATGGCATGTGTGTGGGGCAGTGCAGGACACATGTGGACTACAAGGGTGTGAGAGGGGTGGTCACGTTTGGGTGGTGGGGTAGGTCGTTTTGGGGGTTTGGACAATGGGCTCTGGGTGGGGGTGGGCACGTTTGGGTGGTGGGTGGCCCCGGGTGTACAGCTTCCCTAACCAATGCACCTTCTTCCCTGTTGTTATTACATCAATACATCACCATTTCAAATCAAGACATACATGTGTGGACATTGATCATTTATTTTGCAGTGCAACTATTAATTCATTGTCGTCACCATGTTTGTGCATTACTGTGAATGTGCTGTGACTCAAAAGTAAATGCGAATCAGGGCATCCCGTGCTCTCTGGCCATCATGTGCACCCCCAGGGGGAGGCGGTGCCATCCCATCCCCATCTCCATCTCCATCCCCATCTCCATCCCCATCCCCATCCCCATCCCCATCCCCATCCCCATCCCCATCTCCATCCCCATCCCCATCCCCATCTTCCTCATCTGCGTCTGGTGGCATTGGGATGTTCCTGCGCAGGCATATATTGTGCAGCATGGCACATACCAGCGTGATTTTGCCCGTCTTCACTGGGCTGTACAGCAGTGATCCGCCAGATCTGCTCAGACAGCGGAAACGGGCCTTCAGCAGTCCAAATGTCCTCTCAATCATTCCACGTGTGCGGATATGTGCCCTATTGTATGCCTCTTCATGCCTGTTCCTTGGTCTCCGTACAGGTGTCATCAACCATGGCGTGAGTGCATATCCCGCATCACCTACATGGGATGTAGATGGGGGAACATGTCAGTGTTTGTGGCATCATGTCCTCATCTGCTGCTGTGCATTCTTGTATCATCATTCATTCATGCATATGAACCATGCAGTGTCTGGAGGTATGTTTTGGCCATCACGAGGAATGTCGCTGACTGCATATGGGCCTACACATTAACTTGCATGTTTGCTGTGCCCTGCGGGTGACATTTGATTGTGTGCATGTCATGGTGCAGTGCTGTCCACACATGGCAGAGTGACTCCACTGTACGGAAGTAGTAAATACTCGTCGTATCATTTACACGCCTCTCGTGCTTTTTGGGGCAGTGTTTCAATTGAGGGTGGGTGTCTGCAGTGGCACAGGGTTCATGGGACAGTGACGGGATTGGCTGTGGCAGCGTGTGCACGGGCACATTGTGGTGCCCTGTCATGTCTTCCTTCATGATGTTTGGCATCCGCTGTGTATTTGGTAGATGGAAGGGGGGTGATGCATGTGTGGTCACAGCGGCACACTCACAATGCTCATTGCCTGGACACACACACACCACTCCGACAGGGTTGTAGCATCGTCAGCTGTACTCACCCAATAGCCATGTGCTTTGTCCGGCATAGCGTTCCATGTACCGTGGCAACGTGGAATTCCGCAGTACCATTGAGTCATGTGATGAGCCTGGGAAACGTGCGCAGCAGTGTGTAATCAGTTGCATGGCATCACAAACCATCTGAACATTCAAAGAGTGATACTGTTTCCTATTGCGGAACACCGCCTCAATTGCATGTGGTACTGTTAGCTCGACGTGGGTGCAGTCAACTGCGCCTATGCAATTTGGCATGCCTGCTATGGCATGGAAGGCCAACTTGGTGGCAATGACCTCGGGGAGGGTGCGGGGTAGGGCTATGTGTTCCGACACATGGCGCAACAGGGCATCCAGTACCTGTACCAGGACTTTTGAGAAACACGGTTGTGATATGCCGTGCAGCTCACCAACCGTGTGTTGATAGGTGCCAGTGCCAAGGAAATGCAGAACTGAGACAACCTTCAAGAGGGGGGGATGGCGGTGGGGGTGTCAATTAGGCTGATGATGTTGTCCTCAATCATGGCGGTGATGTGCATGATTGTTGCACGGTCCAGCCGGTATAGGGTGTGGATCTGTCCTGGGGTGAGGTTCCAGGGTGAGGCCCTGATGCGTGGTATTGGTGGCTGGCGGCGGGGTAAGGCTGGCTGGGCAATGGGGTTTGCCATAGCTGCAGGGTTGGCTGGTTGCCGCCTGCGCCTCCTCCGCCTACGCCTCCTCCTCTGCGCCATTGCTGCCACCATGTGCAGTACTGCCTGTTGGTTGAGTAGGCCCAGTCCCAGTGCTACTAGCCCTGCTGCCTGCATGGTTCTGTGTTGTGTTGGGCTGGGTGTGGCCCTTTTGTAGGCTCCCAGTGGCCTGCTAGGTCCAGCTGGGCTGATTTGGTGCACCTGTGCCCTGATTCAGTTCAGCCGGCAGTGTATAACGCCATGTTCGCGGTGGCGGCGGTTCCGCCACCATGATCACGGTATTTCCGCCATTTTTTTCCCGGTATTTCCGTGTCCGCGCTAGTTGTGATGCTCACGGTGTTTCGTGTTGCCGGTAACGGAGGGGTTTCCGTGCAGGCGGAATTAAGGGGAACCCTATTTCCGCGGTGGCGGTTTAGGGTGGTGCTATTACCGGGGCCGCGGGTCATGATTGCGCGGACATGCAAACGGTGCCGGTATGGTTTTACCGGCAGTGTTAATTCCGGACCGGAGTACTTGTAATGAGGCCCATTGTCTCCATTTACTTTCCAATTCGCAACGCTTTTGTTTCTTTACCGCTAAAGATGGGCAATATCAGGGGTTGAATTGTTTTTTGGGTGCCCTGAATAGGTAAGCTGCATAATCTTCACCGATTAGTTCTCCTTGGATCCACATGTAAAACACTTTGAGCAATCCAATGAGGTGTAAATAGATGCCATAGCACTGACTAGTTTAGACCCTGGAATTGCCAATAGATCCTTCTTCCTGAGATACCTTGTCAGAGTCCCTTTTTAGTTAAAGTTCCATAATTTCTTGTCTAGTTTGACAGAAAACAATCTGACCAGGAAATGTCTTGAGTATCAGCCATAACCGTTCCGGGACCTCGGGCGATAATAAGGTCAATGCAATGACCAACTGATAAGACATGGATGTCGTGAGAGGTTTCATGTCATGATTATTCAGAATCTCCCACAGCTCAGCTGAGTCAACTAGTATGGCATCTTCCAACCATATATTGAAATCCCTGATAAAGACCAGTTGGTGATGTTTTATTTCTATAGTTGGAAGGAAGAGATCAAGGTTTGCTCAAAAGATTTTAGCAGGGCAAGGTGGTCTGGAGCGAATAGCAACTGTAATCGAGGTTGTAGGGGAAAGCCACAGGTTCAGGTGTTCTATTTGTGAGACCTTGTCCCTACATAGTGAATTCAAATGGGAGACTACAATGGCAGACTTTTACATAACTGCAATACCCTCACCGGTTTGAGTAACACGGTTAATGAATTGAATGGAGTAAAGTGCAGGTGCTAACAAATGAATCATGGAAGGCTGGCCTCATTAAAGTTTCGACAAAAAATAAAACATCTAACTCATGTTGTTTGACTAAGTCATGAACCTCTACTGCACGTAAAACTGTGGATCGATGATTTACTTTGCTTGCACTTATTTTGCACCTATTTTCTGTGAGCCATGTCAATCAGGCACTCTTTGATAAACTTAGAAGTGCTGGTCAGCACTGTGTACCAATGACTACTTAAACCAGCTTAAACTAGGCTGAACAATTGGACTGCTCATGCTCATTAAATGGAAGTCTTCATGGGGTGGATTCCCAATATGCCTCACCAGGAATCGCCAGACCGGATATCATCACATGATGTGGCATCTGATAGAAGAGAATAAAAGGGGACTGTGAAGTCATGAAAAAGTTGCCTGTATATGGTGCATGCTGCGATACGTATGCCAGAAGGTCTAGTAGTGGTTTGGGGATATTCTTAGGATTCGATTCTGTCAGAAGTCCAACTGCTGCATTAGTCTGGTATCTCCAACCATTCTGGCACCGTGGCTCAGACCCATTGTGCAACAAAGGAGCACCACCAAACTTTTCAGCCCCAGTGTGCACTAAACTAAGAGGTAAGGAGTCTTGTTAAAAAACTTGAGTGGGTTGGTCGGGAGAATGTTGACCATCATTTTCAGGATCGGTAAACGGGATGCTGATTTGTTTTAGGGTTATGCTAATATGGGTTGGAGGTTCTAGGTACGTTATTTAGTGTTTTGTTCATCTTTTCTTGGCTCATCGTCATTATAATTTCAGTGATATATTTGCTATGTCATGATAATGATTTGGCAAAGTACTGGCAAATTCGATTTCTGTATTTCTGGTCTCTCAAATGTCTATTGGTTCTCTGATAACTCTGGTTTTGTATAGTTTGAATAGACTTCTGGTAATCTGTTATAGTAATTAGGGAATGGGAGGAATAAAATCAATTACAGGATAATGTTTCAGAAACAGGGTAATTGGGTTTGCTTACTCCAAATAAGGTCAGATGGTTGAAGTTCAGAGTGAGTGTCCATTATCCTTTCATGGCCACTCAGTGGTTTCTAAGGTTATCAATGCCCGTCCTTCTCAGGATTGCATAGAAAGTTAAGTCACAGTATGCGTGGAACATGGCTGATTGAATTGTGAGTTATTGGCGCTGAGAAGCAGAGACTGATGTGGGCCAACAGCAATGAAAGCAAGAGCCTATACTACGCAAAGGAAATCCTGCATATTATAGGTTTATAAACCATAACAGTGTCATGTGCAGGTTTCTCAAAGATTGGCACCATTTGATGCAAGAAAATGGGTCTATTCAGTTTCCATTCGAAGGGACTTTCCTCTTTGGACAATTATCAGCACTAAATCATGTTGAAGACAGTGGGGAAGGGGGTCTATACTATATGATGTGAAGAAGACATAGAACAACAGAATGTGTTGAAAGATTCCAAAAATTGACAGGAGGGAAAATTAAGCATTTAAGAAGTTGGGCAATTACTTAGAATGCTAAGAATGCTGCACTAATCTGTCCTGAGATCATTAGATGTCAAACAATATGTCAAAATAGCAGAAGACTGGGTTGTCTTTTTTACTAACACGTCCTTGCTAGATCTGGGAGCAGAAGCGGTCACCCTGACCTCACCGGCCATAGTGATTGCTCAGGCTCTACCTCTGCCGGCTCCAGTACTGGTGATGTCCCAGCCTGCAGTGAGCACTCACAAGCCCTTTTCACCAGTGACATGTGGGGCTGTAGATTCTACGTTCATACAGATCCCTGTTTCACCTTCCTCTCACACTCTGCCTTTGACAAGGGTTGGCACAAGATATGTACAAGACAGGTCAGTTTTCCATTCTACCTGTTTGCGTGCATCATCCCGTCAGGTGTCTCTATTCTTCTTTATCCCCTCCTTCCCTCCTTCCCTCTATGGGCATTCCCGCTGCGGGTTGGTGTTCCCTGCCGCGGGTTGTAAATGCTGGATATGCACCATAGGGAAGGGGCAGAGAACTTGGCTGGTACCCTTCCTCATCCCCTTCTCCTGCTTTCCTCGTGGGCTCCCCAGTCTTCTCCTCATGTAGTCTCCAGAGCAGAAATATATTTTGCCCGCTCCTCAGCTTGGAGCCGCTACATCTTGTTGTTAATAAATACAAGAACATGTTTTCTGTTATTTTACTATCTAACGTTCCCTCCCCAGGCCATGCGTGGAAACACTGACACCTGCAGTCTCCTGGACCCACTCGAAGTTATAGTTCAATATTTGTATGCAATATTGTTTTTATTTTTCAGACATATAGTCGAGGAGACTATATCAACCAGCCATTGTTTCTCTCTTTTTAACTATCCCTCTTCTATACACTAACTACTCGAGGTCCTACTCCCACCTCTCTTTTCCCCCTTCCATCCTATACCTTTCTTCCCACAAATACCCACAGTCTCCCATTATCTCTCTCGTTTACGCTAGCCTTCTCCACTGGCCCAACCAACACATTGGACTGTTAGCAGTGACCCTTTCACCTTGGTCTATACCACAAAAACAATACGAACAGCACTTATTAGCATGTGTGAGTCCTACTCCTCTCCTTCAAAGAACTGCTTCAATGACTGCACAATAAAATAACACCCTTCTGCCCCAAATTACACAACTATACAATTGCTGGTACTATGCGAAGCACCCGTTTAACAATGTTCACCTCTCACTCCTGATCATCCGCCCACATTGGGGATGTGTCCTAAACACCATAAAATAGAATCCCTCATCTACCCTGGGCATGCAACCACAATACAGCCTATGTCCTAGAGATCCTCGAGTCCTCTCTGCACTGAGCCACCCTTGCGGGAACACTCCTCCCCTAAGCACAGGGGGTCTCGGGACCAGACAGACTTTTCTGAACTCACTGTCTGCAGGACTGCCTTGGTGTTGCACGTGAAACTGGTCTGCAGTCACCGGACGAACAACCCCATGCAGGGCGAGCGGAATACCTCCAGCTGACCGAGGGAATTGAGGATCTCACTGGCTCCTCCAAAAAATGTATTAGTGGTCCTCTAAAGACATGTAATCAACAAACTGCCAGTATTATTCCAAGAAGCAGCATACACCAGGCAAGAAGTAACACTATTTGTTTATTACAGCTGGGCAAGCACAAATCAAGCAGCAAAGTTGAACAGGACTGGTTGAGAGCAGACAAACGGGCTCACAGCTAACAATACTTTTATTCTGCTAATACTTTGTGTGTAAAGTTAGAGTCATTTGCATTTCAAAGTCACTCTCACAAAGCTGACTGGTTCGACAATGTCATGCCCCTATAGCTAAACACTTGTTAGACAACATGATTGGAGAAAAAGAGACCGGCCCGCTCCCAGTTTGTTCCCCACTCATGTGGTGCCACATTGCCTCTTGCTTCACCCTACAAACAATTTGCAATTAGTATTAACACTATTGTGCTGTCCTCCGGATCTTTATTCATCTGCCATTGGCCAGCACCAAAAATGAAAGGAACATGAGACACCTGAATCTAGTGGGAAGGGGAACATTCACATGGCACCTGCTTGATGAGAACCCTTGCAAACATTGTTGCAGACATACGTGGTTATTTGCTGCTTTTCAGGGCCACCAAAATGTACAATATGATTGGCTCTTCTCGGAGCGCACCTTCAGTACACATATTTGTCCATACCTACTAGCCAAGGGGTGATTCAAACCACCTTTGGTGTTATGCTAGTGCCCCTGTCCCCCAGATAAGGTCAATTCCCCAGCTGCCACGATTAGACTGGGACTGGCTTGCTGACCTTGATTTTATTGTCCAGTACTATTCCAAGCGATGGCGGTCTGCTGGAGACATGCTGCTAGAGCTCAGCTTCCCCCACCACACGGCCACAATGTGTTTGCTGTGTGTTCAATCTGGGTAGTTGTGTAGGGCCTACCTATGGTATCCCTCTGGGGTGCGCTTATCTGTGTGTTTGCCTTCCTTGCGCGTATGCTGCATTCATATTGTTATGTACACAATGTGTCCCTCCTTGTTTCCTTCAAGATTTGGGGCATCATTGCGAGTTCGGAGGTAGCCATGCCCTTAATAGCTGCCTCCAAACTCGGGTCCGGGTCCGTGGTCCCTGAATGGGGAAATACCGGGTCATTCCAACCTTGGAGAACTCAGTGTTTCCCAATTCAGGGAACACATCCCCATTCCCATTTGCCTGCAGTGACGTTGATGGGGCTGCTCCTTGTGTGTCGTCATCTCGATCACTGCCACTGGAGAATACACTTGTCTCCACAAATTTTACAAAAAGTTTCCTTCTACGGTTATTCTACGGTTGATATTGGGTGCCTCTCCACCAGTCTTGCCTTGCCTGTTCAAGTGTTTATAATAATCAGGTTGCAGGTATAGATAGGTTATCTCCTCTTTGTAGTTTGCAATATCTTTTTAAAATTTCCAGTTGTTTTTCTGAAGGTTAAACTGTCTGAACTTGCTGATCTCTTCTGTTAGTTTCTCCAGTTTCTTTTTCGTATCTTGAATCAGTGTATTTATGTATGCTTCATTCACTAATGCTGCTAATTCTTCACCTTGATTTATCATCTCTTGTGTAGTAGTATCTATTATGAGGATAGCCCAATCCCTGCTACATTTGTACTCAAACCCACTCCAGTTTCTTTTAAATTTGGGGTTGTCTCTGAAAACTTGAGGCGCGTTCTTAACTTGTAGGCCATCAGGGGGGCGTGGCTAGCAGCCATTTAAGGCAGAGGTACCCACTGATAGCTCCTGCAGATCCGGATGTTGAGAAGCTATCTATACTAACTGAAACTGCTGGGAATTGACTGGAACAAAAAGAAATGACAGTCGGAACATTAGAGTTGCAGCTTCGTAGAAAGAGTAGTCTCGAAAGACTCTGTAAGCCAAGTACTGTTGTGTGAGAAGGGCCATGAAGGGCGACAGCAAATGGCAGAGGAGGACAAATGCGATGGCACCTACGAATAATTGCAAGGTCTTGGCAGATAAGGCCAACAGAGCTGCCTGGATTTGAGAGTGCATCCGACATGCTGGTGACACACCTGGTGGTGAGGAACCGTGCAGTGGCAGAAGACGGCACCCATAGATCTGCTGCCAGAGGCTTGTGAGAGTGAACGAAGGCAGACCGTAGTTGGGAGGAGCGGTGGAGCTGGGCTGTGGCAGATGGGCCATAACGGACAGTGAAAAGAGGCTGTGGGAAGCAAGGATGCGATCCTGGGCAAATAGGCAGTGATCACTATGTGCCTGTAAAAAATCCAGAGCTAGTGGAGGGCATACAGCCTCAACTGGAGCCACACAGTGGGCTGTAGCAATGCAGCAATGAGGGAATTTGCATGGAAGGCACCAACAACCGCTGAGGACAGAAGAAATAAGCAGCCATAAGCAGAGCTGTGAAACGCGAGGCCCGCAAGCACACCAGATGGTCATAAGGAGTTGGGGGTGGATGGGGGCCGAACGCTTACTACGCCACAGCAGAAACTGTATATAAGAGAGCTCCCCTCACCACCTGTGGTACTCTGACAATAGGGATAGGAGCATGGCATAAAAGAGTGGGCACACAGTGAAGTAATCATCAGAGACAACAAACGTTTCGCTCCACGAGGGGAGCGGCAAATACACAAAGAGCAGAGGGCCTCGAATGAAGGACACCGGCCCACCGCACAGGGCACAGCACATCAAGCGCATATTTGCTGTGTGGCAAAAGCCCTAATACTCCAGTGATTGAAGCAAGGCCATGGGGTAGGTGTCAGCATACATGCAACATAAGCTGGCAGGCGGCAGATGATACACTACTGTGCTGCAGACATTCTATACCCGGAATGCTAGAGAGGACATCACCCTGCAGAGAAAATAAACTCTTAGCCTCCCGGGAAGTGAGCTGGAAAATACAACACCACCTGGAGTAGCGGATATTCCTCTCCCCTAGGGGAATGAAGAAGATATAAAGTACAATGAGCCTTGACTAGATAACAGAGACTCAAGCCACAGGTTACATTGTAAAGGAATAGCACACGTTCTGTGCATCACAAAGGCCCTCAAATGCTGGAGGCTGAAGAAAGGCCAAAGCAAGGAGCCCTCGTACATGCAGCACATTGAAGCTGATGGTAGAATGGTACATGGTCCTGTCATATACTGCGGGTCAGAGGGGACACCGCCCCGCAGAGAAGGTGAATGCTCAGACACCCGGGAATCAAGGTGGCAAACATGAACAGCAGGCGGGCACTCGAGGTCTGTAGCCCCTGGTGTTAACAATACTAAGAGCTGTGCAAAGCTAGGAGACTGCAAAATCCCTCAGAACTGTAGACCTGGCGGGGAGAGACAACAGCAAACCTGCTGCAGAGTCACCATGTGAAGGCTACATACAAAGAAGAGCATTGACGGGATGTCTTACCCTTGAAGAGTGGACCAGAACCATGGCTTGTGCAGAGAGCCTGGAAGCAAAAAGGGGCAAAGGAGAAAATTAAGAACAGACACAACTGCACAGACTGTTGAGGCTAATTCGAAGCACGCCACCCATTCTGACAATCGCAGAAAGGGCGGGCAAACTTGAAGGAGGATACTGCAGATGCATCCTTTGAACACACCACCACAGTCCCAGACAGCGGGAGGCTCTGAGAGCTCACACTGTACAGCAAACTGAGAAATGTTCTCGGGGAATGCTGGCAGGGTGAGCCACAGAACTTTGGAAGAATGAAGGTGGTGGCATACAATGCGGCTGTTGCCTCTAACAGAGCTCGCTCTGCAGTATTTGACCAGTTTATCGATACATTGTGCAGCTGTCCAGGGGAGAAGGAAACCTGCAGGGTAAGATGGCAGCCAAGAGCTAAAAGGCCAAGCACGAGCAAACTACATTGGAAACTTTGTGGAAGGCCAAACCAACCGTCAAGAAGGAGATAGCGAGGACAGAGAAAAGGACCATACATCGCCCTCGGGAAACATAGAGTACACAGTGAAGCAGCAGATCCTGGAGGTCATTGCAAAACATCAGAGAATGCTGGAGGCCAAGATAGACACAGTGGCCATAGACGTGGCACTGTTAAGAAAAGATGTCCGAGCCATAGCGGAACGTACTGGGAAACTGGAGGAGCAGGTCAAAGAGAACACTGAAGTGAGGGTGCGAACAACGAAGGACATATACATCCTCCTGCAGAAAGTCAAACTACTGGAAGACAGGACATAGGAGGCAGAGGGTTAGTCACGCAGAAACAACATTAGAATTGTGGGGCTCACTGAAGGAGAGAAGGGTCTGATCCCACTACTTATATTGATAACCTATTGCTCCAGGTAATTGGCATGGGAGAACTCCCGCTGGGGTTTACCATCGAAAGTGCAGATTGTTCCCTCATGAGAAGACCACCACCAGGTGCTCCAGCAAGGCTTTTGATTGCTAAAGTATTAGACTGCAAGGATAGAGAGAAGATTCTGGCCTTCTCTAGTTCAGGAGAGATGATGCAAAGAGCATCAGCACAGTTATATCCAAACCACGATGTGAATAACAAAAGTATTGCATATGCTAGCAAAGCATTGTCAGAGGTAGAGACCAAATTTAGTGAATGTGAATAAGTGCTTCTGACCACTGTCTGGGCATTACAACATTTCTGCCCCGTAACTCAAGGAGAGCGTGTGATTGTTGAGACAAATCACCAGCCTCTGCAATTTCTTCAAAGTAAGAGAATCAGATCAGGGAATTTGGCCCAGTCGATAATTATTTCCTGGACATTACCACTTCAGGGATTTCCTGTATAAGTGAAATATGGACATAAAAAAAGAGCCAGTTGCTCTATGGCTAGCAGAGTTGCATGATTGTACAGCTGTATGTGCACCTGATGACACAGAGATATAAACAAATTTGAATGAATTTGAACAATCCTCAGAAAAAGCATTCAACGAAGAAACGTGACTGTGTATGTAGATGGATGCGTATACTGAGTAGAAAATGATAATGAAAAAGAGCTAGTATCAGGAATAGCAAACATATGGTTTAAATGGGACAACATTCCAAGAATAAGCATGTGAATAGGTCCCAGATGTAGTCAAGGGGCTTAATTGACCAATATGTATAAGGCAATATCTACAGAAGTAGAAAATAAACTCACAGAAATAGTTCTAGTAACTGATTCTGATTTTGCGCAGAAAAGTAGAGTATTTACCTGGCTGGAAAGTGAAAGCCATGCTCACCTATAAAAAGAAACCACTTAAACATGGCAAAATTATTCAAGCTATAGACAAGCTTGTGTCAGAGAATGACCTGCAAATCCATTGGAGGAAAATACATGGGTATTTGGAAATGCCAGGTGAAGATAATGAGGGAAATGATAAGGCAGATCAGTTAGCCAAAATTGTAGCTGTAATCAGGGATTTTTTTTCCCATTGAACAGCTGCTTGGTGAAATACTGGTAGATGCAATAACACTCTCCAAGACTCCGAAAGCAGTTGAGCAGCCTGTGGCACAATAGAGTTTTGGTGCTACAGATCAGGACCTTTTCAAAGAACAAAAGGAAGACCTTATTCTAGAAATCCTCTGACTGAAGAGGACTGCAATGGGAAAGAGGAATTGAGAGTGTTATTAAAAAACAAAAATAAAATTAGATTACAAGATGGACTGAAGATTAGAGAATCAGTGACAAGCCAAATTCAATGGGTAGTACCTTTGTCATTTTCGGAAATTGATGTTATATCATGCTCACAATGCCGTTACTGCAGGACACAGAGTTGGACATTTTAAAAGATTACACGTATTGGCCACATATGCTGCAAGATGTTGAGCTCTACACCAGAGGGTGTTTAGTGTGTGCTCAGTTTCATCCTGTGTTACCTGCTCATAGAGCATCGCTGACGAAAAGGGGTTTGACACTCCCATGGTGTGATTTACAAATCGACTATGTTGGGCCCATAAAAAGATCAGCAAGGAAAAACAGGTACATGCTGACTTGTCGAATGTCCAAATGGGTGGAGTGCATTCCAGCTCCAGACTGCAGTGCGCAAACGGCAGCCACTTTACTAGTAAATCATATTTTTTCAAGATTTGTTTTACCTCAAAGAATAGAGACAAACCGTGGAAGCCATTTCACTAGTGCATTGATGACAAAAATATGTCAAATATTGGGTGTGAAGAGAGAGCTACACATTTCTTACTGGCCCTCCTATTCAGGGGGGAGTGGGACGGTGTAACAGATAAATAGATGATATGTTGAAAAAGTTTGTAGATGAAGCAGGATCTAGTTGGGATTTTCGGTTTCCATTGGTACTGATGGCTATCAGGTTGACCCCCTCTAAATCAACACATCTCAGCCCCCATGAAATATTGAAATGAAGGAAAATGGTTCTACCACAACACTTAATTTACAGAACAAATAAACAGGTGCTTGTAAATGCGTCCAAAATTCACGAATATGTGGAGGATTTGAGAAAGCACTTTCAACATGCATTTGCATTTGCACAGCAGAACTTGGAAAAGACAGTTGACGGTGCAAAGACATATTATGATAGAAAGGCATCTGTGGGAGAATATAAAATAGGAGACCAGGTTTACAAATTTAACTTCGGGAAAGGCAAACATAAAATCTCAAAATGTTCTTGCAGCATGGCAAGGGCCATATCCAATTGTATATAAGGTTTCACCTGTGGTCTACAGAATTGCTAAAAAGGAGGGAGAATTAACAGTGGAACAGTTTGTCCATGTTAATCAGATCAAATCTTTTCATCTGAAACATGAAATTAAAAGACTAGAGGGAGTTGAAACTAACTTGTTCCTTGTTAAAGATATATATATATTTTCCGATCAAGCCTCAATTGTTTTTCTCAAGACTAGAAATGTATAGAAAATGTTTCTTATATATGGATTTTGCCATTTACATTTTATTTATTTTCGAAATTATAAGTTAAATATTAAAATTGGGAGAAGCACATGTGTTTTTGAACATCTATGTTTGTTTTTCCTCCAGTGATTTTTAATTATATCCTAGTAGTAAAAAAAGGAGGGAGTGTAGGAGTAGCTGTGGGTGGCTCTGAATTTTAGCAGTGAGTCTCTACATGCACATGTAGTTCGTCGTTTTAGCATGGACATGTTAGCAGAGCTTTGAACTGCACTAGGAGTTCAGGGGGTGAAACTCCTTTCTAGACTCATGAGTATGAGTCTCAGTCAGAATTAAATAGATTATTGAAATTGCATGGAGCTCATGATTGCAATTGCACAGGGCACATGTTTGAAATTGTATGTTATTTCAGGATGGTATTTTAAAGGACTGGTCTGCACTGAAAATAATACTAATATAAATTAACATACTAACCCAACTGTTAGGGAGAATTCTCTTTTTAGGCTGAATTTCCTAACCTAGTGAGTCCCCCAGCAGCTTTGCTGGATTTTTGGGGTTTATTTTTTATTTTTTTCTCCTGCCAAGAGTGAGACTCTTTTACCCTCACTCTTGGGCATGATTTGAGTGTGTTTCTTTGAATCTAGATGTGTTTAATGGGCTATGGGGTCTTTTACTCCATAGGGATTCATGTGTTTTTGTGATGTGTGTTACACAGCACCCTCAGTGCAGTGACACAGGGGTGTCATAGTGACCCCCCAGTATAGACTCCATACCCTGGGACTGACTACTGTCTCCCAGGGCATGTAAAGTCACCATTGACTTTACTAGTCTTAAATTCTGAACAGAACCAGTACAAACCATCATATTGTGGACGTACTGGCTGGGGCCATTCAATTGCCCCGGGGTCTGTTAGTCGAGGGGGCACGTCTCCATCCCCCCTGATCGAGTTTTGGCTGGTGGCAGTGGATACTACTTTTTATATTCATCCGCAAATATTTTCCTATGGGATTTTCCATTGTTTTAGGCTACTACCTTTATTTAATTATTTACGGTAGCCTCGAACATACCGCCGGTTTATTTAATTAATATTAATTCTCCGGTTGGTATTTTTTGCCAAAACTTGATTCTAAAATGGCGTTTGTGTTCTCTTCTGTGACTCCAACCCAAGTCGAGCCCTTTGTTCCACTTTTTGGCGGGCTTCTCCACAGAAGCCCTCCAAAGTGGTGCGACTCTGTCTGGGGTACTTAGGAGGGATGGAGGGGAATTTAGGCACTCTGGACTGAGTTGCCTAGGCAACTCAAGTCACACTCCGTCCTGATTGGCTCACCACTTAGCATGTTTGAGTGACAGCTAGGCTGAGTGAATGGGGTTTTCTGCATAAAAGCAGGGCTTTGGGGACTGGAACTTCAGAAGTCGCCACAGGACCTAAGAATCTGACGAGGGAGAAGCTGAGCCGACCTCCCACGACACCACCACCGGTGGAGCCCTGCTGGACCGTCTCACCACTTTTCCCAACGACAGAGGAGATCTTCCACCGGAGAGTCTTCTTCCTTTGACTGGTGGGGATAACCAGTTTCACCGTCTTTTCGCCTTCCCAACGTACCTCGTGGCCGCCTTGCCTGTGCCAAGCACCCCAGCAACCGGGATACCACGTTTTACCACGACCGCGAACAAAGGTACCACCTTTAACCGGAAAACTCTGCGGCTGGTTTCTTCCCTGGTAGTGCAACGACCTTCATCTTTCCTCGAAGTCGAGATCTTCTCTTCCCCTGGACGATGACGCAACTTGCACCCACTGCCAGGAACAACTGCCACCGCTGGAGGATCCTTCCCACTTAAGGTACCGAGTCCCGAACGGCTTCCCATGCTACCGACTGTACGGGGTAGATTTAGCCCCCGGCTTTCGAACCTGGGTTAGCCTGGGACACCCTGGCTAAACTTTCTTAAAGCCTTTCTTAAAGCCTCTATAACCTCTTTTTGAACTCTCTGCAAGACTTTCTAAGCCTAGTGTAACTGTGTGATCTTGGGCGCATTTGTGCTCTGCTCTCTCTAAGAGTGGGCCCAGCCTTTGGACTTTGGTTCACCAGTGACTTTTGATCTTCTGCCTTGCTAACAGTGTTCCTGAACCTTAGAGTGGTGTACCTTTCCATATTCTGTCTTTTTCCCTCCCTTTCTCACAAACTTATTGGCGTGCCATCTAGTTAAGCGCTCACCTCTGTATGAAAATAAGTGGTGTTTTATTGTGATTTATCTGATAAGGAAAAAGGGGTGTATATATTACAATAGTAACTGTGTTTAGAATATTTTACAATAAGAGTGCTGGAGTGTTTCAAACTGTGTGTTTTTAAATAAATAATGATATACTTTGATACCAAAGCTCTGGTCAGTGTTTGCTTGTATTATTGTGCCTGAGTGCCTATTGTGTATACTTTGCATACTGCCTAACTCTTCTTGAGGGAAGTCTGACTGCTCAGCCACAGCACCAGGTAAATCTGGGTGGTACAGACTGCTACCAAGTGGGTTTACTGCCAACACCTGTAGTCTTAAATCTTTTGCAGTGTTCCCTAAGGGAACTGCACAGGTTTATGCCTAACACCAACCCCAGTTAACATATAACTGAATCCCTTAATAGCATTCAGTGAAAATTAGTCTAAGTGGAAATAGCCTGTAGGCAGGTTTGGAAAATGCACCATGCTCTTTAAAATGTGAAAGTAAATGTGCAGGGTGGGTTTGTGTGGAAAGCTGAAAAATGGGAAGATCTTTTCTACTAAAACAGGCCATTGTATAAAGCGGGAAGAGCAAGAAAAATGTTATTTTTTTCTTTTTCGCAATGCAGTTAGCACAAGGAGGAAAACACACAGAAGAAATTGTGTGATGTGGGTGGATCTGGTCAAGGGGAAGTGAGTGGGAGTAGTTTTCAGACATCTTCAGGCACTGGGAGACAGAGTAATAGGGAGCTGGCTGGAGGCAGAGTTCAGTGCTGGCAGGGCATCTGATGTTGAAGCGGTTTCTTATCTGAGTGACCATGGGTGAGGCAGGTGGAAAGATTGATGAGGATTTCCATGCAAAACTGATTCAGAAACATTGCCAACAGATCTGGGTAAATATCACTTTAAGTGAGGAGCTGCTGTCTTGAGTGAGGTCAGCTAGTTAGGTAATTTCATTTTAGGTGATGTCTATTTTTAATCGTACATGTAACTGTGCATTTATACTTAGAAACGTTTGCTTTATTTTCTTGTTTTCAAAGTGTATTTCTGTTGCCAAATTCCATGTCTCCAATAACAGTTGGTAAGACTGGGCAAAGCTAATTACGGAAATGTATTGTAAAATATTTGCACTGTGAAACACAGTTGGGGCATAGCTGGCACATATTTTTCTGTTACGATAAAATAATACATTTTAACGTCACTGGTAGTCTTAGTGCATTTTTGCTGCAGTCATTTTATTCGATCTGCACAAAGAGACAGGTGACCATAAGAAATATATCAAACAGAAGTAACTGCTTTGAATTGTTTATCTAGAGAGTCTGAATGAATGTGCAATATTTCAGTTACCTGCTTTACAAGTGTTGAAACTCAGCGGTATTGTACATAAAATCACCCCACTGTGAAAAGTGAAACAAAATATCGAGGTTGTGTACCCCAAAAGGAAATACACCAAACACAGGTTTCAAAGGAACATACAAAGTACATTATTCTCTATTGAATACAATTACAAAACAGTGCAAAGTCAGATAGCTATCGGCCCTCGGTACAACACAACAAACTCCAGCGTGGTTCAGTGTGTTCAGTGAGAGAGTGTACATTAGAATGCATTCGCTTTTTATACATTTTGTGAGCGCTATGTCCAATCCTTCTTCGAATTAATATTCTACTTTATACATCACCAATTCTAGGGTTCGTTGCCGATTCTCAAATAACCGCATCTAACTGATTTGTTGTTTATTACATGTAACAATAAGCGTATGCATTAACTGTGTATTCTAAGTTTCATATTGCAGGTCTTCTTAAACATTAATCCGATATAGTAAAACAGATGTTCTTTGTCCAATGTGTAAATACATTATCATAATATATACTCGTGGATTGGTTTCATTGCGCGAGTAATCCTTTTACACATAGGTCAATGTAGGACGAGGTCTCGGTTCCTGACCTCAACAAGTAGCCTGCAGGCAGATTGCACATTAGCGATGTACAGAGGTCAAGACAGCCATGTTGTATTTTGCAATGACATCGTCCACCATTTTAGCTCACAGGGTGACTTTTCCACATAAATCCTAAAATGGCGGCCTACATAGATTAAAGGTCAGGACCTTGTAACACAGATCTCGCAAATGACTTTCGAGCAGCATGGCGTAGGCCAATATTAATATATTTATTACAATAGGAGGCACAATATACTTTTTATTCCGACAAACCCTCCTTTTGGCCTATGCCAAGTGCTAAAAACTATTTTGGGTCTCCTTACGAATAACTCCATGCATCAGTATCCATGCACCCTGAATCACTATCTGAAATATCTATTGCCATTAGGTCTTTTACTAATATCTCTTTTAACACATATTCTTTGGACATTTTATCCGAGGCATACACCTCATGTCCTATTGAATTTATTGCTTGTGCACAACATCCCCCTACCATCGAACACATACCAGGCAGACACTGAATACAGCAACAAAGGAACAACAGAACTCCTAAAATAGTTAATAAAACTGAAAGTACCTTCCAACCCCAAGATCGCAAGAAGTCCCAGAACCAAGCGCTTAGATCCCAGTTTCCCTCGGGAACATGCACTTCGGAACCAAGGACGTGCAGATTTTGTATTGCCTTAAAGATAGTTGGGGAGGAATCTGGTACGAAAACACAGCAAGCAGACCCCACTAATTTGCATAAACCACCACACTCAGCTAGAATGACATCTAATGCAATTCAATTTTGGAGTACTACTAATCTTATTGCTTTCTGCTCTAATGTCATATTGTAAAGTATATCTGTGGTCCTGTACATGGTTCTCTCCAGTACTCTCGCTAGTTTTCTGATATCTTCTGAATTCGCTATCTGCCCCCAAAATGGCACAACTGATTTTGCTATATCTCCCAATACTTGTGCTGGGGTATCACCATTCTCATCCCGTCGTGGACGAGCCTTCGAAACTTCTTTAGTACTCGCTATAAACACCCCAGGTAACAGGAACAGGTTCCTTGCCAACCCCTGGGCAACCATGGAAACGCTATATTACTGCAAACAAAATAGACAGGTTCGCCTACATACAAGGTCTGTCTCCCCCAGTCAAATTTGCAACGTTGGCTCAACCTTTAAAATCTCCCATTGACCGAGTGCCATTCCTCTGTATGCAGAAAGAAACTGAATCGGGGCTATGGTTAACATTCTAAGAAGGAGGCATGGCATCCTTATTGCCTATCAGAGCCATTTTAAAGGAAATCAAAGATTGAAAGGGACGAGACAGTCTATCAGAAGGCCTAATAGAAGCAACATTTGGTCTACTCCTATTCGAAAAAAGAGAGCATCCCAGGAGAGTCAAAACACGTTTCTCAAAACTATTCAAATTGGTGCCATCAAAGTTCCCTGAGACGCTATCATTCCAGCGGCCAAATAACAGTGCTCTAAGAGAAGCATAGCAAGCAGTTGTCAACGATAAAGGATGAATATACCAACCTAACCCCTTATCCCCGTGTTGCGGTAAATGTGAACAGACCCAGCAATTGGATCTATTAAAAATGGCATGTATAGCGTTCATTATAAGTAACAAAGTATTATTATGATACTTTTGTCTGTGCTGGGAATCTCTAGGGGACAAAGTATGCGAATGCACAAAAGGTGTATGAACAGTGGGTACATTTACAGTCGGTAGCGAAAACTCTAAAGGATAAACTTCTTCTAAATACCAAAGGCCTACAACAGTTCCTATTATAAAACCAAATAGTATTACAAAATTACAGCAGTACGTTTTCGGGACCCAGGCATTTTGTCCATTGTCCCGGTTGGTCACCCCCTTATTAACAAGTCCAATACGAGCGGTAGCGGTAGCAGGCATTGCAGTCTTCAAAAAGGAAACCCCAATGTTTGTTACTGACGACCCCCCGGTTGTGCGATTTCTGTGTCCTTCCAAAACCCTAGCCAACAGAATCCCCTTTCTCAAATTTGGGCAAAAGTAAGCCCTCGATGATTCTTTTCCTTCCGTGAATGCACAGTCAAACCGTGCCATATGTCTATTTTCTTGGATGCAAGTGGTATCTGGTTTTTCCTGGTACTGATTGATCCGGAAGCAATGTGTCATCACTTCCCGTTGGAAGCAACGTATCCGGGACAAACGAAGGGGCTGCGTTTGAAACAGCCGCTCCCGGGTGCAAAATCGGTGGAGAGTGTGGAAACAAAATGGCAGCTTCCCCAAGCCTCTCGGGCGTAGAGATATTCTCTGACACACTCTCGGTGCTGTTTACTGCTTTAGGATCGTTGGTTGCAGTATCAACAAGGGGTTCTGCTTCTTCTGTAACGTGTGGCACAGGGTGAGGAAGTTTTTTGATGTGTGACGCGTGGATCCAATTCTTTCGGCCAGCTACCCGTACCGCTCTTTGGGTGACCAACATGACCTGGAACGGCCCACGCCAGCGAGGCGCGAGGCAGGAGGTGCGCTCAAATGATTTAGTGAGCACCCAGGTTCCAGGTCGTATGCCGTGGCCCGGGCCTTCGTACCGCACAGGTAAGGCCTCTTGTACCTGGTGGTAAATCAAATACAGGTTTTTAGTCAATTGGCTGCAATAATCTGAAAGTAATACATTTTCAATATCTCTTAACATTCGACATTTTGGCAAATTCCAGATATTGGCAGGTCTCCCCATTAGCACTCAAATGGAGAGAACGCAGTCTTAGTTTGAGGGGTTGTACGCCTGGCTAGTAACACAATCGGTAAGGCGTCCGGCCATTTTAATTTGGTGCCGGCACATGTCTTAGCGAGTTTGTTCTTGATGATACCTTTGTGTCTTTCTACTAGTCTGGCGCTCTGAGGATGTCTGGCCGAATGGAACCGTTTGTCAATTTGTAACGCTGTACATATCTGTCGGATTACAGCGGCTACAAAGTGTGGACCATTGTCCGACCAGATAACTCTCG
This sequence comes from Ambystoma mexicanum, assembly GCF_040938575.1. Lineage (NCBI taxonomy): Eukaryota > Metazoa > Chordata > Amphibia > Caudata > Ambystomatidae > Ambystoma > Ambystoma mexicanum. The sequence goes on along the minus strand of NC_090936.1, from coordinate 819,207,617 downwards.
GCAAACCAAACCGGGGAAAATACTCCTTTAACATAGTTTTCGCAGTGGTCATAGCTGTGGCATCTTTAACAGGAAAAGCCTCTACCCACTTACTAAAGGCACAAATGACTACCGATACATATTTTAAATTATTGCATCGCTCCATTTCAATGAAATCAAAGTGAATTACTTCAAATGGGACAGAGGGTGGCCCAAAACTTCCCCTCGGGGTTGCTGTCCCCTTTCCCACATTATGTTGTAGGCAAATCATACAATTCTGGACATAGTGCTGAGCAATTTTTGAAATTTTGTCGTTTACCCACACTCTTTCTAACATTTTCGTCATCTGTTGCACACACACATGCGTAGGACTGTGTGCCATTACAACAATAATAAGCACATAGCCATCAGGGAGTAACCATTTCCCATCCACCGTGTCCACCCAGCACCCATCGTCATCACGTTTTCCCAAGCCCCCAGCCCACCTCTTGGTTTCTTCTACTGTGGCATCGGCTTGGATCTCCCGTACAGACCCCACATCCTCATCCATTACATTACCATTTTCAGTTTTCCTAGAAACATATATCTCCGTAAGGAGATTAGTGGCAGTTTGTCTAGCTATTTGATCAGCGAAAGCATTCCCTTTTCCAATGTTCTCTACAATCTTGCGATGTGCTGCACATTTCACGACTGCTAACTGGGTAGGGAGCGCAAGTGCTGAGAGAAGTTGCACTATTAGGGTGCCATGTTGGATCTTGGTGTCATGCGAGGTTAGGAATCCTCTTTCCGACCAAAGTTTCCCCAAGTTGTGAACCACCCCAAAGGCATACTGACTATCAGTATATATATTCACTGCAAGCCCTTCGGAAAGTTCACAAGCTCGGGTTAAGGCTATAATCTCTGCGGCCTGCGCAGAATTATGTGTAATTCTCTTAGTTTCCACAACCGTGCTCAAGGTAGTGATTGCATAAGCAGCTGTGGATGTACCATCCTGAAGTTTAAAGCAGGAGCCATCACAAAACAGCTCTCCTTGCGGATTATCCTGAGGGGTATCTTTCAAATAAATCCTGCCCTTTGTTTCTTGCTCAGTCGTATACAAACAATCATGTGAGTCTTCATCGCCGCAAGTAATATCTTGCGGGAAAGGTAGGAGTTCAGCCGGATTAAGACTAGAACACCTCCTAATTTGAATATGAGGGGCAAACAAGATCAATTCGTATCTCGTCAACCGTGCAGAATTGAGGTGTTGCGTTTGAGTTCGGTTCAATAGAACATCTACAGAGTGAGGCACCATCAGGGTCAAATCATGGCCTAGGACCATTCCCTCACTCTGCTTTACAGATGCAGCAGCAGCAGCGACAGCGCGCAAACATCTTGGCAAAGTGCATGCTACAGGATCAAGGGCGGAGGAATAGTAACCGCACAGCCTATTCTTCCCTCCATGCTCCTGCGTTAATACAGCCAAAGCACATCCATCACGTTCATGCACAAACAATACAAAGGCCTTTTCATAGTTTGGTGTGCCCAAAACTGGTGCAGAGCATAATGCAGTCTTAAACAAGTCAAACGATTGCTGGTGTTCCGAAGTCCATGGCAATGGTGAAGAAATGCCCTTCTTCGTCAAGGCCAACATCGGTTTTATAACTAGTGAAAAATTTGGGATCCACAACCTACTGTAAGAAGCCATACCTATCAAGGCCCTAAGTTCCTTCTGCATATTTGGGACAGACATACCAGAAATGTGTTTTATTCTTTCATGTGTCAATCTCCTTCCCTCCTTTGACAGGAGATAGCCTAAATAGGCGACCTCCTGGCAACAATATTTAAATTTCTTAAGTGAAGCTTTGTGACCCTGCTTAGCTGGATGAATAAGTAGTAACACGGTGCCCTCCTTACAGGCACTCTCAGAGTCTACAGCCAGAAGCCAATCGTCAACGTACTGAAGCAAAGTAAAAGTAGAGGGTAATTCAAGGGTATCAAGTTGTTCTTTCAAAGCCCTACTATAAATACTAGGACTCTCTGTGTACCCTTGAGGTGCACGAGTAAATGTAAACAAGCGTCCCCCTAAGGTCAAGGCGAACAAATATCTACTATCCTTGTGTATAGGAATACTAAAGAATGCATTCTTTAGGTCCACAAAACTAAAGTAAGTAGCTGTAGCTGGAATCATCATTTAAGATCGTTGTCACATCAGGCACAATTGGAAACTGCGGTGCCACAACTTTATTAATGGCACGTAAATCAATTATAAAACGGAATGGAATTACATTATCACCTTTCTTGTACACGGGTAAAATCGGACTGTTACACAAACTTCCTGAGATTTCTTCAATCACACAGCGGTGCACAAAATCGGAAACAATACATTTCAAAGCTCGCTCGCTCTCAACCTAAATCTTATACTGGGGAATGCGTGGCAGCTCAATTCCATGTTTCAAAACTATCTTAACAGGCTCAATCTGCAAAACACCGACATCATTGTCGTCAACAGCCCATAAGCTCTCTGGTACATCAATGAATTCTGGAGGCAAAGGTCTAGTCAGAAATTGCGAGCTGGAAGATTGCTGCGGTGAAATTGTCAAGCGTACTCCATCAGAAGAACAATAAATCACTGCATTTAATTATTTTAACATGTTCAATCCCAGCAAGTTTTCCCCGCAATCCAAGTTCAATAGGAAACTACACTGATTCCGTAAAAGGACCCAAAGAAATAGGTACTGGCATAGAGAATGGACAAATAACTGGAGTACCGGAAAACCCTACAGAAACATTGGTTTGCCCTGACAGTGGAACGTTTGGAACCTGTGAATGATCAATGAAACACTTCTGCGCTCCAGTGTCTATCAAAAACTAATGTTTCCTATTTCCCACTATCATTTCGACGTAGGGACCTTTCTGATTGACAGGAATAGGTGTAGGTTCCAAACCCTGCTTCGGGCAATCCTAACGAAACAAAATATTGTCAAAAGGAAGCTCTTCAGACAAATATGCAGCGGAAGGATGATCAAATATGTTCCTAGTATCCACACTCGGATTCTGATTGTCCTGCGAAAAAGGTTGTTGAGGGTCCTGTGTGAACTGACCTCCACCAGTGCCCCCAACGCCCGGGCATCCTCTAGATTGCCTACCCATATTATTATTCGACCTCTGTTGAAGGACAGGGCATTGTGCTCGCCAATGACCCTCTCGTCGACAATAAGCACATTGATTAATGTTCACAGGACCCAAGGGCACATTCCCCTGTGGGACATACTGACCTCTAACTTGAGATTTACCCCCTCTGGGGCCTCTAACAATTTGCTGCAATAGCACCTTTGTTTTTAAATCACCTTTCCGTTTTTCAATCCTATCTTTTTCATTGTTGACATGATTCTCATAATACTGAGCCATATGCAGTACGTCTGATTGCGATTTAGCCTGCCAAGCGCTCTCAGAGGACATCATCTGTGACTGGATGTCAGGCAGCAATCCACTGACAAATTTGTCCACAAATAACCTTTTCCCAGACTCTGTGCCTAACTCTTGTCCACTGAAATCCGAAAATACCTGTTCGAACCGATTAAACGGTAGCACCCTCAGACTTTCCTTGGACACAGGCCGTAAGCTTGTCCCATATAATTCTTTTTTCGGGAATTATGGTTTTTAATTTAGGATTGATTCTATCAGGCAAGGTTAATATCACCTGCTGTGGTCTTTCACCAGCTGGCCTTTCCCCATCGAATCTAGTTAAATTCGCCCATGTATCTCCCAACCCGGGTACATCATCAATAGTTCTAACTTGTTTCCATAAATCTACGGGCAGGAGTACTGGAAACAACAAATCAATGTCACCCAAGGTGAATACTGAGGATTGCAAAACGGATTCCATCTCTTTATAGAACCCTGTCGGATTTTTCCTAATATCAGGAATATACTGTCTAATAGTGTTCACTTCCTGTCGCGAAAATGGGACGTGAACAAACTATGATACATTATGTGCGGGAATGTCCACAGCGACTATACCTCGTGCAGCATCGGCTGCAACCTCAACCTTCGGGACAAATGTCGGAGGAACCTCTCTCATAGGCAACTGAGATGTAGGCAACTCCGAACGCTTACTAAGCAACAGAGCCAAATCGAGCGCTAAAGCAGTCGAAGAAGTGTCAAACGAAAAAGCTCTCTTATAAATATTCAATAACTCTGTGGGACAACTAATCTTCCTCTTTATACATTCATCTTGCAGGTACTCTACCATTACCTGTATCACTTTTCTCTGCATTTCCAATGTATATTGACTATATGTGTCATATACCTCAACTGGAGTTATCGATATGTCTGAAATCCATCTAATCGCATCTTTTTTACAAATTTGCAATTCCTCCGACATCGGTTTACGACATGGAAGGTACCGTTTCTGTACATACATACTTTCCTCTTCATCATCCTCATTCCGTATCCTTTCTAACTCCTTTCTATATTCAAATAACCTTTCGACATGCTCATTTACCTTCTCCACAGTATCTCTGGAAAGTGCTAGAGTTTTTAGATCCCTTAACCCTTGCGGAACATCCGTATTATTAAATCTTCCCCACATTATACATAACTGAATCCCCAAACCTTCAATAAAAACATTTTTCTAAGGAAAATTATCCGTATTAGAAAGTGTGGAAAAAACACTAGCCTGATCATCCTTCTCCATACAATGTTTAGCCCATGCAATTAACTCACGTTTCTTCTCCGGTGGTACAGCACTGCAAGTGAAAACCTTCGAGCCTGCACCATGATCGATTACAAGCGGCCCAAGACCACTTGGAAGAGAGGGGATTGGCAATTTCAATGGAGGAGCTATAACTGGTGCGACAGGAAGAAGCGGAGGAGCAGGTGGAGGAACAACAGTCAAAGGAATAGGAACAACAGGTTGAGCAGGAAGAGTAGGAATAACAGCAGGAAAAGGTACCACAGCAGGAAGAGGAAAATACGGAGGTGGCGCAGAGGCACCAGGCCTTCGTTCATTTAATATTTTCTCAAAAAACTCATCAGAATCATGGAGATCTTTGGAAGGATAGATTTTCTGAATACCAAGTGAAAAAGCCCTTTCCGTATTTTTAGCCGACTCAGCCTGTTTATCCTGATCATATAATAATGCTTTTTCGGCAACCGTCTTATGATGGCGCGCATGTTTTTCTCTTCTTTTAAGCTGTTGTAACGCTTCTTTTTTCCAATTCTGTAAGACATCAAATGCTGCAGGTCTAGCCTTTTTCTTTAACAATACTGACTCCAAATATTCAATGCGCGGGATCTCGAAACTACCATTGATTGGCGACTGAAGTTCGCAGGTATGGCTGGTTTGTCTGTGCCAAATATCATTAAATACTATACTTCCAATGCCATGCTTACAGTACATAGTACATGCTGGCGACCCCTCCTGTGGTGCCGGACGGCTAAATTCCAAAGATTGTCTATCACCGCAGAATAATGCCCTAAAGCAGGTAGACAATTTCCCAGGCATATCTCAAATTCTTGGTGTTACCTGGTCAATAATTGTGTCTGCAGATACAATGCGCCAAAATTCAAATTGCCAGGGTTAAATTAAGAATCGGGTCACGACTCACCTGTCCAAACCTAAGGAGGACCGATCTGTACTTCTAAGAATCTTACCTAACTAATCTTACCTCGTGTATGGTGATTTTGGCAAATCTTCCCGCCTCAATAAGTGGACCCTCGTCAAGATGCCGTCTCAGACCACAGGCTAGTCGTCCAGGGATCGCATCTCATCCAGGGGCACCTTACTTTTGTACACCGTCCGATCCAGGTCCGATAGCAAGTGTCAACCTTCAACAATCCGGCATCAATCTTGAGGGTCCCTATTCGGGCGCCAACTGTGAAAAGAGAAACAAAATATCGAGGCTGAGTACCCCAAAAGGAAATACACCAAACAACGGTTTCAAAGGAACATACAAAGTACTTTATTCTCTATCGAATACAATTACAAAACAGTGCAAAGTCAGATAGCTATCGGCCCTCAGTACAACACAAGGAACTCCAGCGTGGTTCAGTGTGTTCAGTGAGAGAGTGTACATTAGAATACATTCGCTTTTTATACATTTTGTGAGCACTATGGCCAACCCTTCTTCGGGTTAATATTCTACTTTATACATCACCAATTCTAGGGTTCATTTCCGAGTCTCAAATAACCGCATCTAACTGGTTTGTTCTTTATTACATGTAACAATAAGCGTATGCATTAACTGTGTATTCTAAGTTTCGTATTGCAGGTCTTCTTAAAAATTAATACTATATAGTAAAACAGATGTTCTTTGTCCAATGTGTGAATACATTATCATAATATATACTCGTGGGTTGGTTTCATTGCGCAAGTTTTTACACATAGGTCAATGTAGGACGAAGTCTCGGTTCATGACCTCAACAAGTAGCCTGCAGGCAGATTACACATTAGTGATGTACAGAGGTCAAGCCGGCCATGTTGTATTTTGCAATGACATCGTCCACCATTTAAGCTCACAGGGTGACTTTTCCACATAAATCCTAAAATGGCGGTTTGACCTAAAATGTCGGCCTACATAGATTAAAGCTCAGGACCTTGTAACACAGATCTCGCAAATGACTTTCGAGCAGCTTGGCGTAGGCCAATATTAATATATTTATTACAATAGGAGTCACAATATACTTTTTATTCCGGCACCCTGAGGGGGCACAGACCATCCATCCAGAGTGTAGTCCAGTAATTTGTTTGCTGTTAGTGACCCTGGTAAAAACAATTATTTGGCAATATTCTTAAATCAGTCTCACCACCGTAGAAATACCCCATGAGGTATCACAATATATTCATAAAAATACCATCCAATACCACCATAAAAAAATACCACAAAGTAATAGGTATGACCCCAAAATATATGCAACAGTCCTCAGTTCAGTCTTATGCCGCTGGGGGTTAGTCTCTAATGGAGTGCTCTCCCTAGGGTAGTCCTGCTTACAAGAGGGGCCCCATTCTATACACACACTGAGGCCCTCCCTCAGGGTATCAAACTGTTTGATGACCCTCTGTTCCATTCTGTGCAGGTGTTGTTCTGCTTCATGGAGTGTGATTTTATCGTTATTTGTATGACCACAAACCACATTTGCTCTTCAATTTTGTGATCTTTACTGGTTCATTGCTCTACCACTGGTTTGTCCTGTACCTGATTTCTTATGCATGGGCGGTTTTCACAAATCCTCTGCCTCACTTCCCTATTGGTCTTCACTAGATAGAATAGGATGCAGGGGCACTTGATGCTGTAAATGAGCCACTTGCTTTTGCAATTGGACCATTGCTTCATTATCTGGGTGATGCCATTGATTTCAATTTCTTTCATATTTCTAGTCAGGTCACAGACCGAACACCCTTCACATTTTAAATTACCTAATATGGGTGCAAAGCCCCACAATTGTCTTACATCTTCTCTCTCTCTGTTTGTTAAGTTTGGCTCTAACCGGGTTTTGTCTGATGTTCATATTGAGTTTGAAGGCAAATAGATGTTTCTTGATGTTAACCCCCAATGCTGAAAAGGCTGAAAGTGGTGACATAAACAATACTCTCCTTTTTCGCACGTTTGTATTGGCTTATGCAAACTTCTTTGGGGATGTTTCGGGTTGTCAGATATTTTTAGTGTACCCGCATTTGGGCAGCTTGTCTTACAGAATGTGTGCCTTAGTCGTGAAATCTCCTCTGTTTTAGAGGCATAGAACGGGAAGGGCCTGAGCATGCAAGACCCACCTAAAATCTATAAATGCCCACTTAGCAGTGCTGCATGGGCATTTACAGATGTTGATGTCACTGGGGTGGGCCCAACTACATTAGCTTCAGGCCTCACTTGTTAGACAATCCTGGTTATGCCTCTGCTCTGTTCATGCAGTTTCGACTGATTCCCATAAACTGGCCAAAAGGGAGACTCTCTTAATCTGTGGGTGATAGCTGGTAGAGTGCAGCACACTATTCTGATCTGTAGTTTTTTTTCATAGAGGGCTGTGATGAGCTGCCCTCCCTGTTTTCTCACCCATATGCCTATAAACGCAATGTCAACTTTATTATACGTCCTGGTGAATTTGATACTGGGCTTAGTGAGAAGAAAAGGGGGAAGGACTGGTGTCCAGAAGGGAGATGCTAAGAAGGGGAGACGAGTCCATAGACATGTGGCTCACTGGGCCAGCTGCAGTGGTAGTGTCAGTGGTGCCTGAAACAGATGCTACAATGTTGGCATATGAGGTGTCTTTGTCCTGCACTGCGGGCTGTACAACATCCTCACTGGTGTCTGAGGTGAGGTAAGAGCATTGCACCCTAGACTGTACCAAAACTGGTGGCCAATGGCTGGGTGGGAGGTGTTCCTGCAGGCTGTCCTTTGGCCAATGCAGTTGTCGCAACCTGATGTTCAGTGCTAAGGTGTTCGATATGCTACTTGTGCATTTACTTCCCCATGCTCTGCAGAGTGGCTGCAAGTATGTAGGTTAACATTTAATTGGTGTTAGTAGGAAATGGGCCCATGGGTCACTCATGTGCTCACTGGGATCTTACTGGCTGCCAGCTCTGACCTCTCCCGCTCCTACACCCTACAGGCTCACCATGTGTAGTAAGCTGCTCACTGTCTCCTCCCAGGGTGTCAGTTGCAGTTGCAACTGCTCCACTGTCTCTCCTCCAGTGGCTGATGTCTCCCTACGGTTGTTGGCTACTAGTGTGGGGGCTGTAGATTTCAGAACATTCAACTCTTCTGGAGGTCATCACAGTCCTGTGGTGAAGTCTCCATAGCCACCACCTTGTCCCAAATCTCATCCAGGTGGCATGTTTGTGCATTGTTGCAGCTCTTTCAATGTTGTGCCCCAGAGAGCTCTTAAATTGTGCCACCACCTGCTCAGCGAGCACAATGGGCTTTGCCTTGCTGAATTTGGGGTTGTGAAGCCACTTTTCGGGCACCTTGACATTCACTTTTCCTCCTGTCATGTTTTGACAGCGTTCCAGTTTCCGATGACATTTCCAAAATTGTGATTTTGAGTGGATTGAGTAGTGGATTAATTTTTTTAAGATGGCTGCCACTGAACTTCCTCATGAGGATTTTCCACTCACTTATTAAATAAAGTGGCCGCATTACCGCTGTCCTTCATTTTTTGGCATGAAGGAATTACTGTTACTGCCGATTGTTGGTGTGCACACCCATCCACTACTGATATGGAGGTAATTCCATCAGATTTACAGCCCTACTTGTATTCCCAGTTAACGTCATGCCTGTGCCACCGTTTCCGTCAACCTGTGATTCCAGAATCACCAGATGATTATGTGTTGTCGGGCACGCACATTCGGCATACCGGAAACAGTGTCACAGACATCACGGAAACACCATCAAAATACCCAAAAACTGACAACACTGTTGTCTTCGAGTCCAGTTCCTCTGATTCTGGCATCACGGTTCTGGACCCACCGGCACCAGTAACAGCAGTCTGTCAATTACAGGGACTGGAAACAAAGTGATTGAGGAACAGGAAATTGTCTGGCAGCCATTATAAAAACACAATCCATTGCAATCCTCAAATCATAGGCGACATCCACCTCTCCTGACCAGACAAACTCCACTGTCAGCATGTCATCTAGAGTCTGTGACACCCAAAAGCGTAAGCCATGCTTATCTGAGCCCAAGCTCAACATGCTAGAAGACACCATGGTCCACCATGCCGCAGAGCTCTGCAGCAACGACCAGCAGGGTCAAACCGAGCTGTGCAAGAAGAGCATCTGGGAGGAGGTGGCCCAGAAGGTGTCGGCAGTTGGCACAAGCACCTGCACAATGCAAGACTGCCATAAGCGATGGGACGATCTGCGCCTAAGGATATGCAACCTCCTCTCGGCCCAGCGGAGACAGGACATGGCAACAGGTGGTGGTAGTGCATTCCCAATATGCCTGATGCCCTGCGAGGATATGTGCAGCAATGGGCTGCATCTAGAACCCATTGTAGGGGTAGGTGCTGCGGAGGCTGGGCCGGGACACCTGAAGAGGCCGACGAGTACACGTAACCCCAATGTAATATCAACCTCCCTTGCGACACTGGACCCACCACTGTACCAACATATCCCAGAAATGGCAATTGCATCGTCCACAACCACAAAAAACATCTTCCATGCCCCTTCCCCCAATAAAACAACAACCTGGGTGCATACATAGACATACACCCTGGCCACCAAAATATGATCCATCGCAGTAATACATGTAGAACCCAGCACCGGCACACTGTACTGCCAACTGAACATGTATCTGCTCCCACACAGACATACATCACCCTGCCACAGCGTACTGAATGTGTTCCTGTCGTGCTTCCCCTGGCACAAAACCGCAGCAATGCTAAGCCCCATCTCCACCCACAAGTTACCACCATTGCACACAAAGGCAACATGTGACCCCCTTGTCCCAGCTATCCTGACCCCTGAGCATAAATGCACAACTGCCCTCATAACTGGTACAGGCAGCAAGCCCATAATGACCCATCAATATCACACTCCTCCCCACCCCAACATCCAACACTGTGAATGTCCCCCCATAAGACTGTACCCAGCAATTGGCAGTACACCACAACAGTATCCCTAGTGCACTACTCTACCATGTACAAACATCACACATCCTGCTGCTCAGTACGCATACCACAAGCATGTATGCACCATGCCATGTACAACACCATGTCCCCGACAGAGCACAGCCAAGACCAACAGAATGCATGTATCTCTAATTCATCAATCCACAATGTTCACTGACAACATGCCTTTCTGACTTCCTCAGGCACATCATCTGACAATGAAGTAGTTCAATCAAACACCTCCAGGGGCACCAGCTGACGCTGCAGGACACGATGGACCACTATAACCATCACCCAGGAATCCACAGCTACCACTGGCACAATTGCTACTGTCAGCACAGCTGCGGCTATCACCCCAGCCCCTACCATCTTTGACAGCAGAGCTGCGGCCATCCCGCCAGCCCCTACCATCACTCTCAATACAGCTGTGGCCATCCCGCCAGCCCTACCATCACTGTCAACAGAGCTATGGCCATCCCGACAGGCCCAGCTGCTGTAGTACCGCCACCACCAGCAGAGCAGCCACATGCACATGCCCATCTATCAAGTGCAGAGGACATAGCTGACAATGGTGGAGTTGATACAGGGGAGACCAGTGACCACAGCAGCTATGAGCCTTTAGTATTCAGCCCGCTGGACCCACTGAGCCCACCACGTCCACCCTTCCCAGTGTCAGGGAAATGGATGGGAGACTCTGGCGCATCGAGGTATGTCAGGATGTCTTAACTGCCCTAGTGCAGCAGCACCTCCAGGACCCGCAGTTGATGCGTGAGAGTGTGCAGGCCACTGGGCTGAAAAATGCACGTTCCCTTGGATGTTGCACAACTGCCATTGCCCAGATGGCCAGGTGGGTATGCAAGGGCAATAGTGTCATGTCCTCAATTGCTGAGACAAAGGAAATATGCCTTCAGTCCTTCCTCGACAGACGGCCCACTGTGCAGGTCCACATACCACCCACAAGTTCCACACATGCAAGTTCTGTGTTCAGCGGCTCAAGGTGATGTTCGCACACAGTTGAATGCCAGATTGCAAAAGGGGATGCAAATAGGCCCACAATATACATGTACCCTGTATGTGTCTTCTGCAAGGACTAATTGGACAACACAACAGGGGTTGTGGCGAGATAGTTGGGGAGGAGGCGTGGGGAGGGATAGTTGGTGAGGGATATTACGGAGGGATAGTTGGTGAAGGGGAGTGGGGAGGGATAGTTTGGGTAGTTGTTGTAGTCTCACATTTGTTATTCATTCAATTATATACATTACACCTAGTGTTGCCTGACTGGACATTCATTTTTGGTGTAACTGAGTGATCTATTTCCTACAGTGCTGAGTGTGTTAGCTGTCCTAAGCCATGTGCTTGTGTGATGAGCTCATAAATAGTGTACAATCAGTGCATTGTGTGCCTCTCGGCCATCCACGTCATCCCTGCGATGTGCCAATGGCACGTCCTCATCACTGTCATTCTCCACCTCTGGTTCAGGTGGCTGCATGTCCATGTCCAGGGGCAGTGGTATGTTGCTCCCGATACACATGTTGTGCAACATGGCACAGGCCAGGACTTTCTTGCCCTCCTTCACAGGGTTATACATCAGTCCCCCCCCCCACCGATCTGCTCAGGCAGCGGAACCTTGCTTGCCTTAAACATGCCAAATGTCTGCTCAACGTGTCCTTATGTGAGCATGGTTGTATCCCTGTTCGTGCTGGTTCTGTGGTTGCTTCACAGGTGTCATAAGCCATGGCATAAAGGAGTATCCAGCATCACCTGCACGGGAGGTACAGAAAGGGGAAAAAATAATTATGGGGCCTGTATCATGTTGGTACAATCTGTATATTGTTCACTCTCTAATGCAAGTTATTACATGCGATTTGCAAAAGTCTTAGCATATGCCATAGATGAGCATGGTAATATTCCGATTGTCAAAGGAAATTGATGTCTATGCATTCTATGGAAAGTTTTGCGTAGAATCAGGGTGATCTGATGGATTTCTGTCTGCTTTCATCAATGGCAATGTAATTACACAGGCAAACAGCAAATTTTCGTGTCCGGGTGTAAGTGTGCCGTGTCATTAACAGGTGTCTTGTGTCCGTGCCTGCAAAACAGAAATCGGTCTGACACAGCCAGTGTGCCTGTCAGGTTAGACCCTGCTGGGGGCTGCAGACCTGGTAGGCAGTGCTGTCACGGGTGAAAATGTTTCTTTATGTCCAAAAACAAATTTCTATTATTTAGAGATTGAGTACATGCGTGAAGGCATACTTAAATTTTGATGTACTTGATGTTCTGCATGGGAGTGGTTGACGAGCATCTATGAATCTGGCAAAATGATGGATGTGGATGTATACACAGAGGGGTACCATAGAAGGAATTGATTGGATTGGGAAGTCAATGACAGCCTAATGACTGCCAAACAGCCAATATGCTTCATCACAATGCATGGTGGATGGGTGGTTTGCTGCTATTTTTCCATTGCCCATTCACACCCACCGTGCCCTATGACGCTTTCATTATGACACACACAAAACAGACTAATGTGTGTTCTGATTTTGTTTCGATTTGCATGTCCTATGATGGTCATATCACTGATCCATTAATATGCCCAGCTATTTATTGCCATTCTCGTCACATTCATATGTCTATGTGCACTTTGAACAGGCAGGGTACCTGCCTACATGCTGTGGGGTATGCTAGTGGTTTGAAGGTGGGGTATTGTGCTGCATTCGAATGACTAGACTGTGCTGCAGGTGGTGTGGGTTGTGCCCAGTGTGTTTTTGCAGGGATTTGGGACATTGGTATGATGCATTCTGATACCTGTAGTGCATTGTATGTGCAGTAAAGCTTTGATATTATTATGCATGCACATGCTCCATCTGTCCATTTGACACACATGAGTCATGATTTCCAACTCAGGCATGCTATCCATGTGTCGGAAATTGCATTGAACACATGCACTGCAGATAGTTGTGGACACCCCACCCCAATTCCACAACATACATGCTTTGATCCTTCCACTCAATCAACTGCTTGGTACGCTCGGGTGTATTAAGCCCCCCCCCCCACAATTCCACAATGCATATGATTTGATCATTACACTCACCCAACAGCCAGGTAAGCTCTCCGTTGTGACATGCCATGTACCCAGACAGCATGGAGTTCTTCAACACCATGGAAATGTGGGTTGATCCTGGAAATCTTGAACAGCAATGGGTGATGAGGTGGAGTGTATCACACACCATCTGCACATTGAAGGAGTGGAATTGTTTACTGTTCCTGTACACTGCCTCAACGGCAAGCCTGGCCACCAGCTCCACATGTGCACAGTCCAATGCACCAATAACATTTGGCATGCCGGCAAGGGCATGGAATGGTATTTTGTGGCATTAACATGGTCAGGTGTTCTGGGTAGGCCTATGTGATCACACACTTGCTGCAAGAGGGCATCAATGACCTGAAAAAGGACCCACGAACAACATGGTTGGGATAGCCCATGCAGTTCACAGACAGTGTGTTGGTAGGTGATGGTGGCAAGGAAGTGTAGCACAGACACTACCTTGAGCAATGGGGTGGTGGCAGTCGAGATCTGGATGAGGCTGACAAGGTCATCATGGATCAGGTCCAATATATATGTGATGGTGTCTCAGTCTAGCTGGTACCAGGTGTGGATCTTGGTATGGCTGAGGTTGAAGGGTTTGGCCCTTATGTGTATAATGATAGCTGTCTGTGGGGTACAACCTGCTGGCCATTGTTATTTTGCATGTCCATGATGGCCCTCCTTCTCCTCCAGCACCTCCACGGTTTCCTCTGCCTCTCTGCCTCTTCAAGTTGTATCCCTGCATGCTGTGCCTCAAGCTCTAATATTGCTACTGATGCTGAAAGCATGGTAGTGTTTGGAGGGGTGTGGGGTATGGCAGTTGTGGGATGTATTGACCCACTCTGCTATGCTATGCCGCATCGCCCTGCCAGGTATGGGGAAAGAAACAGCAACAGTGGCGGCACAACCCTTGTATGTGCCAAAAAAAGAGGGATGCACAACCTGCCCCCCATAGTGCATGTGCAGTGGAATAGAGCGAACCCTGCAGAAAAGTGCCAGTGGGTCCCATGACCAGCAAACCGAGTGCAGAGAGAAAAGCAGCACTTTGCAAGTAAAACCCAAAAATGTACCTACAAATGGCATTTGCTTTGTTGCCAAGAACTCCAAAATGCCTATAACACAACACTTTTCAACATTCACAATCTTGCATGGTGCGCAAATTCATGTATCAAATGAAACATTGTGAAACATACAAAGTCTGAAAACTGACAGTCTCTATGCCAAAATCTGGGTGCAGTACCCGGGGCTGCCTGAATGACAGCTGTCAGAGGAGTACTGAGGAAGCTTTAAAATGACCTAAAACTAAAAAAGTCTGCTGAATTAGCAAATTAGCTTGGCTGAAGATGCCATAACTGGTAAAGCAGGTTTTTCTCCCAGCAGAAACTCACTGGGAGGTGTTCATTGCAGGTTAGAACAGAATCTTATCTACAGAAAGCAAAGGAACAATGACAAAGCTGTAGCCCAGGAAATTGGAAGTGTGAAAGGGGTTGTAAATGGCCTCTGGAAGGAGCAAGCAAGGAGGGGGATGCCCTGGACTACAGGAAGACAAAAAGAGGCAGAGCCAAGTGACCATCTGTTGCTAAACATGAATAAAGAACATATTTTTAAAAGACTCATAACTTGTTATTCAAAGTGGTGAAAAATATAAAAATGATAGAGTTGTAAATTTAATTTCTGGCTGCATGTGTGAAGAGGCATCAGAAGTGTGTGACATATTCTGGACAGGAATTGCAAGATATGTGGTTTTATGCAAAATGCATTACTGTTTGAATTGTGAAAATGTACACGCACATCCCTATGTTAAACAGGCACACTTGTGGAAATTTGCAGACAAATTGGAAATTGTGTTCATAGCAAAAAGGGAAACATTCTGTAGAAAGGGGAGACAAAGTCCCACCACTGCAGGGTTTTGAGGAATAGCTGCTATGTAAAATATGGCATCTTTGTATGTGATTTGTTTAAAGGTGACAAATGAAGAAATGTACATTCAGTATAAAATCCGATTTTGAGACCAGTGGCTAAAGGGAGGTCTCTGAGGACTGTAAAGCAAATCATAAAACGTGACATCTTCCAGCCTTGATCCAATCACTCAAATTGCAAGGCAGAGCTGAGGTGTGGTCCAATCCCAGCTCACAGAGGCAAGCTTAGCTAAGCCGGCACACACACCCCCTTGGTGATGTCATTCTATAGCATAAATAGAGATAGCTGACAACACATATGGACTCACCAATCCAACCACTTCCCTGATTCCAGGGAAGCACTCTGATCCAGCTTTCTACATCCAGCTTTAAATATTCTTCAAGATCCAGATGCCAAATCTTTTGCCAGCAATAGAGACTATTGATTTCCAGCAAGGCCCCAAATCCTCATGTTTTTTCTCCCCACTCAGTAAAGCGCTGTGTGGTGTGAGAAGGCCTTTTGAACCAGTATCCAGAAATTCTCTGGCTTGCCACCACTAGGCTTGCCTGAGGAACTCACCATCCAGCTGATCCAAATACCCACAGACTAGGAGAGCAGATCCTGTGCCAATCCAGCAACTGGCCTAGAGGATCCAGTCCATGCCTGATGTGCTGTCTTTCCTAGACCATACCCTATCCTGACCAGAGCTGATGGTTCCATTTAAAAACTTATCATGTGAGTATAAATAGGAAGAACTGTGTCCCATAGCATATGCACTAGATTTATCCCTATTTCCAACCCATCCTATCTTTCATTCAGAACCAGTATTAGGAGTATCTTTGCCTTGTCTTATCCCTATCCAACCCATCCTTTCTTCCCTTCAGAACCAGTATTGTTAGGACTATCTTTGCGCTGACCCTTTTCTCATCTTATCAGGTGGGTCACCCTGATCCAGTGACTGTAATATCCCTGTGTGGTATTCACTTCTTCATAGTCATCCTCTAAAATAAGCAAACCCATTTGTCATTTTCAAAAGTGTATTCCTGTTTTCCATTCTCCCGCCTATTTTACCAAAATTACCTTTACTAAAACCTCTATAACTCCCTCTGTTGTTGTGATAGAAACAAAGTTTTAACTCCTACTTGTACCCAACCTCCATAGCTATCCATAGAACCCAAAACCGCACTGCAAATCAGTGTTATTCTCCCATTATCGCGAATATCACGCAATGAAAAGTTTGCCATGATTTTAAAAATCTGAAAAGTGTACATGTGTAAAATAGCTTTTAACTGCTTCCGACTTGGCCCTTAAAATTTCAATTGTTTTCTGCTGACCAAATCATAGCTTGTGCTTGTGTGCAACTGTTCAACGTGGCTCCCATAGGAATTTATAACAATTTCAGTATTTCTCACCATATTTGGTGTTTTGCCCAGTCCATTCTAAAGACGATCTCGAAAGCCAGTCTGACAGCTGAAAAGTCAATTCTGTTTTTCTCTAGTGTTTGCTGGGGGAAAGTGGGACTGATATTCTGTTTGATTTGTGCCATTGCTGAATACCTGCTCTCTTCTCCCATCTCTTTACATTGCTGATTGGGGGTTGAGGGGTGTTTCAGGGGGAACTTCTAACCACAGTGATATCTGATCTGAACCCACTAAAAGTATTATTTTCTGTGTTGCATTTGTTTTGCTCATTACTTACTCCTCCTGTATTAAGTGTTCTGTCACCCTATTGGTGGTTGGTGTTTACCCATTAAAATATATTGTGATAACATTTTCAATACATAAATAAATATTTACCTTTGCAAACCAGCCTGATTCTTCGTTCAGTGTGACCGGTGGGTTCCAGCAGAAGGGTGTGATATGAGAGGTATATCGTTCAGAATATTGAACTTTTAGACACAAATAAATAAGGATTTCAGTTGTGCACTACATGCTGGGCTTTGACTTGGGTGTGTGCCGGATTGAAATCACGTACACAGTGGTCCTTTTGTGCTTTTGCTTTTCCTGCACACCTGACATTGTTTAACGCCTGGTCTGCAATGCCGGTGTTACCGGCATGGTCATCACAGTACTAGCGCCACTTTCGGTGTTTCCGTGTACCTGGTACTTGGAATGTGCACATATAACCGACATGCAGGTGTCTCAATCACGGCAGACGTGTTATTCCACAGATTCCGTTCACGGTGCTGCGGATACAGTAGGTCACTTATGGTGATGGTGTTAGTGGCATCACGACTCGGAGCATGCCGGTCCGGCAAAAGGTGCTGGTATGGAGCGACCGGCACCGCTGTTTCCAGATCAGCATACTTGTAATGAGGCCCCTTATGTCTTTAAGATGCACACATAAGAAGGAAGAGTAGTTTTGCAAAAGAAAGGAACACTACATTTGAAATAAAATGCAAGACAAAAATGTTCATAAGGATCAATTGAAAACATGAAAAAAGATAGTGCAGGCATGAAGTTGTCCTGTCAGACAAGCCAGTCAATGCACGGTCTAATGAGAGGCAATCAATGCACATTTCAAGGAGGGGCTGAATTTCTCCAATCCAGACGTTCACTCTATCAACCGAAGAGATCTCTTCATTTATCTGATCAGTCCTTGCTGGTTGTCCCCCACTTCCAGCGAGCGCGGTCTGGAGGCAGTCTTTTTCCACACTCGCTCCATGATGTGGAACGCCCTCCTCCCTCAGATGCAAGGAATCCCTGTTTTTGCTTCCTTCTGAAAGCAGCTTAAAACTCTGCTATTTTAATGCCTGTTGCAACCTTACCCTCTCAGTTCAGTGCCTTGATCCCGCCATTTCTTTGCTGCGCTTTATAAATATATATACAATACAATACAATGCAAGGCGTGATCTTTGAAATAAACTGCAGCAAATACAATATTTGTGCATTGGTTGTCTGTTCTTTTCTCTGCATTTGTTTTTGCATTCCAATGTTAAAACACCATTGGCAAAAGTCAAGTCCATGCCTGTGTGTTTACACTTAATAATTTATATTCAAGAAAGCAATTATTCATGAAAGAAACACGATCGTGGAAACCGAGTGCAATGCTTATTTGAAAAGGTATTTCAGGATGAAACAGCACTGTTGTTTGGGCCAATTCGAATCCCAGAACGCTTTCCCAAATCCTTCTGGCTTTTCTGTCTAGTTGACGAGCTGGCACATTTGTGTTCACACCTTAAGAATTCTCATGTGGATTTCCGATGACAAGTGTAAGCAGTAAGGTGTCGAGCGTTGTTACTTAACACATACATGTCTGTATCGCATTGAATAACACATTCATACCATCTACATGCAGGAGAAATCGTCCTTTGGGACGTTTTTTTTAAATGTCTTACAATGTTCATTGATTTCTAAGTACAAACACAGCATGTGCGCTAGCAAGAATGATACCTTTTTAAGCCGTACATAGTTTTTGGTGCCACCTTTGAGGCTCAAATATGTCCTTTGCTCATTTCCTTACAAGTCTAAGTTACACACGACACGTGGATTCTGTTGCATTATTGCATATACTAGGAAATGGCCAGTCCAGAAATGTTCAACTCGGATTATAGTTTTAAATGTTAAGATAATTGCTTATATCCGCTGGAATCATATGTACGTCGAAATCACTGACTACGGTGGAGGATTTGTATCATGTCTGAAACTACCCATCGACCTTGTTGAGGTTCAAATATGTTCACATAAGACCAGTCCATGAACACCACTTGGGCTGAATCATTCACATTTTAACAAAGCCATAATATATTCAGAATAAATTCATGTATAACCTGAGAGCTGACTACAGTTTCAGCCACGATGAGCCAACAAGTATGTTTATAAATGTGAGCCAATGCAATTAGAGTTCAAATCTTTTACATAATTCAAAATGATTTAAAATTCGAATTATTTGGTTTATTTTAAATCATTAACAAGCGATTCTGTCCACCATCACCTTCCTTTCCCCTCACTCTCTGGCCAGCCTCCCTTTGCCCTCCTCCTATCCCCACCTGCGAGGCCAAGAACCTTGGTGTCACCTTTGATTCCACACTCTCCTTCTCTGCCCACATTGTTGATGTATCAAAAAAGTCAAACTTCCTACTGCACCTCCTCAGAGGTATTCTTCCTTTCCTCTCATTCCCCCAGAAGCTCACTGTCTCCCAAGCTCTGGTTCTCTCTAAGCTGGACTATTGCAAGAGCCTCTTTCTTAATCTACCTGCCTCTACTCTCCGCCCTTTACAATTTAACCAGAACAGGACTGCAAGACTTCTCCTTGGCCTCAAGCCCTGGGATCGTATCTCTCCAGCTCTGAAATATCTCCATTGGCTCCCTGTGGATGCACGGATTAAATTCAAAACCCTCTGCATTGTCCACAAGGCTTTCTGGGGCCTGGGTCCAACATACCTTCAGCTATCCCTCTGCAAATACCTCCCATCTCGAGCACTCCGCTCCTCTACCTCTAACTCCCTCAGGGTCAGTCGTTTCTCAAAGAAACGAGCTGGGGGTAGATCTCTGTCTTCGGCTGGGGCCTTCCTCAGGAACAGCCTCCCTGCCACTCTAAAACCTGAGGAGAACCATCTCTGGTTCCGGAAGCACCTCAAAACCTTCCTCTTTGCTTCTGCCTTCTCCTCCCCTCTCCCCTGTTGATTCTGCTCTCCCTCGGCACCATGCACCTGGCCACCCTCTGTCCTCTGGGCCCAGGTACCTGCTCATCTTGCCACCCTCACGCACTGCCTCCGGGCCACCCCCTGTGCTGGGGTCTGTATCTGTACCCATACAGACCTCCCCTTTTCTTCCTGCACTTTCAGACCTACACGGCCTGCTGCCATAAACCCAGCACTTGTCAGTTGCTGGCTGCACTCCCATTGTTTGTTGCCTTTTTATTTATTATTTTATTATTATTTTTGTTTTTTTTCCTTCTCGCTCCACACTCTCCTTTTGTTCCCCCTTCCATGCACTTCTCCCCCTTCTCCCTCTACCCTGTACTTGCACGTTCTCAATGTCACTGGGCCTAGTAAGATCATTGTTTTTGTTCTCCCCTTTTCCCTTTCCCTGCCTGATCGCACTCTGAAACACTTGTGTATGAGCGCGATAGAAATAAAATATCAATCAATCAATCAATCCCTAAAATTATCCTCCACGAAGCACAAGTGTGTTTGTATCCATGAGAGAAATCTGACATTGACGAATTCTCTCCATAGAAAATCAGGTTTCTTCGTTGGACACAGTTTATAGTAAGAAGTGATGGAGAAAAATGGCAGTCTGTGTGTTAAATGTATGGCGGCATGCATTGATGTAGAGATGTATTTACTTTTTTTCACTTTATTTTCAGTGTCTTTTACAATGCAGCATGCAGAGTGAACTCCTTCAGAGGGCTGGGGAAGGGGAGGGATATGGAATGGGGGGGATAGAAGGAATTGAAATTGGAAGAATGGATAAATAACACATCATGTAAAGCAAACTGTTCAGCCATATTCCTCAGGGCCTAGTGTTAAATTGACTCAGGGTCAAATGTTACATTGAATAGAAAGTGTGGAAAATCTACGCAACTCCAGGGCCAGGTGATTTCCAGGATTAGTTACAGCCCTTTGACAATACTAGAGCGATACATGGGTTCTTAGGTTGTTTGATGAGGTTTCTGCAACAAAATTTAATCTGAGTTTAGACAGGGTTGGCCTACTGGCATTGATGGGTCCTTAGTTTGTTCCTGAAGTGCAGGTGTTTTGCCAGGGTCCTATATTTCCCTTTAGGCCCTTTCTGGTGACCAGAAATTGAGATTTCTGGTTTAAACATATGTGTCTTCAAATGCAGAAATATCTTTATTGGGGATCTAGTTTCTAAATCCCAGTGATTGGGGCCAAATGTTAGTTGAAAAGTGACATGATTTACATCATACCCTCCTTGACAAAGCCAAATCTCTACCCACAGGCAGAGAAATGTCCTACGAGAACTGTGTGAGGTTTGCAGCAAAGGTTAATGCTATACCAGATGCAAGGATCCAGAGAGATTTAGATCGCTGTTGGGGTTTCGCTGACATCCACCAATGCATGGATAGGTCTTCATATCCTGGCAAGCAAGTGTAATACATGTACAATCATACAGAAATATTAAACCAATTAGTAACCATTACCACATATCAATCATGAACATTGTAGTAGTCCTAAAGTGTGACATGCAGATTTAATAAAAAAACAAAGAACTATACTAGTCAAATCCTATCTGTTGAACCCTAACTATGTGCAAATATATATTCACTGCGTATACCATGAAATTGTTAACCATCATTTCACAATATAACACAGATATCTTGATTGCTCTGTGATATCATAAAAGACAGCGTATAGGCATACAGAAGTATAATTTCAGGATGCTGCCCTTATAAGGTAATGTCTCCTTATCCTGCAGTGTGCAAGAATTTGGCCACAGCAAATACAATGAAATTGTCGGCTGTTCTACCACACAGTAATATGGCATTAATAGTATCTTGTATCTCAAACACAGAAATCTGGGTCTTTGTAAAGTTTTTCTCAAATTCAATTACATAGGGCATATAGGCATAAAATAGGTATCACTTTTTCGAAGGGTTCTATAAGGGTTTTACAATTACAACATGTTTGTAATGTTTTGCTATCCCATTTATGTAGTCTTATCGCAAAGGGTAGGATTCCTAACCTAAATGTAATACAATAAATCCACACATTTTTGCTTCAACGGGTCCAAATATTTCTTGTATACAATCCCCACTCTGTCATTCCAAAAACTGCTAAGTGACCATGAATTCTGTATCCTATGTAATAGCTTTGCATCTTCTTTGAGGTGGTATTTTTGATAGAATTACGTTTCACAGAGCATTTATATTTTCCGGTTTTGTCCAATGTCGTGTTGGGAAATATATCCTTCACTGCATCCCTAATATGCACAAATTCGGGGGAACTCCAAATTTGTGCCCGGTACAATATTGGTTTAAGTTTAATTGACCATTTTATGCTATTTATATTTACCTCCAAGAGTAAGGGAATCATATGTATTTACACTGGCAACCCTAAAGTACTCTTTGAAAACTATTCTGTATCCAGGGCAGTATATCACAATTCACAAATCCCCATAGCGGGACGCCATAAAGAGACGCCCAACTAGCTTGTTGAATGTATGCTTCCTTGGGAACCCTTAGTGCACCCCACCTACAAGATCTTGCAAATATAGCAACTTACCAACTATATCCTAATAGAAAAATGCCAGCTTTCTCGACCTGTTTATTCCAATTTCCTCTTGCAGTAACTCACATACCCAAGTACTCACATCAGTTGCCTTTTTCCATACTATCTCCATTAAGTTTAACCAAGGGTTTGGTAAACCTTCTCTTTTTCTCAGATAACAGAGTTGTTTTGTATTTTTGGCACAGTTTATTTGTAAACCATTGCCTCTACACTGTTTTTCAACTACAGGGAACTGCTTCAACAACCCGCCAGCGGTCAAAGATATAAGAAAACACAATCCACAAACATTAAAACTAGGTTTTTATTTTTGCTCATGGTTAGAGCATTATTGGTAGATTACAATATGCTTTCTATCACTTGCTAAATAAAGAAGTAGAATAATTGTGTATGCCTTTTTCTATCATGATTGATTTTGTGGTTTCTCCATTTATTCCCCATCTAGCAGTTGCTTGATTGTTGCTATATAGTAGCAATAAAGTGGCTAATTAGAATCAGCACCCTGAAGCCGCAGGGTTTGGCACACTATACACATGTTAAATATATAAATAAATAAAATAAATAATTAGCCAGGGGGTTTCTCCAGAATGCTTAACAGTTTCCATAGCATTGTCCAAGGACAGAGTCAACAGCGGTTTTTACATCTATAAACATAACATATAAATTAATCTTCCTTAATTTTACATATTTCTCCTCAAGAATGTAGTCTCTTAGGCATTGGTCTATTGTACCAGTTCCAACCTACCTGTAGGTGGTTGATAAGCTCTTTTTGTTCGATCTAGGTTTCCAGGTAGGCCAGAACTGCCCTGAATCCAGCAGTGAAATAGGGCAGAAATTTGCAGGTTCTTCTGTTCCCCACTTTTTATGTACTGGAAAAATGACTGCACTGGTCCAATAATGGGGGCACCATGTTCATTTTCATTATTGCATTGAGCACATGTGTTAGGTAAGAAGCCCAGATTATTATTTCTGCCTTAACTAGTCGTTAGATTTGCTATCTGGCTTGGGGGCTTTACTACATTTGTGGGTTCCTATGGCTCTACAAACATCACTGACTGTGCTCCATGGACACAAAATCCATTGGTTTCAGGTACACAGCCTGATCGATATGACATGCAGGAAGCTTTTGGCATTGAATAAATCCTTGAAGTTGTTAAACCTTCTCTTTAATATTTCTGTGCACAATCTTCCCCTCTTCATGTTGCCCGGAATTAACTAAATGCCACAAGCTGGCACTGTCCTTGTTCTTAATGGTTTCTAGTCAATTATTCCATATTTTCTCATCAGAGGCTTTCTTTACATTAGCCAATACCCTCTTATATTCAATTCTTGGTGTGCATAATACCAATCTATCACATGTATCAACGCCCTTCACACAATCGCTTAAGCATGTTTTTACTTCCCTGCATTCCCTATCATGCCAGAGTGACTTTTAAACCATCTGATGCCTCATGGTCTGGCAATGTTTTGTAACCAGTGGGTGGATTGTATTACATATTTGTGATGTAAAAATCCATGATCATTGGACTTGGTGGGTCTCTTTCCCCACATATGAACTCGATAGAAGGTAGTTGCACATTGTATATATTAAATAAAAGCCCTTTTTTTACTAAGCTCATTCCACTTGGCACAACATCTAGACATCATCTCTTTGGAAATAGGTACCCTCCCAAGAGAACAGGTATCAATGTCATTATAATTAGTGCCTAGTTTTATAGATACCACTAGCGGGCGAAGATCACTATCAGCTCTGGGCAACCCCTCACATTTTACAATTTTAGCTCATATCTCCATGTTAACCTATACATAGTTGTTGTGACTAGCCCTTATTCCACTGACAAAGGTGACCTTATCTGGTCCATCATCTGTTAAAACATTCAAATGAAGTAAAGCTCAATTGCATGCAGTATCAAAGGCATGCTTTTGCTGTCTCTTTGGGTAGTGTTATTCTAGCTCTGGGATATCCCATGCAAGTTCTTCATCATCAAGAGCTTCCACCATAAGTGGCAGGGGTTCATATTGAATATTAAGATCTCCTGCTATAACTATATGGCAATTCCTTTAGTGACCATACTTCCAAGCTTTCAAATACCATTCTACAAGAGGGATGATCTTCATCACAGTCCCTACTGACTGCCAATTACAGATATTTAATAGTAGCTTAATGCCATTCTTAAATGTTATATGGAGTTCGATTCTTGCATTTCTGGATTACCATTATGTACCCTATCTACTAAGACATCTAAGGATGCCTCTACCCATGCATTGTCTTCCCTCTTATTTTTTTTATAAATATCAGAGACCCTACCCAAAGGAAACAGCAAGGAGATACTAATTGCATCTTTGGGATTTTAGCAAAATTTCAGCTCCTGTTAAAAATATTTTGGAGTGTTGAAGTGCAAAAACATCTCAATATTAGAAAAATCCTATAACCATATGATCAAGACAATCATTGAGAAGGTGGCTCAGTTGTAAACTAAAATGATCAAAACTAAGCATTTGGGTAACACCTGGTTTAATACTGATATGGATTTAATCAAAACAGAGTTTAAAAGATTAGAAGGCAAATGGAGGAGAAACCCAAGCCAATCTAAATGCCGCAAATAAAAATGCATACAGGTGAAATATAAAAAATCAATCAAAAAAGCCAAGAAATAGGCACTTGCACAAAAGATAGCTCCTACAGCTAATTCTTCCAAAGATTTGTTTACATTTCTACACGAGGAAACAAACCCAATATGCAAATCTGAGACCTTCTTCCCATAACATGAATTATGTAATGTGATGCAAACATATTTCCCTACTAAAAGTAAAAACATTAGGAATGGCATCTCAGATTATCCACTCCACTCTGATTCAAGCAGACTATCGTGGATCAATCTGTCTGGTGGCCAAACATGTAGTTCATATCCACCATCTACTGAGCATTACAATTTGTACGCAATTTCAGTAGCCATATGCAATTTGAGATAGTTCAAGTACAGAACAGCTATACTTAAGTGACCTTTCAGTCACAGAGATCATATATATCATTGCAAGCATAAAACCTACAAAGTGTCCAGGTGATTCAAAACTAAGTAAGACCTGTGTAGAGGCTGCAATGCCTGTTATAACAGGGATCATACATAGATCCACTGGAACAGCCTTCATTCCTGATAGCTTGAAACAGGTCTGCATGACTATCCTCTTATAAAACACATCTCAGGATTGTGAGAAGTTTGCAAACAATAGGCCTTTTTCTAATGTGCCCTTTCTACTTAATATCCCAGGCAAAGGTGCCAACCTAACATTTCAGACACACCTAGAAAACCCTCCCTTGTTAGGTGACAGACTGTTTTTTTTACCTTATCAGAGTACCAACATGGCGCTTTTGACCTTTAAGGATACGTTACTGAAGATAATAGTTAAGGGTCAGGTAAGTGTGTTGATGCTGCTGGACCTCTCAGAAGCATTTCATACGATAGATCACAATATCATGTTGAGCACATGAGAGACCTGACATTCATATCGGATCTAGCCACCAGTCGGTATGGCTTCTTCCTCAGTAAAAGATCATCAAGATTCAAGGTGGATGACTATGTATTAGGTGCAGAAACATTAACCTGTGGGGTCCTGCAAGGTTCATGCCTCTCTACTTTGTTGTTTAATATCTATATGAAGCCCTTACGTGATCTGCTTATTAACAGTGTTGTGTGTTTTCAGAATTATGCTGATGACACACAGATCATTTTCAAATGGAGAGGTCATTATGAAAATAATTTAGTCTATTTACAGTCCATCTTCAAAGACATCACTGATTTGATGTCTGAAAACTTGTTAGGACTGAATCATTCTAAAACATAGATGTGCTTATTCCCCCCCTGTTGATGAAGGACCTTCCCAAATGTATGGATTTGTCCAACTGCTCAGTTTCAGTGATGACTAAAGTAAAGTCGTTGGGTGTCTTTTTTGCCTCCCACCTGTTCATGAATTCACAAATGAGTGGCTTGGCAAGCTCTACTAAGTTTCATCTCAGGATTCTTAAACAACCTCGACAACTGCTTTCTGCACGTTCAAAGACTACATAATATGGCTGTCTGTACTGTCTACAGGAGTGGCTATTGGGGCCATATAACCCTGTTGCATCAGAAACTGCACGGGCTCCTCTTTCAGGCAAGAATCAACTTTATGATCCTAACAGTGAGTCAAAAAAGCTTGTATGACTTGGCCCCTATATATCTGAAGAAACAGTTTGGTATAGTTCGGAGAGATCACTTAGATCAGCACTGCACCTGCCGATCCTACTAGTTCATTTGGGAGATCTGGAACTGGGGCGGGGATTAAGTTGTGGAACAGCCTGCCCAGGGTCATCAAAGACATTTTAGATACCCAATAGTTCAGAAAGAGACTGAAAACTCATCTGTTTAAGAGCTAATGGTAACTCTGCAGCATCGGGTCATCTGCTAGGTCTGTTGTTTTCTTCTTTTGCATTGTCGTCATGTTGTTCTCTGTTCTTTTTCAGCTTGTTTTGTGAGCACTTTGAAACCATGCAGGTAGTAGCACCAAACTGTACCATTAAATAGAAATAGAAATAGGGGCGAGTTGAAGAAAGAAGTACCCATTATATGCCTAAACATGCTTACTGGAACCAGAGATCATACGGGTAGCCTAAAAGAAACTCGTTTATTTAGGGTTGTTGTACCATTTGAAAGCTGATTCTAAGGATGTAATGAAGGGTTTGAAACCAGAGGCAAATATGAAAGCATGCAAAACACTCTAAGATAAAAATGGGCTAGCATTTCGCACAACTTCTTAAGATAAAACCTGTCAAACTTGGGCTATAACTTGCAATTCTCTAATTCATATAGATTTCAGTCCAATGGGATTGTTGATATAGTGAAAGGAATTATTAAACAGGCACTGGCCACATGCATCCTTTTCTCTGCGGGTAACTGGGTAGATCCCTTTCCTTATGTATGTAGAAGCATAAATACTTTGCCACACACATCCAATTTGATGGTATGAGCCTCATAAAATGCGTTATGGCATAAATATGTGCATGCCTAACATCCTTCCAGTTCTTTTCTCTAGGTCAGATAAACAGTGGCTTAGCAGTGGGGTGACAAGAACCACTACGAGACAAGCAAAGAGACTCTTTGAAGGTGGAAAAAAATAATGACTAAAGAGAGTTTAATAAAAATGAGTAACTTTATCCTTGAGAGTCTACAGGATACAGACACACTTGCTCCTAAATAGAGAGAAACATTGCTTCTTATTAAACATGTCACTGCAAGAGTGGCAGTCCTATCAGCTCTGCTATCAAAAGGTGCACAACACGTTTTAATAGAGCACTTGAAAAGATCTCCAGAATGTTATTCCCCTATACCCAATGTGGAGGACCCTTTCTGTTGAGCAAGCTGAAGAGTAGGCAAAACATGTAATATTGGTAATGAGGGGAACCATGAATAATCATCTGATTTCGGCTGTCCCTCTAACACAGGAACACAGAAACGGAGAGTTTTGCTGTACTAGACAAAGCCACAAGATATTCACAAACAATGAAAAGCTGGTTCTGCAATAGAATACGAAAGAAATGTGTGTTAGGGCCATACCTAACTCCATTTAACTTTTTCTGTGGATGACCCTCATTATTTTAATATACATTTGAACACTGGAATAATTTTGACTCCAGGAGGTACACAGTTGGTCTGCTGGTGAAAACAAATCCGGTTTGGTCACAAATAACTGGGGAAAAAAGCAGAATTCGGCATTGTAAAAAATGTAAAATCCCAAAATGACGAAAGAGGGAAGCAGTGGTTGCGGGGGTGTCCCCCACTCCCCTAGTTCAACATTATGGACTTAAGGGTTTGCCGAGGTGTCCCCTGCTTACATTAAATACAGCTCAAGTGCAAATGATAAAAAAAGCAGTCAAGATTCTCAAAATGCGAATCAGTCAGCTTTTTGAGACTCGTGCTTTTGCGATGCGGTTATTTCATGCAGATCCAGTACCTGCTCACATAACCTCTACACACACCCACATGCTAATCACTGCTTCTATATTGGTACCCTTGTAGTACTATTTTACTTAACCACAACCCTTTCTTTGCTTCCTTATCTCTTAGCTCACAGGGCATCTCCCAAACAGGCATCGAATGAGAAGTGCAGAAGGGCCTGAACATCTGCTCCATGCATTGCAGTTAAGCCAACAACAGTTGCATCACACCCCAGAAACCCTTTCCCACTCCCATACTCATCCTAATCTACAAACAAGCACCAAGCCTGGACCCCGCTCCCATGCATTGCCAAACCACATAACCTCATCCACATCTTAAATCACCACGTACACTCCACCTTCAAAAAACAAACACAACCTCATTCCCATCAAGGTTCATTTTACAGAACTACATTCAGCAGAAATTGCTGATGGCAACACCACTCACAAACGAGATGCATTTTTTGAGGCATGGTTAAGCTCCTTCTCTGCACTCACCCTGGATGTTGGCATCCCAAATTAGTATAGCATCAAAAACAAGGAGCAAAAAGGGAAGACTAACAGAGGGCTTGCTATTATCCACACGACCTCATTGATATGTGCAATGCAGGAACACACCATACTTGCAAATGGAACTCCTCACTTGCCTCTTGCTGCTCACCCACACTCAGACAGCTATATAACACCTGATTTACTGAGCACCGCAAACAAACTAAATCTTTCTCAATAAAATCACAGACCTCACAACAGCATCATGTGTCAACACCTCAACTACCAACCTCTGAGACTTCAACTTGCCAGGGAGCCAAGCCATCAAGAACATCAAAGAACTTCTATTCAAACTGCTGGACATCATGGACATCAAACAACGTATAATAGCGCTAACCCACAACAAATGCAACCCCCTCAACCTGGTATCACTACCACTACCCATTGTATGTCACCCCCCCCCCCCAAAATCTTGGACTGGACAGTCCTTGCAGCCATACCCATCCTTCTGCACCACATTCCTCTACCCCATATCAGGGCCAACACAAACTGATCAAGACACCCCATCACTATTTCAATAACTTGACCATGGATGCAATGGAAATAAGCCTCATTACCTTGGTCTTCAAATCTGACCCTTGGAGAATATCAATGCCTTCCTCACCACACTCGACCACACTCTGAGACCAGGCATTGGCTGTAGAGAAATCAAGTGTCAAGAGAACGCTGTCAGAAGGGGCTGCATTCGACGTGGTTTGATGTTGTCCGAGGTGCCTTATGGTGCGATTTGAGGGCTGGAAGAGATGGCTAGAGGAGAAGGCTAGAGGTGCATTCCTCTGACACGCCAGAGCAGTGCCCTTGCTTGACTACAGCAGCCAAGAGTGGCAGAGGTGGCGGTAATGTGATCTATCGGAGCAGAGTCGGGAGTGGAGAGGGGTGAACTGCTCCAGGCTCCTCCAAGCTGCGAGCTATGGTCGTACTCGGAAAGGCTACTAGGCCCTGCAAACGAGAATCCCGGTTTCAGGTGTTCTATGTCTAATCGGAGGCAGCCTGGGTGTGAGAGGCTTTGTGCTGTGGTTCACCACACCCCTCTTGGGTAAGTGCACAGTGAGTGCCGCATCAACCTGCTTTCTGAATTGCAGAGCACTTGGAGGTCCGAGGTGGGTCGGCTTTAGGAGGGCCTCAAGGGGTTGATTCATTAAATTCTGAAATACCCTTGTTCAACTTTAAACTATTTTAATGTTCATGCCTATTTTTTATTTTAACCTCCTTGCCTCGTCCAGGAGGTTAAATAGGGCGCGTTAGCACCCCATTGTCATTGAATGAGCCCGCCGCTGTGGGTGCATTCAATGGCAATGAGGCGCCTGCCACTATGCCAGCCACTACACCAGCTCGGGGGGCCCCTTCAAAGACTCCCCCGAGCTTGCGTGGTCGGGGGCTAATGGCACCTTTTCTTATGAAAAGTGCCCGCGGCGGAGGGGCGCATTTAAATGCACCCGCCACCGCGGGCACATTTTACAGTAAAAGGCCGCCTTCTACGCCTTCTCCCACAACTCCAGCTCGGGGGATCCCTTGAACGACTCCCCCGAGCTGGCGTGTCGGGGGCTAATGGCGCCATGGGGGGTGTGGTGCCCCGGGCGGTCACCCGGCTTGCTCCCCCTAATGCCGGCTCTGACTACATGGAGTCCTTTTGCTATCTCCATTATGCCACCGGATGCTGTACATGAACTTTGAAGGACTGCTTTAAAACCCCACTTCCTACATGGAAACCCAGTGAAGTGCAGTTTAGTAGTTCAGCAGGACCCAGGACCTATGGACCCAACAGAACAGTAACTTCTGGAGCAACATTAAAGTAACGAGGAGTCGGTGGAGAGCTGATGCACCAGATGCCCCATAACACCCTTATCCAGATGAGAAGTGCCAGGAAGGGCTTAATGCAAAGTTTTGCCAGGGGAGACTGCTGTTGTAGCCTTGCTACCAGGTGCAGAGGTTGGTGGGATAAATTGAAGAAGGACACCACTTACGGAACTGTGAGATCTGGTGAGTGGTGCATCACCTGTTTTAAACGTATTTGTGCTTCTGTAAGTGAAATCATCCATTTTAGCCATTCCAAACATGAAATCTGAAACATGAAATCTGTTAACAAGTCTAACATTGCCCTAAGGGGGAGTAAGCACACAAAACCAGTTAGGAGTGCCACTATGTGTAAGGCAATAATTGACGCACCCATACCATCAGTAAATACAGCCAATTGAATTAATAGGATGCCAAGTGAACACGTTAATGATCCACAAGTAAAAATAACTGGTTTCTTCTTGACCTGAGATCTCAATATCTAGAGTCACTGTGGGAGCCTCGTTAACTACATCAGCAGGACACATACATGAACTGTCAGCTAATGCACACCGCAGATTGATAATAAGAATTCACTGCTGAATATGTGCCTTAATCTCTGTAGAGATTTTGTTGGAGCAGTGAATCTTATCCTGGAAATATGTGTAAATATGTGTAACCTCCCTGGCTTTTGAAAACATAAAATCAATTAACTTGTCAGCCTATCCCGACTTCTATTGTTTAGGAGAAGCTACTACCACTATGGTAACCAAGGACAGTGAAATGGAAATGGATAGTATTGAAGGAGTTACCACCACACATTTGAGTGCAGTTGCTGCCACGGTTGATGCAGTATTTGCCCGTTGCTTCTCAATTGCTAAAGAAAAGAGAGAGCATAAAACATTTTTGGCGCGAGTGGTGGATATTATTTTGCAAACAGTGTTGATTCTACGAAAATTATTTCAAGTAATACTTTATGTGATGATTACTCGATCCCTTCGTCCACACCGTGTTCTGACCAAAATCTAAGATGGGGAACTATTGAAGCAGAATGACACAACGTGACAAGTGAAGACAGAAGCTGAAGGGGAGTAACTGCTGCTGCTGGAAAACAGTGTGATGGCTTCAGAAGTGTAAATTACTGAGACAGAGATTTTGCTGGCGATTTCTGACCAGGACGACTGTGTTGACTTGACTGAGACAGCTTTGTCAGAATATGAAAGGGTGAGCATGCAAAAGGGGATGTGGAAAAAACAAACTAAGGCCAAAAGCTGTGCAGCACAGTCCAAGGGGAAACATGCTGCACTAAGGAGTTTCGACCCAATTATCATCTATCGGATGACATGGCCGACTTTATTCCCCCGAAACCTCGTCCTGAGAAAGCAAATAAGATGGATAGGAATGAAGAAGCCCTACATGGCAAGAGGCACCTTTGATCCAACTGAAGAACTACATGAGGAGTAGTTGTGTTCTCCATCGTAGGAGATCTACACCTATTAGAAGGATGACATTGAATCCCAAAGGGCCCTTTCCTTCTTGCAAAATCATAGGAATCGCTTGAGAGGCAATAGTGGCAGTAACTCGATGTAAAATACCACAAGCCAGCCCAATGGGAAATGGGTAAAAGACATAGAAATTAAGCCCCTGTTTGAAAGTCCTTTAATGAAGAGAAGTTTTCCATTAAACCTACGGAAACAAATCCCTTCCCTAAACTCAATCACAGCAAGCAGATATCGAAAATATAGAACTTCCAGAGGCAGATAACCTGGACAATTGGCCTTAGTGGAGTTTGTATCTCCCTTGGTTGTGGAGCTTCTGTGTGCTAACTTTGAACAACTCTGCAGCCAAGGTTTTAATCTTATAATTAGTCATAAACATTTGATGGATTCTGAAGCCAAAGAAATCATTCAACCAGAACTTACATTGGCCAAAAATTCGGGTCACGGAACTGAAAGATCCAGTTTGCTCTCATGCTTGATGAAGCCCACAGTTATCAAATTATGACCACACCTGATGGAGTGCTGGGTGCCCGAAGTACAGGCTAGACTTCACCAGGAAGTGTGGTCACTATCAATTGTAAAATTATTTAATGGAACTCCAGGGCCTTTCGTTCTTATTTGTGCACCAAATTGGGGTTGAGGGAATGACGTAGCAATCACATTCTTGCTCTCCAGGAAACACTCTCCATGCATGATTTTATGATAGATGTTTATAACATCATACACCTGTGGCCAACTACCCAGTGCAAAGGGAGACCTGTAGCTGGCCTGTGCATTGGAGCAAAGACTACTCTTAGCTTAACAGAATTCAATGCAAGGCACCAAAGTCCCTTTGTAATTAGCGCTGTGCTAGGCAGTCTACCCTCTCTTTTAAAGGAGATATTAATCATTAATCTGTAGGACCCACCAGGGAAAGTGCACACTTAGAAGACCCGGTATAAAATCAAGGCAGTAACAAATAAATGGTACGGTCTCAGTAGCAAAAAGAATATTATCAACATGGGGAACTTCAAGACCGTAATGTAATCACCCAGGTTTGAGCCTCAGAATTAGATGAGACCACCTCTCATATTGCCTCCAATAATTGCCATGGGGCAGCATTGTAGTAGGAATGAGTGGGATCATCAGAGAATGGGTGGAATTTACGGCCAAGTCAGATTTGGGCTACATGGAAATGGCTAATCAGGAGGGTGGAAATGAGCTCAACACATGCACCAGTGGCAGTGTTTGCTCCCACTTAGATTACATCTTTGCCAATCCTCAGATAAGAAACATTTCTAGCATCATAGGAACAAATCATAATGGGTTGAGTGACCATGTGATGCTTTAGCAGATGCGAAATCATGAACCAGTAAAAACCATATGAAAATTGATTACTAATATCACAACTAATGGCTATGGGAATAGATTGATTTAGAACTCAATATCGATATATTCAATACTGAATTGAAGAAATGTTTCTTTCCAATGATAGGGTCAAATGAACACCATCATTTCAGAATTTGGCAAATTGATTGAAGAAACCATTCACGTTAGTCAGATGACAACATGAAGGGGGAAATTAGGCCATGGTCTTAATGACAGACAAATTGCTTTAAAGAAAAGGGAATATCGTAGAAACATAAGGACCATCTAAAACATAACCAGTATTAGCCCAGTGGAAAATTCCTGACAGTTAAACAAATTAAGAACCACATTTAAGAATTGGTTAAGACACCATAAAACCTCCAAAAATACATTCCAAATGGAAGTTCTTTGTCAAATTATTAAAGACTCATGGCATCTGCAAAATTGGCTTTAATATAGGACCTTCCTAACTGGGGACTCCCTGCTGATGTTAAACCACATCTCTGAGGCTATCTGGGTAAAGTATAATACCAGTCATCAATTACCCAAGATAGAACGAGATTGTATGGATTGTTACCATTATCAGTGGGGTTTAGAAAAAGAGGGATTTGAGGAGGTTGATATACTTGGAGGAATCCATAAACTGAAGGGATCCTGGGCTCTGGGTCCTGACGGGTTAGCTAACGCAGTTATCAAGAATAACCCTGAATATTGAGCTCAGTTGCCCTCAGTGTTATTTACTAAAATATTGGAAACAGTAACTATTCCTAGCAGCTGGAAACAATCCATCATAATTCTGGTATATTTAAGAAGGGAAGCAGGACAGATCGTGTGGCTTATCACCTTCCAGCAATGATACATTCCTGTTGCAAGATTTTCACACATTTAATTTTGGTAGAAATTCAAGCTTGGGTCGAGAAGTCTGATCTGCTACCTGTTTTCCAAACAGGATTTAGACGCAGTTGTAATTCCACCTACAACAACTCAATGTTAAATTACCTTATGGCAGAAGCCAGGCACCAACCTGGTAGGAGACTCTATATGTGTTTTAGAGATCGATCCTGCACTTTTGATAGGGTCTCCAGATCCAATCATTGTAATAAACTTAGGTCTTGGGGAGTTGACCTTGACTTGCTGTATTTCATCAAATTGTTATACACTGACAAAACAGTTTCAGTCAGACTTCACTCTGAAGGTTCTTTCTCAATACCCATTGAAGTCAACCTAGGTCTAAACAAGGGTGTGTTCTATTGCCTCTACTATTAAGCTTTACACTGCTGACCTTAATGAGTTCCTAAGTAAAGCATGCGATTTTCCACCTTGTGTTGGCAAATAATTGGTGTTGTGGTTGGCATACGCAGATGATACCATTGTTCTGGACCTCACTCCCATAGATCTCCAACATTCCATCGAAGCACTTGCCAACTAGTCCACTAAGAACAACATGAAGATTAACACCATCGAAACAAAGGTCATGGTTATAGTAAGAAACATCAGTGGCATAAATACAGATGCACATTAGCGAGAGAGAACCTTGGCCTACCAATAATATCTCGTTTAATTCATTCAGTGTGAGTAACTATGTTAGCCAGAAAGTGACAAAAATATGGGGTGTAATTAGAAATTATATTGTTAGAAAGGGAAGCCATAATACTGTGGGAGACATCAAACTTTATCTGGTATAGTCTCATGTGTTTTATATGGCATTGAATGCCTACAATGGAATATGGTGACTTGGTTGGATAGAATGAAGGTTGATTGTTAAGGTCTATCCTGGAGAAGATTTACCCTGCCTATTATCTTTGCATGCTAGTTGGATGATGCAAAGAGATTAGTTCTATTTTAAGCTCAGAAGGGTGGTAAATTACTGCTCCTCACATTTGCATATATGTACTGGAACTCCCAATCAGCAATCTCTTAATACTATTAATAAGGATTTGGAGGATTCGGTTATGACTTCCTTGGATTCCATTCACTTAGCCATCCCTGATGACAGTACCTACCTTTTATTTGGTAGGGAACTGAGGAATAACACTTTGGTTTGGGATCTGGCAT
This sequence comes from Ambystoma mexicanum, assembly GCF_040938575.1. Lineage (NCBI taxonomy): Eukaryota > Metazoa > Chordata > Amphibia > Caudata > Ambystomatidae > Ambystoma > Ambystoma mexicanum. Next base: position 819,171,681 of record NC_090936.1, on the reverse strand, counting down.
CTTACCTGAGCAATTTGGAATTGAAGACAAGATACAAGATACAAAGAATATTCCACCCAGGAATTTCTGTTGGGGCTGCCCTGTAATTATTTAACCAAGCCCTGCATATGTGAGAAAAGATGGTTTATTAGTTACATGTGCTTCAAAAAACTTTCCACCATGGAATACACTGGAAGTTGGAAGCGCATGAAAAAAAGAGGATAGACTTTGCCAGATGTGTGGCAAGGCTTTTGAAACTAGTAGACACACCTTCACTTAATGCAGTTGAATATTGGAGAACTATAGACAAAGTTAAGGCAGATTTATACATAACACCCTGGAGTTTGATTCAAATCAGTTCTGGAGCACTATTCAGGGAGTCAGTAGTCATTACCATTGTAGTTTTGCACATTTGGAAAGTGTCTATTAAAATCATAAAGGCACAGTAGGCAGAGATATAGCATAGCGGGATGGCACTTTAGCACTTACATTTTATATTTTCTACTGAAAATGATCAATTTTAAAATATTAATGATCTGAATTCATGAAACTGGATACTGCATAACATATGTGTTTAATTATTTTGTAATTAATTGTATTACTTATGTATTCCTCTTTTGTAATATAATGTTAAAGGTTGGAAATTGCTAACCAATAAACAATTAAATAAACAAATAAAACATAAGAAAATAGACCATCAACTTCCATGCATCACTGAAACTTCGACTTTACAAACATGAGCCCGCCACAAAGAAACTTGTTGACTGCAAGTGTGTTGTCCACAGAAACAGGAGCATTGCAGGGTATTTTGTGTAGATTTGGGGCCTAGCGGTATTTTCTTGCCACCAAGAATAAAAGTAATTTAGCAACAATCACTCCTTGCATTCAGATTGGGTTTGATATTATAGTGGTATTGTGGCTATGCATTATTTCAGTACACAGGTACATTTAGTTGGTATGCATTTCGTTGTGATGAGCATACTTTCTTTGTTTTATTTGTGGCCCCAACATACAAAACCCCTTTCTTTTGTTTAGACTGTTCTTGTGATCTCTAGAGGCCTAAGGCTTCTACATTATTCAAGAACACCACATTTTCATATGGAGTGCCACATATGGCTGTTATCACTGATTTATCTACACCAGTCAGCTATGCTTCCATAAAGTATTCACAATAACATGTGGTATAATCACTAATTTATTTACATTAGTGAAACTATTTCCAGAGGCCTCTTTCTCTGCTGACTCATGTACGTCCAACAGACTATCAGATTGTGTTCCACTCAGAAGTCACACACACATACACTGAGTGGAACCACACACACAGCTATTTATAATTACTCATAACATAACTTTTTCCACATGGGATGGTTGACATATATGACCTAATAACCTCCCCTTTTATCAGGTGATATGGACTAACTGTACCAGAGAAAAACAGAAGCAAATAGAAGCCTTTACGCGGATTGTGATTTACATAAGTTTCATTTCAAAAATCATACATTACCAGTTTTGCGAGGCAGTCTTTTCTAGAATAAACATAAGAGAAGCAATTGCAAAATACATGGCATTTCATTAGATTCTTTGCAACAATAAAAAGAACAGTGCATCAGTTGACTTGCATTTCTGAATAGCAACATTAGAATGCTACTGTTGCTACGCTGCCTGACTGAAATAGCTTTCATTCACACACCGCATTCTCGCTTTGTGTAAGATAATTACCAGCAAAATTGTAGCAGATCAGCACGCAAACTCTCTGGACAGGTCGCTTTCTTTAAATGGCTCGTGGCTTCCTTTTGGAGCACCCGGCGAGGACATGCAGTTCCAATCTGCACTCTTTGGTCCTCAAACCGGTGCCAATTAACTGGAATCTTCAGCCTGTGAAAGTCAGCAGTACACTGGAATGACCCCCCTCAATCAGGCAGCCCCACAACAACTCCCGCCAAGTCCTCACCGAAGTTGTGTAAAAATGTCCACTTCCTTTCTCTCTCCCCGAGATTCTTCTGGAAACCTCCGTTACAGCCCCTAAGGTGACGTATCACCAATCAAAATATGCAATAATCTATCCTCCTCTTTCAACAATGGCTTGGCTTATACAGTTTAGAAACTGTATCTACTAATTTCCTGGCATGCAGATTTCGCATCCAGCTAACACAGTGAACAGAGAAAAAATGAATCCAAGTGCACGTTTAAAATGACTTTCAGAGCCGGTCTTTTCTACCTCATTTTGCACTGGAGAACACATTATGATGTTATTTGATTAGAATCATGTTAGTACTGTTAATTATATTAGTTCATTAATCCTCTAATGTGTCTCCTGCAACAGAGGCATTTCAGGTGAGAGAAGAAAAAAAAATGGTGCGTTTCTAACAGTGAAAAAAATGATGAGTTTTTTGACTGAGTAGCCTGTCTTCATTTACATATCCATGTGTTACACCGGCAACACATGGCTTGCTGTACCACATTATAGCAATACATTGATCTCATGCAGTGGTGCTGCACCCAAAAACACGCTAAATAATCTGTGGTGCTGCACTCCAAAAACACGCTATATATTGATCCCATGTAGTGGTGCTGCACTCCAAAAACACGCTAAATTATCCTACAGCATGCAGAACACTCATCAGCTCGACTAAAGCAAACTATATGTACAGAGAACACGGACAAAAGATGCACAAACTTCTCAATGTCAAAGCCATGGTTATTGGCCCATTTATATGTTAGAATATATAGTGGGCACAGTCAAAGATTATGGCTACTGACCTATATTGTGCTACAGACCATACCCTGGTTAGTGTATGTAATATACAGTGGGCATGGTCAAATACCATAGGGGCTGGTTAATGTTGTATAATACTCAGTGCATGCGTCTGAAGTCCATAACGTATGCCATGTTAGTATTTTAAATATACAGTACACATGACAAACAATGTACAAACTTTAAATAATCAAATGTCATGGCTAGTGGCCCATTTATATGTCACAATATATAGTGGACATAGTCAAACTTTGTGGCCACTGGTCCGTATTGTGCTAAAGTCCATGGCTAGTGCCTGTTCAGCGTATATAATATACAGTAGAAACTGGTGAAAGCTGTATCCACTGGTAAACGCCAAAATCTATGGTTGATAGTGTGTTAGTGTTTTAAAATATTCAGTGCACATGAGTGAAGGTTGTGACACTGACCATGGCTGAATCCATACTTAATGGCAGTTACTGTTCTAATGTAATTAGTGATCTGTGATGTCATCATTGTGGTCATAGTTTGCGCAACAGGGAGCGCAATGTTAAGATGGCTTTAGCTGAATTTCAAGGGTTTTGTTGCATTAAGTTTTCCCTCCAACATTTCAGATCGATTTTGATAATATGTATCAATTAAATTGGTTTTAAAAATGTCTGTACTGTCAGGTGCTACTTCAGATAACTGCTAAATTCCAGTCAAAGGCTTCAATACCTGATTTCTTGTACTAGCTGTCCAAGACATAAACAGACTACATTAACGCTACATCCATACAGAGGCAAACTAGTTAGAAAATCTGTAGCTTCATAGCTACCACACACTCTATGTGAAAGCATCTTCAAACCAATGCTTACAAGTTTCTGACTCACACTTGTATCTGCTGAGAAATCTGCCCATGCTTCAGCTGCATTGCTCCTTCCTGCTTTTGTCATGTCTGCTGTAACAGAAAGAGCAACAGCTGTTGAGTCATCAGCAATAAACTGTACATCAATATTTGTATTCCATAACAGAGCAATGACAGGATTGTAATAATTAATGTATTGGCATTCCTTATTTCTTTTTTAAATTATAGGTATTTCTCTGTGACTTACCAGTAACATGGTGTTGAGCAGATGACATTAAAATATTCACCCAGTCAACTGGTGTCACAGGCCGGAAAGGCACACCTGCACTGAGTGTAGCACTTTGCTTTACTTTTGTATTTTCTTTGACAGTACTTCCCACATGAATGTTTTGAAACCTTTCCACCTTGTTCCAGAAATCAGCATTCACCTGCTGAGCTGGAATAAAACAAGTAACACATTTTTTAAATAAACTCCATCACACAGCCATCAAGTTCTTTACCAAACTGATGATCATCTTTCATCCACAGCAGCATATGTATATGTAGAGACCAACGTGCTTGGTACTCTTTCATCCAAAATAAATGTTCCAAATGGCCTAGTGGACCATTTTCTTTATTACATATAAAGTGTAACATGGCTACAAATCTGTGATGAAAAAACAACTATACACTTAAAGGGTCCATAGAACACAATTCTCCCAGTGTCATGTGTTTGTTGCTGTATTTCTTTGGATTAATTTCCCGAATCTTCTCTGCAAATTCATCCCAACGATACTTGCAACTTAAAGTCACAAACCAGGATGGATAGCCCTAGTTTATTATCATACATCTGACCGTGGAGTGTCTCCTATATCAATATTCTTTAGTTCCTCGGATTGTAGCAAGAATTTTTGTAAGTTTGCCATTTTTTTCTTTCATATGTTCCAGCATCTCACGTGCAGAAAGATTTTAAAATCTAGTTCCCGTCTGAAGCGTATGAGCAACATCATAACATAATGTTGAAAATACACTTTCATACAATAAGTAAAAAAGATATTCAACATTGGTGCTGAATCGTGAATCTTCTGAATACATTATTGTACAACGATATTCTGAAGCAGAGATTTGCACCTTCCGATCATCCAATCTCACTCCAGTACCAGTTGGAAAAAGCATAGGGAAACAACAGGCTTCTAATGTCTCTTCCCAGATACTAATTGGTGCACCTTTCGTTGCTTTCATTTGATACAATTCTAAACTGTCACCCATGACTTCACATTAGTGTAGAGGATGATCTGTGGAATGTTCATACAAACTATTCACTTCTGCAACAAATAGACGGTGAAACAGACCTTCACTGCTTTTGTTTGTCGACTTAACATCAAGCATAGACAAGTCTGGTAAAGTCAGACTGCCTTTGTATAAATCATTGTGTTCCAATAGAAACTCTAATGAATTTTTCACTTTTCCAATATCGTTAAGGTGTTGCCAAATGCTCTTATCATTTGTGGAAAAACCATTTACTAAAACAAACAAAGAATATGCAATGTCACACTTCACTCCTAAAGTATTAACATTGTCTTCCAAATTCATCTTGACATCTTAATGTGCAATTTAACAATAACTTGGAAAGGTTGAACAGTTGGCAATGCAATCACTTCAAACACGTTATATTTTTGGAGCGCAGCAGGGATATCAGGCAACACCATATCCTTTAAGATGCTTCTTGGCGGAATATGTGTTTCATTATAAAATCCAACATACTGTCTACAAACATAAAGTGCCTCACTTGCATCAAATCATTACCATACAAACACATACAGAAAAAGTTCTTCCAAACATCTTCTACAGTGTGTTTAATTTTGTTCTCAACATATACTAGTTGTTGCACTTGAGACTTATAAAAAGTGCGTCGACAAGTGGAAGGCGACTCAAAAATTGCAATACTACTTTTATACTGTTGAAAACTGTAATTCTTTGAAAGCATAGAATCATCATTTCCACCTCCTGTAAGTGTTTCATCTACATACACGTGTTCTTTTAAATGCATCATATTTATTATATGCATAATAGAAACTAAACTTTCTACAGTTCCAGTGGAATGTATTTCATTTAAAACTGCTAGAGACATACTTGGTGTTTTGCACTAATGCAGCTTAACTAGAAGGTATCTCATTTTAGTATGATGTGCAGCTAGCATTTGTATATGATGAAACTGACACTTACATCTACTTTTATGAAGACAAGCTCGAGAGTTACCCAGAAGTCCTGATTTTCATGAACTTCACAGTCATCTGTTCTTTGTAGCATCTTGATCTGTCTTTGAACATTATCATTTTTGTGCAAAACTTGCAAAAATCTATTTAAATCTTTACAAGAGAACTTATCAATATTGCACACAAGATTACAAGTCCTTACCTCGCAATCCTTCTTTCATTTCATTTTTGATTGACCTACAGTTTCTATTTCCGTATTATTACACTGTATAATTTCTTCTTCTTTAGAATCACACCATTTCAGACTTCATAGCTATGTCCAGTCTCATCAAAAGCTAGTGCAACATTCTTTCCTTGAATGTAACTCTCCTCATTAAAAAATCTTTCAATATGAGAAGTGTGTTTCCACTCTCCACCAAAAATGTCACACACGTTGTCACATGTAAGCACGTGAACTCTTTTCTATATTTGTACAGAATGGTGTAGTCACCTTATGCAATTTCTTAAGTTTATTTAATATGAAAATGAACATTTTTATTTTCATATCAAAAGCTTTATTAATGATTACTTCTACTTGTTTATTTTGTAAAAAACATTTTACCACATATATCAATTTTGGTTTCACACTTCTCCAAAGATTTGTAAAAACTCAGGAGGGATACATTTTCGTATATACATCTTTATTCCTCTGTTTCAAATAGATAGCACTTTTTTTACTAGCTAGTAACACATTTGAACAATTTTTTACTTTCAATAAAAACATTATCGGTTTCAGCAAATCTTTGTGTTGGTATATCTCTTATTACAACTTCAACATTTTGAAAACTATCCACAACACTAGAAAATGGTTGCATTATCTACAGGATTTGTATCTACAGATTTAAAAACACTTCTAATTATATTGTTTAAGTCTCCTTTCCTGCAAACAACCCTTTCTTTTAGATCCTTGTTGTTTTCATGATGACATCTTACAAAACAAACTGTATAAAAATTGAAATGATTGTGTTTCTTTACATTTTCAATATAAAATATAACCTTAAAGGCCAGGCTGAGAGGTGGAGATGGAGTTTAATGGCCTGCTTACTCAGGATTTTTAGGGCCAATTGAAACAAGACACTCACTCAAAGCTGCAGAACATAAAAGCCTGTGTCTGCTCGTCAGTCCAGATGTAATAGTTATTCGTACCCTGGAATTTTCCTTGGTGCAGATCATTTTCTTTTCTTTTTTGACAAGATATATACTGAAGTGGAGTACACCTCCCATCAGAAAAAAATATGCCACCACGATTTAAATAAAAAAGAGACTTGTTCTCTTTTCAGACGAAACAAAACATTTTAAAAAAGGTTCTGAATTGGCCACCATAATTCAAAAAAGGAACCTCTAAATTAAAAAGACTACTACTACAAAACAAAACATATTAGCATGTCCATCCTCCCTCCACTACCCATCCCCACTATCACTACATCTTGAATAAAAGCCCCCCAGCAGAACCATAAAGCTACCACACCAGTCCTAATTAATCAATAACATTGTAATCCCCATACCACTATACACTTCTGAAATAAAACCTCACATACTCTACATATAACTTCAGAATTCAATTCCCAAACAAATTCTAAATAGAAGAAATGTTCACTAGAAACAACATGATATGTGTTCATTCACATTCATAAAGGTGTTCCAAAATAATACATAACACAGCTTTGCTTTCATATACCAACCAACTATTAATTCATCTATGTTATATTCTCAATTCAGAAATAACGTGATAAGAGAACATAGCACCAATATAATGTGCTGCCACTTACTTGGTCCACCCCGTTCCAGTTTTCATACCTCACAAGCCTCTACTTTACAGCTAAACGACAACTCCACACACATAGCATTAAGTACATTAGTATTCATATAACTAGGCCCTACCACACCCTGCTTCTCCCAGCACCCATTTAATTACTCCTCGTTAGCCATCCTCAAAAAAAAGCATGCACAAGTACCTATCTCGCCTGACAAAATAGCCTAATCCACCATCCCGCCTTTCACCTACAAACTAATAACTACTACTGCTAATGAACAAAAAGTTATCAGCATGTATGTTCTCCCTTCACTGTTCATCCCAACTCTACTAATGTTTCAATGGCCATGTGCCCTAAGCAGCCCAAGAAAACTTTCTTAACAAACCACAACAATAAAACTGTTTTCCCCAAAACACTATGCACCCCGATTAATTTGACATCTTACACACCACATTACCCATTTCGTTCAAACCATAATAATTTGACATCCGCACCACACCCAGAACAAATGGGTGTGATATGTCGAAACTCAATACATGCCATAACAGAGAAAAGAGGAATTTGAAAAAACAGGATATAGATAACCTGACACAACAGATGCTTGAAAATCAGACATTTGCTCTACCTGCAATGCCAAATATAGCACATTAAACCACCAAAATAACCTCCACCACAAAAGAGGTGGGCATGACTGCCACATGCTCTGACAGGAAACAGAGGTGCTGCCACTTGACCCGCTGAGGACATGACAAGCCTACCTGAACCTCAGACAAGACTCAGAGTACCATGCAACCTGGTGGAACCCTCGTGCTGTATCTTGTGGTGTTGTCCCTACTGATTATAGGCATGATAACATTCATGCAACAGATGGCCCTGCATGTAAAGAGGAGACAATGATGGCTAGTCATTCCCAAGGTAAGACTGTCCCCATTGGGACAGAGTAAAAATTCAGGAGACCATATAAGCTGCACCAGCCCACCATCATCTACATACTCCAGCTCATTGAGAGAGAGCTTAAATGCAAACTTCCATGTCACACCATTTGAAGTCGTTAGCTACATGCCATTGTTTTGAAACAGGCTCCTCCAAATGCACTGTTGGCATGGTTCATGACCTAATACAGCCAGCATTTCCACACATACTCTAGAGGATAGCTCTGGGGAAACACTCTTGCCTTGGAAACACGACAACACAGAGCAATAGAGGTTCGATCCCCGGGTCTGTGCCTAGAAACCTATAGGTATTAAGCGTGTTATAAATAACCAATTATAATGATAAATTACTCACGAAGGTGGTAATAGCTCCGCTGTGCCATGCAACAGTATGCATGGCCACCCAAAATCCCAGGGGCAATAGATGATATAAAAAGATGATTTTACATCATTGACCAGTTCCCAAACAGCAATTGTTTCCTGAACTGCACATATGTGCGATATGGAATATGTACCACCTATTTGGAGGAAGCATGTCTTTCACAACTGTAAACAATAACAAACCCTAAATGGACAGATGGGATGTGATTCTCACATGCCCTCCACACCCTGTTTCACCAGGATCCCTAGGTCCACACAGGACTTCATGGTACTGGATGCATTAATGGCCACGCATATGGGACAACTGGCATGTCTCCTTGTTAAGTGAAACATTGAGAGTGACAAGGGAGTGACTGAGGGGTTCAAGGGTGAGTGCCTGCTTGAGGTGGAGGGCTGAAGTGGGAGTACCTGTGAGAGGGGGGTGATGGAGCAAGCCTTATTGGAGGTGGAGAGTTATCATATGACCTACAATTATCAAATATATCCCCAAGAACATCCCAAATTATATGATATGATAAGTCATGTATAACGCACCTGTACACAAGTGGCTCTAGGTACAAAAAGACAAGGAAGGAAAGACAGAGGGAGGACAAGGCAAAGGATCTTATTATGCCTTGTGTCATTCAGATCATGAAAGTGCAAGAACTAGAAGTGCAAAGGGAAAGGGAGGGAGGAAGTGCAAGGGAGAGGGGAGGGGAAAACAGGGCACAAATGCTCTGAGTATGTGCAGCCAGGGCAGCACAGCTCTGGCTAGTGCAAGGAGACTACTGTCTGCTTATCCTCTTTCAACTACAGTGGTATTATTCGCAGGAATTGTGTCACGTGTTCATGAAGAGAGGCGAAAATAATCTATTCAGTGCTTTATTCAAAGATGATGGTGAAAAATGTCTGGAGAAAATCAATCCAGTAAATACTGATACATATATGTTAAAGAGAATTGCACTGGATGATTAGAACCTTTGTTGCCACACATGCAGTAACAGTAATTACTGGATGTAAAAATACAACAAAACTGCATCTGGGAAAACCAGGAATGTATCAATGCTTGTACTAGAAGCAGAAACACCACATATGCTGAAGTAAACACCTCAGAGGGCAGTCAGCATAGGAGTTCAATCCATCAATGATAACAAACAGGGAAAGGCATACATTTTTCAGAATGTTCTGCTTAGATGGCTGTGATTAGCAAGTGTATATTAATCAAGCACTCTGTAGGGTGACATTTATGGTTAAAGCCTCCATGCCCATAGTATGCACCCATGTCCAACATTGACAAATCCAGTATAAAGAAGTGTTTGTTTGTAAAGCATATTAGTAAAAACCATATGCAGTACAACCTGTTTTAAAATACTCTATTGCATCAAAACATGAATGCTCTTAGGGTACTGCTTTTGTGAAACTATGCTGCAAATTACACATATTAGACCCCATTTTTCTATGCTGTGGAGGATGTAAATGCTCACAAATTCAGAGATCCCCCATTTACGCCCCACGCCTTTACAAAGTCATCAGCCATCACTCTTACCAACAATCCCGCAGTACAAAAAAATGCCCTACCTGCACCTCACCTTTAACTGCTTAACTAATGCGTAATACAATTGAATGGCTCATATACCATACATAACTTAAAACAAGTAGAATGCCATTAACTGGCCATTACATTTTCGAACTTCTAACATATCTCCGCTTGGGACCATACATTTTTCAATGACAAACCTAAATGAAAGGTGAGCTATTCTTATACACCACACTATCCACTTCTTACATAACATAACAATTCTTAATAAAGCATACACATAATACAAGTAATATATACACAAACCATTCATATCAAAGCCATCAAGAGAAAAAAGCAGCAAAATTATAACTGGCACTGAGTTACTCCCCCAAGCTCCAGTTTACACACCTCACAACCATCTCCTTTAGGAACATGGGTCAACTCCAGATAGACAACATTCAGACTACTGCTACTCACATACCTGTGCTCTGTCACAACCTTCATCCTCCTAACACCAATTTAATCAGTCCTTCTTAGTCATCCTCATCCAATAACATGTAAAGTCAAACGCCTCGCTTGTTTCTATCTATTCAACTACCATTGGGCCAACAGCTGGATGCACAATCCAATATTACACCTACTACTACTACTGCTAATCAACAAAACATATCAACAGGTATGTCCCCACTTCACTGCCCACCCTCACTCCACTAAATGGGCAATGGCCATGTGACCTAAGCAGGCCCAGAAAACCATGTTAGCAAACCTCATCCATAGTACTGTTTCCCCAACCCACTATGCACCCCCAATCATTTTACATCTCTCTGTGTCAGTGCATGGCACAACAACATATTGCATTACATAGCATGAAACCAAATAGATTCCTGTCCGTCCAAAGCACACGGTTTGCAAGCATGATTGTCCATTATTATTTCTAAATTACGACCAACAATTACATGACAGTGGAAATCCTGCAGTAAAAAAAATTCCCAAACACTATCAAACCCTACCCACTTAGCCACTATAGATTCACCTTCTTCACATCATAATTTCACACTTCCACAATTCTACCAAAGTAGAAAATCACCAATACAGGATCACAAAAAAACAGCTTAATATCCAACTGCAAAGCTCACACACAGCCACAATATTTGTCAAAGGTAGAGTTATACTGGTTGGTTCACACTAGGGTTTCTTATGCACCCTCATTTATATCACATCTTCCAATTTCACTGACAAAACAACCTTTATTTGCAAATATATTTTCTGTCAAACATAAGCATAGCATACCATGTCATACTGCTTTATCACTCTCCTAAAAACCCTCAAGTAAAATATAAAAAACCCTACTTTGCAAACAATAGTTATCAACTTGACCAAGTGAGACACCAAACATACTTTACTTATCTTACAAATATAATAATTCAAACTGTTCATAAAATATATGAAAACACACCATCACTCACCTTCAGCTGTTCCAAATAATGAATAGATACTTTCCATAGCCAAACACATTTGCTGATGTTACCAAAAATCTAATTACGTCCCAAATCTTATAACCGCGGCTATGTGATTGTGTGTCTTTCTTTTCATACATTTTATGCAAAATATTAATAACAAAAGACACAGTAAAAAAGGAGTGTGTAAAAAATCCACTTTTCACACATTACGGCTATAGCTGTGGGTATGTGTCATCGAAATCGCACCTAGGACACCCCTTAGTCATTGCTGCAGTTACGCGTGTCTCCAAATGCCAATGGCACATTGGGCTAAACCACAGCATGGTTATACATCTATGTTTTAAAAGAAAAATATCCTTCGATCTAAAAAAAAGAAAACAGAATCAGTTCATGACACACACACTTTAATAAACACCATTTAATACACATTTTATTATGACCGTCATATTTAATATGCAGTGCATCACATGCACTATATAAAAGATACAACATTAGTGCATAGTACACTGTTTTTTTTTCATTGCACATACTAATCCTTGGGTCATTGGGAAATAATCCAACCTGAATTAAAAAAAAACATACAACACTATAAAAAATGAAAATGAGCAGTCCCCAAAATACAATGCAAACTCCCCAGAGAGAGTCAATAACAGACACACCCTAGGAGGGAATGAGACTAAGACCAAGTGCGGGTGAAGTTAAGAGATTAAGTTTATCTAAATCAAAATAGGGCACGCAATACATCGTTGGTACATTTTAAAGGGCTCCAGTGTCATCAGTGACCAAATACATATAGTACAAATGTTACATTACAATTGGTGGGGCAGTTGGCCCAATATGGATATGCAGTGACTGGCTTCATGTGATTGGAGGATGGTTTGGGACGACGTCGGACATCACATGCATCAGCTGGGCTGGCCGGTGCGAGGTGAAGGTTATGTTGGTTATGGGTGAGGCGGCTGGTGCTAACTCTCTAACCTACACATTTCTTCAAAGTATGCAAAAATCAATGACAAATTACACCTTGGAATTTAGGGAGAAAACCATACATTTAATATGTACATTTTTATTAGTTCACTGCAAATCGTTGACAAGGTGAAAGGTGTGGAGATCGTTTCTTTCAGGAGCATGGGATCATGGGATAAGTGGAAGGATGAAAAAAATACATTTGTAACATCAAGACATCAGTGGGACATGAGCTTAAGCAACACAGGCACGGGAGAGGAAAAAGGTGGGGTCATCAGCGCTTGTATTGCGCGGCGCTGCAGCGGGGAGAGGAGGCCTGGCCAGGACAATGAGATTGAAAATACACATAATGGGTCTTGAGTAAGTTTTGCAAGTGCCATCTCTACATATGACCTGTGAGGGGGTTGGTTCAAGCTAAAGTTGTGCTTTTACATGCGTTATGTTACACAACCCTGGCCATATCCACTTTATAGCAAGATACTTTTTTGGTGGTTACCGCACTTGGGGCCACGAGAATTATATTATGTCACATGGTTCTTCTAGCATCATGCCTATGCGTACATTACGTTAACAGCAATTGGCCTAGACTGTGGGGCAGGTGCGCCTGGGCCCACATCTCTTATCTACTACAATCAATCAGCTAGCATATTTATCAAGCGTTTGTTTAGACCTCATGAAGGCTACTTTATTATGGTTTTAGTACAAAGAAGGATATATGGTCACACGCGGGATTAGTGATAGGGGTGAATCTGAGTGGCACACAGTCTTGGGGCAGGCATCTGTCACATCAAATGAGGGGTGAGGTTAGAGGTTGTGTGAGTATTATATCCTCAGATTGGGGTGTGCGAGTGCAGAGCAGGTTTGTGGAGATGGATGGGTTTTTTCCAAGACCAGGCTTTGGCCCGGTCATTCACAGGGCAGTGATGTACGGATGAAGGTGAGAGATACAGTGTTTTGTTTGTAGCATTTCACACCCAGCTTTCTGTGAGAACCGGACAGTCGCAGAGACACCAGAGGGGAGGTGAAGGGGCGAGTAGCTGACTAACTGTGCGCGGACCCAGGGGAGAGGCGCGGGCCTGCAGGCTGGCATTTCTGTGAGGCCTACTAGAGCAGATATAAAATGGAGTCGGTGTTCATACAAAATGGAGTAAATAATCAGCCTTCTTGTAGATGTTGCACCTTGGTGTCGTCCCGAAGCTGTCCGGAACCTTTGGCCAGAGGCGCATGGCCAGCCGTGGAACGAGCATAGTGTGCATGCAGGGACGGGAATGGAGGAGAGGGGAGCCTAAACGACCTTTCCTCCCATACAAAAACTATAAATAGATACCTCTACAAAAAACAAACAGGGATATATAAACTGGGTGAAAATAAAAAAAGAACATTATACTAGTTGTATGCAGGACAAAGGATGGCATGGTGAAGTAAAGTTGGAGATCAAAAGAAAATGTGGTAGAATAAGTAAACTTGGAGGACAAGAGAAAATATGGTAGGATAAGTATACATGCAGAACAACTCACAAGACTCATACACATATATGGGGCTGATCTCAAACAATTTGAAATGGCAGGATCAGATAGCAAGGTCCCCACTTTCCCATCTGCATCTGTGTGGCCTACTTAGAAATCTGGTGACAAGATTGGAGGGCGAGGGTCTCTCGGTGTCCCTAAAGATTTATCAGGTCCAGACAATCCCAGGGATAATATATGGTGATTTATGGGGAGCGAATGATTATACTACGATTCAGAGAGCAGAAAGTACATTTTTGAAAGCATTTCTGGGCCTACCCTGCAATGCGCCATCTACCCCAGTGGCATGCGAATTTGGCCCTATTGAGATCCAATATGCCATTATGATGCAGCTGCGCATTTGGAATAATGAAGCTTTGCCTTTGTTTCGAAAGGGTTTTCAGGAGGTTCTTGTGATGCCAGGTGGTAGGAAACTTTCTTGGTTTAAGCATGTAAGAAATATGCTCTTTAACATCGGATTGGGGGATCTTTGGACTAGCCTCACAAGGCTGGGTTGTGCCTACAAGAAGGCACTTAAGAACAATTTTAGAGAATGGGCATGGAGTAATATGATTGAGAACTGCCTAAAGGGGAAATAAGCAAGGGCTTACCTGCTACTTAAGGACGTGTGGGAGTCAGAGGTATATTTGGACCTCCTGATGTCAGCAAAACTAAAATCCTGGTTTGCCAAGTTCTGATTAGGCATACTCCCATTGGCCCATGAGTCTTCTAAGCGGAAGAGCGGGCCTTGTTCCTCACCCGCATGTCCCCTTTGTCAAGGAGGGCATGAGGATGAGGCGCATTTTTTTCTTTTTTTGAAAAGCCAACTCTCTGGCAAAGAGGCTTTGACTCGCCCTGGTTTGGAGCCACCTAGTGCACTTTCCAACTCCTTTAGCCATCCAAGCCTTGAAATGTTGTACCCTGCCTGAACATGTGTTATTGGTCTGAAAATTCTCAAGTTCTGCATTCAAGAAGAGAATGCTGGGGCCTAGTATGTGTGCGAAAATGGGAAAGTAGTAGCCCAGATGGGACGTGTGCACGCTGTGGTTTTTACAAATGGTCGTTGGTTTTATTATCGCGTGTTTATTTTAAACAAAATGTTATTACTTATTGAGATCAATGTAGATATTAATGCAATATTGTGTTTTTATGCAATACTGTGTTTTTATATTTTGCATTGTAAAGTGTACTTTGATGGAGGCGTGTCTTCCGAATAAAGTTATAAAAACGTAAGTCACAGAACAGATCTAGCTCATCAAACTACGTTTTATTTTATTTTTCATTCCCATTTTTTGCAGCATTGTCTTTTTTGTCTTCACTTGGTGCGAGTCTCCTAGGATGATGTGGAAATAGTATATTCGAAATTGCATGAGATGTTATGGACTAAACTGGGCTGTAGTCTTTTTTGGTTTATATTTGGTCTTATACCTTAATTGTAGCTATGAGCAGTGGTTGTGCAGAATCAACCTCCATCCATTAAAGGTGCTGCTAGCAACAGAGTCTTCAAACACAGGTAGCACTAGAACACTCTATGTGAAGAGTTTTTAGAAATGGTTTAGACGTTTAGAAAGGAGCCATTCATTAAATGTCTACAGATGTGCTGCTCTATCTCCACCAGTACCACTCGGATGAGCGAGTGTTATGCTTAACCATCTAGTGTGAATCCGTTGTAGATGCCACAATGAAGGAATTCGAGGGATTCCACCCAATGTGAAAAATCATTAATAATACTACAAATGTCACTAAGAAAGCTTAGTGCTTCTCCTGCTTCCATCTGCAGCAGTACCTCTATCTTTTGAATATAGGTTGACCTTTCAAAGGAGTTCACTGTACAAAATCTAGTGCAAATCCACTGGGATGATGACAATGCAGCAACAAGAAAATACAAAAATAAGCACATTACAAAAATGAACTTGGAAAACACCAGCAATTGAACTACCTCAGAAAACACTGCAAACAGATACAAGTACTGCATACTTGAAGATGGATTAAAAGTACAAAAACAGCAAATGAAGAAAATAATAATGAACACCATCTGATAGCAATGGTCACTACAACTAACACACACAACAATGCAAATAAACCTTCAAATGTGTAAATAAAGACTAATACTTACCTTTACATAAGCCACACTCCAGCCATGTACACAGTCAGAGTTCAGGAATCAAAAGGATAAAACTGTAGAAAATGTTGGCTTGTATGCTTTCCAATACAAACATCAAAACAGAGGATTATATACCAATTAAACTACTAAGATGGCTCACACATTTTCATCACAACCTATTACTAAGCCCTACATAAAGGCAAAAGTAGCAACAACCAACAACAAACAATGAAACTGACACAAACCCATTTTTACCCCACCTAGCATCTTTCATAGCCTCAGCTATTAAATGCAGCTATAGACCTTGAATTGGATAGCCATGAATAATAACAACAGCACCATCAACCAATTAGAAAGATTAGCACAAACACATCATACATACCCTGCTCATTCAAACTACTAGCAATTCAAACTAGGGATCATTTTTCTGGATACAGAGAAATACTGCAGATATCATGGTTGGTTTGAAAATTGTATGGTTGACTAGAGACCGTTGGCTGTTTTGTTTGGTGGCTTTTTGTGAGAAACTAAATATTAACATGGACCTAGGTTTGAGATTCGATTGCGGGGAATGCGTTGGTTCCAGATTTTTCCACAATTGTTATGTCTGAGAAGTATAGGGTACCCAGACGTCACACTAATTAATTGTGGAAGCAATGATTTGGGGAATGACAAAGGTGTCCCTTATTTTAATGATGAAACAAGACATGGGAAATCTAATGGAACTATTTCCGCACACCATCTTTACCTTTTCCAAATTCACTCAGAGGCAAAAATGGAGGTGGACTGCCAGATTTAATGGTAACATTGAGAAATCCTGGAGAAATGTTAATAAAGCAGTTTCAGCATTCATGACAGACCACAACCAATTATGGATTGCGAACAACAATCCATACATGGCCAATTTCTATAGACATGACCGAGTACACCTAACCGATGAAGGAAATGTAGTGTTCCTTCATAACATCAAAACAGTAGTCCTAATTTGCTAAAGTTTTACACTCAGTGAACCCCAAAAACAGTCCTTTTCAGGACTACCTATCATATAAAAATATACAAATACAATAAATAATAACACATATTTTTCTTATTATAACCACAGCTACAGTTCATTGACTTTTATCATAACCGTGGTTACGAAAAGTCACTTGACAAGGGACTAATTTCAAGTTTTATACTACAATCCAACTTAAATGATCAATACAGAACAACACAGCATGATAACCTGTTCAGTGGTTTTTAACCACTTTGAGAGTTTGCAGCTATCTGCTTTTTGCTCACTGTTCCTTTCACAGATGGGAAATATCCATTTGCACTTCAGGCTTTGTGCCGCCCACATGGGCAGTCCAGCACTGAAATGCTATGGCAATTCCCTTCTGAACAAGAGTACCAACAGCAACCCCATACACGTGTTTCAGCCTTGTTGGGCCTCATCAGTGAGATGGAGCTGTGCCTCTCTGAGCACAGTGAGCAGGGAGTCCACGTTTGGTTGCCCCCAGGTAACCTAGGATGACCAACCCCAAGTTACTTCCAAAAATACAAAAACGGTAGCAGACACCCCTCTCTTGAAAGAACACAGCATGATAACCTGTTCAGTGTTTTTAAACCATTTTGAGAGTTTGCAGCTATCTGCTTTTTGCTCACTGTACCTTTCACATATTGGAAATATCCATTTGCACATCAGTCTTTGTCCCGCCCACATGGGCAGTCCAGCACCAAAATGCTATGGCAATTATCTTCTGAACAAGAGTACCAACAGCAACCCCATACACATGTTTCAGCCTTGTTGGGCCTCATCAGTGAGATGGAGCTGTTCCTCTCTAAGCACAGTGAGCAGGGATTTCAAGTACATCGGGTTTGACTACAACCTTCTGGTCGTCACTGAATCCGAGATCCCCTTCCTCCTCACCTGTGTCTTCAGAAGATGTTGAGCGTAGATTCCCCTTCCTTCTTCTAATCCGATGTTTTTCCGTGAAGAGGTATGGCTGCCCTCGGATAGAAGCCACTCTGCCGTCTTTTCCAAATTAAAAACAAAGAGGTGATGGCTGGAAGGTTTAGAATGAATCTTAACCACTGGCATTGCTCTGGGCAACCCTCCAGACCACCGTTCTTCGCCTGCCAAGCCATTACAGAAGGGGAAAGACCATATGAAAATCAGGCTTGGCCCCACCCCAAAAGGAGCAGTCCAGCCCGAACTGCTAGGTCACATCCCTTCTGCACAAGACCACAAGCATCCCCAAACATGTTTCACCCTTGTTGGGGCTCATCAGTGAGGAGTAGCTTGGGTCTCTAGGACCAGCAGGCACGGGACCCACATCTGGGCATACCCGTCCCACTCGGGGTGACAAAGCAAAAACAAAGAGGTGATGGCTGGAAGGTTTAGAATGAATCTTAACCACTGGCATTGCTCTTTTCCAAATTGGCAGGTTGAGGACCCCTTCCCGAGAGTGCCAGTGAGAGGAAAAAGCCAGGGGCAGAAAAAAACTCTCAAGTTGATGGATAAGTGCGGCAGAACTGTAGTGGTGAGATGTTGGAGTGTCCACAAGGAGACATCAGTCTGGGAAGCAGGAGGACTGGTAAGTAAGCAGAAGAGAAATATCCAGGTATGCGGTCCACCTTAGGAAGGGCAAACCTGAAGAATACTTGCGCTCACAGAGTCTGTGGAAGGGGTGATCTGCTGGAAAATCCACAGCCAGAGGAGATGTAGGTTAGGGCGGTCAGGAGAGAGAACTGAACCGGGAAGAAAGGAAAAGGCAGACTCAGACGATAACAGCAGAAGGACCAAGCAACAGTTAAGTAAAATAATGTTTGGAAAGGAAAACGGACAGTAGAGAAGGATAAAGAGCGGGCAGGACCACAGCAGACAGGAAAGTCAGAGAAAACAGTCAGAAGCTGAAACGGGACAAAACCTGGAAGTGGAGCGGGAGTAACCATGACTATAGGCGCACGGTTAACCCGAGCCGCGAGTCACGGACGTGGCACGGGAGGCAAAGAACAGAGGTGAGCAGAAGGCGCAAAGGTAGAAAGCTCAAAGTTAAGTTAGACTGGAGGGTAACATAGGAGAACGCACAAAGCACAGCGCGTAAACCCAGAAACCAAGCAAAGGGTTGCAACGCACCATGGAAAAAGCGGGGCATGGCTATAAAGAAAACGAAACACCAGGGAGAGAAAAGACTAGACCCACAACCTGGAAATGCACTGGAAGAGGTGGCACATTGTGGTGGAGCCATAGCCTCCATGCACTTCACAAGCTCCACGGAGGAAGCGTGACAAGGGAGTCCGCATCTGGTGCCCCAAGGTAACATAGTGTGACCAATCCCAAGTTACTTCCAAAAATACAAAAAACGTAGCAGGTGCCCCTCTCTCGAAAGAAAAACTTTGAGAGTTTGCAGCTATCTGCTTTTCGCTCACTGTACCTGTTTGTGCTGGTAGAGAGACTCACAGAACCCCCTTTGATTTGCATATTAAGTAACTTTGGGTCTCAAGCTAAGGTACCAGGGGAATCCAGACGTGGAACCCTTGCTCACTGTTCTTAGAGAGGCACATCTGATGATGCCCAAAAAGGCTGAAACACGTCTATGTGGTTGCTGTTGGTACTCTTGTTCAGAGAAGAATTGCCTAGCATTCCGGTGCAGGACTGCCCCTGGGCAGGACAAAGACTGATATGCAGGGATATTATTCCTCTGTGCAACGGACAGTGAGCTAAATACTTGGTTGAGACTCTCCCAAGAGCCATCCACCCAAGAACATTTGCATTTAGTTTGCAATGTTAACAGTGCATCATTGTATATTTGCTTTTTAACAATTACAAAGCTATTTGCATACGAATGAGAAGGATGACCATTAATATTCAATCAGGAAATATGTTTCCAATTATTTCTAGCCCATGATGTCAGCAAATATTGTTTTCTTGAAGCACATGATCAAAAGGTCACCACGCATTGTTTTCTTATAAACCCATGTTAAATATAAGCAAAGGTAGCTGGCTGGTAAATGGGAGGGTATTACGATTAGAGGCTATGACACGTCAGTGATTTAGTTCATTTTGTTTACATAATAAGCCCATACTGAATATAGGAGAAAGCAGGTGGCTGTGCAATGGAATAATACTATATGAATTTACAAAGAAGGATTGGGTTTTAGAATACATGCAATATTATATGGGGCTGATTCAACCCTTTATGGTGCACTCAGAAATGGGGGTGGTTTCCTGAGATCTTTGTCAAGTTCTTGCAAACTGATCCATGCCAGGAAGAGCTGTCTTTGATCAAACAATATCAGCAATGTTTCTCAAGAGGGCAGAGTAAATGTGAACCTTGTTTTTTAATTGTTACCAATTTTTCCAATGTTCTAATTGTATTTCTGTTCCTGCATGTTTTTAAAATTGTATTTGTTTATGGTCTTTGCGCACTAGATTGGCCATGCCATATTACTGTCAGGTTAATTAATTAATTTGGAATGATATTTGGGAAAACAGTGAGCTAGAGCTGGTGCATGGTGCACGTTTTGTATAGTGAATATAAAAACATGTGCTCCTGCTTTTTTTTCTTTTGACCATGGTAAGGCTCCCCTCACATAGAATAGTGGATGGAAATGAGGACCCTGAAGGCCGCCCTCTTTAAAGCACATAATATCCTATAGACCAGAATAATGGACCCACCACACTAGGGAATAAGGCCAGGAGATATGTTGCAAAGATGAACACATTTTATATAAAGTAAAATTAACAAGCAAATAACTCTGCTGCCCAAGAGCGATCTGCAAAACAATACACGGGCAGCACATTAAAAAGGCACAAAGCATCATTGATGACATATACACATACAGTGCAGACTCTGGCATTAGGTTGGTGAAGGACCTATGGGGTAGTTGATACTCGGGAGGATAGCTCAGCGGCAACGTGCTTGCCTTGGAAGCAAGACAACACGGAGCAACACAGGTTCGATCCCTGTGTCTACGCTTAGAAACCTCTGGATATTAAGCATGTTATAAATAACCTATCATATCATATCACATAAGGGATGCATGATGCTAATTGGTCGTTGCTCCAAGTTGGTCCTGGCACACATGGGTCAGCTGAGCTCATCTCTGTGGTGCGAATGTCAAGGCGAAAGTGATGCATTCCTCTCTGTCTAAGCTAAGCAATAAAAATGAACAATTATAAGCATAATGGATATCATTCACATTCTCTCATAGAAGGGGGTGTCAAAAGAAGATGGGTTAATATATAACCATTCTGACCTCTTCCCTTGGGGTCCTCTTTAATGCCTTTATTCCGGCACCCATGTGCCCACCCCAGATCGTTGCTCTACATCCCCTTTGCTTAGAACTCTCATAATATAGGTAGACGTGTGTTTCTTTTGCGAGGCTATATGGATGGCTGGGATTAGGCCTGTGGTGGGTGTCTTAGAATGGTCAACGTGAGGGGTTCTGATGGATATCACCATGAAAGATGGTAAGGGGTCGAGGACTGGTGAGACTTGGCCTACTGGGTAGCTGTTGGAAGGGAATGGGCAGTTTAGTGGAGATGGATGGGCACTTGTGTTAAAGGCTGTCTATGATCTCACGTTTCTGCAGTGAGCACATTTCTGGGGAAGTGAAGAGGGACAATTGCAACAATAAATGATTGGACTTCCATGGGAACAAGCCTTGTGCAGACCAGGCAAAGCAGGGAGGTGGTGGGGGTTTGGGCTCTCGTTGCTGTGTTAGGTGCTGGGGATGGGGAGAGCTGGATTTCGCAGAGGGATGATTTTTGTGGCCTAATTAGATGATAGTGCTTGCTCAAATACAAAATTGTGCTTGTGTGTTTACTGTGGGTTAGGTGTTACAGGTACATTTCTATGTTACATCATGTGATCAGGTACCGTGAGGCTGGGGGCCACTTCCCCCTTAGCTTAATAGAGTTTAGACACAGTAGGAATGGTGAGGGAGGGTGGGTTTCTACTACTTCATCTCCAACATTCACCCTTTTCGTTACTCCTAAAGTAACAAATACCCTCCCTCACCGTGTCTACGGTCTTCAGCCTTTTTTACTGCTTCATCCCAAGTGGGGATACCTTTTATGGGCATCCATGCTCTATACACATTTATCAGACTTTCACGCCATGCATATTCCTTAGGAGTGCATGTCATGATTTTCAAGCTCTTTGGGTTGCTTAATAGTAGTGTGATAAAGGTTATCTACGACATCTCCTGTATTGTATATTGCCACTGTGCAGTATTTGGGCTCATTTGCTTCGCCTGTCTGCACCTGGGCTTCTTTGGTATCATGAGGCACCTTATTGGTTAACTTATTGTTGCCCATTGACACCATCATCAACGGACTACTTGTCACTGCCATTGTGCAGCACCTGAGCCCTAGCTGGCACACACAGAAAGTCAGCAAAATGAACACAATGATGGGCACCACCATCTTTATGATTGTTCCAAGCCAAGAGGGTGCCCAGCTGAAGGCCATGCTTAACCAGTTATCATTTCTGATCCTGCCTTCTTTCTTCCTTCTCACTCCCAGCACATCTACTGCAGCAATAACATGTGAAAATGTCCAATTTTCAGCATCTGATGAAGGTATGAAGGTGCAACATGAACTCACGGTTTTCTTGCAAACACCACCTTCCATGGCAGTTTGAAGGTCGAGCATGTACTTATTTTTACATTGTCATTAGTCGGAGTGCTTGGAGTTCTACCTTAATGATGTTGAACCCTTCTTCAGTATCATGTGCCAATTGGATGAGCTCCCAAAGGACGATTTGGAGCCACTTGGCCTTGGTTCGTGTCTGGATACTGGGGACGAGTGATGCAAAGAAGGTTTCTGACGAACTGAAGAGTTTGTATTCATCCGGTATTTGCGCCAGAAGATCTGAAGAGTCTTGAGATATATAATTTGAGCCGCGCTTCTTTCGGTAGATTTGATGATGTGGCTTATGGTTGGAAAATATTTGGTATATTGGGGTTGTGCTTCGGTTGGTTAAGGTGTCCTGGATCATTCTTGTGGCACCTCTCCCCCCTTACCCCCTTAATGGGTTCTTCAGGTATCACCAGCAGCAGGGAATGAAGTGTTGCAAGCAAACAATGACCCCTCTATGATGGTGTGAGGTGCAAGTATGCTTGTTTACCACACACCCAGGAATAGACAATGAGGGCAGATGTGCCTTTCCGGAGATCTGAAATGACGAGG
Source organism: Ambystoma mexicanum (assembly GCF_040938575.1). Classification (NCBI taxonomy): domain Eukaryota; kingdom Metazoa; phylum Chordata; class Amphibia; order Caudata; family Ambystomatidae; genus Ambystoma; species Ambystoma mexicanum. The sequence continues at coordinate 819,148,110 of NC_090936.1, read as the reverse complement.
GTTCTGTTGCAGTGTGTGTTAGAACCCATCGGCACATTCCCTTCACTATAAAAACACAGTTCATAGCTTTCTTCTTGATGGCCCTTGATTGGATTTTCGAGGGCTCTGACCATTGGTAGTTTGAAGATATGGTTTGTCCATGTTTGTGCACAGGTTATGTCCATCCATTCTAGTATTTCATCTGACAAACCATGCATCACCTCTGGCTTGCACATGTATGTCGACTGCAGTTGTTTGTTTTGCGCAAAATTTGTGCCTTCAATTTTCCGAAATGGTTCTGTAAAGCAGTTTGGACCCTGTGACCCTTCCTTGCAGAGTTTTTCATTTGGTGGAAGGAGTTTCCATTTAACTGTGCGTGCCTGGAAAGCGATTCTTATTCTACAAAGTGCGAGATGAAGGAGATATTGTGCTTCTACCAAAGGACCCTTTTGTGGTACTAAACTGTTTGGTGTTCCGGAAGCATTGGGAATTAATGAACACACGTAACAACTGCCATTGGCTGTTCTTTTCTGAGTTGCACTCATGTCAGAATACCAGTTGTTAGATTGCCCAGGGTGACGTAGGTCTTCATCTGTATCTAACCCCCAACCCATGGTATGCATCATATCGGTGTTGGCGTGCATGCCTCTTTCGTCTTGCATTAGACGAAAAAGATTGTGGTGGTTTTGTAAACTTTCTACCCATATCATAGTACATAGTAGTACCCGAGCTGTTATATTTTGTTCACTATACATTGGAAAAATATCACCATTTACATTTTCATTAACACTAGCAGCTACGGTTTGTCTGTACATAGTGGGACAAGGGGACACACTTTTCCTAATAGAGGCTCGGGTCTGGAGCACACTGTTTTTTATACTGGCCAATGAGGTAGATATAGTGGTCGGTTGCAAAGTAACATGTGTTTCTGTAAACAGAATGGGGGTTGGTTGTGATGCATTGTCTACATTAGATACACTCTCAGTTTTGTTAGCTAGTAAGGCCCTATAATCTGTGGTTGCTCTTGTTACTTTCTTATGCAGGGTGGTGATATTTGGGAACACTTTGTCATCTCAGGTCAGATTTGCCCCCTTCCCTCTTCTTTTAGATGGACACCCGAGATAAAAGATGCACTCCAATAAACACCTAGACCCAACCTTGTTGTAGTAAATAAAATCAGTATGAAGTTAATGCCAGTTATAACTGTATGCTTTAGTGGCACTTATTCTATTGCTACTGCTATGTTCTTTTGCAAGTGGCGTCAGCACCACCATTCTAGCACCTAAAGAGGGGGATATAACGGGATGGGTGTTATTACATTTTTTAAACGGAATAAGCTCTGGCAGAAGAGGAAATCAAGAAAGCAAACAAGGGGGACATCAAGAAAGAAGAAAGCATTTCACATTTCAAAATATACAATACTTTGTCATAATATATATTGATGTTGATTTCATTCTTGTATTTACATCAGTTTTCCCTTTTATTTCATATACTCCAAAATCTTTTTTTTTCTTTAAGGAACTGCCACCTCTCTGTCACTATTGTGTGACATCTAGGGTACTATGAGGTTGTGGGCCTTTCTAACATAAGAGAGGTGGATCCAGTACCTCAATCGCTTCATTTTTACAGCCAGGGGAGTGCAATAGATGAACTTGCAGGGCCTGTGGAACCTTGGGGAGATCCACTTTCTCAAAAAACTCCAGACATACACTAGCTCTCTGGGCATTAAAGGTTGCATGGGACTGTCTGTTGCTACAGTCATTGTATCTGTTTCATATTCTCTTGTAAATGGCAGTGCTGTTTGTTTGGCAATGCACCTCACTGCTCTAGTGAGCTGGGTAAAGTATTCTTTAAATTCCTCTCCTAATACTGCTGCTGTTCTGTGTGCGTCAGGCATTCTCCTTACTGGGGATAGGGGCTTTGCATTCGCTGACCAGTCACTATTTCATGGGGATAATTAATATAGGGCACCTGGCGGAGTCCTGATCTACCCAGGTGGGTAAACGTATAATACAAAAATAATCAGGATGGAGAGATCCAAAAAGAAACAAAGTGATTCTGTGTACGTGTATTTATTTTGCATTAACACAGAAGGTTTTGGATGACTGGACAATTTACTTTACAATCCTTTCGATAAGCATGAAAGTTTAGGAAGTACAAACGGAAAAGACTGGTTGTGGATAGTGGTAACACGGATGAGTGTCGACCTCTGGGGTTATTGAGGTCAAAACTTCATTAGAATGCACATTTCCCAAAATGGATGAGGTAGGAAAACCCTACTATGCAGGGAAATATGCGCCTGAGACTTAAACTGGTCCAAGGCATGGTTTACACATGGTGCACACAACAATATTTACATATAACATACACGAGGGGGGATGGTACAGTTGTGTCACGGGGATCGACACAGGGTGTGTTTCGGCCAAAAAATGGGCTTGATTAAAGCCTGTCTTTGTGCTGCCCTTCGTCAGGAGGGGCACCTGTGGCGGTGCTGTCCGTTGAATCTGTGGGTTAAACAGAGCTGTGAGGATCTCGGAAACTGATTGACTAAGTACAAGAAGTATTCAATACTGGCAAAGTGGTGCCATGGTGATACATTGCGTGGTGTATCTGGAGAACAGCTTACCTACTACTGTGGTAGCAGAAGGTTGCTGTTTGGTAATCCTCAAAAGATGCAGGATTGCTGGTGCGAAAATGGCACTGGGTGGGTCGGCTGTCGTTTCCTATGGGCCGACGTCTCTCTGGGTCCTGCAAGACTCTAATAGGCCAGGAGTTCATTTTGGGAAATGAATTCTAATGAAGTTTTGACCTCAATAACCCCAGAGGTCGACACTCATCCGTGTTACCACTATCCACAACCAGCCTTGTCCGTTTGTACTTCCTAAACTTTCTTGCTTATCGAAAGGATTGTAAAGTAAATTGTCAAGTCATCCAACACCTTCTGTGTTAATGCAAAATAAATACACGTACACAGAATCACTTTGTTTCTTGTTGGATCTCTCCATCCTGATTATTTTTGTATTATACTATTTCATGGGGGGACAGGTGGTGGTACTTACTAGGCTGAGTGCACAGCTGAAGCTGAAGCAGAGCTAAGGGCAAGCAATGCACCCAATTATTTTTGAGGGTGTGGCATAGTTTTGATAATCTACTCTTCAGAAGGCCGTTGATTTTCTCAACCACCCCATTTGATTGCTGGTTGTGAATCAAGCACATTTTATGTTTTATGCTTAATAATGCAGTCACTTCTTTAAAAAGGTCATTTTTGTGAAGTGTGTGCGGTTGTTGTCTCTAATGACATTACATATTCCCCAATGCAGGAACACTTTTCTTACAGGAAATTTTGCTGGGCACTTCCTGTCAGGGTGGGCACAGGGCCCTGCTTCCACCGATCGTGAAAATGGACAGACCACCACAATCAAATAACGTGCCCCATTACATTGCTCTCCCATGTCTATGTAATCAATGTGTAGTTCACGGAATGGTCCGATGGGGAGGGGCAAAGTTCCTATCAAGATTCTAAGAGTCCTTCCCGAGTTAAACACTTGACATGTTGTACATTTTATCACCATTTTATTCAAGTGCTCCTGAACATTTTGTATACACCAATCCTCCTGGAGATCGGCTGCTATATGTTGTTTAGAAGTATGAGCCTTGAAGTGTAATTGTTCAAATGCCACGGTCAATAATTCTGTTGGCATCACTACCTTCCCTGTGTTGTTTTGTCACCACAGCAGATCAGTGGGACATTGGGTGCACCCTCGTTTGATCCACAACTCTTGCTCTGTGGGTGGGGCTCTTTTCTGAAGCTCAATTATTTGGGTGATGGGTAATGAGTTGTTTCCTTTGTGTTTGTCTTTTTTCCTGCTTGCTTATCATTATGTACTCTGTGGCTATTGGGATCGGCAAATATGCAGCTTCTTTGGCTACTGTATCTGCTGCAGTGTTCCCTAAAGATATTTCATCATTGCTATGGGTATGTGCCTGGCACTTCACTAGTGCTATTACAGAGGGCTCTGCCAATGCTTCTATTAGTTTGTTCAATTGCTCTGCATGCTGCTCTTCTGAACCCCCTCCTTCTCCATCTGGACAATCCGGCATGTACTGTGGTTGTTACATATGTTGAATCAGAGTATATTCAGAGTATATTGTCATAGCGCACCCCTTTGCAACATGGAGGGCTTCAATCAGCGCCACTAATTCGGCGGCTTGGGCGGAATAATGCATGGACAACCGTTTCTTCACTAGGACCTCATATTCTGCTTCTTCCAACCTCACTATTGTCACCCCCACTTTTCTTTCTCCAGTTTCTGGGCATATTGATGATGACCAATCTACAAGTACACTTTCCCTTCTTCTGTGCATTTTCTCGCTCCTTGGGGTTATCATCCCCTTAGCCCTCGTGTGTGGCACAATCATGTTCTTGCATGTCTTTCACTGTACATGGCTGTGTTAAGAATTTGGCAGGGTTAACTCTTCCGCAATGTACTACATGGATATTGGGACTTGAAAGAATGATTTCATACACTCTGGCTTCTTGTGTTGTTAGTGTGATCTTGGATCTTTCTAATATCGCAAACAGGTAGTGTTCAACAAACAAAGTGATGGAACACCCCGTGACAATTGTAGAACTCTTTTCAACAGCAAAGGCGGCGTCTGTAAGGGCTTGTTCGCATGCAAAGTGACCCTGCATTACTGAATCGAGCGTGCCGCTGTAGTATGCCAATGGTTTGTGACCCAGGGATGCCATTTGTGTTAGCACTGCTGTCATTAGTGTTACATTGGAGTGTGAGAACAGATAAAATTCCTGATCATAGTCAGCTGTAGCTAAGAAGGGAACTGTGCTGATCAATTCTTTCAGGCTCTCAAAAATCCCTGTTGCATCTCTGGTGTCCGTGCTACTGTGTTTTGTGTTTCTGAGTCTCTTTTAGACCCTGCATAAGGGGCCGTGTGTGAGCAGCATAATCAAGTATCCAAGCCCTGCAGTAATTGTTATTCAGAGAGACATCTGTATTTCCTTAACTGTGTGGGGTTGATCTGAGGTGCACACTGTTGCCGCCCTGTCTGGAATTATTAGTTTACCATCTTTTGAAGCCAATTGACCCAGATACAAAACAGTACTGCAAATTCTTTTTGTCTACGTTTTACTCCTTGTGGGCTAACAACTGGTGTAATGCAATATAGTCTCTTTGACAATTTTCTTAATTCTCACTGCAGATGAGGAGGTTGTCTACGTACTGCATGATTGTACTTGGAACTTGAATATTGCCTAAGTCTGCATGCAATATTCTATTGAATATGCTTGGGCTTTCACAGTAGCCTTGAGGCAACCAGCAGTGTTCGTATTTCCTCCCACCCAGTGTGAAGCTGTGAGATATTGTGAGTCAGAGTCAAGTGGTACCTAAAAGAATGTGTTCTTGAAGTCCACTACAGTGAAATGAGTGGCCTTTTTTGGAATGTTGCACAAAATGGAAGCAGGGTTAGGGACAAGAGGAAACTCTGTTTCCACAATTTAATTAAGTGGGCAGAGGTCCTGGACCATAAGCCACACCCCCTGTCTATTTCATGATCAGATACACCGCAGTGTTGCACAGCGATGTTGAGGATACAATTATACCTTGTTGTACTAGGGCCCATATTGTTTCCTCTATTCCTTCTTCCGCTTCTCGGGACAATGGGTATTGCTTTACCCTAGGTAACAGTGCTCCTAGCTTTAGAGTTATTTTTAAAGGTGTGACCTCTCTTAGTAACCCTATATCATGGGGGTTTGTTGTCCAGGAGTGAGGGGGCACTTGTTGCATGTCTTTGTCATAGTGGGGATGCATTGCACCGACAACGGCCATGAAGGGGCTTGGCACTTTCCTGTATTGCACCATTACTTCATAATGGATCGTAATTCCAAAATAATCTCCCCATCCGTGTTGTCGTCAGTGAACAGCTCCTCATCAGATAATTTACGTAATGGTATGTTTGGGTCAATACAAAGTACTGTGCACCACTCGCATCTATGCACGTCCATCTATATTGCCAATATCCTCCTTGCAGATACCTGTACTCCCTGCAAGTCTAATGACAATATTGTTCCAGGAACTATTTCAGGGGCTGCTACTGGTTGAAACACAAAGTCTGATGGCACTCTCCATTCTTGTCTAATTAGTTCAGACACTGCCCTTGCCAAAACCCTGATCCCATAGATAAACATGTCAGGATCCACTGGTATCCCTCTTACATTAAGTTCATTGGCCACAGAATGTATCAATAGCATCGCTCTGAGAGGGCACATCCCAGGAGTGGAACAAACAATTCCTCTACCAGTGAAGGATATGGTCATGTTCAACATACTGAGCGAATCTCGCCCAGTAGGTTGACAGGTGAACTTTCATAATAAAGTAGGGGAGCCCATACTGTTCTTCCCCCTATTTTAACACCCAAATCTTCTCTAAAGGAACCATTACTACAGCCCCACAGAACCCTTGTGTCTCAAGATTTTTGTCAGATAACAGAAAATCACCTTCACGTATACCTGAGTTGGCCACCCCTGAGTCCACAATGAAGATTAACTGTTTATTTCCTATCTCTGCCCCAACCAGTGGTTGCTCTTCTGGATTGTAGGTAATGGATAGGACTGGACATGCCAGTGCTCTCTGTGGGCTGTCCTAATCTAGGTGGGTGTCTGTGCCATGACAGGAGAAAACATGTTCCCTGATATGGAGCTTGTGCACCATTTGGGGTAGTGAGAAAAGGGTTGTTATGCTGATGGGACATTTGGTTAGGGCAGTTTCACTGTGACTGCATTTTGTGTGGTGGGTGTCGGAGCGTGTTGGAACCTGGAATTGGACGAGTATTTGGTTGTTCGTCTTGCTCATAATTCCCTTGGGGGAGACCGTAAGGGCTGCCCGGTTGACAGTGTCCACATTGAGGTTAGTTATGATATGCTTGATTGTACTGATAATTGCCCCTGGCCTCTTACGGCATTCCGGCGAAAAATGGCTCCACCTCCTACACAACCACCACTGTCCGTGCCCTCCCCCTCCCTTTCCCTCCATATCCCCCTCTTTGTGCCAAAACCCATCTCGTACTCTTGCAGGTATTCCTTGCCATTGGGGTCCCATGTATTGCTGCTCTCCTCCCCACTGTTCCTGCCCATTGCCTGTCCACATTGCAGCCATTCTAGCTTGTGTAGCCACCGAGAGACCTCCCTCCTGCCCTGTCAGCTCTCGGGGCAGTGCTGCTGTTACTTCAGCATCCTTCACCAGTTTACTCTGTACTAGTTTTGCTCCTTCAGCTAATCTTCTCTGCACTGTTTCCTTCTCTCTTTCTTTGATCCTCCTACAATGGTGTACTACGATGCTTTGAATCTCAGGCCAGCCTTTGGGTTCTATCCCAGCTATTTTTTCAAGGGCCTTCCTCTGGGAGCCCTCTTTTATTTATAAAGTAAAAGAGGGATGTAGATTGATCCCATGTGGTGCCCGTTACTGTCCTCCACATCTCCTGCACCAGAAGAATGAACTGTGCAGCATCTTCCTCGTCCCTCATAGTGGCTGCATTATAGAATTGAAATCGGGGGTATCTGTTAAGGTTCTCCACAGGGCATCCCACACCTGTGCTCTTACATTATTAAACAATGCCCCATCATGAGTGTCATTGCTTGTGGTCACCCTCGGAAATCCTGCTTTCACCCACAGTGGGTCTGCTTGATCACCTATTGTGGAAACCAGGAGGCTTTTGATGTCACCAATGGCCAACGGCATGCCTGCCATGTTCTTTTCAAATGTGTAAATCCATTTAAGGAGATGATTTTTATCCATCTGTTCCTAAGGTACATAATGGGGTTGCCCTGCCCCTATGTGGATGAGTGGCATTTGAAGTTTGGCTTTTACCTTTCCACTGCTTACTTTTGTTCCTTTCTTTTTCTTTAGGGCTATTCTTCCCCTTCTATTTCGAAGCCTTCCTTCCCACCCTTTACTCATTCTTGGGGATGTCCATTGCACTTGCTGTATACTTCCCAAAGCCCCCTCCTCTACTTTGTCAAAATCACTCCAGTATTCTTCATCCCGTATTGAGGCTATCATGTCATACCCCACACTATCTACTTCCCCTCCCTTTCTACTCATACTGTTTTAATGGGGGCACTGTCTACTCTGAAGAGGAAGTTCCCAGATTTCTATTCATCTACTGGTAGAGGAGCTTTTCAGAGGTGACTGTCCTACCCGTGATGTTTGTGTTGTTTCATATATTGCTGTTAGGCGTGCTAATTCCACTCTAGTTGACATTAATGCTATTTCAAGATCCTGAGTACTGGCCCTGCGGGGCCCAGGGTGGTGGCTAATGGATCATAAAGTGGCGGTGGGGCAGTGCTAGCTGTTGTCTCTGCACTGCTTCCAAGCACATACACTGGGTCTGTGTATCTCTCTGCTGGCCTTGTGAGTAAGGGATATAGCTTTTTGGGTTATCCCCCCTTCTCTTTTCCCCCTTCCTCACTCTTTGCTTCTTCGGGGACCCTGATCCTGTTTCCCTCTTATTTGAGGTTGGCATTTCCTCAAACATTCTCCACAAATCCAACACTTCATGTCTGTTTTCAGATATGTGGACAGGTGTTCTAACGTTCCCGTATCAAAGGACCCCTTTTCTGGCCAGGCATGAGACACTCCCTCCCTCCTCCTTCGTTTCCTTTACCCACTGTTCATGATACTTTTCTTCTCAATCACAACATACAATATTTTTTAGACATGAAAACATTGAATGTTTTAAAGACCCACAAAGATGGACTGAAACTAATAGACAAAAATACATATACCCACACCCCCTTTTGCCCCGCCCTTCTCCTTTAGAGCATATTCACTATCACACTCGCTACAACACTCACATCATCTCTGCCCCTCCTTGGCCTACCACCACATCTTATAAAAACACCCAAAAAAATAAGAATAAAACAACTACTACTTATTTCCGAGCTCACTAATTACATGGGGCTCCTACTTTTTTCTCTTCCTTATTACCCTTTGCACTGATCGGGACAGTGCACCGCAGCGCCACCTTCCACAGCTTTTCGGAACTAGGTTCCCATATCACCTCTATATTTTCACCTTATTTCTCTTCATATATAAAAAAACGAATGGCCAAGGAAAAAGAAAGCAATTCACTTCCAACTATCATTCCACTCATCCACATCCTACCCGTGCATGTTCCCTTCAATCATTCTGCTCTAAGTCCCCCACATTCCACAAATGTATTTTGTCTCTGCAGTGTTATACTCACGTGAAATGTTCTTCCAAGAGCCTCCTTTCAGGGTCCAACCACCAGGTATGGACCTCTGCCTAGGGTCCGTACCTGGCTCAGGCGAGCAGAGGGGTATTCCTGAAGCAGGAACCCACAATAACCTTTCTCCTCTGCGGATGCATTTTTTTGCAGACTGGTCAGCCGTAGATGGGGACGGCCCTGCCGGAAGAAGCCCTGGATCTCGCCGCAAGCATAGGGAGTCTCCTGGAATATCACGTCAGGGTCACTAAACGATGGCCGCCCTCTTTAAAGCACATAATATCCAATAGACCAAAATAATGAACACACCCCACTGGGGAATAAGGCCAGGATATAAGTTGCAAAGATGAGCACATTTTATATAAAGTAAAATTAGCAAGAAAGAACTCTGCTTCCCAAGAGCGCTCTGCCAAACAATACACAGGCAGCACATTAAAAAGGCACATAGCATCATTGATGACGTATACACATTCAGTACAGACTCTGGCATTGCGTTGGTGAGGGACCAATGGGGTAGTTGATACTATAAGGGATGCATGATGCTAATTGGTTGTTGCTCCCAGTTGCTTCTGCCACAGATGGGTCAGCTGGGTTCATCTCTGTGGTGTAAAGGTCAGGGTGAAAGTCATGCATTCCTCTCTGTCTAAGCTAAGCAATAAAAAAGAACAATTATACGCATAATGGCTATCATTCACATTCTTTCATAGAAGGGCCTGTCAAGAGAAGATGGGTTAATATACTGCCATTCCGACCTCTCCACTCAGGGTCCTTTTTGATACCTTTATTTCAGAACCTAGGTGCCCGTCCCAGATTGTTGCTCTGCCATCCCCTTTGCTTAGATCTCTCATGATATAGGTAGACATGTGTTTCTTCTGGGAGGATATACTGCTGGCCGGGATTAGGACTGTGGTGGGTGTCCTGGAATGATCAATGTGAGGGGGACTGATGGTTATCAGCATGAAAGAGGGTAAGGGGTCTAGGACTGGTGAGACTTGGCCAATTGGGTGTGTGTTGGAAGGGCATGGCCAGTTTAGTGGAGATGGATGGGCACTTGTGTTAAAGGCTGGCTATGATCTCACGTTCTGCAGTGAGTACAATCTGGGGAACTGATGCAGGACAATTGCAACAATAAATGATTGGACTTCCGTGGGAACAAGCCTTGTGCGGAGCAGGCAAGGTAGGGAGGTGGTGGGGGTTTGGGCTCTAGGTGCTGTGTGAGGTGCTGGGGATGGGCAAAGCTGGAATTCTCAGAAGGATGATTTTCGGGGCCTAGTTAGTTGATGGTGCCTCCTCAAATACAAAATGGCGCTCGTTTGTTTGCTGTGGGTTAGATGTTACAGGTACATTTCTATGTTACATCATGTGCTCAGGTACCGCGAGGGTGGGGGCCACTCCCCCCTTAGCTTATGTGGAGTTTAGGCATGGTAGGAATGGTGAGGGAGGGTTGGATTTTACCACCTCATCCCCAACAAACCACACTGGTGGATTGCTATTATCAACATTTGTATCCATGGTTCAAGGCAGCTTTTAGGACATTATCTTTCCCTTCTATTAATTAGGTCACTGTGGCTGAAATATCATCACATTACTACTCATTTGCCTGTCCTAGGAACACTGCTATGAGAATATCTTTAGTTTGCTGTGCCATATTTTAGATGGCTATACCCATTTTTGAATGATTGGAGTTTTTAAATTACTAGAAGAGAATAGGAACATAGACATATACTAAATGCTAGGACTGTTCAAGTACACTATTCCTAATCTTAAGAATTGATTATTGTTTGAATATACTATTTTTAATGAGAAACACCAAAATGGAAGCACATTTATCTCGCTGTTCAGGTGGCACTGCAGGCCCAGCCAACACAATAAGAAGTGTCAAAGGGCTACTGCGGTATAAAAAAGGCTTTATTTCAATCCAACAAAAACAGAAACAACACCACAAAACCATAGGTATTTCCATTGTTCATTGTCATAATTACTTAATACAACGGGAAATATATATCATGTCATAGAAACATAAGTAAACTTCAGTATCTCAAATTGATCCAGACCAATGTCTGAATTCATATCGGTACATTACAACAGAACACCTATCATCGGAGCCAACTCAGACAATATTAAAAAACACAAATTAAGAAAGTAGTAAAAGGGGCAACAGTGCAATATGAATGAACACAAGTAAATATAACAGATATATTCATATTCTGATCAATTTTTAAAATGGAGAAAAAATGCATATGGTCAATCATGTGTAGATGCCATTTCAAAGCAAATCATGAAAAATGGCATTACAAGAACACATGACAGCCCTCATCTGTTTTCAAACAGGAAAGAATTTTAGTCTTAAATCTGAGAATTGGTCTGGTTTCCATCCTTCCCAATGTCAGCTCCCTATTGCCTTTGCATGGAAGTAGCCTGAACGTACTTAGGCTTATCAATCTAAAAAGGGAAGTGTCCTGATTGTGCACTTGCACAAAACGACGCGCTCCCAGAATATATTCATTGCTCTGTTTAATGGCTCTCATGTGCTGAAGGATAGAGATTTTTAGTATTCTTTCTGTGCTACCAATGTATATTGTGTTATTGCATGGGCAGATAAGACCCCACACTGCATAATTACCATTGCAGTCAATACGATTGGTGATTTAATGGGTCCAATTGATACCAGTGACCTTAAAATATGTATTTTTGACAAACTGTTTGCAAAAACTGCAGGAACTACACAGGTAGAAACCTGCTTGTTGTTGGAGCCATTTAATATGTTTCAGCACCTCCAAATTACTTTTGTTTGATGATATCACCAATATTCCAAACAAACTTCTAAGTCAACTGAGCCTTTGTATGGAGCATGGACCTCAAATATCTGTCCTTGAACAGTTATATAATATTGTAGATCTGTCCGGCTTGCATACCAAAAGTAGTAATAAATCTTAGTTTTTGCAATTCTGTATTTGTTATCTGTGATTGTAACTGATACTGTTTTGATTTTAAGTTGGTATTATTCTTACCCTGACTAATAACCTCCCTACAGTAACCCCTCTGTGAGAATCTAGTATTCATGTTGTCTTTTATTATTTCAAAACCAGTAGCTCTTGAGCAGTTTATTTGAGCTCTTAACATTTCTGCATGTGTAATGTTTGTGATGTTTTTCAAGGGGTGACAGGCAATGGCATGTATGAGAGTATTGCCCGACCTTGGCTTTTGGTACATTTGTGTGCATATTTGCCCCTGCATTGCCATTATGTTTAGAAGTAGACATGTGATGTTATGTTTCCTAGTATTAACGAAATGGCAATCCTATCATTCCATCTGTTGTTCAGATTGTTGAGGACAAATACGTTCTCCAAGTAACTCATCAACAGATTGGCGTATGGTGTTGCAAACTTTGTACTCCTGGTGGTGCCTTTCATTTGTACAACGACACGACTACATGACTATTGAACAAACAGTAGTTATGTTTGAGTACAAAATAATTCAGTTCAAGGTACATTTTGTTATGTCAGGTAAAGGTTGCTGATCTATTACGTAAGAAGACTTTGGCTGCTGTTATGCCATGTTCATATTGAATAACCGTGAACAATGACATGGCACCCAGGGTCACCATAATAAATTCACTTTCCCACTGAATGTTTTGTAATCTGTTCAAAACTACATTAGTATCTTTAACATAGGATGGGAAGCTAGTGACAAATTGGACTAAGAAAAAATTATTCAAACTTGATATGGGTTCAGTCAGAGTTTCAATAAAGCTTACAAAGGTATTCTGCGAGGTTCAGATTTGTTCTTATGGGCTTTGGGCAATACATATAGTGGCAACTGTGAGGTGTTTAAATGTTATAAATTGATGTTCTGCTTCATTTCAGATTCCCTCTCCATACCTTTTATCAAGTAGATGTTTCATAGAAATGCAAAATTCCAGAGTAGGCTCATTAGCAAGTTTTTTATCGTAGTTTCTCTATTTCATCTTTTTATAAGCTTCTTTAGTGTAGTCATTTCTGCCCCAAAGTACAATGTGGCTCCCCTTGACTCATAGTTTAATTACCAAATCAGAGTTAGTGCTAAGTTCCTTTAGGTGAGTCACTGTGGTGTGGAACCAATCGTTTTTAACTAAATCTACTTTAACCAAATGTTCCTATTGTGTAATTACTCTGTCAACAAACATAGGAGGAATGAAGTTAGACTTTGGTTTGCAGTGACTATGATGACAAAATGATTCAGAATAATTCATAGACCAAAACCCAGAATTCAGTGTTACTCTCTGTTTGGTTAGAAACATTCTCAATTGATGTGAGACACAGAAGAGCTTATTTTTCTCTTATGCTAAACGTTTGAACTTCCAGTGTAATAGGATCAGTAAGGTTGTCAGAAAGTGCACAATTTTTTTGTAAGGTCAGTTTCCTGAAGAATTTGAAGAGATCAATTAAAGGGTCAATGAATTCTATGTTGTGATCTTGAACAAAAGTGAAACACAATTCCAGTAACTTTCTAGTATGATCTTCAAGGGGGATGTTAGTCATGTTCACTACAGTGTTTGGTCCTATAGTGTTGTTCACTATATTTGTTTCTTTGATCATGTCCAGTATTTTATTTGTTGTCTTCCCCATGCTGTTTGACCTCTTCCTCTGCCCCTGTTTTGAGTTCTTCCTCTGTGTGCCCCATCTGTTGCCAGATTTGTTTCTTTTGAGGAGTCTTTTTGCCTTTGCTTGTTGAGGGTTCAGAAATACTCTCTTCTTCCACAGAACTAATATCAGAGGATTTGGGATATGGAAGATCTTAGATGGTCTCCAGAGGGGTTTAACAAACAGGTTTTACAGAAGGAGTAATTGTGTTTTGCGAACATATGAATTCTCCAAGCATTATAGTCCTCACAGTCCCTGCGAAAAATTCCTGATTTTTCTTTGTCAGACCTCATTATGATAGTTCTGTAACTTCTCAATTAATTTAGTCATAAATGACTTGACCATTGTTTGGTTACATTACATTATATTGTTAAATTCTCTGCAAGGTTGCTGATGTCCTGAGTTAATTGCATATTGGTGATTTTAGCATATTGTATTAGAATATGTAGCATATGGTGTGCACATTCTATGAGACCTGCTTCCCATTCTTTCAACAAATCACTATTTTTCTCCTCATAGCTTTGGAATGTAAGACTGCAGAGTCCTCTTGGAATCATTTTACTCTCTGTATACTTTTCCAGTGTGGTAAACTCCCACCATTTTGACAATTCCTCATGTTGTTATTTTTCCAATATTCTTAATTTGTTCAAGGTCGATGTGGAAATGACAGTGGGGGCTTGAATTCCAAATCTTGGTTGTGAGTTAGTGCTACGCTCAAATGCTAGTTTAGCCAAAATCATGTGTTTTGTAACTGAGAAAGATGAATCAATTTTGCTTCCCAAAGGTAGGCTTTGTCAAAGTTTGCACTTCAATCACTGTCAAAATATTATTTTTAATGCTCTTGTATTATCTCCATAAGGAAACTAATATACATACATTCTGAATAGATGTGTGAAAGCAAGTTCTATGTCTTTTTCTATGATTAAGATGAGGCATCATATCGCGAGAATGACAATCCTGTGTAGGGATGTTTGGCGACATCTAATTTTAATAATTTACACACCATTACCAATAACTGGTTGCTAGATGTCCTTGGGGTAGGCCTACAATAATTTTGCAGACTAATACTAAACTTGTCAGTTGCTCAAGTTTAGAAGTGTCTCTTGCCACAAAGTATGGAGATCTAACTCTCAATGGAGCCTTTTATTGGCAATAGCATTTTTCCCTGCCAAAACACCTGCTACAGATAAATCAGTGAATTCTGACAGCCTCTGGAATGAGGCTAGGCTCTGGCAAGTGAGGCATGATGTGTCTTGAGAACTAGTAAGAAAGCACGCAGGATAGAGGAAAAGCTCAGGACACCAGAAGGTACAAAAGAAAATGTTTCTTTATTAATTGCAGATCAGGGTAAGAGATAGGTGGTCACATCCTCTCAGGTCAGGCTCCCATGCGGTGGTCACTAACTGCCACTGTTGGAACCCCAAGGTCCCCGCCAGCTCCACATTCCATTACTCACTCACCATTCCACAAGCTATTGCACACATACAGATAAGAAGCAGATCACTACAGTATGTTGAAAGTTCATTGAGAAAGGGATCAACCAATCTTTATCATGATTAAGTCATTTAAATCCTGTGGAGCTTTATAAAGGGACGGAGGAAGGAGACCAAGCAGTAGAGGATTGAGGATGACCTCACTGAGAGGTGGTGTGCTCAAAGATAAGATAGAGTAGCATGAGGAAAGTCAAGCAGGCTCATACAGTGACGTCCATAATTCTATACACATTTCATGAAATATTGTGGGAGAATCTGGAAAATAAGAATATTATTCGGACCATTAGGTTATATTCCTACTGCAATAGCAGAGATTCTCCCCCAAAGATTTTAGGAAAGAAGTGAGACAGTAGACATTTTTTTTTAAAGTTCTAAATGGCACCAATAAAATGCTTTTTCCCCAAACTGAGGTCTTGCAAGATTTCAAATACAGGTGTAATCATAGTATTTATTTATTTAACATTTATAAAGCGCTCACACAGCCCGTAGGTATCGAGGCGCTGTTTTTGTCTTAGTTACGTATTTATAACGCGCTTAAACACCCAGAGGTTTCTAAGCGCGGACCCGGAAATCGAACCTGTTTTTGCTTCGTGTCATTTTGCTTCCAAGACGCGCACGCTGCCGCTGAGCTATCCTCCCGGGACACAGAACTAATATCAGAGGATTTGAACAGTTAGACATTCAATGTCCTTTGTGACAGGTAGTTTAGTTCATCATTTTTGACATGCTGTACATTGTTGGATCTGATTCATAAAAATGTTAACTGCAATAAATAACAGTGATGCTCATGAGCATATCAGATGTGTACCTGGTCCTTCATACCTGCTTTTCAAAGCCTGCACTTGAAGCTAAATGTAAAGGCGGGGGTCTCTTTTCACAGTACATTTAACAAAACAATATCAGAGCATTTGATACCCTTATACTCAATGAATCAAAAGTTTGATCCTTTGGTTTTGATAGAGACAATAATGAGTGACCCACATCCACTTAAGGTGAAGGCACCATTGTCCTAACAAGTTATAAGCAGTACAATCCAAATATAGTGACTGGGTGTCCTTCACAGAGTTACCATTAACATCCCAAAAGTGCTGAGCCTTGCACTCTAAACAATGAATGTCTTTACATTGACTCTCTAAACAGGCATTTGCATCATCAAAATGGTCCAAGGAATATCCTCAATCAATGTTCGCTGGGATTTAAAAAGAGAAAACACTTGGGCTAAATGTGGTAGCAGAATTCACAGAGTTATCATAAAACAGATAGTGCCATACTACAATAGGGAAAATTCACATTTCATTAGTTTTACCATCCCTATGTTTATGAGGACACAGAGTGATGAAGTAATAATTATCACTTATCGTGACCCAGGGCTGTCACCATTGACAGATCACCCTTTTGCACTGCCTGCACAACTAATACTCCTCCTCCTGCCTTGCCCCCAATTTCCCCCCAATTCATCTGATTTTACTCTGCACATGAATTTTATCCTTCACTAATGATTCCACGGCTGTTGAATCAACTAAGTAAACATCAATTACCCTTAGATTTGCAGAAAAGGCAATTATCAAGGGAGCCATCTTAGCTTTTAGCAATTGTTTAAGGCCTTGCTCCAGTGCCTTGGCTTATTGATGCACTTCACAAAGAGTGAAGGAGGCATAATTTTCAGAGGATGAGTGAAGGGCCGAGCTGGGGGTGTTGTGGTCATTTCTTCAGCTTCACCTCTATGAAAGCAACAACAGGTTAATATTCCTGTCAAAATGAAGAAAAGAAAAATGTTACACACATGATGGCAGTAATAGAAGGTACTTTAGACACTTCTTGGGTAATTTCACGTAGAATACATCCAGAAACACATAATGTGGGTTTGCGGATTGCAACCACAAATGTTTGCTTCTCTTCATTATACACTGTTTCTAATATCTGTCACCTTCCTGATTTCCTCCTCAACTTTCTCTATTTGTTCAAACCTTCGAAGCACTAACTTTCGAAAATTCTACATACCCCTTCACAACCTTTATTTCTGCTGCTGGTCAGAACGCGTTAAACTGACCAGTTTCATTTTGCACAGAAAACTGTAAATCGTTTTCAGTTGGCAAAAACATTGCCACAGATGTATCATTACCTCGGAAAAATCTTATCCTTATCTTGAAATAATCTTCTCCCTGCTAGATTAAACCCTGAATCTTCACCTTCTCAATAAACCCTGTTCCCTTTTAGCAAAATCTGACACTGGTCTAGTTTAATTAAACATTGTAACTGGGGAGGCTGCAAAGGCCATCATTGACAATTAGTGTCAATTCCAAACCACAAACAAGGGTTTTTTCCTGAGGCAGGGATTGAATATTGGGCAGCACTGTCAGACGGTCATCAAATGCCAGTTGCAACATGCCCATGGACCAGAATGTATTCGACTTGCTTGGGCCCACAGACCTCTGATTGGTCCTTGTGCAGTGAAGGATCAGTCTTTTGCTTCACAAAACCAACAATAAACCAAATATTTCTCCATGGCCACAGGTACTCTGGTATTCCTGAATCATTCCGCCGCAATCTTGGCCAACTGCTGTGTTGCACATCAATTTGAATGGAAAGCAGTTGTGAGTTCAGGATGTCCTGAACCTTTTCACATGCCACATCACACTGTAAATTATTTCTGGCTATTAGAACAATGTTCATCAACCATTGCACTGCATTTTGAGTTAATTAGCTGAGGGTGCCAATATTGTAGAGTTCCAAAAAATGTGCTTTACTACTAGACCGCTCTGCCCCCAATATAAGCTCAGTGGCTTCTTCAGGACAGTCCAGTAAGTAATCTAAATGTGTCCCTTTATACGTAATAAAAGCTGCAAGTGCAGTATTAGGCCCATTCCATATCTTATCTACTTCTTCCCTATTCGATCTTCCTCTGGACAGCTCCTCTTTCTGTTGCTGTAGCCGAATTCTGGCTCCCCGTGTGAAAGAAGACCGGTGGGGGGTGTCTGTACTTCTGCTCTCTATATGGTAGAGGAGAGGCACAGAAGACCCCAGCCAAGATTCTCTATTACGGTAGCAATGGTCGAGCAATCAAGGCCTAGCTTCTCAGGAGGTGATGCAGGCTGGTTCTTAAGTACAGTGTAGTCCCCAAGCCCCCACAAAGGAATGTCCACACACTGTATTGGTTAGAACACAGTCTTTATATAATCATTATTCAGGTTATGTACACTTATCATAATAACTCACTTTGTACTCAGGAAAATCAACAAGGGCAAGTATATACAATTCTAAAGTGGTACCACCCTTTGTATTAGACCTCATTAGAGTGCATGAACAATACTGTAACAATGTCACACAGATCAATAGAGTGAAACCAGCAATAGAGAGAGGAGAGAAAATAAGATGGTTGAGCAATAGGCAGAATACTGGCCCCTACCACTAGACACAGTTCTGTGTGGAGATCCCCCCCACCTGGGCAACCTGTAAAATAAAGATATAGCACAAGCCCAGTCCATATATTGTTCTGCAAGTCTTATTCCCTCCTATAATGTTTTTACCCCCCCAATGTACTTGGTGGAGTCGAGTTCTTCGAAGAGGCGTCGACAGATCCTTCTTGAGCGACCCCCTTTCAAGCGGGAGTCACGGATCATCGAGAAACGTCGAGAAACTCGGCGTTCGGCGACGGGGAATCGACGGCCCTTCTTGAATGCCTTCCTTTTCAAGCGGGAAGCACGGGGCGTCGAACGTCCGTCGACAAACAGAGTAGAACGGTGTCGATGAGGCGGCAGCTTCGTCCGAGCGGTGCTCGTCGGCGTCGGAGCGTCGGCGTCCTGCAAGGCAGAGGCGTGCGGGGCACCTCGGTTGACAATAGTTCTGGACCGCAAAGATTGTGGAGACGGAGGCCCAGCAAGGGCGTCGAGTCGTTTGAGTCTTTGTGATCTTCGGGTGGCGGGAAACCCACCGGCAGATTTCTCCTCGGCGCGTTGGTCGTCCTCGACTTTCTCCGGCAGGATAAAGGGGTCGACGGTGCGGACGATGGAGTCCTTCGATTCGAATGTTCTTAGGCAAAGGAGCGGACGGCTCCGGTCGTCGGCGGCACGGCATCAAGTGGTTCCCACGGCTGGGCAACCCAACTTCGACGGGCCTCCAGCGGTTACACAAACCTGCGAACCCTGGTTGACGGCAATGGACTTCGAAGGCGGCGATGTCCGGGTGCTTCACTTCGATCTCCTCGGCGGTCCCGTCTCGGGTCGACAGCCTCTCGAGGGTCTGTCTTCCAGGGCGCTTCGGCGAAGATGGAGCGGTGCTCGATGGTCCCTCGGAGCACGGGAAGAGGGCGCCTTACCAGGGCCTCTCTCGGGTCAGCCTTCGACGATTTCGGCAGCCTTCGGATCGGTCGAAGCAAATGCCACAGTAAGTCTTCTTCCAGCTGGACGTCGAGGATCAGCAGTTCCAGTTACTCTTAGAGTGGAGACTCAGCTCCAGGATGCTTCTGAACGTTCCTGAACGTTCCTGAACCTCTGGCTGCTTCTGAACCAATTACCAGTGGTAAGAGGTCCCCAGATATACTATTCTGCCTCTCATCCACACTGCTGGCACACACTCAGCAGCCAATCATACAGAAGGGCATAAATGCAGTCAGTCAGCCAATCAGGCACACAGTGCATTCAGGCCACACTCCTCCCTTTTAGACACTCACAACAAGGAATGTGGATTGGGACAAGTACCCAGCCATTCAACACTACACACTGCATTCAGGCCAGTTTCGGGCAGGGCTGTCTCAGTCTTTGTCTCTCATGCCAGAAACCAGACAACCACAACAAAGAGTGTATATTGGTCACACACTCCATTCACCCAGGTCCCACCCACAGGAGGTACCCACAACATACAGTCACTGGGAAGGCTCCAGTCAGTCTAGCTGGGCCTTCACAACAACACCATATATGGAACTTCCACCCAACAGCCAGTCAGGGGGAAGGGACAGAGTCAGGGCTTCCCAGGACTTTGGGAAAACAAGATAACAGGCAATAGAAAGCAAGAGGCCACAGGGGCCATCGTGTTTTCTATCAGGAATCAACTGATCCCAATGGCAGGGCCTGGGTATCCCAAAATGGAGGACACCCAGAGCACCTGTCAAATTCAGCATGGAGCTGCCACCATCCCATACCCTGCTCTGGGGCCACCCACAGGTGCCCAAAAACATACACTAGGGGCACAGGGTTGTACCCCTACCCATGGGTGCCATAAGGGTATCCCATGGGTCTGTTCACCAAACCAAAAGAGAGAGCTGCACTGCCAGGAGTCCCACATGGACTCCTGGGCAGAAAACATGACAGAGCACACGATAAAAAGCAGTAAAGGACAAGGATTCAGAGGCCCTGTCCCTCTGATGCATTTCCAGCATCACAGTCGCCCCCCCCAGACTGAGGTGGAGGGTGTCTAATCTCCCACGGGATAGACACCCTCATCCAGACGGTCAACATACCTTCTGGAAAGGCCATCTGCATTATAAAGACTCTTCCCTGGTCTGTGCTCTATGGTGAAATCTAGCCCTTGCAGGCTGATGGACCACCTGAGCAATTTCGGATTCTCACCCTTCATCTGCATAAGCCACTTCAGGGGCTTATGATCTGTTTGGACCTTGAAGGTAGGCCCCGTAAGGTAGGGCCTAAAACGCCTAAGGCTCCAAACTATGCTAAAACACTCCTTTTCAACAGTAGCCCACCTAAGTTCTCTACCCTTGAGTTGTCTACTGATGAATATGATAGTATGTTCTCTCCCTTTGTCATCTAACTGGGACAAGACAGCTCCAATTCCGGTGTCGCAGGCATCCGTCTGGACGATAAAGGGTCGGCTGTAGTCAGGCGCACACAACACAGGTGCCCTACACAGACTTTCTTTCAAGCCATCAAAGGCCCTCTGACAGTCTTCGGTCCAATTAACCTTCCTAGGCTGCTTGGGTGAGGTTAGAGCTGTCAGGGGTGCAGCTATGGTCCCATAGTCTGCCATGAAATTGCGATAGTACCCAGTAAGTCCCAAAAAGGCCCTCACCTGGGTTTGAGTAGTGGGAGTCTCCCAGTTCTGTACATCCTGTACTTTACTGGAGAGAGGTTGGATTTGACCCCCTCCTACCTCATGACCAAGATAGGTAACTTTCCCCTGAGCTATCTGGCACTTGGTGGCCTTGATAGTGAGGTTAGCCCTTTTCAAGGCCTGCAACACTTTATCCAGATGGGTCAAATGCTCTTCCCAGGTGGAACTGTAGACGGCAATGTCGCCTAAGTAAGCCACACAAAAGGCTTCCAGCCCACTGAGCGCATGGTTGACCAATCTCTGGAAGGTGGCAGGGGCATTCTTCAACCCAAAAGGCATGACCCTAAACTGGTAGAGTCCCTCAGGTGTTGAGAAGGCCGTCTTCTCCTTGGCATGGTCCGTCAGAGCTATTTGCCAATAGCCTGAGGTAAGGTCAAAGGTGCTCACAAATTTGGCAGCACCTATGGTGTCCACGAGCTCATCAGCCCTGGGCAATGGGTGCGTGTCAGTTTTGGTGATGGCATTGACTCCTCGGTAGTCCACACAGAACCTCCAATCCTTGGTACCCGCCTGGGAACTTGCCTTGGGGACAAGGACCACTGGACTGGACCAGGGGCTGGTTGAGGGCTCAATAACACCCAGATCCAACATCTTGGCGACCTCAGCCTGGATGTGGTTCTTGACGGTATCTGACATACGGTAGCACCTGCTTTTGACAGGCACACTGTCACCAGTGTCAATTTCATGCCTACACCATGGTGTAAGGCCTGGCGTCAGTGAAAACAGAGAGGCATATTGTTGGAGCAAAGCCCTGCAGGCCCTCTGTTGCTCTGTTGTCAAATCTGGAGAGAGATGTACTCCCTCCACTGAGCCATCCTGAGGGTTGCTATGCAGCAAATCAGGAAGGGGCTCACTCTCATCCTCTTCTTGTCCGGAAGCTAGCAAGAGACATGAGACTTCTGCTCGCCGGTGGAAAGGCTTGAGCCTGTTGACATGGAATATCTGAGGGGCTACCCCAGAGGCTCCCATGTCAACCAGATAATTGACTTCGCCCATCTTGGAGATGATCCTGAAGGGTCCAGTCCACTTGTCTGCCAAAGCTCTAGGCTTGATAGGCTCCATCACAAGGATTTCCTGTCCCGGAGTCCAATCCACTTGCGAGGCTTTAAGGTCATGCCAGTACTTATTCAATTCCTGGCTGGCCTTGAGATTTGCTGTTGCCTGACCCATCATCTGTGTCATCCTCCGTCTGAGGCCTAACACATAGTCCCCCACTTGCTTGGCGGGACCTGGAGGGGTGGCTTCCAAGCCTTCTCTGATCAAGGCGAAGGGCCCCCTCACGGGATGTCCAAAGAGTAACTCAAAGGGGCTGAAACCAACACCCTCTTGAGGTACCTCCCTGTAAGCAAACAGCAGGCATGGCAGGAGGAGATCCCATTTCCTCCTTAGGGGTTCTTCCAAAGCCCCTAGCATGCCCTTGAGGGTTTTATTAAATCTCTCAACCAGACCATTGGTCTGGGGGTGGTAAGAGGTGGAGAACTTGTAGGTTACCCCGCACTCTTTCCACATGGTTTTCATGTAACTAGACATGAAGTTGGATCCTCGGTCAGAGACAACCTCTTTGGGGAATCCAACACGGGTGAAAATGCCCAGGAGAGCCCAGGCAACCACCTTGGCAGTAACAGTCCGAAGGGGTATCGCCTCGGGGTACCTGGTGGCATGATCTACCAAGACCAGGATGAACCGATGTCCACCTGAAGTGGGAGGGTCAAGGGGACCGACGATGTCGATGCCCACCCTCTCAAATGGTGTGCCAACCACTGGCAATGGCTGCAGTGGGGCAATGATACTGCCTCCAGTCTTGCCAGACAACTGACAAGTTGGGCAGGTCCTGCAATGGGACTCCACTTCTACTCCCATCTGTGGCCAGTAAAAATGGGCAGAGAGCCTCTGCTTAGTCTTCTTGGTCCCAAGATGACCAGCCAAGGGCACCTCATGCGCCAACTGCAGTAGGAAGGGCCTGTAAACCTGGGGTACCACCAACCTCTTGAGGGCACCAGGTTCAGGCTTAGTGGGCTCACTAACAAGGAGCTCACCCCCCCAATAAATCCGGAATGTCCTAGGCACTTCTCCTTGTGCCTGGGATAGGGCCTGTTTCCTCAGTCCCTCGAGAGAGTGGCAATCTCTCTGTCCCTTACAGAAGTCTGCCCGGGAGGGTCCCCCTTAAGCTAACAAGCATTGAAGGTCAGGATGATCCTCCGGGTTGAGAACCTCTCCCACAGGAGAGTCTTCTGTCTCTTCTCCCACAGGAGTTGAGTTTGGGTTTTCCACTGGACCCAGCCCGTCCGGAGCATGGATCCCAATGGGTGCTGTCGGAACAGCAGGAAGAGAAGGTGTTCCCTCCACAGAGGTGGCCTTCTTGGTCTTCCTTCTTCTTGCCTTAGGCCTTGCCTTTGGCTCGGGTACCTGACCCACAGCCAGACCCGGTGTCACCTGTGACCTAGTGACTGCAGCAGCAGTCATGGGAAGACCATCCGAGATCAACCCCAACTCTACTAGATCATTTCCTAACAAAATATTAGCAGGGACATTGTCCTGAACCAGGACAGGAAGCTTTGCTGTCTTGTCTCCAATCATGAGTGTGACTAAGGCTACAGGTGATAATTTGGGAGGCCCACCAGCTAACCTGGTGGTTTGCAGAGGAGCACCTTCATAGTCCTCTGGCTTGAGCAGGGTCCTGTCCACCAATGTCATGCTTGCCCCAGTGTCTCTCAAACCAGTAGAAGGCTGGCCATTCAAGAGGACACTTCTCAAAAACCTACGGGTGTTCTGTGGGATAGTCGCCAGTACTTCTGCATACTGGTCCCAGGCCCCAAGGGACACTAAGGAAATCTCTACCGGAGCACCAAATGTGATCCCGGCAGAGGAGGGGAGGACAGTGGCCTCCACCTCAGACACGGGGTAAGGGTAGGTCAGGCTGACAGCCTGTACTCCAAGTGCCTTACCTTTACACTTGGGGTCACCCCTTTTGTGATCCAGAGCCCCACAGTCCCAGCAAGCGCCAGGAGTGCGGGGTACAGTACTGGAACCACTGGGAGCCTGCTTTGCAGCAGGTGGACCACTACTCTTATTCCCACCCCCAGATGACTTATCCCCACTAGATTTTTGGGTCTTAGGAGAGGAAGGTTTTGGTTTACCCGACTGTGACTGCTTGGGGGACTCCTCAGCTTTCTGAGAGGCCCCCTTTTCTTTGTCCTTGTCCTTCCCACTGGAGTCCTTAGGGGACACCCGGTGGGAGACCCACTTGTCCCCCAACCTAGCCAGCTTAAAGGGGTCCAAAATGTTCTGGTCAACCCCATACTGACGCAGCTCTGGTGAACAGACTTCAGAAAAATGCTCAAAGAACAAGAGGTGGGACAATTCGACAAAAGTCTTAACCTTGTATCCATCGATCCACCCCATCATGTTCATGTGCACAGCACTCACCCAGTCAACCCAAGACACATTCTCTCTTTTCTTAAAATCCCTGAACCTTCTAAGGTATTGGGTAGGTGTCTTGCCAAACTTGGCAATCAAAGCAGACTTCATACACTCATACTGACCCCTTTCTTCCACACCCAGCTTCAGAATACAGTCATATCCGGTTTGAGGCACTCTGCTTAACAAACACTTAGCCCAATCTCTTTTATCAACATCATGAATCGCACAAGCCATTTCAAACGCTTCGATCCATTGGAGGATATCTGAACCCTCCACGAATACACCAACCAAATCTTTCATAAACTTGGTGGCTGGGGACCTGACACTCTCACTGGTTTTAGCTGAAGTCTCCACTCTAGCTTTCTCTAGCTGGATCCTCTGACATTCAGTGTCCTGGCTCTTGAGTTCAAGGTCCTTATTTCTGAGTTCAAGATCCCTATTCTTGAGCTCCACTTGTTGAGCCAACTCCTCTTTCTTAAGTTCAGCATCTATTTCCAACTTGCGGTATTCAAAGGCCAATTTCATCCTTAATAACTCAAGCTCCAAGGAATTGCTGGGGTTTGGAACAGAGGCAGCAGGAATGGCGGCATTCCCAGAAACAGATTCAGCAGAAACCCCAGGGGCAGAGTCCTCATTGGTTGCATTCCCCCCCCCATCAAGAGTTTCACTATCAGTCTGGTAGTCCACCAGGGCAGCTATCAGCTCAGCCCTAGACTTATCCACAAAGTCTAACTCCCTGGCTTCACAAGCACTCTGGAGAGCCTCCAAGCTCATCCGAGTCAACTTGCCATTTGCAATAGACTCCATTGTTTGTAATGCAGTTATCTTGTACACAACTAAACCTTAATTTAATAAAGGGCAGATAGCCTTTGTAAGTGGCACGGTTATACACTGATTCTTAAAACCATAAGCATCCCACCGCTGCCACCAGTGTGAAAGAAGACCGGTGGGGGGTGTCTGTACTTCTGCTCTCTATATGGTAGAGGAGAGGCACAGAAGACCCCAGCCAAGATTCTCTATTACGGAAGCAATGGTCGAGCAATCAAGGCCTAGCTTCTCAGGAGGTGATGCAGGCTGGTTCTTAAGTACAGTGTAGTCCCCAAGCCCCCACAAAGGAATGTCCACACACTGTATTGGTTAGAACACAGTCTTTATATAATCAATATTCAGGTTATGTACACTTATCATAATAACTCACTTTGTACGCAGGAAAATCAACAAGGGTAAGTATATACAATTCTAAAGTGGTACCACCCTTTGTATTAGACCTCATTAAAGTGCATGAACAATACTGTAACAATGTCACACAGATCAATAGAGTGAAACCAGCAATAGAGAGAGGAGAGAAAATAAGATGGTTGAGCAATAGGCAGAATACTGGCCCTTACCACTAGACACAGTTCTGTGTGGAGATCCCCCCACCTGGGCAACCTGTAAAATAAAGATATAGCACAAGCCCAGTCCATATATTGTTCTGCAAGTCTTATTCCCTCCTATAATGTTTTTACCCCCCCAATGTACCTGGTGGAGTCGAGTTCTTCGAAGAGGCGTCGACAGATCCTTCTTGAGCGACCCCCTTTCAAGCGGGAGTCACGGATTGTCGAGAAACGTCGAGAAACTCGGCGTTCGGCGACGGAGAATCGACGGCCCTTCTTGAATGCCTTCCCTTTCAAGCGGGAGGCACGGGGCGTCGAACGTCCGTCGACAAACAGAGTAGAACGGTGTCGATGAGGCGGCAGCTTCGTCCGAGCGGTGCTCGTCGGCGTCGGAGCGTCGGCGTCCTGCAAGGCAGAGGCGTGCGGGGCACCTCGGTTGACAATAGTTCTGGACCGCAAAGATTGTGGAGACGGAGGCCCAGCAAGGGCGTTGAGTCGTTCGAGTCTTTGTGATCTTCGGGTGGCGGGAAACCCACCGGCAGATTTCTCCTCGGCGCGTTGGTCGTCCTCGACTTTCTCCGGCAGGATAAAGCGGTCGACGGTGCGGACGATGAAGTCCTTCGATTCGAATGTTCTTAGGCAAAGGAGCGGACGGCTCCGGTCGTCGGCGGCACGGCGTCAAGTGGTTCCCACGGCTGGGCAACCCAACTTCGACGGGCCTCCAGCGGTTACACAAACCTGCGAACCCTGGTCGACGGCAATGGACTTCGACGGCGGCGATGTCCGGGTGCTTCACTTCGATCTCCTCGGCGGTCCCGTCTCGGGTCGACAGCCTCTCGAGGGTCTGTCTTCCAGGGCGCTTCGGCGAAGATGGAGCGGTGCTCGATGGTCCCTCGGAGCACGGGAAGAGGGTGCCTTACCAGGTCCTCTCTCGGGTCAGCCTTCGACGATTTAGGCAGCCTTCGGATCGGTCGAAGCAAATGCCACAGCAAGTCTTCTTCTTCCAGCTGGACGTCGAGGATCAGCAGTTCCAGTTACTCTTAGAGTGGAGACTCAGCTCCAGGATGCTTCTGAACGTTCCTGAATGTTCCTGAACCTCTGGCTGCTTCTGAACCAATTACCAGTGGTGAGAGGTCCCCAGATATACTATTCTGCCTCTCATCCACACTGCTGGCACACACTCAGCAGCCAATCATACAGAAGGGCATTCATGCAGTCAGTCAGCCAATCAGGCACACAGTGCATTCAGGCCACACTCCTCCCTTTCAGACACTCACAACAAGGAATGTGGATTGGGACAAGTACCCAGCCATTCAACAATACACACTGCATTCAGGCCAGTTTCGGGCAGGGCTGTCTCAGTCATTGTCTCTCACGCCAGAAACCAGACAACCACAACAAGGAGTGCATATTGGTCACACACTCCATTCACCCAGGTCCCACCCACAGGAGGTACCCACAACATACAGTCACTGGGAAGGCTCCAGTCAGTCTAGCTGGGCCTTCACAACAACACCATATATGGAACTTCCACCCAACAGCCAGTCAGGGGGAAGGGACAGAGTCAGGGCTTCCCAGGACTTTGGGAAAACAAGATAACAGGCAATAGAAAGCAAGAGGCCACAGGGGCCATCTTGTTTTCTATCAGGAATCAACTGATCCCAATGGCAGGGCCTGGGTATCCCAAAATGGAGGACACCCAGAGCACCTGTCAAATTCAGCATGGAGCTGCCACCAGCCCATACCCTGCTCTGGGGCCACCCACAGGTGCCCAAAAACATACACTAGGGGCACAGGGTTGTACCCCTACCCATGGGTGCCATAAGGGTATCCCATGGGTCTGTTCACCAAACCAAAAGAGAGAGCTGCACTGCCAGGAGTCCCACATGGACTCCTGGGCAGAAAACATGACAGAACACACGATAAAAAGCAGTAAAGGACAAGGATTCAGAGGCCCTGTCCCTCTGATGCATTTCCAGCATCACACCCCCCCCCCCACAAATAGGGAAGTGGGTGGTGGCCTGAGCAGCAGACAAAGGAACAGTAAATATAACAGTAACTAACATTGCATTTGACACCAGATTCTAATTTCCTGTTCTAACCAACTTTAAAACAGTATCATACAGAAGTCACTGATTTTATACCTCAGTATATTTTGTAACCTTACTGAATTTAACCTCAGGCGATTTCAAATGCTGCATCTTGGTACATGTTCTATTATCCAGATCTTTGGAAAAGTGACAAAAGAGCATTAGAAGAATTGGAACAAACTTCCATCATTCTGCTGTCATTCCTGGAATCGAGTCTAGTCAGCAACTAACACTCCAACTGTATCAGGCATCCTGCACTTTTGCCTAATTATCCACTAAAATCATTAATCTTACCAGACCCTGGCACTACCACTCGATGCATAACAAGCAGTAAATTCACCATGTTGGATATTCAGTTTGCATTACTGCCAGTTTGTCATGTGTGCCATCATCACTGTAGTGCCTTGTACTTAGGAGTGCCAGCAAACTCAGCTTGAAAATCATTCTGTTTCTCCTCATAGTAAAATGTGACAGAATTGTATTGTATTGTAATTGTATTGTAAGCAGGGCTTTAAGTGGGGTAAGAAATCGAGGGGGGGGCCCTCATTTGGGGGCGTGGCTTGTGGGGGGCGTGGCCTAAAACGTACGCAAATCGTAAGGTATGCACACACATATATATGCATGTTATATATCTGCGTGCGTAACTTACTATGGTTTGTGTACTTTGCAAGCCATCTTTTCTAAACATAGAAATATGTATTTCTATGTTTAGAAAAGATGGCTTGCAAAGAACACAAACCATAGTAAGGTACGCACACAGATATATAACATGCATATATATGTGTGTGTGCATACCTTACGGTGTGCCTACTTTTCAGGCCATTTTTTTTAAAAAACATTTCGGTTTTATAAAAGATGGCTTTGAAAGTACACAATTCAAGCCATCTTTTATAAAGCTTTGACTACGGACAAAATTGTCCGTCGGCAAAGGTTTATAAAAGATGGCTTGAATTGTGTACTTTTCAAGCCATCTTTCATAAACCTCGAAAAATATCAAGGAATCCCCAGGTCCGCCGAGGGTTAAAGACGCCTCGGCGACCTGGGGAAACAAAGGGACAGTAACTGCCTCTGGTGACCCCTCGCGCGAGAGGTCACCAGAGGCAGTTACTATGATTTACAGAAGTGGCAGCCAGGCACAGCATTGCTGTTCCTGGCTGCCACTTCTGTCAGATCGCCTGACTTCATGGCAGGCGCATATCCCGTCGTGGCTGCTGCCGCGACGGGATAATGCATCCCGCCAATGTTGCGTGTGGTGGGACGGGGGCCCCGGCAGGGCCCCGGCTCAGTCCCACTTTTTGGAGACTGCCGGGGCCCGGCCCCGGCAGGCCCCGGCCCACTTAAAGCCCTGATTGTAAGAGGATTTATAGAGTGATCACTAAGGCTAAAATCCATGTAGGCACTACAGTATATAAGAGTAATGCATTAGGTCTAAAATATGGAAAGGCTCTGTGTAATGCACAGGTGATTCAGTCATATGCCTATTAGCTATAGATGTGTTCCTATCTCTAATCTTAGGTAGTGGGGTTATTGGTGGAGTCTGAGATTCCGCATTAAAAGTCTGGCGGTAGTTATTTTCACTTATCCAGTTTGGATTAGCTTAACATGAATAAGGGACTACCCCATATAGGAATTCGTCTGGCAGTGGGATGAATCTCAACTACAATTCCCCCGCTCATTCCCATGCTCCTTGCCAGCCACAGTTTCCTCCATGCCAATAAACTTGAAACCATGTTTTACCATGCCCATCTCTTACTATCAGAAGTAGTGAGTAGGTTAGTCATGTTATGTCTTACAGCCATTTCATAACTAATAGCATTAGGTATGGCAAGCATAAAAGTGAAGCATATCGGAATATGAAGGCAGAACAAGACAGACACATGTTTCATTCTGCACAGGCTAACGCTGCTTGCAGTTCAAGACATACATCCATGGCAGGTGCCCCTGCACCTTCACTGTTGAATTAGACACCAGAATGACGAGGAACCTGGCGGACAGGGCAGGCATTTGCTGGTGGACCTTTATTAGGATGCAGTCCCCAGGTTGTAATGAGTGACTCAGGCTAGATGGTTCTTGTTACAGAGCAGAATTGACCTGGTCATAAGCAAGATAGACAGATGAGATTAAGGTTGTTAAATACTCTGATAAGTCATCATCAGACAGGTGTAAGTTACTAAATACAGCTGTTACAAGAGGAGATACAGATAATTGCATTGATCGTCCATATAGGACTTTATAAGGCTGATCCAAAACGTGTTATTACGAGTACTTCTCATACCAAACAACACCAGGGTAAAGAGCCTCTGACCATTTCAGCCCTGTTTACTGACATAGATTTTACAGTGTATTTTTAAGCACCACATTCCTTCTCTCTACTTTACCCATAGACTCGGGGTGGTGGAGACAGTGTAAATTATGCTGCGTTTTCAACGTGGATGATAGTGCTTTCCCAATGCAATCATCAAAATGTGTTCCCTGGTCACTAATTCTACAGATGGTTATCCGAAACCTTGGAATGCAGGCTTATATCAATGTTTTAACCACTGTAATTGTGTTTGCCTTCCTTTATGGGTAGGATTCCACACACCCAGAAAAAACATCCACACTGTCAAGAAGGTGCTGCCGGTTGTTACACTGTGGCAGCTGCAGAAAACTATTTGAAGGCCAACAAATGGGATATGAGATGGGGATGATACCGGCCTACATGGAACAGTCTAGCCTACATTTTTTGCAAACAGATTATGCATCCCTGGGAACATTCCTTGGCCAATTTTTAAAAGTCTGCTGCAAACCAAGAACAATTCAGCAATGTCACCATTAAATCCACTGCACATGTGCATGTCCATGGTATAATCTAACACAATGAGATACTAATATTTTGGAAGCCACCAAAGGGCTTTGGTGTTCACTCCACAATGAATCCTCATGCAACAGGCAACCTCATTGTACCCAGAGAACACTCTCATGTATTAAATATAATTCCCATGATGTTCTGTGCGGAGAACAGTGCAGACTGGCTTTGACAGGAAAAACATAAGCATCTGCCATATCCAGTGTGTCTGACAGTGTAGCTGTAAGGACTGTAAAATCAGGGCCACAGCTAATCAGTTCACCCAAGTAATGAAGGGCAGCACACTTGACAATCACTATTTTCTAAGGCAGCATAATAGCATCTAACAAGGCTTTCACAAACTGACCAGTCCTAATAGGTTTCTCAGATGATGTCAAGAGTAAGACAATACTGGGATTCAGCGTAAATGTTAACCCACTGTTGAGTAGCTAGCCAACAGAATTGGTTGAGAGCCACCAGCACGATCACCCGAGCTGAATTTACTTAGGACAGCTTTCCACTTTCTACTACTTCCCCAGGAGGACTTGCAGCATAGCCAGCAACCGCATTTCTGATCTGATCTCCATAACAAGAACTATCCACAAAGTATTCTAAGCCTGGTTCTCACAAAGGCACATCAGTAACATCTGTTCACAGAAACATCAGACAATCATCAGTAAGATATCTTCATGGCATCATCAAACAATCAGTGATAACTACACAATCATGAGAGGTGCTATCATGAGGTTCTGTATTTAGAGGTGTAGGAAGGACAAAATCTGGATTCAATACAGGACCTCTTTTCAAAAAGACTATATCAGACAATATCCTGCCCTAATTTCATGTCCTAGGTAGTGAAACCTTTGTGCACATAACTGTCATTATTTATTTTAGACTTTATGTCCTTACATTGCCAATGTCATTAGCAGGGCTCGAGTATCCTTTTTACATGCTTTAAAAGAGAGAGACGTTATCAATGCTATCAACAAATTGTCTACATACTCAACGAGCACTAACTTTTATGGTAACTTTAAAATGTCTAAATCCTTTTTTAATTGCTGCGTGAATAGGATGGTAGACTCTGTATACCCTGTAGTAAAAGGGTACACGTATGCTGGACTCCATTATGTTAAATTGCAAATAAGTGTTGACATTCTTTATCTAGGGGTACACAAAAAAAGCCAGAGCATATGTCCACTGTAGTAAAATGGGTAGCTTCAGGTGGGATACAGTAAAACATGTAAAAGATGGTATTGCCACTACATTAATACCCCTCAAGTCTCAAACACATCTGTAAGTTGATGTCCATGGCTTTTTCACCAGCAACATCTGAGTATTACATGAACTACCAACTGGGACTATGATTCCTTGTTCTACGAGTGTTTCAATGACAGGTGTAATACTGGCCTCAGCCTCAGGCTTCAAAGGGTATTTAACAATCTTTGGTAGTCTTTTAAATGGATCCACTTGAATGTCCACAGGTGCAGCTGTACTGATATACTCTACCTCATTGTCATGTGTGGGCAATAAGGAGTCTGGGATGGAGTCAGTCTGTACGCTCAGATCATCTCCTATTCCTGGTCATTGGCATCTAATTTACTTCACCTTTCTTACCTTAGTGTTGCCAAGACTGCCTCTGCATTTGCAGAGGGCATGCCCAGGAGTAATCCATCTGGGGTGGAATAGATAGTACATTGTTGATCTCTCCCTAACAGAGTCACTAGTGCTGTTGGTCTAAACAGAAATGCATGCTTATCTGAATAAGGCCCCAGTGTAATGTAAAAGGCTGTGTAATGAAGGTATAATAGGGGTATGCAAAATGCCTACAATGTTACCGGTTTCCTAGGAAACAGGAATATCTGAAAGGCATCCAGTATCAGGACAAATCTATTAGTACTATTTACCTGCCAAGATGGCTACAGCTCTCCCCTCTTACTGGCATTGGCCATATGTGCCCTCTTTCTGGTTGTCCCTTGGAGTAGCATTGGACTGTAATGGGGCAAATCAATTTACATTAGGGTTGGAAAAAGATGGCTGAGGCCCCTGAGGGTCTTCATGGGCATGGGCC
Organism: Ambystoma mexicanum; assembly: GCF_040938575.1. NCBI lineage: Eukaryota > Metazoa > Chordata > Amphibia > Caudata > Ambystomatidae > Ambystoma > Ambystoma mexicanum. Next base: position 819,114,914 of record NC_090936.1, on the reverse strand, counting down.
GGCCCTCCCTAATGGGTATTAAAGTATTCCCAGGCTCCACATTTCCATGTTGATATGATCTCTAGTGTCTGTATCGACACATATTTTTCCAGTGCCCCTCCTATCTACAATAACTACAGGTTAAGGGGCCAGGATTGTACCCCCCTAGACCCTGCTGATTTGGCCATCATTGGTGCCTTTGCTGTCTGAATCGTCCCATATCCTTCATTGTCTGCCAGCCCCCATGATTGCTGTAGGAACAGCTACCCCAGATAGCCACTTACTTGTCCAGTTTGCATCACGATCCCACTGGAGCATTCCCTCCCATCGGCCTCTACCCTGCAGCAAACACCACATTTGAGAATTAGTCTGGCCATTTTGCATCTTTCCCTGAACACTCAGTATCTATAAAACCATCAATTTTCTCGCAAAGGTAGCTGTTTTCTGTTCCTGCCATACAACACAATAGTTCTCAATTGCCACCAGCTCAGCCAGTGATTTGTTCTGCCATCCAATGCACACGTTCTTCAGCTGTGCCTGGACCTTTGCTGAAAGACTGGTAACAAAAGAATGTGCTATTGTTTCTTGAGCATTCATCGAATTGTGCGATGGCAGAATGTTGAGTAAATACCACCTTGAATTTACCCAAAGACCCTACAGGAGATTCCCCTTTATTTTGCTAACAATGTGATATCTTAATCCAATCAGTCTTTCTGGGCATATTTCAGAGATGGTGGTTCCTTGCAAGAATTCAAGTATCCACTGTCCCTGGATCAAGATTGGGCCATGCTGCTCCTTCTACTAACTGCTGCCTTACTTCCCGGACATGGTTATCCTCAATAGCTGATTTATGCAAGCCCAGTAGGGATTGTAGCATTGCACAACTACATGCAATTCTTTCACAAACCATTGTGGCTCCTCTGCAATATTTGGTAATTCCTCTGCCAAATTTCTAAAATCCCAACGTGTCCACGGGACATGTACGGTAATGACATTTGCCTGCTGTTGCCCTTTCTCATCCTGCTGGCACTTGTCTAAGTGGTACCTGAAAAATCCCCAGAGGTCTATTTGATATACTGTGCCTCCCTTCATCACAGAGGGAGGTGCATCTATCAACATATGTACTGCAGTAACACCTTGACAGCTTGGCCCTGGTGCCTCGGGGCAGTATGTAAGATGGCATGAGTTCCTGTGGTAAATCCTCCTCTTCATGTGACTGCCCTGTTTGTGGGTGGCTCTTCCCCGCCATTACAGAAGCCTGCATGTTTTGAAAAAATGCAATATTATCTTCTGCTGATTCAATCCACTGTTCCTCCTGCTCATCTTCCCCCCTTCCCTTCTCTTATTCATGCACTCAGAGGATAAGTGTATGTTCTTGTCCCCTACCCCTCTTGATCTCAATTACTTTAGGAGCCCTTAACTTTCTTTAGCCCCCTGACTTTACCATAATCCATTCCCACTGTTGCCTCCTCCAACCACGATGCAAATGCTCCCCATTGTTCCTATGTTATTTTAACCATTTGTATTCTAAAACCCATCTAGGGGCCCCGAAATTGTCCACATTAAAGGTCCATTCAATCAGGAAATATATAATGGATGGGCGACCAATTTGGCGGTTCCTTTGCTTGCTGTGACTGTTCCTTGCCTATCTCTGTCGGTACTTTTACCACTCATTCAGTTTCCACTTGCCCCATTGCCGAAACGCCCCTGCTCCAACCACACTTTGAGTCCACTCTTTAGCAGCCCTTAGTAGGGAAGGAACCTGAAATAACCAGATGCACTGCAGAGTGGTCCTGAATGCTATAGGGACACTTAAACCCCACACAATTGTCTCTAGCTATTTAATTGGGCTTTGTTTTTGTTTTTTCCTTTCTCATCCAGATTCCAGACACGAATCCCTCCAGTTTACAGAAAACAAAAAATGTTACCAGCCTACCGACTGTGACGAATCAAAGGAATTCCTCCTTTCTTGCCAATCGGGAGCCCCTTCCCGTGATGCTAGGGACGTGAGCCAGCTCCACAACATCGTCATTAGGGGTAGAGGAAAGTGGGAACTCACTGGGAGAGAGTCCCTCTTAGGGGCCAAGGACTCTCGTTCCAGTGATGAACTCACTAAAGCTGTAAGAGTCATGGCATAGACGGAATGCTCTCAAATACCAGAAACCTATTTACTTTAATCCTGGGATGAAGAAACTCTGCAGAGAGGCTGTTATTTTACAGAAAAGGGTTATGTTGTTTTAAATTAAAATAACCAATTGACTAAGATGAGAACGTTGAGTAATGTAAATTCAATGAACCAGAAGGGAGAGAGAGAGGCTGAGGAAAGCCAACGTTGGCCCGGGAAGGGCCGGAGCAGCATGACACCTATAGGAGGCAGGGATCAGAGAGGCAGCGAGTTTTAAACTCACTCCACTGCACAGATCGGAATGCCAGAGCTCGGGCATAACAGCAAAGCGATAATCCAGCAGGGCAAGTACCAGAGAATAGATGGTGGTAGGACCACAGGGAAGTATTCTTGGTGGACCGCTGGTCCAACCAACTTCACCGAGACCATGGCACGGGAGATGCCAGAGGGTGTCTGGTTCCCCACTTGAACAATGGAGCACCAAGACAAGCCGTGAAACCAGGAGGAGATGAGAGCCAGAGAGAAAACTAATGCAGAAAAGATAACAGCCCTTGAGTCCAAGTGAGAAGGACTGAGAGGAACCCAACTCTGGACCACATTGATAACCGGGAGTACAGGAGTCGCGGGTGACATCAAAGAGGGAATCATTATGTGGTAGAGCCAACTCCTCTCAGTACTAATTATGAAACAGAGTCAATCTTTAAACAAGATAATCTAAAGAGTGAAAAGATGAAAGAGGAAGCTATTGCACAGCTGAATAAAGAGATAATTCTCCATGATTGCTATATCTGGGGAAAAGCAAAAAGTGTCTAAAGTAAATTCAAAGTGGGATAACCTAAAAGCACAAACTATTGAAAGGCTGAATGAAGAGAGAGAGAAACACCAGTTGGAAAAGTCACCATTAATGTAACAGATACAAGGTTGGAAAGAAAAAAGTGAACTGAACTGTAATATATCAAGTAGGATAACAGTCCCAAATCACACATATAGGGGGTCATTACGAGTATGGAGGTAGCCATGGTGCTATTAGCACCATGGCTGCCTCCAAAGTCTTGTCTGGGTTCTCTGAATGGGGACTTACCGGGTCATTCCAACCTTGGAGAACCCGGTAAGTCCCCATTCAAAAAACCCTTCCCCATTCCCATTCAAGCCCCCATAGGTCTCAATGGGAATGGGGAGGGAGCTAATAATGGGCCTGTAAATTACGGGCCCGTTATTAACTCAGTTTATAGTCATAATGTCTAAAAAAAAATGTTGACAAATAAAAATGTCGAAAAAAAAATTTCGACATCCTATACTTATAATGTAAAAAGTCATTTTTTAGAATAAAAAATGTCGACAAAAAAATGTCACTTAGAACTATCAACACCTCACCCAACACCCCCCTGCCACCCCCTCCACACCCCCCACCACCACCCTCCCAACCCTCATACTCAACACATTCTAATTATTTATTTATTTATGTATTTATTTATTTATTTATTCAATAAATAAATAACCAAAAAGAGTATCATTTACTATTGGGGGGGTCCCCCCCAACCCCCCCCTCACCCAACACCCCCCTGCCACCCCCCCACTCCCCCCAACCACCCTCTCACCCCTCATACTCAACACATTCTAATTATATATTTATTTATTTATTTCTTTTTTCAATAAATAAATAACCAAAAATAGTTTAATTTACTATGGGGGGTCCCCCTAACCCCCCCTCACCCAACACCCCCCTGCCACCCCCCCACACCCCCCCAACCACCCTCTCACCCTCATTCTCAACACATAGTAATTATATATTTATTTATTTATTCAATAATTAAATAAATAAAAAGAGTATCATTTACTATGGGGATGTCCCCCCAACCCCTCTCACCCAAGACCCCCTGCCACCCCCCCACATCCCCCACTCCTCATACTCAACATATCTTATTTATATATATTTATTTTTTTATTCATACAATAAATACCAAATTTCGAAAAAATATCGAAAAAATGTCGACATTATTGTTTGTCGACATTATTTTTTTCGACATTTATTTTTCGAAATTTTGACTGTCGACATTTTGACTGTCGACATTATGGCTGCCCACCTATTAACTCCCTGGTCCCTTAGCGGCTCCCGCTAAGGACGGCTGGTTTTTCCAGCTGGCCTTAGTGGGACCAGCTAAGGGACCTCGGAATGCGGCGGTAAGGGGTGAATGGCACCGGCATCCTTACCGGTGCCGTTAACCCCTTACCGCCACACTCGTAATGAGGCCCATAGTCAAGAATATATTGAGACCTATGATTAAGAGGATGAAAGTTGAAAGGGATATAACAAGGGGATTCCTCACAGAAGAGGAAAGCTCACCAGCCCATAGGAAGAGTTACAGAGAATGATCAAAGAAGTAACAAGAGGATATTTAAGGATCATATACTAATTTACAGACTTATACTAGAAGTATCCTAAGGAGAACAGAGTCATTCTCCGAGCTATGGTTAGTTTATTAAGTGGTAGGGTCACTTAGGGTAGTTTTGGACAGCAGACTCTTTTATTTGGACTTCCATGACAGACTGACAAGCACATTAGTTAGTAAGATAGGTAGGGAATGTCCATAATGATAGGGAAAGTTAGACCTTACAATTCTTACTATAATTAACCATTATAGAAATGCCATCTCAGAGTCTGTGTCGTTCTGACTCGCCACACTAGTTATTTAATTCCAGTACTTTGTCAATGTATTTCAGGGTAAAAGAAACAATCTAGGAAACAGGAAAATCACAAAAGCAGTACGATGCATCCAAACCAAATTCTCCATCCCATTTTAGCAGACCCCTGAAACAAATCCCCCCTTTGCTTTTCTATCTGCTTGTCCCTTAAAGGACTCTTAGTCACCAGTCTCAAATCCTCCCAAAGATAACCCTCCAGGAGTTTTAACAAGGTCTCCTACCTTCTGTGTAGTGCGCTTGATAGTCTTTAGGAGTAGGCAACGCACAGTCCTACGGCATGGAGCCTTGTCCGACAGATCCGAGTTATGAGCACATCAACAAACACAAAACATATCACCAAATTAGTCTTCAATGGATAAACAAGCAAAATCTTTATTTCTAAGACTTGCAAATGTCAGACAATGTATCATGCCACCCCGCTACCCATTGCAACCCAACCCGCCCTGAGTGCATGGAATACCTTCAATCAATGTCTTCAAGAATTTAAAGAATGTAAAGAAAAATAAAAAATAAAAAACACTTGGGCTCAATGTAGAAATACAGAGGTATCATAAAAAAGAAAGTTCCATAATACAGAAGGGCGACCTTCCCATTGCATCAATTTGACCTTCCTTACGTTAATTATGATGCAGGGTGCTGACATCATATGTATTACGTATCATGAACCGGTGGCATCACCGTAGACATACCCAAACATTTGCGCTAGAGCAAATGAGATGCATGTGTTTATCCGCCTGCTACCCTATTTGTAAAATCTAAAACCGAAGAGATTATACATTTGCTGTGGGATTTTGCTGCAATATTTTATTTTCCAAAACGCCTCACCTTTTATTATTTTTTGTATTGTTTCACTTGAAGGTAACAATACAACTCCAATTGTATTACAGAGGGCTGTAAACAGGAGGGTGTAATCAATGCTTTATGTAATTAAACGACAATATTGTTCAATGCAGATGTCCTATAAACCACAGTTGGTTCCAACGACTTAGCAACTTGCGGCCGATGAGTGGAAAAAGTAAGCCAACACCAAATGAATATAATACAAACTTCAAAGTGGGTTTGATTAATCTTTCTCTGGCTCGTGATCTCTCACAAAAGAAACTTTGAGAAGCTGAAGATTCCGTGTGGCCAGCAGAAGGCTGTTTGATCTCTTGCTTGGCTGGTATTTCCCGTGTGACAAGGTACTTTGAAAGGCACAGATAGTATGCTAACATTGGGTCCGATGTCTAATTAGTTCAGTGAATATGTCTTTCATAGCAGAGTACATCACGGGATCGTTTGCGAATTATTTACGCTGACCAGGGCTTAAAACAAAAAGGCATGGCGCTTTTGAGCTGACATTAAAAGTAGGTTGTGGGAACTTGTAAGTCCCGTGTTTTAGCTGTGGAACGTGTTCAATAAATTAGTTCAACGGGGACACATTGTTATCTGTATCAGAACTAAGAGAAACAAATAAATAGTCACTAGTTTCTGTAGAAAATAATATATCGACTGCTGTTGAAGACATACAGCAATCATTATAATAAGTCATGCTTAATAGAGAGCTAAAATGCACTCTCTGTCCATACCCTTTGAGGTTTAAAGCATTATTGGAAGTGAAAGAAATACGTTCAACTGGCAGATTGGGATTGTTCAACAAGGTGACAGTATGCGAAAACGGTTAGGACAGTTGACGTCACGGCTTTGAGAGAGCTATTGGTAATTGTGAATGTCAAAATGCAAATATTTCCAGAACTCAATAAACGGACATTACAAATAAAGTTTCACGAGCTGCCAATTCACCTATAAACTGGTGGCAACTTTCAGTTTACTGTAGGGCCTATTTTACCTACACTCCTCTGGTTGTAATGACCTGGATGAGCAGCTGCATCGTAGTGTTTGTGGGTAGCCTCAATGAATTCACCACTTGTCACAAGCCATTAGTGGAAAGGGACTGCAGCTTTATTTATCACCAGTCACAGGTTTTCAAGTGACGTTTACTAGATCAGACCAATGTGAAGCAGAACATCATTTTCAGGACCAATACTCATGGAGTTCCAGCATTAAGAACATATATGGTATTGTTATGGTATTGTTTATATATATAGCACCTATACACAGGCAATTGTTTCAAACACTCATAGAGGATGGGAACACAGGGAAAAAACAACAGTTGCTCAGAGCCCTTGAAAATAATTCTGAGACGATAATAATCTGCACAGGCAGAGTAAATGCATAAAATACATTTAACAGTCTGGGATATAGCAAATAGGCCTGACAGCGATTTTGCAGTTTTAAAAGTACAGTTAGGGGTGAAGACAAAGGAGAAACAGACAGATGATCTTCAGGCGTGGTGCATGCAGCTTGAGCAAGTGCACGGAGGGTCACAGGGAGGGGAGAGTCAAGTGCACCCGGTCGGTTGAGACTGGGGTAAGTGCAGAGAGAGACATTCTCTTGGGTTAGTTTCATAGTGCGTTGAGTGTGGGTGGGGTGTAGGGCCCTGAGGCAAGTGCGAGAGAGGACTGATGCGGGTGCTGGGGACCAGTGAGTCTCTGAGGTACACCAGGCAGCTAGTCAGCATGCTGTAAGAAACAGGAGGGAGAGAAGGAAAGGACAGAGAACTAGGTTATCAGGGTAGAGGCAGAGAGATGGAAGAGGAGAAGAGGAAGGTCTTCAGGACTTTCTGGAATTTCAGGAGATCTGGCTTAAGACATAGGGCAAATGGGTGGCTATTCCAGAGGGAGGCATCTGCTGACGATAAAGATCTCCCACCAAATCTCTGCTTGGAGAACTGGTTCGCTCGCAGAAGGTTGGAGGTAGATAAGCAGATGGCTCTTGAGGGACAGTATTTAGGTAGGGAGCATTGAAGGTAGGTCGGTTCTAGGACAGAGAAAGCCTTGTGGACAGTGCAAAGGGTCTTGAATTTGATCCTTCCAGCCACTGGGGGCCAGTGGATGGATTTTATAACTAGGGAGATGCGGTCCCTGGGCTTGAGGCCAAGAATAAGTCTTGTGGTTCTGTTCTGGATGAGTAGCAGAAAGCACAGGTCAGAAGAAGGGAGGTTGAGGAAGAGGCAATTGCAGTAGTCTAGCCTGGCGAGAGCCAGGGCTCTAAAGACAGTGAGCCACTGGCGGTAAGAAAGTGTAGAGTACCCCTGAGGAGGTGTAATTGATAGTTAGACTTTTTAGAGATGTCTGAAATGTGAGAGGAGAAGGAGAGAGTGGAATCAAAGATGACCCCAGGCTTTCTTGCTTTGTAGGTGGGTGCATGGCCAAGGGAGGCCAGCCAAAGTGAAAGTGGAAAGCGGAATCAGGGGTCCCAATGCAAACAATCTCAGTCTTGGTGGCATTGAGGGAGAGGTTGTTTGCAGCACACCATGCTCGAATAGCAGACAGACAGTCAGATATGAGCGAGGAGGCGGCTGAGGGTAGCCTGAAAGATAGTTGCATGTCATCTGCATAGCACTGGCGGTTAAAGGTGAAAGTGGCTATCACCTGTGCCACGGCAGCCATATAGACGTTAAAGAACCAGGGGGATAGGTTAGATCCCTGGGGAACGCCACAGGTTGAGAGAGTGATAGTCGAGTGAAAGGCTCCAAGTTCCACCTGGGGTGGGCGGTCGGAGAGGAAGGAGGTTAAGCATGCCAGAGCTTGACCAGAGATTCCCAGGGTGTTATGGACACATATGATCAGGATGTTGTGGTTAACTATGTCGAAGGCAGAGGAGAGGTCATGGAGAATGAGGATAGATGGGTAGTTAGTGTCAATATTTGAGAGCAGGTCTTCACGGATCTTCAAAAGAACAGTTTCCGTGCCTCTTGATGCTCGAAAGCCAGATTGATGGTCATGGAAGCAACCGATAGATTCAATGTGTAGGGTCAGCTGTGAGATAGCCAGTTTCTCCACGAGTTTGCTTAGGAAGGAAGTGATGGAGATAGGGCGTAGTTTGCCAGAATGGAGGGGTCGGCAGAGTTTTTTTTATTAGCGGGCATACAAGGGAGACCTATGAAGACAGACATATGTTAGCAAGGACACAACAACTCCTTTTATCCTTGCTAATCGGCAGCCTGCAATCAGATCCATATTGAACAAAATAGGTTCATGCCCAACAGAGCAGGTTGGGCCCAGTGCATGCCACAAGTAAGGGATTCCATTTTTCTGGAAGCAAATTGTGAAAGGCGCTGATGAAGACAAGGAAAACCGGGCAACAATCTTACATTTTTTTAAACATATGTTGGCAATAATATTCAAGTCCCATATTGGTTTTACAACTTAATCTGTCATTTGTGTAAGCAGTTTTATATTGACTGATGTATTGTGAAATGTCACAATCTTAACATGTTTTCAGTTGATTATTTAGGAACCCTATATGTTGCAATTGATGGATTCACGTTCTCAGCTACTTCTGTTTACTGAAAAGAAATGTGAACTAATATTAATTAAACAGCTTTAAGATCATGACATGATTGGTGTGGTTTGTAATCTGTGAAGTATGACATTGTGTGAATTATGATGTTTCATTAACAGTTTTACTCTCAGTATAATAGATTTAGTCTGAATGTATTCACTTAGGTGGTTGACTCAAGATCCATTGCTTTATAAGCACTCCACTGAAGTGTGGGGGGAGGGGATACTGGAACATAGAGATAGAGAGACATGTATCTAGGAGGTCGGGATAAGACCTGGGATGAACATATGTTAGTGAATGATGTTCAAGTTCTGACCTCTGGTTTGTGATCTGTTCTTACAGACATGTAAACAATGACTCTAAGTTAAGTCTTGTGCAAAGGTAGGTCCAATCTCCTGGCATATCCTTTTGAGAAATAATAGTGAGCAAAGCATTTTCAAAACTCCAAATATGCAATGATCATGCTGAAGGCTTCCCCTGAAAATGTGTGTAGCATGCCTGAGAGCACACGTATTCAGACAACACTTTGAAGCCTAATCATTTCTTCTATCCACATATTTATGTCATGTTTTCTCACATTTTAGGCTAGAGCCTCTGAGGTTATAAAACCGAGCATTCTGTTTGAAAACATTCCAAATAACGATACAATGCCATCAGGTTTTTTTTCTGGGCACCCCAGAATTAGTGTTGAGTGAGTTGTCATATTAATGATCTCTGGAATGGCGAAAAGCATAACAGTGAGATTGAAGATAAGTGGTGAATTTTAGAGATACTGAGTCACAATGTCGTCCAAGACTGTCAAATGTGTTTTCCGAAGATCCTTTTTCCAAGTAGACTGAATAGGTACTATTGACATAAATAAGCTTGCTCCCAAATGTATAAACACCCACATTATATGTTCAATTTGCATGCAAATCAACCCCAAAGTGAATCATTGATGACCATCACGGAAGTTCGAAAAAATCTGAGTAATTTGCACATCTATTTCGTTGTGTAAATCAGGTGTATGTATTCATGTGTAAAGAACACATCTAAAAGTGGGTCGAGGTATTAATGGCAACAAGCTTTCCTTTTGTGAATGGTCACAATGTCCAATATAAGAAAGTGAACAATGTGGTTCCCTCAAATTCTTATATAAAGAAAACTGTTGTTTCCGGTGGGAAATAGTATTCACAAAACTTCAGATTAATTTAACTCAGAACTTCCGCCAGACATTTAAATAGGTGGACATTCTGGGCCTGATTCATGGAATAGTGTGCCGAGAATGACACTGCGCAAGCCTGCATGCAAAATTTATTATGCATGCTCTGTGTATTCATGGAATTGTGTGCGCAAAGTCACTAGTATAAGCAAGATGCGGCCGAAACGCCTACAACACACCCCCATGCACCTTTCCGTACTCCCCCAGGTGTGAATACACGCACCTTTCATACAGTGCATGGGGTCCCCCGCAAGCAGTTCTGCATCTCGGGGACCCTGCGTGGGGTTCACCGTAACTGTCACCGGCACCACAATGACATGAAATCTGTTAAGTATTTCAATCCGGCGATACACCCTGGTCTCAGCCCAGTATGCAAAGCACAAATTAAATACTTATTTTATTATGTCTATAAGTTCAATATTCTGAGTGATATACCACTCATATCACACCCCTTCTCAAAATACCCCAAGTCACGGTGGACCCGGAATCAGGCTGGTTGGTAAAGGTAATATTTATGTATTTAAAATTTAATTCAAACATTTACTTGGTAATAGAGAGCAGCAATCACCAATGTGGTGACAATAACAGATAATATGGTATGCAAAACAGTTAAATTCACTTTTAGCAACACAAAAATATAAAACATCAGAGAAAATAACACTTTTGGTTTGTTTGGAAGATTAGCACTTAAGTTAGGATTTCCCCCTGCAATATTGCTCAACCCACAAATAAGCAATTCTAAACAGATGTAAAGAAGTAGCAGGTATTCAGGAATAAAGAACAGCAAACAGAATTTGAGTACAACCTTCCCTCACCAAACAAGAGAGAAAAATGGTTTGAAATCTTGCACTTTTAAAATGACGTTTGAAAATGACTTAGCAAAACAATGAAAAGTGTGCAAAAATCCTTAAATCAGTATATATTTCTACGGGAGCAACATTGAAAAGATGCTAACAATCATGAGCTATAGTTTAAGCAGAATTAAACACTTTGGGCCTCATTATGACTTTGGAGGTAGCCATGGCGCTAGCACCATGGCTGCCTCCAAAATCGGGTCCGGGTTCCCTGAATGGGGAATTACCGGACCATTCTGAGTTGGGAGGGCCCGGTAATTCCTCCTACTGGGAACCCGGGCCCGGACCTTCCCCATTCCCATTTGAGCCCCCATAGGGCTCAATGGGAATAGGAGCGGGAGCTAACAACGGGCCAACGGGCCGATTCTGACTGGCCCGTTGTTAGCTCCCTGGTCCCCTCGCAGGTCCCGGGAAGGACGCCTGGTTTTACCAGGCATCCTTACCGGGTCCCGCAAGGGGACCTCGTCATTTTGTGGAATGGGTTTAACGGGTCTGCCTCCATTAGCGGAGCCCATTGAACCATTCTGCAAAAGTCATAATGAGGCCGTTTGAATCTTAATGGAAGTTTGAAAATAATTTAAAACAAAAATCACATGTGTAAAACTTTGCAGAAATGCGGATTCCGGCCTAAAATTAACCAAACGATTTTAAGAAAAACGGATGAAATATGCTGATTTGGAGTAAGTTTTTTAGGTTGGGATGTAGCTATGGGTCTTAGGTATAATCCAGAGTTGAAATGAAGTCTTTAGCTAATTTTAATTCTTTTTAATTCATTTTTCACTTTAAATTGAGTGAGTTATGAGATGTTGAATGAGAGGCGTTTTTGGAAAATAAAGGTGCAAAAAAGAATACAGAAATCAATTTTTACAAGGATAGTTATGCTCTTCACTAGGACATTCAGGCTAGGTTACCAGATTGAAACACAGTAAACTCTAGAGTTTATCCACGGAACTAACCCCAGCACCTCAGTGCCCGCCCTGGAAGACTTAGTCCAGTTACCTGAGGGAGGATTTAGGATTTCACAAGACAAAATTATTTAAAGAAGTTAGCACTAGCGCAAAGAATCAAAGTCAAGGTTTCAAGAATGGTTCTGACAATGTTAAAAGTTCTTACGGTTAGGATTGGATAAGTTAGAGATTGGGATGGAACAAAACAAGGCAAGGTATGCTATGATTTCCTTTGCTTCCTATTAATACTTACAGTCCACTTTAATTTAGGATTTTGGAGCGTCAAGGGTTCTGGTCATCACACAGATCAGGTCTAACCAAGGACAGCTGGCTACTCGGGTGGAACAGGATCAGGTGGGTGGTTCTGGTCACCGGACTGCTCTGGACTGGAGACTGCACTAGACTGCACTGGTTTCCTGGAGACTGGAGATCAGTTGTATGGCGAGGTTGCAGCAGGCATGCATTTAGTAGTAGCAAGCCAACTGGATCAGAATGCTTCCCTTAGGTTTCTGGGACTTTTTAGAGTTGGAGGCCTAGCTGAAAATTGAGATCAGCAATGCTGAGGCCTTAGCTTTGTAAGGACAATCAGGAATCAGCATCAAGTAGTATGAGGAACAGGGCGCCACGCAGAACATCAGGAAGAAGTCAGGAATCAGTGTGCCTGTGTGCTGTGAGGTTTCCTTATTTATCATGCCAAATGACATCACTAAAGTATATTGCAGGGCATGCTTAATGTCCACACCCCTAATGCTAGGATTGGGCAGGAGCACAGTTTCCACCTTGCTCTCCGCTGATTGGATGACAGAAAAGGATGTCATGTTTATGGTATGATTTTTACAATGTCTGGAAACCTCCCATAGATATTGGGACCAAAATCTAACTTTCCCACAAATACATATTTATGTAGTGATGACCTCTAAGAAAATCAGATGCACAGGTTACATTTCAATACAACTCACAAGTCTGTAGTACCTGGTTTAGTCTTTCTGCGACATTTTGGCAATTTTACCATGAACGATTTGGCCTAACATTTCCCAATTTTGTACATAGATGCACAATTTCCCCTGGAATATTTGTACACAATTTTTTTTTTTTTTGGCAACATTAATACTTTCTGCACAATCGGTCTTTCTTTCTAACTTCTGTTCCTTCTGCAGTACTGAGTCCTACCAAGTCTTCAAATGAATAGCATAAAATTAGATTTAAAACTACCAACTTTCAGATTTTTCCTCATTCTTGTGGCAAGGTTAGATGTCTTGAAAGTTTAGTTGCAAAATAGGCTTTTTAAACACCAAATGTCACTTGTCAGTTTTTTTTTCTTTTTCCCAAATGTAAGCAACTGTTAATCCCTTTGAAGTAGAATGAGCGGCCTCTCCCTTGTGAGTGAAGCTTCGTGCCCCTCCCACTGGAAGGGTGATTGTCTTAGCCTCCTATTGTCTTAGCCTGGGGCAAAGACAAATGTCTAATGTGATTTGAAAGGTCCCATTGTCCTGGGGATTCAAAGCCTCCAATCTAGTAATTAGCCTTGTTCCAGCAGTTGAGGTGTCATCCTTTCTCAGGGCTAGTAACTTGCAAAGCAGTTTCTTATATATATATATATATATATATATATATATATATATATAGTTTACCAACTCAGACTGGGTTTAGCTTTGAGTTTCACCTTTTAAAGTTTTTTCTCTAAACCTATGGAACTAAACAGTTTATAGGTGGATTTTTAACAGTAGCAAATCCTTTTACATTCTTAAATAATCAAGCCTTTCCACAATAATATACCTTAAAAACAGGTGATTTTGCTCTTCATTCAGGAAAAAAGCACATTAAACTTATTTCTTTAAATTCGCTTTGCATCTGCAGCAAATACACATTTTAGACAGCTCTAGTTCTTCCCTTGATTGCTGGTATTGTTTGCAGCATGGATACATGTATCAAGCATTTGTTTAGAGTATTTCTCTGGACAGCTGATTCTTTTGATACTGTTGCAAAGAAATAGCCACGTTTCCCCTGGAAATGGAAAGACAAACTCCCTGGGTTGCTTTTTCAAAGATACTTTTGGTAGGAGCTGTCATTCAAATGAGGCCCGGTTCCACTGAGACTCAAGACTGATCCTTGGCATTGCAGGGCCCTTTAATCACAGTGGTTTTTACGAAATGAATGGATTTAGCACCAAAACAGCACTTTTAAGGTTGAAAAGAAGACATTTTAATGAGGCATTTTGGGTTTACAGTAATGTAATGCTGCTGCTTTCCTTTTCTCCATGTAAAATGTTGCAGAGCACACTGGCATACTCCTGCAGTGAGTACTTTGTTCCACCCACCTGAAATGTGTGTTGGCAGGGCGGTGCAGCCATTTTCTGGTTATTGCAAAGCGCAGTTTAGGGATATTGGTGCGCACAGGAGTCAGGGCATCAATTTTGTGCTGTTTCTGGCATCAAAGCAGCAAAGTGGTGTAACATAGCACATTTGAGTGGGTCAAAATATCCCACAATATGATTTATCATAACTTGGGTAAAACTCAGATAATCTGCGTGTCAACACCCATAAACCGTTCCTGCACTCTGCTACATTGTGTACGTGCAACTGTATTGGAACCACGGCTGCGTACATACACCACTAAATACAACACCCAATCTTACGCTGCGCTGTGAATCCTATGAGCAAGTGTCTGTCTGTATGCCTGCTTTCGGGTGGCGGATAGTATAAGGGCTTTGCATGGCAATTTCCCCTGCCGAGAGGTTGCAAACTCTGATCCATGAATACGTATCTTGCACGCAATAGAGGCCGGGCGATGGACTGTCTGCTGGCCGTTCCTCGTAACGCCCACTTTTTGCCTTGTTCTTCCTCATTTTCCATGTTAGGCCCCCTACCCTGCCCTCTGCGCAAGCCATGCTCACGCTCTGCATGTTGTCTCGTGCAAAGAATTCGGGATCTCGCAGTGAAGTACTGAGCCTGCACAAAGTCCGTGCAAAGTTTGAAAAAGTGCTGTGCAGTCCATTCCATGAATAAACAAGCAGAATTTTGCACGCAGTTTACCACGCAAAGTCCTGATTTTCCACCCAGATAATTCCATGAATCCGGCTGTGCTTGTTCACAAAAAAGCACATATAAGCTCAAAAACCCCAAGTGAGAAATTCACTGATGGCTATTTCACCTGTGAAGCATAAGGTGGAATTTAATAATTGAACAGAAAATGTACCGATACAAGTTTTCTCACTCAAACACGTTTTTCATGAACATTTCCTTTATCTTGATTCAATTAACTTGCATACAGACACACGTTTTACTTTCACTTCCCTCAAACTTCATTTACACAAAGGACCGTCAGATGTAAGTTAAGTGTGAGGCGATGAAGTAATTTTTTGTGAATATTTTGCGTGAGTTTCAAATGTTTCAATTCTATGGACACAGCCACAAAACGAAGGACATGCCCATTGGCATACCCGTTCCAGATGTGTTCAATACTTTGCAGAATTACTCAATGTGCACTCATTTTTATTTCAAAGTCTCAGGCATATGGCTCCTCAAGAATCAGGGGTACATTCGACTGGTATAAGTTATTTCTTTTTACTGGCAAGTGAAACACTTAGTGAATGTGTCCTAATGTATCAACTATCACACCAATCTAAATTTTCAGTATTAAACAAAGAATATTGCAAATGTGTATAGAACAAGGAGTTTAACAAATTACATGAACACCAGTGAAACCATCCATCTTTCCAGTAAAAGGAGAATGAGCAAGAACTACAAATGGGCATTTGATTTAACCAGGAGTCATCTTTTAGGGCATCCACTGTCGTTCTACCAAATTGGGAAAAACATTCAAAATTTCAGAATGATAGTAGAAACAGCCATATCATATCGATAGCAATTTACTTTGTCACTCATTGTGTTTCTGTTAATATGTATCACATATGAGGCAAATATACTGACAGGGTTATATGAATAAAGATGCTATGCCATAGGTCGAAGGATACATACTTCTCAGGTATCCTTTCGCCATTTACACAGACATTTATTGGAAATGAAAATGCTTATATCAATGTGCATTCATGACCCTTCATTTCCCATCCCAACCCAAACCAAGACACGGATCGTCTACTTCAATTGGTTTTCATCAGAATTCTAGAAACACCGGTGAATCCGCAATGTTTCATGGCCAAGTCAAAGGGTTCCCTTAGCTCCGACCAGCCTGCTTATGGATGCGACACTTTTGTCTGTCATTAATCTAGATTCTCTAACACAGAGGTGCTGCAGTCTTTTGGCAGTCCCACCTGTGTTGTGCTAGTTTGCTGAGCTGCTGTATCGAAAGGTGTGGTCTCTGGAGGAAGAGGAGGCGACTACCATGAAGAGGGTTTCCGGGGGGAGGGGGTGTGGGGGGGGGTGCACTGCAGAGATGCTACAGTCTTTTGGCAGTCTTTCGTGGCAGCGCGGGGCTGCGGTTTGGGACCTGAAAATCTTTTCGAAATTAACCGTCTTGAACAGTAAATCCTGAAAAGAATTTTAATTGTATGAGCGTAAGAACGGAGCAAGCAGGCCTCAGTCATTGACATTGACTTTGTTAAAACATCGACAACGGCACAGACACCAAAACATGTCCGAGAAGGAACATATGTGATTGCTGCACAGACAGCTGCAAGCAGTGTGAGTGCATTGTGGTGGAGCAATCAGGCGCTAGCCAGATGATTAGGACAATGCAAAGTTTACAGGTCGTGGGTGAGGGCATTTTAATGCTGATTTCAAACTCGGCCACAAGCAAAATCACTGAAATCAATCCCTCTAGGGAAGTGCCAATACCTGAAATGCGGGCCATGGGAAAACCTTCAAATAAATAAATTATAAAAGCGCATAGTATGAGCAAAAAAAGTATCCTAACAATGAGAGAACCACCTCTTTGAACAGCTTGGCTGTGAATTGAAAATTAACTCCCTGCCAATCGAAGCTAAACCAGCAAAGCAGTGTGAAAGATGTTCTCCTAACAGCTGGAACAAGCACAGACATAGAGGGGAGATCCCCCACTCAATAACATATTAATCAACACAGAAACAGTTGTAAAGTTTGGAAACACAAAGATCACAGATTATTGGAGCAACAAGAAATTGGAATGGTCCCAGCCACATAGGTAAACAAGATAGTAATCCAAGGGGTGACCTGTGCCACTCCCCATTTGCCATTTGCAAAAAAGCAGCCATTCGCTTCTGGTTATAAACTGCCAGTCAGTATATCTCGGCACCACTGACCTCAGCTGACAGTCTGAACTGTCCCTACGGGGAGTCAGTGCCCGTCGACCGGCTTGGCTCGAGTTCAGCCATTCCGGAGCCGGTAGTGGCCGAATCCACAGCATCAAAGTTCTCCTCTCCAGCTAGGAACAACCTGATTACCAATTTAGCTACCCGTGGCTCAAGCATATTTGTATCTTGTACTATTCTTGTCCTGCAAGGCCTTTGACCAACTGAGCTCCGGTAACGACGTGTACCCATCCAAATCTGTCTCTTTCACATAATTCTTGTAAATGCCGCCATTTTAACCCTTGGAACCCCACTAGTTCTTTGTACATTGTGTGGCTCTCTCTCAATCCTAAGATAATTGAGGGCTGGTCTTTCTATGCCACCAAATACTGTGTTGGGGCACCCTATAATAAAGGGTGGACCTTTGTGCTGACTCACTAGTATGGTTTTACTAAGCCGTTAGTTGGATTTTGGAAAAATGTGCCCAAGCGGTGAAACAGGACATACTATCCTGCAAGTGGCCCAAGCATCCATAGTATCAGTACTAGTGAAGGCCTGTCGACCAACCAAGCACCTGATAACACTATGCATGCCTTCCACGTTTGCCTACATTTTAAATGATCAGTGCACTTGTCTATCCAACCTTACCGCTGAGCCAGTACCCTATGGGAGTGTCCCACACCTTACCAAAATTCTCAGCACTTCTACTGTGCTCATGACCATAATCCTAACACCAGCCCAAGGCAGTCCTCGTCGTCCTCAGATATCTCCATCTCCTACGACAACACAAACACAAATCCATTAGTATTTACAACATTAGTATGCCCATCAAATCGACACTGTTGGCCACGACGATGATGATAAACCCGTTACGTGGGTCAGTAATTTAATCTTCCATTAACCCTTCATTTGTACCACCTGACCAGCAATTTATTACCCTTAAAATTAACATGGTGGAGGTGCTCTCCATCCCTTCTACATGAACCTCGAATTGGGTTCTCATCATGAACCCAGCACTGAGTCTTTTGATGAACTTCATGGCGCTGTGGATGGCGAGACTTGGTACCAGGCTAGCACATGTTTTCTGCTTAATGAGGCTAGTCTGGCACGAAGGTGAAAAGGGAGTGTACCAGAAATCAGAACCCTATGCCCTCCCCACCGCTCCTTTTACAAAAAAATGCAGTCCTATGGTTAGTACGGACCGCACTGGGAAATCGGAACATGCTTGGTACATATATCCTTGAACTCCAGGTGTCTTTTTCAGTACCAGGTCTTCAGTGCAAAGCTCAGTTGGTTAAGCATTTTTCTTACCTTGGACCTGTCATAGGACACAAATGCTGGACATGTATACATATAGACCGTAAATGTTATCTTGCCCCTACACTAGCATATATAGCAATAATTAAGCATTTGGTCCTAAATCAGATCTGTCTATGGTGCTTCAAGCCACCTCTATCAGGCTGATAAATGTGGCACTATGACAGAATGAGGAAGAAGTGTAAACTCCTTTTTTACACTTTGTGTTAGCAAGGAGCAATCTGCTGTTCATCAGTGGAATACACAGCATTTCAGCCTGAAGCTTTGGGCCGCCCAGGGCCGCAAACCGAGTGCAGGGGCTATTTATGCTAGAAGGGATTTCCAACCGGATCGAGTACTGACCACATGCAGAGGGGGCCACGTGGCAGCAAAAGATCCAGCTTTACAGGCTACACTTGGGGACATGTATTTATTGGGGTGAGCGGGTTAGCAAGCCAATGGTTACACAAAGGAAGTGGCTAAATCCAAGGATTTCTTCCGATGAAATGTGCTGCAAACGGCATTTTAAAGAATATGTATTCAGCAACACAGGCCAAACTACTAGATACTCATGTCTATGCCATAAATGCACACTAAAAATTCAGCCCCCAATTCTATCACTGTGTGCCACTCATGCTTATGCCACAAGCGACCAAAATTGTTGCAGATTATTGATCAAGCACAGAACACAACTAGCACTAAGCCCACTGACCCATGTTACCTGCTCTAGTAATTACCCAAACATTTGCCTGTAGTTGGCGCAGAATTACAGAGGTTCAAAGCAAGTGTGCAGAAACATCTGTCATGAGGAAATAATTATGTTGAGAGGGACTCACAAGTATGCCAGAGTATGGCTGTGGGTCCTCCGACTTCGAGGGCCCAAAACCCTCCCCAGAACAAATGGAGCACGTAGCCAACAGCAAGTAATACTGTGGTTTACTGCAAATCAAACCAGCAGGGATCAATGCAAGAAAACAGGAATTCTCTGGTACATCTCAACTCTCCATGGCAGCATAGCTTTGTGCGTCCAAGTCTAAATAATAATGATGTGTTGCAAAGCACTTACGCTTCAGCGCTTTATATAGAACAAATATACATACAATATCATCCAACCTGTACTGGTGCTCGTTTATAGACCTCAGAAGGATGAAAGGCTGAGTTGGCCTTGTCAGGATGTGAACCTGCAAACTGCAGATCACACACATATTGCAGCGGTGAGAGCTCAACCCATTGAGCTATCTTACCAGCTATAGCTATCTTACCTGCTATAGGAAAATGTGCAATTACATGTCTAACTGTTCTCAAAGTCAGAAAGCAAATGACACTCTGTAGTGGATACCAATAAGCTGGTAACTGAGATTTAGCAGAAGGCCAGTTCATCTGCAGGTCTGGTGAAAAGTTGGCCACATGTCAAGCCTGCGTGGATTTACTTTTCAGGATCTGGAGGTTGGCAAAATACATACCATTGGGAGGGTTTAAAACTGTGTATTAAAGAATTTAGCACAGCGCAGAGAAAGCGGCGCACTCACATGGCATCCTATACTCTGAGCACTTGTTACTTCATACATGCAAAGAAAAGATCCTGAACAGCATGCCAGGGGCATAAAAAAGATTGACACATTACAACAAACTATTAATTGTGGCAAAATGAAATCAAGAGCCACTTGATGTGCTATGGTCAAACAATTCTACACTGTACAAAAGCTTTAAGGCACAAGGATTTTTTCAAGTGACCAAGGACACCGAGATGGAATGTCTTGTGATGATTGTAACAGAGACAACGGCAGAAAAAAGTGCTATAACTGCAATTTGCGAAAAGCAAAATACGTATAGCTTTTGTCAATTGTGAATTCAGTGACTCACCCCCTGAAGTGTGCCTCAAATAAACCTTTAATGAGTCTAGCAATTATTGTATAGAATTCCAGAAAGATTATTTGTTATTCCTGTTCTTTCTTATTTAGGGCCTTAACAAAAAAGCCTGCCAATCCAGAAACAAAGAGTGACATGGAGCTGGTCGCAGAACACGAGGCCCATTTAAAAAAAGAAATGTATTTTAAAATGTGTTATCTTTTTTTTCTTTTTGGGGGTTGCAAGGGAGACCACAGGGGAATTATATTATATGATGTTTTATTTATATCGCGCCCATACACAAGTGTTTCAGGGTGAAACGAGGCAAGGGAAGAGTACAGAGGAGGACAAAACAACAATCTTACTAGGCCCAGTGACATTGAGAATGCACAAGTGTAGTGGAGATGGAAGGGGAAAGTGCAAGGGGAAGGCGAGGAGTGGAAAGGGCTGAGTAACAAGGGATCAAGGGATGCCTCAGGGGTCACAATTGCAACCCTGGCAATCCCAAAATGGCATCCCTGCGAGACATGAGAGCACTGAATATAATTCATGTAAATGTAGCTCTTAATAAAATTCTGGAAAATGGAACACTTCATTTCAACATATTTAATCACAAATGGAGCAGCCTCATGTTCGTTTCTTCCAACAATACAAGTTCATAAAACTTCCATTTTGACGCGCTGGGCACATCCTCTTTGTCATAAAGTAAATGCAATGGGCGCGACCGTCATGGACACAAAATAGCTGCAGCACATACACTAATAAGGACATGTTTAACCAGATAGGAAAGCACTTAATTACAAAAACATTGCATGAAAATGTAGCACCTATTTAAAAATTCTTTCTGCAAAATGGAGCCCTTATTTTCAACGAATTCATCACAAATGGAGCAGTATTGTGTGCTTTTTTCTAACATTGCAACTTTATAAAAACCTACAACATGTTGCACTGGGCACACCTTCTTTGTTCTAATCTACAACTTGATCACTTTCCCGAGACATGATGCCATATACAGCATTTTCAAAACTGTGTAAATTTCTACACTTTCTTCAGTTTCATGATGCCATATATTCATGAGCCCTGTGTGAGGTGCATTTAAAGGCCCTAAACAGAAATACCTTTCACCTGAAACACCACATTTAAACACTGCCACCAAAAACGGCTTTGCTTTGCTTTCCCTATCACATGAGTGGCAAGCAGTTTGAACACTGTAACCCAAAAACGGCCCTGCATTGCTTTTATTTCACCTGAATGACAAGAAGTTATGCACTGCATCCAAAAGCAGCCCAGTGTTGCTTTTACTTCACTTGAATGACAAGAAGTTATGCACTGCATAAAAAAATTGCCTTGTTTTACTTTTAATTCACATGAGGGGCAGGAATTTCGGCACCACAACCAGACACAGCTTTTGAACAGCAGCCGTTGAAACACTGCAAACAAAAAATGGCTTGGTGCTTTCTTTTGTTCATGTCAAATCAGAGAATCGTGTGGAAGGGGGTCTACCCTTCATTATCAATAGACCAACGGAGAATGCAAACTTGCTCAACATGGAGAAAAAAATGGAGAAATTAAAGACTACTGGGACATACAAGACAATATTTCAGACATTAGACCAAATAAAAATGGCTTGCACACGTGTGAAAAAGAAAAATGACTTTAAAAGGCCACAGTGAAAAGATAGCACTGCTCGCACAGAAATGTCAGGGAAATATGCTGTGGGGGGTTGACTAAAGCAATGTACATTATGTTTCCACCCACAAGACTTCAGTCACCTTTGAAGAGGCACAGACTACCGGAAAGAACAGATTGGGCTAAGTCAGGAAACTTCACAATTAAAAGCCTTGCTTGCCACTGGAAGTTACACCTACCAGTGAACCATCCCGCAGTCAAATGTGATGTTGCTGAGAGTGTCATAATTCCCTGCTCTGCCAGACTTGAAGGCGGGGGCTCAGGGATTTCAAAGAAAGCAAGTGTGGCTAAAGCTTGGTTAGGAGGTGTGAGCTCCTTCCTGCTACCAAACACAAACGGACAGCTTCAAAGGGGGTCATAAAAATCTCTGGTCACCGGCTGTGGGGGATGAAGCGCCACACACAGAGAGGGGGACAGATCCTCCCAATTGACATTAAAGGACTGATGTCATTTTTAGGCATCTTTCGCAGCAAAAAGAATGAGAAATAATTTCATTTTATGCTATGTTTTTATGTAATTTCCAGGCGGTTTTAAAGCGATAATGTGCATTTTTACTAGGACATTGGAGACTGAAATGGCCAGTTAGAACAGTTTTTTTGGCTGATCTAACAATGGGACAAATATGATAATTGGTGGAAGGATGGAAAATGAAACTATGAACATGCTTGATAAATTGCAGATTACAAAAAAGGAAAAGGACAAAAATGTGACACCAGGCCATGCTTCATGATACAGAGTTGGTGATTGGCTTACCTAATTCCCTATGACCAATTAAAAACACTCATCCTAAGCATATAGCAGGAGCTAATAGAATTATGAAGTTATGAGACATAACTGTTTTTTGTCAAGAAGTGACCAAGAGAACAAAGAATGGTAATAAATGCAAACAGACAGATTGTGGTCTCCTCCCTTGAACAAATCATGCCAGGGGGCAGAGAGAGGAATGGTAAACTGTCCTATCCAGTGGTAGGGGTAATTACATAGTACTCCCCCTAGATTGTAAAGTTAGTGATGTCATTTGTGCTATATAAGGGGGATTGTACTAAGTCAGAGGGCACACAGAAATCCAGAGAGACAGGGCAGAGAGAAGGTGGCTGCACCTTACCCTCTTTGTTAGTGCAGTGACCAGACCCCTGCCTAGCTGTCTAGAGTGTCCTAAGATCCAGCTGACTGTACAGAATCCCAAACCAAGGCAGAGTGCAGTGACCAGACCCCTTACCTAGCTGTCCAGAATGGCCTGAGATCCAGCTGGCTGTCCAAAATCCTAAACCAAGTGCTTGCTTTGTAAGTAGCATATACCCCAGCCCTAAATTGCATACGCCCTTCATTTTGGTAGCATTGCACCCAATAAATCCCCCATTCAAAACCCCACATTAATAGTGTAATTCAGTGACCCTCCCATAGAAGACTCTGGCCCTCATTACAACCCTGGCGTTAAGGGGTTAACGGTGCCGAAAAAGGTGGCGGCGCCGTTAACCCCTTAACGCCTGATTACGAGGTCCCTTTGAGGGTTGGCGATTTTAACGCCTGCTTTTTGCAGGCATTAAAAACCAACCCGCAAAGGGACCTTGGTGCTTAGCGCCTTCCTCATTCCCATTGAGCCCTATGGGGCAAAAATGGGAATGGGGAAGGGCCATGGCGGCATGGGGAATTACCGCCCCTCCAACCTCGGAATGGGGCGGTAATTCCCCATTCCGCCATGGCGGAGTAGGTAAGTTACCGGCATGGACCATGGTGCTATTAGCACCATGGTCCAACGCCAGAGTTGTAATGAGGATCTCTGTGTTTAGCCTGTGTATGTTAGCATATTCCCTTTGGTAAACCTCTCAGTGTCTGTGTAAATCCTTGGCATATTTTCAGCTAAATAAATAAATTCCCCCATTGAAAATCACGATAAAGAGATGGTGGAAATTTGAAATTAACCACCTTGTCCCTGGTGTCTTTCTTTGATTATTATAGTCATTAAAGCGTTGCCTCAAAGAATTTAACCTCCTTGTAACTGAAAACCGAGTTTGTCCGTGTATTGCGTGCATCACCCAACAAATTTCAAATTGCATCTATCCTATTAAAACCCCAAACCATAGTCCCATTGAGGGCAATCCCTTTTGCCTACAAGTTGATGTGTTATGTGCCTCTGTCCTTGTCAATGAAAACCGATTTTGCTATTCTGCCATTGTAAATTCAGTGTAAAACAAAGTTCTGTTTGCCATTGTATGTTTCCCTTTTGCTTTTGCTTTCTCCCAAAACCGATTTTCCCATTTCATTTCTACTTTGGCCTGGTGTGCTGATTACTATTATCTAAGCTTCCCTATCTCCTCAAGTGTAAGCAACACACATTTCCTTTCATTCTGTGCCCTGGACGTTGTGAGTAATAATCAAAATCCCATTCTACCATTTTGATCCAAAAATGGGTTTTCACTTTATTTGCTGGCTTCCCATCTTGGGGAGGTGGGCGTTGCCCCAAATCCGATACTCTCTTTCTAATCCTACTCCTTGCCACTGCCTTCCCTTCAAAGGAATCAAGTTAGTGATGTTTGGGGGTGGGTGTTGCAGGGGGCAGTGCTAAACCATTGCTGTTATCTCTTTATAAATAGTTATGCCTCTCTGTTGTTGTTAAAGACTGTGTAAATTGCAACAGGATATATTAACCGAATTGTTTTGTAGAGATTAGTTAATTTGTGTTACCACAACATTGGTGGCTATGAAATTGTTTAATGTTCCTTTTTCATTAAATCATAAATTAATAAATATCTCCTTGATACACACCGGCCTGATTCCTGGTCCATTGTGACATGGGGTGCTTGTGGTGGTTGGGTGCGAGACGGGTTGGAGGACTACTCAAAGAAAAAGAACCTGTGGTTTATTAAAAATAAAAAGCTCTTTATTATACGCCACATTCATTGTCGGGAAAGGAGTCCCTGGCTGGAGTGTGTTGTGTAATAAAACCGTGACACCTATAATTAATTTCCATACTGGCTGCGGAGGAACTGGTGTGAAAAGGCAACAAGGTATTAACAATTCTGTACACCCTAAGGGAGTTGATGGCCGTAAGGGCTCCCACAAATGCAACTTGTAAGGTAAGCGCTGCAAATAGCCCATTTAAAACCCCAGAATGAAAGTAATATAGAGAAAAATATATTGCTGTTTTATAAGATTACTGACTTTCAACACAGGGCAGCTGCTGGTGGGTCTCTCTTAAGCTCATGACCACTTTCAAATGAAAAAGTGGAAAAGCCCTGATGTCATAATACGGATTTCTAGCGACTGTGCTTATGTCAACATGCAGCTTCTCACAATCAAGGCCTCTGGGACACATGAGGCACATAATAGAAGCGCACAGTGAAGAATGAAGAGTGCTAGCAGGACTGTGCTTGCACAGTGCATTCCCTCACTGGGAATAGGCAAATGTATTCTGCACGATTCATTCGATCTGTGCTCAAAATGTAATGGAAGGTTTAATGTAATGAACAGACCCTGTGCCCAAGGAACCCTCGGCCAGCACACTACGTGATTACAGCCAGGCACTGAATTGAGCTTTGCAGCTTATCCAAGCTACCCTTGACACATCAATTGGCAAATATGAAAAAAGTAACAAATGTTCCTGCTACAGAGATTTGAGTCATTTTCAACTGTGTGTAGACAGATATTGGGAAGTTCAGAAGAATTTCTGCAGTGATACAGAGCATGGGCACGGAGCTCTGAACAAACAATATCCACAATGAGCTTTGGCAGGCAACTCTGAGAGGCACGGGATTTGTGTGGGTCATGCTGATGCCCTAACACTTGCCCAGACCTCACGGGGCCCAGGGCTGAGAGTGTGTCTTCATATATGGCATAGTGTATTACAATTGTATAATAATGGTATTATAAGTAACTAAGGAGTTTTGTACCATATAGAAAAGAAAGAAGCAGAACAAATGGTTCATACTCTGACAGAGCGCCAAATTGACTCATAACAAAATGGTAAGATATCCCTGTGAATTAAAGTGCTCTCCCCAAACATCAGTATTCAGCTTGCAACACTTGTGTATAGGCAGGTTACAAATGCCATATCATATCATATCAGTGTCACAAAAACTAGATCCCATAGATATAAACCCCGTCCCCTGCACTCTATATTTAGCTTGAATACCATCATGGCTCAGTCTTTCATCCATTCGAGGTCAATGAACTGATTACCATTAAACTCGTAAAGAATAAGACATACGCCTGATTTATAACATAGTTTTTTAATGGGAAAAATGCCATTGACAAATGCTTTGTAAACTGGACCCATATTGTTTACAGTGCTTAGACACAGGAGGAATACAGCCTAAAGCACTATATGAAAACGTTACTTTATTAAAATGTACTTGATGGGGACGTTAATTATTCTATTTAATGACAAAATGGCACTGGACATTCCGCTTTTAAATCCCTCAATCAGTGTCCTCATATTATGGAAACGTTTTGAATGTTTTGTTTTTTCAGTGCAGAATGTATTTGCAAGGGTTTCGGTGTCACCTGTAAATTGTGCTTTTGTTACTTACAAACTCATAATTATTTGTGTGGATTTTTCAGCCAGACTACTGGATACGCTGATTACCGCTAGAGTGGGCACAGCGCTATAGCTATACAGATTTTCATAAATACCACTTGCGATATTTCAGAAACTCTGCATGTAATGTTTAAATATTTTTCAAAAAATGACTTTCCATTCCTGCTGGAAGGATCTGTCTCACTTAGGTCATGGCCAGGCAGCATGTTAACATTAATCAAATGAATAGGCCATTAACACTTGCACTTTCCAATGCACATGGAGGATGCTGCTGTTGCTCACACTATGCTGGTTGGGCCTCAGTCAGCCAGCCCTGCATCCATAAATCGGTAGGTTTTGACACCTAAATCGGCAGGTGGCAGGACTGCTTAAAAAGCAGTAGCCTACCGGTTGGGTTGGCAAGTGTGCTAAAGTACTACATTTATGAGCATTTTAAACTATTTTCAGAATGATGCACGCAGTTGACGCCTTCATGGGTGAGCGCTCATCCACACGTCCCTAGTCTAAAAGGATGACTTTAGAGATCATCCTGGAGTCATCTGATGATCATCGAACTACATTAGAAGTCATTCCCACATCATCAGAAGTCATCAAGCTGTTAAAGTCATCAGCAAATGTCTCAGAATGGTGGGTGATGATTTGGGGATGAGCTTAGGATGACCTGCTGATGATGCCAGCATCATTCCTATTTTAGGAAACTCTTTGTCCCTGATGACTTTAGGATGACTTGCCGATTACTTCAAGAGCATCACCATGATGATTTGGGGATGATTCTGGGATCACCTGCCGATTACTTCAGGAGCATCAACAGGTTGCCCCAGATGATTCTGGGATGACCTGCTGATTACTTGAAGAGCAAAAACATGTTTGTTGATGATGATATGGGGATGATTCTGGGATGACCTACTGATTACTTCAAGAGCATCGCCATGAAACATGTTTGTTCTTGATGATTTGGGGATGGCTTACTGATTACTTCAGAGCATCACAGAGCTTGTAGGTTGATTTGCAGACTAATACTGATTGTCATTCAGCTTTTGTTTAGTTGCACTTGTTCTGAATGATTTTCTAATGCTTTGCTAAGCACATCTTTTTGACTATGATGGCGAAAATGGAAGCCACAGGCCTAAACATAGCATGCACCCCCTGTGTGAGAATTCTTTTTTCATCCCAGTCAAAAGCTGGCACCCAGCACCCTCAAAATCCCCAATGTGGCAAGGGTAAAGCTTGAGACTATGTTCAGCAAAGAATTGAAGCCATTGCCTTAACATAGCATGCACCCCCTGGGTGAGAATCCTTTGCCATCACAGTCAAAAGAAAGCACCCAGCACCCTCAAAAGCCCCAACATGGCAGGGGTAAAGCTGGAGACCATGTTGGGCAAAAATGGAAGCCACAGGCCTAAACATAGCAGGCACCCTCTGTGTGAGAATCCTTTGCCATCACAGTCAAAAGCTGGCACCTATCACCCTCAAAATCCTCAATGTGGCAAGGGTAAAGCTTGAGACTATGGTCGGCAAAAATGGAAGCCACAGGCCTTAACATAGCATGTACCCACAGGGAGAGAATCCTTTGCCATCACAGTCAAAAGCAGGCACCCAGCACCCTCAAAATCCCTAATGTGGCAAGGGTAAAGCTTGAGACTATGTTGGGTGAAAATGGAAACCACAGGCCTTAACATAGCATGCACCTTCCTTTTACTTATTTAGCATTTTATTGGTGCAAATTAAAATCCAACTGCGCTTAACTAATTTCTCCAGTAAATAATACCTAGTCGCTTGCGTTCAGGGTATACCAATTTGCAGCAATACGTAGAAGAAATGGCTAACACCTCGGCCATCCCATCTCCCATCGCGCCACCTGACTCGCTGGACGGTGGCCGCCTGTCTCCTGCCTGCAACCCGGTACAGCTGTACCCCTCCTCTGTGCCCCTCTGTATACCACCCCCAGCTGTATATCTGTTCTTTTCCCTGCCTCTACCTGGAGCAGAAGACAGTGCCCCCCTTCCATACAGGGCACAGAGCCTGAGCCAGCCAACATCTATATGGTTCAGAATGGCCTCATAGACGTGTCAAAGATGGGCGCCAGCTTCATACCCTTGCCTGGCCTCTTGGAGGTCTTCACGCCATGCAGCCTGCTCATTTGCTCTAATATTCATCAAATCCGCAGTCCCGATGGAGCAGGGTGGCAAAGCCAGGCCTATTTGAAAGGGCTGTGTGCAAGGGCCCTGTTGTTCAGGGTATACCAATTTGCAGCAATACGTAGAAGAAATGGCTCACACCTCGTCCATCCCACCTCCCATCGCGCCACTTGACTCGCTGGACGGTGGCCGCCTGTCTCCTGCCTGCCACCCGGTACAGCTGTACCCCTCCTCTGTGCCCCTCTGTATACCACCCCCAGCTGTATATCTGTCCTTTTCTCTGCCTCTACCTGGAGCAGAAGACAGTGCCCCCCTTCCATACAGGGCACAGAGCCTGAGCCAGCCAACATCTAAATGGTTCAGAATGGCCTCATATACGTGTCAAAGATGGGCGCCAGCTTCATACCCTTGCCTGGCCTCTTGGATGTCTCCACACCATGCAGCCTGCTCACTGGCTACAATATTCATCAAATCCGCAGTCATGATGGAGCAGGGTGGTAAAGCCAGGCCTATTTGAAAGGGCTGTGTGCAAGGGTCCTGTCTTTCCCTGTCTACACTGGTTCGCCCTAAGGTAAGAGTGACGGCAGTTGCATACCCCTCTCCCGCCTCTGTGAGAAACACTTAACTTTCTTCCTCGCGTCACTCTGTCCCTCACATACGTCCCCTATATTTTGCTTCTGACCTGCACACCACCAGCATCTTGCGGAACGGAGGCAGTACTCACCTTAGCTCTGCACTTGAGCTCTTTCATCCTCGCGCCTATCCGGACTTAAACTCCATTTTTTTTGCTTAAGCCACCCGTAACGTGAGACGTGGCACGTGGCTTGTAATGTATGTGTTGCTCCTACCAGTTTTTTCTGAATTTCTTAACTAGCCCTGTGTAACTCGAGGCATGGCTCTGTATTGTATGTTCCCCCCGTTTTGAACTTGCATCTATTGCGTTAAGCCAACCCGTAACATGGGGCGTGGCTTGTAATGTGTTTCTCCTACCTGATTGACTAATGTGCTGCTCCTACCGGTTATACCTGCATCTATTGCGTTAAGCCACCTGTAACATGAGGCGTGGCTTGTATTGTGTTTCTCCTACCTGATTGACTGTACCTAACTTTAGTTTACACTAAGCACTTTTGTAACCATGTAAGCCTTCTGTAACAGCGCCCGCCACAATGCTGCAGGGCTGTTTGTGATCTTACTCTACATAAAGCAACCCCCTGCCCCCGACAAATGGCCAAAAGGGGTCACCGGTTTGAATGGAAGATATGGAGGGGAACTGGAAGGCATCATTTAACATTTGTATCCAGTTCTGTCCGGCAACGTCTGTGTTGGTCAGCCATGTTGAGTCAACATAGCCCAAAATCTAGTGGGAGGGATGTGGGGGGGCTGAAGCTCGGTCAGCTCAATGGTGTTGCACCACTGCATGGGCTTGTCTTGTAAAAAATATCTTGCCTGAATAGGCTTGCTAGGCACACGTGCAGAGCATAAACTTGTAGGACAGCTGGAGCAAGGTAGCAAATACATAACAGAATATCGAGAACATGAGAAGATCAAAGACGGACCTTTCTTTACAAATGCTACAGCGAAAGCCATTGACTTTAGCATTTGGAAGAATGCTGAACAGACATGTTTGCACACGAAGCATGAAGTGCCTCTTTTTCTAATGTTGTGTCTCACTTCCCAGTCCCGGGACTCTGCTCTACATCACGCCTTCACTAGACCCTCAAGATGCTGGCAGTCAGGCTGCTGGAATGTGCGCCTTATCCTCTGTAGGTACAGGAAGACAAGAGAGTGTCTTTTCTTTCTTTTGAATTGAAGGCGTGGGCGAGCCCCCGGTGGGGCTCATGGCCGGTCCCTGCTTCTGGCAAGCACTGGGTCACGATGGGGGGATAAGGCCAGAGTCCTAGGTGAGACTCGGGCTGGCCCGAGCTCTGCCTGGATCTCCCAGCTCCAGTATCCCCACCTAATAAAACACTCCTTTTGGCTTACCTTTAAAAATGCCATATCACATTGAGAATACATGTCCAAACTGGATGCACAATGTAGGCTAGTCTTATTGTCAGGCCTGGCTTTAGAGGTATGGGGACCCAATTGAACATGGTGGTTGTGGGACCCTTTGCTTAGAGTGGAAAACAGTCTGAGGCCCCTGTGGTGTGCATACATTATAATGGAGAAAAAGAAATACAGCCATGGGTTAATAGCTGCTGATTTTCCCCAGGCACTTGCACGATCCAACTGCAATGTGCCTGAAGATCCTCCGTCTGTTTTCCCTTGTCGTCTGTCCTTAATTGCACTGGTAAAACTGCAGAATCGCTTCCAGGCCTATGTTACTCACCGGCCGACGAGTAACCAAGGCAAGCGACCAGGATGGTTATACTGGGTGGTTGCTTGAAGAGCTTGAGGTGGGGCCTCCACCTGAGCCTCCTCTCTGTGAGGGTAATAAACTCTTTTTGATAATATGACTCTCTGCTGTACTTAATATCAGACAAAGAGAACGATTACTCAAAAGAGCGGGGAGAACACACCGCCACGGACCCAGCTGAAAGAAAAGACAAATGGTAAGTACTTGGTGACAATAAGGACCACCACAAAAAAACCCTCACAAAAACAGGAAGTACCTGGGTCACCCTCTCCCCTTGTAATTGAAAGGAATAAGTATGGGAATCCCCCTCTAGGTGCAGAAAGGATATTAGACTCTATTCCGATGGGTTCAGTTAAGGTATATTAATAAAGGGTTAAGTATGTCTTACCAGAGTAGGATTGGAGAGAGACTAATTAATCCGAACTATGACACAATGAAGGTACAAAACAATAAACAGGGAAGTTAGTAGAGATGCTATACCCGGGCGTCACAAGGAGCGCACTAGATACAAGTAGGTGTACTTTTAGCAAAGCGTCCCTGTGTGCACTTTCAGCATTGCGTCCCTGCCTGTACTTTTAGAAAAGCGTCCCTGCGTACACTTGAGGATTTAACAGTTCCAAAACAAATGAATGGGGTCAGGATCCACAACAAATGCACTTTGAAATGAGGAAGGGTACAGTTAACAATCGATGTATAAGATGGAGGTATTGCAGCAGGCTACACAAATAACTGTGGTCATGTCTTGGTAGCCTCAAATGTCCAGAAGATAGCAGCAGGAAGAACTCAGCCACAATTGTAAAAAGTAGACTCTGAGAGCTTGGAGCCAGCTGGAAGGGTGAGGCAGACCAGGTGTAGGCGGCGGTTCGGTAGCTCGGCACATAACGAGTGAAAGCCCCGTTCTGGAAGAACAAAGAAAGGCAATCCAGGGACAGGCAGCAAGGTCTGGTACACAGGCGGGCTATAGGCAGTACAGAATCAGGATACAAGCAGATTTTAGACAGGCAATGGAGTCCGGTACACTGGCGGCATGTACACAATGTAAATATCACAATCCAAAAGGCATAACCGTAAAGAAGGCAAAAGTCCGGTTCACGGGTGGGCAGATTTGAGGAATCTCAAGGTAGTCCGTTAATCAGAAAACCGGATCTGGTACACGATAAGGCAAAAGGTAGTCTGTCTGTCCTGGCGTAATGAGGAGGCAAGAGGGGCATTCAGACACTGATGTGTGACAGCCTATTTGCAGTGTCTCAACTGTTAAATGGATTTTACATACTTACTCTGCCTGTGCAG
The DNA here is from genome assembly GCF_040938575.1 of Ambystoma mexicanum. Classification (NCBI taxonomy): domain Eukaryota; kingdom Metazoa; phylum Chordata; class Amphibia; order Caudata; family Ambystomatidae; genus Ambystoma; species Ambystoma mexicanum. The sequence continues at coordinate 819,082,341 of NC_090936.1, read as the reverse complement.
TCTATTTTCATCCTCCTTGAGCACTTTGAAATAGTTTTGGTGTATAGGCATTATATAAATAAACAATGCATGACAATACAATAGATGGCCAGCCAGAAGGAGCTGAAACACTAAATATCCACTGAAAAGCTACAAATCCTTCTTTGTCAGCAATTGGCTGATGTGGAGAAAACTGTGTTAGGCAACGAGGTAATAAGAACACTTTTTTATAGCGCAAGGAAGTGACGGACAGAAGGCCTCCAGCAAACACAGCTTGTAAGGCAAGCGCTGAAAAAGACACATTTAAAGTCCTAGAATGAAAGTAATATAGAAAGGAATATATTTATGTGTTATAAGACTGCTGACTAGCAACATGGGGGCAGTTGCTGGGGGCCCCACTGACCGTTACCAGAGCATAGTAATCAAGACCAGTTGGACTAAGGAAGGACCAAAAGCCAATGATGTGAAAATACTAATAGTCAGACAAATAAAATACATTTTAAATAAATAATGTTTTATTGTGTATGTGTTTTCTCTATGTTTATGCTAGTGTGCTGTTTCTTACTTTTGATACCTAGCCACACCGTTTACGGTCTGTGCTTGCTTTTTTGGATTATTTTGATGAGAGTCAGCTTGTTTAGGGCTTTTTTTTAAGGAGGTGCAGCTTGTTTTTTGCTTCCAGCCTGGAGTGGAAACACTGGGAAGCAGCAGCAATGGCCGATGAGATTCCTGCCTGCGCCGGAGAAACGAAAAGCAGACACCACTCACAGCAGCTAAGGTAAGGATCCGAAATGATGCATGCTTTTCAGGCTTTCTCTCCGTGTCTCTCTGGACGCATAAAAGCCTTATCTTGATTACGATCGAGGCAGGCCTTTGTTGTGCTTTCAGGCGCCATGATTTACAGAGCAGCACTTGAGGGCGAGGCATGCAGCCGATGTTGGATGTGAAACGGCTCATCTCCTCGATTCCTCTAGTCACACACGTTTTATTATACCTCGCAATAATGCAAGTGCGTTATTCCACCGGCTCTGTGCGACTGGAGATTGCAACAGCTGATCCCACACACACATTGCAGATCCACTTGCCGCGCTTGCAAACGTTTAATCATCCAGAAAGTACGGTTGCGCCTTTTCACCTTATACAATTCGGGGTTCCTGGTCTTGCAGTTTGTTTGATGACCGCATCAGGTACATTAGCCTAAAACAAAACGTTTCGTGGAAATAGTTGCGGGTGCATGTGATGTGGGTCATGGGGTTAAAATGTGTGGTATTGCCGTAAAGCGAGTCTGTTGAGTGTGTGTGTGTGGGGGGAGGAGCATTGCTACAGTTGAACTCTACCTTTTTTTTCTTTTTATTGTGTCTTTCCTGTAAAGACGGCAGCAAGCTTCTTGGTACATACACAAGGCATCCCCTTTGCGAGAAGGAGCCTGTGCATTTCTTCTTTCTTTTCTTAGACACAAACACCCGGCCCTCCCAATGTCATTCGTTTTCCTCGCATGCAAACAAGGAACAGCATTTCAATAGCAATAGTATGACATTAGAATATTAAAACGTGTCCATAAGGTCCCAGACCCAGAGAGTTTGATTTGTACGAGTGTATATATAAATAGAAATACAAACCCCATCTGGTATAAGTGTCTGGGTGGAGGAGGAAAATACGCGTTTTAAGAGGGTCAGATGTCTTGGCTTGCCTCCCTCTTGGAAGTCTGACGAGTGACGTGATAGACCAGGGCAACACAGTGTAGTAGATAATATCGAGGGGTGAGGGGATTCGAGAGGCGATATTTGCCGTTCTTCCTTCGTGGGAATGCTGGGAAAAGGCCACTTGTAGATGGCAAGAAACCAATCCTGGGCGGCACACGGTCCATCATTATTTTCAGAAAGTAATAATCCCATTGATTGCCAACGCGCGTCCATTCAGACTTACGGCGGCGAAGCATCATTCACCCTCCTGAGCACCAACTCTGCTGACAGCTGCTATATGTCTGCAAAGACATGCATAATCTTTGACAGAGGTAGCAGGTGAACACGTTTTATTTTTCCTACTTCTAGCGCTTCATGAAGGATTCCATCTGCTTTTCAGCGCTATAATGAACGATGTAATTACTACCAAAACGCATCAGCAAACTGCGATTAGATCCAGAGTGGTGGGTAGATGAATTCAGTCTTCACTCTTAGCCAAAAAATACCTGGATACACCACCCTCAGTGCACGTTGCTGCCTCACTCTTTACTGCTGAATGGTCTGCACTGTACCTTGAACAGGGTGATCTACTAAGGGGGGTGGAGGGGCACATCTGTCCAGTGAAAGAAACACGAATTATACAAAACGGCACACAAAAAACCAATCTAAGCGGAACAGAGCCTTCCGTTGTTTAATATTGGTTGTCATGTGGCAGAAATGTGTTTTGCTTTCTACTCAGTGTCAACTCAGTAGATCTGTGTGTGACAGTCTTAATGCTCATGTGCTTTGATCTACCATATGGATAATTCCAGGGCCAATATGCATGCATTAAATAGCTTTAGAGCTGGAGCAAAGATTACGTTGTCTGTTAAACCCAGCACTTGATGTTTTCGCAAATTGACAAAACTTGGCTTGTCCTAGTGAAATTGCCAGTGCTACATGTTTGCCATCTGCTATAGATGGATGTCACATGACCACTCTTTTATCAACCACTGAATGTAATGCTCTTGTAACCTCCTAATTTAGGTGGTGACTATTGCCATTTGAAAAGCATCAGCCCCCTCTGGGCCGAGGCAGCACTATTCGCTCTCACATGCCTGTTTTTCATCCAATACTTTAATACAATGAAGCCAAAATACCAAAGCACAGTGATTGGTAAAATACCACCCGCAATGGGAGTGATCGAGTAGCAGGTGCGTGATTGGGAGAGGTTTTGAAGGTGGGAGTTTGTGTAGAAGATATTGTGTGTGCATTGTTGGACGATATTGTATGCATGGGGTGTAAGAAGGGTAGGGGCAGAATGGGAGGTAGTTGGGGGAAGAAGAGGGGTGGGGCAGTTGGGGTAGAAGGGAATTTGGCCACTGGTCACAGCATTCCCTATTCAACTCACAACCTGTCTCAATACAAACAAGCTGAAGCGGCAAGCTTGCTGCACCAGTTCTAAATCGAATGGCTGAAGGCAGACCTGTTTGAGACATTTTTATTACACCAGTAGTGGGTTTAAAACTCCAATGAAGTCATTAACTCTCAGAAGACTGCTTTGAAAAAACACTGGCAGGCCCGTGTGTGGTGCAATGTGTGCCTGCAGGGCTCATTGACCCTGGGGGGGTTGGCCCCATGTCAGAGGTGAATACTAGCATTTTGTAAGCATGGTGCTCAACACATTTCAAAAACCAGATAAAATGAAACCATTTGTGTCAAACTAGGAGCCATCATAGGTAGTGAGTTTTATTTTTTTGCTGACTTTGATTGCCCATTAAGTGGCATTTGTTGCTTTTGGAATGTGTAATATTAATGTTTGTGCTATTATTTCAGTGTACTGGGATGGAATGAATTTACATCAGAATCTGCCCTGCGAACACTGCCTGGAACTGGCTCTTTGGTGGAAAAAAAGGGGGACTGGAACCACCAAGTCGCTGATCCCAGTCCTGGTCCGGCAACAGCATCACAAGTAAGCACCCCTTGAGTATAAAAGCAAGTTGGTTGACGTCCCTATTCAAATAAATGCTTTTTCTCAGTCAATATGCAAGTTCCTCTTCCCCAGGCATTTCTATGAGGACATCTTGGGGTTGATACCCATGTATAATTTGCAATAGACTATAGGCCTAAACCTATTGTGCTTACAAAGCTGTTTCACCAAAGCACGATACAATGTGAATGAATGACCAGTTAGGAACTAGAAAAGCAATAAGGAAACGAGATAAACAGACCATCAAGCGAGAATGTACTTGTGGATGTGGTTTTATTAAATATTGAAATCTGAACAATTTCTTTGATATAGATTTTTAAGTTTTGAGAAATCTAATAATTTTTCATTTCTTATATGCACAGAGGAAAATTGTTGTTACAGACTTCATGGTGAGCAACGTGAAACCAGGGGAGATTGTGATAAAGGCAAAAAGACAGACGAGCAGCTCGGCACGCTACCTGCTGAATTTTGAATGTAGCAAAATGGCTGAAAAGGGAAGATTAACATTGGATTGTCGAAGGTACATAAATGCCATTCAGAACATAAATGATTAGTATATTTATTTGCAGATTGTACAGTGCAAATTGTCTACTGTGCTTCCTTTCATCCATGCATCCCTGTGCCAGGCACATATTCAGCAAAGTTATGCTTGTTGATCAGTTGAGCACCTCCTTTCAAGCTAGTTATAAAAGCAAGCACATAGTTAAATTCCCATAGGTAGTTAAATATTCACATAGGTAGTTAAATTCCCATAGGTATTTCCCATAGGTATACGTGATCAACATTAGTTGGCCTGGGAGCCAAATGTAGCTCCAGGTAGGCATTGCTTGTATGGCTCCTTTACCAATGCACTGTACATGGGGAAACGTGACATTGGTCATTTCTTCACAATATACCAATTATGCAAATAAATGGGAAACAACTACGGAATTACCATACTTTGATCAGATTGACAGCTTTGAGAAATGTAGTAATTTTTCATCTTTTGTGTACACAGAGAAAAATACCCCTTGTGACAGATGGGACATGCAGGTTTGCAGATGTGTTAGTGAACCCAGTGAAGTTGAGGGAGATCGTGGTAACTCCCAGAAAATCACAGACTGGCAACCCAGCACGTTACCTACAGAATAAGCTGCTGGATCTTTTGTTCACAAAAGAAGAACTGATGGCAGCAAAGGGGAGGTCAACACTGGAGCAACTTGGCCCGCTACCTGCTGAAATAACAGCTGGACCCTGAACGTAGCAAATGGCAGAAAAGGGAAGATTAATATTGGATTGTCATCGACAAGAAGCTAAAAAAGGTACATAAATGCCATTCAGAACACTCATGTTAAATATATTTATTTGAAGCTTGTAGAGTGCTAATTGTCTACTGCGCTTCCTTTCATCCAGGCATCTCTGTGCCAGGCACTTCTTCAGCGAAGTTATGTTTGTTAAACACCTCCTTTCAAGATCTACCGGTTGGTAAAATGTCCTTTTCCAGCTCTTTTCAAACAATTTCTACAGAATTATTCCTTTTTGCCTTTCAGAATGTATCCATTAAAGCAACAGAAATGGGCCTTGCAGAACACTCTGCTGTTGAATACCGAAAAGCACTGCCGAGCACAATTGGGATCTACTGTCTGAAGCAGAAGGCACCTGACTTGTCTTTTTCTACGCAAGTCTAGTCACTATTTACAGAGTGCAAAATTCATCTTATTTTTTAAAACATTTAGTTATTGTATTATAAAATGCTACCTGGGCTGGTTCAGGGGAACTCTATTGCTGCCTGTACTTGTCTGGGGCCCCCAACCCTCTTGCTCCCTGCGTTGTGGCTGGGTCCCTGCCACCCCTTGCTACCTTGCATGGTTTTGTGCCCTCCCCTCTCTGACTCTTTTGCTCCGTGGGCCGGTATCCCGTCCCCTTTGCGTCCTGGGCTGGGTCTGCGTCGTCCCTCTCCTCTGCTCCCAAGGCTAATCAAGGGCCGCCCCAACATTTGCTTGATCCCTGGGATGGGTCTGCATCACCCTCTCGTTTAATCTCTGGATTGTGTCCACACCTCCGTTTTCCTCCCTGGGATGGGACGTGCCCCCCAGCTCCCTGGTCTGTGCTTGTGCCCCCCTCCCTTGCTCCATGGGCTGGTTCTGGGTCACCATCTGACTCCCCTGATCCCTGGACTCACCCTAGGTCCACATCAGAATCCCTCGCTCCCCAGCTTGCTCTGGTTCCCCATTTGACACACTAGCTTGTTCTGGGTCCCTAACAAACTTCCTTACTTGTTGGGCTGTGTCTGGGTACCCATCTGGCTCCCTGCACTGGTTCCGGGTCCCTTCTTCGCCCTTGCTCCCTGGGCTTGCCCTGGGTCTCAATTTGACTCATTGGCTGGTTCTGGCTCCCCGCCTAACTTCCTTGAAAGCTGTGCTGAGTCTGGGTACCTGCTTCACAATTGCTCTGTGAGCTTGGTCCGTACCTGACATCTTGCTTACTGGGTTTATCCGGGTTTGACTCCCTGGCTGGTATTATTTTTTTTAAATCCATGCATGTGCACTAATTGTAAAGTACCCAGTTCTGGGATTGCTACAGTCATGCTTGTGTATATGTGCCCATTTTCAGGTTGAACCTCATTGTGCCTCTTTTAATAAATGCAATTGAATAAAAAGCAGGTGTTAGTAATTTAAAAAAAAAAAAAATAATATCCCATTAGCCTTCTTCGACTGTCATATCATTTTACCCAAATGACGACTAAGACCCAATGAGTGTAATGCCTGCAGGAGGGTTTCTTTTCAGGGTTAGAGTTAACATCGCTTTGGGATTTTTATAGGATTGTCTTGAGTTTGCATTGCTTTTGGATTTTTATAGGATTTTTGTGGGATTGCATTGCTTCTACCAGGAAGGACTTCTAATTAACATATTTCGGGTGCATTAAACCAAAAGGAAGCCATTGCTTGGGTTTATTTGAGGATTGCGTATTTTAATGCAGCGCTTTGTAATTGTGGGAGTTTTCTGGGTGTGAGGACATATTAGCTAGAGGTGAGAAATGAAATGAGGGAGTTTACAGATTGGTTTGTGACATGGGGGGGATTTGTAGATTTGTACACTAAATCAGCGAACTTAGTTAATGACTTGGGTGCTATAGCATAGAAGTCAAAGAGGGAAAGTGACGGCTGCAAAATTCCCTAAGAGTTTTTCCAGTACACTATACGTAAGTCTAAGTAGTGTCCTTTTAAAATAATGCCACCAGTCTTACTCAAAAGGGATACATCCTGGGGTAATCCAACCCCTTTTCCTAAATCTTTTGGAAGCATCTTGAAATCATTTAAACTCATCCCGGAGTGGTCTGCAATAATCATTCACAATTCAAAACCCATCCTAAAGTTATCATGGAACCATCCTGGAGTAATCCCCACCCATCCTGAAGTTGTCATGAAGTCATCCTGGAGTTTTCATGGAGTCATTCTAGAGTAATCCAAAATCATCCAGGAGTAATCCCAACTCATCCTGAAGTTGTCATGGAGTCATCCTAGAGTAATCCAAAGTCATCCTGGAGTAATCCCCACCCATCCTGAAGTTGTCATGAAGTCATCCTGAAGTCATCCTAGAGTAATCTGAAGTCATCCTGAAGTTGTTATGGAGTCATCCTGAAGTTGTCATGGAGTCATCCTAGAGTAATCCAAGATCATCACTGGAAGTAATCCGAACTCATCCTGGAGTAGTTTCTGTAATGACTCTAGAGTCATCATCTCATTACATATTCTGGCCTGTGGGAATACTTCGGATGATCTTCCTGAACTATCCATGGATGACTCTAAAATGGAGTCATCGGATGACTCCAGAATGATTCCAGGATGATCTTCTTTTTTGACTAGAGGTAGGCCACAAACAATTTGGCGTGGCAACCACCCTTCAAAAGCACATATTGTAATCAAAGGAGTGTCTGGGCACCTGCAACGCCAAATCCCCATAATTTAGAACAACGTTCGAAACGTTAAAAAATAAACCAATGCAGCGATTGCCTCTGCCATACGCACCCAAAAAGAAATCCCCTCCAGCGCTGCGACGGCCTAATGCACCCAAACATGTCGCTTCTTTATGTATACAAGAACCTTGGTCAAACCCAGGTGGCGTGCAACCTCCCTGGTCACATGTATGCTAGCAGAGGCCGTACAAACAACAAAAAACCAACACGATCACATTCCCCTTTGCTACGTGCTTTTCTTAGACCTTGTAAGCCTTTTCTTAGTGTAAACGCGTGTGCGTGAGGCTTCGATTAGGCTGGTGGGGGATGGCTAGACCCTCTGTTTACTTGTGTGCATCTCATCACTTCAGCACAGCACGCTGCCTACTTTCCCTCTATAAAATAATCACACGTTTTCACAAGAAATCAGTACATCCCAGTTTAGATCCAGATATAAGAAGGACACTCTTTCAGGCTCAGCAGGGAGCCCAGGCAATAATGAGAAGGTGGAGCGAGCTGTTTCCAGAAATCATCATCCTTGTATGTGTTGGAGCATTCCACAGATTCGATTTGGCGGTTTTGGTTACTGCGCTGCTTGGGAAACACATGTAAATATTGCAAACATGACAAAAGCCGCAGGACAAACACGGCTGCCTGCCCTTGCCCTCATAAAGAACACAAGGGAGCACATTTAAACATTGCAAACATGCCGAAACCCGAAGAACACTGCGGCAGACAAAAATGAAACAGTTCGACACAAAATACCATACAACCGCAGAGAACATCATGGTCCTCATATACGACTTTCGTTAAATATTGCAAGCATTCCACAAAACACAGAGGACACTCACGGCCGCAAGCCCTTGTCCCCACTAGCACCGAAAATATTATGCTACAGTGATACCCTCACCGGCACATCAGCAAGCCAATGGTGCTGCAACCGTCCAGAGATCAACTGCTAATCTGTCCCTGTGAAAACCAACCCCGAGACACATGTACTTCCATAAACAAAGGGCCCACGAGGCCCGGCAGCCCTTCTGGCCAAACAAAAATGCAATCAAAAATAAGGATTAATACCTGCTGCCTGTCTCACTAGATGCATTAATATGGGATAGTGGTACAAATCAAGTTGGTCCTGCATGCATAAACAGCCAAACCCTCACATTAATAATGTAATCGCTTTAGAAATACAGATTACCGTGTCACGGTGGCCCACACAACATGAAACAGTTCAACATAATGTGCCATAAAACTGCAGCGAACATCATAGTCCTCAAACGTGACTTCTGCAAACACATTTAAATATTGCAAACATGCCAAAACCCGGAGAACAAACACGGCTGCAAGCTAGGGTGACCAGATTTATCGCACAAAAACCCTGGACGGGCCATAGACATAAGAGTAGGACTAACATAAATAAAGATAAATATATAGTCCTACTTCTATGTTGCTGGCCTGTTGTGGGGGCGGGGGCAGGGGCACAGTGGGGGTGTGCTCTCATGCACACCCCTCTTATTGAAGGAAAGTGGACAGGAGGGGAAGGGAGAGGAAATGGGGGCGTGAAATGCTTTTCACGCACCCAATCGCTCATTTAGGGTTGCGCCGGGAACCGATTTTGGGATTTCGAAATCGGGTCCCAGCAAAACCAGGGACCTTGGGCACCTACCCAGACAGGGTTTGCAAAATGAAAAAAATCCCAGGACCCCGGGACAGATGGCAATTTCCCCGGACTGTGCCGGCAAAACCGCGACGTCTGGTCACACTACTGCAAGCCCTTGCCCCCACAACGGAGGGCAAAGCAAAACGTCCGATGACTAGGGCCTGCATATATGCAACCTGCCCCTTTAATCTTATACTTACGCAAGAACTTCCTCCGGGTCTTCCTCCTGTTCGTTACTCTACAAATGGTCTTCAAGCGGCAGGGGCTGCAGGAAAAATTGATGAACCCTACGCAGCCCCCTCCTTATGAGCATTCCCCCAGGCCCAAGACTGGATGTGTCAGACCCGGCACAGTCCACTTCCGCCTACAGGTGGGAGGAGGATGTGAGGTGTTGGCTGACCCCTGGAGGGGTGGCCAGAAGGTCCGCCTGCTATGTAGGCAGTCCCTCTAGTGCCCCCTCCGGGGGCAGGCCAGCCTCTTTCATTCAAACAGGCCTTGCCGATGTGAATAGGTAGTGAATTTTTCAAACAATGGAAGTATCCTTGAGGCGGCTACCCAGATTGAAGAAGAAGGGGTTTCAACATCAATCTCCCCTTTACAGTCAAATGTTCTGCTTGTGGTGACAGAATTATGCCAGGGAGAATTTCAAGCTAATTTGGAGGTGATTCCATCAATATTAACAGAACAACTGTCACTGAGTTCTAGTTTATCCTTAGGGCCAGATATGAGCCACGGCCTGAATGGAACATTACGAAAGATGGATGAGCGAGTAAAACTCACAGCCCCCTCTATCTGAGCCTTAACTTTAGTGCTGAGTTCATTTGTCAGACTATACAAAAACATAAAGGTAAAATTAAGTGTCAAAACATTACAACTAAGAGAGAATAAGATCGGTCAATGCATGTTAAATAAATCTATGGCTAAAAAAGAGAAGGATGACAATAAGAAAGAAAACCAAAAGGAAAGGCAAATAGCAAAAGAGGAAATGGAGAATACATTTGATACACCGGATATCTCCATTAAAGAGGTACAATTAGAGTCACCTACAAACTCTTCTATAATAATTCATGAGGTAATACTATCAATTGAGGATAGCTCAGAAGTAACGCTTGGATCTGTTAGATTAGTTTCAGTCCAGGTACAAGCAAGGGAACAAAGGGAACCACAAGCCTCAAAAGAACAAACACCTGAGGTAAGAGTGATGGTTCTACCGCTCCAAGAAAAAAAAAAAACATACTGAAAAACTTGCAAATTCGGCTCCTCAAAATGATTCATTTAGAAAGGCGAACAAACAAAACTAAACATGAAAGGAAGAACTTAAGGAAAAATCCAAGGATTCCTGAGGAACTTGCATCTTCGAGTATACCCATCCGAGATTGTTAGGCAGAATTATATGCAGTACCCTTTGGGAACACCACACACAATTAGGACTACAAGGAACAGTACAAATTCACCTTTGGTACAACCCTGTACTACACAGTAAAGTGGTAGCCATGGCTGAGCAGCCAGACTTATCTCAAGAGTATAGTGAGCAATATCAATAGTCACACAAAGGACTAAAAAAGAAAAAAAGGATTCAAACAAACACTGACTCAAGGTTTCTGAGTAAAATAATATACAGTTACTTACACATCAGTTATTAAACATTTCAGTATTATCAAGTAGTTGAAAAATCACGATCTTAATACACTTCACCACACCCAATAGATTCTGAACAAGTTAGGCTCAAAATGAAGTGTGAGCAAAATGGCACTCCAGTAATTTAAAAGGGAAGGAAAGGCAAAGCTAGACAAAAATTGAGCAGCACCAACAAGTAAGTAAGCAGGGCAATCTAGAAAAAGGAACTACAGTGAGGAAATCAAATCAAGGGGCCAGGCCCAAAGTCAATGGACCAAGGTCTTTGCAGAGGATCACACATTTCAGAGGAGTTTGCTGTTAAGTCTTTGCCAAGAGTTCAGAACAAAGTTGGTCGGACGAAAAGTTACTTTAAAGAATAAAGAAGGACAAGCCCTCGGATTGGCGAAAGATTTCACACACTTTCACCGTGGCTGGACGAACAACCGGGTTAGCACAGTACCTTTAGAGCAGAAGAATGCTGTAGCTGAGCAGACGTTCCTGGCTGGTCCTGCAGGCTCACGGTTTCTGAAGCGACTGTCGGACTAACAAGAAGGAGGAAGACTGGAGGGTCCTGCACTGCCCAGGGAAGAAACCAGCAGCGGAGCAAAGCGACAAATAAAAGGTGTGCTCCTTAAAACCCAAGCAGGGTCCGATCCTCCTGTAGCTGTGCACAGCAAATTTGACCATAGGAGGGAGGCCTGGCTTGCAGTTTGGTGAACTGGTTGTTCCCACCAGCTCGAGGGGAGAAGATTCCTTGCAGATCTACCCTTTCAGCGAAGTTTGGAAATTCGAACATGCAGCAGGGCTTTACCGGGAGGTTCAGTCATGGTAGAGGTCCTCTTCTATCAGCTGGCGGGACAGTCACCTAGCAAATCAAACAGGAGTGTGACTTGGGTTACCAAGGGAACCCATGGCAGGGGTCCTAAAACCCCTCCCTCACATCCTGCCTACCCAGACTTTCAGGCGCCTAAGGAGGGCTTCTGTGCAGAAGCCCGCCAAAGGTCGGCGAACAAAGGGAGAGAAAGACCTTGACAAAAAGAAATGGTGACTAAACCCAACTGGAACTGTATAGAAACATATATGGTCTAGCAGGTTTAAGTTCAAGGCTACTAAAATAGCCTAAAACAATACCAAGGCTATATAATAAAACCACAGTACGAACAATAGGGTAGATACTACTGCCACCAGCCAAGTCCTAATGAAAAGGGAACAAAACAATGTTCCATGAGAGACAGACAAAAAGGGATAACTATTAACCCTTTCCAGTACTCTTTGAAAGATAGTTTGTACTGGGACTGTGGTTTTACAAAGACTAATAAAGTCAATGGCAACTTTACATGTTCTGGGAAACAGTAGTCAGTCCCAGAAAATGGAGTCCGAGTTGGGAAGTCTAAAAAGACAACCCTGTGTTACTGCACTGAAGGTGCTGTGTAACACACAGTAAACAGATGATGCCTTTGGAGTAGATGAGGCTCCACAGTCTATGAACACAAAATTGTTAAACGCACACATCAAAACACATGTAAGAGTGTGAAAAATGGCTCACACTCTTACCAGGTGAAAAAAAAAAAATCCTAGAAATCCAGCAAAGCTGCTGAGAGACTCAGTAGGTAGGGGAAATCAGCCATTTTGGAGAATTCTCCCTAGCAAAGACCATGAAGCAATCCCAGTCCCAGGTGGATTTGGAGTTGAGGACATTAGATTATCAAAAGGATGTAGGTGAAAATCAGAACTTAAATTCAGTAAAAAAGGGGTGGGAGCACACAAACTCAAGAGGTCAACAAAAGTGTAAACACCATGTAGGTGTGCAGTGCGACAACCAGTCAACCAATGGAATGGACTCCTCACCCTGATGGAAACAATGCTCAATCAAATAATAAAGCCAAAGTAAGGAAGAGCATAACAAAGGATGTTGAACAACAAACAGATAAAACCAGGGGGAGGGAGTTCTAGTGATGCAAATCCCAACTATAAGGGAGTACCTGAAAGATGATCTGAACCACTCATACAACTAAAGGGAAAACCAATCAAAGATTGTCAGGGTGATGTCCACAACGATCAGAAGCAAGTTCCTCCAAGAAAGGAACCAATATTTTATTGGGGGAGAAAGAGCCAGAAAATGACTCCTGTAATAAATACAACAATGACAGCCCAATCACAAACAGAGGGCTCAAATTCAGAAAGACATATAAATATGGAGCACAAAGGAGAGATCAAATCCCGCCATCCATTAACAGTTATTGGAAAATCACAGATGCTGAGAATAACACCATCATGCTCAACAAGAAAGATGGACGTCTGTTTAAGAGACCCAAAACTAACAGAGAAGAGCACCCCAATGTTTGTATTTCCGAGAGTATGGATAGAGCAAGCATTAACATACGAACGACCATTGGTGCTCAATAGAAGAGATAAACTGCATATTACAACATAGATCCGTGATCTCTACCTGCTTTCAACTTATGATATTTACTACATACACTTTCCTTATGAAGAATGGACACATATTTTAGAAGTTGGCCTAAAGTCAAGAATGGGATTCAACACTTTAATTGGCAGAAGGGGAACAGTTACAGAAACTGGATTATGGTATTACCAGTCATATACCTGATAAAAAAGAAGCTCCAATGTGAAAATAGGAATGATGGGTGGGGACTATTTGAACCTTCAAAAACTGCCTTATTATTGGGAAATAAGGATGTGATCATGAGAGGAAATGGGAGAGCGAGATAATTCAAACACATGCGCAGTTGGACTCTAAAAGTAAAGTGTGGCTCCTGCTCCACCAGATCTTAACCCAAGTCTTTCAGAAGTGGGTGGAAATAATTTGGCACCCTAGCTGAACAATGTGTATCTTTACTAAGTTGGAACACAAAGGGTTTCAGGATTTTCACAAATAATATTTCTAAGACCTTAATATTTGGCAGCGTTGACCTAATTATACTGCAGGAAACTTGGCTGATGACGGGATTCAAAATAGATGGCTTATTTAACCTTGATCAGAAGGTCCCCCATATTCAAGGAGGCCGACCGTCTGGGGGATTAATAATTGCTCCCCGAAATTCAGTAATTAAGAAATGGGAAATAACACCTTCCAATTGCCAAGGTATTTTAGCAGCAAGTGTGCATATTCTTATGGAAAAGGAATTGAAGAGTTTCACATTAGTGAATCTTTACTGGAACCCTCTGTGTTCAAACGTGAAGGTTTTCTGGGAGAGTGTGTCTACTATACTGCTTAATGATTTGTCACAGCAGGATACAATAGACCCGGTGATAGCTGGGGATCTAAATTCATACTGTCTCATTGCCCTTCTACCATAAACTAAATCTGCTGTATTTGAGAATGGGTCAGAATGGCTGATATACCTTGAGGAGTGGGATCTTTCTCCGGCTAATGGAAGCATTATGGGAGATCTTCAATTAGCTCCATCATGGAAAGGTGATCCTCTAGCTCCATTATTGACTATCTTGACCTTTCGAGAGACATGTTTGATCGCTTTAAAGGTATGGAAATTAAAAAGACAGGTGACAGCGACCATAAGTTGTTAACTGCCAAATTATCTTTGGCAGTGGAGAGGTCTGAGGTTCATGGCCACAACATACTGATGATAAATCAGGGAAGCAATAGAATTTCAAAGTTCAAAGGGGTAGTCCAGGCTTACTAAAAGATGAACTGACACTATAGCTGCCATGACAGAACATCAATTGGCTAAAGCAGGCTCCCCATTTAATTTCTTACATTTTATATGGGAACAAGATTCCCCACTGCATACTGGTGCAAAATCAACTGCGAAACACAGACATGGACAACTTACATTAACAGACTATCAATAGGATAAAAGGAAACTCAGCTCAGAATATAAGAACTGCTGCAGGGCACATCGCTGCCTCCAGACTCAAAGAGAGGGAGAACTGATTTTGGGGGTATTGCCCTAAAAAAGCTAGCAACACTTATGAACACTGGTTAACCAGGATCTGGGGCGGCAGAGTTCACTTCAGAGTAATTTAGTAACTGAAGGAACTTTGAGAGATCATTTCGTAGAACTTCATAAGAAACCTGCTGGGAAATTTAGGACATAGAATGAAAATGTACCCTAGAGGCTACATTTGACAAACAATGGCATAGCCTCACTGATTACTAAGTTTCTTTCATCAAGAGCAGCAGGGCCAAACAGTCTTACCAACTCCATTTTTTTAAAATCAGAAATTACTCTGTGGTCTGAAATATTGCTGGCCATCTTTAATAATGTGATCCAAAATAGGCAATTCCCTGCTTCATGGAAGACCAGTATAATTATACCCATTTATAAGAAGGGTGACCAGGCAGATCCTATCAACTATCACCCTTCTAGCTAGGTGTTCACAGGAGCGGACCTCCGAGAGTTAGAACTGTGGGCAAGCAATAGGGAAATCCAGAATAAAGCAAAAATAGGATTCAGAAAAGGCATGTCAACATCCTTAAATGTTCTCATTGTTAACATAATGCAAGGTAACACTTGGACAAGGAATAATCCACCCCTTTATCGAGCCTTGGTAGATCGATCAAAGGCATTCAATACCATCAACAGAGAGTGCCTTTGAGTCGACGCTCAGATGATGGAGATTGCATCCAAGTCTATTATCAATCATTGTACATCTCCATGAAAATACACGGGTACAAATAAGGTTGGATGGACAGCGTCATGTAATTGATTTGATTTGTACAGAAAGAGGTGTGAGGCAGGGGTGCATTCTTGCCCCCTGCTGCTTCAACCTATATTTGGCAGACCTTGATGAGGCACTGTGCCCATCTGCCTTTGTTAGCCCCAAGTTCGATAAACAGTCAGCTGGATTGCCAATGCGGATGATATTGTGTTGTTTGACTACACTCTGGTAGGTCTCCAACAACTGTTAAATGCATTGAGGGACTACTCTGTGGAGAATGTTTTATTAATCAACCCTTTCAAATAAAATATCATTCACTTTAGTAGATCTTTACAAATCTGTGTAGGCCTTAAGTGGTCCCTTATTGACCAGGAGGCTATGTTGACAAAAAAGTCTCATAAGTGGGCTTCAAAATTACATCAGCCTCAAATGCCTCTTATCTGGTGGTTAACTCAAGGGAAAAATGTGATCAATTTATCTGGAAAATGAAAAAAACTATTAGGCAAATACTGTTGATTCTCCATTGTCCCAATAATCAACTACTATAAGAAGAAAATCATTACAACATGGATATATTGATTGGTTGTATTGACACAAGTATGGGATTCCGACTGGGTTTGATTGAAGGGAAGGTTGTAGAAAGAAAATGTAAGCCTCCCCATATCCCTCCAGATGGCAAGTTTACGATACAAAATTGGCCTAAATTCAGTAAGGGCTAGCTTAGATTGGAAGCTGGTGTCTTTGTACACAGCAATAATAATACCCCACAAAAATCCTTATACGAGGATGTGAGAAATGTGCTATAGGAGGGGGAAAAGCCATACGTTAAGAAAACTGCAGGGTGTGGTGTTCTCAATTCCAAAAATGTTTTCTCATACAGTGGAAGATTTTGATCGAAAATCCAATGGGGGTGAAATTAGCCATTATAAGAAAAGATTGGATTAATACTATATATTTGATATGAAGTTAA
This sequence comes from Ambystoma mexicanum, assembly GCF_040938575.1. Taxonomy (NCBI): domain Eukaryota; kingdom Metazoa; phylum Chordata; class Amphibia; order Caudata; family Ambystomatidae; genus Ambystoma; species Ambystoma mexicanum. The sequence goes on along the minus strand of NC_090936.1, from coordinate 819,065,886 downwards.
AAAAATACATAATTTGCATTCTAGCTCTCTCCCAGCATACTTAAGATGCTTTCCGAACCCCCACTGTTGTAAATAATTCTTTAGATTTCGCCTAAACTTATTAGCCACAGGAAAAGTCCTGGAAGCGTGTGCCAAAGGACAGACAGTGGAGGGTCATTGCTTATTTTGCAGGGATTCATTAAAGCAAACGCTAAAACATATTTTAATTGCATGCCCATCATTGCAAGAACAGTGAGTACTCTATCTAAAGCGCTTTGTGAACAACGATGGGTGGCTGAATATCGAAGATATCTGGGAGCATTTATCCTCTGGTCACGAAACATTTCTAAACCTGGGAGTTTTGAGAATGTCTTCGTTATTTTTTTTACATCACAATTGTGACAAGGAAAAGGAACATTGTCACTGGAATTAATGAGTTTAATGTTTCAAACTCTGGGATTGTTTACGTAAATGTATAGTTTTTATGTTTCTCTAAATTGTTTTATTATGTGTATGTGTAACACGTTCTATATTTGTACCACATTATTAATAACGTGAAGAAAAAAAAAATTAGAATGTCATTCTTCTCTCTGTTTCTTTGATAACATTTTGCCATCACCTGTAATCAGGGTTTGTTTTGGTCTTAAGTGTTTTTAAAACCTTGCTGTTGTGTTAGACTGCAGTTGACATAGCAGCCCTACTCTCTCTCCCATCCTCCCACTGATGGTGCAGAAGCATATTGATGAGAATCAGAGAAGACATTTTAACTAGCAAGGTTAAACTTCCTATGAGACATGAAGCTATATAAACAAACGAGGATGCAGTGTGAATCACACACATTTGACTGCCAGATATAACATGGGCCCATCCAAATACTCAGCTAGTTCCTGAAATAATGCCTGGACAGGGAATGTATGATTTGATCCTGCAATTAAATGTTGGATATCATCTGTTTGCTGCTCCATGGAGATGTCCCAGTTGGCAGCCAGATCCATCAGCAGCTTCACATAATGATTGAATAATAGGAGAGACAGGATGGAATACCTGAGGCCTTCCAAGGAGGAAGTGGAACAGGTTCACTACTGCATCCCCCATCCAGAGAAGCTGGAAATGACTTGACTGGTGCAAAGGAAGACAAAATAGATCCACACTATTCCTTCAAACCCTTTTCATTTTTTGGGATTTCAAGATTCGTCCCATTGTCGATCATGTCAGATCCAGCAGAATCGAAGACAGACAACCTGGGCCTCAGGGCACTTGCAGACATCATCCAGTACCTGCAAGGACACTCAAGGTTCTCTAACTGACACAATTGTGGGTCTGAAAGTGGTCCAAGAGATGACAACCAGTGACAACCCTAAAAAGTGAAATAGACACAACTTGCTTCAGTGAGCTGCCTAAACAAAAGTAAGTCAGAGAATAATAGTTGACAAAAGGTGTAAAGTTGTGTGCAAAAAGGCGAACGTCCTTATCAATTCCTCTTGCCCCACTATCATTTTCATGTTAAAATAATATCAAGGGAGTATGTAGAGGCGTTTGCAAAACTGATTGCAAACAAGCCTATCAGATACTCTCTCTGCTATAGCCCCTCATCGTCCTTAATCTGATATTGCTGGTGTGCCACCGATCAAACTGATGGGTATAAGAGGTGATCCTGAATTAGCCCCAATTTCATCAATGTAAACTGTTTACGCCACATGCACATCTCTGTCAGCTTTCTCCCTTCCTCAAGGAAGAAAGCATGTTGAAGTGATTGAATAGTTGTTTTAGTTCTGGAGAATTTCTTTGTCTAAACGACATGCATGCATTTATTTGATGTTACTGTTAAGCCAGTGAGTTAGACTTATTCTTGTTATGACTGCTTCTCAAACCGTAACCAAATTCAGTATGTCCATGAAAGGAACATAGGGCAAAATATGCAAAAGGGATTTGCCAAAAACTAAAACACTTCCTCACTTGGCAAAAGGTATGTTCACCCAAAGATAAGAAATCATTCATCAATTTCTGGGCCTGGCCAGTGCAAAATAACTGTGCCCAACCCTCTACCTTTCCAAGTGTGAGCTGACCCAATAGATAGATTGCTGGTGTGCCATTTATCAAACAGTACCTGGTGATCATGTCGTCCTAACAATCCCGCCATCCCACTCTGACTCAAATAAAGGTACTGTGTGTCTGCACGAGGTGAAAGCTCAAAATGCATAACTCAAGTGTAGGCAACCATACACATACAATCTATTTGAACAGTGGTGGATACTAATGCACACAATCGATTTGCCTATCATGAGTATTGTCTTATGAAGGCACTGACTTCCATTAACCAAATATATGGCATCTGTATCTGTAGACCGCAAACCAACTACTTTCATTCAGTGACATGATTGCTGGCTTTCTTCAGGCCAAAATAGATCAATGTGCTCTTCTAAACCCTAGAAAGGGTCTAGTACCAAGTGACACATTCTGTGATCCAGCATGTCATTTGAGAGATAACTAGGAGGAGTGATTAGGATGTGCTTGATATGGTTGTTACTTTATCAGTTCCATTTCTGCTCACTTCCACTTGTGCTCAGAAATCTAATTATTTCTTGTCTCTTTTTTGAGAAATATTACATGATGGTACCATCAATGTTGACAGACGAGGGAGCCCGCCTACCATACAATCAATGTGAAGACATGGAACTAATGTTTTGGGTGATATATGTTTGAATGTACACATCATACTAAAACAAGTTATTTGATTAGCTGGCCATTTCAAATGCGATTTGTGGAAATAAATGAAGTGAGTCAAGAACACCTTTTTATCATGGGTGGGTAAAAGCCAAATCTGTTTGTTATATCAAACAATTGGTAAGAGTGAAAATATGCCAAAAGATTCCGTTTTTGATTGTAAATTATAATCACTCACAAAAAAGGGGTTTCTTAAATATTGAAAGGCCCTAAGTATGATGAATTCAAGGGTGAGGCAGGAGAAGGTGCATAACAGATTGAAGGATGACTGTTACTCGGTGATGGATTACCATCTGATAGGGAGAACCCCCTGTTAATTTTTACATTTTAGCTGTTCATATTAACGGAATTGAACGCCAGGTCTGCAAATCAGCCGCATGTTCATAGGGCACTCTGTTCCTTAGAAAGTGGTGTTAGTGGTTTCAGTCCAGATGGGCCTGCCAGTCACAAGGGTATGTTACTGAATCACTAATATCTAGGTACACGACATTTAAGAACACATTCTGATGTGCATTGCTTATTTCACATACCTAAGATCTTAAGCAACATATCTACCCAAAAGGAAAGTTACGTACATGAGGAAATGTTGTTTTTTTTTAAATGTATTATTTGGTTAGTTGATAAAATCAACCTTTCAAACACATTTCATTGTATAAAACCATTATATTTCATACATTCATAATAGTTCCAAATAAAATTGAAAGACATTAAATATACACAAAAGCAAAATTTAACATCCACTACAATACCAGGAATATTAATGCACCCAAAGAAAATATTAAATTCATTACTAACATTTAAAACAAAATTCATATACACTTATGAGGAAAATGTGCCTATGAAGTATACAAAAAATAGTCATACAATTTATAATTTACAATGATTGCTGACTTTATGATAAGTGACTAGATGACATACATTTGTCATTAGAATGCTTGATGCTACTAGCACCAAAGCTACTATCCAGGGAAAGTCTGTTTTTATTGATTAGCCACCACATGTGTTGGAGAGGCTTGATTATTGGGTCGCCTTCCAGAGCAGGTGCCCTGATCAAAAATTCTGATCTTGAAATGCCAATTTTTACTGTAGTCAATCAATTGTGAGAATGTGGCCATGTAGCTGAATGTAAATAGAATATTGCTATAACACAGTTCATGGGTTAGAACTGTCAAGAGAGCAAGTGGAGTCCACAAACATGCTGAACAAATAGTAGGTAAGAGATGTTTTTGACACAAAATGTCTATTTAGCAAAAACAATCTTACAAACGAAAAATCACGTTCTTATTCGGTGATCCATGATCCTCAAATACTGATCACAAGGGCTGGAGGACTCCCCACTCTGATAATTAGAGTTTCAAGATTATTAGTTCTGAGCCAGCAGGTGCTGATGGGTCCCCACCACTACCTGTAAGAAGTAGCAGAGTTTCTACTGGATTGACAGATGCAGGTATGAGGGTTTGCTCTGCCCTTCTTCAGCTGTCTTCTTTGCTTCCTGTAGTGGTCTTGTTTACAAGTTTAAGGGATTTCTGCACTCTTCTTACTGTGCAACTAGACTTGAGGACTAATAGTTCCTCTTCTGTTTTATGTCTGACTACCTGCCTTCCTCACCACCTCTCTACCCTTGCTTTGGCCCTGCTTTTTCTTACTGCCCTGCTTTTTCTTACTGTCATAGCACATGTGTGTCCCTCCTCCATCCATGGGCTTTAAACCTTAAGATCAGGGTCTTACATCTACCCATGCCTTGGTCCAAGATTACCCTCTTGAACCTCCCAATCGTCCTACTCTAAGTATCTCTCTGTCTCCTAATGTACTTTTATCAACAACTTCAAAGTTCAATGTACTCGGTCCTCGACTATCTCCCCATATTTCATTAAACCACTTAAACCACTTCACCACACTCATCTTCTCTCTCCAACCTCCTTCAAACTCTCACTTTGTTCATTAGCCTGCTCTAAACATCTGCCCCAAGTTTCTACACCGAACATGCCCCCTGTCTGTTCAAGCATCTGGGCTTGTACAGTCCTCTAATACTCCAGGGGGATGGTCTGTTTCTGAGGTTCTGCACCTTTTGGCTACATGAGTTTTCAGCCATTAGCGGGTACATTAATTTGCACCACCTGAGCTTACATCGGGCTATATGGTTGCATCATAATTGTATCTCTATTGCCATTTTCACCTTCATTCCTAGGCCCTTGGTGTCTCTTCCTTTTTCTTTACTATCTAAGTGTCCTGGATCCTCGGTGCATGGATCTTAGGCATCTGCATTATGGGTGGGTGAAAGGAAAGCATATGTTTTAATATTGATACTCAATTTAATGTGACATTTGTTTTGGTGTGGTGAACTCAAAACAATATTGTCTTTTGTTGCTCCTGGACCATGCATCCCAGTGCCTTACATTGAAAAAACAATTGCTGCAACCCCAATTGTTTGGAAGCAGTGCTAGGTAAATTGTTGGTTCAAATTATACTCGAAAATTCTTCAGTCTGGTTATGTTTCTGCATCTATTCTCATTGAATTATTTATTTCCTTACTGCATAGCGCTTAGAACAGTTTAAGCTATACAAGTGATTTATCTTAATACTATACATGGGTTACATTGAGTCCGTTCTGTCACTTTTCACATTGTAAAAGTCTCACATCCCTGCTATGATGTCTCTGCAGGGAAATATGGAAGTCATATGAAAGTCAAATTAGACACCAACACACCTACCTTTTGACTATGTCCCCTATACAAACGTTTGACAGATACCTCTTCATGCCTCTTCCTGCCATGCCTCAGAGCATTGCAGGACCTGCCAACTGCTCACTGCATGCATGCTGTCTTGACACAGGAAGTGAGGGATTTTTTAGAGAAAGGGACCCTACCGTTCCTCCAAATTGCCAGGTGGGCCTATAGTCCCCCATAGACAGTCCCCCACATACAATTGTATGTTGTCTATGGGTGCCTATCAACCAAGCACACTATTACACTGCTGGGTTCAGTATGACTTAATTACAGTAGATTTGACTCTGAACCTATTGGTGGAATATTTTCCTGTGGATGATAGTCACCCATGCACAATTTTTGATACGGGTTGGAGCGCAACATTTCAATTTCATGTTATTGAAATCAACTAGTCACCCTCTCATGATTAGAGTAATTAAACAACTTGATTGTTAGTAGATTGCATTGCAGCCTCAATGTCCTGATCTGGTGTGATTGCTTTAAAGATGCCAATAATTCAAAATTAATTATATCATAAGTGACTCTGAATTATGTGTTTAGTTGTTGATTAATATTTGTATAAACACCCATACAAAACTAATTTCATTCAGACTGCAGGAAACCAAATGGCACACAAGATCTAGTAGTGAATTAAGGATACAAAGGAAGGGGGGAAGAGGAAGGTCTTAATATGCTTGGGGAACCCAATAAGGTTGACTTCACTTTGAATGGGGTAAAGAGGAGTAGACCAAAAACAACTCCCCCCCTCTGGTGATTGACAGGTGAACATGTCACTCGGGGCCCGTGCCCCACCCTCTTGTCCAACATTGAACAGGTAAGAAACATTATCAATAGGAGACAGCCATACCACCCTTATCCCAGGCAGGTGCATTAGGAATGGATACAATGATATTTAAAAGTGGGAAGAATAGGTGAAAGGAGTACATATGTACATATTCAAAAGATATGAAGAATATTACACCACACTCTGTGCGAAAACACATATCTAAGAAAATGCATATCTTTGCGTACAACATGAATAACATATGGATATATTTAATTAAAATAGAAATGTGATAGCAAAAGGTACCCAGCTTATTTAAAATGGATACCATAGTATGCATTACACATGAAAACAGGCATTAAGCTTCAGAGAAGTTAGAATTGCTAAAGCCACAGAAATAGTGCTTTAGGAAGGATTGAGAAAGTATAAAAAGGGAGGGTCAGGCACACACATTTGGCAGCATTAAATTGCAGAAAACATGATCTCAGCCGTGTGTCCCAAGATATTTTTTTTTTTATAAATGAACTTGGCAGTAAAGTAAGAAATAGATAAAGAAGAGAAATTGCTGTTGGGAAAATAAATGTCTCTGTTTCTTGTACTTTATATGTCTTCATCCAAAGATGGATTTATTGGTTTATGTCTGAGAAAAGACCCCGTATACATATGGTGCCCACACAGGCCTTGAATCTTTTCACAGATTACAAGAGCAAGGGTCTGTGATGTGCTGCACTGGAGGGCATGAAGATCTTACAGAGCCGGATAGGAGGCGAAAAGAAAGGAGTGCAGTCTGACCCCAATGATTAAAGCAGCTGCCTGGTGTTGTGTCTTTTCCGTGCCCTGAAGTACAACATAGAAATCAGATTTGAAAGAAGAACCAGCCTCATACGTGTATGGTGAAGTATGCATTGTGCAGGGAACAGAACTGACTGGGGGATTGTATTGTTTATTGTATATATAAATTGGAAAGTATAACAGGATCTGCTTAAGGCAAGGATACCTCTGGATACATATATTAAGGTTTATAGATGGCGGTGTGCCATCCTCTGTGAAGAGGCAACATAGATAGCTATGCCCAGAATAGGGGGAGAGATAGTAATGGGAGGAAGAACGTTCGCCAGCACAGGACTGAAACTGCACACACTATAGGATAGGCAAGCATGACCTTTTTTTACCATTATTATAGTTTTTGCAAGATGTCAGAAGACATATTGGGGAGATATTTGAGTAACTGTCCAAGAGATAATATGCAGTACTCCAGTGATAAATTACATAAATAAACAACAATTCATATTAGCATTTTAAGGCTACAAAACATAAAGGGGTGTGCCATTAGATTATGAAGTATTACTTATTACTCATGGATTGCATGCACTGATTTTCATAGTTTTTAAGACTAAAGGGCAGATTGTTAAGATTTCCCACAGAGTTTTTATTCAGATAAGATGTTTCCATGGATGAGAAAGAAGGAACAATGTGTCTAAGCAAGTTAGGAGCTGCATAGGTGAGGGGATACACTGAAGACAGTAATAGCACTTGGTAAGGAATGCAGATTGATTAGGTTTATTTAGCAGTTGAAGATTGCAATACCAAAGACCTATCAAATTCAGTGAAAAAACATTGTTTAAGGGACGCTATGGTTTGGTTGCCCTACTAAAAAGCTATCAAATTCAAATATGTATGTCATGATCATTGTCCCAATGAACTCTGATAATTTTCTGGCCCTATTATAATGACAATCCCTTGTGGAGGCGTTTCACGCCAACGAAGTCCACATGTGATGTCATCAGTGATGTCATCAATGACATTTGTGATGTCATCGTTCATGTCATCGGTGTTAGTCTTAGCAGTGCACAGTGCTGGCGGCCGTTATGGTTGCTTAGTTTACCATAACTAGCAAAGATCTGGGGTTTTTCAGTTTTACATGTAACCATAATATGGATAGTTTGGTATTACTACAGAGTAACTGCAATGTCTCTTTACAAAATGTTTTGCACAGAATTTGATAGGTTTTTCTTAGGGCAACTGAACCATAATGTGCCATTAACAAAGTTTTTCAGTGAATTTGATACGTCTTTAGTAGTGCAACTTAACCATAACGTCCCTTTAACAGCACCATGTACGTAAATTGCAAGGGAAAAAAGAGTAGATCTGGAAACTGTGTACTTATGAAATAAACAGAACAAAGGCATCTGGAATGCACCATAACTTAATGCACCAATAAGAGAAGTGACATCTGCCTTCGACAATCTTACCGCACAGCTGCTTTACAAAGGATCAAAGAACGAATGGGCACATAAGGACTGGACAGTGCTAAAACCAGAACGTCACTACAGCGTAGTAAGCACACTAAAGTTTGTCTGATAATTGCACAGGTGGTGCAGTATACAATGGTAGATAATCATAACATTTCTTTTTGTACGCTGCAATGGCAAGCACATTAGAGTGGCTGGAAAAGAATTTTCCTCATGATGAAATCACTTATGATAGTAACCCCATTGGATGCACTGCAGTCTGAAAAGTGAAATATTTAATATCTATTGCTTCATGTACACCTAACAGATTTCTTTCTGTAAGATAACATATTGGAAAGGAAAGCAATGCAGCAGAAGCAGCACTCCTTCCACAACATTATATGGACACAGGAAAGGAAAGAAACTCTGTGAATAGCAAACTGGGCAGCCGGAAGCCAAAATGGAACAATTGGTGAACAATGTTGCCACCTAAAAATATTATGTACAAAGACATATTATGGGCAAAATAAAATACCACTGCCCAACCTGAACGTGTACCCCTTCCCCATTTCATACCCCGCCATCCCCTCAAAATCCATGTGATCAAAGACGTTAAGATGATAGATCAATCTCTTGCTCACGACCAACATGTACCCCAATTTCCCACAATATTGATCCACTTCTGCTACCCCTTCCCTTTCCTAATAGTATTTAAGAATGTGTGCAAATGAAGATTAATATATAAATTGTTCCTGGGTGTATATGTTGCCTTTCCTGTGTTCTTAAAATCCCCTTATGACTTTGCGCCACACAGTACTGGTGGGAATTACCACAATTAAGCAAAAGGGAGGTGTCCTACGGACAACGCACCTGCCCGGCCTATCCACAATTACAATGGAGGCATCCGTACCATGCCAGTACAAACCGCATGTCCGCACCTTGTGTACCACCTATAACTAGTTTTGGGAGTGGACGTTTGTTCGTTGCACAAGTACGCACATGCGTATCTCTTCCGCTGTCTCCTCATACCACCACCCCTGTCCAGCACATGTAAAGAATCTTGTGACAAACTTTAAGTAGTTTGAGGCGCCCACCCATGTCCTACAGGTAGATGTATAGATAAGCACCCCACCTACTATACCCTGCAAACACCAAGCATGTACCAAAATGGTTGGCGAACTATTAATCAGTCCAGAGATCCCAAAGGTGTGCATAGGACACCCATGCACATGTGCCTGAAGTATTCTGCCCAAAACGCGTCCTGCGGACAGCCGTCCCGGAACATGTGCAACATCACCATGGGACCGCACCCACCCTGCGCATGGGCCCTTATGTCGCGGACCCCGGACAATGGAAAAGCACAGTGTTCTGCAATGTACGGAGTGTTACTGGGAAATTACACGCTTACAAACACCACACAATGTGCCATTGCACATGTATGTATTTGGTTCAACGATGTAGGCCTCTTTGCCGGTTGCAAGGTCTCTGCAGCAGCCATACAAAAGGTCACACCCCAGAACTGCTGTGCATTCTGTTTGTAGCTTTTCAGAACAGAGTAGCGGCCCACATAGCTTTCAGCTGTAATTGATTTTGGAACAATGTCTGCTATTCTACATTACCTTTGCAAGTAATGGCAACCATGTCAGCCCGGCTCACTACGTAAAGTAATGGAGAAAGTATTAATGCCCCTTCCTGTGAACCACACCCTCAGTACCGATAATCTCCACTGCCCCATTCCCATGGGCAGCATGTTGAATAACAGCAGTATGTGGCACGTGTGCTTCCCCAAGTACTGCGAGGGCCGCGCCCCATTAAAGCTGCAACAGTCCTTCTTCCCTTTCCACTATCTTCTTTCCAGCACCCGATCATTCGGTACTGGTAAATAGTCACACATGCCATGCATCCACCAATCACAGTAAAGAGCTCTCCATGTAACACTATCAGTTCTGTACAATATTCCTCTGCGTAGACACCACACCCAGAAATGTTATTTAGCAATCCCTTAGCCTCCACAGTCCCATTTTCATGCTCACCATCCCCTGGATGTGGCTTTTGTGCTGTGTGCGGGTGTGGGGGAACACATGGCAACCAGGGTAGGGGATTTTGTCTTCAGTGGTGGCTCTGAAAAGAGCATTTTTTAATTTTATTTTAGATGCTTCTATAGAAACACCTTTATTTTGGGTTTTTATAGGGTTTTATGTTTCTTTCTACTCCTCACATTCTTACAGTAAACTTTTCAATGCCTCCTGTAGATGGCCAAGCAAAAGAGCATCACCAATGCTGGACAAATAAATGCCATTTGCATGAAAACACACTGCATTTCGAGAATGAATGCTGTCATTGTTGCAGAAGAACATCCCACGAGCGGACAGAAAATCACACATGCTTCTATTGATGAGACCCCTTCCAGCCTCTGGCTAGGAACAACATACATTAGGATAGTCCCATACTCACTGCATTCATCAACCTCTTCAGTTGATGGAACAAATGTGAACATGCCATGTAACCCAAATGCATGCCACCATAATGCACAACGACTACTTGCACTGTAGCGAAACAGGCCACTTGTCTGCAAAGGTCAAGCAAAATGCTGAAACTGCGGACATGGACAGTGCACCACAATGTGTCTACTCCTTCCAAACCGAAATCACCATCAACGTGTCTTTCCTGGGCCTACTTGTGCAGATCTACCACAAAGGCATCAACCAAAATCAATACAATGTGTTTCTCCATGTCAGCCCTCCTCACTACGTATGTTAATGAAAACTAGTATTACCGCCCCTTCCTGTGAACCACACCCTCAGTACCTGATTGGATAATCCCCACAGTCCCATTTCCATTGGCCAGAATGGTGAGAAGTGCAGACTGTGGCAGGTGTGCTTCCCCAAGTACTGCAAGGGCTGCACACCAGTAAAGCAGGAACAGTCCTTCTTCCCGTTCCAATATTTTTTGTCCAGCACTACCTCATTGGGTACTGTTAAATAGTCACACACGCATCCACCAATCACAGGTAAGACGGGAGCATCTAACACTGTCAGTTCTGTACAACACTTCATATGTACCGTTATACATTCAGACTGCAAGTGTCGTGTGAATCAACAGCACCTCCAGTACAAAGTTCCATAAAACTATCCAAGACTTCTCCATCCAGATTCATCCACATAGCCAGGAGTAGGGGAATATATTTCAACCAGGGTAGGGGATTTTGTCTGCACTGATGGCTCTGAAAAGAGCGTTTTTTGTTTGTTTCACATGCTTCTGTTTATAAGACACCTTCCAACCTCTGGCTGGAGACAAATTACACCGGCATGGTCCCATGCTCCTCTTAGTGGTATGCTTGAGAAAACCACCTTGGCAGTGGGAAAAATCTGCATCACTGCTTCCATCAACTTCTTTAGGAGACGAAGCAAACGTCCACACGACATGTACCCCAAATGTTCAGCTCCATAATGCACAACGACAACATCAACAGTACCGACAGAGGCCACACATCTGCAAAGGTCACCCATACCGCCAAAACTGCACTCATAGAGAGTACCCCAGAAAGCCTCCATGCCTTCCAATCCAAAATTAACAGCAATGCCTCTTTGCACGGCATATCTGTGCAGTTCTTGCACAAAGGTATCACCCATGATCAGCATTCTGCATCTCTCCATCTCTGCCAACCTCACTACACAGAGTATTAGAAAAAAATAGTGCTGCCCCTTCCTGTGAAGCACACCCTCAACACCTGATCAGATAATCCCCACAGTTCCATTTCCATGCCCACCATGCTTAGAAGGGCAGAATGTGGCAGGTGCACAGCGAGGGCCACACCCCAGTAAAGCAGGGACTGTCCTTCTTCCCTTTGCTCTATTGTTTTTGCAGCACTCCCTCATTAGGTACTATCAAACAGTCACACAGGCATGCAACAATCACATCCAAGACGTCTGCATCGACCACTGTCATTTCTGTACAGCACTCCATATGTACTGTTACACATTCAGATTATGCATCTTGTGTGATTTAAAAGCACCTCCACTTAAAGTTCGCCAAAAGCATCCACGCTTTCAGCGTACAGATTCACCCAGAGCGTCACTCATCAAGTAGAGATAGCAATATTTGTTTTTCTCCCAGCACTCCAGTACGTGCAAAGAACAAATACTTCACAGTGCAGCATAGTAGTCAGTAATCTATGCAATGCACACTACACAAGCACATCAAATGCCCAGTTCAACCCTATCCACTTCTCTACACACAGTATTTCAACACAGCATTCAGTGGACACACTACAGGAGGGTTCACGCCATGAGCTCCAGCCTTGGACTAGAAACTGTAGGAAGTGCTAACAATCCCCACACCTATGGAACCAACTATATATGCCATGCTCACAAACCACACACAGAACGCAACAATGGCAAACCTACTTGCAAGCAGGCTGCATAGTTGTCGGTTCAAGGGCTCCAGCCATACAGACTAGACACTAGGGCCTCCCTACACACAGCACACCATAGTACACCCTATGTTTAAATGCTAATGTCATGTGCAATGCACTCCCCATCTGCAATTGAGCCTGCCAACTTTCACCCTGGCTACGTGTTTGCATGCATGGCTGCATGACGTTGCATTGGGAGTGGTGAACGGTATGTGGGTGGCTCTGTACATTGTCCATATTTCAAATGTGTGATGCTGAGGTCTTCCTTTCATAGCACAATATCTTAAAGCACTTCCTAAAGCAAGGGTCTAATAAGGGCCAAACTATAGCAAACACAAAGGCTCATATGTGACTCCCTAACGTGCAACATGTGCAATGACTTACACCATATGGTAATGTACGCATATCACCTCACTTTGGGTGTTCTACCATCTAAAATGTCCTCCACAATAATTCTTCAAAGGTCACCAACATCAGATAGATGCAGAGATAAACCTGCATGGCTGTATTATTTTGTGCTGGCTATCGTCAAGGCATAGGCTCTTGGGTGCATGGCCTACAGTTTATGGCCTTTACCCATGCACCCAAGAGTGTAGGCCTTGCCCACACCCACCACAACATAATAAAGCCATCAATGCGAACATGTAGTCACGTACCACAATCAACAAACGTGACGTAGGAAGGGAGTTATAAAGCACAAACCATAGCAAGCGTAAATGGTCACACGTGGCTCTCTAATGAGCAACACGTAAAATAACCTACACCATATGGTAATGAGCTCACTTCTGCTGTTCTACCACATGTGAAATGTTCTCCACAACCATTCTTTAAAAGGTCACTACCCTCGGAGAGATGCACACTTAAAACTACATGGCTGCATTATGTTGTGGTGGCTATGCAGAATGCCTAGGCTCTTGGGAGAATGGCCTACAACCTACAGCCTTTCGCCATGCACCCAACAGTGTCTGCCTTGCCCACACCCAGCACAACATAACAGAGCCATGCAGACAAACATGTGGCCAGCTACCACAATCCACAAATGTAACATAGGCAGCGACACTTCGACCTAACCCCCACACCATAATACAGCAATGCATGCACACATGGAACAGTTACCAGATTCCACAAACATACCACAGTGTCCGGCACTCCTACCCACTTCCATTCACATACCATTGTATTACTACCAAGCCAACCACAAAATCTTCATAACATTGACCCTGCTTCCTGCACTCTATTAAGTGCACAAAACCAATACTTCATGGTGCAGTACAGTAGTCAGCACTCCGCGCAATGGACAGTACCTAAGACGATAAACTATGCAGTGCAACCCTATCTACTTCTATGCACACAGTACTTCAACACTGCACCCACTGGACACACTGCAGAACTGTTCACTCCATCAGTCCAGCCATGCACTATACACTATAGGATGTGCTAACAATCCCCACACCCATGGAACTAGCAGTGTATTCAATGTTGACAAACCACACACACAAGGCAACAAAGCGAAGCCTACTTGCAACCAGGGAACATAGTTGTCGGTGCAAGGCCTCCATCCATGCATCGAAGGGCCTACGGCCTTACCACATGCAACACACCATAGTAGACTGTTTGTTAAAATATTCATGACATGTGCAATGCGCTCCCCATCGGCCATTGATCTGCCATCAGTCACCACGGAAAGAGGTCACCGCATCATGCCGTAAGGCAGGCTGCCTGCATTCACCACACAAGGTAGTCGCCTGTGAAGGTACCCACAATTTGGTGAAATACGCATGGATACTGCAGGTACACCACAGTCTTCTTCCACCTAATGAGATATATCAGATGAACCACATGTCACTCCCCCACCCTTTCCATCCCTTCTTCCAACCACCACATGGTGTAAAGTATGTTTTCCAGACCCTTGTGGTGCTGCACTGTCCTCGGCTACACCATGGCAGCGTTTCCCAAAAATGTTAACGCACAGCACACTTTCCTCCAGCCAACCACTGGCATACTGCAAGCCAATGAGACTTTTGTCTGTGGCGAGAACAGGGAAATGGATCCCCAGAGCGGAGCCAGATATCACAAATTTTTTCAGACACACATTTCAGTTCTTTGCAACAAAGGTACTGGTCAGATTTCCACCAAACACACAAAAGCACGTTTTCGGAACCAAGCCCCCGCTCCTGCCACAAATTTGGTAAAAATCCATCCAGCCGTTCGCCCTCTAGGCATGTGCAAAGATTTTGCCCATTCAGTCTATGGGGGATAAAATGATTTGGGACCCCCCCTATAACGTTGCCCCCCTCCACAAAACCTCACCCAACTTTCCAAGAAATTTCAGTGGGACCCATATACTTTTGGCAAAGTTCTATACAATTTCGTCCACGGGGGTGATGTCATCTTTGATGTCCTGGGTGTTAGTTTTAGCAGTGCACAGTGGTGGTGTGAGTTATGGTTGCTTAGGTTACAATAACTGGTGAATTTCAGGGGTTTTTCGGTTTTACTTGGAACCATAACATCCCTTTAACAAAGTGTTTTTCACTAAATTTCATAGGTTTTTAGTAGCATAACTTAACCATAATGTTCCTGTAACTAAGTTTTTTCACTAAATATAGATATATAGAAAATGTAAATTTGATAAATGTTTACTAGGATGCCCTTAGTTTATATATATATATATATGTAAGATACAACATACTGAACCCCCTAACTGCGCTAGTGGGTCTGATGTCCGGGGACCTTGCTCCTGTTCGCGGACAGACTCGAACATCAACACTATCCAAAAACTCAGGGGGTACCTCACATTGTTATATCATCCAAAAAAAACACTAAAAAAGTAGCACATAAATACATTACATTCAATAATAAATAATAAGTGAAACTGTGTATATAATACACTTACAATCCAATTACTTAGCTCATGCAACATAGTGGAATATACCAAAACACAATAAATATGCCTCCAACAGAAATACCTCACAGAAATTCCACAGCACAAAGCAACAGGACAGCTACGCAGCAGTAACAGAAAAACACATTTATTGTACATATGTATAAACTTTCTGTATTACGTACACTAAAACTAATATATATTTTTTTTTACAGAGAAATATCTAGTACATTGAAATGGCTGGAAGAAAATGTTCCTCGAGAAGAAATGAGTGAAGACAGTGATCCTAATGGTAGACACTACACTTCTCTATGTAAGCCAATTAATAACCATTACTTTTTGTGTACCTAACAATTTGTTTTTTAAAAAGACCATACAGACATTAAAAATAATATAACAACAGAGATGGTAGAAAATCCTCTGAAGCGAATGGAGCTACAAATGGACCTGTTAATGAAACATTTGAATGTTCCGAAACACTGTGGGAAGACCATATAAGAGAAAAAAATAAATATCACTGTCCCACATGTACCTGTACCCCCTCTCCATGACCCACTGTTAAGAAAGGAAGAAGGCAATGAATATGGCAAGGGAAATGTGCACGGAATCACACAGTGAACAACTTTGAATCTAACAACGTGCATACAATACCCAAGACTCGTGTATACTAAAACCCAGGAGTGCAAATAGAGTGAAACAATAATACCAATATATGAAAAGGGATGTGGGGTAAGCACTTAGAACCTCCTTATGACTGAAAGGAAAGTCGGCAAACTCCTTACCCACTATGCTATTACAGATACTGATAGCGCTAAGCCCATGTAGAGGGCAAGCAAGGACAGGATCTGTGAGCTGACACTCTGGATGATACTGAATAAGGAACTTAGAAACAGTACTCACAAGGACCGGAAAGACCACTTGAATGTCAGTAAACCCACGAACCCAGTTGATGAAACAGGGACCCTGCAGGCTATAACAGCAATGGGTGGAGGAAACTAAATACATAAGACCCTAGTCAAGGGGCAAGTAGGAAAAGTGATTATAGAATAGAGAGGAAAACAAAAGGCATTCACACAGGGACTAGTTACAACAGCACCCCACACCTAATAATCAATGGGAAATAAATGTAGAAGTGCAATGGAAAACATGGAATGGATCCCAATAGAAAGTAAGGATCAGGAGCAGGGAAAATGATATCACAAAAGGACACCTTTCCCACCCATCCAAGGAGAAAAGGCAGGAAGCTAAATCTATAAAGGGAAAGACTAATGCATCAAGTTTTTCAGTAGCAAAGGACAGCTTCAAAGAAACAGAGAACACAGGCAAATTGGGCAGCATCAAAGGGTAAAGCACAGAGAAAGGCTGCCTGCAGACAGAGGAAGACAGAAAGGGAAATCCAGAAAGCAGAAATCAATTAAGCACATAAATTCTAAATCCAGGGCAGAGGAACAAGAAATAGGAACTAGGAACCAGGCACAAAAACTAGGAACCAGGAACAAGGGACCAGTCACAACAGGAACACTGCAACAATGACCAGCGCTGGACTGTAGTAAATTTAGGCTTTTAAAGCTCCTTAACGAGCACACCCCTCAGGTGTGCCGCCTGCTGCACCTGCAGCCACAGGTGTTGCCTATCCTCCACCCAACCTTGTCCTGCAAGGGAGGAGGTGAGGCAGTGAGCCAGGCATTCTGGGAAGTATAGTCATTAGATTAACGTAGCATGCTGGCTGCCAAAAACCTGGAATGGATCCGGAAGGGAAGTAACTTGGAAAATAAGGATTTAGCGCTCCTAATTCGTCACAGCACTGTAGCATAAGGTTCGGAGGAAATGTCCAGTAGGGAAAAAACCCCAAAACATGCCCCCAAGTGATGGAACGGGAGCGAAGGGAGCGAGCTGTGACACTATATCCCCTCCCACGGCCGACTCCAGGCAGCCGTCACCCGCACAAAACATCTTCCTTCCATGACAGGAGCTCTTTGTCTTCGGAGGTGGCACTGACGGAAACGATGACCCGCGGCCAGAAGCAGAGGGACTGGAATGAATAGAATCAGGCCGCAGTCTAGAAGAGCCATAGGCAGATTTTCATTGAGGAAGAGACTCATGGGTCGAAGAAAGGCATGAAGGACTTGCAGGACCCGAAGCAGAGTTGGAAGGTCCAGGAAGCTCAGTTACTGGGAGTGAACACTCATACATCATTGAGGAGGGAGGCAGGCTGGTGCAACATGCTTTAGACAATGGTAGATGCTCTGGTAACCTCCCTGCCGAAAGCGGACACACAAGAGGTGAGAAAATAGCAGGTTTCAGGAAATGTTCATGTTCAGAAAAAGAAGGTGACGGCCGAGGTAGAGGTTCGGATCTTCTCCCATCATCCATCTGGTTAAAGGCCTGTGGTTGAGGGTGACCAAGGTTCGACTGCATCTGTTCCACGCCTTGGGGGCCTGGAAGTCCAATGGGTTGTACGAGGCTGGCACTCCTGGTATCAGTCCTGTAGCCACCTTGTTGCACGTGGGATACAACCGCAGGGACGTTTGGCATACCGATAGGAGTGATAGACGCAGTACTTGGTACATCAGGCACACTCGTAGCAGGATCAATAACAGGCACATCTTGAACTGCAGCAGTCATACCCTTCCTTTGGCTACTAGCACCCGGATGGTGCAGCAGCTGGGGGACCATGCCCGTCCCCTCCCTCAGGCTCATGTGGGATCCGGAAACAAAAAGGCTGTCAAGCGGCTGATCCAAACCGGCCCCCAAATGCGAACCATCCAGCCCGTTATCCTGGTCGGCTACTTGTTTGTGTCTGGGCCATGGCGGATGGTATCCGTCTCCCTCTCGTAACACTCCAGGCAAGTCCAACGGCCTTGCATGTAATGCCCTCCTGAGTCGTGATCCTTCTTGATGTTTCTGAAGAGAGAGCTGGCAGAAATCTCAGACTCAGATGTTGCATATTCGGGAGGCGCTGATTCTACAGACAAGCAGTTGGGAGAATCAACTTCTGTAAAAGGCAGGCCTTTTGATGATCCTCCTGAAGCATAAGAAGGGCAGGCTGGACGTTCATCCGTAATAAATAGTTGGGATTCAGGAGGTAACTCTGAAGTAGAAGAATATGCAACATGATCAGACAGAGTAGGCAGGTGCACCTCCGATATTGGCAGAGAGGCTGAGCAGGATACAGGTCTCTCATGAACTGAAGCCAAACTAACAGTAGGCTCTGGGACCGAAGACAGGCACTCAGGATGTGCTACCGGAGGCTCAATGGCTGAAGGATAATCCGCTGGATGAGTCACTGTAGCCGAAAACAGGCATGCCAGAGGAAATTCTGAGGCTGAGGGCATGCAAGCTGGAGCCGTCTCATTAGCTGAAGACAAACTTGTCAAGGTCTTTGGCTCTGACCACGTACATGGTGAAGGCTCTTGAGTGACTGGCAGACATAGCAATTCTTCATTGATTGAAGACGTGTTTGGCAACGATGACTGCAGAGCCGTGGACTGCATAATCGAAGAGTCAATAGTTGTAGGAGGACAGACTGAAGTCCCAGAAGTCGACAGACACATTTGTGGCTCAGGAATGGAAAGCACCTTTAGGGCGGCTGACTCCTTGGCACCAGTAACCAAAGACTGAGCTGTACCCCTGCCGTCCCTCTCCTTAGTGGATGACACAGAATCTCTTCCTTTGTAGAAGTCAAAATCAACCAGAGGAATCACCATAGTAAAGTCTCTGTTAATCAGGATTTCGTCAAATGTCCATTCCTCTGTTTTAGCTTCTGAAAGTGGCATATTAACAATCAAAAGTTCAGGAATTGCCTGCTGGGTCTTTGGTTCAGTATACTGTGGAATGAGTCCATCAAAACATGAATTATGTACTGTCTTTGACTGTTCGTTGTGACAAAAATTGGCAGAAGGAGGAGCGAACACAGAGGTAGCATCGTTTTCCACATCAGCTTGAATGTCTACTTCAGTCTCAGCAGCTAGATCAAGGGCAGAACCTAAGCCTACAGTAGTGACTGATTCTGTGTATGCAACCATTGTGGATTGTGTTTGGAAATCAGAAGCATGTATGTGTTCAAGCTCAGAATTATGGCAAACTGCTACACAAGAAATCTTAGGTAAAGGAGTGGCTTGTAAATCCTCATCTAACAGCAATTCCTGACAAACGGTAGAATTGTCAGAACCTGTGCCCTGAATAAGTGCTGTGCTAGAAAAAGGACTTTCACTCCCAATAGATTTGACATATTGACAAGTATGACCTACAAAAACCTCTGCACTCAGGGACTGAACAGTATTCACTTCATCAACGGATAAAGTTTGAGGTGTATTTAGAAAAGACTGTAAGGTTTTATTCTCCTCTTGTAAAGTAATGTATTCTTGTTTTAACTTCTCAAGTTCAGCTTTTAGCATGCCCCGCCTTAACTGTACATCCCTATCAGTAGGCACAGGGGAAGGCATGGTGGCATCAGGGCTGGATCCTGCCCTAGCCATCCGGATGTGCACTGATTGTACATTGTCATTTACTGCTTGCAGGTTTTGTGGTCTATACTCTCTCTTACCGACTTGGTCTGTGTTTCCCTTAAGCAGACTACTGACATCAGACCTCTTGGCATTAGGGACTACAGTAAGTACTTGTGCAGAGGAGTAAGCAGTAGACTGAGGGCTGAAAACAGAAGATATGCAATGAACCCCTCCATTCTTTATGTTTGAATCATGAAACTGTTCAATCTGAGGTAAAGCACAACCGGAATCATGGGGTTCAACAACAGACGTACTGGTGTGTAGTAAATCTTGCAGTGTGTTGTTTTCCGCTGCTAAGGCTTGTGCGGACATAGAATCTGGATCAAAATTAAAGACAGAACTAGGATCAGGCAATGTACGATGGGCCATCCTGTGGGAAAAATACTTTGCACGTAAATACCCATTTGTAACAAGGAGTTCATTTAAGTCAGGATCAGTGACTTGATTGTCACAGGTAAACTTAAGGGAAGCTTCCTGTACAAACTTGTTAGTGGCCTTGCTGCCTTTCTTTCTTAAACTAGCCATATTCAAACGGGAATAACGACTGGTCATTCTGTTAAGAAAGGAAGAAGGCAATGAATATGGCAAGGGAAATGTGCACGGAATCACACAGTGAACAACTTTGAAACTAACAACGTGCATACAATACCCAAGACTCGTGTATACTAAAACCCAGGAGTGCAAATGGAGTGAAACAATAATGCCAATATATGAAAAGGGATGTGGGGTAAGCACTTAGAACCTCCTTATGACTGAAAGGAAAGTCGGCAAACTCCTTACCCACTATGCTATTACAGATACTGACAGCGCTAAGCCCACGTAGAGGGCAAGCAAGGACAGGATCTGTGAGCTGACACTCTGGATGATACTGAATAAGGAACTTAGAAACAGTACTCACGAGGACCGGAAAGACCACTTGAATGTCAGTAAACCCACGAACCCAGTTGATGAAACAGGGACCCTGCAGGCTATGACAGCAATGGGTGGAGGAAACTAAATACATAAGACCCTAGTCAAGGGGCAAGTAGGAAAAGTGATTATAGAATAGAGAGGAAAACAAAAGGCATTCACACAGGGACTAGTTACAACAGCACCCCACACCTAATAATCAATGGGAAATAAATGTAGAAGTGCAATGGAAAACATGGAATGGATCCCAATAGAAAGTAAGGATCAGGAGCAGGGAAAATGATATCACAAAAGGACACCTTTCCCACCCATCCAAGGAGAAAAGGCAGGAAGCTAAATCTATAAAGGGAAAGACTAATGCATCAGGTTTTTCAGTAGCAAAGGACAGCTTCAAAGAAACAGAGAACACAGGCAAAATGGGCAGCATCAAAGGGTAAAGCACAGAGAAAGGCTACCTGCAGACAGAGGAAGACAGAAAGGGAAATCCAGAAAGCAGAAATCAATTAAGCACATAAATTCGAAATCCAGGGCAGAGGAACAAGAAATAGGAACAAGGAACCAGGCACAAAAACTAGGAACCAGGAACAAGGGACCAGTCACAACAGGAACACTGCAACAATGACCAGCGCTGGACTGAAGTAAACTGAGGCTTTTAAAGCTCCTTAACGAGCACACCCCTCAGGTGTGCCGCCTGCTGCACCTGCAGCCACAGGTGTTGCCTATCCTCCACCCAACCTTGTCCTGCAAGGGAGGAGGTGAGGCAGTGAGCCAGGCATTCTGGGAAGTATAGTCATTAGATATTAGATTAACGTAGCATGCTGGCTGCCAAAATCCTGGAATGGATCCGGAAGGGAAGTAACTTGGAAAATAAGGTTTTAGCGCTCCCAATTCGTCAAAGCATTGTAGCATAAGGTTCGGAGGAAATGTCCAGTAGGGAAAAAAAACCAAAGCATGCCCCCAAGTGATGGGAACGGGAGCGAAGGGAGCGAGCTGTGACACCCACCCAACTATCCCCAAAACCTCCCCAGCAAGAAAAACATTACGATGAGACTTCACTCCCTTCCTCCCCAACCATCCATCATGTCCAAAACCCTAATTCCCCTGTTTTTGTATCAGTTTCTGCTTCCCCCTCTCTTTCTTAATTTTTTTATTTTATACAATAATAAAATATTAAGTGTGTTGTTTGTACATTCCTCTGTGTCTTATTTTTTTTAAAAGGCATTTAGGGTGTCCGCGGACAGCACAGTAGTCCGGGATGTCCTCAATTAAGCAAAATGGGGGTGTCCTAAGGACACTATACCTGTTCGTATTGTTGACAATCAAAATGGAGGTGTCCTTAGGACACACAAGATATCTGACTGTCCTCAATTAACCAAAATGGGGGTGTCCTATGGACACTATACCGGTTTGTATTGTTGACAATCAAAATGGAGGTGTCCTTAGGACACACAAGATGCCCGCCTGTCTGCAATTAACCAAAATGGGAGTGTCCTAAAGACACTATATCTGTTTGCACTGTCCTCAATCAAGATGGAAGTGTCCTTAGGACACACAAGATGCTCGCCTGTCTGTAATTTACCAAATGGGGGTTTCCTAAGGACACTATACCTGTTCGAATAGATCGTAGTCAAAATGGGGGATGTCCGCAGAACACTAAAGACGTCTGCATGCTTGTAGCTATGCAAAGAAAGTGTCCTAAGAACATTCTCTGTGTTCACATTGTCCGTAACCAGAATGAATATGTCCGTAGAACACATAGCCCGTCCGCATGTCTGTAAAGTTGCACATTTTTTTTGAGTCGAGGACCTGAACACTGTCAGAAGAACACCCGCGCGCATGCATAGCACACCCTTGCCCCTACGAACATTGTGCCTGTCTGCAACTGTCCGCTGCATGTGTGTCGCACTTTTTATTACTTCGGGGACTGGAACACTGTCCGTAGAACACACGCACGCATGCATAGACCCGACCCCATGCATTTGGTGTCCTATGGACAACCGTCCCATTCGCCAATGTACCCTCAATGTCATCATGTGACTGCACCCGCGCTAAGCGTAGCAAACACTGTCCGGACCCCCGGACACCTAAAAAGTGTTTTCTTCAGCAATCCAAGGTATTTTCCTAGGAAAGTTCAGCCTTGCACATCTCCCACACTATGTCCCTGGTGATCTGCATACTTTTCTGAATTTTTTTTGCCCTTTCTTGGTGTTCGTAGTGTCCTGGGACAGCATGGTTGTCCGTGAAGTGCGCCACAGTACCCCTAAAATAGGCCACACCCCAGAGCTGCCCCTTATTCTGTTTTTGGGCTTCCAAGACGGAGAATGCTCTTTGTTGCATTGAATTGCTCTTGTTCTTTTAAACAGCTGCCCTGATGGCATCCATGGCTGCTGCTCATGCCACTGCTGTCTCAGCTGCACCCCCATCCCATCCACCACCAACCCCTCCCCAAGGGCCTGCAGAGGGGAACAGGCGTCAAGATTCAGAGGAGAGGTAGTGGAAGTCCCTACTTTTAGTTCTCCCCATGAATCTTGGGTGTGGAAGTTATTTACAACTGTTGATGGAGTACCAAAAGCACATGCACACAAGGTGACCTGCAATCAGTGCAAGATGGTGCTGAGTCATGGGAAACCGGGTTTGTACAGCTATGGTTACAGCTATGGTACCACCTCAATGATTTGACACCTAAGGTCGTTCCACAGTGGGGCTATTCGTAAGATTGTACCTTGCGATAAACTTAGTAGGTTGAGTTCCCCACAGCATCCTCCATTTCTGCTCCTGCCACCACAAGAGACACTCCTGTAGGGCAGAGCATCCCTCCAGCTGCCTCGCAGACCATACATGATGCTGTTGATCCTTACCTTTCGAAGGTCACAGTATTGTGCATGTACTGAGATGCAGTACTCTGCAGGGGGGAGAGCCTTTGAAGTACTTTCGAGACTGTGGTCAAGGAGCATGAGAAGAACTGCTACCTACCTGAATAAGGCCCACCCTACATCTTCCTCTCTACACCTGCCCTTTCTTATGCCCGTGGTTGGTGAACCTTTCTTACCCTCCTTTCCTTGTGTGTCATGTTTAAAAAGCCAAAAAAAACAACAAAAACCCAAAAAAAGGCTTTTTTCAGAGCCACCTTTCACAGCACAAAAAGAGAAGCATCAATGAAATGCGCAGGGTCCTGTGCATTTTTAGAAGTCCGCGGACAGTCTGCGGACATCTAAAATCTGTGCTGTGCTGTCCTGTCACAACCATTGCACTTTTCTCTGGGCGGAAGTGGTGGCTCTGAAAAGAGTTTTATTTTGTGTTTCGAAAACTTCAAATGGACAACACCTATTGCAAAATGGATTGCTCTAATTCCAAAAAAGTTTGCAATGCATTTTGTATATTTCGCAGAAAAATCTGATTGCCGGCATAAGTAAGATGTACTTCATCTCTGCGAAAAATGTGTGTACTACGAAACATAATGTTTTCATTGTGAAAAGAGGACATACCAACATCTCTCAAAAAGGCACAGACAGCCTTGTTAACATTGTGCCTCGCTTTCTCCATTTGTGGACCAAATGAAGAAGCACGTAGCCACATTTGTCTCTGCGTAATACAGGAAAAAATTACTCTAAAATTTGGATATATATCCATGACTTTCCCAAGTCCTTCTTTCATAGCAAATTGCAAAGAGATTCCAGACACATGTCTTAAACTGTTCCATCCACAATGAATAATAATAATGTCTGGATGACACTGTGTCACCAAATTAGCACAGAGAGGTTCCATATCCAGCCACTTCATTCCACGCACTTCATGCCAGTGCACTTCCACATGAGGGAATCTAAGATGTACAGCGACTCTGCAGCGATCTGCATGCACCTCCAACCAATTTATCCTCAAATCTCCCGAAATCCAGACAATCTGCTTCCTGAAACACACAGCCATAGCTATCTCCTCTCTTCTCAGGAAAAAGACTTTCGGACAAACTCTCTGCTCACACACCACACCCAATAAACCCTATTGACCAATCCCTTCCTGTGCTATGTCTTATTTGCATCCCTCTCAACCTCAAAATCCCTGTATGTCATACGCGTTGCCCGCAGACAACCGCGCTGTCTGCGGACAAATCAAATAATCTGAGCGTGGTGATTACATTTAAATAGTGTACCCCACTTTTTCTTTGCAGTTGGTTCTGAAAAGACCCTTTTTTATTTTATTTTGCAGATTTTTTCAGGCTTCTTTTTAGGCTTTTTTTCAGATTTTAACTTCCTGATTGAGGTCTGCATATTACCAAGAAATATTGCATGATCAAAATCTGTGAAAGTCATTCCATTACAAGAAAAAATGGCACCATCTTCCAAAAGGTTCCCATTTTGAAATGATGACATGCCCACAGAATACATAAAACAGGATATTCCTTCATTAACAAGACATCTTGCTATGTCTTGTTGAGGATTTAATACACGACAAGGCATCCATGCAGTCCTAGTTTAGTTGGTATATGTGAAAAAAATATCTTAGCAGATGGAAACAGGTGCATCAGTTCCTTTTGAAACTGCTTCAGTGCACCCAGAAACCTGTTGCACTCAGACAGCCCAAATACATTGCTCCACAATTTACCACCACAATATCAGGAGTGTTAAAATAAGCCATATTTCTACAAACTGTATAAACACCTTGCAATTTTTTCCCTGGCACATCACACCAGGTAACCTCCACTGCCTCGATTCATTGTCGGAAATGCCACACATGTTTGCATACCACTGCAGATTTGTAATATAATGATCTCCCACTATTCACACTCTAACTCTGTCAATCTCAGCAACCACAGGGCATCTTCACAGCATACAGAAATGCAACAAAATGAATACCCTCTCTTCCTATGAATGACACCATCATGACCTGACTGGCTACTTCCCCTAGTCCTATTTCCATGCCACATATGCAGAGAATCCCCAGATGTTGCATGTCCCATCTGCGAACAGCTGCGCTGTCCCCGGAGCGCTTAACACTGTGACAGCCCTTCTACCCTTTCCACTTCACTCTCTGCACCATTCCCTCATTGGCTACTGTTAAGCAGTCACACAACAATTCACCAATCGCATCCAAGAACTCTACATCTAACTCCATCATCACAGTTCAGCACTTTAGATGTACTGTTGATCACTCTGAGTACAATTGTGCTGTGAATTTAAAGGACCTACAACAACAACTACTATACAACTCTCCAATACTTCTGCTTGCAGATTCATGCACATCCACATACATGAACACAAACTACAGTTATGAATATTTTCTGCACAGTACATGTACACCTCTTATATAAATACATATAAACATGGTAACTTCCACTTACCCTGTATAACCTGTAAAAAAGCTTACTGTCATTTCCTCCATCTGCTATGATCAAGTGTCACTTTCAAAACTGTCTGCTCTCCAACTTTCTGTTGACCCATATTACTAAATGTAATGTGCAAACTGTTATTCTCTTCATTCATTCTGTCCTTTGTGTAACAGCAGCCACCTATTTATCCACATTCCAACCAAAATAGCATTCAATGCATTATAGTGCATTGGATGTACATACAATTTCCTTTGTATGCATTGTACATATTTTACATACTATCCACATTTGAACTTCCGTTAGGAATGATTATAATAGTAATCAGAAACAACACACACACCTATCTAACAAAGTGTGTTTTCATGTTAAAAGATGGGAGAAATAACAGTATAATTATTTATGCACACAGATATCCAATATCATTTGAAAGGCTCACAGCTGAAACAACACCACTGCCTCTACAATTGTTCTTCCAATCTACACAGGTCTTTCATTCCAGCTGGTTGCCCATTCTGTTCTAGAATGCACAACAGCATTCAACTATGCCCAAGTGCAGTCATATCTATCACATCTTCTACAACAATGTACAGTGTTGTAAAGCAAGACATACAACATCTCCCCCCTTCCCTTCAGTCTGCAATAAATAATATTATAATAATAATATAAATAATATATAAATATAATAATAAATAAAAACTACTGGACGGATTTACACCAAATTAACAAAATCACGCTTTTGGGGCCAGGCCACCACTCCTGCCGCAAATTTGGTGAAAATTCATCCAGCCGTATGGGCTGTAGGTGCGACCAGAATTTTTTTCCATTATGTCTATGGGAAAAAAAGACATTTTGGAACCCCCCTATAACTTTGCCCCCCATGACCAAACAATTTCAGAGTGGGCCATATACTTTTTTTGCAGAGTTTGGTGAGGATGCGTACAGGGGTAGCGAAGTTATAAGCTGTCCAAAAAGTGCTCTTCCCATGGGTTTAGCAACTTAACCATAACTACATGGCCGCTACCGCAGGCCATGTAATAAGTATGGCCATATCCATTGAAGAAGGTAAATGAGACCCTTGTATAAAAGAAGTGGAGTCACTTTTTATGATTATGTCGATGTAACGTATTAAAAATGTTAATATGTTTAATGAGTGAAAAATATGCATTGGACATGTGTTGTTTTAGTAAAGGAACAGATATATATGGTATTGTAAAAAAGGAAGTGGTAGGCAAAAATTGTATATACATATGTCACACTTGCCTGCACTTATATAGAACATGTGCTTATTTTCAGTGTCAGGGGTAGGTATATTAGAGTAGGAAGGGCAACATCAAATGTTTATTATATCTTGCCAGGATAAACACAGTAAAGAAAGAAGAGACTATTGTCTAGCTTCATCAGAAGAAGGACTACAAAACTGAAACACAGAGAAGATATGCACCAAAAGAAAGAATGCTAAAAGCAGGGCTGCCATCACGTTCACATACAGAAAACAAAGGATAATGCTTTAGAGCCACTACTCTAAGAAGATGAGGTCACGCTATACCTGGCCATGGACAAACAGAGATGACACCAGCACTGTCACGTCAAGGAAATAGACAGTGACACAGACAATGCCTTACATGCACAAACAGGAGAAGAAAGACTTACTAAATGGGAAGTACAAGGTTGTTTGTTAGTATACCATGACTTTTTGCCTCCATTTTATCTCTACAGGAAGTGAATAACATGTATATATGGCTGTGCTAGGAAGAGAGAAAAAGAGCAGCAGAGGAAGAAAATAAAATGTTTCCTTTTATATTATGGTTGTTTCTGTCTTGTTGTATGTTTTGTTTTTTTATTTTATGGTTAAAAAAGAAAGGGGTTAGCTTATCACCAGTAATAATAATGATGTAACAGTTCACAAGGAGTTTTATCAAAATTCAGAGGAGAGATCTTTCTTTTTCCAATTAAGAGAAGCACTTGAAGTGTACATTTGAGTTCATCACAACACTGCGTAGGACAATGGGCCTCATTACAAGGTTGGAGGTAGCCTTGCCGGTAAAACAAGGAAGGCTACCTCCAAACCGGCAAGAAAGTTTGGCACCCGTGAATGGGCAGTTACCGGCTATTCCAGCTCCGCCAGACCCAGTAATTGCCAGTTTCACGGCTACCGGAGCCGGTAGATCCCCATTCCCATTTGAGCCCCATAGGGCTCAATGGGCATGGGGATGCCTGTAGCACCGGCACCGTTCATAACGGTGCCGGTGCTACAAGCTTGCTGTGCTCGCGGGTGCCTTTCATTCCGTATGGGCAGACCTGGCGGAATGAAAGGCACCCACGAACACAACTGAGAGTTTGCCGGTCTGGATACTACGATACCGGTAAGCTTACCGTACCATTGTATCCAGACAGGCAACCTTGTAATGAGGCCCAATGTGGGGTGTGAACATGTGAAAAGGGTGAGACAAGAAAGGGCAAAGCAACATATATTGGGTGTGCTCTCTAGACCCACATCACAGACACACCCATGTACATATAGTATAGATGAACAAAGTTGACAATAAAGTAGGCACAAGTGGGAGGAGGAGCAGCCATTCAATTAAACTAAACAAGAAGACATTTGTAGTAGCAAGTGCTTAGGCGATAGTAATATGTCAAAGAAACAATAGGATTGAAGTAGTAATGTTCAGGTTTCAGGTGGACGTGATGATAAGAAAATGCACTTATTTTTCAAGAAACTCACCCAATTTTATGATGTTACAGATGGACAGGGAATACCTGCACTTCAATTGACCTATGTACCAAAGCCTAAGAGTAGGGATAAAGGCCCTAACCGTCATAAAAAAGGGATCAGGAGACCCAGCCAGATGCCCAGTTGCTACCGAACCAAAATAAACGAAAAGCAACAATCCTCTTTATCTACTTATGTCCTTGTGTCCTCAATTACAACAATGTCCCCTTGACTGAGTATCCTGCTTAAGAAGATTCCAAAGCAGGTCCTTTTATATGAACTAACGAGCCCCTGAACTTGTTTCAAAGCAGCAGAAAGATAACGGACTGATGAAAGGTCCTTGAACTTGATATGGAGAAGAACAAAGTACCAGATGGAAGATGCGCTGATGGAAGTTGCACCAGTTGATTGCCAGGCAGTTGAATAAAAACAACTGCTGAATGGTTTTTACTTCATACATCAAAGAAATAAATTTATATCAGAAGACTTCTGCATTCAAATGTGCACTTGCGCTCAGTTATTGCCCACCTTTTCAATTCCCTTGCCATGCAAAACTGTTTTTGTTTTATTTTTTTAGCAAATGCAATCCACTATTTTTACATCCAATAAGCCATTTATTTTTGTTATATTTGGTAGATTCTGTTGTTTTTGAGTCTTTTGTAAAGTCAAAATTATATGCCATGACGCACAGAATGCAGAGTTAGTGAAGCCATGTTAGTCTGTCAACTCAATAATAGTTGACTTAATTTGAAAACAAGCATTGGCATTTGTGTGGGCAAGGCGTGACGAGGCAAGCGAGGGGGAACAAAGGGAAGACAGAGACAACAATCTTACTAGTCCAGATGACATTGAGATCATACAAGTGCAGGGGAGAGGGGTGGGGAAAAGTGTGAGGGAAGGGTAGTGGGCAGTGCAGTACATGGGATTAAACAATAAAAGAAGTGCGGCCAGCAGGTGGTAAGTGCAAGGGTAAGTGCAGACAGCAGATGTCCAAAGTGCAGGTACGGGGACTGTAGGGTTACAGATACAGACCCAGGTGCAAGGGTTGCCAGATGGCAGTGCTTGTGTGTAACTGGGTGGGCAGGGACCTGGGCCAGAAATCAGAGGGTAGCCAGGTGACCAGTTTCAGCCAGGAATTAAGCAGGGGAGAGGAAGCAAGAAGGCAGAAGCAAAGAGGAAAGTCTTGAGGTGCTACCAGAACCGGAGATGGTTCTCCTCAAGTTTGAGAGAGGCAGGGAGGCTGTTCCAGAGGGAGGACCCAACCGAAGAAAGAGATCTACCACCAACTTGTTGCTTGGAGAAGCGACTGAACCTGAGGGAGGTGGAGGTGGAGGAATGAAGAGCTTGAGTAAGAAGATATTTACAAAGAGAGAGTTGGAGGTATTGAGGCCCCAGGCCCCAGAAGGACTTGTGGACAAAGCAGAGGGTCTTAATCCTC
Organism: Ambystoma mexicanum; assembly: GCF_040938575.1. NCBI lineage: Eukaryota > Metazoa > Chordata > Amphibia > Caudata > Ambystomatidae > Ambystoma > Ambystoma mexicanum. Next base: position 819,035,277 of record NC_090936.1, on the reverse strand, counting down.
GCAGCCACTGTAGGCAGTGCAGAGATTTCAGTGCTGGAGAGATACGATCCCTGGGCTTGAGTCCAAGGACAAGTCTTGCAGTCCTGTTCTGGATGAATTGCAGAGGGTGTAGAGTAGAAGTAGGCAGATTTAGAAAGAGGCTGTTGCAGTAGTCCAACCTAGAGAGAACCAGAGCTCTGGAGACAGTGAACTTCTGGGGGAAGGAGATAAAAGGAAGAATACCTCTGAGGAGATGCAGTTGGTAGTGTGACTTCTTAGAGACATCAGCAATGTGAGGAGAAAAGGAGAGCGTGGAGTCGAAGATGACCCTGAGGTTCTTAGACTCAAAGGTGGGAAAATGAAGAGGGCCAATGAAGGCATGCAGTAGGTATTTTCCAGGCACTATCATAAGTGTACTACCTGGCTTATGTTATTCACAGCTGGTAAACTTTGTCATTTCCCTGGCTTATGGTGTCAGTGCCTTGCAATTGCCTATCTAAAACCTATACACAAGTGAAACTGTTGCCTTTGTCAATGACTGATTTTTAACAGGACTTCAGTGTAAGGAACATATATAAATCTAGTGGCTCAAGGCATACTTTGTTTAAACAATTTTGTTACATTTCTGATGCAAGAAGGAAAATGCACTTGTTACCTTAACAGGGGTTGGACTCCTTAAAGCAGGCTTGCTTCCACCCAATCCTGATGGGTTTTTACTTTCATAAAGAAGGCGCCCCCACTCCTTCTTTGACTTCTTTTCAAACTAGAAGGCAAAAATAATGTGTTCGACCATCCAGTTGTGAGGTGAAGGCAAGTGTTTCAAGGCAGAAGCACTCTCCCTCCCCTAGCCATCCAAAGATAACAGTTGCAGTGACTGCTGTTGGACCAAGAAATGCAATCCCTGCCAACTGCAGTGGCACCAAGGCTCTTCACTGGAAATTAAGCTCTCCTGCAGATGCCAGCTAGACTACCTGGACTGGGAGTGAAGAGGATCATAGGTAATCTTATGTCTGAGCCCCTGGATTTGTCCTCAGAACACCAGTGACGCCAAACAGCTGGATTCCTGTGTTCTGGCACTTCAAACTGTCTTTGAACCAGATGTCAACCACATTTTAATGCCTTTGAAGCATCAGCACCCATGGTGCTGTGTTGGGCACCCTCTCGGAACTTCAAACAACTGTGTTCCTGCATCAAAGTAGTTTGGCACTTCCTAGTCTCCCACACCAGCTCAAACCAATGTGGCAGCCTTTGAACCACCGCACCTCGTACCAAGCATTGAACCACTAGCATCTTCATCATCAACCCAAGCACTACTTTTGAACCATCCCCTGTGTCTCCATCAAACTGCACCACTCAAACATTGCATCAACCTGCACATAGCTTCATCTAAAACCTGAGTTGACGCTGACTTGCTGCCAGATCAGCGACTTGTTACAGCCAACTCCAGTTTAGCACGTGCGTGTGCACACACAAACACACACACCACACACACACACTGGCATCCCTGCTGTGAACCCTGGTTTGATGCCTTTGTTCCAACCAAGAGCAGATTTGTAGTAATCTTACAGGAAGGGCTGAAGGTTAATGGCTGGTACTATTCCTCAACCAAAGGTTGACATTACAAAATAGGAATAGATGATGCCATCCAGAATCATGAGCGAACAGTTAGGTGAACACACCAAGCATGGATGCTATAAAATTCATAGATGATATTTCTTTGGATGTATTCCTCACTTCATAATATTATGATAATGTATAAAACTCATTTGATCAGCATTGTAGAAGGAAGGGCAAGATAATTCTGCTAGGAGTGGAATCTGTGACCATTAGCTCAAACACAGAAATCTTTATGGGATAATTTATTACACTGAGCTACAGCCCTAACAGGTTGATAGATAGCATACTACCATAAGAGACATTCTGGCCCATAAATGAAAGAACAATCACTTTGTATGCCGTGCAAGTCAATAATAGCATGTTTGTAGATCACAGTAAGAGAGATCTATGGGTCTGTAGTGGTCAGTGCAAATTTCTTGAAATAATTGTTCCATTCACAGCAAACATTTGGATGCATGAAGCCTTTGAAAGCGTGATATACAGCGTGGCATGCAATGGATGTGTTCTGTGCCAATGTATGTTCAAAGTGATCAAAAACAGTCCACTGAAAACAATTGTAGAATGGCATGGTCTTAGGTTAACAGTGTTAATGCTTCCAAAAACTGCCGAAATACAGCATGACTATGACAGTAAGTAATTGTTTAGCATGCATTTATAATTACTATGTATGAAGTCCTAAAGAGAAAAGCATTTCACGTGAGGGTTGCTTGGAATTGGTTAGAGGTATGCATTCACGCGGCTAATTAACAAGATTTCAGTTCAGTCTATTACCCAGTAGTGAATAAATTGAAGTGAGCAGGAAAAGAAGGGAAAAACTGGTTTGCTGTGAAATCATTCAATCCCAGAAATATGTTTACGTTATTTTCTTTAACGGACTACAATGAACCTTGAAAGCATGTATTTGTCCATTTTATACGGGACTCATCATTCACCCAGTATAGGTAAGCTTTGATTTTTTGGGGTGAATGACTGGCCTGCTCCTTAGTAGAAAGTTATCAATTCTGAGCTTTTCTAATAGGTACTCATCTTCTAAATGGCAAAAACGGTTAGTTGGCTGAATTACAAGTGTTGAATCTCAAACAATAATGAGAAACTATATTACTACCCAGTTATTTGCAATTAAACCTTCTCATTGCCCAACTCATCATCATCTTGTCACTGATGCCATTTTTGCAGCATGCATTTCTTCACCTCAAGCTGCCCATCATCTCGCAACTGTCTGAAACAACACCCTCTACCTGTGGGCCCTCCAGACAGCAGGACGCTGCAGACTCCCTCAAACCCAGTCAGGCTCCATGCACCCCTCTTCCAGTTGAGCATCCAGAACTTCCCACTTCATTGTTCCTAGTGTAATGGAGGTGATGAGATGAAGATAAGGTACCAACAACTGAATGCAGTAGGGGGCAGTCCCCCCACTTAAAGCTAAGCAGAGACGTTTGTATAGACTGATTTAGTATTGTAATTATGTGAAAATAGTATTCATATTGATAAGGGATATTAGCATTCTAAAGGGTGTCATGTTTATAAAGTCAAAAATGCAGTTATTCTGGTTTAGTAAGTAGACAAGGTACAGAATGCATATTAAGTTTTTCCTATACACAGACAGAAAAGACCTCTGACAATGCCTTTTACTGAAAATGCCTGTAATTGCCGATGCTGCTAAAATGAGTGAAATGACGTAATGCTGCAGAGCTTGTAGTATGAGGTAATTCTGAAGTTGAAACATTCAAGGCACCGTGCTTTCAGAAATTAGACAAATGTGCTGAAACCAGACAGTTAATTGGGCTGTGTCTGGAAAACTTAGCTAAAGGAACCAGCTGCATAAACATATTTGGGGCAGAGCACCGGAAAAAAGGCAGAATGTGTGCCAGAATGTATTTCATTTTTGAAGGTTTACATAGATAACAAATAATTGTCCGGTGAGCAAATGCTCAACGTGGAGTTTTGCCTGGACATATGTAGACAGGGTGGGGGCTGGATTCTCCCTCTGACTAGCTATAATAGAGAGCTCCGTGTTGAGCTGGGGGGAGTTTGTGTACTTGACAACAATGCTGTTTTGTGCTCTGTGGCAGATTGGCATGAAATAAAACGTGATGAACTTGACTGTCTCCTTGCCGAATCATTGAGTTGTCCTTAGTAATTGGTGTTGGAGAAAGAAAACTTGCACCCCCATCCACCTCAAGGTGCAGCTATCTCGTCTTAAAGTACTTGAGGGCGAGCTCTGACTCTATGGGCCTGTCAGGGGCCACTCGCACTCATTTACACATGGTAGAAGAGGATCGTTTGAAACCATTGATAATTGATTATTGATCATTGATTAAAATAAGACACCTATTGACCGTCGACACAAAGTAAGTCTAGGTCTTCGGTAATATCACGAGTCCTTCGCCATTCGGCTGAGTAGACTGTGAATCTCCCCGTGGACAATGGTAGTGTAATTGACCCAAGACTGCAGTCGGGGCCTGAAGGGACCCGTTTTAAAAACATATCCCTTCCCATTCCTACAGGCAGCTGATGGGGCGAAAATCTGAAGGAGGTGGTAACAGAGGCGGTGATCGCGAGGGTTGGGAGACGAACGGTGGGAAAGGTGAGTGAAGAAATAAAAAAATGCTATGACTTAAGACATACAAATTCGTGGTGATTTCATCTCAAAAGAGTCAAACAGTTCTGAGATAAGTGTATAAAACTGTTGCACTTGTAAGTCATCACAAAAATTCAAACCAGCTACTATGGAGTTAAAATTGTGATTTTCTAGTTCTAGACAAGATAACTGATGAATCGCGCTAAATACGGTAGAGTTTCACATTTAAATGACAAAGTGATAGTGATTTAAAGGGGCTGTTGTATGTGGGCAGTTGAAAGAACAGAATCGCGTTGAATTCACAGTGATTGATGGGAAAGGAATGGTGCAGATGTTAAGGAAAGATTTGATGAGGTTTAGATAAGAAGGGCGGTATTGTGGAGTTTCAGTCTGTGTGTGTGTTTGAAACTAAGCGCATCTTTAGAAAATTAATTTTAAAATGTAGACACGTTTGTTTTGTAGATTGAAGGAAACAAATTGTGTTTTTGGGAACACGAGACAAAAAGAGAAAAGTGATGGTGTGCTTAGACTACAGTTTTTGTTAAAGAGAAATGCAGTGTTACAAACATTGTTGAATATAAATTCAGAGAAAACTGTTTAAAAGCGCACAGTTAAGAACCATCTGAGATTTAAAACAGTGCTTCTAAGTGCAAATCTAAGTGGGCAGACCGGCACACGAATAGCAATTGCGTTTTCGTTTTTATTTAAAGCAAGGCGAGAGCTCAAATGAAAGGGATTCTGGCCAGGAATGCACTATGCAGAAGTGTCCTTTTATTATAAAGGGTAAGAGAGTCTAGTTAAAATTATGAACTATGAGCCTGTGAAGTGTGTAAGATGATGGGTTTTTAGGCAAGAAACGATTGAATTAGTTTTTAAGCAAAAACAGAGCCTAGTGAAAAGTTAGTCGAGGTGGTATTTGCACCTAAATTCAAAGATGTTGATGAGAATGTGTGTTGAGGTAAAACAAGCTGTTTTTGTTAGAATGTTTTGTTTGGGGTTTATTGTCATGGGTTAAAAGGTAGTGGGTTTTTTATATTTTAATTAGCTTATATTTAAGGGATGATGAAAACAAAAATGTATTTCGTGCAGCATAAAAAAATAACACCAGAGCAGCTGTTTGAAAACACGCAATTGAAAACTAATGTTTAAAGCAGGATGTGACTAAAGTAATATAAGAAGGACAAAAAAGTGCTTTGATTATGGCCCACGAGAGCGAATGCGGTGATTTATCAAGACAGGAATGTGCGATGGCAGTTCTTTGAGATAAGCACTGCCAAGCTTAGTGATCGCTTCATGTTGAAAGAAAAACAAAATTATCGTGTCTTGCAAGAATGTATTTATCGCACCCAAGCGAGTGCAGTAAAAGACATGCTTTATCTCATTTGGAAACAATGTGTGAAATACAGATCGCAGATGCGAAGAATCATTCTGAGCATTGTTGCGAATTATGGAATAAGATGCCCACACTTGAAAATTGGAAAGATTCATAAGTGTAGTTGCAGCTTACCCATGTAATAACCCAGCGGTAAGGGGATACGTATTAAGGAGGACAGCAGTAGAATATTTCAGTGGGATGTCTGGTAAACGCAGGACTCTGATCTGGTTGGGTCATTACATTTTTCATTATGACTCATGGTGGTCATGTTGTAGCAGAGCGGAAACACTACATACATTATTTCTATGGAGTAAGAAGACACGCTAACAGCCGATGTAATTGTTAGGCTATTTCAGTGATCTGGAAAATGCTCAAGTGAGTGTGGATTATATGTTGCAGTTATTATAAAGCACATTACATGCAAAGGAATTTGTTGAACAGGGGGCAAGTAAGTGAGTGTACATGTAGGCTCAGCACTATGCAAACACAGGATACACAGAGGCACCTGGGAATAAAAGGTTTCAACATAAAAATAAGAAATATTTATGCAACACAGAAAAAATGAATGTGTTTTATAGGGAGACAACCCCAGAGGATAATCAGATGTGTTTACAAAGGTTAAGTGGCACTTGGGTTTTGGAATGCAAGGAGAAATATGGCAAGAAAACACGATTTTGGTCTAATGATAAGACATTGGGACAGCGTATCCATGTAGCAAAGATGGCTTTTTGGACTATAGATGTGGCATTGGTTTAGCAGTCTCTTGAGGAAAATGTGTCAGCTGTGGTGTGATTTTAATAGGCACCTTTCAGTGGTAGTCATTTAAATGTGTATGTGCACATTAGCCCAGGGGCATTTTTGGCGCAAGTGCAGAGGATGTAATGGTGCAGGTACTGGAATATATTGGACAAGAGAAGAATTAGCACATGGATGGAATTATTGTAGCTAGCATAGCTATTTATCATGATGAGATTAGGAAGGGGCTTGATTGCACATTTATGCTTTCAGCATGTTGAGGAAGCAATGCCACTTTCTTTCATTTTTTTTAGTGCTGGTGGGTGGGCATTCCAGTTCTTAGAGTCGGATGGCTAAAGCTGGGCCCCCAGTTGTGGATTTTTTAAAGATAGGCATATATATTGGTCTGACCAGGAGGGTCTGATGGACTAACAAGATTGATTTATTCTGATAAGTATGAAAGGGCATGGACAAAAAGACATCTTTTGTGTGCTGCCCATGAGTTTAATAAAGGAATGCATTTGTTTACTGATAGCCAATGCACCTTTCCTCTGGCTTATCAGAGGTTTCTGTATGGGAATATTCAGTATTGCCTAAAGGCATTTTCCTGAGTGATACATATTTTTTATTTTTTGTTTTTGAGGAGTTGTCCATGAGTGCCCAGACAAGGGGCACTGTATTAATCCAATATTAATGCCTACTGTAGTTTGGCAAAAAATGATTCCTAGTAGAAAGGAAAGGTTTGAATGCACGAAAAACCCTTTAGTTATTTATTTATTAGAATTCATGGAGCGCACAGAAGCCTTTAGGCATTGTGGTGCTGTTACAAAGAAACGGCTTACAGATTACAATGAAAAGGGCATAAACAAGTGCCTACATGCCACAGATGTGCCTGTAGTTATAGGATAGATAATTACATATTGTAGTTACAATGGATGAGTTGCATATTTAGCTCACATTGGATAGAGTAGAAATTGAGTAAACACACAGCATAGAGGTTAATTTAGCAACAGGGGGATGCATAGGGACACCGCTGGGGGAACTGATAGGGGTAGTTAAACAAAGAAGGTTTGAGGGTTTTTGGCAAAAAAATGAGGAGGGATGGTTCTGCTCTAAGTTTGCTAGAGGAAGCATTCCATGGTTTGGGAACAGGAGGGGGAAGCTTAGCCCTCTGCCATCAGTTCTTTTGGTTAATGAGACTTGTAGTTGAGTGACCTGGTGACTTTGTTTGAGTCAGGCTGAACTGACCCTAGTAACAGCATCAGTTAGATATACTGGTGCTGTGTGAGACATACATCTGTGATTTTAAAATTAACCGTTCCTTCACAGGTAGCCAGTGAGCAGCTTGCATGGTGTGAGTAATGTATATTCTTTTTTTTAGAGCTTGTGAAGATTTTTTTTTAAAGATGCCTGCAAGGATGGCAGTGTAGTAATCCGATTTAACACTGATAATGACACGGGAAATGAATGAGCAGGTTTTTTTAAAGGTTTTTTTAAGTATTGGGGGGAAAGGAAAGGGTCAGTGATATTAGTAAATGTGGTAGTAAAGAGGAAGCAATGGCACTCAAAGGATAAGTGCAACAGAACAGGCTGTAGCATGTAATCTGGCATGGCATGAACAAGAGTGAGTGGAGGAACGCTCCTAAGGGTTGTTTTACAGCTACATAAATAGTGTTGGGATTGAAGGAGGTATTGATGAACGTCATGTGATGAGAAGGAAGTGATGTTACATGGGGTTTTTAAACTAACGTGCGGGCAGGAGCAGACATAACCTTGTAGCTGAATGGTCCAATGCCAATCATGTTTTCTATTATTTTTGACTTAGAATGCCCTCTGTAGTTGAAGGGGTTTACTGGGTCCTCTGTGACCTGCTTTTTGGGGAATTTCGAGGATAGCACAAATGTATTGAAGGGGGGTTTTCGGGGTGCTCCTAAAGGTCCTTTTTCAGAAGCTCCACCTTGGGTGATAGGACAGTTTGAATGGTGTTATACCAGGGGTGGTATTTTACAATTTTTTGAGGCCTTGACAGCCAGAGTGGAGAATTCTGTTTATTAAATAGGGAGAAACCCTTTGTGATTTGAGACGATCCATTGAGATTCTGGTATTATAGGATTTAGATGGATGAAGAAAGGTTTGAATGACAAAGCATGAAAGCATGATGATAGTGTTTAGGTTACCAAGGAAAGCATGTTTTTATTTTGGACATGCCCCATTTAGACACAAGCATAATTTTGAAGGCATGAAAGAGGCAGAAGACCAATGAGACTGGGTGAAAATTAAAAGATTATATTATTGTGGCAGCATGGTAAATATAGCCAGCTGTATGACCTGGTGGAGAAATAATGGAAATATTTTATAAATTCAGGCGCAGGCCATGAACATTTATGGATATTTGTGAACAAGAGGCAGAGACAGATGACCTCCAGGAAATTAAAGGCAGCCATAATGTAGGGAAACATGGCAAATGATTAAGAAACAAGCAGAATGAAATAAGAATCATGAAGGACAGTAATGGTTCAGATAAAAATATTTAGATTAACCAACATCATAGAATATATAAGGGGATAGTGACTCGAAAGTGATAAGAGAAAAGAGAAGATACCAGGTCAGACAGCAGAGAAGATACCAGGGCGGACACCTGAGAAGTGAGAGGATACCAGGGCGGACACCTGAGAAGAGAGAGGATACCAGGGCTGACACCTGAGAAGTAAGAGGATTCGCCTTATTCCTGTGCTTTAATATAGTGGTCAGAAGAAACGTGAACCCAGAATCCCACATAATAGGGAACAACTAGGCTACCACCACGTTTAAAGACGTTGTGTATGGGGTTTGTTTAGACTCCATGTAGGGGTAATGATTAGAGGCAGAGATATTTGAATCCAGCTGGTGTCTGTCTAGTCTGTTAAGTGTTTGTCCTATATGTTCTGTGTAACGTTACCTGTGAAAGAAATTGTTGAGAAAGAAACTTTTTTTTTGAAAAACTGATTAACAATTTTTTGCAATTCAATAGTTGAGACAGAATTGCACACAAAGTGATGTTTTTGAGTAAATTGGTGATATAAAAGATTTTGGTGGAAAAAATTGGATTGGAGCTTGCAGTGTTTGCTGCTCGCTCATATTGTTGGAAGTATTGAAGTTGCATGAAAGTATTGAAAGGTATTGTATAAGAGGAACAGAAACAGATTTAAGCATGGAAGACATTACTCCATTAGCACGCTTATGCAAACAGCTGCCGAAACACGTACTTAAGCTAAAGAAGTATAGCACCGAGTGGGTTAAAGGTAGTGCCCAGAAGATGTTTATGCCGTGGCCACAAAATGGGTCTTTAGCCAAAGCTGTCTTACAACATATGACGACATATTTGCATGCCACATATACAGGCAAGAAGCTTGAGAAACGCCTTGCTTTTCTAGAACTCTGGAAGATGCTTGAACAGACAAAGGAGGAAGAGCCGCCTGAAGATTGGATAGTAAATGTATGCACTGAGGGGGGTGAGACGCCTACCACGCCACCTGCCCCGCCTGAAACAGAAACCGAAGAATGGAAGGCTGAGGGACTCTACCCATTAAGAGAGATTAAAGCAGCCACAGGGTACAGCAACCCCGCTTATGAGTCACCTACATACAGTAGTGATGAAAATCAAGGGAAGGATAAGGACAAGAATCTTACCTCCGCAGTCCCGAGGGACCAGGGGAGACGCGATGATGAAAGAAAGGATCAGGCACTATCAGACAAGTACATCTCTCAACAAGGAGAGAGAGGGAAAGAAGTGGAAAGGAAGTGAAGACAGAACTGATGAGATAGCATTCGCAAAAGACAAATGGATGGGAGGACAAATCTTATTGAAACACGATGGGAAAGGAAGTGATGACGTGAGACCTAAAGAGAGGTTAGATGAGGCACCGAGAAAGGAGAAGGAAAAGTAGTTAAGGGATGTAAGGATAAGAAGGAAAGATAGGCTGAGGTGAGAACAGCTATATTGCAAAGAGCAAGAAAAAGAGCTTGATCGCAAACAGAGAGCAGCCAATGACCAAGACAGACAGAAACAGCAAAGGTTGGAAGAAGAGGAAAAGGTACGTGAAAAAAGGATAAGGAGATGAACGGATGAGGAAGTTCGAAGGGCAGGTGAATGTAGAAATGAAGGGGAAAAGGAAGGAGATAGGGTCAGAGAAGAGGCGAGGAAGCGCAAAGAAGTTGATGACGATATCGAACGTAAACAAAGACAGAGGGCACACAATCTTGAATAATTGGAGAGAGAGATTAAAAAACCCGCTCCAGTGGCAGACTGGGAAGACATCGACGAATTCTTCCCTGCGTACGATTCAATATCAGGCACATCTAGGGAAAATATAGATGATGACTTCGACACCAAAAGCATCAGGGAAACGATTGATAGAATATATGATGAAATGGGGATGGAACAAATATCCCAAAGGGAGTGGGAAGATGAGCGTCTAGAGAGCACCCAGCTCTACGACACTGAGGATAACACCCGAAGTAGTGCGAATAAGGAACTATCCCTGGACAAAATAGAAATCAATAGGAACAATGAAGACGCAAGTAGTAAATAAGAGATGATTAGAATAAAGGAATAAAAAAAAGTTAGGGAGACTTTGGGCCCCTGTTACACAGGATCAGGAAAAAATAAATAAATAAACAAATAAATAAATAGGGAACAGATGAAAATGAATGATTATCTGGGAAAAAACGAATAAAAGAAAAATTAAGGAAGGGAACAATGGGCAAATGAACAAACGGATAGGGAATAAACACACAGGCATAAAATGGACAGAAATCAAAAATTGGAAAACAAATAGCACTTATGAGGTTTACTGGCCAGCAGTAAAAAGGAGCATAGCGCAATCAAAAGCATCAGTGACCATGAAGACCGAGAAAAGAAGTACGGCTGACAAATATTTGGGTCAATTAAACAAAGGAAAATCGCACAAGCCATTTTAAGAAAATATAGTGAGGTAAATAAAGAACAACTTTTGAGTGCCTGTAACGATTTTGATTTATTTTTCAGTCAAAAGTTATGGACCTTTGCATGGAAGCACAAGAAATGTCTGCATGGCCTTAAATTAGGGAGAAAAGGGAAATACTAGTTCACACTAAAAGGGTGTGGACACAAAATTGATCAGCACTAAAAGTAAGAGGATCCAGGTGAGTAACAGGAAAAGAGGTAGTAAGAGACACAGGGGGTAATTCATAGAATGCAGCGCACAAGTGGCGCACGCGGCTGGCGCACAGTGTGCACGTGCAAATCCCTGCGCCAACCGCGTGCGCCAAAACCCATTTCCGCGCACAGCGTATTCATGGATCCCAGCCACCAAAACCAGCCGTGGCGCACAGTGGCGCAGCGACCCTGCAGCAGCGCCAGTTACGCCCCCAAGAACGCCTCTCGCGCAGGGAAAAGCCATCAAAATCCCCAATCCAGCGCAAAGGGCTGCGCTAACCCTGCACCAGCACGGCAAGCGGGCTACGTGTATCACTGGGGTGCGCGGGAAGTACCTCACGCGATTCCAGCAGGGTACGTGTATTCCAGGGGTGCGCGGGAAGTTCCACATGCGAATGGGCCCGTGCGAGCCGGGTACGTGTATTTCAGGGGTGCGCGGGAAGTTCCACACGCGATTCCAGCAGGGTACGTGTATTCCAGGGGTGCGCAGGAAGTTCCACACGCGATTTCTGCATGGTACGTGTATTTCAGGGGTGTGCGGGAAGTTCCACACGCGACTTCAGCAGGGTACGTGTATTTCAGGGGTGCGCGGGAAGTTCCACACGCGATTTCTGCATGGTACGTGTATTTCAGGGGTGCGCGGGAAGTTCCACACGCGATTTCTGCATGGTACGTGTATTTCAGGGGTGCGCGGGAAGTTTTACACGCGATTTCTGCATGGTACGTGTATTTCAGGGGTGCGCGGGAAGTTCCACACGTGACTTCAGCAGGGTACGTGTATTTCAGGGGTGCGCGGGAAGTTCCACATGCGATTTCTGCATTGTACGTGTATTTCAGGGGTGCGCGAGAAGTTCCACAGGCGATTTCTGTATGGTACGTGTATTTCAGGGGTGCGCGGGAAGTTCCACACGCGATTTCAGCAGGGTACGTGTATTCCAGGGGTGCGCGGGAAGTTCCACACACGATTTCAGCAGGGTACGTGTATTCCAGGGGTGCGCGGGAAGTTCCACACACGATTCCAGCATGGTACGTGTATTTCAGGGGTGCGCGGGAAGTTCCACACGCTATTTCTGTATGGTACGTGTATTTCAGGGGTGCGCGGGAAGTTCCACAGGCGATTCCAGCAGGGTACGTGTATTCCAGGGGTGCGCAGGAAGTTCCACATGCGATTTCTGCATGGTACGTGTATTTCAGGGGTGCGCGGGAAGTTCCACACGCGACTTCAGCAGGGTAAGTGTATTCCAGGGGTGCGCGGGAAGTTCCACACGCGATTCCAGCATGGTACGTGTATTTCAGGGGTGCGCAGGAAGTTCCACACGCGATTTCTGCATGGTACGTGTATTTCAGGGGTGCGCGGGAAGTTCCACACGCAATTTCTGCATGGTACGTGTAATTCAGGGGCGCGCGGGAAGTTCCACACGCGATTTCAGCAGGGTATGTGTATTCCAGGGGTGCGCAGGAAGTTCCACACGCGATTTCAGCAGGGTACGTGTATTCCAGGGGTGCGCGGGAAGTTCCACACGCGATTCCAGCATGGTACGAATATTTCAGGGGTGCGCGGGAAGTTCCACACGTGATTCCAGCATGGTACGTGTATTTCAGGGGTGCGCGGGAAGTTCCACACGCGATTCCAGCATGGTACGTGTATTTCAGGGGTGTGCGGTAAGTTCCACACGCGATTTCTGCATGGTACGTGTATTTCAGGGGTGCGCGGGAAGTTCCACACGTGAATTGCACGTGTGGGTCCTCCCAGGTGTACCCTCTACACCCTCCACGGCCCCTGCAGGTGGCTCACACCACAGGGGCCTACCCTGCACGTGTCCTGCAGGCACCCCATCCACCATGGCCATGACCCCCAGCCAACCCACATGTCAACTTGCAACACTGCCCACCAACGCATGTCCCCCTGCACCCCCAGTCACCAGGGGCAGCCTCCACCAGGCCCCCACCCATGTCACCCAGCACCCCCACCCCCCAGCAGTGCAGGGGCAGCCTCCACCAGGCCCCCACCTATGTCTCCCAGCACCCCCACCCCCCAGCCACCAGGGGCAGCCTCCACCACGCCCCCACCAATGTCTCACAGCACCTCCACCCCCCAGCACTGTGGGGCACCTGCCAGCAGGCCCCCACCCATGTCTCCCAGCACCCCCACCCCCCAGCAGTGCAGGGGCAGCCTCCACCACGCCCCCACCCATGTCTCACAGCACCCCCACCCCCCAGCACTGTGGGGCACCTGCCAGCAGGCCCCCACCCATGTCCAACTCATGTTCCCCACCACCCCCACCCCCCAGCTCTGTGGGGCACCTGCCAGCACGCCCCCACCCATGTCCAACTCATGTTCCCCACCACCCCCACCCCCCAGCACTGTGGGGCACCTGCCAGCAGGCCCCCACCCATGTCCAAAGCATGTTCCCCACCACCCCCACACCCCAGGACTGTGGGGCCCCCTCCACCAGGCCCTCGCCCATGTCCCATCCATGCCCCCCTGCATCTGGGTCCTAACAATCCCCAATCATGTCCGTAATGGCCATCCTCCCCTGCCAAAAGGCCCAACCAACTATCACACCCACCCACATATCAAAGGCAATTACATGTTACACCCCCAATTTAAATAATGCAAATGAACACATGTCTGTCACACACAATGGCTGCAAGTGAATGACAAAACACCCAACATGACATGCCTGAAAGCAATGAGATGATACGACACATTAAAGAATGAAAAAAAATATGTATTGAACAGCAAGTAGAATGGAAATGAAATAAGAAAAAACACAAAGCAAATCAAACAAAACAAGATGAATGTCCAAGAAAACAATCAAAAAAATCAAAATAAGCCAATGAAGAAGATCATCCCGGGTCCATGAGCCCAACCAAATGAAACCTAACTATGACTACTAACTAAAAACTGAACTATATACAAAAATGTGGTGCATTGTCCAATCGCAACCAAAAAAAAATCAAAAAATCAAAGGAAACCTAACACTAACTATACAACTATATACAAAGGCAGCGGGCTATTCGGACGGCTCACTGGTTGTTGTCATGGGCCAGGGCATCATCGAACTCCTGGTCAATGGCTTGGAGGCGGGCATGTTCCCTGGCCCCGAGGTCCCGCAGGGATAACGCAATGTCAAGCTCCAACTCCCTGCGAAGACCCTTGAGGCACTCAGCCCGCCTCAGTGCCCTCCGCATGGAGTCCTCCGCCCTGACCATTGTGAGCCGTTCCTCCTCTGCCCGCTGCCGCTCCGCACCTATCCGCTGGCACAACCGCTCCCACACGGAAGCCACTCCCATTCCAGGGTTCTCCTGCCCTCCGGCCGATGCCTGCACCCCTGATGTTGATGGCCCCGAGCCATGATGCCTCCCACGTTGAGCCTGCTGCTGCCTCCGACGCAACTGCCTGTGCCAGCACGACGGCATCCAGGCTGATGGAAACCACCGACGCCGTCGTGCACGTGCCCTGCCCGATGATGCCGTCACATCTTCCATCTGCTGGGGTCCAGTTGCTGTGTTGTCCACCCCTGCTGGACCTCTGACTCCCGACTGTGGCAGGGATGGGATCCCCACCGAGCTGGCTGCATTGGTCAGGGCAGGTCCACAGGGGGCCCTGGTGGCATCTGGGCCGGAAGACGGCAAGGAGAACGACTGGCGTATAGTCTCCACAGAGGAGGAGGGGGCCACCAGATTGGCCGACACATGCAGGAAACCCCCGAACATAGCCGATCCCAATTGGGCCCGTCGGCACGGTGCTCTTCGTGATGACGTGCGTGCTCCTCCTGGGAAGCACGCACGGCATCACTAATCACAGCCGTGCGCATCGCGACCCCAATCAGGACCTTCTCCACACGGCCAGGGGTCCCCTCGTCCGCAGGTGGAGGGGAATCAGATGACATGGACATCCCCTCTACCTGCGGACGGGCCTGGGATGGGGCATCCCTGCTGGTGCAAGGTGGTGCACCCACAGGTTCAGGGACAGCGACATGCACAGGCCCCTCCACGGTGACCTGTGCTGCCTCCTGCCCCTGACCCTGGACTGCACCACTTGCACCAGCAGGGATGCCCCTATCAGGCATCATGTGCGCCTCAGTGGCGGCCTCCTCCTCCTCTTGAAACCAGAGGCTCCTCACCGTCTACCGCCGTAGCAGGCCCCTGTGGGGGCTCACCCACCCCTTCCGCTGCAGCCGTGGGGGCATCCCTGCCGCCTTGCTCCACAGCGCCGTCTCCGCCCTCTCCTTCACTAGCCGCTGCGTAGAGGGAGACATAGAACAAAAGCATCAGGGTACTGTACAATGGTCCCCTAGACAGGAAGCAATAGCAGATGAGTGCCACCGTCAAAGTACACTTCCAACATGTCACACCACAACACATGCGTCAGTCCAGGCAAAACACACACAGTGACAGTCATGGTGCGTGCCATGGACATTTCAATACATGTCCAATGGACTCTCGAATCATACAATGTAATGGGACTCACATGCATCATGGGTCATGCCTATCACATGCACACACTTCACCTCAGTCACATCCATCTGGCCCCGTACACCCCAATCACAGTGCATACAAGGATGACTAGGCTGCATCAGTGAATCTGTAAATTGTCACAGACATGTGTCATGCACCCATGGCACTCACAAGTCACAGACACGCAGGTCAGGCACACAGACATGGATACCACATATGTACCTGGCATCAGCACCCATCCCTCGCCCCCACCCATGTCCAGGAACAGAGACTGCCATGCTCTCATGTGTGCAATCTGCACAAGGCTCATGCAACAACCGTGGGGTTCACACATTACTGGTCGCACATGCATAACCATGATGTCCCTGCACACATACATGCGTACATGGCCTATGTCACACATGCAGGCAAGTATCAGACAACCAGCACACTGCAACATGCCCTGTCTCACACAGCAATGCTTGGCCACTTACCGCTCAACTCCAGACGGGTCTCCCTCTCAAGGACCTGGGCATGGAGCGCTGGGTGTACGTGTTCCAGGACCCTCAACAGGATGGAACTCATGCGGCCCCGGCCCCCCTCCACGAGGCGCCGGGCCTTCATGAGGGTCCTGGACCTCAAGTCCTCCCAGCGCTTCTTGACCTTCTGGATGGTGCGGGTTGCCACCCCCTCCGCGTTGATGGCAACCACACAGTCGGCCCAGATCCTCTCCCGTCCTTCCTTGTTGGCGCGGGACGATCCGAAGAGGGCATCATACTGCCCCAGGACTTGCTCCACCAGGACACCAACTTCGGTGGCAGTGAAGCTGGTGCCCCTCTGCCCCTCTGGCCGGGGGTTGCCACTGGTGTCAGATGCTGATGTGCCCGACATGGCAACCCCAGGGGCAGGAGTGGGTGGGCAACTGGGTCCTGGGGCTGGGCTGTGGAGCGATGTTATTCGAGTCAGGAGTCTTCTGTTCCAGCAGGGGTGGACACAGCAACTGGACCCCTGCAGATGGCTGATGTGCAGGCACCAAATGGCAGGGCACGGTGGCAGCAGGCAGGCAGGCAGCAGCAGATGGCACGTGGGAGGCTGCTCGGGGCACTGGGGGGCAGTGATTCGGTCTTCTGGGCAGGAGCGTGGTCTTCCGTGTGTTTTCGCGTGGCCAGCTTGATACGGAGTGATTTGGCACGTGAAAATCCTGCACGTCAGCGTGTAATTCGAGGAAAGGCCCTTAGCGCGTAAGCGCGTCAGCACGTGTATGCGATTTCATTGGACCAAAAGCCCTTACAGCGTAAGCGCGTCTGTGACGTTTCGTGCACGGGCGTTGCCCTGGCAGGGCTTGGAGATCACGCGTGCCTTTACACTGCTCTGTACGTGCTTTTCGTGCGGTGCGTGTGTTTTCCAGCCGTTGGGGTTCACACGCTATTACTTCACAGCGGGTGTTGGCTACGCCTTCTTCTACACGCAAAGCAGACGGTGAGTGGTACCCCGCTCCCCCCCAGGCCCGATCGCGTGAAAAACTTCACGCGAACCCCTGATATACACGTGGCCCGCTCCCCCAGGCCCGATCGCGTGAAAAAGTTCACGCGAACCCCTGATATACACGTAGCCCGCTCCCCCAGGCCCGATCGCGTGAGAAACTTCACGCGAACCCCTGAAATACACGTAGCCCGCTCCCACAGGCCCGATCGCGTGTGAAACTTCACGCGAACCCCTGAAATACACGTAGCCCGCTCCCACAGGCCCGATCGCATGAAAAAGTTCACGCGAACCCCTGATATACACGTAGCCCGCTCCCCCAGGCCCGATCGCGTGTGAAACTTCACGCGAACCCCTGAAATACACGTAGCCCGCTCCCACAGGCCCGATCGCGTGAAAAAGTTCACGCGAACCCCTGAAATACACGTAGCCCGCTCCCACAGGCCCGATCGCGTGAAAAAGTTCACGCGAACCCCTGATATACACGTAGCCCGCTCCCCCAGGCCCGATCGCATGAAAAACTTCACGCGAACCCCTGAAATACACATAGCCCGCTCCCCCAGGCCCGATCGCGTGTGAAACTTCACGCGAACCCCTGAAATACACGTAGCCCGCTCCCACAGGCCTGATCGCGTGAAAAAGTTCACGCGAACCCCTGAAATACACGTAGCCCGCTCCCACAGGCCCGATCGCGTGTGAAACTTCATGCGAACCCCTGAAATACACGTAGCCCGCTCCCACAGGCCCGATCGCGTGAGAAAGTTCACGCGAACCCCTGGAATACACGTAGCCCGCTCCCCCAGGCCCGATCGCGTGAGAAACTTCACGCGAACCCCTGATATACACGTGGCCCGCTCCCCCAGGCCCGATCGCGTGAGAAACTTCACGCAAACCCTTGAAATACACGTACCCCGCTCAATCGCGTGTGTAACTTCCCGCGCGCCCCCGCAATACACATACCCCGCTCAATTGCGTGTGTCACTTCCCGCGCACCCCCAAAATACACGTACCCCGCTCAATCGCGTATTTAACTTCCCGCGCACCCCCGAATTACACATACTCCACTCAATTGCGTGTGTAACTTCCCTCGCACCCCTGAATTACACGTACCCCGCTCGATCGCGTGTGTAACTTCCCGCGCACCCCCGAATTACACATACCCCGCTCGATCGCGTGTGTAACTTCCCGCGCGCCACTTTTTTGATGCGCTGGGACTCTACCGCCTGCCTTCGTGTGGCGGACGTGTTTCAGCTTGTGCGTGTCTTTGGCTGTGCGTGGCTTTGCCCTATTCGATTCCATGAATACGTGTGGCTTGAGTGCGTGTGGGCGTTCCGTCTGCTTCCCTGCAGTACATCCCCAGTTACGCCCTTATTTTCGTGCGTTGTTCCCCATTCCGCGCGTTACGCCCCGTGTCCCGCTCACTTTCTGGTGTATGCGCTGAGGTTGTGCGCTTTCACTGTGCGCGTCACGCACGCCTTTCGGGATGTTGCAGTGACTTGTGCGCCATGCACGGGTTTGGCGCACATCCCGCGGTGAACACGCGCAGGGACTTCCATGAATCGCACATGTGCGCGTGCGCCTGGTTTTTTCCGCTTGCGCCTGCTTGCGCATGCTTGCGCATGCTTGCGCATGCTTGCGCGAAGATTTTCGGCGCACGTTTGTTTCATGAATCGGCCCCACAGTGTCTTCAAGTGTTAGCTGTTTTTCCCAAAATGGGTATAATCAGATGTGGAAAGAGTAGAACATAGATGACACCATGTCCATTTCAGACAACCACAGAAAACAGAAGTTAAATTGAAGGTGAGTAATTATTTTCGTGTTCATAATATCAAAAAAGGTTGATGTGATAGGGGTATGCAATCATTAGAAGAGGCAAACATTGTTGGGTACGATAAAAAATGGAGGCACATAGTAAGAATTGGTTCCATAGTCTCGAAAAACAGGGGTATACTAGATTAAGTTAGGCAGGAACAGTGTGCAGCAAAACGCCTCTGTTTTGGCTCCATAGGACGAACACAAAGCACAAGCAAAGGCCATGGTCCAACCAAAAGACAAGAAGAGAAAAGGAATAATGGCTGCTGAGCTGAGGAAGCATGTGCAGCTAACCAGCAAGAATGTACTGCTATCCAGGAATCATGTGCAGCTAAGATGAGCAAAGAACCAAGTCTAAACTAAGTATCCTGTGGGGTGGTTGGAAAATAGTTATGTGCACCAACGTGTAGGGGAGAATGATCAGAAAGTATTTTTGATAGCCGAAAAGGAGGAAAGGGTTGAAGTTTGGAAGAAAGCCTGACCCCTTGCTAGTGCCTGAATTACTTTTGTCCCTATTTTTGTCTTTCTACAGATGACAGGGATCCCCAAAGACGTTTCTATCATCTGCTACGGACGTGTTTAGAAGACCAGACACAAAGAAGACGTCTTTCCTTAATTATTTTTTGTTGTCTCCTTAGGGTTGCATGTGACAAAATGTGTCCCAAGAAGGACAATATGCATTATATGTTATTGAAATCAAAGCTCCTGTTCTAGC
The DNA here is from genome assembly GCF_040938575.1 of Ambystoma mexicanum. Classification (NCBI taxonomy): domain Eukaryota; kingdom Metazoa; phylum Chordata; class Amphibia; order Caudata; family Ambystomatidae; genus Ambystoma; species Ambystoma mexicanum. The sequence goes on along the minus strand of NC_090936.1, from coordinate 819,015,362 downwards.
TAGCTGACACAGAGCTAGGGATGGGTGTATTTTGCTGTAATGCGAGAATGACCAATAAAAAGGGAATGGTTAAGCGAAAATGTTTTGTAGCTTTGTCTAGGAGGCAGAGGTGTCAAATAAGAGGGAATGTCTCACCATTTTTAGGGAATAAGGTTTGAGAGCCAATGCGAAGAAGAGAGGTTAAGGAAATGGGTTGGTGGGAAATGTGTTAAATAGAAGAGACATGTTTATTTTACAAAGGAAACTCATTCCGTTTTATATTACAAGTATGCGTCGAGGTACCTGTATGCCTTGGGAAATTAAACTTGAACCGTGTGAGAAAAGTGGGAGGTCGTAGAGAAACCCAGTGAAAGCCCAACACTGAATTATGTCTGCAAAAGACTCCCCCAACCCTGTGTCCCAATGCTGAAACATCCCCTCTTTTGGACTCATCGAACAATGAATGTATTGAGAGACACTCTAGTAAAAATGAACTTCTTGTGGAAAGGAGAAAAAAAAGAGACAATGGACTCCTGGTCTAAGCATCAAAGTAACCTGGGAGACTGACTGCGAAAACAGCTCAAAAGAAAGGACAAAGGCGACAGGACACAGACGGTCCACCAACGCCAAACTAAAGTTGAGTAAAGTGGAAGATACGGAAGAAGAAAGAGTGTGGAAAAGAGGGAAAGACACAGTGAGAACATTATATATATATATACATGGGCAGAAGAAGAATATCAAGGAGAGATTGTATTTTCTTGAGGTGGGAGTTGCAGACAAGGTATGACATACGAAGAAACAATGGGCTAATGGGTTACATCAAAGGTTGACCAACCTCTCGAGTCTCACAATGGCTGTGAAATTATCTAAGGCATACAGTTAATTTAAAGCAAATGGTTACAGGAAGCGGGGCTTAAATGGAAGAAGATGACACACACATGTTTTGTTTTAAGAATAACAATACGTTAGTATGTGACAAATTGTAAGATTGTGATAGGATGGTTTTCGATCAGTATCAAGGAGGGTGGACATGAATGTGTTTGAAAGTCATTGTTTTAACAAACAAGGAACTTTAAAGATGGGGAAGTGTAATGGAGGTGCTGAGATGAAGATAAGGTACCAACAACTGAATGCAGTAGGGGGCAGCCCCCCCACTTAAAGCTATGCAGAGAAATTCATATAGACTGATTTAGTATTGTAATTATGTGAAAATAGTATTCATATTGCTATGGGATATTAGCATTCCAAAGGGTGTCATGTTTATGAAGTCGAAAATGCAGTTATCGTGGATTAGTAATTAGGCAAGGTACAGAATGCATATTAAGTTTTTCCTATACACAGACAGAAAAGAACTCTGACAATGCCTTTTACTGAAAATGCCTGTAACTGGCAATGCTGCTAAAATGAGTGAAAAGAAGTAATGCTGCAGACCATGTAGTATGAGGTAATTCTGAAGTTGAAACATTCAAGGCTACCGTGCTTTCAGAAATTAGACAAATGTGCTGAAACCAGACAGTTAATTGGGCCGTGTCTGGAAACTTAGCTAAAAGAACCAGCTGCATAAACCAAATTTGGGGCAGAGCACCGTGAAAAAGCCAGAATGTGTGCCAGAATGTATTTCATTTTTGAAGGTTTACATAGATAACAAATAATTGCCCAGTGACCAAATGCTCAACGGGGAGTTTTGCCTGGACATGTGTACAGAGGGTGGGGGCTAGTTTCTCCCTCTGACTAGCTATAAGAGTGAGCTCCGCGTTGAGCTCGGGGGGGAGTTTGTGTACTTGACAACAATGCTGTTTTGTGCTCTGTGGCAGCTTGGCATGAAATAAAACTTGATGAACTTGACTGTCTCCTTGCCGAACCATTGAGTTATCCTTATTGATTGGTGTTAGAATAATAACACTGTGTTAACAGAAACATTGCCAGAACAGCAACGCTTGGTTCAGCCCAACATCCATTCTATATCCCCCACCAGCCTGCCCACAAATAGTATCTTCTGCCAGCAGCTAGACACACAGCATTTTCTGGCTTACCAATAGCTTTACAGACACACAGGTTGGGCCACACTGGGCATCACAAACCCTGACAAACTATTGAAGGCCTGTGTGGCATCCTCCAGGCTAGTGAGTTCTGGTTTTCTCCCGGCTGGACTTCTGCAACAGCCTCTTTCTAAATCTGCCTGCTTCTACTCTCTGCCCTCTACAACTCATACAGAACAGGACTTCGAGACTTGTCCCTGGCCTCAAACCCAGGGATTGTATCTCTGAAGCACTGAAATCTCTTCATTGGCTTCAGTGGCTGCAATGATTAAGTTCAAGACCCTCTGCATTGTCCACAGGGCCTTCTGGGGCCTCAATACCTCCAACTCTCTCTTTGTGAATACTCAAGATCTTCGCTCTGCCACCTCCAACTCTCTCTAGGTCAGTCGCTTCTCCAAGCAAGGAGTTGGTGGTAGATCTCTTTCTTCAGATGGGGCCTCCCTCTGGAACAGCCTCCCTGCCTCTCTGTAACTTGAGGGGAACCATCTCCGGGGTTCGGGAACCATCTCACGACCTTCCTTTTTGCTTCTGCCTTTTCTCTTCCTCTCCCCTGCTGATCTCCTGTCTGATACTGCACTGGTCACCAGGCTACCCTCTGATTTCGGGCACAGGACCCTGCCCACCCAGTTGCACTATCGCACTGCCATCTAGCAACCCTTTCACTTGGGTCTGTATCTGTCACCCTACAGTCCCCTTACCTGCACTTATTGGACATCCGCTGTCTGTATTTACCATGCACTTGCCACCTGCCGACTGCACTTCTTGTTACTGTTTTCATCCCATGTACAGCACTGCCCCTTCCCCCTTACCTGCCATTTTTCCCCTGCCATCTACCCTGCACTTGTGCAATCTCAATGTCACTTGGCCCAGTAAGATCATTGTCTATGTCATCCCTCTATTCCCCCTCCTTTGACTCGTCACGCCTTGAAACACTGTGTATAGGCGCATTATATATACCATATCATATCGTGACACCAAAAACAGACCACCTCTGGGATCTAAAAAGCTATAAAAGCTCTGTCCCTTCTGACTCAAACTCGTTGATGGGTATTAGGGTGGTGAGTAGTATGCATTTAAAATATTGTTCAAGGCATCAATGTAATTGGTGCCTTTAACAGGAAAGGAGGAACTAGATGTCAGAGACTCTAATTTACTTTAAAAACTCTGTTTATTCAATGCATATTTACATATTAATAACCATGCAAAAATATACTAGATCCTCATGCATCTAATCAGGTGCATCCCCAAATCCACAAGGTAAAGCTACAACATTTACCAAACTGTGTGTAGTGCAAAGGTGTGCATACAAATACAAGAGATTTTCCAAAATCACACAAATTCGAGATTTATAATTACATTATGCATACATAGAAATTCAAAATCATAAAGCAAGACAAATTATACAAAAAATACATATAATGTTTGATTATTCAAGATACACCACTTAAAATGCATGTATTATGTATAGCACCCTATATGTTTTTCTCCTTTCTACTTAATGCTGGACATTCCACAAGGGTAGACAATTCAGTGTAATGATCTCTCAATTTCAGTGTGTGAATATTCATTTATAAAGCAATCCATGATACAACTGAATGGAAGCCTAATACTCTGTGGAGAAACCTTTTAGTTTTGTGGCCAAGGTACTTCAACCTTCATTGTGAAGAGTTTTTCCCTAGTCTACAGGCTTTATTCTAACCACTAGAAATGATGCACCCTGTATTAATCAAAATACAGAGGTATATATCAGAATAAACTTTAATCGCTGACACAGAATATTGTAACACACAAAATTACATTGATTCAGATTAATTATCCCAGCGAAATGAATGAAATAAATACCTGAATTGTTTGGCGGGGGGATACTCACTGTCAACTTCTTCAAAACATAATGTTAATGTAATTATTCAAATAGGAAAACATTCCTTAGCTGTTTAGGGTCAAAAATGGGAAATAAAAGGATGTCTTAGAGGAAAAATCGAGGGATCCAACCCATAGTCATCTTGTGGACCCATGGTCGAAAATCTAAGAATGAGAATACAGAATATACACTTTTACCTTAAAGAACTTATAATGGTTAATAAGTCTTGACAAAAATTAACTTCGTACTTAATGAATGGATTTTCTTCACCAATCACCATGAACAGGATACAGACCCCTGTGGTCACATCTCATGGTACACATGAAACATTAAGGGACATGTTCCAAACCTATTGAGGAACATCTTGCTAATTTAATGGCAGAGAGGAGCCATGTCAAAATAACTATCCACTGTGTTGGTTCTTACCATCCTCAAACCTCCTCCACACAACCTGGCGTTAATTCTGCCATGTGGTCAATTACTCTGTGACCTGCATGTTCGAGCAGTCAAGATGGCCACACCTAAAACCAAGTATGTTATTGTTGAGACAAGACAATCATCCAGTTCCTAATTCATTTCTGGTGTGGTGTGGTGTAGGTTATGATCACGGGTTCTGGGACCCCAACTGCCCTAGCTACTCCACAGGTTATTAAAGGTTAGACCGCACTGGTGCGAGAATGGCGCTTGAACAACTCACTGCAAGTCATTATAGCACCCTTCCAAGATGGTCGACGAATTAGGGCTCAATCAGTATCCCAAATTGGCCACCGTTTGAACCATAAACCATGGTGACCGAGGACTGCACTAGTCTACAAGAGCAGTGAACCCATGGCTATTTGTGTCACGTTGCTTCTGTCAGCCGACAGCAGGATGCTTATTGTGCACCTGATCCAGAGATCCTGCATGACTGCTTCCAGCTCCTTTTCTTCGGGCTGCATCTGCTGCACCTAAATAAACAAAAGAACAGGCATTACTACTGAGGCAGCGCTTCACTTGGTCGCTGTATGGACATCACAGGATTAAGTCGTTCAGTTTCGTGCTCAACTCTGCTACCTCCGATACGCAGATTACGCTTTGCTTATCACAGAACCTGTAAGAAAGACAAAAGAACACACATAAGCAACTAGTTTATTCAAAATATAGAACGCAATAAGGACTTTAAAGCAGCAAAAACAAGACTCACAAGAGGAGCAAAAAGAAAGACACATAGATAAAAAAGGAGCCAGAATAAAACACAGCAGCAGTAAAAAAATGGACAAGAGGACATAATGCACAAGAAAGCAGTAAGGAGAAAAGCATCAAGAGACATGAAGCAATAAGAATAAAAAAGTAGGAAATACACGAACAAGAGACATCAAATCATCAAGTACAGGGAGGACAAAGACAGAAGAGACCCAAGAAAGAACATTTGGAGACAAGCCTAAATTAAAAAGGCGAAACTGCAAGTCACAGCAGGCCTGGGCCTGCAATCAGTGAAGTAACTGTCATCATGCGTTATCTGCAAGAAGACACAGCAGAGCCATATAGAAAGGAGAGTCCAGCCTGGGAGAGGGAAGGGGGAGAGTTAATAATACGAGAATGACATCTGCTTAATTTGTTTCTAGGAGCTTGTGCGTACAGGCGCAGAAGCCCAATCAACCCGGTGCATTCACCTACCTCCCATAATCCCTACCCCTTCTACCCTAAAACTTGGCAGTGTGCCACTCTGAGCGCTGCCAGTGATTTGGGTAGCAAGAGGTGTGGGGCACTCCTTGAGGCATCCAGATGTCCCTGCACTGCATCAGGTAAGTTCTATAGTGTTGTGTTTAGGTTATTCAGCCTTTGTTGGCTTGTGGTCCTCTTAAGGGCGATTCTTGTGTGCTAATATACTATTCCAAATGCCTCTATTGTGGCTGAACCAATAATAACTGAATATTTTTCCTCCTGTGTTGGCACTTGTAATCTGTGCGATCCCAGCAATTAATGTCAAACGGTAGTCCAAATATAATGAAAAAGACTCTTGGTTTATTCTTAAATTATATATGGATGTATTCTCCATGTATTGATTTCATACATAGCATTGAACATATGCTTATTGTACATTTGTAGTGGTTACTCATTCATTTTTCATGTATTGACTTCATACATTTATGCATGTTTTGCATTCCCATTAAACACATATACAGGCCGTTTCATGGAATTAATGTGTGTTAGGAAGAATTCTCTGTTTAGGCTGAATTTCCTAACCTAGTGAGTCCCTCAGCAGCTTTGCTGGATTTCTGGAGTTTGTTTTTTTCCATCCTGCCAAGAGTGAGTTGTGGTATTTCTTTGAATGTTAATGTGTTCTATGGGCTATGGGGTCTTTTACCCCATAGGGCCTCATATGTTTTGCTATGTGTGTTACACAGCACCCTCCGTGCCGTAACACTGGGGTGTCCTAGGTGACCCCCACCATAGACTCCACACCCTGGGACTGACTACTGTCTCCCAGGGCATGTAAAGTCACCATTGGCTTTACTAGACCTAAATTTACTAACAGAACTAGTACAAACCATCCTATTGTGGATGTACTGGTAGGGGTAATTTGATTACCCCTGGGTCTGTTGTTCGAGGGGGCACTGTCCCGTCCCCCCTCATCGAGTTTTGTCTGGTGGCAGTGGATACTACTTTTTATATTCGACCGCGAATATATTCCTATGGGATTCTTCCCATTTTTCGAGGCTAATACTTTTTCCCATTAGTCTCTAACATAAAGCCGGTTTATTTGTTTTAAATAGATCCACCGGTTGGTATTTTCTGCCAGAACTCGGTTTTTAAAATGGTGTATGTGTTCGCCTCTGTAACTCCAAAACCAAAGGTTGCGCCCTTTGTTCCACTTTTGGCAGGCTTCTGCACAGAAGCCCTCCAGAGTGGTGCCATTCTGTCTGGGTACCACAGGGGGTGTTGGAGGGGGTTTAGGCACCCTGGACTGAGTTGCCTTGCCAACTCAAGTCGCACTCTGGTGTGATTGGCCCAAGTGGTGAGCCACTCCGCTCACCACTTAGCATGTTTGATTGACAGCTAGGCTGAATGAATGGGGTTTTCTCTGCATAAAAGCAGGGCTTTTGGGACTGGAACTTCAGAAGTTGCCACAGGACCTAAGAATCCGACGAGGGTAAAGCTGAGCCGACCTGCAACGACGACACCTCCGGTGGAGCCCTGCTGAACCGACTCCCCACTTCCCAACGACAGAGGAGATCTCCCTGCTGCAGAGTCTTCTTCCCCTGACTGGTGGGAACAACCAGTCCCTTGCTTTTTCTTCGCTTCCAGGACGTCTAGTGGTCGAATTGCCCGTGCTGAGTACTCCGGCAGCTGGATAGCCACTAACCACTGTACCGCGACCAAAAGGTGATACCTTGTGACGGAGCACTCCGCGGCTGGTCTCTTCCCTGGTGGTGCAACGATCTTTAACTTTCCGCTACGACGAGATCATCTCTTCTTCTGGAAAAGTCCCAACTTGCATCCACCACCGGGAACAACTGCCCCCGCCGGAGCTGTCTCTTCACTTCCAAGGTACTGTGTCCGCCTGGCTTCCCTTGAAACGGTTAGCGTGAGGTGTCTTAAATCCTTACCTTTCCACTGGGTCGCCTCCAGACCTTCTTAACTTTTGTTCTAAAACTGGTCCAACCTTTCTGTGACATTTTGCTACAAAGACTTGAAGTGCATTTCCACTGTGGTACTTTTGGGACATATCGCCTTGCCTCTCTCCGAGTGGGCCTGGCCTCTGAACTTTGTGATCTACCGTAGACCCTACCTTGCTTGCCTTGCATTTGCTTCGTAAAAGTGTTGGTACTTAGTTGGTTTCATACCCTACCTTTTTCTTTCCCTTTCTAACGAATACTAGAGTGCCATCTAGGTTAAAGCATTCACCTCTGTCTGCAAATAAGTGGTGCCGTTGAACCTAGACTTGTCGAAATATTGTTATGGGATTGATATATATTTATAGTAACTGTGATTGAAGTTGTTTGCCATATTAGTGCCAGTGTGTTTTTCATAGATGTGTTTTTAAATAAATTATTATATATCTTTACACCCAAGCTCTGATCAGTGTCTGCTTGTCCTACTGTGTAAATTGTCCTATTTTGTATACTCTAAATACTGCCTAACTCGTCTTGAGAGAAGTCTGACTGCTCAGCCACAGATACTAGGTAAATCTGGGTGGTACAGACTACTACCAATTGGGTTTACTGCTAACTCCTGTAGTCTTAAACTTTTTGCAGTGGTCCCAGAGGGAACTGCACAGGTTTTTGCCTAACAATGTGCGCTGAAAATTCCAGCGCAAGCGTGTGAAAGCGTGCGAATCGCAGCGCAAGTGCCAAAATCGCAGCGAAACCCGCGCACACCGATTCATGGAAGTCCGTGCACGTGTGAATCCATGGATGGCGTTAAAATCCTGCGTGGCGCACGCTGGTGCACTCGTCTTCAAACAGTGTGCGCTATGCGCACAGCAAAAGTGCACATTGCGAAGCACACACAACAAAAGTAGGCGTAACACGGGGTGTAACACGCCGAATGGGGAACAACGTGTGAAAGTGTGGGCGTCACAGGGGAAGTACAGGAGGCAAATGCACGGAACACCCACACGCGCGCCTACAACACGTATTCATGGAATCAAATGGGGCTAACGCGTGCGCCAAAAAAGACACGCTAATCCAGAAACACGTACGCCAGCAGGAAGCAGTCGTATGTGGACCCGCGCAGCATAAAAGTGCGCGCAATGAACAAACAAGCTAGGACGCCAAGATTAATATACTGTTCCTCGCAGCAGTGGTCGTGCGATACCGCAGGAGGAGGAGGATAGTCAGGGCCAGCATGTTTACACCCAGAACCAGCCTTTTTGGGATGCCTGATGACCAGGTATATGGGAGGTACAGGTTTCCACCTCACATAATACTCGACCTGGTGGGTGAGTGGGAGGATGACCTCACATCACCCACCCTGTGCTCGCAAGCACTGAGCCCCCTTGAAAAGGTGCTTAATGTACTGCATTTCTTGGCCACTGGATCATTTCAGGGGACAAGTGATATAATGGGGGGTGTGTCACAGACTACGCAGTCACGCTGCCTACACCAGGTGTTGGCCATCATGACTGCACGCCCATCAGTCCGCAGGCACATATACCTGCCCAGAACACCTGCAGAAAGGCAGGCTGCTGTCCAGGATTTCTACAGGGTGGCACAATTCCCCTAAGTGCTAGGTGCCATTGATTGCACCCATGTGGCTCTACGTACCCCCAGGGTAACGGAGCACATCTTTAGAAACCGCAAGCACTGGCATTCCATCAACATGCAGGTAGTATATGATGCAAAGGGAATCATCACCTCAGTATATGCCAACTATCCAGGGTCCACCCATGACAGTTTCATTTACAGAATGTCAACCCTAAACCGGGACCTAGAAGCTGGGCGTTATGGTAATACATGGCTGCTTGGTGAGTATAAATGCCACTGCACATGCATGCATGCATGTCAGATACTGAGTAATGTCACAAACCCACTAATGATACCCATCACCACCTCCCCAGGGGACAGTGCCTACCCTCTGAGCACCCACATGATGACGCCAATTTGGAACCCCACCACCCCACCAGAGGTAAGATACAACACAACCCATATTGCAACCTGGGACATAGTGGAGCACACATTCGGAGTGCTCATGTCACACTTTCGCTCCCTTGACCGCTCTGGTGGGCAGCTGCTATACGCTCCCCCAGTAGTGTGCAGGATCATAGTGGCAGCATGTGTCATGCACAACATTGCAACACGCCGGGGCCTGCCAGTGGACATGGTGGTGCCCCCACATCCCCAACCACATGCATGCCCGCTGCGCATGGGAGGGGAAAGGGCATGTAGTGAGGCGGCCCGTACGCAGCTGGTGGCTAATTACTTCACCTAAAATCACACCCCTGTGGAGTGCACACAGCTCTGGCACATACCAGCTGACAATCAATGATGATGACATAAGGAACAGTCAACTGTCACAACCATACCAGCCTGAGATTGGTCACCTGGAAGTGTTACATTGTGTGCATCCCTACCTACCGAAACACCACCAGTGCGGTGTCATTATAAGACATACATCTATGCTGCTAAATTGATAACCCCCTTGCAAAATACAACATGAAAACAGTGCCATGTCACCCAACCCCTCCCCAGCTCTGCCACCCAACACACCACGGCATGTCATGCAATGTGAAAGCAAACATAGCAATGCACAAGACCTGACACAAGTGTCACAAAGTGCACTGTCCCAAATGGAAACGGCCCTCAGAAAATATGCTCCCAGTAATCAACAACAAACAGCACACATGAACAAATACTTACCACCAACACAATACAGCAACACACCATGAAACATTGCAAAAACATGACAGTACTAAGTCAAAGTAGTGGTAGTCTTACAACCTGAATAAGCCAGCACATCGACCCCTTCCAACTGTAGAGTGTTGCTGCCATGCAAATGTGTCAGTGTACTGCATACAACATAAACTCCATCTGCAAAGGAGACGGCCTTGTGAAGGCATGAGGAAGGAACCTGCAAATTAGGAGGTAGACATGGATGCACAAGCACATATCAATACACCATGCAGTGTACAATACAACAACAATACCCACTAGGGATGTACACACAGTATTAACTACAGACTGCCCACACAGCTCATGGGAGCCCAATGTCACTGTGTAAGTCACTGTCACTTGGTCACACCCTTTGCAAGCTGTAAGGATATTTGGCATGTTACAGCACAGAGTACAGCACTACTGCACAAGTAGCATTACAGCACTACTGCACAAGTAGCATTACAGCACTACTGCACAAGTAGCATTTTTTTTTTGCAGCACCACCACAAGGGTGCGGTGCATTGCTATATGGGTTAGCAGATTAACAAGGAAAGACAGGCTATTCAGTCAAAAAACGATTTTAACATATAAGATGCAAAGCTATTTTTACAGTTAAAAGCACACGTGTTCATTTAAAAATGCACACTATTTTTCACCTGAAATGCCTATATTGCTAGAGACACATTTGAAAATTAACAGCTAACATATTAACCATTAACCTGACTAATAAAACCTTATTTTATTATAACTCACTAATAAAATGTGTTCTCTACTGCAGAATTAGGCATATTTTGAAAACCAGTTAAATGAGTGTGCAGATTTTTCCTCTCTTCTCTGCCTGATTATCCGTGTTGTTGTGCACAGTAACTGCAGGAGGAAGGAAGTCAGATTTGCAACAATTGCAAATGTATAAGCGAAGCTATTGTTTAAAAGTAGGAGGATGAGAGATGATGGATTTCATTGGAACACGTCATAAAGAGGGCTGAGAGGAAAGTTTTAGTGGGCAGTAGCAGGGAAAAAGACAGGCAGACATCTTTCTGCACTACTGGGGAGAAGACCTGGCTGTGGGGGTGTCCTGCTGCAGTCGAGACTGGGGAAAGCTGAAAGAATTACCTTTCCACTGGCAGAGGCAGTCCTATCTGAAAAAGCTGAGAATTCCAGGCAATGACTCCGGCTTGATAAGGCAAGCGTTCCTTTTTGTTGGAGTTAAGCCAAGAGAGCCACATTCACAGAGAGAAGACTCTGAACAGATAAGGTAATTACCTAACTGGGGGAGCTGTGTGTGTGCACGAAAGTATGCAGTCAGTGTAGAAAAATGAAAGTCTCGTGCGTGTCTTAATCAAGTGCTAATGTTGCAATTTAAGTTCTGTTCTCCGCCACTATAATTGCAGTGTGTCATTGAAAATGCTTTGATTGTTCCCTTTTATTGCTGTGAAGAATGAGATCATGTCTAAATGAAAATTTTATAATACAGAAAATATTTGAAAACAGACGGGTGGTTTATTTTCTATTTACCATTACAATGCCAATGATGTGGGGAGATTTTTAAACAGTGCAATGGTCATTTTAAGACAGATGTGTGTATGTCAGAATCAGTATGAATAATTGTGAGTGACTGTAGTATAACTTGTTGGAGGTACATGAGCCAACGGGAAGAGAGACTCTCTGAACATAGCTCCATACCGTATATAAGGTAGTGGAAATTACCACAAGACTACCACATATAGCTCTCTGTCGTAAATAAGTCAGTGAGTTTGCCCATGGTGGCGCACCAACACTATCACTGGAAATTGTGGTTTCCCTAGAATGCAGGTCTGAGGTCTCTCTAGTGATCACACGAAAAATCTAAGCGAAGATAAGGGATTCTGGACATTGGGGCCACAAATAAAACAAGGGAATTATGCTCACCAAAATACCACCAACCACGTATACCAAATATGCAGGTCTGGGTGCTGAAATAATGCATGTCCATTGTATTATTGTTGCACATGGCCAAATCTGAATACAAAGAGTGATTATTGCTAAGTTATTTCTCGGCGGTAATAAAATACCGTCAGGCCCCAAATCTCCACAAAATACCCTACATATTTATGGTGCGTTGCAGGCCGGGAAAGTGATCATAGAGTACCTACTGGGCGTGGCAAGCGTGTCTCACACTGCCATTTGCACATTAAAGGGAACCCATTTTATAATAGCAGTGTGCCACTAAAAACGAATTTCAGAATGTCACAAAGGGAAACCACATTCTCAGATCTAGTGCAATATTTAGAGGCAAAGTTATTTGCACATGGGAATTGGTCTTCGAACAGTACCTTAGAATGGAGTAACCGCATTCAGGGTGAGGTGCAGAAAGAAAAACTAGACAATATTTTTGCAGAAGGCAGCATAATTCAGGTCTGCCTTACAAGATTATTGAATGCAGCCGATAAAAGTGCAGAGAAAGACTGTTTAATACGGCTATGCGGCAAAATATGGTTTATTTTAAACAAGTCACTGCGAATGCAAGAGAATGATACTCAGCTAATTAACAGGTTAAAGACTGAATTAGATGGGGCAAGTAAAAATCAGGAAATGTTGAGAGCAGAATTGGATGTATGCCAAAAAGACATGCAATTAAAATGCAGAGACTTTGATACTCAGTTATCCAAAAGCAAGAAACAATTTGAAGATAGTGAGCAAGAATTGACACACTTAAAAGCCTTAGTGGATCACATTAGGCAGGATAAAGATGAGGTTGTTTCAGAAATGCAGATTTTACAAAAAGAACATTGCGAAAAAGAAGGTGATCTCCAGAGTGTAGAACAAGAAATGATTAAAATGATCCAAGAAAGAGACAAGAGAAGTAAAGAGTTCAATGAATGCCAAATGCAAATGTGCGATATGCAGGAGGCAATTAATAAAATGAGTGATGAAAATAATTATTTGCATGATGAAACCAACAGACTCCTTAAAAAGTGTAAGGACTTAGAACAGCAAATGTGCATTCCCATGTCCCAGGAGAGGCGGCAGGGTACCACATTCAATGGAGTGGAGGTGAATTCTAGCTCTGCCCAAAGAGCTAGTGCCCCAGTGACTGGTCCGGTGACTGAACTTGGTTGCAGTGCCCTTGGGGGATTTGATACTCCCATTGGGGGCAGCCACCAATCTCATACACCTGAAAACAGGATTGAATCACAAAATAGTGCAATTCCATGCATTGCAACAAGTAGCCCCATAAAAATAATGAAATCCATTAAAGCCCTGATCAAACCATTTAAAAAGGGAGGTGAATGCTGCATTGAGGATCACTTAGAAGCGGTGCATGACATTTTTAAAGCGCTCCAGATACCTAAGGAACAGTACAGACAATATTTTCATTTAACTTTAGATGCCCCGACGGCCAGCATCATAAGGGGATTAAATGAACAGCAGAATATGACATGGCTGGAGTTTGAAAAAGAAATTAGGCGTCATTTTTCTCCTTTTCAGTCATTGCAGGAGGCAAAGAAAGTTGCGTACACTATTACTGCTGGACCTAATACATCACCTCGCCAATTTTTACAAGACTTAAAAAGAGCATTCTCTCGCTTTGATGTATCTTTTGACTCAAATTCCAATGAGTTTAAAACCGCATACTTCTATGGGCTACAGAAAGACATCATATCCCAATTGGTCCGTGAATTTGACCGTGACAAGTCCCTTGAATGGATTGTACATCAAAGCACCAAGCTATATGAGGTACTCTATTGTCAGGGTAGAGAAAGTGATAAAATGAAAGATACCAGGCCTAAATCTAAAGAACCCTCAGCCACAGTAATGGAAATCAGGTCAGCCAAAATGTCCCTTGAGTCTGCTCAAAGCCAAGGTAAAAATAATGTGACACCTGAACAAAGGGGTAATCAACAAAGATCGCCATTTACTGTACCAATGTTCCAATCACATGATCCTAGTAATAGAGAGAGCTACATCAGCCCTAGATATTTAGGAGATAGACCCCGGGTAAGATACCGGTCTGATATGGCAGGTATGAACAATAACCAGAGACAAAATCAAGATCAAAGAAATGATGGTCCCTACCAGTCATTGGGGACACAGAGCAGATTTGATCCCAGCACCATGATATATGGTAATCAGGATAGGCCCCGATATGTGGATCGATTTACTGATAATGGAAATCAATATAGGGGCCAGTACCCACAATCTGAGAGACAGGACATGAAGCAAAACGTGAACTACAGTCCACGCCAGTACAATGATTCCCCACCAGGGGACTATAATCAAAGGATGGGTGCAACCCGCTCCCCTCCACAAATGAATCAAGAGTTCAGAAACCATCCCAACCGGTATCCATCACCTGAGAGGTATCAGAATAGATCCAATCAGGGGGAAAACAACCAATATCGACCTAGGCCACAGAAAGAGGATCCTAGAGAGGTGGAAAGGTTCCAATGCCTTGAGGCCCAAGTGAAAATGTTAGCTGAGCAAATAGGAAAGCTCTATACAGCGCAAAAACAACCTTCCAAAGAGGGGGCTGATGGCCATAGCAATGACCGGGGGGCTTCCGAAAAGTGACTAAGTACTCATGATAACTGCAGTGCCAAAATGACAGATTGCTCTGATATAATTTTGCATAACGACTCTGAGATGTCTAATGGATTAAAAATGAAAGTACCAGTAAATGAAATTGTGACAGAAAGTGCAAATACTTCTAAAAAAGAGGTACGGTTTAACTTAGAGCTAAATAAAACAGTAAAGATTTGCACAAATGAAAAAGAAACATTAGGAATTCCAAAAGAACAAAGGGACAGATTTAAGAAAAATGACTCATGCATGGGGAATATCAGTGAACAGGGAGTAAGTGGGGATGCCATAGCTCCTTCCCTGGGCAAGCAAAACAATTACCAAACACAGACAGAAAAAGGAAATACTCACAAGGAGGGTACAAGTCAATCACCTGAAAAATTCTTTGAGCCACATATTTTTGAAGAGGCTGAAAGGGCTGGTATTACACTAAATGATCACAAATGCACAGAATTAAAAAATGACAAATTGCTGAATGATGTTGTGACACATGTTCAGTTGGAAGGTTGTAATGTGGTCTCTGATGTTACCCAGATGGATGGGCGAACGGTGGCCACACTCCAAAAAACCTCTGAACATGGAGAAATGAATAAAATATCTCGCACAGAAATGGGTAAAAAGGAGGGAAAAATGTCTTTTCATTTACCAATGTGCTTAGCCAAAAGTGAAAAAGACCTGAGAAAGGTGAGCCCTGAAATCAGTAAGAATTCACATTTCTTATGTGTATTAGAGGAAGTTGAGGACAGATATTATGCACCCATCACTGTAGAAGAAAAATGCCACACCTTTGCTATGATTGACCCTGGCGCACAGGCCACAATTATGTCCAAGGAGCTGGTAAAGAGTATCAATGAAGGGAGGCCTCCACAGAGTCAGATCACAGTGAAGGCAAATCAAGGCCCAGTGCATAACTTTAATGGGGAGGAGGTGCCCATCATAGGTGTAACTGAGGTTGACATAAAAATAGGAAAGCACAGAATGAAACAAGAGGTATTGATCACATCTATTTGTGAAATTCCATTTCTGATGGGGACAGATTGCCTGAAAAGATTGTCTCCTCTCATAGATGGGGTGAATGGAGTGCTGTGGTCCTTAACCAAAAAACCATTGAGGCCTAAGAAACTAAAATCACAAAACAGCAATATAAAAGAATGTCACACCGTTGCCAAAACAAATGATGCTGTGGAGGTATATCTCCAGAATAGCTGCATACCTAGTGTCACTGTTATATTAAGGTGTCAAGACAAAGATCAGAGCGACAATGAAAAACTACCTGTACAAATATACTTGGACCCAAGGAAAGATTGGCAGACTGCCATAGACGAACACACATTACGTTTCTATTTAAAAGAGAATACATGCAAACAGAATATTGTTCCTAAAACAGATTCAGAAAAACACATTACCACTCTGGCAGAGATACACATGGAAGATGAGCAACCATGGGTTCACGCTGGTATAAATGATTATCTTAAAACAATAAAAGCCACTTTAGCGCTTGAACATGAAAGGAGTTTCATTAATGAGAAATTGTTGCAAAAAATTATGGAGAGGGAAGAAATCCCGAAATTTAGGATTAAAAACCAATATGTTTCTGGGTTGGACAGTCCAGACTTTGAAAACCGAATTACAGGCAGATGCATGCTTAAAATTAGCATTGGGCAGAAAGCAATTTACCATAATGTATGGATAGTGAGTGGAGCACAAAATGAATTTTACATGGGCAATGACATCATGCACAGAATGTGTATGGTGTTAGATTTCCTTAATCAAAAAATATGGTCACGCCTAGGTGGGCCGGCGCCTGAATTTGAAGACAAAAGAAGGGCTTATCATTGTGCACAACTAGTTCCTTATGCAGTCGAATTACAGATGAGGAAAAATACTATTGTTCCTGCATTTACAAAACAGTTTGCAATAACACTGAAATGCAAAAATGGACAGCAGATGAAAGGCTCTGATGCATTTGTATGCCTGAATGAATCCATAAAACAGCAAGGCCTGGATTATGAATACATTCCATTGGTAGACATTGGTGAGGGATCTGTAAAAATCATGGTAAATAATAAAGGTTGTCAGGACGTTCATTTAGAGGAAAACTCCCCATTAGGAATGGCCATACAAAAATCACATTATACGGCAGATTTAAATAACATGGTGATTGGGAATATTCCTGAAAAATATGTAGATGCCAAGGGCGAGTTGCCAGAACACCTGGACTCTCAGCCCAAAGGAATATTTAAAATTCATTCTGTGTATCCTTATGATTCAAATGAGACAGTGTGCTGCCATCAAGAGGATTGCATAATATTTAATTTAAATGAAAATGAAACAGGAAATCAGCCCATTGAAGTGGAAGCTGATATGCCAAAATATTTGAAAGTGGCAGCCCTACAAAAAGACACAGCCACACAGTTAGAGGAAAGCGCTGAGATTCCTTTACCAGAAGAGTTTCCAGAATTTTCCAGAATGGTAGAAGAGCAGATCTCCTTAGCGGATGCATGTAACAGCGATGAGGATCGACGCAATCTGAGGGAAATATTTATGGAGTTTAAGGATGTATTTGCAAAAGATGCTTATGATTGTGGTTTAACTGATTTACATGTGGCCACACTACCAGAAGGTTGTAGCAGAAATCCAGTGTTTGTACGCCAGTATAGACTACCGCTGGCATGTTTAGAATCATTGGCAGAGATTATTAAAAATTTGGAATCACGGGGAATAATTAGGCCCATTCATAGCACATCCAATACGCCTATTTTAGGTGTGTTAAAGCCAAATGGTCAATGGCGGCTATGTGCAGACTTAAGAGAGTTAAATAAAAGAGTACCAGTATCTAGATGGCCACTACCATTCATTGATCAGGGCCTAGCTCAGATACATGGTTCAAATGTATTTACCACGTTAGATCTCACATCTGGATATTGGTGTGTGCCATTGGCAGAGGAGATACAACACCTATTTTCCTTTACATTTGACAGGACTCAATATGCCTGGCTTAGAGCTCCGTTCGGGTACATCAATAGTGGGAGTGAATTTGGCATATTTTTGAGAAAGGCCATGCCAGATGCAGCGGAAAGAGGGACAATAGTTTATGTGGATGATGTCTTGATAAAAAATGAAAACCTTAAAAGCCATTTTGATGAAATAAGACATGTGCTTGGCCAATTGCAGAAAGCAGGCGCCAAAGTATCTTTGCAAAAAGCACAATGGTGCAAGAAAAAAATGAACTTTCTAGGGCATGAAGTGACTGAACATGGGCTAAATCCACAAAGGAAGAAAATAGAGGCCATACAAAGATTAAAAGATCCTAAAAATGTGAAAGGAGTAAAAAGTTTATTAGGGATGACAGGCTATAACAGAAAGTTTATTGAGAATTATGCAGAAATCACTCAACCATTGACTAAACTGCTTAAACTAAATACTCCCTGGAAATGGGAAAGAGAGCAGTCTGATGCAGTGGCTAGATTGAAGGAATGTCTTGTAAAGGCACCATGTTTAGCATACCCCATAAAGGACAGGGATTTCTTTATAGAAATAGGCTTTTCTGAACATTGTATGTCAGCAGTGTTATCACAAAAACACGATTTGAATCACAAAACCATTGCATATGCAAGTAAGGCATTTTCCCAAGTTGAAATGAAATTTAATGAATGCGAAAAGGCCCTATTAACCACTGTGTGGGCGCTACAACATTTCCGCCCCATTGTTCAGGGAGAAAAGGTGATTATTGAAACAAATCATCAACCTTTGCAATTTTTAGAGAGTAAAAGAATTAGATCAGGCAATCTAGCGCAATCCAGAATCACTTCATGGACGCTGGCATTACAAGGTTTTCCCGTAGAAGTAAGATATGGACAAAATAAAAAGAGCCCAATTGCTCAAGGGTTAGCTGACTTACATGACTGTGCAGCTGAACAAATACCAAATGAAATGGAAGTGGAAGCTAGTTTGCAGGAATTTGAACAATCACCACACAAAGCTTTTGATGAAAAAACATGCAAGGATTTGCCAACTGTATATGTGGATGGTTGTGCTTTTCACATTGAAAATGACAGTAATAAACAATTAGTGGCAGGAATAGGAAATGTCTGGTTGAAATGTGAAGGCGTTCCTAGTATAGGGATGAGGATTGGAGATAGGAGCAGTCAGGTGGCGGAATTGGCAGCCATCTATAAAGCAATTGCTACTGCAGTTGATAAAAAGTTCAGTGAAATTGTCCTGGTGACTGATTCTGACTATGCACGGAATAGCTTTGTGGAGTATTTGCCTGGTTGGAAAGCAAGAGGCATGGTTACATACAACAAAAAGCCACTTAAACATGGAAAAATGATACAAGCCATAGACAAATTGGTGTCAGAAAATAATTTAACAATATACTGGAGAAAAATTCGTGGGCATTTAAAAACACCAGGAGAGGATAAGGAGGGAAATGATAAGGCAGACCATCTGGCTAAGATTGGGGCTGTGATGGGAGAATTGCTACCTATTGATTATTTAATGGGTGAAATACAAATTGATGCAGTCACACGTTCTAAAGCACCAAAGGAGGTAGATCAACCGGTGGTGCAGTGGAGTCATGACACGCCAGACCAAGATTTGATTGAGGCACAAAAGAATGATCAAATTTTGGGAATCTATTATAATCATTTGATAGATCCTGAACAAAATCCTTTAACAGAAAATGATTGCATGAGAAAAGAAGAATTGAGGGTGTTATTAAAGAACAAAACACGAATTAGATTACAGGATGGGCTCATGATTAGAGAGTCCATAACAGGGCAAATACAGTGGGTAGTACCCCTTTCATTCAGAGGACTAATGCTACACCATGCACACGATGCCATAACTGCAGGCCATAGAGGTTCACAAAAGACATTAGAAATACTAAAAGATTATGCTTACTGGCCACATATGTCCCAAGATGTGGAATTATATACTAGAGGATGTCTAGTATGCGCCCAATTTAAACCTGCTTCACCAATGCATAGAGCACCATTGATGAAAAGAGGCCTAACTCTCCCATGGTCAGATTTGCAAATAGACTATGTAGGTCCTTTAAAAAGGTCGAGCAGGGGACACCGCTATATTTTGAGTGTGGTATGTTTGATGTCAAAATGGATTGAGTGCATTCCCGCACCAGATTGTAGTGCGCAAACAGCAGCCACATTGCTGGTGAACCATGTGTTCTCAAGGTTTGGGTTGCCACAAAGAATTGAGTCAGACAGAGGAAGTCATTTCACAAGTACTCTAATGAGTAAGGTATGGCAAATACTAGGTGTGAAAAGGAAACTACATATCGCATATCGGGCGGCGTCTTCAGGTACAGTTGAAAGAAGCAATAGGTCTGTTGTGGACATTTTAAAGAAATTTGTGGCAGAAGCAGGTTCCAGCTGGGATTTGCGTTTACCATTGGTTTTGATGGCAATCAGGTCGACTCCTGCCAAAGCAACAGGTGTTAGCCCCCATGAGGTCTTAACAGGTAGGAAAATGGTGTTACCACAACACCTACTATACAGAACACATGAGCAAACTCTAGTGAGTGCATCCACAGTTCATGAATATATTGATGAACTGAGGAGGCATTTGCAACATGCATTTGCTTTTGTGCAGAGAAATCTGGAAAGAGCTGCTGACAGTGCTAAGTCATATTATGACAAAAAGACATCAGTAAAGGAATACAATGTAGGGGATCAGGTGTACAAGTTTCATTTTGGAAAAAGTAAACAGAAAAATTCTAAATTTCTGGCAGCCTGGCAGGGGCCATTCCGAATTATAGATAAAGTCTCTCCTGTAGTGTATAAAATTTTGAAAAATGAAGGTGAAACAGCAATAGAGCAGTTTGTCCATGTAAATCAAATCAAACCATGCCATCCCAGACATGAGATCAGGCAGCTTGAGCATGTGGAAACGGATAGAGTCCCTTGAGAAAATAAATGGGTGTGATCAGGAGGCAGTGACAAAGAAGTTAAAAAAAAAAAAGTTGATTGTTATGATGGCACATAAACACTGTAATATATGTGAAAATATATAATATAAATAAATAAATAAATAAATAAATAAATAAATAAATAAATGCACATATAACGGAAGCTCGTGGTTGGTGTGCAGAGAGAAAGTGTATTAAATATTGAATGCTGTTTTATATGTGTTTGTTTTCTTTTAACTTTGTTTAATTTCAGAAAAAAGAAAAAAAAAAAAACGAAGTATTTTTACCGAGCATGTTTTATTTTTGGCAAAAGGATGAAGTTAGTATTGTGCTATGTACTTAATCTGTTTATTTTCTATTTTGATTTAGACGATTAACATTATTTGATCGGAGGTTCCGGGATCAGAGGCCACGGGAGACGATGGAGTCCTGGAGTCCCCTGGATGAAGACCAAAAGATGCCTGCCTCCAGGTGGAGGTGAAGACAAAATAACCGGAATGCCAAAAGAGATGACTACTGTGGATTCAAGATTGCCAAGATGAAAGAGTACTCGAATGAACCGAATAACTTCGCTGGTCGGGATATACCAAAAGAGACAAAGTAAAAGTTCCGGCATATGAAGTTCCACGTATTTATTATTTTAATTATTTATTTTAACTTGTTATATTACTTATTTGTTTTAGTTAATTGTTTTATTTCATTGTTTTTAATTGACTTGGAAAATTTAAACTTAAAGTAATGCCACTTCCACTGAGAAGGCAAATGTGGAACATTTTATGAACTGATGGACTCAGATGAAATGTTAATTGCAAATTTTCATTGATGCACATGAATATTCATTTTGTTGGATTGCTATATTGTAAAAAAAAAAATAGAACAAGTTGTTTTTAGGAATTGGCTTGGATTATAGCCAAGTTCTAAAAACAAAAGGAGGGTATATGTAAGGATATTTGGCATGTTACAGCACAGAGTACAGCACTACTGCACAAGTAGCATTACAGCACTACTGCACAAGTAGCATTACAGCACTACTGCACAAGTAGCATTTTTTTTTTGCAGCACCACCACAAGGGTGCGGTGCATTGCTATATGGGTTAGCAGATTAACAAGGAAAGACAGGCTATTCAGTCAAAAAACGATTTTAACATATAAGATGCAAAGCTATTTTTACAGTTAAAAGCACACGTGTTCATTTAAAAATGCACACTATTTTTCACCTGAAATGCCTATATTGCTAGAGACACATTTGAAAATTAACAGCTAACATATTAACCATTAACCTGACTAATAAAACCTTATTTTATTATAACTCACTAATAAAATGTGTTCTCTACTGCAGAATTAGGCATATTTTGAAAACCAGTTAAATGAGTGTGCAGATTTTTCCTCTCTTCTCTGCCTGATTATCCGTGTTGTTGTGCACAGTAACTGCAGGAGGAAGGAAGTCAGATTTGCAACAATTGCAAATGTATAAGCGAAGCTATTGTTTAAAAGTAGGAGGATGAGAGATGATGGATTTCATTGGAACACGTCATAAAGAGGGCTGAGAGGAAAGTTTTAGTGGGCAGTAGCAGGGAAAAAGACAGGCAGACATCTTTCTGCACTACTGGGGAGAAGACCTGGCTGTGGGGGTGTCCTGCTGCAGTCGAGACTGGGGAAAGCTGAAAGAATTACCTTTCCACTGGCAGAGGCAGTCCTATCTGAAAAAGCTGAGAATTCCAGGCAATGACTCCGGCTTGAGAAGGCAAGCGTTCCTTTTTGTTGGAGTTAAGCCAAGAGAGCCACATTCACAGAGAGAAGACTCTGAACAGATAAGGTAATTACCTAACTGGGGGAGCTGTGTGTGTGCACGAAAGTATGCAGTCAGTGTAGAAAAATGAAAGTCTCGTGCGTGTCTTAATCAAGTGCTAATGTTGCAATTTAAGTTCTGTTCTCCGCCACTATAATTGCAGTGTGTCATTGAAAATGCTTTGATTGTTCCCTTTTATTGCTGTGAAGAATGAGATCATGTCTAAATGAAAATTTTATAATACAGAAAATATTTGAAAACAGACAGGTGGTTTATTTTCTATTTACCATTACAATGCCAATGATGTGGGGAGATTTTTAAACAGTGCAATGGTCATTTTAAGACAGATGTGTGTATGTCAGAATCAGTATGAATAATTGTGAGTGACTGTAGTATAACTTGTTGGAGGTACATGAGCCAACGGGAAGAGAGACTCTCTGAACATAGCTCCATACCGTATATAAGGTAGTGGAAATTACCACAAGACTACCACATATAGCTCTCTGTCGTAAATAAGTCAGTGAGTTTGCCCATGGTGGCGCACCAACACTATCACTGGAAATTGTGGTTTCCCTAGAATGCAGGTCTGAGGTCTCTCTAGTGATCACACGAAAAATCTAAGCGAAGATAAGGGATTCTGGACATTGGGGCCACAAATAAAACAAGGGAATTATGCTCACCAAAATACCACCAACCACGTATACCAAATATGCAGGTCTGGGTGCTGAAATAATGCATGTCCATTGTATTATTGTTGCACATGGCCAAATCTGAATACAAAGAGTGATTATTGCTAAGTTATTTCTCGGCGGTAATAAAATACCGTCAGGCCCCAAATCTCCACAAAATACCCTACAAAGCCCATGGAAAATGGGGAAGCAGGAGGGGTGTGTTGTCACGAACCCAAGCTTCTAACCCAAACTCAGGACAAGCCTGCATGTGCCCAGCCAGAATACAATGGATGCCCACAGGAGCCACACAAGGCAACACACTGTAAAAAAAAAAATAACAAAAAAAAAAATTGGCCATGTGGGGGCCAGGGGGGCAGGCACCCAGGAGGCTCGAGGACAGGGTGCACACAACACATACCTGCGTGGATGTAGCGAAAAAAAAAAATACCTCCATGGGCTCATGGCCTACACGGCTATGCCATTGTGGGAGAACTGCTGTCGCTCTCTTCACCCTCTGCTGCTGCATCAGGAAGTGGTGGCACTATGGGAGGCAGCCCACACAAAGCCCTGGTATGGTCCTCCATGGCAGCAAGCATGCGGGTCTGGAAGGTCTGATTCTGGAGGATTAAATTGAGGAGATCCCCATGCAGCACCTCATGGGTTGCCTGCACTTCTGCACGCATGGCTCGCGGGATGCACGGATCTCCTCACGTGTTGCCTGCAGCTCAGCTGAGAGCAAACGTGTGAGCTGCTCCAGCTGCTGTTCTGCCCTAACATTTCGGGAAGCCTCAAGTTCAAGCAGAATCTGCCTGAGGTTATGGAGTTCTACCCTCAGGGCTTCCCTGTGGCCCTGTGACTCTATTGATATGGATTTGCGCAGAGTCTCCAGTGCCGCCCGTCGGTCCCTGTTGGACGCCAACATGTCTTCCCAGTGTGATTGGCAAATGGAGTATGTTGCCTGCTGTTGTTGCTCCATCTGCCTTTCAGGGGGGATAATGGAAGTGGCCACCCTCTCCATTGCCTGAGCCATCATTTCTACTGATGCTGCCTGTTGGGTTGCCATACCGTACAAGGAGTTTTCCCACACAATATTGCTTGGTGGCGCACGGCCACTGCGTCGGCGGGCACCACACCTGTTCGGGGCAAGGCGATCTGCACCTTGCTGTGCTGACACTGCCTGAGGCTGCAGGACTGCATTCCCCCTCTGATCTGCTGGCCCAGGAACAGGATCAGATGCTGTGGAGTGTGCCCTGCATCCGTAACCGCCAAAGGCGGACCTACCAACACTGACATCCCCATAGAGGGTTCTACCCCTGGTGCAGGTGGGTTGGACAGAACAGAATCCCTGCCAGAAGCACTGACCTGCGACAGCACATAAGTCTCATCATCCGACTCAGCACCTGAATAGAGGTCTGGGGAGCTGCACCCAGAGACACCCCTTGACAGTATGGTCTGTAGTACTGAAGTGTTTTCACCCACCACCACACCACATCACCCACTGGTGCCCGGTCATGGCTCAGAATCCTCCTGGGTCTGCACCATCTCCTGAACCTCACCAGCTTCAAGTGCGTCGTCACCTGCAAAAACATGAAATACAAGAAATGGAAACATGCATGAGCACCATAGCACACACATAGACCTGACAAGACAGAGATATTGTACATGGTTTACACATGTCCCACATGACTATAACCCTGGCATGCATGCACTGTGTATGAGTTTAAAGGGGAGTCAAAACGGCAGACAATGAGGACACCAAGATGGAAAAGCAACACATTTGCAGCATGTTGTGTAGCCCTGGCATCACACATCAGCCTGTGAGTGGCATGTCCAATACACATACATGACACACACAGATGTCATGTAGCATAGCCATGGTAAATTAGACAACTACAGCGATATGTCAGTGAATGAGTACTGTCACACATCCATGTCACATGGACATGATGAGAAGATTAATGCAGAATAGTGTTGCAAAATATGCATGTGCCACACACTGCAACACATCCAGTGTACAACAAGACAGTGATTGTAGGCAGATGTACACATCCATGGTTGGTCACTTCAACATGACAGGAAACAGCTATCATGTTCCACATGCAAACAGGCCCTAAAAATACATTTCAGCAGGCCAATACTCTCTCGCCCTGAATGGTCTAATCATTCACATAACCAGGTAACTAAAGTGGCACAATGTGGGGTGTAAACAATGACAGAAGCATGTCACATATGTGCCATTAGGGATGAAAAAAGCATATGAAAAATGGGATAATCTAAACAATCAGCCTGAATGAACACAGAAAAAATCAGAACAACGTTGTTGCAAGATGATAGTTCAAGTGCAACAGCAGTAATGTGGGGCTAATTGGCTACTGTGGGCAGAAGGGATACTGTCATACCCAAATCAAAGGCACGTGAATGTATTGGAGGAAGCACATGGGTGACCCATAACACTCAGGAGTACACACCCTCACCTGGCACTCTATCAGAACCCGTCACCCAAACAACATACACATGGATTACACACACACATGCATGGGCACTCACCGGACAATGCGTCGTAATCAGGTAGGTCTCCCATGCCTTGGATCTGTTCCTCTGTGACGAAGGTCCCAGCAACAGACTCATGTTCAGTGAGTTCGTCTGGTGGAGACCCACCACCAGCCACCAGAGTAGCAGCATGATTTGAGGCCAGTTTGTTCTTTGCTCTGCATTTCAGGTCATTCCACCACTTGTAGCAATCATCAGCTGTGCGCCTCACAAATCCAAGGGCACTTATGCGGTCTGCGATGGTCTGCCAGTGTGCCCTACATTGACCCGGTGTAGTCTTGTACCTTGCAGTCACCATCATTTCGCGGCTGTGTGCTGACACATAGGCCACAAGTCCATCAAGTTCGGAGTCATTAAAGCTAGGCTTCCTTGACGTGCCGGACTGTGTAGTCATGTCTGGGGTCTCAGCCTGTAGTGCCAGAGCACCCTTCTTCCTCTTCTTTAAAGGTGGAGCAGAGCCTGAGTGGCTTACACTGCTCTGGTCAGTAGGGGCAGAAGCGCCGGTGGACTGGGTACTGGGAGTGTGCGAAGGCACAATGCCCATAGGTCTTGGTGCAGGCATTGGCTGAAGTGTGATGTTGGCAGGGGCAACGTCGGTTTGATGGACCTGGACCAACACTGTCCCGGCTGGGAGACTCAGAGCTGGGGTTGATAGAGCTGCAGCTGCCCCTGCAGCCTCCCCACCCTGCCTACTTGGGGCAGCAGATGACATTGCTGCCCCAGACCCACGTGGCCTGGTGACACCAACTTGCACCGCCACACGTGGCTTACACTTGCTGACCTGGAAGTCAGCCTGGGAGTCATCCTGTGCCGGGTCAGGTGCCACAATGGGCTGGTCCAACAAGGGCTGAGCTGGGATGGTGTCAGCCACATTTCCCTCAACCATGGGGGGGGCATGGGTGTCCCTGATTGGTCCTCCACACATTGGGGTCTAGGGGCACCCTGCAAATTCTGGCCACATCCCCAACTGCGCCCACCATGCCCACCTTTTGGAGGTCGGCCTCCTTTGCCTCCATTACCGCTTGGTCGCCTCCCAACCATGGCACTGATGTTGTTGTGCGTATGGGAGTTGAAGTAAACAATTGTCCTCGGCAATTGGGGGTGAAAGGGGTAGGGTACTAGATGGAATTCGTACCCTAGTGCTCTAGCAAGGCTGTCTGGGACCCCTGGGGGAAGATGACGGGTCACGCAATGCACAGGCACCCCAAAAACAAAAAGTAACATGCACGCAACCCCTCGTAGACCACGTGCATGGAAAAATGAACCCGCACTACACTGTGGCACCCAGAAACACAAAAATAAGCATACACGTGTTACACGCAGCCTACAATGACCTCTGAAGGGGTACGCGACACAGGGGGCAAGCACAGTTGGTAAATACGTGCGCGACTCACCATCTGCTTGGAAAAAGAATGTGAAAAAGATGCACCTGTGTGCGTTGGCAACACCCCCGCCAAAGGAAGAATTGTACGCTGTCTGAGGAGACAGGACAAAAGGAGTAGTGAACGCTGTTTGAGGAAACAGGCCCAACAAAAAAAAATGAACGCTGTCAGAGGTAACAGGGAGTACGAACTTGAAACGCTGTGAAGTAATTGCATATGAACCAACAAGAAGTACAGAATTCACCCACTCGCTCTCCACGAAAAGCACGTACAAGGAAATGGGGTCCTACATGTACCTTTTAAACCGGCCCACATGTACAACGTCACTTACGCATGTACGCGCTAAGGCCCTTTCCTCCAATTACACGAGCTGACACTCGGACGTGCAGTTCTTGGACGTGTACACATGCACCCGTGCTGAGGGAAACACCCGCGCATCACGTCACAGACGCGTAGGCCCTTTCCTCGGATTAAACGCATTCACACGCGGACGTGAAGTTTTTTCATGTGCCATGAGCCACTATGCCCACGTCACGAGGGAAAAGCCCGCGTGCGTCACGTCACAGACGTGCTTACGCGATAAGGACCTTTGGTCCAATGAAACCGCGTACGTGTGCTGACGTGCTTATGCGCTAAGGGCCTTTCCTTGATTTACACGCTGACGTGCAAAATTTTCACGTGCCAAATCACTCCGTATCAAGCTGGCCACGCAACAACACACGGACGACCACGCTCCTACCCAGAAGGCCGAATTATTGCCCCCCAGAGCCCCAAGCAGGCTCTCACCTGCCATCTGCTGCTGCTTGCCTGCCTGCTGCCCACGTGCCCTGGTATTTGGTGCAATCGCATGAGCCAGGGTTCCAGTTGATGTGTCCACCCCTGCTGGAACAGAAGACTCCCGACTGGGATACCATCACTCCACAGCCCAGCCCCAGGACCCAGTTGCCCACCCACGCCTGCCTCGGGGGTCTCCATGTCGGGGCAAACACCATCTGAGACCACTGGCGACCCCCAGCCAGAGAGGCAGAGGGCCACCAGCTTCAGTGTGAAGGAAGTTGGTGTCCTGGTGGAGAAATGTCCTGGGGCAGTATGATGCCCTCTTCGGAACATCACACGCCAGCAAGGAAGGACGGGAGAGGATCTGGGAAAACGTAGTGGTTGACATCAACGCGAAGGGGGTGGCAACCCGCGACATCAAGCACCTCAAGAAGTGCTGGGAGGACTTCAGGTCCAGGACCCTCCACAAGGCCCGGTGCCTCGCGGAGGGGGGCCGGGTCAGCATGAGTGACATCCAGATGAGGGTCCTGGAACACGTGTGCCCAGTGCTCCACGCCCAGATCCTTAGGAGGAAGACCCGTCTGGAGTAGAGCGGTAAGTGGCCAAGCATTGTTGTGTGAGACAGGGCATGTTGCAGTGTGCTGGTAGTCGGATACTTTCCTGTATGTGTGACATGGGCCATGTATGGATGTGTGTGTGCAGGGACATCATGTTCATGCATGTGAGACCAGTAATGTGCGAACCACATGGTTGGTGCATGAGTTCCAATGCAACATGGGGAGCTGTATGGCAAATGCACACATGAAAGCATGCCAGTGTCTGTTCTTGCACATGGTCGGGGTGTGAGGGATGGGTGCTGCTGTCATGTACATGTATGGTGCACATGTGTGTGTGTCTGAGGAGTGTGTCTGTGACTTTGATACGCCATGGATTCATGACGTGATGATGTGTACATTCACTCATGCAGTGCGGTCACCGTTGTATGCACTGTGTCTATCCAATGTGTCTGTGGTGTACAAGGCATGATGCATGACCCTCCGGTGATGTGTGTGCATGGGATCAGTGTGAGCCATGATGCATATGAGTTTGAAGGCAACATTTTGATTAACAGAGGCCCTTGTACATGGATGCTGATGTTGATTGCAGGCGTCGTGCCTGTTTATGCATGTGTGTTGCCTGCATTCAACCATGTGTTGTGGAGGGACAGGATGGAAGTGACACTAGACACTGCCACTCATGTGTTATTGCTTCCTGTCTAGGCGAATATTGTACTGTACCCTGATGCTTGTGTTCTATGTCTCCCTCTACGCAGCGGCAAGTGAAGAAGAGGATGGAGACGGCGCTGTGGAGCCAAGCGGCGGGGATGCATCCACTGGGCGGTGACGCAAGGTCCAGCCCCCCTCCCAGGACTTGCCATCATCCGGGAGAGAGGGGGCTGGTGCCACATCTGCCACTACGGCTGTGGCAGAAGGGCCGGGTGAGCCCCCACAGGGGCTTGCAATGGTGGAAGATGGTACAGAGACATCCAGGTTGGTGGTCTCCACAGAGGAGGAGGAGCCCGCTACTGAGCCGCACATGGGGCCTGGTGGGGGTAGTACCAAAGGTGCAACTGGTGCAGTCCAGGGCCAGGGTTAGGAGGCAGCACAGGTCACCGCAGAGGGGCCTGAGCATGTCCCTGTCCTTGACCCTGTGACTGCATCACCATGCACCAGCAGGGATGCCCGTACCAGGGCCGTCTGCAGGTAGGGGAGAGTGCCATGTCATCTGCCTCTCCACTACCTGCGGATGCGGGAGTCCAATGAACATATGGGCTCCGTCCTGATTGGTGTTGCGCTGCGCACGCATGACATTCATGATGACGTGCGTTCTTCCTGGGTGGAGAACGCACGCCATCACTAACAGCAGTGTCGCGACGTGGCACTGTTGGGAGGGGCCCTGGTGGTGGGTTCCTACATGTAACGCGCACTCTGGCGGACCTCTCCTCCTCTGTGGAGACAATGTGCCAGTCGTTCTCCCTGCCGTCTTCCGGCCCAGATTCCACCAGGGCCCCCTGTGGACCTGGCCTGACCAAGACAGCCAGCTTGGTGGAGATCCCATCCCTGCCACAGTCGGCGGTCCAGCAGGGTTGGACACCACAACTGGAGACCAGCTGGTGGAGGATGTTCAGGAATCATCGGACAGGGCACATGGACAGCAGCAGAAGCAGGATTAGGCTCTAGGTGGGAGCAATGATGGCTCGGGGCCATCGACATCAGTGGGGCAGGCATCGGCAAGAGGGCAGGTGAATTCTGGAATGGATGTGTCTTCCATGTGGCTGCGGTTGGGCCAGCATATAGGTGCGGAGCGGCGGCGGGCGGAAGCGGCGTAGCTCACCATGGTCAGGGGCTTTTGGACTATGCCCCACACTTTTGTAAATAGTTTTTTTGTTAGGTAGGTTATTAGATAGGTTTCATTTGTTTCGTTGGGCTCATGGACCCTTGGAAATTTGATTGTACATAGTTGGACGTTGGATTGATTTTGATTTTGAACATTGATTAATGGATTTTTCTTTTGGACAATGGATTGTACATAGTTGGACAATGGATTATTTTGAACTTTTTCTTTTGATTTCACCATGGATCAATGGATTTTTTTTTACTTTTCCTTTGGATTTGCGTTGGTGGAGGGAGAGTTTGGACTATTTTTCTTTTGGATTTCTTTGTATTGGTTATACTTTTCATTTACTCTTCTTTTGCACATGCTTTTCATTTCATGTTTGCTATTTTGTTATGCTTTCATTTTATTGATTTATTTTTGTACATAATACATTTTCATATTTTAGTTCCATGTGTGGGATTTGCTCATTGGGTTAATGCATGTGAAAATGTGGGTTTACACAATCAATGCCAACGAGTGTGTGTGTGTGACAGACATGTGTTGATGTACATAGTTGACTTTTGGTTTGTGTCTTGAGATGGGCATGTCAGTGTGGGTTTGATTGGGAAATCATTGCATCTCAGAAATGGGGTGGCGTGCTGTGGTATTTTGGTGTAGAAGTGGGCCATGATTGTGCATCTTTATTCATGTAGGGGGGGACATGAGTGGGGCCATGCTGGCAGGTGCCCCTCACTGATGGGGGGTGAGGGTGCAGGGGGACATGTGTGGGACATGAGTGGGGGCCTGCTGGCAGGTGCCCCTCACTGATGGGGGGTGGGGGTGCAGGGGAACATGTGTTGGGGGTCTGCTGGCAGGTGCCCCTCACTGATGGGGGGTGGGGGCGCAGGGGGACATGTGTGGGGGCCTGCTGGCAGGTGCCCCTCACTGATGGGGATGGGGGTACAGGGGGACATGTGTGGGACATGAGTGGGGGCCTGCTGGCAGGTGCCCCTCACTGATGGGGGGTGGGGGTGCAGGGGGACATGTGTGGAGGCATGCTGGCAGGTGCCCCTCACTAATGGGGGTTGGGGGTGCAGGGGGACATGTGTGGGACATGAGTGGGGGCCTGCTGGCAGGTGCCCTCACTGATGGGGGGTGGTGGTCCAGGGGGACATGTGTGGGACATGAGTGGGGGCCTGCTGGCAGGTGCCCCTCACTGGTGGGGGGTGGGGGTGCAGGGGGACATGTGTGATGGCAATTCCGGCAGGTGCCACTCACTGATGGGGTGTAGGGGTGCAGGGGGACATGTGTGGGACATGAGTGGGGGCCTGCTGGCAGGTTCCCCTCACTGATGGGGGGTGGGGGTACAGGGGGACATGTGTGGGACATGAGTGGGGGCCTGCTGGCAGGTGCCCCTCACTGATGGGGGGTGGGGGTGCAGGGGGACATGTGTGGGACATGAGTGGGGGCCTGCTGGCAGCTGCCACTCACTGATGGGCGTGGGGGTGCAGGGGGATATGTGTGGGACATGAGTGGGGGCCTGCTGGCAGGTGCCCCTCACTGATGGGGGGTGGGGGTGCAGGGGCACATGAGTTGGTGATCACTAGTGTGACGTGACACGTGGCCTGGCTGGGGGGCATGGCCATGGTGGACGGGCTGCCTGCGGGACATGTCCAGGGGTGCAGGGTGTCCCCTGTGGTGTGGGCTGCCTGCAGGGGCCGTGGAGGGGGTAGAGGGGAAACCTGGGAGGACCCACACTGCCAATCCACGTGTAGGACTCCCCGCGCACCACACTGGATACACGTAACCAGCTCTGACAGCAAATTCACGTGTGAAACCTCCCGCGCACCCCAGTAATACATGTACCCCGCTCGCACAGGGCCAATCGCATGTGAAAGTTCCCGCGCACCCCAGTAACACACGTTCCCGCTCGCACAGGGACAATCGCGTGTGAAAGTTCCCGCGCACCCCAGTAACACACGTACCCCGCTCGCACAGGGCCAATCGCGTGTGAAAGTTCCCGCGCACCCCAGTAATACACGTACCCCGCTCGCACAGGGCCAATCGTGTGTGAAAGTGCCCGTGATACCCCAGTAATACACGTACCCCGCTCGCACAGGGCCAATCGCGTGTGAAAGTTCCTGCGCACCCCAGTAATACACGTACCCCGCTCGCACAGGACCAATCGTGTGTGAAAGTTCCCGCGCACCCCAGTAACACACGTACCCTGCTCGCACAGGGCCAATTGCGTGTGAAAGTCCCCGCGCACCCCAGTAATACACATACCCTGCTCGCACACGGCCAATCGCGTATGAAAGTTCCTGCACACCCCAGTAATACACGTACCCCGCTCGCACAGGTCCAATCACATGTGAAAGTTCCTGCGCACCTCAGTAACACACGTACTCCGCTCACACAGGGCCAATCACGTGTGAAAGTTCCCGCGCACCCCAGTAACAGACGTACCCCGCTCGCACAGGGCAAATCGCATGTGAAAGTTCCCGCACACCCCAGTAATACACATACACCACTCGCACAGGGCCAAATGTATGTGAAAGTTCCTGCGCACCCCAGTAATACACGTACCCTGCTCGCACAGGGCTAATCGCGTGTGAAAGTTCCCACGCACACCAGTAATACACGTACACCGCTCGCACAGGGCCAATCACGTGTGAAAGTTCCCACGCACCCCAGTAACACACGTACCCTGCTCGCATTGGGCCAATTGCGTGTGAAAGTTCCTGCGCACCCCAGTAATACACGTACCCCGCTCGCACAGGGCCAATCGCGTGTGAAAGTTCCCATGCACCCCAGTAACACACGTACCCCGCTCGCACAGGGCCAATCGTGTGTGAAAGTTCCCGCGCACCCCAGTAACACACGTACCCCGCTCGCACAGGGCCAATTGCGTGTGAAAGTTCCCGCGCACCCCAGTAATACACGTACCCTGCTCGCACAGGGCCAATCGTGTGTGAAAGTTCCCGCGCGCCCCAGTAACACACGTACCCTGCTCACACAGGGCCAATCACGTGTGAAAGTTCCCGCGCACCCCAGTAACTCACGTACCCCGCTCGCACAGGGCCAATCGCGTGGGAAACTCTCCGCGCCGGGTGTACATGTATTCGGAGGGGTGAACGGGGAGCTTTACTGGCGTTTTCGTGGTTCAGGGACTGTGCGTCATGTACAGGATTTGTGCGCTGTGCATGGCGCACGTGGAGGGGTTGGGGGCGTAACTGGCGCTGCTGCAGGGTCGCTGCGCCACTCTGAACCACGGCTGGTTTTGGATGCTAAAATCCATGAATATGCTGTGCGCGGAAATGGATTTTCGCACACGCGGCTGGTGCTGAAAGTCGCACGCGCACACTTTGAGCCAGCCACGTGCACCACTTGTGCGCTGAATTCTATGAATTACCCTCATAATCTCCCAACCCGTGTTTCCCCACAGCATTTAGCTGTGGTTCCTCAGGAGAGATTCTGCACCAAAAAGAAAAAAGGGCTTTGTTTTAGAAAACAGGATTTTCAACAAATTGTAGTTCAAAGAAAAAAAAACAATATGAAAATGATTGAAGAAAGAGGACTTATTGTGTATGTTTATAGTTGAATTCACTCACCCCTTCATGATAGTCACTTTCTTTGTTAGTTTTTGTTTCAAGT
The DNA here is from genome assembly GCF_040938575.1 of Ambystoma mexicanum. Classification (NCBI taxonomy): domain Eukaryota; kingdom Metazoa; phylum Chordata; class Amphibia; order Caudata; family Ambystomatidae; genus Ambystoma; species Ambystoma mexicanum. Next base: position 818,981,460 of record NC_090936.1, on the reverse strand, counting down.
CTTTAGAAAAGAATTCTTGTCTCTAAAGAAAATAATTCTGAAAAGATTCTAGGAGGACCGGTTATTTATCCGATGCCCTGACATTTTTTCACACAAATTACTTTTCCTTTCTTCATAATAGAAGGTGCCCATCAAGGCATAAAAACTAGTGCACTGATTTGTTCAGGATTGGGGGGTATATTTTTCGACAGTTTGTCCATAAAGGACTTGGGTAATCAATGAGTTTATAGTTATTCATGCTAATCTCCAAGCAGTTTAAAGAATGAAATGCTTAGGTATTTTTTTAGAAGTAGCTAGGCAAATAGATGCAAGTTTTGCATGTTTTACTTTAAAAAAAAAAAAGGTTTACAAAATAAAGGGATTCCATTTTACCTTAGTCTTCTTTTCCAAATAGCAGTTAATCCAAGGTGTGATTGCCTTGTTTGTGCTCGCCAGCATCCGCGATGGCTCTCTAGGTCTCCTTTTTCCGCTTTTATAGCACAATTTGGCGCATAATGACGTCATCGTCTGCTTGTGCCGCGATGACGTCATACGTTCCAAAGCGTGCGGTGGCCATTTTGAAAGTGTTCTATTCACCGCAGGGCTAACGTTGCTGTTTTTTGTTTTTAAATTATTGTGTTTGAGATACAAATGATCAAAACATAGTCCAACCTTACAGATATCAGGGGGCTAAACCCATTGTATTCGGATTAACCATATCCATTGTTCCTGTGCTTCAAAAATTCTCTCACATCAACTGTTTAGAGCCAATAGGCCATCTCGTGTTCTGTGTTCAAACTAGTATAACACATGTCCAAAATACAAATCCACTTTGCTTCTCTTCTGCGTACTAAATGTTCTCTGTCACCACCTCTTTCTGGTTGGTCAATTTTCTTTAAGCCCAAAACTTTGACGTCCTTAATGTTTGATTGGTTGTGCTCTTCAATGAAGTGTATGGCCATAGGATATATTGTGTCTCCATTTTTTATTGCTCTTAAGTGTTCCATGATACGATTTTTCATTTCTCTTATTGTACTGCCAATATATTTCTTACCGCAAACACATATGATCGCATAAATGACTTATTTACTTTTACAATTAATGAATTGTCTGACTTCTTGCAGTTTCCCAGTTGGCAACCTTATGTGTTTTGTGCCATGTAGCATCTGGACATAAATTGTGCAGTTTCCACATTTGTATGATCCTATTGGTCCTGGTAATTTCGGGAATTCACTGAGATTACTCGTATTTAGATTCTTGAGGTGGCTGGGGCTTAACCTCTGTTTCAGTGTAGGAGCTTTCCTATATACCATTGTTGGCTTTTCTTCCAGGTATTGTGTAATGTCTCATCTGTTTGCAGAATATTCCAGTTCTTATTTAATACTTTTTTCACTATGAAAGCTTCACTACTATAGGTAGTGATGAAGTGTGTTTTTACACTTTTGTTTGTAATTTTTTGCTTGTTTGTCAATAGGCTTGGTCTTGAGATTCTTTCTGCTTTCTTTATAGCTTGATTCAAATCGTCTTTATGGTATCCTCTTTGGATAAATTTCTCTTTTAGGTCAATTAAGTGTGCTTGATATTTCTTTTCCGTACTGCAATTTTGTTTCACTCTAAGTATTTCCCCAAATGGGATATTTTTAATGGTGTGTTTTAGATGATTACTTTGTGCATGTAGTTTATTGTTTACTGCAGTGGGTTTGATGTAGAGATCTGTTAGTATTCTTTCCCCATCTGTGTATAGTTGTAAATCCAGAAATTCAATGGTTGTCGGGCTGACTTTTTCTGTGAATTTGATGTTAAAGTTGTTGTCATTAAGATGAATGATGTATTTGTCAAATTCAATCCTGTTGCCATTCCATATCATGAGTACATCGTCGATGTACCTCCCCCAATATACAGCATTTTTCTCAATTAATGTTTTTTGTTGCCATGCGTGATTCAGCTCTAAGTGCCCCATGAATAGGTTGGCATATAGGGTGAAAATTTGGCACCCAGGACCGTTCTTTGCTCTTGTTTGTATATTGATTTATTAAACATGAAGATATTGTTATTTAGAACAAAGTAAAGAATCTCTAAAATCATGTTATCCTGTTGTAGGAATGAAATAGACAGTGTTTTCAGAAATAATTCAGCTGTTTCTAATCCCTTAAAGTGTTGAATGCTGGTATTTAGTGACACCACATCAAGGGTCACAAATAGAAAATCGGAATCCCACGGAATAAGATTTGCTCTAGTCCACAGGCTTTATTCTAACCACTGGAAATGATGCACCCTGTATTAATTAAAATACAGGGGTACATATCAGAAGAAACTTTAATTCCTGGCACAGAATATGGTAACACACAAAATTACATTGATTCAGTTTAATTATCCCAGCGAAATGAATGAAATTAAATACCTGAATTGTTTGGCGGGGGATACTCACTGTCAACTTCTTCAAAACATAATGTTAATGTAATTATCCAAATAGGAAAACATTTCTTATCTCTGTAGGGTCAAAAATGGGAAATAAAAGGATGTATTAGAGGAAAAATCGAGGGATCCAACCCATAGTCATCTAGTGGTCCCCATGGTCGAAAATCTAAGAATGAGAATACAAATATGCACTTTTACCTTAAAGACCTTATAATGGTTAATATGTCTTGACAAAAATTTACTTCATCCTTCATGAATGGATTTTCTTCACCAATCACCATAAACAGGATAAAGACCTGTGTGGTAACATTTCATGGTACAAATGAAACATTAAGGGATATGTTCAAAACCTATTGAGGAACATCTTGCTAATTTAATGGCAGAGAGTAGGCTTGTCAAAAAATTAATAAACTGTGTTGGTTCCTACCATCCTCAAACCTCCTCCACACAACCTGGCGTTAATTCTGCCACGTGGTCAATTACTCTGTGACCTGCATGTTCAAGCAGTCAAGATGGCCGCACCTAAAACCAAGAATGTTATTGTTGAGACAAGACAATCATCCAGTTCCTAATTCATTTTTGGTGTGGTGTGGTGTAGGTCATGATCACGGGTTCTGGGACCCCAACAGCCCTAGCTACTCCACAAGTTATTAAAGGTAAGACCTCATTGGAGCGAGAATGGTGCTTGAACCACTCATTGCAAGTCATTACAGCACCCTTCCAAGATGGTCGACGAATTAGGGCTCAATCGGTATCCCAAAATGGCCACCGTTTGAACCATAAACCATGGTGACCGAGCCCTGCTCTAGCCTACAAGAGCAGTGAAACCATGGCTATTTGTGTCAGGTTGCTTCTGTCAGCCAACAGCAGGACGCTTATTGTGCACCTGATCTAGTGAATACTTACGAGAGATACTGCTTGACGGCTTCCAGCTCCTTTTCTTCTGGACACATCTGCTGCACCTAAATAAACAAAAGAACAGGCATTACTACTGAGGCAGCGCTTCACTTGGTCGCTGTATGGACATCACATGATTAAGTCATTCAGTTGCACACTCAGAACCTGTAAGAAAGACAAAAGAACACACATGAGCAACTAGTTCTTATTCAAAATATAGAACGCAATAAGGACTTTAAAGAAGCAAAAACAAGACACACAAGAGGAGCAAAAAGAAACACACATAGATATTAAAGCAGCAAGAATAAAACACAGGAGCAGTAAACAAACGCACAAGAGGACATAATGCACAAGAAAGCAGTAAGGATAAAAGCATCAAGATACATAAAGCAATAAGAATAAAAATGTAGGAAATACACGAACAAGAAAAATCAAAAAATCATCAAGTACAGGGAGGACAAAGACAGAAGAGACGCAAGAAAGCACATTTGGAGACAAGCCCGAAGAAAAAAGGCGAAACTGCAAGCCACAGTAGGCCTGGGAATGCAATCAGTGTCATCATGCGCTATCTGCAAGAAGACACAGCCAAGCCATATAGAAAGGAGAGTCCAGCCTGGGAGAGGATAGGGGGAGAGTCATTAATACTAGAATTGCATCTGCTTAATTTGTTTCTAGGAGATTGCGCGTACAGCTGCAGAAGCCTAATCAACCTGGTGCATTCACCTACCTCCCATAATCCCTACCCCTTCTACCATAAAACTTGGCAGTGTGCCACTCTGAGCGCTGCCAGTGATTTGGGTAGCAAGAGGTGTGCCGCACTCCTTGAGGCATCCAGATGTCCCTGCATGGCATCAGGTAAGTGCTACAGTGTATTTGCTCTAACAAAGAATGTCTTTCAGTTTCAAGGATAACTGTATCTACAGAAAGTAGTTAAAGCCATGGGGGCAGCAATGGCACCTAATATAACCAACCTCCATATGAACATATTCCAACATTTAGTGATTTATGACAATGCCAACTCTTATAGACCAAACATGTGTACATGGCTAAAATAGAAAGACAATCTTTTCATCATTTGGCAGCGAGCACAGGATGAAGTATTTTCCTTTATAGATTGGTTGAATAACCACAATTGGTACTTAAAATTCACATACCAGTGCAGTGAGGAGCAGGTGAATAGTTGGGATATTACTGGAATTCTACTAGTAAAACCTTACCACAAATCAACTGACAAATATGCATTCCTATATTACAGTATTATACAAGCTAAACATATTAGAGATCATTTGTCCTTTGGATACTGTTTAAGACTTAAAAGGAATATCATCTACAGAGAAGACTGCAAAATGGAAGCAGGTACATTGTCCCATAGATTACAACATCTGGGTTACCCCCCATCACTAATTAAGAGAGCCTCTAAGTAGCCCCTGGGTAATAACCATGAGGCTCTTTTAGAATCAGATCTGAGAACCAAATCTTGTGAACAATTGGTTTTCGTTAATACTTTCAATGATCTGTGATTTAATATCAAAGCAACTATCAGAAAGAATTGGAAGAAAACACTTTAAAAACTAATCTTCACTTTCAAAACCAGTAGCAGTATTAGAAATTTGGTCATGAGAAATGATATGCAATCTCCATTTCCTAAATCAATAAAACTACCTTAATTGTGGGCTCCTAACCCAATGGTGGGGCATTTCCCATGTGGCTCATCTGTTGCTTGTAAAAACATAGTTTTTTAACTGAATTTATGAAGGAAATAAATTCTGTTTCAGAGAGTCCACAGGGCAGCAAGGAGGGAAGATGGAATAGCAGTACCACTAAATACAAAAAATACAGAAGGGGAAGAGATGACCGAACCTACTATGTCTTGCGAGCATTCCGAATGTGCAAGTGCATGAAGAAGGAGGGCAGTGGGGTAGGTGCTGAGGTGTCTGTGCTCGAAGGGTGAGCCGCAGATGAAGTGCAAGATATGGTAAATGGTATGTGGCCAGGAGCCACATTGGGTGGAAAGTGTGAATATCCAGTGTGTAGAATGTGCCAAGGCAAGTGCTGAGGAAGACAGATGCTGGGAAGATTGGGTGTGAATGGTCAGAAGCCCAGAGTATTCATAAGGGTCCAAGGCACCAATCACAGCAACTGTGGGATTAGCAGAGTAAGGAAGAAGGAAAGAAGAGGAAAAGAGGAGAGTGTGAGGTGCTTTCGGAACTTCAGCAGGTCATGTTCAAGATGCAGAGGGAGGGGGAGGCTGTTCCAGAGGAGGGATCCAGCTTTACACACAGAGAGTTGGTGCCAGAGCAGCGTAGAGGTCCAGAAGGATAGTATTTGGCAAGAGAGATTTGCAGATAGTGTGGTCCCTAGCCCCAGATAGCCTTGTGGATGATGCATAGGGATTTGAATTTGATCCGTGCACCAACCGGGAGCCAGTGGAGGCTTTTAAGGGCATGAGAGATGCGGTCCCTGGTTATGGCCATGGATAATTGGATCACGGAAAGGCATCCAAAGGATACAAATCAAGGATTGGGTATCAAGGAATTTTATTTAACCTGATACAAGTTTAATGTATGAAACAAATCATGATTAAATCTGCACTTGTAAAATACAATTTACATCGCAGGAAACAGTTTATTTATACAAATCCACATCTAAGTAACAAAATTCATCTTATTCAATCGTCCAAGCATTCATCCACAGGCATCCATCCAACAATCCACTCATACTACACACCATTAAATATACAATATAAAATCTATAAGAAAATCCATGACATGTGATTTATCAAGAACATTTATAGAAAGAATGTTCAATCCATATGTCGGACCACAATGGATGATATCAGTGGCCTAAACAATTGAGATGGGTCTCAGAAATCTCCAACCACGACCTCATCTCAATCTACACTCAACCGGTTTCGACATATGTACTTTTTTGTAGTGACGTCTTCATCAGGAGTAAAAAGTTTAACATTCTTCACACACACGTAAGGAGGCTGTTCGTATCTCTCTTTAATTTTTGACTAGATCCACCTGTGAATATTAATTAACGGCGTCCCACAAAAAGTTCCTGCACATAAGAGTGCTGAGCGCCAAAGATGCTCCGACCCAATGTGTCCTATTGGTGACACTCGACCAAGGATGGGTATACCAGTAGTTACAATGGACTAAAAGTGGGCTGCAGTGGTGTTTGCATGCCTTCCGCGTACAGCAGACTTTATCCCACTTGCGACCGCCACTAACACATCCAAAGGGTAGGCTCCCGTAGAAAGGCGTTGGGGCTGACAACGCATGCAAACACCGCTGGAGCCCACTTTTGGTCCATTGTAACTACTGGTATACCCATCCTTGTGGTCCGACATATTAATTGAACATTCTTTCTATAAATGTTCTTAATGAATCACATGTCATGAATATTCTTATAGATTTTATATTGTATATTTAATGGTGTGTAGTATGAGTGGATGTTGGATGGATGCCTGTGGATGAATGCTTGGTCGATTGAATAAGATACATTTTATTGCTTTGATGTGGATTTTTATAAATAAACAGTTTCCTGTGATGTAAATTGTATTTTAAAAGTGCAGATTTAATCATGATATGTTTCATACATTAAACTTGTATAAGGTTAAATAAAATCACTTGATACCCAATCCTTGATTTGTATCCTTTGGATGCCTTTCCGTGATCCAATTGTTTATTAATACTCCCATCTACAGTGTGGGGTCTCCTGTGTCTTTCCGAGAACACATATGGCCATGGATAAGTCATGCTGCCCTATTCTGGATTATCTGGAGGGGTCGCAGAGTGAAAGCGAGTAAAAGAGAGTAGATTGAGGAGGAGGCTGTTGCAATGACAATCGTAGAGAGAACCAGGGCTCAGGAAACATTGAGCTTCTGGGGGAATTTGACAATATGGGAGAATTCCTTTGAGAAGGATGAGTTGGAAGTGTGACTTATTAGCAATGTCATGCGTGTGAGGGAGGAAGGATGAAGAGGAGTCAAAGATGACTCCAAGGTTTCTGGCTTCAGAAGCAGTAGGGGAGAGCCCAAGGTGGGAGGCTAGAGCGAAGGAAAGAAGGAGGGAGCAGGGGTCCCAATCGGAAGGATCTCCGTTTTGCTGGCATTGAGACAGAGATCATTGGAAAAGCACCAAGCCTGGATGGCAGGCAGGCAGTCAGGGATGAAGGAAGGTGCAAGTGAGTCAGCACGAAGTCTGAAAAACAATTGAGTGTTGTCTGCATAACACTGGAAGTTGGGGAGATAGAGGAGATGGGGTGTGCCAGCTGAGGAAGGTAGATGTTAAAGAGCCAGAGGGAGAGGATAGATCCCTGGGGGACAACACAGTTGGAGAAGGAAGTAGGAGAGGAGAAGGTGCCCAGGATGACATGGGAAGAGTGGTCAGTTAGGAAAGAACACAGCCATTTCAGTGCCTGTTCTGAGATATCAAGGGTACTGCCTTTGTATGAGGATCGAATGGTTGACGGTGTCCAAGGCCGAAGAGAGATCAAGTAGAATGAGTACAACTGTGGAGTTTAGTCCAGGGAAGTGAGCAGTTCTTCATGGGTGTTCAGAAAAGCAGATCCCATGCCTTTGGTTGCTCAGAATCCAGATTGATGATCGGGGAGACCACCAACAAGTTCAGTATGCAAGTTGAGTTGGGGCAAGCCCAGCTTCTCCAGCAGTTTAGGACAGGTAGGGTCTGCTGAAGGCTTTTTCAATAGTGGGCAAACAAGGGAGTGCTTGAGGGGGCAGGGGAAGGAGCCAGTGGCGAAAGAGTGTTTGCAGAAATCAGCGAGTGCGGGCAGAAGAGTACAAATGTTGTCCTTGAAAGTTCTGGATGAACAGAGGGGAACCTGTTTGGAAGAAGCCTTCATAGAGCGGACAACCCTGGTAACTTCTTCCGGTGTGACACGGATGAAGAAGGGGAAGGCAGAAGGAGGAGGGGGAGTGTCCAAGGGAGGCAAGGGGTGTGGGAAGGATGGGTTAGGTGGGTGAGTAACAAGGGTATTCAGGATGTCCTGAGTTTTGGTGTCAAAGTGTGTGGCCAGTGCATTGCAGAGGGCCTGGGAAAGAAGAGGGGAGGAAGAGACTGCAGAGGGATGGCTAGCTCTCTGTAGATTTTGAAAAGTTCAGCTGAGTTATTGGATGCTCCTGATACCCGTGCCTGAATGTGGTCCCTTTTCTTGACATGGATAGTGAGTCTGTATTGCCTCTGGAGCCGGCGGCAGGCCAGTTAGTCAGAGGGCAAACCTGAGCTTTGCCATTTCTTTTACGATGCTCTGCACTTGTGTTTCTAGGATGCAAGTTCAGAGTCATACCAAGTGTTACACTTAAAGGCAGGTTTCAGGCAGAGCCTCGTGACTGGGGCAAGGATGTTAAGGGTATTGGTGATTGCTGAGTGAAGAGTGCTGGGAGCAGAGTCTGTGGTGGAGTCTGGGGTAGGGGGCAAGGGGGAATGAAGATAGAGGCAAAGGCTGACACTCATTTCATCGGGAGAATGTTCGAGAACAAGGTTGGCACATTTCAATGAATCGAGTGGATGCTGAGGCATTCAAATGGATGCTGAAGTTACCCACAAGATGAGGTTGGATGTAGATGAAAGTAAGGAGTAGCAGAAATCAGCCCATTCAGAGAGGAAGAGGGTGGTAGTGCCTGGAGGGCGGTAGATGGTAGCTATGGTCAGATTGGAGGAGGGAGAGATTACGAACTTTCAGACCAGGCTCTCAAAGGAAGTATAGAGTTGGGTGGGTACGATGGAAGAAGGAACCCACTTAGGATAGATTAAGGTGAACCCACCACCAGCACAGTGAGGTTCTAGGCTATGAAATGATCTTGAAACCGACAGGGAGGTGGGAGGAAAAGGCAGTGACTGAGCTGGCATTGAACCAAGTCTTGGTGAAGCGAGAAATTTGAGGTCAGTGTCTTCAAGAAGGAAGCAGATGTCAAAAAAGTGTTTATTGGCGGAGTGGGCGTTAAGAGTTGCCAGGTGGCTGTGGTCTCTGCCTTTGAAGGTTTTCTGAGGAGGAGTACAGGGGCGTGGTACTCCTGTCAAGGAGAGGAAGGACAGTGAGAGTGGTGAGGGAAGAGGCAGCAGAAGGAAGGAAGTTAATGAGGGAAGGCATGATACGGTCAAAGGGTAGGCGGTTGGGTTAAGGACCCTGAACCAGGATAGTGCCAGTGTGGTAGACATTAACGATGCAGCGTGAGGATGAGAAGCCAGCCAAGAGGACTTCCCACTTGGTCCCACCGTTAATGGAGAGGAAGTGAAAGTGAAAGGGAGAGAGTAGAGATGAGATGCGGATTGCAAAGATCTGGGGAGGGGACAGAGAAGAGGATGTCCATGAATACCTCTCTGGAGGTTGCGCTGATGTAAGTGTCTGCAGTGGGAAGGCCAGGGTTTGCACGCAAGATGTCTTTTTTGTGCTTTTTCATTCTGGAATTAGTGAGAGAGGGGGATAGGAGATAGAGTAGCAATTGGAGAAGATAGGCAATATGGTGAGTGCCATTAAGGTGATAGAGGAAAGTTGCAAGGAGAAGGGAGACTGCACTGCACAGTTCTGATCTAATTTCACAGGTGGCTTAGCAGAAGCAAATAACACAATGCAATGAAGTTATAATACAGGATGTTAATACAGAGAGCTAAAATCGAATTTCAAGGTAAAGCCACAAATGCAGTGAATCAGGGAGAAAGATGTAAATAGGAGGAGAAGCAGAAGAGAAGTACACAATATAGATCAGGCTTCTAGGGGAGGAGGAAAAAGAATAGAACCCACTCACAGGCTCAAGCATTCATAGGGGTGCTGAGGCCCGAGATCATGTAAGAGCAGGATGTACCCAGCAGGCTGTCAAGGAGTTCCCCCCTTCTCACCTGAGTTCGATCTTTGCTGGATTTCTTGATCGATGCCTTCTTGCTCATGGATCAAGTCTTGAATAAGGCTGCACGAGTCTCTTCCGACTCCAGCGTGCGTTCAAAGTTCCGGGATGCAAGGATCCAGGAATCCGGGAAATTTACAGAGTGAGCTGCTAGCACACGAGTCCAGGAATCAAGAAAGTAAGGAAAGGGACTAGGAATGGGGATGGCTGGAAGAAGCAAGGCAAACAATACCACGAGCTACGGGCACACATCTGGTCGCTACTTCACAATAGCATTGAGACACGCGGAGCCCCGGGAGGCGTGGTCTATTTAGAACACACCAAGTCCAAGGTGTAGAGTGAGGAAGGTGTTTCACAGTGGACGGCCATGTTGGAAGTACAAGGGAGTGTAAGCCCTGTTGAGACAAGGACCAGGAAGTCCAAAAAGGGCGTGTTGTGTAGTTCATGACAGCATGCCTCCTCTGAAGACCCGTTCCTCCGGGTTTGCCTGGGTGTATAAGGTGAAATCTTCTGAGCAGTCGAGGGGCTTTGAGATTAGAAAGTGGTTCCCAGGTTCTTTCACTAGGAGGATATCCTTTCCATTCAACCAGGTATTGAAGCTGACCCCGTTTATACCTGGAGTCACATATTCGGTATACTTCATATTCCAATTGGTTGTCGACCAGCAGAGGAGGAGGTCGGCAGGATTTCCGGGAGGATTGGGTGTAGGGTTTTAATAAGGATGTGTGAAATACTGGGTGAATTTTCTTCCAGGACTCTGGTAGTCTGATCCGGTATGAAACTGGATTGATAATTTCCTTGATGGGAAATGGACCATAGTACCGAGGGGCCAACTTGTTTGGCCGAGGATGTCGGGGTAATAATTTCGAGGACAACAAGACTAGATCACCAATTGCATAAGAAGGACCTGGTCTTCTTTTGGAATCCGGATACCTCTTAGTCTGTGTTCTGGCCCTCTCTAAGTTTTCTTTGGCCTCCTGGTGTACGTTGATGAGGGTTTCTATCCAGGAGTCGACAGTAGGTACTGGTGTAGGATGAGGGAGAATAGAGGGTAGAACCGATGGATGGAAACCTTGGTTACAATAAAAGGGACTGGTCTTAAGTGCTGGATGATCGGAATTGTTGTAGGCGAATTCAGCCACCGGTATCAGCTGCGACCAGTCATCCTGGACCTTGGTAGCGAAACATCGAAGATACTGCTCCAGGGTCTGATTAGCACGTTCTGTGGCCCCGTTGGTTTGGGGATGATAACCAGATGAGAGGGCGCGTTGGATTCCCAAAATGCGACAGAGATGTTTCCAGAATTGAGAGACGTATTGAGGTCCTCGATCAGATATGATCTTGGAAGGAAGTCCATGTAAACGGAATATGTGTTCCAGGAAGATTCCAGCAAGCTCGGATGAGGATAGTAGCTTACACAGGGGTTTAAAATGAGCCATATGAGTGAACAAGTCTATGGTAACCATGATGGTCGTGTATCCTCGGGAAGGTGGTAATTCCACAATGAAGTCTGTAGCAATGAATTCCCATGGCCTTGTTGGCAGTGTAGGTTGTAGTAGAAGACCCGCTGGTCTCTTGTTATCATGTTTATTTTGACTGCAGATAGTACAAGCTTTGATATACTGTTGTACATTGGTCTTCATTCCAGGCCGCAATGCAACAAGAATACCACAGAAACAGCTACCCGCCTACACACGTGCCAGGTGTGTCTAGTTGCACAACGTGCTACCTTTCATGTCGATCAATTATTTGCGACAGAAAACATAGAGAAATACATATTTTAATTCATGGATACAAAACACTTAGAAAAATTAAAAACAGGAGAGACAAAAATGCACATAACATTCCATAAGAGAACCTATACTGAAAAACAATTGTCTTGACCAGTTGGTTTTAACTGAACACATTCGTCAGATACTGGTGATGTAGTGAGGTTAGTAAACAAATAAGGTGACATCCTATTATTAAATGAAACCTTGATGCAATTCACTATCCTTGACTTTGTTAATTTTTCTGTCCTTGACTTTGTCGACACCAAAGAGTGTGTTTCTGGGTCCTGGCAAAAGATGGTTAAACAGGCTCAGTAGCTAGTTATTTGATGCTATCAGGCATGCGTCAGACCCGTCTTCAGGACTTGATTTATATAGATCTCCCAAATTGGGATTTCAGAAATAGTTCATTGGAAAATGTCCTTTTTGTGGTTTATTTGGCGTGTGTGGCCTTGATTTTAGAACAAATGCGGACAGGATTCACTGGTCCCAACTGTGATTTCTTTTCAAAGATTTTGAAACTAATGAATAATTAGCTGCTGACCCCATGAAATCCTTCTGCTTTGTTTACCACACCTTCACAAATGCATACATGGCTTGCTTTTCAGTACAGTTCATGCCATTTACCCTGTGATGTTTTCTGCAACTGCAAATGTTTCCTCTAAAGTTTCCTGCTCTTTTACCAACCCGATTCCTCGGTGAAATCACTCTGCCCCCATGGATAAATTACATCCGATCCCAGGAAACTTTGTAATTGGTTTGGAAACATCACTACAGACGATGAATGCGGCTTTATTTTCACTAAGTGACGTCTGTAGTGATGTTTCCAAACCAATTACAAAGTTTCCTGGGATCGGATGTAATTTACGGTGCCGTAATTAGCACCAAGGCGGGTTAGCGCCTTGCATTTTAACGCCTGCTAAAAGCAGGCGTTAAAATGGTAATCAGGCGTTAAGGGTTAACGGCGCCGACGGCGCCGTTAAACCCTTAACGCCTGGGTTGTAATGAGGCCCAAGACGTCAGCAATCATGTTTTGTGATCCGGGAACATGAGTGATTTGGCATTGGTACTGGGCAAAGAAGTAGGCCCAACGCACCTGACGACTGTTCCTGCAATCCAATGACTGTAGAATTTGAAGATTCCGATGGTCCATGTGGACCTGAACTGGATATCTAGCACCCAGAAGTAGATGTCGCCATTCAGTGAAGGCTTGGCGGATGGCTAACAGTTCCTTTTCCAGGACGGAGAAATGTGTCTCACTGGGAGTCAGGGTTCGTGAGAGGTAAGCAATGGGGTGTTCCAGCTTATCCTCAAGCTCCTGCTTCAAGACCGCTCCTATGGCGTAGTTAGAGGCATCCGTTTCGACTAGGAATGGCCGATTTATGTCGGGTTGGGCCAAGATGGGTGCTTGCGTGACCTCTGTCTTTAAACGTTGGAATGCCTTATCTTGCGGTGTAGACCAGATAAAGGGGGTGGCTTTCTTCAAGAGGGCAACGATCGGCTGAACGATCTCGGAAAAGGTAGAGATGAAATTCCGGTAGAAGTTGGCAAGCCCCAGGAAGGATTGAACTTGTTTCACAGATGTGGGAGCGGTTCATACCAGTATGGCCTTTACCTTTTAAGGGTCCATACCAATTCCTTCTGGGCTAAGGATGAATCCTAGATAGTGAACAGAAGTAACGTGAAACAAGCATTTTTCGGGTTTGGCTAAAAGTTTGTGTTCACAGAGTCATTGTAATACTGCCTTTACATGTTCTTCATGCTTTAGAGGATCCTTGGAAAAGATCAATATGTCATCCAGACAGACAATGACAAAGAGGAAAAACATGTCAGAAAACACCCTAACCATAAAACGTTGAAAAACTGCGGGGGCATTAGCTAGTCCAAAGGGCATGACTAGATATTCATAGTGACCAAAGGGTGCTCTAAAGGCAGTTTTCCATTTGTCTCCTTCCTGGACACGGATCAAATGATAGGCACACCGGAGATCCAACCTCGTGAATATTACGGCACCTGTCACAGCTTCCAGTATATCTGAGATCAGGGGCAGTGGGTACCGATCTTTGAGGGTGAATTGATTTAAGCCACGATAGTAGAGGCAAGGTCTGAGTTCCTTGGTGTCCTTCTTGGGAACAAAGAACAACTAAGCACCCGCTGGAGATTTTGAGAGTCTTATGGTGCCGTTTTCAAGGTTGGTGTCCAGGTATTCTCGGAGGGCCTTTTTCTCTGGTTCGGAAAGGATGAACATTCTGCCGAAGGGAATCACTGCTGAGGGATCTGTATCTATGGCACAGTCTTCAGGTCTGTGAGGGGGTAAGGCCTGGACTATAGCAGTTGAAAATACATCAGCATATCCCTGATAGGCCTCTGGGACTTGTATGATATTGGAAACCATTAGTGGTGTTTGCTGGTCTCTTAGTGGTTCTTTAGGGGATGTCGAGGAGGGATCCAGGAATAGACAGTGGGACATACAAAACTCTGAGCCTAGGAATAGTGATCCTGCTGTCCAATTGATATACAGATTGCGCTTCTGTAACCAGGGCATACCCAATACCATGGGGTAATGAGCTGACATAATGATGTCGAATGTAATCCGCTCTTGATGATGGTTTATGGAAAGCTGGATCTCTTTTGTCTGCAGGCTTATGGGTCCTGAAGTGAGGGGTCTTCCGTCGATTGCTTCCACCGGCTGCATGGTGCTTCGTGTCTCGTATGGATTATGATGACTAAGAACCCAGTCTTGATCAATGAAAATTCACATAGCTCCGCAGTCTACCAAGGCCAGAATGGGATAGGTCTTATCCTTGGAGGGCGACAGGAAGGCCTGTAGTATCACCAAATTGTTTTGTCCATGAGAGTTCAAGGATGGAATTGATGTGGAGCAAACATCTCTCTCCCAAAGCACTGCTCCATCTAGGATCGGGAGCTGGCATTTCCCGAACGCCAAGGAGGGGCTAGAGGACACTCCCTAACCAAGTGTTTGTCTGAGGCACAACACATGCACAACCCCGTATGAATCCTTCTCATCCTTTCTTGCGGGGATATAGGTCCACGGAAGGCTCCTATCTGCATGGGTTCTGGTTCAGAGACTGAGCCTGGGTTTGTGTCCGTCTTGGTGGTACTCTCAAAGGACAGCTTCGGAGGATTGTCTCTGGATTTCTACTTTTCTGCCTTCCTTTCCTGGATACGGAAATCTATTTGCATGGTAAGGTCCATTAGTGCCTGGAATGAGTTTGGGCGAGCCACTCTGGCCAACTCATCCTTAATCTCCTCATTCAGTCCTCTCTTGAAAAGGGTAAAACTCGCCTCAGGGGACCAATCAGCTTCTTTGACTAATTGCTTGAATCGGGTAACATTGGTGAGCATATCCTGGGATCCTTGCTGAAAGTCTAACAGGTGTTCCTGAGCACTATAGACCTGCTCTGGACGGTCTTAAGGGCTTTTATGAAGCCATCATAATCATCTAGGAGAGCATTGCTGGAATTAACGAGGGGCGTAGCCCAGGTTAAGGCGTTTCCTGAAAGGTGGGAAATTATGAACCCCACCTTAGCCCTGGGAGTTGAAAAGTAGTAGGGCTTAAAAGTAAAGTGGACCAAACATGAATCCAGGAATCCGCGAAGGGTTTTTGCAGACCCATCGTATTTGTCCACTATGCCGCCCAGCAACACACTTTCTTTTGTGGCAGAATCACGGGATAGAACTACTTGTTTGAGAGCGGCGTTTTCCGCCTTTAGATTCTGCACCTCGGTTGATAGCTCTTGTATGACACGCATCAGGTCCTGGACGGCCGCTTCCATGTCCATATCGAGTTTGGTCGTGTGGCATCTCAAACTGTTCCCCCCTTCTCACCTGTGTTCGATCTTTGCTGGATTTCTTGATCGATGCCTTCTTGGGGACGGATCGAGTCTTGAATAAGGCTGCACGAGTCTCTTCCGACTCCAGCATGCGTTCAAAGTTCCGGGTTGCAAGGATCCAGGAGCCGGGAAATTTAAAATATACGAGTGCGCTGCTAGCACACGAGTCCAGGAATCAAGAGAGGAAGGAAAGGGAGTAGGAATGGGGATGGCTGGAAGAAGCAAGGGAAACAATACCGCGAGCTATAGAGCACACGTCTGGTCGCTACTTCGCAATAGCATTGAGACGCGCGGAGCCGCGGGAGGCGTGGTCTATAAATAGAACACGCTACGTCCAAGGTTTAGAGCGAGGAAGGTGTTTCACAGTGGACAGCCATGTTGGAAGTACAAGGGAGTGTAAGCCCCATTGAGACAAGGACCAGGAAGTCCAAAAGGGGCGTGTTCTGTAGTTCATGACACAGGCTGCAACATAGTAAGTTGTGGTGAAGAAGGCGTGAGGGCCCTCCCCAACCCGGACAGGCTCAGATAGGGCCTTAGATGTGGGCCTTCGTGAGAAGCCAGCTAAAGCCTGCCAGTGTCCTGATTGGTCAGAATAAGGCTGTCTTGCCCAATCGGGATGTAGGAGGCTGCTCACTGGGCTTGGGGAGTGTCTGGCTTTTGTGAGTTGGAGGTGGCAGCCATGTTGCAGGGCCTTGAGGTGCCTGTGATTTCAATACACCCAATTTGTGATCACCGTTCAACCAATGCTGTCCTGTTCCGCATGGACATTCATGGCACACAAGAGTATGTCAAGGCAGCGGATGAAATCTGCCAATGTTTCACATACCAAGAAAACATTTTCTCAAAAAAAATAAAAAAAAACATTCTTTTCAAAATTCTTCTGCAACTATACACATTGATTTCATTATTGGCATACTGCTTCTTGATGAAGGCTGTAAAAAGCCTGCCGTTGTAGAACACAGCCTTGAGGATGTTAAGACTGCCTCACAGAATCAGTCAGGGGGAGAGAGTAGGCCGTGTCTTATCCTCCGAGTGACGAAGAATATAGGACTAATGTCATTTACATGATTACATGTCCCTAACACCTGTGATACATTGAGAAGACCAACACAAAATGCAAGACAAGAATTTGTTTAACATAAAGGGTGTATTAGGAACCATTTCGGAAAGGCCCCCTTGGTTAAGCATTTCATTTAATCACTAAACAAAATTTGCCAGACAGAAAATGCCTAGACTCTTCACAGAGGAGGAGGCAGGTATCTTGTGACCATTGATGAGAAAGGTTTGGAAGGCAGATTTGAGTTAGGTGAGGCGTGCTGGGGTTCCAATGAGGAGGAGCTCTGTTTTCTGTTTTTTCTGTGGGATGTTTGAGACCAACCAGGATGGGTTGTGAGAACTTTTTCCCACTCTATCATGTATTTTTTGTGATTTGGACTTTGTGTTTCCTTTGACTATGGAGTCTGACAAACTCCATAAGCATCACCTTTACATTGTGACACACAGCACCTTCAGTGCAGTGGCAGAGGGAAGTTTCTTAGATTTCCCAAAGGTTTAAATACCTTCTCTTGGTGAAACTACTTTTTCCAAGAGCAGTGAAGTGAAATTGACTTTACTTACATATTGTAACTTTCTAGACCCAGCACACACTATCTTACCATAAGCTGCTGGAGGGGTTACTTAGTGTTCCCTTTCTCTAGTTTCTCATGTAAGATGTTTATGTTACCCTTTCTATAATTAATGGCTGGTGGCAGTGGTTTACTTTTTACTACCATTGTGTGTTTTACCACAGGCTGCATTTGCAGCTGCAGTAAGGCACCCATGGGTGCCCATCTTGTCCAGATGGCCCCAGCCTTCTTTTTTTACCATTTCTTGTTGGAAAGATCAAGGGGCTGACTCATGGAATTATTTGCGCCGAAAAATGGGGATTTGTGCGTCATTCTGCCCGCAAATCCCCATTTGTTAAATAGGGATTTGCGGGCAGAATAGCACACAAATCCCCATTTTTCGGTGCAAATAATTCCATGAATCAGACCTTTAATCTGTGCGACAAACCAGGTTTGGTACCTTTGTTTGTTTTGCCTTTGGCAGAGTAGACGAGTGAAGCCCGCCTCTGGCTCCTGTATGTCTGGAAGGGGCAGGAAGTGAGGGAGGTGCCTGAAACTCACTGTGCTTAATCTCCTTGGTTACAGGAATGCACCCAAAGGTGATTGGCCAGCTGGCTGTCCTTGGAGAACAGCCACCCCTCTGTGTGATTGAGAGCAAGGCTGGAATGAATGGGAGAATCCTGCATATAAGGTGAGGCTTTTTGGCTTGGAAGGCAGAGTCAACCACTGGACGAAGGAATCCGAAGAAGAACATGGAAGAGATGTATGCTGCAACTCCTGGATCATTGGTTTGCCCAGTGAAGCCCTGCTGCTGTGCTGATGCTTCAAATTCGCTTTGACTAGAGAAGCCCTGAAAGGACGACTTATCCCCTTGGGTTGGTGGGACCAATCAACCACAAAGTGAATTCGTTTGGACATCCTCTTGGAGCTGGCTGTACATCCACTGCTGCTGCTGGAACGAAAGAGCCAGGGAGAGGACCACCAAACTGAATGGATCGCTTTTAAGTCGAACCTGAGCACCAGGAGGATCCTCTGGACTTCCCTGAAGCAGGACTGACCAAGCCTGAGCCACCTCAACAGAGTGCTGGAAACCAGATACGAGGAAGCTCTGAAGTGGTATCCGAGAACAGTGGTGTTGCTATTTTCTGTAGATGCGAGGAGCTGAAACAGCAAAGTTCCGCTGAATTAAAGTTTGCCCATTGATGCCGCTGACCTTCCCATTGCAGTGCAGGAGTCCCCAGACAACCTCCCTCTTTTCCCCATGACTGAGGCCCAGGAACACCAGGATCTGCAGAGCTGTAAGGGAACAGATGCCAGCTGGAACCATTTCTTCTAACCAAAGGTACTGTTAAGTTAAGAGGACTTACCTCTTGTGGTGTAGCCTTGCATGTTCTCAGTTGAGACTTGTCTTGGTTGCCCTTGCAGAGTTTGCTACAGCTTTGCCCCTCACAAGCCTCACAGGTTGTGGCCCTTCAAGTGATTTTAACAAACTTTTCTAAAAACATTGTGCAAGACGTTTACTTATCTGCAAAGAAGATCTTCAGCTCCCCTAGACTTTGCTCAGCTAACATTGCCTCTCCTGGCTCCCTGAGAGACTCTTCTTACCTCTGACTCTGTGCCTTTACCTTTCCCTGAGGAAATGGCTACATTTACAGTGCATTGGAGGGTTCAAAAAGTACTTAGTAGTTTATGAAAGAGTTGTTAACCTTTTCCCCAATCTAACCTTTGCACCAAACTCAGTATTGCTCTAAATGCACCAGTGATAAATCAACATCCACAGTGTCCTAGCATTTAAGTCACCTGAGAGTGTAGGAAGTGTCTGTGTGCCATCCCCAGCTGGTATCATCTGATTTAGAAAAACAGAGTGTGTTTTGAAGCATATTATAATTGTTACATGTTTTGCTCCCTTCTGAAGAACGCTTATAAACTGTTAAATAAATTCAAACATACTGCTCACATTGACCCCTCTTGAGATAAGCCTGGCTGCTTAGCAACACTACCATTCTGTGTAGTACAGACCTATTCAAATGTTGGGTTCCTATTGCCAGGAGGTCAAGGTTGCTGTAGTCTTCCAAAGGATACTGCACAAAATCTTGTCTAACAAGCTGAATTTCTTTGAATTGCAATAATGCCATACACCCCATTGCTCATTTGTGTAAGTCACTCCCCCAATATAAGGAGAACATTGTTAAGTATCATGTGCAATGGATAAGAGAGACGCTGGCAAAATGTTTCAGCTGTGGCCTGTAAGGATATTTGGCGTGTTACAGCACAGAGTACAGCAGTACTGCACAGGTAGCAATTTTTTTTTTTGATGCAGCACCACCACATGGGTGTGGTGCATTGCTATATGTGTTGCCAGAGTAACATGGACATATAAGTAAAGACAGGCTATTCAGTCAAAAACGATTTTTACATATAAGATGCAAATCTATTTTTACAGTTAAAAGCACACGTGCACATTCAAAAATGCACACTATTTTTCACCTGAAATGCCTATGGTGCAAGAGACATATTTGTTAATAACTAACCTTATTAATAACTAACCTGACTAATAAACTGCATTTAACATAACCCACTAATAAAAATGTGTCTCCACTACAGAATTAGGCCTACTCTGAAAGTGAACTTTTAAACGCACATTCATTTTTTTTTCTCTGCTGCTCTGTCCACATAACTACAGGAAGCAAAGAGCTCGAAGGAACAGGAAATCAGTTGGTTACAAATTTTTACTGTAGAAATGAGCCATTGTGTAGTGAGGGAGGAGATGACATGATTGATTCTGATTGGAGCAGCGTCATAGCAAGTATCATGCTAGAGGCAGTGATTAGGGTTTTGCTGGGGAAGCTTGAGGAGAGGGGGAGAACAATCGAGATCTTGCAGAGCTGGGAGAAGGACCTGTTTCCTGGCTAAAGCATTCCTGCTGCAAAAGCTGAGAATTCCAGGCAATAACCCCGGTTTGAGAACGACAGACGCTTGTTTTCACTGGGGTTAATCTTCAAGGGAGCCAAATTCAGAAAGAGAATAGCCGGAGAAAACTCATGCTGAACAGATAAGGTAATTACAGAAGTGTGGGAGCTGTGCGAAAGTGTGCAAAACTGTTCAGTCAGTGTATTCGAGGGAGTCCCAGTCCCTTATCAGCATATGTAATGTTACCAATTGAATATATTCTCGCAGTTCTCTGTTCATTTTATCACAAATAATGTTGTACCATTTCATTTATTTCTGTAAAAAAGGGTTAAACTGTGTTTAAAGGAAATTTCTATAATACAAAAATATCTGAAACAGATAGCTAGTGTGTATTATTTCTCTCTTTCATTTTGCATGGGAAAAGGTTTAAACGTGGGTAGATTTTTAAACAGTGCAATTGTCATTTTAAAACAGATGTGTGCATGATTATATTCAGTATGGACAGTTGTGAGTGAATGTTTGTAGCATAGCTTGTTGGAGGTACATGAGCCAACGGGAAGAGAGACTCTCTGGACATAGTTCCATACCGTATATACGGTAGTGGAAATTACCACAAAAATACCACAATAGCCCATGGTGGCACACAACACTAACACTGAAAATGTGGTATCCCTAAAATGTAGGCCTGAGGTCTCTCTAGTGATCAAGAACAATCTAGATAAAAAACAAGGGATGTTGGATATTGGGGCCACAAATAAACCAACCACGCAAATTATCGCGCACATTATCTAAATAGGTCTGAATTCTGAAATAATGCAATGTATTATTGTTATGTGTGATCCAATATGAATACAGAGAGTGATTATTACTAAAGGTATTTTGGCGGTAAGAAAATACCGCAAAGCCCCAAATATCCACAAAATACACAACATATTTATGGTGCGTTGCAGGCCGGGAAAGTGATCATAGAGTACCTACTGGGCGTGGCAAGCGTGTCTCACACTGCCATTTGCACATTAAAGGGAAACCATTTTATAATAGCAGTGTGCCACTAAAAACGAATTTCAGAATGTCACATAGGGAAACCACATTTTCAGACCTAGTGCAATATTTAGAGGCAAAGTTGTTTGCACATGGGACGTGGTCGTCGAACGGCACCTTAGAATGGCGTGACCGCATTCAGGGTGAGGTGCAGAAAGAAAAACTAGACAATATTTTTGCAGAAGGCAGCATAATTCAGGTCTGCCTTACAAGATTATTGAATGCAGCCGATAAAAGTGCAGAGAAAGACTGTTTAATACGGCTATGTGGCAAAATATGGTTTATTTTGAATAAGTCCCTGCGAATGCAGGAGAATGATACCCAGCTAATTAACAGGTTAAAGACTGAATTAGATGGGGCAAGTAAAAATCAGGAAATATTAAGAGCAGAATTGGATGTATGCCAAAAAGACATGCAATTAAAATGCAGAGACTTTGATGCTCAGTTATCCAAAAGCAAGAAACAATTTGAGGATAGTGAGCAAGAATTGGTACACTTAAAAGCCTTAGTGGACCACATTAGACAGGATAAAGATGAGGTTGTTTCAGAAATGCAGATTTTACAAAAAGAACATTGTGAAAAAGAATGTGATCTCCAGAGTGCAGAACAAGAAATGATTAAAATGATTCAAGAAAGAGACAAGAGAAATAAAGAGTTCAATGAATGCCAAATGCAAATGTGCGACATGCAGGAGGTGATTAATAAGATGAGTGATGAAAACAACTATTTGCAAAATGAAGCAAACCGACTCCTTAAAAAGTGTAAGGACTTAGAACAGCAAATGTGCATTCCCAGGTCCCAGGAGAGGCGGCAGGGTACCACATTCAATGGAGTGGAGGGGAATTCTAGCTCTGCCCAAAGAGCTAGTGCTCCAGTGACTGGGCTGGTGACTGAACTTGGTTGCAGCGCCCTTGGGGGATTTGATACTCCCATTGGGGCAGCCACCAATCTCATACACCTATAAACAGGATTGAATCACAAAATAGTGCAATTCCATGCATTGCAACAAGTAGCCCCATAAAAATAATGAAATCCATTAAAGCCCTGATCAAACCATTTAAAAAGGGAGGTGAATGCTGCATTGAGGATCACTTAGAAGCGGTGCATGACATTTTTAAAGCACTCCAGATACCTAAGGAACAGTACAGACAATATTTTAATTTAACTTTAGATGCCCCGACGGCCAGCATCATAAGGGGATTAAATGAACAGCAGAATATGACCTGGTTGGAGTATGAAAAAGAAATTAGGTGTCATTTTTCTCCTTTTCAGTCATTGCAGGAGGCAAAGAAAGTCGCTTACACAATTACTGCTGGACCTAATACATCCCCTCGCCAATTTTTACAAGACTTAAAAAGAGCATTCTCTCGCTTTGATGTATCTTTTGACTCAAATTCCAATGAGTTTAAAACTGCATACTTCTATGGGCTACAGAAAGACATCATATCCCAATTGGTCCGTGAATTTGACCGTGACAAGTCCCTTGAATGGATTGTACATCAAAGCACAAAACTATATGAGGTAATCTATTGTCAGGGTAGAGAAAGTGATAAAATGAAAGATACTAGACCTAAATCTAAAGAACCCTCAGCCACAGTAATGGAAATCAGGTCAGCCAAAATGTCCCTTGAGTCTGCTCAAAGCCAAGGTAAAAATAATGTGACACCTGAACAAAGGGGTAATCAACAAAGATCGCCATTTCCTGTACCAATGTTCCAATCACATGATCCTAGTAATAGAGAGAGCTACATCAGCCCTAGGTATTTAGGGGACAGACCCCGGGTAGGATATCGGCCTGATATGGCAGGTATGAACAATAACCAGAGACAAAATCAAGATCAAAGAAATGATGGTCCCTACCAGTCATTGGGGACACAGAGCAGATTTGATCCCAACACCATGATATATGGTAATCAGGATAGAACCCGATATGTGGATCGATTTACTGATAATGGAAATCAACATAGGGGCCAGTGCCCACAATCTGAGAGACAGGACATGAGGCAAAACGTGAACTACAATCCACGTCAGTACAATGATTCCCCACCAGGGGACTATAATCAAAGGATGGGTGCAACCCGCTCCCCTCCACGAATGAATCAAGAGTTCAGAAACCATCCCAACCGACATCAATCACCTGAGAGGTATCAGAATAGATCCAATCAGGTGGAAAACAACCAATATCGACCTAGGCCACAGAAAGAGGATCCTAGAGAGATGGAAAGGTTCCAGTGCCTTGAGGCCCAAGTGAAAATGTTAGCTGAGCAAATAGGAAAGCAGTATACAGCGCAAAAACAACCTTCCAAAGAGGGGGCTGATGGCCATAGCAATGACCGGGGGGCTTCCGAAAAGTGACTAAGTACCCATGATAACTGCAGTGCCAAAATGACAGATTGCTCTGATATAATTTTGCATAACGACTCTGAGATGCCTAATGGATTAAAAATGAAAGCGCCAGTAAATGAACTTGTGACAGAAAGTGCAAATACTTCTAAAAAAGAGGTACGGATTACCCTAGAGCTAAATAAAACAGTAAAGATTTGTACAAATGAAAAAGAAACATTAGGAATTCCAAAAGAACAAAGGGACAGATTTAAGAAAAATGACTCATGCATGGGGAATACCAGTGAACAGGGAGTAAGTGGGGATGCTATAGCTCCTTCCCTGGGCAAGCAAAACAATGACCAAACACAGACAGAAAAAGGAAATACTCAAAAGGAGGGTACAAGTCAATCACCTGAAGAATTCTTTGAGCCACATATTTTTGAAGAGGCTGAAAGGGCTGGTATCACACTAAATGATCACACATGCACAGAATTAAAAAATGACAAATTGCTGAATGATGTTGTTACACATGTTCAGTTGGAAGGTTGTAATGTGGTCTCTGATGTTACCCAGATGGATGGGCGAACAGTGGCCACACTCCAAAAAACCTCTGATCATGGAGAAATGAATAAAGTCACTTGCGCAGAAATGGGTAAAAAGGAGGGAAAAATGTCTTTCCATTTACCAATGTGTTTAGCCAAAAGTGAAAAAGACCTGAGAAAGGTGAGCCCAGAAATCAGTAAGAATTCACACTTCTTATGTGTATTAGAGGAAGTTGAGGACAGATATTATGCACCCATCACTGTAGAAGAAAAATGCCACACCTTTGATATGATTGACACTGGCGCACAGGCCACAATTATGTCCAAGGAGCTGGTAAAGAGTATCAATGAAGGGAGACCCCCACAGAGTCAGATCACAGTGAAGGAAAATCAAGGCCCAGTGCATAAGTTTAATGGGGAGGAGGTGCCCATCATAGGTGTAACTGAGGTTGACATAAAAAGAGGTAAGCCCTCGGCGAAAGGGCGAGTACTGTGCTGTTTTGCTGAAGAAATCACTGCGGAATCCCCTTCGGTGTCCCACGTGTGCTGTGGAGTGTTGACGTGGAAAATAACTTTTCGGAGGTGCGTGTGCCTTTAAGTCAGCTGTACAAGGAGGATCAGCTGACTTTAAAAGAGCCGCCTCCCCGCCCTTGCGGCGTAAGCCCTCGGCGAAAGGGCGAGTACTGTGCTGTTTTGCTGAAGAAATCACTGCGGAATCCCCTTCGGTGTCCCGCGTGTGCTGTGGAGTGTTGACGTGGAAAATAACTTTTCGGAGGTGCGTGTGCCTTTAAGTCAGCTGTACAAGGAGGATCAGCTGACTTTAAAAGAGCCGCCTCCCCGCCCTTGCGGCGTAAGCCCTCGGCGAAAGGGCGAGTACTGTGCTGTTTTGCTGTTCTGCGTGGTTCTGCGGCTGGAGAATCGGTCGGGCTGCCTGAATCAAACAATACGCTAGTTGCGGCTTGATGTACGCCGACTCCTTGAAACAAACTGCTCCACTCTCATCGACCCTGATGCACCTCGCCAAGACACGCGCACAAACCAGGAAATGGTCTTCAACGGATACACATTCTAACTCCGAGATGACAGCTGTAGCTCCCCGCGGGGAGCTGAACATAACAACTGTAAGTACTCTGAACATACAAGCCTTTGCTGAGATAGGCGACTCTACTCGCACAATGGTCGAGGTTGATATTAACAATATGGAAACAAATGTCGAGCACGCTGATGATGCCCTAACACATACTTCCATTGAGCAGTGCCCACCAGATAATCCAACTAACAGCCCTGACCCTATCTCAGATAGCTTATTGCACAGTGCTTGTCATGTTAATCATGATTCTTCTGCAAATACAAAGCCGGACTTCACGGAAGAGGCATTAGTAACAACGATGATTACTGATCACACTCAAAAACACAGCCTCATTGACGAAAGTCGTTTGAATACACTGTGTTATGAGGACTCTAACACCGAGGAGAATGGTGTAACGAACCCCATGAAATTAGATGACTGTAACAGCAAACTACACGAATTACACATCAACCCTGAGATCATGGTCGATAGTGTCAGAGGGAATTCACTACCTCCTTGTTGTATGCCCACTGATGCAGTGGCATTGCTCAAACAGGACAGCTTGGCTGTCTATGAAGTATCGGCTATACCAACAACTAAAACAGCACATACCTTTTGTGCTGAAATTCCACAAAGAGACGACATGAGCAGAAATGTACCTATACTTTCTGCATTACCTAACTTGGAAGCTTGTACTGAGGCATTTACA
Organism: Ambystoma mexicanum; assembly: GCF_040938575.1. Taxonomy (NCBI): domain Eukaryota; kingdom Metazoa; phylum Chordata; class Amphibia; order Caudata; family Ambystomatidae; genus Ambystoma; species Ambystoma mexicanum. The sequence goes on along the minus strand of NC_090936.1, from coordinate 818,955,475 downwards.
ATACAAGGGCATGAGACACGTAGACATTCACTAGACATCGCCAACAAGCTAATTACTGATCTAGCACTAATGACTAAACTCCAACAAAATCGACATGTCGAAACAGCGAATCAAGGGCACATCATGTTTAGAAATGAACGGCTAGAACAAGTGATCCATGAAGCGACAAAAAGTGGACTCCATTGTATCACACGCACAGCAACTGCTGGAACAAAACGCAGTTGGACTAATACAGATAGTCTATCACCGCTGCGCTGCTCTCAGGTAAAAAAGCCAAAAGTCACCTCTACTGCAGATTTTCTCAATGACCAAATGAGCTCCGACCCCTCCTCAGTCGAACATGTCGAACGCTCTAAAATAGCTAGACACCTACACTTACAAAATGCTTCTGATTCAGAAACTTCGTCATCTGACTCCTCGATCATGGAGCGTCCCTACCCTAAAATTAGATCTTCCAGACGATCAAACTCCTCAAAACAAGCACGTATGTCCAAAAAACAAGAGCTACCACGAAATGCATCTGTTCCTAAAGACCTACAAGCTGTCATCATTGCATCCATGGGAATCTCCATTGCACCTTTCTTAAAACTTTACGAGCAGATGAACGAAAACATAAAAGATCTCACAACTTTAATTGCCCTCCTTAACACAAAAATAATCGAACTAGAAAGGAACGAAACGAAACAGCATACTAAACTCAACTCTACTAACGACAAAATTGACTGTATTCTAAACTCGGTCTGTAGCTTTACTGCAAACAACACGGAAGACAAAAAACTACTGGCAGAAGTAGCACGAGAAGCTTTAAAACTTTTCAAAGATCAGCCTGGGAAGTCGGTGTGTAACACAAATTCGGTAGCAACCAACCCTGTTAAGACGCATAGCGACACTGACAGAACGGTTGACGCAACAATTATAACACAACAAGGAAACCGAAATACACTGAGTTATAACTCAGAGATCCAAAAACAAAACACAACGACTCAGTCGGATATGAACGCTAATAAGACCGTTGGTCTACACTCACAGAATGAGTGCACTATCCCACTGCCTAACGTGCAGGATAAGGACTCTTCCTTGCAAATGATAGCCACATTTGACGAGATGGTCGAAATTAGCAGCCATCCGTGCAATCCTGCACGCGCTGACCCCCAATTGGCATCATCTTCTGGAAGTAAACTGGTCCCAAAGCAAATGGACACAAACGACAACAGAATACCGACAAGACCGAGTGCTGTACCGACCTCCACTAGAGTGGAGGTATATGATATCTTCAAAAAAAACAAACAGCTGTCAAAACCAATGCCCACACACGCTGTGGTGAAGCCTGCCAACTGTGAGAAAAAATCTAAAAACTTACCATCCAATAATACGAGACGTGCAAATGGTTCCAGAAAGTTTCTGCGAAATCTGAAAACAGTGAATTTAGCAGTTGCTGGTACGAGATGTAATTTCTCCATCCCTGCTAATCCAAAAACCTCCCAAAGAACTGGAAACACTAACGTTAAAACCTGTTCTCCTGAAAGAACTTTAGATGATGATCTAGAGCTGATAAATCTATCAATATATGATGGTGATGAAACAAACCAAATAGAAGAGCTGATAGATCTTGCAAACGAGAGCTCACCCTCTAAACATCTAGGAGTGGAAGCTTTCCATCCAAGCGACAACATGGAGAAAGAACGGCCCGATGCATCATCAGATACTCAAAAATCAACAAAGACACGACGTACATGCACGATCATCAGTGCTGTCGATACAAGCTCTGATCGAAATAACAACCCGGATTCACCATTCGTAACAATGGCTGAAAGACGATCTAAATTGGCGGCCTTATGCACTACGGATTCCGAACCGGTAGTTTGTCAATCAACGTCTTCTCATATGCATGAAAAAAAGGTCACTCGAACGATCACTGAGGCAATCGGTAATCCTGACTCACCTTTTGAAACACTAGCTGAAAGGCGGCTCAAGCTGGTGTCAAAGAATCAGAAGGACCACGAACGGGATTGCAGCCAAGCGGAGGTTTCCGACAAACCCACGGAAACCGGAATAAGTGGCCTGACTAGTTCATGTCGCTCAAAGCCCGAACGACAACCTGTGCTCAAACAGTTGAGAGACGAATGTAAACTAAGTTCTAAAAATAAGACGTTCAAACCAAAAACAACAAAAAAAGAATCTTCTCTTGAAAAACTTATTCTAGAAAGACTCGACTGTTGTGATAATATGATCTTAAATCGACAATATTTATCCAAACTATTCTACTTAATACCGAGTCTGCGAACACTCAACTCCGATGATGTGAAAATAGTGGAGTTTCACTGTGAAGAAAGAAACGACACGGTGACTCTACACCTTGCTTCCAAAATTATTCGCGAGATGCTGCTGGATGCAGTACCTGCACTGCTGTCCCTAGGCTTTGACCTATATCCATTGAGCCTAGTTGATAAAACTCCAGAGCCTTGTCTGAATAACACACATGACAAAGGACTGGAAATTCCAAAGAAAAGAATTATATCGGGTACAAAATACAAAGATTACAAAGATTTGAAATCTGGCACACCATCTCGAACTGAGACCAAACCAAAGGACCTAGAAATAACTCAGTTACACTTAAATGACCAAATCCAAATAACTGTCGATGGGCTGAATAAAAATACTGGAATAACTCAAAAGAACGATACAGAAGATGGAAACTGGGCATGGCTAGCTGCAAACCTAAACAACAAAAACCATGATTAACGCTCAAACCGAAGTTCACCTCAGTGCTTTATTCTCGGATCATGGAACACACGTGGTTTTGTTCATCTATTCAACTCTCCTTGGACGAACAATCTAGATCTGATTTGTCTACAAGAAACTTGGCTGACAACCTGTCCGCTGTTGCCTGCCTTTGAGATAGTGGCAAATCCAGCCATTAAACCACCCAAAGGTAGGCCTATGTCTGGCCTATTGATAGCGGTCAAAAAAGACCGTGGACTCAGAATAATTGAAACAGAAAATGTTTCACCGTACATACAAATTGCTAAAGTGGGTATTAACTCCCTAGACAAATCTGAATCTATGTACATAATTAATCTCTATTGGAACCACACTACAACTGGCGTCGTCAAGTTCATAGACCAGGTGACCGCATTATTGGATAACATAATGGAAAATTCAAATAGACCTTTGGTTCTGCTCTGTGGTGATCTCAACGTTGATTGCCTGAAATTGAATCTAGCATCAAAGGGAAACTTCGTGAATCATAAGGTCAACGAAAAAACAGGACAGCTTTGGATGAACGAAATGAATCTGAGAAACTTCACACTTTTGAATGGGAACACACCGGGTGATATCCCGGCACAGCCCACATGGAGACGCGACAATCAATTTTCTACGATAGACTACCTTTTCGTGTCTGAAGACCTTGCAGCTAAAGTACATCAACTCGTGATCACCAAAATGAAACATAGTGATCACGACATGCTAAAGATGTCGTTCAATGTCCATAGCCAGACTTTCCAACAACTATGGCCTCATGATACCACGTATCGATCTGGAAGAATTCGCCTCAATTTGAAAACAAAGGATATAAATGCGGTTACATCTGCTTTGGAGAACATCCCAGGGGAGACTGAATATCAACATCTGTTGCTCCAATTCGTGGAATGCAAACAAGGGCTTAAACAACAAAAAACACAGCACAAACACAAGTTTGATCTCCAAGTTTTGCAACAAAAACGAATTTTACGCAAAGACATAAGGATGTTACCTAGAAATAACAAAGAATTACACGTCGCAACCAAAAAACGCTTAATGCAAAAATATAGAAATTGGAGAAATAATTACTACGCTACAATCCTGCAGAATGATTCCGAAGCAATGATGTGCAAACTCAAAAATAAAAACTCAGCTGAATTTTGGCGTGTAATAAACAATCTTGCCGCCCCACAAACAGCACTACAAGTATCTCCGATTTGCCAAGAAACTTGGATAAAACACTATACGCACTTGTTTAATTCATTTGAAGTAGAACATAAAAGCACAATTGAGCATAAAATCCCGTGGACTCTGGAATTCGATTTAAATGATATCAAAAACACAATTACGAACTCCAATGCATCCAGAGCTCCAGGGCCGGATGGCCTCACGAACTACACAATGAAACAAAACCCGAAAGAATGGGCAAAGCTCTGTCTACTCCTCTTCGAACGAATAAAAATAAAACGAGCTACCCCAAGATCTTGGAAAAATGCCATAATTGTGCCAATCTTCAAAAAGGGGAACAGACTTGACCCAAGAGACTATCGACCGATTGCCTTGCTAGTTGTGATAGGTAAAATCTATGCAACTCAACTTCAACAAACCCTAAAATCATGGGCACACAAAAAACATCGTAATGACCCTCGGCAAGCGGGCTTTGTTAAAGGCGTAGGTTGCGGGCTTAACACCCTTCTGCTAAACTTACTAAAAATGGAGTCAATACGAACTCACACTTCCATCTACGTCGCATCTATCGATTTTTCACACGCTTTCGATAGTGTTGACCGCCACATTCTGTGGGAAAAACTCAAAGATTGGAAGTGTCCAGCAGATCTTATAGACGCAATAAAAGAGCTCCATCTTAACACCACTATGCAAGTCAGACTTGACCAAGGAGGCTCCTTATCTCCTTTAATTCCAACTTATAAAGGAGTGAAACAAGGATGTCCCTTGGCTGCAATTGTGTTTAACCTCTTTATTTCTGACATTGGAGACGCATTAAATGTGGTAAAGGCTTTTCCACCTAAAATTCACGGCTCGCAATTGGGTCACTTGCTGTATGCGGATGATCTCTTAATCCTGGACGTTACACCGGTCGGCCTACAGCGAAAACTAGATGCCTTAGAAAGATACGTAACGGAAAATAAGCTATGCTTAAACAAGAAGAAATGCGAAATCTTGATATTGCGCAACTTATCGGCCTCCAAAAAGAGATCAACCCAATTTGTGTGGCACTTGGAAAAAATACCCCTCAGGATCTCCACTCATATAAAATATTTGGGATCCATAATAAGTGCACACATAAATGACAATCCTTGGGTGGAGGTCACCAAAAGGAAATGTCAACAATTGGCTTGTCAGGCTGCGTGCATAAACAAAAAATTCGGGAAATTTTCTATAAAACCGGTGATTAACTTTTACAGACAAAAAGTAATACCGACCCTGATTTATGGTGCTGAAAACATGTTTGGCTGCTCATATGAGTTATGGAGCACACTTGAAAACAACTTTTGGACCAGAGCGCTACACATCTCTAAAGGATGCCCGACTAGCAACATAAGATTCGAACTAGGATTGACCTCCATACAAGCGAGAGTTTGCTGGAATGCTTTAATTCTATACAGGAAGTCACAACTCACTAATGCAGCCTCTCCATTCAACATAATACATAAACCAGATTTAGAGCCCGAATATACAACGCTGGCTAAATGGAATCGGCAATGTACTGAAATTTTGGATGCAAATGATATTAACATTACAACCTTACTTGAAAATCCCGAGAAGGCCAAACGAAAACTATGGAGTGCGGACTGGCATCAAACCTGTAACGATAGATTCAGCTCTCGTCTTCTAAGAGAAGTACCACCAGAGGCAAGAGAGCTAGACAAATTACAACCCTATCTGATGCAATTCCCCGATCAAATTTCAAGATCAATATATCTGCACTTCCGGCTCAATCTGTTCATGACAAAAGATCGTACAAGTACTTGGCTAAATAAGGAACCTGGCGACTTAATATGTTGCTTCTGTAAACGCTCGATAGAGACACTAAAACACTTGACGCTGTTCTGCCCTGAATTTCGCTCCTTGCGAACAAAGTTATTCGGACCGCTATTTGAGGCACGAAGCACTTACACTGCTGATGACTGGTGGAAAGCTATGTTTGAGGGTGTTGATCGTAAAATCATGTTTAGTCTAGTTCAACTGTTGAAAGAACTGAAAATTCGGCTAAAAGAACCGACCGAGATAGTAGGAGGAGTTGTTTGACAAAACGTCTAAACAACATATGGCTGATGAAAGAAGTAGGAAGAAGTGTTTCTTGCCATCTGTTTTAAAGGTTTCTTCTCTGTAAACCATATAAAACTAATAAAAAAAAAAAAAATAAAAAAAAAAGCACAGAATGAAACAAGAGGTATTGATCACATCTATTTGTGAAATTCCATTTCTGATGGGGACAGATTGCCTGAAAAGATTGTCTCCTCTCATAGATGGGGCGAATGGAGTGCTGTGGTCCTTAACCAAAAAACCATTGAGGCCTAAGAAACTAAAATCACAAAACAGCAATATAAATGAATGTCACACCGTTGCCAAAACAAATGATGCTGTGGAGGTTTATCTCCAGAATAGCTGCATACCTAGTGTCACTGTTATATTAATGTGTCAAGACAAAATGCAGAGCGACAATGAAAAACTACCTGTACAAATATACTTGGACCCAAGGAAGAATTGGCAGACTGCCATAGATGAGCACACATTACGTTGTTATTTAAAAGAGAAAACATGCAAACAGAATATTGCTCCTAAAACAGATTCAGAAAAACACATTACCACTCTGGCAGAAATACACATGGAAGATGAGCAACCATGGGTTCATGTTGGTATAAATGACTGTTTTAAAACAATAAAAGCCACGTTAGCGCTTGGACATGAAAGGAGTTTCATTAATGAGAAATTGTTGCAAAAAATAATGGAGAGGGAAGAAATCCCGAAATTTAGGATTAAAAACCAATATGTTTCTGGGTTGGACAGTCCAGACTTTGAAAACCGAATTGCAGGCAGATGCATGCTTAAAATTAGCATTGGGCAGAAAACAATTTACCATAATGTATGGATAGTGAGTGGAGCACAAAATGAATTTTACATGGGCAATGACATCATGCACAGAATGTGTATGGTGTTAGATTTCCTTAATCAAAAAATATGGTCACGCCTAGGTGGTCCGGCACCTGAATTTGAAGACAAAAGAAGGGCTTATCATTGTGCACAACTGGTTCCTTATGCAATCGAATTAAAATGAGGAAAGATACTATTATTCCTGCATTTACAAAACAGGTTGCAATAACACTGAAATGCAAAAATGGACAGCAGATGAAAGGCTCTGATGCATTTGTATGCCTGAATGAATCCATAAAACAGCAAGGCCTGTATTATGAATACATTCCATTGGTAGACATTGGTGAAGGATCTGTAAAAATTATGGTAAATAATAAAGGTTGTCAGGATATTCATTTAGAGGAAAACTTCCCATTAGGAATGGTCATACAAAAATCACATTATAAGGCAGATTTAAATAACATGGTGATTGGAAATATCCCTGAAAAGTATGTAGATGCCAAGGGTGAGTTGCCAGAACACCTGGACTCTCAGCCCAAAGGAATATTTAAAATTCATTCTGTGTATCCTTATGATTCAAATGAGACAGTGTGCTGCCATCAAGAGGATTGCATAATATTTAATTTAAATGAAAATGAAACAGAAAATCAGCCCATTGAAGTGGAAGCTGATATGCCAAAATATTCAAAAGTGGCAGCTTTACAAAAAGACACAGCCACACAGTTAGAGGAAAGCGCCGAGATTCCCTTACCAGAAGATTTTCCAGAATTTTCCAAAATGGTAGAAGAGCAGATCTCCTTAGCGGATGCGTGTGAAAGCAATGAGGATAGGGACAATCTGAGGGAGATATTTATGGAGTTTAAGGATGTATTTGCAAAAGATGCTTATGATTGTGGTTTAACTGATTTATATTTGGCCACACTACCAAAAGGGTGTAGCAGAAATCCAGTGTTTGTACGCCTGTATAGACTACCGCTGGCATGTTTAGAATCATTGGCAGAGATTATTAAAAATTTGGAATCGCGGGGAATCATCAGGCCCATTCATAGCACATCCAATACACCTATTTTAGGTGTGTTAAAGCCAAATGGCCAATGGCGGCTATGTACAGACTTGAGAGAGTTAAATAAAAGAGTACCAGTATCTAGGTGGCCACTGCCATTCATTGATCAGGGCCTAGCTCAGGTACATGGTTCAAATGTATTTACCACATTAGATCTCACCTCTGGATATTAGAGCTCCGTTCGGGTACATCAATAGTGGGAGTGAATTTGGCATATTTTTGGGAAAGGCCATGCCGGATGCAGCGGAAAGAGGAACAATAGTTTATGTGGACGATGTCCTGATAAAAAATGAAAGCCTGAAAAGCCATTTTGATGAAATAAGACATGTACTTGGCCAATTGCAGAAAGCAGGCGCCAAAGTATCTTTGCAAAAAGCACAATGGTGCAAGAAAAAAGTGAACTTTCTAGGGCATGAAGTGACTGAACATGGGCTAAATCCACAAAAGAAGAAAATAGAGGCCATACAAAGGTTAAAAGATCCTAAAAATGTGAAAGAAGTAAAATGTTTATTAGGGATGACAGGCTATAACAGAAAGTTCATTGAAAATTATGCAGAAATCACTCAACCATTGACTAAACTGCTTAAACTGAATACTCCCTGGAAATGGGAAAAAGAGCAGTCTGATGCAGTGGCTAAATTAAAGGAATGTCTTGTAAAGGCACCATGTTTAGCATACCCCGTAAAGGACAGGGATTTCTTTATAGAAATAGGTTTTTCTGAACATTGTATGTCAGCAGTGTTATCACAAAAACACGATTTGAATCACAAAACCATTGCCTATGCAAGTAAGGCATTTTCCCAAGTTGAAATGAAATTTAATGAATGTGAAAAGGCCCTATTAACCACTGTGTGGGCGCTACAACATTTCCGCCCCATTGTTCAGGGAGAAACGGTGATTATTGAAACAAATCATCAACCTTTGCAATTTTTAGAGAGTAAAAGAATTAGATCAGGTAATCTAGCGCAGTCCAGAATCACTTCATGGACGCTGGCATTACAAGGTTTTCCCGTAGAAGTGAGATATGGACAAAATAAAAAGAACCCAATTGCTCAAGGGTTAGCTGACTTACATGACTGCGCAGCTGAACAAATACCAAATGAAATGGAAGTGGAAACTAGTTTGCAGGAATTTGAACAATCACCACACAAAGCTTTTGATGAAAAAACATGCAAGGATTTGCCAACTGTATATGTGGATGGTTGTGCTTTTCACATTGAAAATGACAGTAATAAACAATTAGTGGCAGGAATAGGAAATGTCTGGTTTAAATGTGAAGGCGTCCCCAGTATAGGGATGAGGATTGGAGATAGGAGCAGTCAGGTGGCGGAATTTGCAGCCATTTATAAAGCAATTGCTACTGCAGTTGATAAAAAGTTCAGTGAAATTGTCCTGGTGACTGATTCTGACTATGCACGGAATAGCTTTGTGGAGTATTTGCCTGGTTGGAAAGCAAGAGGCATGGTTACATACAACAAAAAGCCACTTAAACATGGAAAAATGATACAAGCCATAGACAAATTGGTGTCAGAGAATAATTTAACAATATACTGGAGAAAAATTTGTGGGCATTTAAAAACACCAGGAGAGGATAAGGAGGGAAATGATAAGGCAGACCACCTGGCTAAGATTGGGGCTGTGATGGGAGAATTGCTACCTATTGATTATTTAATGGGTGAAATACAAATTGATGCAGTGACACGTTCTAAAGCACCAAAGGAGGTAGATCAACCGGTGGTGCAGTGGAGTCATGACACGCCAGACCAAGATTTGATTGAGGCACAAAAGAATGATCGAATTTTGGGCATCTATTATAATCATTTGATTGATCCTGAACAAAATTCTTTAACAGAAAATGATTGTATGGGAAAAGAAGAGTTGAGGGTGTTATTAAAGAACAAAACACAAATTAGATTACAGGATGGACTCATGATTAGAGAGTCCATAACAGGACAAATACAGTGGGTAGTACCCCTTTCATTCAGAGGGCTAATTCTACACCATGCACATGATGCCATAACTGCAGGCCATAGAGGTTCACAAAAAACATTAGAAATACTAAAAGATTATGCTTGCTGGCCACATATGTCCCAAGATGTGGAATTATATACTAGAGGATGTCTAGTATGCGCCCAATTTAAACCTGCTTCACCAATGCATAGAGCACCATTGATGAAAAGAGGCCTAACTCTCCCATGGTCAGATTTGCAAATAGACTATGTAGGTCCTTTAAAAAGGTCGAGCAGGGGAAACCGTTATATTTTAAGTGTGGTATGTTTGATGTCGAAGTGGATTGAATGCATTCCTGCACCAGATTGTAGTGCGCAAACAGCAGCCACATTGCTGGTGAACCATGTGTTCTCAAGGTTTGGGTTGCCACAAAGAATTGAGTCAGACAGAGGAAGTCATTTCACAAGTACTCTAATGAGTAAGGTATGGCAAATACTAGGTGTGAAAAGGAAACTACATATTGCATATCGGGCAGCGTCTTCAGGTACAGTTGAAAGAAGCAATAGGTCTGTTGTGGATATTTTAAAGAAATTTGTGGCAGAAGCAGGTTCCAGCTGGGATTTACGTTTACCATTGGTTTTGATGGCAATCAGATCAACTGCTGCCAAAGCAACAGGTGTTAGCCCCCATGAGGTCTTGACAGGTAGGAAAATGGTGTTACCACAACACCTACTATACAGAACACATGGGCAGACACTTGTGAGTGCATCCACAGTTCATGAATATATTGATGAACTGAGGAGGCATTTGCAACATGCATTTGCTTTTGTGCAGAGAAATCCGGAAAGAGCTGTTGACAGTGCAAAGTGTTATTATGACAAAAAGTTTCATTTTGGAAAAAGTAAACAGAAAAATTCTAAATTTCTAGCAACCTGGCAGGGGCCATTTCGAATTATAGATAAGGTCTCTCCTGTAGTTTATAAAAGTTTGAAAAATGAAGGTGAAACGGCAATAGAGCAGTTCGTCCATGTAAATCAAATCAAACCATGCCATCCCAGACATGAGATCAGGCAGCTTGAGCATGTAGAAACAGATAAAGTCCCTTGAACACAAAAAGAAAATAAATGGGTACAATCAGGAGGCAGTGACAAAGAAGTTAAAAAGTTGATTGTTATAATGGCACATAAACACTGTAATATGTAAAAATATATAATATAAAATAAATAAATATATATAATGGAAGCTCATGGTTGGTGTGCAGAGAGAAAATGTATTAAATATTGAATGCTGTTTTATATGTGCTTGTTTTCTTTTTAACTTGTGTTTAATTTAAACACAAAGAAATATTTTTACCAAGCATGTTTTATTTTTGGCAAAAGGGTGAAGTTAGTATTGTTCTAGGTACTTAATTTGTTTCTTTTCTATTTGATTTAGAAAATTAACATTATTTGGTCGGAGGTTCCGGGATCAGAGCCCACGGGAGACGATGGAGTCCTGGAGCCCGCGTGGACGGATTCCGGGAAAGCCCCAAAGAGGGGTGAAGACCAAGGCTGCAAAGCGATCAGCATTGAAGATGATACCGATGATATGGTTAATGATGATGATATTTGGAGGGATCTTCAAGAATTCAGAAGCACAGGTTGTCATTGAACCTGGACCAGCATCTGGTATCGCGGTGGAAGAGGCACCAGGATTCATCATGAGTGATAGAAGGATGATTTTCCAAAATATATACATACCATTGAATCCTGAGATTTTGATTGAAAAACATTTCAACAATACCGGAATTAAGATTGAACAGACTAAAGAGTGGCTGGAAATAAGAAAAGAGGTCACTAAGCAGTCAATAAGAGATATATTAATGCAATTGGAAAAAACATTTGTGAATTCAGCAGACATTAAGAAGAGGAGAGGAAAGAGAGGTGCGGTGATGCTCGCAATATCATTGGTAATGTCTATAGTTGGAGCCATAATAGGTACCACAATATCAACAGCCAATTCTATTTCGTTAGGAACACTGAGTACTAAAGCGCAACAACTGAGTATTGACCTAGAAATAATACAAAAAACATTAGATGGAATTAGAGGGGGACTGGATGAACAAGTAAAGATTCATAAATGAAACTGCAATCATTCTAAATGAACAAGCGGATGTAATGCAACGGGCGACTAAAATAATACTTAAGCATGACAGAACTTTAAATGAAATATTGAACATAATGAGTCCTGTTGATAGACTATTAACGAATTATATGAGAGAAGTTCAAACTGCAGTTTCACAATTGATTCAAGGACATATCCCCTTGTATTTTGTTTCGCAGGATATTATTCGTCAAATGATAGAAAGATTGACCAGGAGGGAAATTGATATAATACAGGTAAAAATTGCATTCGAAATGGGTAATGCAATGCCGTTATATGTGGACTTGGAAAGACTAGAGATCGGATTTTTGCTATGCATCCCATATGTAGCCCCTGAACTTATTTATCAAACGAAGTGGATACACCACGTGGGATTTTGGCAAGAGGACAAATTTATTAAGATTAAGACTCCAGAAGTGGTGGCATTTCAGTCATGGGAACCTGAAGTTTATTTAATACCAAACCTGGAAACATGTGTCAAATTTAAAGAACAAAATTATATGTGTCCAGGTAAACCGTTTGTTCCTGATGCCACAGATGCTATTTGTGGTTTGAAATCTGACCCAAGTATATCAGAAGGATGTGAAGTGATTATTAGCAATATGGGGAGTGAAGAAATGGCACAGGCTAAGATGGTCAGAGGTAAATGGTTGGTCAGCATCTGTTTAAAGAACATGACGGTAGTACATTTAAACCATGGAACATACGTGGTTAAACAGGTGAAATATAATGTTTTTTTATTTACAGGTTCCAAAGGATACAATTGTGTCAATTGGGGGGTTAACATTGTTTCATGTAACAAATGATGTTTGGGAAAGCAAAGTGGAAAATATCGATTTTTTTCAAAGGGATACTTTTCCAATAAATCCGGATGTGGAATATTTAATGAATCACAAAGAAAGACATGTTATAAAAATGAATTTGAGAAAAAACAATATTACAATTAGTAATCTGGGGATAATAGAAGTGGAAAGATTTAATTGGGGAACCTGGGGGGAACGCTCAATAGTGGGTTTGGCTGTCCTGGTGCTAATCATGGGTGGATGGTTGATTGTGCTATCAGTAAAAATGAAAATGTTACTGATTTTAGTAGCTACGTCAGGAAGAGAAAGATATCCCAATACACATGCATTTTAAAAGAAAAAAAGAACAAGTTGTTTTTAGGAATTGGCTTGGATCGTAGCCAAGTTCTAAAAACAAAAGGAGGGTATGTAAGGATATTTGGCGTGTTACAGCACAGAGTACAGCACTACTGCACAGGTAGCAATTTTTTTTTTTTGATGCAGCACCACCACATGGGTGTGGTGAATTGCTATATGTGTTGCCAGAGTATATGGACATATAAGTAAAGACAGGCTATTCAGTCAAAAACGATTTTTACATATAAGATGCAAATCTATTTTTACAGTTAAAAGCACACGTGCACATTCAAAAATGCACACTATTTTTCACCTGAAATACCTATGGTGCAAGAGACACATTTGAAAATTAATAACTAACCTTATTAATAACTAACCTGACTAATAAACTGCATTTAACATAACCCACTAATAAAAATGTGTCACCACTACAGAATTAGGCCTACTCTGAAAGTGAACTTTTAAACGCACATTCATTTTTTTTTCTCTGCTGCTCTGTCCACATAACTACAGGAAGCAAAGAGCTCGAAGGAACAGGAAATCAGTTGGTTACAAATTTTTACTGTAGAAATGAGCCATTGTGTAGTGAGGGAGGAGATGACATGATTGATTCTGATTGGGCAGCGTCATAGCAAGTATCATGCTAGAGGCAGTGATTAGAGTTTTGCTGGGGAAGCTTGAGGAGAGGGGGAGAACAATCGAGATCTTGCAGAGCTGGGAGAAGGACCTGTTTCCTGGCTGAAGCATTCCTGCTGCAAAAGCTGAGAATTCCAGGCAATAACCCCGGTTTGAGAACGACAGACGCTTGTTTTCACTGGGGTTAATCTTCAAGGGAGCCAAATTCAGAAAGAGAATAGCCGGAGAAAACTCATGCTGAACAGATAAGGTAATTACAGAAGTGTGGGAGCTGTGCGAAAGTGTGCGAAACTGTTCAGTCAGTGTATTCGAGGGAGTCCCAGTCCCTTATCAGCATATGTAATGTTACCAATTGAATATATTCTCACAGTTCTCTGTTCATTTTATCACAAATAATGTTGTACCATTTCATTTATTTCTGTAAAAAAGGGTTAAACTGTGTTTAAAGGAAATTTCTATAATACAAAAATATCTGAAAACAGATAGCTAGTGTGTATTATTTCTCTCTTTCATTTTGCATGGGAAAAGGTTTAAACGTGGGTAGATTTTTAAACAGTGCAATTGTCATTTTAAAACAGATGTGTGCATGATTATATTCAGTATGGACAGTTGTGAGTGCATGTTTGTAGCATAGCTTGTTGGAGGTACATGAGCCAACGGGAAGAGAGACTCTCTGGACATAGTTCCATACCGTATATAAGGTAGTGGAAATTACCACAAAAATACCACATAGCCCATGGTGGCACACAACACTAACACTGAAAATGTGGTATCCCTAAAATGTAGGCCTGAGGTCTCTCTAGTGATCAAGAACAATCTAGATAAAAAAACAAGGGATGTTGGATATTGGGGCCACAAATAAACCAACCACGCAAATTATCGCGCACATTATCTAAATAGGTCTGAATTCTGAAATAATGCAATGTATTATTGTTATGTGTGATCCAATATGAATACAGAGAGTGATTATTACTAAAGGTATTTTGGCGGTAAGAAAATGCCGCAAAGCCCCAAATATCCACAAAATACCCAACATGCCTCAAGAAGGGACACATTTCAAAAGCTTGCTGAAGCACATGAATATGTACATACATGTCACATACAAAGGGAAGACATTGCAGAACAGATTAGGCATCCGTGAGCTATGGAAAATGTTTGAGGAGGAGGAGCAGGTTAAAAAAGAGAATATTGATAATTTACACAAAGAAGGGCGTGTACAACCAACAGCACCTCCCTTTAATCCACAAGGTGTTTCATTTTTTACTTTTACAGGTTATGCCCATTGCAAGCAGCAGCGTACTATACAAATCCTAAATGTTTAGCAAGATGATTTTTGCACGTAAAGAATGAAGGGTGACACAAGAAGCGCATTTTCATTGCAAGCAGAAATGATGTGCTGCGCAGTGTAGAATCACAATTGGCAGAAGCAAAAGAAGAATTTAAAAGGGTGTAAGGCATGATAGAAAGTGGGATAAGAACCAGCAATTACCCAAGACAAGTGGATGGGAGGGCAACTAGTATTTAAAATAGATGAGGCAAAGGCAGTAAATGACAATGTGTTAGCAATGGAAAGAATGGACGAGCAGAATAAAAAGAGAAACAAATACAGTACTGTTAGCAGAAGAGTGACAGAGGACAGGGAAAGTGAAGAGAACATGATGGAGGATTGTGACAGCGTTTGCAGAGACACAATAGTGCTGATAGAAAGAGAAGTGTATGTAAGAGATGGTCTTGGAAGTGTTTGTAATAGGGAGATAGAAGAAAGTGAGGGAGAAGAAGATGATTGGGAAGAGGAAGAGGGGGATGAGGAGGCAACACAAGCACCTCAAGCGTGCATGCACACAATGCAGTTGAGCATAACAATAGACCTGCATGATGCCGAAAATATATGAAGCAGTATTCCCTCGCTGCAAGGCTACTCCCAGTAAATTCAGGAAGTAAATCATCATATGTCAATAGGTTAAGGAATCTGCCAAGCGGTAGAGCAAATAGTGTAGCAGTAAAAGGGAAAGGAAAGAAAAGAGCAGCTGCGCCCGTACGGAATGCAGGGATAAAGCAGGGATGAAGCAATTACCGTTGCTCCAACCAGGGAGCTGGCTAAGCATATGCCAAGGCCACAGACAGACAAGGGCAATTAAATCACCAAATTACCATCACTGACAGCAGGAGCAGTGAAGTGGATTTATGAGTTGAAAAGGCAAATGTCAGGAATAACATTGGCAGTAGGAGATATGAAGAGTTTATTCGATTACATATTTGGTGAACAGTCACAAGACATTTGTAAAAGAGTTGTGTTGAGAGGAGGATTTATGCGTCATTCAAAGCCACTGCCCTTCCCCCGGCCCAATTTCACACAGGTGAGAAACATAACTCACTAAGACAACCATACCACCCTTATCTCAGTCAGTTACAGGTGGAAATGGACACAATCTAAGCTAAAGATGGCAAGAATAAATGAGCCAACAATGAAATAATACATGTGCATGCATTAGACATGAAGCAAATGTGCACTCAACACGAAGGACACAAACACGAGGTAATTTATGCAATTAAACATTAAGAATATTATCATAGCATCCATAAGGACATGAAGAGTACCAACATAAGCACTGTATAAGCTGAATGCAACATGAACGATATGTGAATATAGCTCACTAACTTAGAAACGCAAGCATAATCGGCAGTCATCTTTTTCAAAATGGAAGCCGCAGCACTCTTCTAAGTAAATGAAAGGCCCCAAAACCTCACGAGAGCTCAAAAAGACAGGAGCTGACAACAACAGCCAAGGTCATTCTGAATTAAGTATGGTCAGAACGTTGTCGGGAATGCAGGAGAGAGCAATTCCCAGGATGCAAGAAGGATACTCCCCAGTTTTATAAGAGAACCACCAGTCTTTGTAGGCCAGGTGCAGGACAATTATAAGCCTAACAAATCCATGAATAGTAACACAAGTTTCCCAAGTGGTGAAAACCATAACCTTCACATTAATTCCAAATGTGATATCACCACACGTGACCCATAACTGAAAAACGCTGTCTATTCATCAGTAATGGATACATATAGGACACCTGTCTCACTCCTAGTTTCCGGACATGAGGTGCCATACAAGGAAGACTACAAAGAAATTACTCTGGCCCATGGCCTAGGAAGAAGGCATGGTATTTTCTTTAATTGAAGGAATAGCAGTCCATGGACCTCTCTCTGGTCAGTAATAAGTTATGCCGCCCAGTATGTATTCCGCCAACCAATAGTCTATTGTAGAAATGATGTCTTTTTATTATTATCAATTTAGAAGTGGTCACAGGAGGGGCCATCAGATTGTTGTTACCCAATTAGACGTTTAACCCATATAGGATGTACATGTAGTCAATCCCCTTACCCAATCCCTGTGACCCATAGGTCTTGTAAACTGATATTATGTTTTGAAGTCGTTGATGACACATGTGTAGTATAAAACCTGCTGTGTTTGAGAAGCACCCTGTCAGCAACAACCGTATATGCTTGTATACTTTCCCCGCTTTATTTGGATGTTCATAAAGCTGGGTTTGTATATTTCCATCATTGAGTCTGCTTTGATCTGGCTCCAGAACCTCTGTGTAATTTTGGTACTTTCCAGGGCGGTTAACAGACGGTTTGGAAATGGAAGGGTGGCCCGATACTGATAAGGACTAGGGGCAATATAATAACTATATAACAAGAGTTGTCCTGCCAATGTCACATTTTTGCACGGGTGAAGTCGGCATGTTTACAAGTTGGTATTTGTAAGAGGTACTTGGATACCTGATACCCTTCATGAACCTACAATTTGTTTTTTTGCTAAAGGAGTACAAAACTATTTTGGTCCTTGTTTTGGCTGTGTACAAGTGCCGTCGTTTTATTTATTTTTGTTGTGTTTATTTTGTATATTTATATTCAGTGAAAAAAACTTTGTTAAAGGGACGTTATGGTTAAGTTGCGCTACTAAAAACCTATGAAATTCAGTGAAAAAACTTTGTTAAAGGGACGTTATGGTTCCAAGTCAAACCGAAAAACCCTTGAAATTCGCCAGTTATGGTAAGCTAAGCAACCATAACTCGCGCCACCACCGTGCACTGCTAAGACTAACACCCAGGACATCAAAGATGACATCACAAATGTCATTGATGACATCACTGATGACATCACATGTGTATGTACTTCTCATGAAATATGTGTATAAGGGATTCTTATTATGTTGCGAAAAAAGTGTCAAGAATCATTGCAAGAAATATACCCTAATAAGTGCATTGAACGATGCATTGATATAAATAGCATCCATGTCTCCAAAGTAGCACAGAGAGGTAGCAAGTCCAACCACTTCATTCCACGTACTCCATTCCACGTACTACATGCCAGTGTACTTCCACATGTGGGAATCCAAGATCTACAGCTACTCTACAGCTTTCTGCATGCACCTTCAACCAATGTATCCACAAATCTCCTAAAATCCAAACAATCTGTTTTCTGAAACAAACAGCCATAGCTATCTTTTGTTCTCTCAGCAAAAATAGTATCTGAGAAAATCTCTCCTGGCACAACACACCCACCAAACTTTCCTGACCAATCCATTTCAGTGCTTATTCTCATTTGCATGACTTCTGAACACAAAAATCCCCGGATGTAACTCCCGATGTCCGCAAACTACCGCCATGTCCGTGGACATATCGTAAAATGAACAGCCCTTCTACCATTTCCACTACACTCTCTCTGCCATTCCCTCATTGGATGTACCTCAAAAATCACATGACCATGCACCAATCACATTCAAGACCTCTACATCTAACTGCATCATCATAGATCAGCACTGCAAATGTACTCTGAATCTCTCTGAGTACAAGTGTCATATCATTGGCAAGCAGCATCTACCAGAAATACTGTACAAGTCTTCAAGATTTCTACTTGCAGCTCCATGCATATCCATATGCATGAACACAAACTTCAGGTATGCATATTTTCTGTATAGTAGATGAACACATTTTTTTCTGTATAGTAGATGAACACATTTTACCTTTTACCTTGTAAAAATCTGTAAAATGAATTTACTGTACTTTTTTCAATTTCCTAAAATCAACTATCACTTATAAACCTTTATACTTTTTACTTTCTTTATACACACACTCAAATCATGTTAAACTAACATTTTTTAAATGAAATATATAGACTACATATATTCAAACAAAATTGCATGCAAACACAATCTATGTTTAAACCTTTATAAAAATACTTATACAATTTCATATTTTTTGTTTTTATTTATTTATTTACTTAATTACTTTAAATTAGACATGACATTGAGGCGCTATTACCTAGAACAGTTTACTTACAGAAATAGTGGTATTCACTAATATATTATAAATTTCACAAGACATAGTAAAGATATTTTTTTTTGCTACAGTTAGTCATTCAATACAATTTGTTCATTAAGAACATATCATATGTACTGAACTGATGCAATGTATCTTATGTAAATAAATTAGTTTAATGGTTTTACAGAAGGCACTGAGGATTTCAATTAAAATAAATCAATATCTAAATTAAAAACAGTGCTATATACAAACAAAGTTACTAATTTGAAGCTTTTACAATTGCAGTGAAGACCAGTTTCCTGAAAAGAAGCAGCCGAATTCGAAGAAGAAAAACTAAGAAGTTACCTGTTAATTTTAAAAAAAAGTAAGTAAAATATCACCATAATATTTGTACTATTAATCAAATATACTATAACATTAATATGAGCTATTTCAGTTTCTAAAAATAGAGATTTTGTACCATTTTGTCCAAAAATGTCCATGTCTTAAACAGCGATTTACAGCCAGAATGGCCCACAAATTTCTATTTTTGGACACACAAATTAGCCAACTGAACCACTACAATTTTCATATTATAGAACAAACAACTGTTTTAATTGTATACATTAGATTTACTATTTGTACTTTTCCACACCACTAGCTTACTTTTTTTTTGTCATCTGAACCCCAGTTTAGTAACACATAAATTCAAGAATACCTATCCCTACTAGTTTTAGTTCCCAATGCACAATCACACACCATTACATACATCTTTATCATCTTACTCAAACACTCATGCACACAGCACACATACATTCCAGAACACCCCAACCCATATCTTCTTTATTTTTTTCAACAGACCCTAAAGAATGCCTACCAAAAGTCAAGTCCGTAGAAAGCAACGCAAAAGTAGAGCAAATGAAAATAAAGGTGTCCAACATAAGCATCCATCTCTAGCAGAATTTGTAAAAAAAGTTGAAACAAAACAGCTAATACAATCATTTAGTGAAACACAAGAAGTTTCAAGTACAACAACTTCGCTTCCTCTATCAAAATGTAAAACAAACCAAAAAACAATTAACAGAAAATCAGCTATCAGTACAGATAAAACTACTTCTTCAAATTTTAATATAGTGCAAAGTAAGCATACCAAGAAAAGTATTATAGCCAAAATATACCGTTACAAAGTCCTTCAAAATCTTATAAAAACAGGAGAGAAATCAGGTTCAAAGCTTAAAACCTATCGTAGGAAATTAATCTTAGAAGCATTGATGGATAGTGCAATTCTTCTCAAAAGAAATGTATTTTTTTTACTGTTAAACAAAATGAAACCACTAACAAAACTAATAACTAAATTACAAAAAAGACTTCTCAATAAGCGAAATATCAACAGAAAGAACTTCTTAAGTGTCAGCGGAGGTGAATGGAATCACACTACAAGCACAGAACCATATTTTAATGAAGAAGCGTACAAACAAAAGCAAACTAATACAATTGCCATACATAGCAGTGGTCGAGGTTATGAAAATGTGAATAATACCATAATGGAACAAGAAGTACTTCTTACAAAAATATGCCCTGAAAACTTAGAATTACCACTCAATTCAACTGAATCAGAACGTCTAGTGTACAAATGGCCATGCACGTCAATGTGTAACATTCCCAAACAATGTTTCAAATCTTTACGCCAATTCCTCAATAAATATGTAAAAAGCAAAGACAAAATCAAAATTAAATTACTGCAAAATATAGATACCTGTCCAGTGCGCAAGTACACAGGACTACAAGGACATTCATTGGCGTGCATTACAGGACCTACTTGTAAAACCACTTTCCATGATATCAAAAGGATATCAACACATCATTCAACTATAAGAAATCTAGTCTATAAACTGTACTATGCTAAAAGTCCTGCTTTAGCACTAGCAAAGTTAAATAACATCCTTCTACATGGTACAGCAAAAGACCTACTTGAAGAAATTCACTATATCCAGAAAAAATATTTTGGAAGTGAAAGCCATTTACAGAATGAAATAGCTTTAAACGAATTAAGCAACAATTCTACACATGGCAACCTTTTGCTAAACACATACAAAAAAGAAATACTCAAATTTAAAAGTACATCAGCTGAAGTACCAAACCATGTATGTGTATGTTGCCGTAGATTTTTTATAAAAGTAACACAAAAAATGTGGACCTATCATACAAAATAGAAGACAATGAATATGGTTTGAATTACCTCTCTACCTTGTAGCAGAAAACAAATATGAAATAACTGAGCCCTTAATACTTTGCAGTTATTGCACTACAAAACTTAACAACCAAACTCCTTCACGTTCTATCACAAATAATTTGGAATTATACCCAGTACCAAAACCTCTGCAACAACTTAATTTATATGAGAGCATCATAATTCAAACAGTACACCCATTTCAAGCAATAATACGCCTTCAACCAAAAACAGCAAAATTACCTCCCTCTGAATTGGAAAAAGGCATTCTTGGAAAAGTAGTTTATTTACCATTAAATCTAAAAGAAAATGTGCATACTTTAGGAGTGCAACGTCCAATGCAGCAATCTTTAATTATATTAGTAAATGGAGTACCTACAAAAGACAAAAAAATATGGCAACAGCTGGTAGATTTATATAAAGTTAGACAAGCCTTCCAATATCTTAAAGAGAATAATGAATATTACAAAGAAATTAATATTGAAGAAAACTTGAAAGATACAACTGAAATAATTCAAGAAACACAAGAAGCTGGTCAATTTGAGCTACTAGATCCTGCTACAATATCAAATACTTTAGACCATTATACAATTCATCCTTTGCACTGTAATGACACCGTACAAGATGTACTGGAAACTTACCAAATGCGTCAAACAAAAGGATTGCCAATCAGTATATGGGAAAAAAGTATAGAAGCACGTGCTTTTCCTCTACTCTTTCCTACTGGCAAAGGAGGAAAGTATGATGATAGACCTATTCAAATATCAGCTTCAGAATACCGCTCATTACGGATGTATTCTGAAGATCCCAGATTTAGACAAAATGTGTAATACATATTCCACCTACTCTTTGAAAGTGAACTAGCAACTTTATGTTACGGAGTTGCACACATATTAAAATCAGGATCACACTTTCAAAATATGACAGCTACACAATTATTAGAGAAAGTGCAACAAAAGGATGAGGTTTTACAATCAAATATCACAAATCTATTAGCAAATATGCGTGGTACTAAAGAGTACTGGTTTCGACGTCATGGAGATGTACGTTGTATGATCAGAAACCTTGGCCCACCCACTTGGTTTGTTACATTAGGTTGTGCAGAATATGCGTGGGAAGATTTACATGATTTCCTACGCATATCAAATAAAAACAAAACAAACATAGATATTCTAACACCTGGAGAACTTTGTTCTTTGGATCCTGTTAATGTTTCAAGATATTTTCACCATCGCTTCATTGCTATGCTACATTTCATTTGTAATAAAACTGTTCCTCCCCTTGGAGAAGTGCAACACTTCTTTTGGAGAAAAGAATACCAAGCCAGAGGAGCACCACATATCCACATGCTTTTATGGATTAAAGATGCTCCTAAATTTGGTCAAGACAGTGATGCCACTGTTTTACAGTTTATTGAAAAATATGTCACTTGTGAAATTCCATTCGAAGCCACAAATAGTGATCTTCGTGCACAAATTTTACAATTTCAAAGACACAAATTTGGAAAATATTGTCGTTGCAAATACAAAAACAAAGGCAAATACTACACCAAATGCCGATTTGGTTTCCCTAGACCAGTTACAAATACAGGTCAAGTAAACAACCTCATGTCTTCAGTTAGACATAGTGTTAAAGGTAAGTCACCTAAAAATACATATTACATAAAAAGAAAAGAAGAAGAAAAATATATCAATGATTATAATGCAATCATTGCCCACTTATGAAATGCAAACATAGATGTGCAGTACATTGCAGACAATTCTACTGCAGTTGCACGATATGTCACAGCATACTTAACTAAAGCAGAAAAGACAGAGCTCAAAGACCTCTGGAATGACCTGTCATCAGATAAAACAGTATCTCAGAAATTATACAGCTTGGGCACAAAAATGCTCACCCATAGAGAATGTGGATCTTATGAAGCAGCTGATCGTTTAACTGGTACTTCATTGTATGGTAAATCTGAAAATATAGTATGGCTAAGTCTTGGTACAGCTAAATCTAGAAAAAGAGTTCTAAAATCATATGAATATATAGAAACAATAGCCAAACATGATCCCAACAGCCAAGACATTTTAAAAAACAATTTATTGGACACATACTACCCAAACAGAAGTAATACTTTGGAAAACATGTGTCTATACCAAATAGCCCAAAACTACACATACAAAAATAATATGAAACCTGATGAAAAAAAAGGTAAATATAGAGTGACAGACTGTGAAGGCAGCTTAGTTAAACTCACTAAACCAAATTTAATTAATCATATCAAATTGTCATTGAAGACTCCTCAACATAAAGAAGTATATTACATGTCCCTGCTACAACTCTTCAAACCATGGAGAAAAGAAGAACAATTACTAGATAACTATGACTCATATGAGGATGCTTTCAAAGCAAATGAAAGCACTATAACTGATGTAAACTTTACACAGTACAAAACAATGTTGCACAATGAACAGCAACATGAAGAAGAACTCCAAGCCCAACTAGATAAGGATACTCCTGACAGTAGTCAACCCTCTGTAACAGGAAGCCAAGAACCACTGGGAGAACCACTAATAACAAATGAGGCAGAATTAGCTATGATAGAAGTAGAAAACACCATGTGTCAGTATGAAGATAAGGAAGACTTACCTATACTACAATCAAAACTAAACAATGAGCAAAGTAGCATTTTTCAAGAAGTAACAAAACAAATTGCACATGGTGTAAAACATGAAAATAAAGAATGTTCCTGCCATAATTATAAACCTATACTACTGTATGTCAGTGGTGAAGCTGGTTCTGGCAAAACATTCCTAATCAAAATCATTAGTAAGTTCCTTCAACAATTGACAAACAACAAACTGTCAGCTGTTGCCACTGCCCAC
Organism: Ambystoma mexicanum; assembly: GCF_040938575.1. Classification (NCBI taxonomy): domain Eukaryota; kingdom Metazoa; phylum Chordata; class Amphibia; order Caudata; family Ambystomatidae; genus Ambystoma; species Ambystoma mexicanum. The sequence goes on along the minus strand of NC_090936.1, from coordinate 818,931,281 downwards.
ACAGGTTTAGCTGCCTACAACATAGGTAGTGTTACATTACACCGATTACTACTATTACCAGTAGAACACCAGAACAAATTAGACTATTACAAACTTTCTGCAGAAGCTGCAATGGAATTACGCAGAGTATTGAAACAAATGAAAATGCTACTAATAGATGAAGTGAGCATGGTCTCCAACCTAATGTTAGCTTTGATTCACCTCAGATTACAAGAAGTACTCAAAACAGACTATGAAGAGCTATTTGCAGGAAAACACATTATTGTTTTTGGAGATCTGCTTCAATTAACACCAGTAAAAGGTGAACCTATTTTTAAAACATTAGGACACAAACTCTGCCATAAAACTGTTGGCAGCATTGGAAATGTCAACCTTTGGCAACATTTCCAATACAGAGAATTAACAGAAAACATGCGCCAATCTGCAGATCTAACTTATGCCAACATTTTAAAAAGTTTGAGAGTTGGTATACTTTCTAAAGAAGCAGAAGCAACATTGAAAACCCGGCACATTAATGCACTTTATGGCGATAATGCATGTGCTACAGATGTTATGGAACAATTAGCCCACAAAAATGCCAATTGTATGGCCTTAATGCCAACTCTTGCAAGCTGTCTCAAATTCAATGAAATAATGTTAAGTAAAGAAATGCAACCAATAATGGAAATTAGCGCCACAGACAAACTAGATGTACATGGTATGACACTACCCATGTGTGACCAAGCCACAGCAAGACTAAATAATTTAGAAAAATCAATCTCAAACACAGCAGGCTTAGAAAAGATGTTAAAATTATACTTAAATTGCAGAGTAATGCTTAAACGTAACCTTGACGTGGACCAAGGACTAGTTAATGGAGCACTGGGTACAGTTGTTGGCTTTCAAACATACCCACGTGACAACAAAATTCAGTTTGTCAATATACTCTTTGACAAACTTTCAGAAGTAAAACGGATAGGACGCTCAACAGCTAGATTCCTTCTCTTCAAAGATATGTAGGTACGCAGAGAACAATTTTCTCTAACTCTTGCATACGCAGTCACGATTCATAAATCACAAGGTCTTACCCTAGACAAAGCAATGATAGATATTGGTAACACAGTCTTTAAAGAAGGCATGAGCTACGTAGCACTATCACGCTTACGTACACTTGACGGTCTATTTTTAATCAACTTTGATGCAAGTAAAGTAAACGCTGATATTCCTTGCATTTTAGAATATAATAGACTTTGCTCACTATACACTCCCCATCTAAACACATATTCTGTTCCAAAAAAACTAAAACGTTGTAAAAGAAAACTAAATCAAACAGAAATGCAACAGGACGTCACTGCAAATCCTCCAAAGAGAGTAAAAGAAACTAATACTTCATCAAGTACCACAAACAAAAAAGAATCAATTAGAGAAAGTAACCAGGTACTTCTTTAAAGAAGGAAGACAAACTCCAAAAAAAGCAGTTAGATACAGAACTACCTGGACCATTTAAATTCTAAAATATAGTTGGTGTAAGTTGCTATGCAAATGTAGCAATGAATATTCTATTTCAATTACCACCAATTGTTGACAACATTTACTTACACAGTACATACCCATTGTGTTTGCAAATGTTAGTACTTCACAGAAATGCAGCAAACAATCCTGACATAGTGTTTTTGGAATAAGACGACAATTGGACTACTGTGCTGGAATGGTGAAATTCACTATAAGCTTACAGGAAGATCCACAAGAATTTCTAATGTACTTACTACAAGTACTGGAAAACAAAAACATACCTGTATACATGTGGAAACATACATGCACTCTCTGCAACAATGTGACACAAGAAGAAATCCCCAATGAACGCTTCATATATATATCAATACCAAATTGTGAATCCATTCTATTTCAGCAACTTGTACAAAATGCAAACCATGGTAGATTATGCTCTACCTGCAATTCAGATAATCGCTCCACGTTAGTAATACAAACACATAGTAAATACGTAATACTAATGCTTCTACGTTACAATGCAGATGGTACCAAAAACAACTGCAAGCTGACTGGATTCACACATGGTCAAATATCACTTGGTAAGAAAACCTTCACAACAATAGGTATAATCTACCACGCAGGAGCCACAACCAACTCAGGGCACTACACTGCATATATAAAAAAGAAAGGTGGATGGTTTGAATGTAATGATAGTACCATTACTCTAAAGCAGAGATTACCAGCAAATCTTACAAAAGCTTATGTGATGTTCTTAAAACCAAAATTTGATAAATAAACTGTATTTAAACCTTTAAGTAAATTTGTGTAAAAAAAATATAAACTGTTAGCTTTTGGAGTATTCTATCTAACTGCTCAAAGATTCTACAACAACTAATCAGATAAATGAATACCACTAAATTAGACCAAAAAATACACAGTTAGAATACGCCAATTGGTATCTAACTGTCCCAAAATTATAAATTTGTGTTAAAATAATATAAACTGTTAGAATACTCCAAAAGCTATCTAACAGCTCAAAGATTCTACAACAACTAATCAGATAAATGAATAATACTAAATTAGGCCAAAAAATACACAGTTAGAATACGCCAATTGGTATCTAACTGTCCCAAAATTTAACAATATCCAAATAGATAAATCAAAACCACTAAAATATATTAAAAAAATAGACAGTTAGAATGCGCCAATTGGTATCTAACTGCTCCAAAATTTTATAATATCAAAACAAATGAAGAATCTGTTACTGCTCCAAAAAAAATACAACAAAGCAAAGTATAAAGCATTAGCCAGAAACAACAAGTGAACACTGAAAACAAACAAACAAATAAACTGTAGCATAACAGAAAAAGGTTTTTTTTTAATCCAACATGGATTTTTGTTTCTCCCACAGACCCAATGATTTTAGCAACAAATACAGAAACTGAGCAAATTGCACAGTACTCTGATTTGTACTCTACTAAATATGAGGGTCGAAAAAAAATAAAAGTATATTGCTTATACAATGTAATAAGACATTACAAAATACTAATACTAACATGCTATTTTCTTTGATCACAGAAATGAAGAAGAAAAACATGGACTCCCATTACTAGACCAAACAGTAAGTATACAATAATAAGGACAACCATAGCAGCATATCACATCCATAGTATCTAATACCTTTGTTCCTTATACATTTGTTTTTCACCCAAAGTTATAAGCAAATATGAATGTGGCCATGCACCCAAGACTCTATGCCCTGGCAACAACCACTGCACCATATCACATCCATAGAGTCAAACATTTCAACTATGATCTATGGGAAACTTTTAATGTCCGCGAACAATGTGAGTGTTCTTAGAACACTTTGAACTTGCCAGCGAACAATACGGACACCGTTTTCAGGACACCCTCTACGAACATTTCAGAACAACGCGATAGTTCTTAGAACACTTTCAACTTAACAACGAACAATACGGACAGCGTCCTAAGGACACCCCCTACGAACATTCCAGGACACCGGGAGTGTTCTCAAAAACGTCTTCAGAACACCCCCATTTTGTTTATTTGCGAACATTTCAGGACACCGCGGGTGTTCTTAGAACACATTCAACTTGACAGAGAACAATACGGACAGCGTCCTCAGGACACCCCCTACGAACACTCCCCGGACACCGCGAGTGTTCTTAGAAGCGTCTTCAGAACACCACCATCATGTTTATTTGCGAACATTTCAGGACACCGGGAGTGTTCTTAAGACACATTCAACTTGACAGAGAACAATACGGACAGCGTCCTCAGGACACCCCCTACGAACATTCCAGGATACCGGGAGTGTTCTTAGAAGCTTCTTCAGAACACCACCATCTTGTTTATTTGCGAACATTTCAGGACACCGCGAGTGTCCTTAGGACACATTCAACTTGACAGAGAACAATACGGACAGCGTCCTCAGGACACCCCCTACGAACACTCCCCGGACACCGCGAGTGTTCTTAGAAGCGTCTTCAGAACACCCCCATTTTGTTTATTTGCGAACATTTCAGGACACCACGGGTGTTCTTAAAACACATTCAACTTGACAGAGAACAATACGGACAGCGACCTCAGGACACCCCCTACGAACATTTCAGGACACCGAGAGTGTTCTTAGAAGCGTCTTCAGAACACCACCATCTTGTTTATTTGCGAACATTTCAGGACACCGCGAGTGTTCTAGGACACATTCAACTTGACAGAGAACAATACGGACAGCGTCCTCAGGACACCCCCTACAAACACTCCCCGGACACCGCGAATGTTCTTAAAACAGTTTCACTTTGCTTGCGAACAAAACGGACACATATTGAGTCCTTAGAACACCCCCTAGTCAGTTTATTTAGAACATTTCAGAACACCCGTGATGTCCGCAAACAAATCGAGCACAAAAAGAACGTCTAACACATAAAAATCACAACTTTCATCCTATCTCATACACTCCCACCCTCCCCAAACACTCCTACACACCAACACACTCTACAAAATACACATTTTGAACAAAGTTACACTGCGCTGTCCGCGGACGTCCGCAAATCCAATATGGCGGGCGCTACCGAAAAATCTGGCGCGCTTCACGCTCCACGCCGTCCAATCAGCGAACACGTTGCATGTCTGCGAACATCACGCAAGACGATTGGCCAATCAGGACACTGTCAGCGGAGCAAACAGGGAAGTGTGTCCGCGAACCGAACACAGATATCAGTAATTTTTTTTTACCTACTTTTTGGTCATTTTAAAAAAAACTACTGGACGGATTTTCACCAAATTTGCAAAAGCACGCTTTCGGGACCAAGCCGCTGCTCCTGGTCCAAATTTGGTGGAAATCCGTCCAGCGGTTTGGGCTGTAGGCCCGAGCAAAAAGTTTTTCCCATTCAGTCTATGGGAAAAAAAAAGTTTTGGGACCCCCCTATAACTTTACCCCCCTGAACGAATCCTCACCAAACTTTGCAAAACAATTCAGAGTGACCCAAATACGTTTTTTTGGTGAGGATCCGTCCAGGGAGAGCGAAGTTATAAGCCACCCAAAAAGTGCTCATCCTATGGAAACAGCAACTTAACCATAACTACATGGCCACTACTGTGGCCATGTAATAGCATTGCCTTAAGTATTTATTAGGGATGCTATATTAGACTGTGAGTGAGTCAACATTTGTGCCAAGCCATAATATATAACAAAAGACACATACAGAAACATAAGAGCAGCTAATAAAGAAACACAAGTAACAATTGTGCAACAAAAGGGATTTCTGATTAACGTTTTTTACAGTCAACCATTTATTTTCAGAATGGCAGTAGAATATCTTGCTCATGCATGGGTCATGATTCAGAGAGCAGATTTTGTATGGGTATTCTTTGACACTCAATGATTCATTATCCATAGTATCAAAAGCAAATCATGACCAATCTTGTGTCATAACAATCAACAGTTCATTGTCCATGTTTATTAAAGAACATATTGTGACCAATCCAGGGTGATGGATTGCAAGAAACGTCAGATTGTCAAGGATTTGCTGCCATGGCCCGACGGCTGTTTTAGGCCCTCTGGAGAGAGGAGTATTATGCGTGACAGACAGAGGTCGACAGGAGCCTCCTTGGAGAAAGATCCTGCCTGCTCGGTGCAGGGAATCACGTAGGGCGATCGGGCGGCAGCTGGCAGTTGAGGGAGACTCGATAACAAAGACACTCAGTGGATTCACAAATAAGTATGATATAGACCTGAAATGAGGGGAGGGGATTGTTTTGAATACTGGGGGATTGTTTTGTATATTTGGGGATTGTGGTGCGATAAAAGAGAACCTCTGAAAAGAGTCGGGATAGATCATTTGGTACTCCTTGTTATTGGGTAATAAGAGAAGGAGAACCTCCACAGGAGTTGAGAAGACGGCCGTAGTGTATTTGTCGAGTAGTTTCTGGTGCCAGCCTCATGTTGTAAGGCAGCTTAGGTTTTGTGAAAAGTGATTTTTTTGTGTAGTTTCGTGTATATTGTGGAGGACGTGAAGTTGTGATGTGGACTGAGGGGTGTGGTCCGATGTGCGAGCAGCAAGGTGTGGCTGCTCAGGATGTGAGTGGCGGGCATGGGTTCACTCAGAAGATTTGGAGGGAACAGCGAAGTGGAGCTGTTCGGAGCATGAGTGGCGTTTATGGTTCTGCTCTGAAACATCGGGTGTTGCGGGAGGCATGGTCTCTCAGAGAAATGCAGAAATATTAAGTACAAGTAAAGTATTGGTGGGGAAGGGTGTGAAAGAGAGGTAAAAGAGGGTGCGCAAGAACTGAGATAACATTTGTTAAGTTAAAATTGTGATGTGTTACCATAGGAGACACCCATCATTTATCTATGCAAATTGTTACCCCAATACAAGGGCAAAACACTTATGTATCAAACTCAATGAGTGTGGGACACCACAGGCAAAATGTGTATGCCCTGGCTGCAGCAGGGAAGTCATTTAAATTCAGTACTGCAACACATGTGCACATATCTACTGCTGCATATAAAGGGAAACAGTTGCAGGGTAGACTAGCCATTCTACAGGAATGGGGATAGGAAAAGAGGTAGCTTGGTTAGATTTAGAAGAACTGGTGTGAAGGCCAGAACCCATTGAATATCCCAGACACTCGAAGGGGCAATCAAATATGTAAACAGACTAAGCGATCTACCAGGATGAAAAATAATTAGTATGACAGACACAGAGACAAAAACAAAGGGTGCGGCTGCACTCGAGCAGGGCACTGGGTTCACACGATTCCCCTTATTAGAGAAAAGGGAGACTGCTGAAATATATTCCTTTTCCACACATGAACAAAAACAATTTTATCTGTCATCAGTGGCATGTAAATAGATTCATGAATTGGAGCTAATGACAGCTGGGATGGCGTTAGCAGTAGGTGACATCAAATGTCTGTTTGCTGTTAAATTGAGGGAGCAATCAGATGACATTTGGAAGCAGGCGGTGTCATGGCACAAAATACGGAACATGACAGAGCACCCTTTAATAACTGCCAAGCTAACGTATGAAGAGCACTTAAATTTCAGTTCCCAGACTTGTCAGACATGAGCGCCATTATGACTAGTAAAATGAGAGTGGATGAAGACCCAACAGCTTACATTCAGGAGAAGTGGAGGTTTGAGATCAGAGATCCATGAGACAAAAAGGTAACTATATTCTATCACATTTTATGCCAGGGAATTCCTGAGGAAGTGCAATGACAATTGACAATGATTATGGGAATGGAATTAAAGCCATGGGCAAAGATACAACTGACACATGTTTGCTATTGTAGGAAAAAGCAGGAGAAAGACAGAAAGAAAATTGACGATGTAAAGATTGTAGAAGAAAGATTAGTTCAGAAGAAAATGTTGAATTTCTCAGTGGAAGGAGCAGTATTGACAAGTGGAGGGAAAGGATGCAGGAGGTACAGCTAGCAGCAAATGGAAACTTTGCAGGGAGGGGGGGGGAGTATAATTATTTCCCATGAGGACGAGGAGTTGCATCCTGGGGCAGAGGGGTTGGATTTCAAGCTCCACAAGGGGGGTTTAATGGCCGGCAACCTAGATCTGTGGGACAGACAGAGCAATGTTGGACATGTATGATGATGGGCACATTTCATGTCAATGCAGAAGCATGGGAGGGATGCAATAGATTGCCATATACCTCAGAGCCACCTGAATATTATGCCCAAGATCACACACAGTATCAGACACCAGTGGCAGCAATTCAGCCAATGCAGCAAGGGATACCACCACAAGCACAAGAACCAATGCATACACAGCAAGCCTTGATGCAGATACAGCAAGCACCAATGCAGACACAGGCACTCGCACAACAGAATGCAGTGAAATCATGGAACGTGAACATATTGCCACAGGCACCTACACCTAGAATAGAAGTTGCAACAGTAGTGGGAGGGAACTTTTTCAGCATCACAGGACTGGACATGTATCTGTATAGGTGGAGCTAGACTTGCTAGACTCCCCTCCCCCCTTAAAATGAATGCAGAAAGCTTGTCAGGTTGATCGATAGCTTTAGTGTTGAAAAAAATCAGAAATGTAGTGCCTTTCAAATTTAAAAGCACTTTGAATGGCGATTTATTTTGTGGGCTCAGAATGCCTTGCCAAGTGGAGGCATGTGGCATAGTATACATTCATCATAGATATCAAACAAATAAACTTGATCACGGACTAAGTTATAAGTAAAAATAGATTGGTCAGGCATTTCATAATTTGATCAGCCATTTTGAGTGGGACAAAGACAGGCAAACTCTAAAATGGTTGCTACACATAAAATGGTTGTGTTTTGCAGAATCATGCTGAAATAAATTAATAATTCCTTAATAGCAGTTCATGGAGAGTCCACTGGTTCAGAGTAAGCTTGGTGAAACCTGTTCAGACTTTTTCTGAGTGCCATTTTAGCCAGCTAATCACAGGAATAGAAGAGGTTGTCTTTAATTGCACAGTCCAATGGAAATGGGTTTTATATTAAGTTTTAAATTGAAACAATATGTCAGTAGCTGAAGTCAGGAGAGAGTTCCCAGTTTTCTGAATGTACTGCTGTGTGCTGTATGCTGTCTGAAAGCTTGCCGTGAAGAATAATAATGACTTTGAAAATTAGATTGAGTTGCAGAATGCTTTCCTACCTGTCTTTCCCGATCCAACGATGTCAGAAGCCCAGGATTGGCACTGTCTAATCACTTGGCGACCACAAAGGGACCCTGCCTGAGATGAGGGGCCATGAGGTGGAGAATGCCCTTCTCTCTCCAGGGTTACGACGGACCCAGACATAAGAAATTGTGCTGTCAGGCTGGGAAAGGAGACCTAGTGAGGATGAAACTTCAAGCTGCAGTATGCATGCACATCATTGCTAGAAGGGGGCTCCCAGACCTCACAGCATAACAGGGCACAGGATGCTGTGACACCTACAGATTGGGGGATATAGGGAGGATATATTCATTAAGGGGTGACTTAGGTGGTTTTATTGGTGTTTTTTGTGGTAATTTTTGTAAATATAATGTGAAGGATTGTTTTGTGATTATTTTATTAATGCTATGAGATGAGGAATGTCATATTGTAAGAGATATGGCTAGAGAGATCCATAGGTAGCCCAGAGACCTACATTCAGGAATGACAGAAGAAAATATCTCAAAATCTAAGTAGATACATTGGAGACAAACAGGCAGGTCTGTTAAAGAAGATATATTACACCCACCCATCAAGGGTCAATTTAGGGGCATAAGAGAGAGCCATGAGGAGCATGGCTGAGATGTATGTTGGCCAGCCAGTATTGTCTATGTGTATTGTGTGTTATATGGTTGTCTACTGTTTATGTATTTATGTTGAGGAATTAAGAAAATGTATTTATTGAGTTAAGGAAAATTGGCACAATCCAGAAAAATAAGGTGATCAATAGTGGAGAAGAAGGGATGTAAAAATGAGCTAAGAATGAGAATGTACTTGTGTGCTTCATTTTTTTGTGATAACACAAATATTAGATGAGATAATCCAGAAAAGGTTAGAACATGTAGTCATTGTTGAACCCTTGTAAAAAACAGAATATAGTAGATATGGGGTTAATTTTTATATTCATGGATAGTACCCAGTCCAAGCTACTCAAAAAATGTGGAGCAATATAAAGTCACACTCCTTTTCATGCCAAGTGATGCAGAAGTTTGACATGAGATGGAAACTAATCAGAATTTAAACAGCCAGCTATGCAATTCCAGAGGAAAGGATGTGAATGCGTGTCCACATTCCTTCATTGCATAACAGAACGGAGTAATCAAATAAAGAGCTTGAAAGTAAACTTTCATGGAGTTCGGACTGCTTTTAGGCACACTATGTAGCTGTTACATGAGAGCACTGACAAGCGGGAGAGGGAGATTTACACATTTGAATTTGCGCTCTGCTAAAAGAAACAAATGCAGTGCCTGATTCAAGGACAAGAGATAAACAGTTGGAAAAGAAGTGATTCACTATCACAAGAATAATTCTTTGAGTAAAATGCAACTTAACCAAATATTGTCATTCTTCCGCATGAAAACTACGTTGAGAAAAGCCCTTGTTCTTGAATTGCAATTTAACCCCTTAAGTGGTGGGTATTTTGAAGGGGTTGGTGTTTTAGACTGGGGACGGTTACATGGTTGAGATTTTGTTTTAAAGCCTATTGCTTTTGTGATTAAATGTTGCTCACAACACTGAAGCATATGAGCTAGATAAAACTTTAATGAGGCATTGTTTAAAAAAATGCATAAGCTGTTTTCATTGAAGAAAGGTCGGCTAAGTAATTTTGGTGGAGTGGTGATGGATGTTTTTATTGGGCACATGTTAATAAGTGCCAACTAAGTTGTTGATTTTATTATATGGCAAAATAAGCTGTCTCTTATGGAGAAGAGAACAAGGTATTTATTCTCTCAATAAAATTGTTTTTTAATGCGCCATGAAGAAGAAAAAATACATACTGTCAAATCAAAAATGCATAGGAAGGCAGATAGGTGCAATGCTTGCAAGTTTAAAAATTTGCAACAAATACATTCAGAACACCTTGGAGAGATGCCAAGCAAGGGAACAAAGTTTCCCGTGTTGTATATCATGTCAGTAAAATTTGAAGACAATTGGAGATAAAATTAGAAATAATGTGTCTAGAATCATACAGGTTGGAAGAAGTTAAGCTGAGACTCAAAATGTAATTTTGATTGCTAACTGCAGTAAAAAGCAGACCAATATCATAGTGGATGCCATTGAATTAGGTACAGCAAATATCTTTCAGGGAGAAAAAGAATAAATGAATTTAACTTCCATTTTTTGTTTGTTGACAAAATATGAAAAATATATTTGGAAATGCATTTTTTATATTTTAGCATATAGGAAGCAGTGAGCATTGAAAGACAGCATGCAGAAACATGCACATGAGAAGACATGTATGCAGATGTATGCAAATGGAAAGATATTCATGTGGACACATGTATATTACAGGACATAAACACACATACACTCATGCACTCATGCAAACATACACACACATGTGCACACGTGATTTTTTGGAAGTGAAAGGAATTAATGCACCACAGACAATGCATTTTAAAAACACCCTCTCGGACACATCCAAGCACACAATCACACATACACAGGATCTTTTGGTTTTACAGTTAGAATAATAGCTGCTATGGAGAATAGATGGTATTTTTTGAATAGAAAGGACAGAGAGTGCTTGGTTTTATTTAAGATTACTGAGATTCCTGCAGTATGAAATCAGGAATGAGAAACAGCAGCAGCATTTCACTGCAGGTTATTTCAGAGGCTATTTGAAATAGATATGAAGGCTTGAGAAGTAAGTGGGAGTAACAATGAGATCACCAGAGAAGAATGCAGCAGTTATTGCACACTCTGTGCATACTCAAGGAAAGCTTGTGAAAGTCAAGCTGATTCAAAAAGGAAAATATTCAGGTATGCCATGGGAAGGGCGGTGCTGACTAGCGATCGGGAAACTCAGAAATGCGGCAAACAAGTGAAAGCATCTCTGGTAAATAATTAAATATTACACAGATTAGGTGCATTCTAAGAGGCAAAGGAACACATTTTGGATCAAGAGATGGGTTGTAGAAAAACAAAGTTAGACGAGGCTTCCGCGGAAGAGGAGGCTTTTAGAATAATCAATGAAGCTTTCAGAATAACCAAGGCAGTAACCAAAGTACGCAGGATGGGAAAGTCAGGAGTTTCCCTCCTGTATGTTGGGCATGTGGAGTGACAGGGCATATTGCCTGAACATGTGGGAGCCAAGGGTATGTACAGAATGGGCAATTCTCAAGAGGGTGGGGCACCTTATCCTCCAACATATAGACCACAAAGAAGAGACAGGTATGCCCAAGATCAGACGGTGCATCAGACACAAGCACCGCAAACACAGCAGGCTTTGCAATCACAGTTTGCACCCACGCAGAAACAACAGAGTGCACATTGTACACACATGAAAGCTAAGGTATGTGGATTGGACAAATTTAAACAATATTTGGCTTGTTCTGCATCAAACATAGCGCCTTGTCTGTGGACAGGTTGATTTAAAATCGAGACTAGAAAGGTGAGAGCCACACCAGTTGGGGACAAAGATATGGCAGACCAAAAGGGGAAACCTTTCAAGGGAAGCAGGGTGCTGGTGCATGTGACGCCGAGGGGAGAGGTGTTCTCAGACAGACAAAGAAGTGGGATGGTTGTACCTGGTACTACCTAAACTGAGAATGCCAGAGCCTCTGGCATGTCCAAATTGACCTTAAAGGCAACCTTTTAGTAAGAGGGGGGAGAGCACACCTCCTAATGTATAATTGACAAGTTAACGAAGGGTTTGCCTAGAATTAGACATTATATTAGACATGAGAGCTGAAAAGTGCAATAGGCACAGCAGTCAGGAAAGGTGTAAAATGGATTCACTGCAGAGGGTAAGCTCAGTGAGCCCCTATGCAGCTTAAGCAATATGCAAACACAGGACAGATGAGGACACCAAGGATAGAAGGTGTCATTATGAAAGGAAGAAATACTTACACAGAAACAGGGGTATGCATGAACCCACAGTAGGACAGATCACAAGGCGACTTGATGTATTCAGAATTCTTAGTGACACTAGGCCCCAAAAGGTGTCAAGAATCAACATGACAGGGGAGAAGAAACATCTTCCTTTTATTAATGGACACTGGGACTGAATGCTTATGTAGCAAAGACAGGAATATGTTGAATAATTATCAGAAGATTGAGGGTTTTGTTGAAACTATAATTGAGGTGTCTTCGAAATGAGTTATCAGTCTCTTAAGGAGAATGTGTATGACAGATTTTTGTTTTATTTGTGATAGGCATTTGTCAATGTAGTGGGGAAGGATTGGATTGTTAGGCAAAGTTTGTATGCAGTACCCTCTGGGAACACTACACACAACTAAGACTACAGGTGTAAGCAAAACCAACCGTTGGTATAAGTCTGTACCACACAGTTTTTGGTAGTGAGCTGAGCAGTCAGGCTTATCTCAAGAGGGAATGCGAGCATGTAAGGGTGTTACAGAGAGGTCTATAATTACAAGTATTCAGATAGACAATTGTGCTCAAGGTTTCTTGGTAAAACACTTATTGATTTATTACACAGTCAGTTAGAAAACATTCACTAAAAGGAGGCAATCACTATCACACACAAATATACTACATTACTTCACACTATCAGGTTCTGAGGCATTTAAACTACTTTGAAGGAGGAGCAAAATGGCATTCGGAGCATTTGAAGTAGGAGCAAAAAGGCATAAGTTAATAAAACGAATAATAGAGTTACTCTTAAACAGTGCAAATAGTTTGAGTTCACCAGAGGAGTTGATTCAATTCAATAGGTATGCCAAAGTCAATGGGCTAGAGTCCTGTATAAGAAAAAACGGTTCTGGTTTAAATGGAAAAGTCACGGTTCTCAGAAGTAGTTCAAAGAAGAAAGGTTTGTATGTGGGGTCACACGTTGACTAGGCCTGCACGTTGTCAAAGTTGTACGCACATTTGCTGTGAGGGGAAAGTTCTCTCAGTCGTGTTTTCACAGTACCTTATATTGAAGAAAAAGATGCAGCTGAAGACTTCTGTTCATGGCAGTTCCTGCAGATCTCGCTGTTACTGAGCCTCAGTCACGGGAACAAGAGAGAGGATGCCGGGGGACTCCTGCACTGCACAGGGCCTAGTCAAAAAGCTGGCAAACTGGCAATTCTTCAATTTCGGTAGCTGTCTTCAAGCACACAAACTGGTGTCCTTCTCCCTGGCTATTCGGTTTCCTGCAGCACTCTGAGGAAGATACAACCAGCTCGGGGAATGGTGTCCAGGTGGCCTACGAGTTGATTGGTCCCACCAACTTAAAGGGAGAAATCGTCCTTGAACAGCTTCTCTGTCGAGATGAACTTGGCGATTTGGACCTGCAGCAAGGCTTCACCAGGCCAACCAACGGTCCAGGAATTGCAGCAGCCATCCTCTTCCAGCTCGTCTTTGGTTCTTTCCTTCAAGTGGTCGACTCTGCCCTCCAAGCCAAGAGACTCACCTTTTAAACAGTTTTCTCCCATTCATTCCAGCCTAGCTGCCACTCACCCAGCAGGGTGGCTGTCTATGCTGGACAGTCAGCCAGCCAATCATGCCAGAGTGCATTTGGATCTGTTGGTAGACTACGCACAGGGAGTTTCGGGCACCTCCCTCACTTAATGCCCACCCCAGACACTCGGGCGTCAGAGGCAGTCTTCAGTCCTGAAGCCGCCAAAGGTATAGGAACAAAGGGACCAAACCTGCTTTGTTGCGCAGAGACAAACTCTAGAAGAACCTTTCCAAAAAGAAATGGTGAAAAAAGAAGACCGGGACCTGATTAAACAAAGGGGGCTCAGACGCAATGTTGAAAAACATGGCTCCAGTGATTTTTAGCTACCGGTGTTCCGGTCGGGAAAAATCATAGTACTTCATTGTAAAACCACTGCCACCAGCCATTGGATAGGAAAGGATAGAATTTGACTACTATATGAGTTTCTAGACATAGGGGATACTAGGTAACCCCTCCATCACTCTATTGAAAGATAGTGTGTGCTGGTTCTAGGAATTTAAAAAGACTAGCAAAGCCAATTTAACTTTACATTGATGCCTATGGAGTAAAACACACATCAAAATACATGAGAGAGTGGGAAAAAAGTCTCACACTCTCTCCAGGTAAAACAATCAAGTCCTCAAAATCCAGCAAAGTTGCTGAGGGTCTCTAAGGTGAAGGGAATTAGCATATTTATGAGAATTCTCCCTAACATGGACGAGAAAGCTTAACATGATGATTTTGTTTAGTGGATTAAGGATAGTGTGTTCCACTTGTGGAATGCACCATTTGAGCGCAGATTAATTCATAGTGGTGTGCACAGGGCAAGGGGGCCTGCCAGGTGTTTCTGTGTTATGAGGTAAGCATAGTGCTACTCATGGCTATGTGGCCTAGTGGAGAGAGGTAGTGAGAAAATGTGATGAATTTAGTTTCAGACCACGGATATCTAGGGACACAAAGGGGGGGCAGCTAACCCCTGTGAAAATAAAAACAACAATAGTGCAAGGGAAAAATGCTAATGCTTAAAAGAAAAGACAATGAGAGCTGACCATGGAGAACAGTGATGGTTCTCAAGAAGTGGTCCAGGTTGAGTGATGTCACTGATGGCGACATATCTAGAAAGGGCTTAACAAAGGATGTTCCCTTATGAGCATCATGTACTGAAAAAGAGAAAATGAAAAATATTACAGCATATGGCAATAATTTAACAGTGCTCAGAATAATTCAGGAAGTCTTGGAAAGAGAGCCAAATGTCTGGTGGACTGCAGGCCCTCATAGCATGTGCACATAAGGAAAGACACAAATGAATGATTGACCTCAAAAGCACAGGAATAAGAAACCCCAACAATTAAAAAGGTAGATGAAAAAATTAGGGAGCCCAATAGAAATAAATAAATAAACATGAATGCATGGAAAAATAAATTAATACATAACTGGATAAATGAATGATTGGATAATAAAGTAGTAACAAACATAAATAATTAAAATATTCAGATTTTGAAGAAAGAAATAGCACCAATTAAGGTTGCTGGCCATAATTGAAAAATGTTGAGTATTCCAAATAAAAAAGCTCATGGGAGTGATGAAGGGCCAAAGGAGTGTGATGGGCCAAGATTGTTTTGATCATAGGGGAGCACATCTCTAGTAAAATTGCACACAAGAACATACAAGGTAAGTAAAATAACAATATTTGAATGTATATAATGATGTTGGTTTATAGTTTCTAGATGAAGACTGTTGATCTTTCTTGAACACGGGAGGAATGTCTACATGGCCTTAATAGGGTAAGAGACGTTATACCGCAATAAATGTAGAGTTCTAGTGAGTGGGGAGAAAAGAAAGAGGTGAGTACTGGTTCACACCACAGTGTGTGGACACATTGTTTTTCAGTATTAGGAGTAAGAGGACCCTGTTGAGTACAGGATAAAAGGGAGTGAGGAATACAGTGTTTTCAATTATGTATCTTTTCTCCCAAGATAGGTGCAAACATGTGTGAGCATAGAGTAGTACATAGATTCCAGTACGGCCACCTCTGACAACACAGGACATAGAAGACGTCAAATGAAATATTAATTGTAATTTAGCAACTGAGATGATGCCAAAAAGGGTAGATTTGACAGAAGTGTAGGAATTGTTTAGAATAGGTAAACAATGTAGTTTTATGACAAGGTTTGAAGGCACTTAGCAGAATCAGTGTCATGTTCTAGAAAAACAAGGGTAGGCTAGATTAGTGTAGAGCATTAAGTGATAAGCGACGAGCAGCAAAAATGTCTATTGTGTCTCAAAAAGGAAGAAAACACAGCACTGAAATGAGATTACCATGGTCATACGTGATCTGAAAGAAAAGCGTCAAGCTTAAGAAGAATAACTTTCTTCTGAGCAGTAGAAGAACATTCAGCTGAGCAGACGAAGAACGTTCTGTTAAGCAGATTAAGACTGTTCACCTAAGCAGGAAAAAGTCGAGTATAGGCCTAAATATTGTGCAATTCAATGAAATAATTCTATATAATGTGCACCAACGACCTTTAAACATGCCAGCCTATCGTTTAGTAGTCTCAGAATGCCAGAGAAATGATTTTAGGAGACATCCTTTTGAAAGCAGCAAAGAAAAATGGTCCATGATAGGTAGAAACATGACCCCCTTGCCAGTTTCCGAATGACTTTTGTCTCTATTTTGGTTTTCTACAGAAAACAGGGATCTCTACAAGCGTTGTCCTCTTCTGCTATGGATGCCCTTACAAGACAGGAGAAGAATAAAACGTCCACCCTTGTTATATTTCTTTTTGTGTTGTTTGTCTATTGTTTTTTATTTTTGTCTCCTTGGTCTGAAAGTGCCGACCTTAGGACAAATATTTGTTGTAAAATGAAGCCCATAAAATGCAAGGGAAAACATGAGACAGGTGAATGTATTTATTGCCTAAATTCCAAATCACATGCCAGGTGTCTGTATCAGACAGCATTAATTAAGAAAAAGTAAAAATGTACGCAAAAAAGGAGAGGATCGGTAGCTTTGGTATATTAAGAACCAAAATGTATGATGTTGTTTGTTTAGAGGGCAGGAATGTTTGAAAGACACACAAGAGTAGGTTTTTTAAGGGTCGGGTTGAGAAAGAAAAGTATTCATGATAGAGACATATTTATTTTTCAAAGGAAACTCATTCCGTTTTCTTATTACAGGCAGACATAAGAGATGACGTATACATCAGGAGATTGACGGCACACAAACCTATGAGCAGAGAGAGGGTTGTGGGACCCAGTCAAAATGCCCATTCACAGACACTTCCAGCAAAGACTCCCCATCTTTTAGTCCCCCAGAAGAAGTAATCAATTGCCTTTCCGAACAACTGTTCTTTGATGATACGAACTGAAAGTATAATTGCTAGAAAAAGACAATGGACTCCTGGCCTAAGCATCAAAAAGGACTGGGAGACTTGCTGTGAAGCAGTCCAAAAAAGAACAAAATGAACTGGACAAAGATGGTCCATGGATACCAAATCAAGATGAATCAGGTGGAAGATGTGCCAGTGGAAGATGAACCAATGAAAAGAGAATGAACATTAAGAATGTGCATCGGGAAGACAATAAAGAAACAAGGAAATAAAATGTCATTATGGGATGCGAGTGATACAGAGGAGTGCAGTAAAAGCCACACGTGAATGATTTGTGAAAAAAGATGGTGGGTTTCCTCAAAGTAAAAACGTTCTCTTGAAATTCATAGTGGCCGTAAATTACCTGTTGCATAAATCAGTATAAAATAATTAAACTTGGTAATGGAGATACACTCAGATAAAAGTAAACAAAAGTGCTCTTTAGGGACATGTGTATGTTTAGACTAGGAGAATATAATATGTTATTACTGACTATGTAGAAATGTTTTTAAGATGCCTCCCATATTGAAAGAAATCGCCTCATAGAGGAAAGTGATTAGGCAAAAAATGTGTAGGCACAATGAATATGGGGGAGTGTAGACACCGGGTGTAGTGGTATGTATAAAATAAGGGTCTAACCAGACCAGCAGGGGGAAGGTATAGGTGGAATTAGACTTGCTAGACTCCCCTCCCACCTCAAACTGAACGCAGAAAGCTTGTCAGGTTGATTGATAGCTTTAGTGTTTGAAAAATCAGGAATGTAGTGCCTTTCAGATTGAAAAGCACTTTGAAGTGCGATTTATTTTGTGGGGTCAGAATGCCTTGACAAGGGAAGGGCATGTTGAATAGTATACATTTATCATAGCTATCAAACAATCTAGTTTCAAATCTGAGCAGGGACTAAGTTATAAGTAGTAATAGATTGGTCAGGCATTTCATAATTTGATCAGGCATTTTGAGTGGGATGAAGACAGGCAATGGAAATGGAAAACAAGGGGGATCTGGGAATCTCTCTACGAGCACGAACACAGTCCAATGACCTGAAGAGAACAAAGGAGCAGCAGTCAGGAAAACAGAAGGGCTGCAAAGTAGGAAGCAGGTCTGCAGTCAAGAGTGGCACTATGTGCAGGCAAACTGTAGTGGACTGCGGAGGACTGTAGTAGGCTGCAAGGCAGGGAGTCCAGAAGAACAGGACAGAGAGAGATTAGTAGTAGGCGACAGACAGAGAGCCCAAAAGAATAGGGCCACGAGGTGGGAGCCCAGAGGAGCAGGGCTGTAGGTAGCTAAGTGTAATACAGGCTGTAAGGCAGAGGAGTGTAGCAAGCCACAAGGCAGGGAGCCCAGAGGACAAGGGCTGTAGGCAGCGGAGGGAGACAGGCTGCAAGGAAGGAGCCCAGAGGACATGGGCTGTAGGCAGCGAAGAGGTGCAGGCTGCAAGGTAGGAAGCCCAGAGGACAAGGGCTTGGAGTCAGCAGAGGGTTGCAAGCTGCAAGGTAGGGAGCCCAGAGGACAAGGGCTGTAGGCAGCCGGAGTACGGCAGGCTGTAGGCAGGGAGCCCAGAGGACAAGGACCGTAGGCAGCCAGAGTGAGGCAGGCTGCAGGGCAGGGAGCCCAGAGGAAAAGGACCGTAGGCAGCCGGAGTGAGGCAGGCTGCAGGGCAGGGAGCCCAGAGGACAAGGACCGTAGGCAGCCGCAGTGAGGCAGGCTTCAGGGCAGGGAGCCCAGAGGACACTGGATCAAAACAGGATAATGCAGCAACAGGAACAGCATACAAAGTAGCGGGTCAAGGCAAACAGGAGCAGTGAGATCTCAAGATGCAAGACACTGTGCTCCTGCAGGCAGCTGCTTATATACAGCCCTGCCCTGTTCTGAGGCAGGCTAATTGACAGCACCTATAGCAGCACACCTGAAGACAATCTGCCTCCTCCCTCTATGGTCCTGAGCAGGTGGAAGCAGCACTGGCCGCTAGGGCTTCTGGGGATTGTGGTCCCAATAACGATGAATGAGAATAGCCAGGAATTGAGGACTGCAGCCAGGTGCATTATGGTAAATGTAGTTAATTGAATAAAATAAGAAAGAACCAAAGTTGAGCAAATGGAAATAAAAGACCAAGGAGTGAAAAGGAGTTGTTCAAGGAGTATTAGGAGGATAAATGAGTACCAAGTAGTCCATGATGGTTGCCAATGCGTGCGCCAGCGGCGCGGGCATGACAGATCTGGGAATCTCTCTACCAGCACGAACACAGTCCAATGACCTTGTTTTGCATCAGTTCAATTGAATTACAGTTGAGTGATTTTACAGAGGTTCGATGAGGAAGGAGTACATTGGAGAACAGTGAAAGCTCTTGACAAAGGGCATAGATTGACTGATTTAACAGATGAAAACGTGCTTACAGATGAATACTCAGATGACAAAGTGATGTTTAATATAGTCTTGCATATCAATTGAAAACTGGAAATATGGAGATACATCAGATAATGTCAATAGTGAAAAAATGTAACATCCTTTCTCCAGGAAGATTTGGCATACATACCTAGCACTTTGTGGACCAGTAGTCCATATGATGTTGGTCTATTGAAGGGAAATGGGGCAGTCAAAATTAAATTGAAGCAGGGAGCCATTTTACCTCAATATAGACAATATGCCATGTCAAAAGAAGCTGATGATATGATATGGCATTTATAACGCACCTATACACAAGTGTTTCAAAGTGCAATGAGGATATTTATGACACTATTTACACCTTAGTGCTACAGGAGATATGCCCTCAGAATCCCCATGTAACACGGCTGTGTACCCAGTGACAAAAGCAACAGGAGGGTCATGGAGATGTATTCAGGACGTATGCCCCCTGAAAAATATTGTTGAGACAGAGTTCTTATTGGTTCCAAACGCACCCACAATACTGGTTAACATTCCATCTGAAGTTAAATATTTTACAATAATTGATTTAACAAATGTTTTCTTTTCCATCCATGAAGAATACGAGCATTGGACCGTGTTCACTTACCATGGAATTAAATTAAAACATACTTTATTACCTCAGGGGGACTGTGAGTATTGCAGATGGACTTGGGAAACATACAATTTCACAGCACAGTAATACACTATGTAGATGGCATTTAGATGTGCAGAAGCACAGAGGAGAAATGCAGGAGATACTCAGTAAAACTGAGGACAGTACTGTCAGAAAAAAGGTACAATGTTGACATTGAAGAAATGCAATATTGCCATGAAGTAGTACTACAAATATGTCAGTTAGTATCAAAATAAGGAACAAAAGCGACGCCTGAAAGAGCAGAAGCAATTATGAAAGCATCAAGGCCAGAGACACCGAAAGGATTACAGAAATGTTAAAGTCTTTGCCATTATTGCAGGGTGTGGATCTTTGACTACAGCACATATGTCAGGCCACTCCTAAAAGGACTCAGGTAGACACAGAGAGAAAATAGTGAAAGCCGGGACAGGAGAGATGATAGATGCCTTCGATGAATTGAACCTAGAAATTAGCACAGCTCCTGTTTTAGGGATCCCTGATTACAATGAATAATTATCTTTATTTTCTCATTCGAATGGAGTAGTGATGATGGCTGTCCTTGCACAGAAGACGAATAGAGTTACTCTGGCCATGGCTTCAATCCTACCTCTCGTTCATACAATACCTCGACACACTTCCTGCCATCTATCCAATCCACTTTCACTCACAGTCCAACCGTCAAAGCCTCCATGAACACAGCAGCCAGCACTATACTCAGCCCTATTGAATGGCAACAACTCCCCCACCACTTTTCCCACTACAGGTCCACACTAGGAATCTGAGACTAGCCTCCCGATTCCCACACCACAAAGTCTCACCAAATCTAAAAAAGCCCTTTGACCCACCGGAGTCAAGCAGCTTCATTTCCACCCCCCCAAACATCAACCCACCACCTAGTATGAGCTCAAAATAACCCAGCCCCATCCCTCCACCAATTGACATTAAAGGAGCACTCATCAATGCCTGATCTCTCATAGCCCTTGCCACAGAGATTGCTGACCTCATTACCTCCAATAGCCTCGATTTCCTGGCTATTACAGAAACCTAGTTACACCACGCAGCTGGCCCAGAACTCTCCCTAGCCCTTCTAGAAGGCTACACCATTAGCAGGGCAGACAGAAACATGGGCAAAGGTGGAGGAGTGGCCTTCCTCTCTAAAACCAACCTGACCCCCAGAGCCATACCCCCCACCAGCTTCCCATCTGCAGAGCTCCTATCAGTGAAACCTACACTTTCACTCACTCAAACGATACTCTTGCACCTAATCTACCAGCCCGCTGGCCCCTCTCACTCTTTCAAGGAAGACATCTCAAACCTCCTTGCCACCAAAACCAAACTCGGGTCCCAAACTATCCGCTTAGAAGACCTTAACCTTGGTCTTCAAGACCCCAATGATACTCTTGCCCTAGCTGTGGATAACTCCATCACAGATCTGGGTGTTAAACACAGAGTCACAACACCAACTCATTCCAAAGGTCACACACTCCATTCTCCAAAATGACCCAGTAGCCTCGCCAGATCATCACCTCATCTTGTTCTCCATCCCAGGATCCTGCCCTTCTAAGGCCACCTCAGCCCCCCCATCTCTATATAGAAACTGTCGTAATATCACCATTGACAGCCTCCAGCCACTCATCAACAACATTCTGGATGAGTCTAAGTTCAAAAGCCTAGAACCTAACAAACTGGTAGACCTATACAACAACACTCTAAAATCAGCGCTAGTTATTGCGGCACCGCTTAAACTTAGAAAAGCCAAACCCATTTCACGCCTCAATAAATGGTTCACCCCAGAACCAAAAATCCTCAGTAACACCAAAAGATCTGCGGAATCTACCTGATGGAAATCGCCCACCAACACCAATAAAATTGCATTCCCGTCAGCTTCCGCAACCTACAAAGCTGCCATCCTCTCTGCAAAAAAAAGAAGCTTAGAATTTGAGAATCTTCAATGCAAGGTCAAGCACTAAGGAGCTCTTCAGTATCTTAAAAGAGCTAGATTCCCCAGCATCTTCCTCTCAGGACTGTACTAAAGACGCCAAATGGTGTACAAAAATCAACAAACCCTTGCCGACAAAATCACCCATTACAAAATAAGATTGAATCCACAAAGGCTAGTCACCCAAACGCCTCCCACTCTTTACTGGCCCTTGCGAATACCCTACATCACTGCACCACCTTCACGTTCTCACAAGTAACTCCAAAGGAAGTAGAAGATATCATAATGAGTCTAAAACCCTCTCACTGCCAAGGGGACATTTGCCCAGCCTCCATCATCAAGGAAGATGCAAAATACCTAGCCCCTTTCATTACCAACCTGATAAATACTTATTTCTCGACCAACCAGGTACCTAATAACCTCAAGGAAGCCTGGGTGATGCCCCTCCTAAAATAAAAACAACCTTGATCCAAATATCCCCACAAACTATAGGCCCATCACCACCGTCCCATTCCTCCTAAAAATCCTGGACCGAGTGGCTTATTTGCAAATTCAGAAACATTTAGAGGAAAATGAACTTCTAGGCCTTAGACAATCGGGCTTCAGGCCCAGACACGGTACTGAGACAGCTCTCCTTGATCTAAAGATCCAAATGGACGAGGCAAAGGACAAAGGTAAGCTAGCGATCCTCCTACTCCTAGACCTATCAGCGGCCTTCGACCTCGTCAACCACCAAATTCTCACAAAGCACCTCACTTCAGCTGCAGCATTCTCCACGAATGCATCTGAGTGGGACAATTCCTTTCTTTCAAATCGGACCACTAGAGTTTTCTTCCCTTAACCCTCAGCAAACCCGATACCCACACTCTGTGGAGTCCCTCAAGGCTTGTGTGTGTCACCTACACTATACAATATATTTACAAAGCTGTTATTCGATCGTTTGGACAAACTGTGTGTCATCTACACCAACTAGGCGGATGACACCCAAGTCCTCATCCCCCTCACTGGCTGTTATGACCAAGATTCTAAACTACTGAACAACATCTATCATGAAATCCAAGCGTGGATGGCCACCAATAGCTTATGTCTTAATGACGATACAACCAAGCTAATGATTGTGGGCACTCAGGCAAGACTGAATAAACTCGACTCTAGGTATTCATCTTTTGACATTGATGGCAGTACCATTAAAGTAAACAAAGAAATAGAAACACTGGGGATCTATCTCGATGCAACACTGTACCTTAACAAAACGAGTCAGCAGTTTGGCGACCCCTACAGCCTGCACCAATAAACTGATTTATATCCATAAATCATATTTAACAACAAGCAGTTGTCTAACGCTAGCTAGGGCTCTTGTTTTATCTAAAGTAGACTACTGTAACACACTATTCTTAGGCTCCTTTCGAACTCAACCTAAACAGACTTCAGGTCCTCCAGAATAACTAATTGAGAGCAGAACCAGCCGAATCGCCACTCTCAGACACAACGCCAATGAGTTGCCTATTTGTGACAGAATCACACTACGCAACTTGGCTATCACACACAAATGCCTCACAAACACAGCCCCTAAATACCTGTCTGTTAAAATATGCAAACACCAACCCTCACGCACCACCAGATCAACTCATTCCCTCAATCTGGTGGTACCAAGGTACAACCTAAAGACAGCTGGAGCAGCTAGCTTCCCGTTCCAAGCTGCCAAACGATGGAATTCCATTCCCACCCAACTCAGACTAGAACCCTCCTTCCTCACCTTCAAAGCCAGAATTAAAATCTGGCTCAATAACAAGCCTCTACATTAATTTGACGCCCTCTGTATCCAGCCACCTCACAGCACTTCGACCTCACCACCTATTGCACATTCGCTTACTATTATGACACTGTACAAATGCCTTTTGCTGTCTTCCCACCTGTTACTGGTTTCCTTTTTATTATGACACTGTACAAATACCTTTTGTTGCCTGACCCACCTGTTACCTGACCCATCTGTAACAGGGTCCCTCTGTATGTTCTACTATTTACGTGTCATTGTATAATGCCTCATATTTATGTAACTCCTAAGTCTCTCAAGCGCCCAGTTACCCCAGGGTGCGGTGTGCAATATAAATAATAAATAAATAAACAAATATAAAATACTAACATGGGACACAACCCAGTAATATTCGACAGTCGAATCTTAGATCCAGTAATGAGAGGACATTATCCCTTTAAGCAAGCAAAGGTGGCAGCAGCCTTTGCAATTGAGACATCTGCTAGAATAACTATGGGATGCACAGTTACATTATGACATGATGTGGCTTTTTTAATGCGCCTATACAGATGTGTTTCAAGGTGCGATGAGGCAAGGAAAGGGGAACAGAGGGAAGACAGAGACAACTATCTTACTTGGCCAAGTGACATTGAAATTGTGCAAGTGCAGGGGAGGAGGGATGGGAAACGTGCCAGGGGAAAGGGGGGGCAGTTATATACATGGTCTCAAAACAAAAACAAGAAATGCGGCCAGCAGGTGGCAGGGGCATGGGTAAGTGCAGACAGCAGGTGTCCAAAAGTGCAGGTACAGGGACTGCAGGGTTACAGATACAGACCCAAGTGTAAGGGTTGCCTGGAGGCAGTGTGGGTGTGCAAATGAGTGGGCAAGGACCTGGTCCTGAAATCAGAGGGTAGCCAGGTGACCAGTGCAGTATCAGAAAGAAAATCAGCAGGGGAGAGGAAGAGAGAAGACAGAAGCAAAGAGAACGGTCTTGAGGTGCTTCCGGAATCAGAGATGGTTCTCCTCAAGTGAGGCTGTTCCAGAAGGAGACCCCAGACGAAAAAAGAGATCTATCACCAACTCATTGCTTGGAGAAGCGACTGGCACTGAGGGAGTTGGAGGTGGACAAGCAAAGAGCTTGAGTAAGAAGAGAGAGTTGGAGGTATTGAGGACCCAGACCCCAGAAGGCCTTAATCCTTGTAGCCACTGGGTGCCAATGCAGAGATCTCAGTGCTGGAGAGATACGATACCTGGGCTTGAGGCCAAGGACAAGTCTTGCAGGCCTGTTCTGAATGAGTTGCACAGGGCAGAGAGTAGAAGCATGCAGATTTAGAAAGAGACTGTTGCAGTAGTCCAGCCTAGAGAGAACCAGAGCAATAGAGACAGTGAGCTTCTGGGGGAAGGAGAGGAAAGGAAGAATACCTCTGAGGAGGTGCAGTTGGTAGTTTGACTTCTTAGAGATGTCAGATATATGAGGAGAAAAGGAGATTGTGGAGTCAAAGACGACCCCGAAATTCTCACAGGTAGGAGCAGGAAGAGTGCCAAGGGAGGCCAGCCAGAGAGTGACAGGAATGGAGGGTGCAGGTGAGCCGATGAGAAGAATCTCTGTCTTACTGGCTTTAAGGCAGAGATTGTTGGTGGCCCACCACACCTGGATAGCAGACAGACAGTCATAGATGGGAGAAGGAGAAGAGGTGGCAGAGGGGAGCCTGAAAATGAGCTGAGTGTCATCCGCATAGCACTGAAAGTTGGAGCAGTGAGCAGCAATGTGGTGGGCGAGAAGTGTCAGGTATTGGATGAATAGCTGGGGAGAGAGGTTAGACCCCTGGGGAACACCACAAGTAGAGTGTGAGATAGAGGAAAGGAAGGACCCAAGTTGGGCATGGGAGGGTTGATCAGAGAGGAGCAAGGTCAGCCAGGCCAGGGCCTGATGAATGATACCCAGGTTATCACAGAGACAATTGAGCAGGATGGCATGGTTGACCGTGTCAAAGGCAGAAGAGAGATTTAGTACGATGACAGAGTGGAGATTAGAATCAAGGTTAGAGAGCAGCTCTTCACGGATGTTCAGGAGAGTATTTTCCATGCTATGGCTGCTCTGAAGCCAGATTGATGGTCATGGAGACAACCAACAGATTCGGTGTGAAGATTAAGCTGGGAGATGGCCAGCTTTTCCAGGAGTTTGCCCAGGAAAGGAGTGATGGAGATCTGGCAATAGTTAGCCAGGCAGGAGGGTTCGACTGAGGTTTTCTTGAGAAGAAGGTGCACAAGAGAGTGCTTCAGGGGGGAGAGGAAGGCTCCAGTGGCAAAGGAGTGCTTGCAGAAGTCATCCAGGGCAGTAATTAGGGTGTCAATGGGGTCCTTGATGGTTTTGGAAGAACAGGGAAGAACCTGTTTTGATAAGACTTTCATAGATCGGACTAGTCTAGAAACCTTGTCAGGGGAGAGCAGAGGAAAGGAAGAGAAAGAGGGAGGAGAGCTGGCCACAGGGGGGCCAGAGGTAGAGAGTAGAGGGAAGAGGAGGAGAGGACGAGAGGGTGGACAGGAAGCCTGGGTTATTCTTAGAGTGGACAGAGAGCAGGTATTGCCTTTGGAGCATGCAGCAGGCCAGTTTGTCAGAGGATGCACAAGATGCTAGCCATTTCCTCTCAGCCACCCTGCACTTGCATTTAAGGGTGACGAGGTCAGAGTCATACCAGGAGTTTCACTTGGCTTTAGGCTTCAAGCAGATCCTCATGACAGGGGCTACAAAATCAGGAATATCGGAGATAGAAGAGTGGAGCATGGAAAGGGCTATGTCAGGATGTGAGTGAGCCAGAGGAGGAGGATGGGGAGAGAAAATGGCAGCAAAATCCTCAACTGACACACGCTTCATGGGTTGGATGATCGAGAAGGTAGGTGGCAGTGCTGGAGTTGGCTTGGCCTGAGGGGTAGAGAGGGAGAGATGGGAGGAAAGGAGAAAGTGATCACTCCATGAGAGAGGAGTGGTCAGGGGGATAGAGAGGGGGAGGTCTGACAAGATCAGAACATCCAGAGTTATATGGTGAGCATGCCATATTTGCTATACTTGAAAAGCCCCAAAGCACATTGACCACACAGAGAGCCTCTGGGTATTACGTGGTTATATCCAACCCATTGATCAAAATTGTTAGATGTTGAGTGGTGTATTCAGCTAGATTCATAGCACATTCAGTGAAGGAGACAACATGAATGACTTCACTAAGCGCACTTAATATTATGAGATACCACATGCTAAAGACATGTCCCTAAGCGGGCGGGGGGCGGTAATTCTCTTCACTGATTGGCCATTGTCAATAGACCAGAGCACTGGTGAAAGACACAGCAGGATAGCAGTAATAAAAGCAAAAATAAATTACAGCTTTGAGACAGTGACAAGTGTTAGAGATCCCATGCATTTCACGGCACAAGCAGCAGAATTGGTAGTGCGGATTTAGGCACTTGAGATGCATGAAAAAGAGGCTGTAACAGTGTATTCCGACTCTGCCTATGTGATGTCTACAGTACATGCAGGACTGTCACATTGGAAGAGGTGTGGCTTCTTAGGCATAGACGGCACACCAGTGCAGCATGTGCCACTATTGGACATGTTCGAAGAGGCTTTCCAACTCCCATCAGTCATCACTGTGGTGAAGTGCATGGTACACACCAGAGGTGCAGACTTGCTTTCTCGCAGCAACGAGGCTGGTCACCTTGAAGCAAAAACAGAAGCATACTTTCCCAAAATATCTGACATAGCAATTGCACCAGATTAATACACATGTGCATGCAACATGGTGATGAAGGAGGGTTTTAATACATTACCAATAACACAAATAACTGAATTACAGGGAAGAGCACCACCAGAAGATAAAGAGTCATGGAAATGAAGGGTGTGCCTATTGTTCCCCACAAAGGCAATTTGGCAACAGGACAGCACTGAGAAACCAGTCATGCCTCTAGAGTTACTTAATGTAGCATTAGACCAATTGCATCATCATGCACAAACATCAAGAGAGTTCTTGCAGTACTGATTTTGGAGGAATGGTGTGTTCCAAATTTGGCAGAACATGTTGCAGATTTTGTTT
This sequence comes from Ambystoma mexicanum, assembly GCF_040938575.1. Classification (NCBI taxonomy): domain Eukaryota; kingdom Metazoa; phylum Chordata; class Amphibia; order Caudata; family Ambystomatidae; genus Ambystoma; species Ambystoma mexicanum. Next base: position 818,903,033 of record NC_090936.1, on the reverse strand, counting down.
TAAATTGCTGGATGTGCCCGAAGTTTACAGCTGGCCATACTTTGCAAACAGTGAGCGGAGCAATATCCTGTTCTACCGGACCATTTCAGCATTTGCATATCATCTATGTAGATATGCTCCAAATTTGCAACAGCATCAGGTACATGCTAGTAGTCGCATGTCCCTGTTCTCGATGGGTCAAAGCAGGTCCATGCCCACATCCAGATCCTACATGCGCTGCAAAGTTCCTCATATGTGTGTTATTTCCCAGGTGCAGAGTGTGCAAAGTACTCTGGTCTGAGAATGGACCGCATTTTGTAAATGAGGTATTTGAGCACATCACTATCCTGTTGGGTATTAAGTATCCATTTTCATCTGCTTATCACCCACAAGCAAACGATACCTGTGAGTGCCTCAATAGGAGCCGATTACCAAACTAAAAGAGACACTGGACCTCCATACAAGTCTGGACGGTAACCCTGCTGGTACTACCAGCGGTTGCCACCGAACTTGTAAAATGTTACCAGCGCCAGACTTCCTGGTGCCTCTGAAAGATTCTATGTCCAGCAACCCAGGAAGTCAGGTGCCAGTAAAATATAAGTCCCCATTTCCATAGAGTCCAACAGGACTCTATGAGAGTGGGGACATGGAAGCATTGGCACCATTTCTAATGCTGCCAGCATTTCTGTGACCAGTCTGCCTACTGTGGCCGCTGCACCCGGCAGGGTCAGACCTGTCGGGCACAACAGCTCCAGCAAGCAGTCTCCTAGTTTGCCGGTCTGGAAACAAGGGTGCCGGTGAGCATACTGGGAACCTTGTTTCCAGACTGACAAACTTTTAATGAGGCCCACTAAAAAAGGTTTGGCTCCATTGCCTTTCTTTAGCCCTATCTGCAATACACAATTGGACTGGCTCTGACTCCCACATGATCTGGTGATGGGACACTGAATGCACACATCCATTGTTCCTCCCACTCGAGCTCACACTGATGCAGAGAATGTAGCTACTGTGTTAGAGCAAGACATTGATGATTATTTGATGGCTATGATGGATAGCGTTACATATATGTCTCAACAGTTTTGAGCGCGGCAGGTGGAGACGACAGAGATTGATGAAGTAAATGAGCAAGTTGATGCCAAAGCTTGCCCAAACCACTAGTACTTTTCCCAGGGGACACAATTATGTGTACAAAATGTACAAGACAGTGACACAGGCACTGTTTTGATGGACTGCTCATAGTAAAAGCAGGTACACCAACATCAGTGAAGCTCCAAGTAAGGCATGCCTGGCTACACCTCAGCGAAGTCAAACTCTACAAAGGCAAGACCCCATTTGCCAGCCAACATCGAGCAAACAGGTGAAGATGACGTGGGAAGAATCCAAACAAAATCGATGACAAGAGCCAATCAGCAATAGGAAGAAAAAAAAAACATGTGTCATCATATATATACAGACAAGACAGTTCAACATACTTTTAACAATGCTTGCCTGAAATAAAGCGTGAATACTTCCACAGTAAAAGGAAAATAACACATGTTTTCTATAACAATTATATTTTTCTTGGTTTTATGCTATTTTATGAACACCTATCAATTTTTAGGGGCATGGAACTTGCTTTCTTGCTTTCTTTCTTGCTATACTAACAGTATTTATTTTTTGTGTGAATTTGTACTTCTTAAAGAGACTAAAAATAACTCTCCTCTGGTGAAAACAATGGAAGTTTTAAAACTGTTAGACTCCTTTTGACACTAAGGAATATCAATTCCTGTTATTTGCAAAAGGCAGACACATAAGCAATTATGCTTATAGCACACTTTTTAAAATATTTTGTAGCCTCTTGTTTTATTATTCTTATGGCATTAATAGTATTGGTCCTTTACAATATACCTAGAACAGTGAACAGAAATATAATTACTGTTACAATGACAAGTGAAATGGCAAATAATGTATTACCTGTAGTAAGCATGCAGATTAAAAGAATAAAAATACGTGTGTACGATGACCCTAAGTAGTACCCGAGCAAATATTTGGCTGATTCTGTTCATATAAAACAAAACATGTCACATGAACATATGAGCCGAGTGGGGAGGGAGACATCTGATGAGAGCTGTTTTGTTTGCTCACTTATCCCATACGCCATGACTGCCTGTAGAGTATTCATACCTTAAGAAGTACCTGACACCAGATAACATTGCTTGTTTCACCTTGCACTGTGCCTGGCAGGAGGACAAATTGAAAGACAATCAGCCATTATAAGGTTTGTGAATTTCACTGACTTCACATACCTAGATAACTATGTAAAGGAGAAACACATGATGGATAATATTGAAGAACGTTTGATAAAGTACCTCCGAGCAAGGTGCTAAAATATATTGTGGCAGGTCCAAAAGCAGGAGAGGCCCAGATAGTGTCTCATGAAACATTGAAAAGCAGGGATGCCCAGGAAGACGAATATGTTATTGTTTTAACAGACCACAATTGCAAATAACGGGAAAAGTCTTATCCTCAGAGGGATGGGTTGATGGAATAGTAGGAAGTAGGGCAGATGCAGTAGTGTCTGCCTCCATAAACACAATAAACAATGCTGATAAACTATGCAGTGAAGAATGGAAACAAACTGCCAAACTATTAAAATAAGTAGAGAATGACGCATTCCCCTTAGCCATAATAATCAGAAATAATGATACATCATCTTTTAAAAACCCTGGCCCAGTGAAAGCTGGTGAAAATGAGGGATGCATCATGGATAGACAGGTATGAAATTTGGCACCGCCATACTCATGCACTGCTATGGTGCATGTGGTTTAAAAGCCTACATAAAGCTCCCTCCAAATTAGGGAGGATTGCGCACTCTGGAAGTTATAAGTACACCAGCTCTAGTATTACCAGAGAGTGAAGCACAGATTGGTAATTTCCCCCGAATCGACACACACTTTTCGACTAAATCAGTAGAGGCCTATGATGACATACCAAATTAACATAAATTGTTCCGTAAGACTGCAGTATTCTTTACAACCTTCTTTGCTTCCAGTTTGCAAGCATCCACAAATGCCAGATGGTTACACATAACCAGATGGAAGTTGCTGCAAACAATTAATACAACTGTAAAAGGCTTTAATGACATAAATGAGAGGCTCAGGGCTATCAGGCTTATGACCCTTCAGAACAGGTATGTTCTTCATTACATAACAGCCATGGAGATAGGGTGTGCACAAAAATTGGGCCTTCTTGCTTCACATATGCACTTTACAATGATGAGGAGTATGGAACCCCAGTTGCCATAACCACCTTAACAGAACTACATACAAAAATGGTGAAAGAGGTGGAAGTGATTGCAAATGATGGCAGGTTTAGCTACCTGTTCTCCTGGATACCCATCCTGCTAGCTAATGCATTCAAAATATAAATAGCCATAGTGGAACTGATACTACAGGTTTTTCGTGTTCTAAGAATAGCAATAAATGGTTGCAAAAAGGCTGCTGAAGGAGAATTTGGAAAGAAGATAGGCATTGGAAAATGCTATCTCCCCTCCAGATCAAGGTTTACTTGTCCTCAGTACCCTCACAATTACACAGAGCACTGTGTATATTGTGATTACAATGTGGAATGCTGCTATATGACCTGGTGCGTGAACAGACCTGTCAGACACACAGGCCCTCTGAGGGGGTTGACTTAAGTACAGATGCCCAAAGAGCACTTTACAGGGGAGGGCATGAAGGAGGTTGTGGTCAAGGACTCAACCAGACGGGGGAATGTTCAGAGGAAGATGAATACGTCATCCAAAGCTACTGCCCTGCCCCCGGCTAAATATCGAACAGATGAGAGTAATGGGCAGCCATCGTTTTCAAAATGGAAGCTGCAGCACGCTTCTAAGTTAATGAAAGGCCTCAAGCCTTCATTAGAACTCAAAATTCTGAATCTATGCAGAACTCAGAAAGGAGATGACAACCACAGCCAAGGTTAGCACAAATTAAAGGAGGGTCAGAATGTTGCTGAGAAAGCATGAGGCAGTAATTCACAGGATGCAGGAGGATATTCGCCAGTGAAACAAGGTTTTATAAGAGAACAACCGGTCTTTGTAGGCCAGGCGCAGGACAATAATAAACCCAAAGCCTCCATGAAGAGTAACCTAAGAGGGTCCCCAGTGGTAAAAGGAACCATAACATTCAATTGATATTAGCTAAAATCCCAATAATTCCAAGGTGAAATAATTCCAAGCATGGTCTCACCATGTGTGACCCATAACTGAAGAACATTGTCTTTTCCTTAGTAACGGACAGATAGGACACCTGCCTCAGTCCTCACACATATTTCCAGACATGAGGCGCCAGACAAGATTGACTACAAAGAAATTACTCTGGCCCATGGACTAGGAAGGTGGGATGGTATTTTCTCTAAATGAAGGGAAAGCAGTCCATGGGCCTCTCTCCCCTATTCCTATCTGGCTCATGTCTTGATGATCTGTCAGTTGGCCAAGGTTGGTCAATAAGAAGCGAACCAATACAAAACCCTCAATGTTAGGCTGTCCTGTCCGTATTGCACCAACCAATAACCCATTGTAGAAATTATTTATTTTTCTTATTATCAATTTAGAGGTGGTCTAAGGAGGAGCCATCAGATTGTTGTTATCCAATTAGAAGTGTAATCCCTTTAGGATGCATATGTAGTCAATCCCCTTAACCAATCACTGTAACCTGTAGGTTTTTTTTCTGTATCCCTACAGTCCCCTACCAGCACTTGACACTTGATGTCTGCACTTACCCTTGTTCGTGCCACCAGCTGGCCGCACGGTTTACTTATTGCTTCTATTTATCCTATTTATTTTTTCTACTGTCGATACCATGTTCGGCACTGTCTCCCCCCGCACTTTTCCCCTTTCCCTTGCCCTGCACTTGTGCGATCTCAATGGCACCTGGCCTAATAAAATCATTGTCTCTGTCTTCCCTCTGTTCCCCCTCCCTTGCCTCGTCGCACCTTGAAACACTTGTGTATAGGCACGTTATAAATGCCATATCATATAATTTCATATCATGTAGGAGCAGAGGTGTCGCAGTGCAACAGGGATGGCAACAGTATAGCCTGAGAGGGGGGCCTGCATACCCCGAGCATATAGCACTTGTGATCAACTACAATCACAGCAAGAATACTGAACATTTGATTACACACAACAGCAATCATTTGTGAATGATACAGAACAGCCACAGGTACAACACGGAATGCAATATACGCCATAGCCAAGAAGATATCACAGCAACAGCCTTGATTATTGATAGCTCAGATACAGCAACCACAGGCTCAATAACAGCTGTCAAATGCATTACAGATGCAAACACAGTAGTTTGGATAGTGTGACAGGAACATATTACTGCAAACAACTGCACCCAGAGTAGGCAGAGTAACAGTTGTGGGTGGGAACTGTTTTACCGGGACAAGGAGTGTATGTATCCAAAATAGGATGCCCACAGAGCTGCTTGATGTGTCCAATACCATCTGTAACCCCCGAGTCGGATGAGGAACCCCAGGTGGGAGTGAAAATAGGAGGCAGAAAATGTTATGTTTTAATAGACACCGGGCGACGAGATCTTGTGTCAAGGAAGGGAGGTTTCCAATGACAATGTGATGGACATGCAAGGATTCTCTGGGGCTATTTCAAGGATTCCATTTACAGAAAGATTACCCATAACAATTGGTGAGCATACATTGGCTGCACCATTGTTATATTCTCAAAAGACACCATGGAACATACTGGGGAGGGACTTTATGAGTAAGCAGAATATGATTTCATTCACGGAGGAAGGAATACTATGTTCAATAGCAGGTATGCATTATGTAAATGCAAAGGAATTCATAGAAGCATGTTATGGCAAAAGTAAACTGAGAGGAGCACCATTGAATGCAGAGGTATTCCTTTATGGAGTAAAGATGTTGTTAGGATGGCTCCCATAGATAAAAGACAAATTATTGTGCTTGCCTGCAGAGTTTTTATTTAGGGTAGATGTGCCCACAGATGTAATAGAAGGTGAGTTAATTATGATACAGCTAGAAGCAGCAGTGGTGCAAGAGGACAGGGTAGTATTGCATGGCATGGGTGATGAAAGTGTCAGTTGGCACACAGTGATAGCACCTGATGCAGCAAAGTGACGTGACAGATTATTTATCTGACAACAATGACACAGATGATGTGGTTATTTTTTACATTTGCATTCCATGGCAGTTGCTGACACAATATAGAGAAACACCCACAATAATATAATTGGTCAAAAAGGTACCATTCTTTTTTCAACAAGACTTGGCAAGAGTACCCAGTGAATTATGGACCAATAGCCCATATGATGTAGGACTGTTTAAAAGGGGTTAGGGCAGTGAAAATAAAATTGAAGAAAGAAGCAATTTTGCCACGAGTAAAACAGTACCCAATGTCCAAAGAGGCAGACAAAGACATGTATGAAACTATTGTTGCCCTGAGGAATCAAGGGATAATAGTACTGTCAGAATCCCCATGGAACATGGCTGTGTACCTTGTGAAAAAATCAAAGGGTGGTTCCTGGCAATTCACACAAGATGTATGCCTTTTAAATAATATTGTGGAAGCTGAATTTCCAAGTGTGCCCAATCCAGCTATCATTTTGTGTAATATACCACATACCCCCTCACAGTTTTCATTGCTTGATTTGAAACATGCTTTCTTTTCCATCCCCTTGCACAGATAATAGCAGTGTTAAACAATGCTCAGCTATAGATCAACCAAACAACAGCACTAGAGATTGGCACTGGGTACTATGAATCCCCTAGTGTGTTCAATGGGGTGCTGCAAATGGATTTGGGTAAGTTATACAATCCCAGTAGCATTATCCAATATGTGGATGAGTCTTTTGTGTGTAGCTCCACAAAAGTTGAGTGTGGGACAGTCTCGGTGGCGTTGTTGAACATGTTAGCTGAGAAGGGATACAAAGTTGATATGAAGAAATTGCAGTATTGTCAGGTAGAAGTACTTTATTTTGGCTAGTTAATATCAAAAGAGGGGAGAAAGGTGACACCTGAAAGAGCAGAAGCTATAAATAATTATAGTGCTATGGAATTATTGACATGTTTGAGTTTTTGACGATAGCACATACGTTGGCCCCTGCTAGAAGGAATCAAGGAGGCGCAGAAAGAAAACAGTACCATCATATGGACAGGAGAGAGGACAGATGCATTTGAAAACTGAAAAAAACAATATGTACAGCTCCCATTTTCAGAATACCAGATTATGTTAAGAATGTTACCTGTTTACCCATTCAAATGGATACATAATGATGCCTGTCTTCACACAAAAGACTTCAATTGGACACAATAGCATATTAAAGTGCGATGAGAGGCCAGTACCCATGTGAGCAAACATTAGCAGCAGTGGCAGCAGCATTTGCAATAAAATAAGGGATCCACAATAACAATGGGCTGTTCTGTCACATTGTACATCGAATACGTCCTTTTCACTGTTCTTGAGAAACCAAAAATCCACTCTCACCACACAGCGAGCGCCTGGATATGAGGTGATATAATTGAACCCATTGATTAAAATTGTAAGTGCCACACAGTGAACACAGCAACATTTATTGCCTAACCAATGGTGGCAGGTATTGGGTCCATGATTGCAACACATATGTTGACCTATATGATGAAAACCCCAAGTTAGAGTGATTGCACTAGAAGGGGGAAGGGGGGGCGTGGTCTTCATTGACAGGTCATTGATGATTGATCAGAGCATGGGATGGAGGCATTCCTGCACATCAGTGGTAAGAAAGAGAGGTGAGGATTTTGAGCTATGATATGATATGAATAGTAATGTATAACATACCTGTACACAAGTGTTTCTAGGTGCGATAAGACAATGGAGACAGAGGGAGGACAATACAAATGATCTTACTAGGCCTTATGTCATTCAGACCGTGCAAGTGTTAATGGAAAGTGCAGGGGGAGAGAAGTGGGAAAGTGCAGGGGAGAGGGAAGGGAGAAATACAATCAGGGCAGCATTGCTCTGAGTACATAGAGCCAGGGCAGTACAGCTCTGGGTAATTGCAAGGGGACTGGGGACTGTGGGGTTACAGTCCATAAGTGCACACTAGGCCCAGAGGTAGTGCAGGGGCGACTGGTTATGCAGAGTCTGGTACCCAGTGAGACTCTGCAGGTAGTCAGTCAGCCAGTCAGCACAGCAGACAGGTAGGTCAGCAAGGGAGAGAGAGAGACAGAGAGAGAGAGAGAGAGAGAGAGAGAGAGAGAGAGAGAGAGAGAGAGAGAGAGAGAGAGAGAGAGAGAGAGAGAGAGAAAGCAGAGGTGAAAAGGAAGGTCTTGAGCTGCTTCTGGAACTTCAGGTGGTCTGGCTCAAGTTTGAGAGGGGCAGGGAAACCATTCCAGAGGGAGTCACCTGCAGAGGACAGAGATCTACCCCCACCTTCTGCCTGGAGAATCGTCTGACCCTCAGAGAGTTTGGGGTGGCTGAGCGAAGGGCTCAAGAATTAAGATGATTTGGAAGAGAAAGTTGGATGTAGTGTGGGCCCCAGCCCCAGAAAGCCTTGTGGACGATGCAGAGGGTCTTGAACTTGATTCTTGCAGCCACCGGGAGCCAGGGCAGAGATTTCAGGGCTGGAGATATACAGTCCCTGGCCTTGAGGCCAAGGACAAGTCTTGCAATAAATCTCAGTAAGGCAGACTGAGAACCAGGGCTCTGGAGACAGTGAGCTTCTGGGGGAAAGTGATAAAAGGAAGAATACCCCTGAGGAGGAGCAGCTGGTAGTGGGCCTTCTTGGACAGGTCTGTGATGTGAGGGAAAAGGAGAAAGTGGGGTCGAAGATGACACAAAGGTTTTTTGCCTCACAGGAAGACAAAGGAGGGCCCAAAGAGGGCAGCCAGAGAGGGAGAGGGAGAGCGGGAGCAGCGGTCACAATGTGAAGGTTCTCAGTCTTAGTGAAAATAAGGCAGAGATTGTTGGATGCGCACCAATGATAAAAACATGTAATGGGGTAAATGTGAGCGCCCTGATTGATTATATATAAATCACAGGATATGATTGTTCTAGGATTGGTGATGTTGCAATCCATAACAGACCAGAGAGTAACCATTATCCTTTAGTAGCAGAAATCCAGGGACACAATAGGGAGGGTTGAGGCTACGGTTTACCATTCGCATCACCCAATGGAATTAACCGGCAATGCTCGAAAGGGGGTTAGATGGGCTAATCTGCTGAAGAAGGGCTTGAAACCGACCATCTATGCCTCTATTCTGATAATATCACAGCTATTTGTGACACAAAACCTAGCGATGACATGATATTGTGTGAATTTGAGGAACTAAAAAGAAACATAGCTCCCCTTGTGTCTTTCCCTGTGGATGAAGCAAAGAAGCATTCCCGACCTAGGGTTCGTTGGTATGACAAGGCTTGTCACAGAGTCAAAGGGAGATGGTATCCTGTGTAAAAAGCCCAGAGGGGGGTTGATAAATCTTGCTTGCAAGCCCTAAGGTTAAAATACAAAGAGCTAAATCGAAGGAAGAAAAGAGAGTTTGTGATTGAACAATGGGGTAGGCTACATCGAGCCATGCAATCAAGGGATGCTTGCTCCTTTTTGAAGATGGTTACTGCCAAGGAACTGAAAGCGGATAGATACTTGATATGTAACATTGGAGAGCACAAATGGCAATACCAATTCTCAAACCTTTATCAAGCTGCAACCCAACCTGATCCTAGCTCGGTAAATTTAGACCACTATCACCTGCTACCTTTTCATATTCTGTTGGTGAGGTGGCTTTCACCCTTAATACTTTAAAAAACCATAAGGCGGTAGGCCCAGACATGATTCCAACAGATCTCTTTAAGGATGAGGTAGAGATATGGGCCCCAGTGTTTTGTAGGCTCTTTAATGCCATCCTGCGTAGTGGCAAGATACCAACTTATTGGCGCAGGGCGTTAATTGTCCCATCTATAAAAAGTTTGGGAAAGACTGCCCATTTAACTACCACCGCATTTCTCTCCTGAATGCTGTTGATAAGCTCTTTGGGAAGCTTATTATCACACGTTACCAGGAGTGGGCTGACAGTGACAATGTGGTTAACTAACTCCAAGATGGGTTTAGGCCAAATAGGGGTACAATAGACAAGTGCTTTTTGTTCTTTTTCATCATTACTAAGTATACCATCTGGAAGAAACTGTCCTTCGATACTGTGTCAAGAGATCTATTGTAGAATATTCTGTTGAGGCGTAATGCTCCGTCCGACCTGGTGGCAATTACATGTTCACTGTTCTCTACTAACAAAGCTACCATTAGGCATGGCCCAGGGGGGAACAGACAGAAGACTTTGAGGTGAATGTTGAATTAAGGTAGGGCTGTGCCCCAGCACCCATATTATTTAATATCTATATTCAAGAAATCATTGATGCCTTGTAAAGTGGGTGCCACGACTGCCCCAAGATGGGAGTGGACACATACCTGGTGTTATTCTATGCAGACAATGCAGTCCTTCTCTCCATCACGCCCCAGGGACTGAAGCATGCTTTGTCTATTTTTCATACCAAATGCACAAAGTTGAACGTAGCTCTAAACATCCCAAAATGTAAAGTGATGGTCTTCAAGCCTCCCCATGCTAAAAGGAGAGCAGTAAATTTGAGTGTAAGTGACTCGGGTATTGAACAAGTTAACCACTTTAATTACCTCAGAGTCTGTTTTGAGGACACAGTTTTTTGGAAGCCACAGGTAGCCAAATCAACACTCTCACTGACCAAATACTCTGGTGGTATATTATCCTTCTTTGCCAAGCATGGTAGAGGTGCAATTTCCCCTGCACTGGAATTATTCCACAAACAAGCCACACTGGCAGCTACGTATGGATCTGAACTGTGGAGACATGTTAATATTGCTGATTTGTCTACCTGTGAATTCATGTTTTCAAAGAAACTACTGCTTTTCTAATAGTGCACAATTTTTACTAATCTGCACTAAAACCCATTGCATAAGATTCATATACCTGCACCCTATTCTGAATAATGCAGGTATTTGTCATGTAACCCCTGCAGTTAGGTATCTAAGAAAATGTTCACTTCCTCATGTGGTTTTCAGAACTGCACATTTTATCTATAGGGCATGGTTGCTGAGAAACAGGATCTTGAAGAGTGGTCTTGGCATGATGGAAAGTGATAAATAAGTGCCTCAGGCTACAAGTTTTTGCTCTCCTCGGTCACTATTATGATAAAAGCTTACCTGTTGATTATCTGTGCACTAATATAACTGACACTGTGCGGGTCATGATTTTACTCCTAACCTTGACACTTTTACCCTAAGCAACTTCGAACAAATCTATGCCCTGTATGCGGGCAAAATTCTGAGAGCTATGCATGACATGCAGTTGATTTACACTCGCTGTAATTTTTGGAAGTTTTTTGTTTGTTGAGATAATTATGCATTTTATATCGAATTTGTTGCTGATTTGAATAAAAGTATGTTTGACTGACTGACGGACTGATATTTGCATTTGAACAACATGAGGAACGTTCATGACTGTCACAGTGGAAAAGGAAGGGTTTTCACCACGCAGACAGCACACCATAACAATAACAACATGCTGCATTATTAGAAAGATTGATTGAAGTGCTGGCATTTCCAACGGCATCTGCCATGGTGAAATGCGCAGTCGGTAGTAATGGCACAGATTTAGTTTCTCATGGCAATGAAGCATGCAAAAAGGGCAGATAAGGTTACACAAACACACAAAGTAACATACACAACACACAAAGGAGCAAAACATGATGATGAAAGAGAGTTATAACACATTACCATTGACACAACTGATTGAGATGCAGGTACGCGCGTCACCAGATGAACAAAATGGATAAAGATATGGTGCTCATTTTCCCTCACTGATCTAGTGTGTTGGCAAGGCAGTACTGGAAAGCATGTGATGCCCCTCAAGCTACTTGCAGTAGCGTTGGAGCAGTTACTGGATCCAACACACACCACAAGGGAATTTGTTGCAGAACGTTTCTGAAGAATGGTTTGTTCCTAACCTGCATGTACATTATTATAATTAGTATTATTATTATTGTTATTATTATTATTAATAACAAAAAGATTTTATAATGCACAACATGCCATCAGACCCCAGTGTGCAGAGGAAAGAGAAGAGGAAGAAAAGGGTCAAGCCAGGGGAAGACCAGAGAGACACAGAAAGGTCTTTAAGGATTTCTTATATTGAACAAGATCTGTGCAATTCCTAAGTTCTGTTGGAATCGAATTCCACAGGCGTGGACCCACTATATCAAAACTTGTTCCACCAGAACTCTCTAGCATATAGCAGTGTTGGGAGATTTTTTTAGAACAGTTGGAATGGAGGGAGTGATTAGAGGAAGCATGCAGGATCCTCTTGGTCAGGTAAGGTAATGCCTGCAAATCTGCGCTACCCCAACCAGACAGTAATCTGGGTTAGTTTGGTACCAAAAGGTTTTCACAGTACCACATTCTCGTAGGTTATACAGTAAGTATTTTAATTGATAAAAGAAAAGAAACACTACACGCCAACACGTGTTTCAGCCCTCTCTGGGCCGTCCTCAGGGCGTATGCACATAACAAATTAAGTGTAGCTTAATATGGCTCGCATTGCCCGATAAGTCACCTCTGTAGGGTCGGTTAGTTCGATTCGGGAGATGGCACTGGTAACAGTGCTGGAGAGCGTAAATGCGGAACAGGCAGTGTGCTACTGCAAGTCTAATATCCATAAAATACGAGCGTCATCATAACACGCCTGAATGCGTTCCTGCACGGCAGTTTCTGCCGGCAGGCAGTGGTTCTCTGGCTGGTAGCCACACCCTTACTTTGCTCAGAGAACCACTGCCTGCCGGCAGAAACTGCCGTGCAGGAACGCATTCAGGCGTGTTATGATGACGCTCGTATTTTACGGATATTAGACTTGCAGTAGCACACTGCCTGTTCCGCATTTACGCTCTCCAGCACTGTTACCAGTGCCATCTCCCGACTCGAACTAACCGACCCTACAGAGGTGACTTATCGGGCAATGTGAGACATATTAAGCTACACTTAATTTGTTATGTGCATACGCCCTGAGGACGGCCCAGAGAGGGCTGAAACACGTGTTGGCGTGTAGTGTTTCTTTTCTTTTATCAATTAAAATACTTACTGTATAACCTACGAGAATGTGGTACTGTGAAAACTTTTTGGTACCAAACTAACCCAGATTACTGTCTGGTTGGGGTAGCGCAGATTTGCAGGCATTACCTTACCTTTTGTTTATTGTATAGAAGGGGTGCCGAGAAGTTACCCTTCTACGCTCTGCTACTGCTGCTAAGGAGCACCCCCTCACATCATAATAACTCTCTGAGTGAACTAATAATAATGTGTGCGCAACTACCCACATAAGGGCCTACTTCTCGGTTTCTTCACTCTCCTCTTGGTCAGGGTTATAGGTCAAAGATTCGAATCCAAAGGATCAAATGACAAAAGAATCGAATCAAAAGGACCTAAAACAAAAGGGTCGATTTGTTTATTTTTTTACATTTTTTTTTTGGGGGTGTACCCCCGCAACCCTGTTTTTTGTGGTAAAACGCACTTTTTTCCAAAATGGAAACCCAAAAAAATATATATTTAAAAAAAAATGTGACCCTTTTGTTTTAGATCAAATTGACTCGATCCTATGGCATTCGATCCTTTTGTATTCGAATCTTTGACCGGACACCCTTGGTCAGAGATCCAGGCGCATTATTCGCCATGCATTTGTGAGTCAGAGTTAGCAGTTTATATGTAATACGTTGTTTGACAGAGAGCCAGTGCAAGGATCTACTGACTTTGGTAACATGATACCTTCTGACAAGGCCACATACAGCTCTTACGGCACTATTTTGTGCTACCTGTACGGTAGCAATATTAGATTTAGATGTATTGGCTAGGAGACTATTGGAATAATCTAATCTGGAATTCACAAGAGCAGTAGCAAGTGAAGAAGTGTTAGATTCAGATAGGTAAGGCTTAATTTGTCTAATAAGTCTTGTGGTGTAAGCACAAGAGGATTAAACCTGCCTAACATGTTTCTTCACATTCAGAGTTGCATCTAGATAAACACCAAGTGCCTTGAACCAAGGGTTAGTTTTGATAACACAAACTGCAGTTTTGAATTGGGAATATCTCAGGTCAAGTTTAGCTAAATATTTACTGGCGTCTACAAGCATCATTTCAGTCTTACTACTGTTGAGTGCTAAGGAATTGGAATTCACCCATCTTTTGATCAAGTCATATGTGAAAGTCATAGTTTGTTGGTCCCTGTCATAATCGCCAGTCAGTTTTAAAATACCCCTGAGTATTGTCGGCGTAGATGGTGTAACGCACGCCAATGCTGTCCAGGAGATCGAAAAGAGGATGTATGTACAAGTTAAATTATGTAGGAGAGAGGCATGCTCCCTGTGGGACACCACAGGTTAAGAGTCCAGGGGAGGATTGAAAGCTGCCAGAGAAAACGCAAGCAGTTCTGCCTCCCAGAAAGAAGGCTAGCCAAGATAGAGGAGATTTAGAGCAGTTAGAATGGTATTGTGGCTCTTGAGCAGTAATTAATTTTCTATTAAATCAAAAGCTGCCGAGAGGTCGAGCAGCATCAACAAAGCAATTTGTCTGGAATCCACGATATTGGAAAGATTAGCTTTCAGGTCAAGCTTGGCCATCTCCATGCCATGCATGGCACGGAAGCCAGATTGTAGAGTGCCCAGAAGATTGGAACCTTCAATATGGTTCTGTAACTGAAGGTACTAACTCTATCTAAAATGTTTAAGAGAAATGGAACGTTGGTAATAGGGCGATAATTGCTTGTAGATGCTGGATCAAGTGTTTCCTTTTTTAGAATAGGAGAAATCCAGACATTTTTCAGTGAGGAGGGAACTACAAAAGTAACAAAAGAGGAATTAACTATTCTAGTAATGAAGGGTGCCAAGTAACTGATAATCTCCTTAATGTTGCCAGGGGGACAGATGTTATCAGGGCAGGAGGAAGGTTTAAGATGTTGGACAATTTTTTGTCAGATGAGTCTCAGTGGTTTCTCTCAAATTAAATTCCAGAGGTATGGTATACAAATCATTCTCAATATTAGGGTTGATGTTAGTGGATGATTCCAATTTAGAATGATGAGCTTTGATTTTGGCACAGTGTAATGTTGACCTTGGCATTAAAGCCACATTGAATGGCAAAACACCAAACGTACCTTTTCACAATTACTGGATAGGAGCAATGTTTCCCCTCAAATTCCTTTAGAATGTTAAAGAGTTATTTTTGATAGGGTTTAGCAGAATAGATATGATTTTCGTAATGGTCATGTTTGGCAGCCACAATGGCATTCTTGTAATTAGTAACGGCAGTATGATAAGAAAAACGGTTAACCAGAGATGGAACTTTTCGTCATATTCTTTTTGTTTGTCGTTTGAGTTTCCTAAATTCCTGTATATTACCTGAACACCAATAGTTACCCAATGTTTCTGTTTTTAATTTCCTAACTGTGGGGGGAACCACAGTCTTAACAATGCCAGAGCTACATTCTTGATCCTGATCTATGAAGATTTCAGTAGAATTAGAGTAGATGAGATTGTTCAACAATGGGCGGGCAAATTCACATAAGTCTCCTGATGTAATTTTGCAAATATTCCTCACAATAATCTTTATACGAGGGTTTATATCGACTATACCTGATTTCACAGGGAATAGAAGGACAAAAGTGATCATATAATGATCCGAGCAGGGACACATGGAGATATTCAAAGAGTCTATTGAGGGTCTGTGAGTAAGGACCCAGTCCAAGATGTGGCCATCTCTCTGAGTGGAACATTTGAGCAAATGAGTAAAGCCATAAGCTGAATAGTCTCAAGAAGGGAGTAAGCTTTTTGGCAGTCCTCATGATATGCCCATGGGTTAAAATCACCTAAAATGACAACATATGAAGAGCCCTTCATAAAATCACTGATAAGGGAGTAGCCAGAGAGGTGCCATAAAGAACATGAATGCTGATGGTGATGTTACAGTCAATGGAAAGCTTGATAAGGGTGTATTCCCATTCATTGATTACCAAGAGAGAATACCTATGAATGTGCAAGGTATCTCTAGTACTGACTGCTGTACTTCTGCCCCTACCTTGAGGGGGATCAGTTCTAAAGATGCTGTAACCGTTTGGCAATGCAAGCGATGCAGCGTGAGTGGAGGAATCTGAAAGCCAAGTTTCGGTAAAACAGGCTATGTCAAGGTGCTGGGTCACTATCAGATCTGCTACCTTGACTGCATGCTTAGCAAGGGAGCAAGTGTTTAATAGTGCAGTTCTTAGAGAACATGATGCTACAGGAGTAATCTTGCAGGAATAATTAGTCTTATCCATATTGGAGGAGGATTGTACCAAAGTATGATCGGGAGGGATATTGAAGGTTAAGTTGAAGGTTATTATTACCTGTGTCTTTAACAACAGAACCTTCAAAGCAAGTATCCCGAACAACATGCTTAGAAGGGGTCTGTAAAGGAGGGCAGTCAGTAAAGGATGCAGTATAATGCTGCAAGTTTCTTTGAGGCATTACTGTTTCAGAAACATATTAACCATGGGTGGAGTCTTACCTAGATTTCTTCTAGCCATATCAATAACTTTAACGACCTGCATGGCCAGGAACGATTGAGTACAGTGGAACATAAAGGAAAAAGAATAAAGCACAAAGCTGCACGGACCGGCACAGACCGGCTAGGCTCTCACGCGCCAGCGCTCATTACGCCTAATTGGCAATTAAGTAGTTGAAATGACTACACAAAGGCTGGGAAGTGTAGTTCCCATATATAGCACACAGCTATGTAAGAAATAAGAGAACTGACAATAATCAACACATCCAAAGGGGTAAAACTAGTAATGCTGACAGTACAAAAATTAAAAAGGCATGGAATACCCCCTCTTTAAATCATAACAATTGGCAGCGGCATTAGCAGCAGAATAAAATGTAGACAGTTCAGAGCGGGTAAAAAAATTAGTGTACCATATTGTGAATTGTATTATTAATTGTTCAGCATGTCAAGAATGTACCGCTTACAATACCTTGAGAATGTTGAGAGGAGCAATACCCCACCCTAGAGGCGCATTACGGCATTTGCATATAGACTATGTCGATATTCTCCAAATTTGTAATATATATCGATATATGATCGTGGTCGCATGCCCCTTTTCATGCTGAATAGATGGCGGACCATGTAACCATACAGATGTCAAATCAGTTGCTAGGTTCCTTATGCATGAGGTCTTTCCCTGATGGGGCGTGTATGAAGTGCTAAGATCAGATAACTGACCACACTTTGCTAATTAACTATTTTCTGAAATTATATCCCTTCTTGGCACTAAGCACAAGCTTTTTTCTGCCTATCACACTAGGCCAACAGTGTTGTAGAAGGGGACAACAGTCTATTGAAGGAACGCATTGAAAAATTATGAGACAGTTTAAAGGAAAGTTGCCTGCACTACCTTCCCCTTGCTATCTTTGCCTCACGCAATCAGCAAGGCTCAGATCACCATTTTATGCCCCAAGAGACTATGACGGGCAGAAGAATGCATGTCCCTATTGCTCCTCCCACTCTTGCTTGATTGGATGCAGAAAGCTCTGCAATCGTTCTGTGAATTGAAATGCATGAATGTTTAGCTGCCATTACTGTCTGAAATATATTTCTCGACAGATCACGATGCAGCAGGTGGGCCAAGAAGTAAGCAACGACAACAGAGAAGAGGTTTTAGATGTAAATGCTGGGATATCACCTCCCCAACTCCCTGGGGACCTTGTATATATTATGAAAATTGTTTGCAAGTGGCATAAGCCACAATTAGATGGCCCATATTCTGCCCAGTATGCAACCCCTCCTCGGTAAAAATGTGAGGGAGGGAAAAAGGCCTGCGTCTGGGTGATGTAAGAATCTGTAAAAGAAGCCCCCCCCCTTTCGGACAATGAAAGACCTGAAGAAGAAGACAAGGTGACCAGACCACAGACAAGGGCAAGAGTGTGAGCTTACCGGAAGCGTGACATGATGTCACATATCTGAATAATGGGCATTTCCAGGAAAACATGCATCATTCCCCTAATGCCCCAACGTGTGTCCAGAAAGAGACTTTTGGAGAATATGGGCACACTTAGCGTTGTGATTGTTGCTGTTTTCTTTTACATTTGTTGCCTCTGGTTCATTCATACAATGGCAATTTGATTTTTTAGCAATTACAGCATTGGCATAACTGATAGCATGAGTGGAGAAACAAAAAGAGTTAAGAGGGGTGTGTCTGGTAAAGAAAACATTTTAAAACAGCACTTTGAACCCTAAAATGGAAGACTAAATAATTTGTTGTACCGCCAAATGACCAAGGTGGGGAGAGAGAAATCAGATGAGAACTGCTTTGTATTCTCCCTCATTCTACACGCTTTGAGTACCTCCAAAGTGTTTGTGGCCAAAGATGTACCAGAAAAATGGCACACTGCCTAACGCATCTAGCAATGTGCAAAACAAGAGGACAGATTAAGGGCGAATGAGCATACCTGACATGAGTGACAAAAGCAGACTCACCTTATGAAGACAAAAATATTAAATGAATGAGAGTGAGAGGAACAAACCAAATGGTGATGAAATAGATATTATCAGGGCCACGCAGAGGTGAAGTAGCAATGATCGAATATCCATTGTTGAATTGTACAGATTCAAAAGGGAAAGAATACCCTTTTATTGGAATAGAGCGTATTTGCACATAAGAGGGGAAGTATATACCTCTGAAGGATGGGTAGAAGAAATAATGGTATGTAGAGCAGAAGCACTGGTAGGACTATGGGAAGGAATGTGGGTAGGTGTGAAAGGTGAATGTCTTGATGAGTGGCTGTAAATTACCAATTTGTTAACTTGGACAGAGGACACAAGAGGGCTGAAGTACATAATAAAGATGGTAAATGCTTCTTTATGCTTCAGAAACAATGGCACTGTAAAGTTAGGAGGGAACGAAGGGTGCGGTTGCATCATAGATTTCCCAATTATAAAGGTATTCTTAGCTGTACTGATGGACCACTATTGGACTTGTGCTACCAAAGCTTAAATGCAGCTCCCACCAGATTGGGGTGGTATATTGTTAGGCAAGATTGTATGCAGTACCCTGTGGGAGACTGCACCAGCCTTGTCCTCTTGGTAATAGTTAACCCAACCTTTTGATATAAGCATGTACTACACAAGTTGGTGGAGTGACTGAGCAGCCAGGCTTATCTCAAGAGGGGTCAATGTGAGCAGTAAGGTTGTTACACAGATATTCACAGTGACAGGTATCCAAATAAACACACTCAAGGTTTCTTATTTAAGAAATTATTAATTTATTTAACAGTCAGTTGAATAAACCTTCTTTAGAAGGGAGCAATATAGCAGTAATACAAAAATACACTTCAGAATTACACTCTCTCAGTTTCTTTTAATCAGTAAATACGAATTTGGGATGACACACTGATTCTTCCTACATCCCGAGCTGACTTGAATAACTAGGACACTTTCACATTAATATATCACTGATACATTTAGAGCAATACTGAGGTTGTGTTAAATAAGGAGAGGATTAGGGGATAAACAATGGTTAAAACATATTCTTAAGCAGTTAAGTACTTTTTGAACCCTCCAATGCAAAGTAAATTAACTGTCTCCTGGGGGAAAGGTAATGCACAAGAAGAGTTTTTCAGGGAGCCAGGACAGTCAATGTTAGTTGAGCAAATGTCTAGGTGAACTAAAGCACTTCTTGTAGGTAGGTAAAAGGTCTTGCACAATGTTTTAGACATTTTGTATAAAAATGAAATCACTTTAGGGCCACAAGCTGGGAGGCTTGTGAGGAGCAGAGCTGTAGCAACTCTACAAATGCAACCAAGACAAGTCTCAACTGAGAACTAGCACGGCTACACAACAAGAGGTAAGTCTTCTTCGTTTTACAATACCTTTGGTTAGAAGAAAAGCTGGTTCCAGCTGGCTTCTGTTCCTGTGTAGGTCTGCAGTTCCTGTAGTTCCTGGGCCTCAGTCATAGGGACAAGAGGGAGGATGTCTGGGGACTCCTGCACTATGAATGGAAGGTCGGTGGCAGCAATGTGCAAACTTCAGATCAGTGGCACTTCATGGTTTTTAGCTTCTGGCGGCTCTCACAAACAGCACTACTGCAGTTCTCGGATACCACTATGGACTTTACTCGCATCTGGGATCCAGCACTCTGTTGAGGTTGCTCAGGCTTGGTCAGTCCTGCTTCCTCGGAGTCCAGAGGATCCTCAAGGAGCTTGGGTCTGACTTAAAAATGAGACGCTCGATTCTGGTGTTCCTCTCCCTGACAATCAATCAGTTCCTGCAGCCGCAGTGGAAGTACAGCCAACTCCGAGAGGATGTCCAGACAAGTTCATTTTGGGGTTGATTGGTCCCACCAACCCAAGGGGAGAAGTCATCCGTTGCAGGGCTTCTCTAGTCGAGGCAAATTCAGAGCTTCAGCAATGCTGCAGGGCTTCACCGGGCAAACCATGGTCCAGGAGTTGCAGAAAGCGTCTCTTCCAAGTTCTTCTTTGGATTCCATCGTCCAGTGGTTGACTCTACCTTCCAAGAAAAAAGCCTCACCTTTTATGCAGGTTTCTCCAATTAATTCACAGCCTAGCTGTCAATCACACAGCAGGGTGGCTGTCCTCCGTGCAATTTAGCAGCAGAGTGAAAATTATCCCTAACATATGTGTTCACTGGCAGTTTCGCATGCACCAGCACTGGTAATGCCACAGAATAACATGGTGCAGATTGGTGACTACCCCATGACAGATAACAAAGGAATAAACGATTGTTGACAATACAGTGCACAAAAATACCACCTGAATACAGGTTGTTCATCAAAGCACCCAAGTTCTTTGCATCCCTTCATGTCCCTGGCCTACCAACCACTGCCAATGTGGTTGTAAATAATCAGATGGGAATTACTGCTAACTATCAATGCCACTGCAAAGGGACGTAACGCAATTAAGGAGGAATTGAGAGCTATCAGGTGGAGGACTCTCCAGACCTCCTCACTGCCATGGAGTGGGTAGTGTGTGCAAAGATTGAGTAAAGTTGCTGCACATTCAAACCAGTACATGATGAGCAGAATGGGTGCTTGACAGAAGCCATAACATCCCTGCAAGACCTGTATGAAAAATGGTGCAGGAGACTGATACAACAGAAGATGAGGACTGGTTTGATTACTTGTTCTCATGGGTACTGTTAAGACTACTGAAGATCCCGCACTAAAACCCTAACTAAAGTCTCCTGCTAGGTGGCCAATGGATGGCAGATGCTTCCTGATCCCAATCATGGGGGTGGTGACTGTGGCAGGATCACCTGGGTGGAGACTGGGCCCAGGGTAGCAAGGGGATTCTGTGGGATGACACACAATATTATTATTCCTCCTCTGAAGGGGATATTTTTACCACTATGACAGAAGTGGTTATGGTTTACTGTAATTTTAATATCTCTCAACCTCCTGTTAAACCTAAGGTAGAAAAACCTAAGGTTGTAACACCCAAACCTATAACACCAAAAGAAGAAATATTTTGTGTCCCTAAAATCAAATACCCTCAATACCAAAGGTACACTTCAAGTGATAGTGAGAGTACTGCCGGCTCTACGCCATCTTCCACTAGTAAGGTTGAAACCTACAATCCCTCTTTTAAAAATACTATGGGAATTAAATGTACCCTTACAATTATACGAGAAATGAAAAAATCAAAATTTCCTAAAGTGAACAACATGTCCCAGAATCCCATAGGGACTGAGATGAAGAAGAGGGCTGAAAAGGCATGTAGAAGTAAAGGACAGACAAGTAGGCTTAACTGCTCTTGCAAGGGTCAGGCAATTGACAATAATGCCTGCACCTGAAATCAATTGCCCCACCTAAGAGGTATAAAAGGCTGCATCTGGAGTGGAAAGAGAGACCACAACTATACACTCAGCCGAGAAAATGGAGTAATGAGGCTCAAGCCTCGGTATCCAAGAATCAATGCTGATAGATAACAATCTATCAGCAAGAAGAAGTAGAATGGCCGGGAAGAGAGATTGAGCAGGAGCTAGAAAGCTGGCAGTAGCAGCAGAAGGAGAAGAGCATGAGGATGGCAGTTCATGAAGAAGTGTTATCACTTAAGGGACGCTGCAAAATGAGGAAATCAGATTTGATCTGCAAGTTCTGAGAACATCCTGTGTTCACAAACCCTGCTTTGCTGTGGCTGCACTGAGAGAGCAGTGCTGAGATTGAAGGACTTCCCAGGTGCACCTAGTGGCTGAAATTGCAGAGCTGTGATCATACTGCAACCCAAACCCTGTGTAAAGAAGCAAGCAGAGGGACAGAGGAGTGAAGGAGACTTCCTGTTGACAAGGCGGGACCGGAGACACCCATGCCGCAGTGAGGCATGGATTTGAAGTATGCCTAAAGTTGTAGCAGAAGGAGAAGAAGTCGGGAAGTGGAAACAGCCTGCAACTGCAGTGTTCCTGGAGCTGGTGAGTGAAGCTCTGTGTTTAGGTTCACTCTGAAAACCTTGCCGGTAACTGTTACGAACTCTATATTGACTAGCATAAGAGCGGGAGCGAGTAGAAACTCTTTATTAGGTTACATGTCTTTATACCGAGATATTGTATACCGAATGCCCATATATCAAAACATATATCTTGAAAACCTTAATATTGAATGCATTTTTAGTTTGGCCTTTTTCGGGGGGCTCCCGTCCAAACCTCTGTTTTGGACCTCTAAAAACCCATCTCAACTGTTTCCCCAAAAAATGTACCCCACCCTAAACGTATTCGATATAAAGGTTTTCAAGACATAAGTTTAGATATATGAGGGATTCGATATACAATATTCAATATAAACACTGTATACCATTCATCATGTCCTGCTGACAATGTAAATGTATCACACATACTTCCAATACAAGTCAGAGTGCATAAAGAAAGGGTTTCCATTTCCCATTGTTAAACTGTTTAATGTTACTGGAGTGGTTGTGTATCGCCAATGAAGAAGGGAAATGCTTTTCAAATCACTCAGAAACCCTAAAGCTGACTTTCACAAATTGTTACAAGTCTAATTACATCAAAGAGAGGTTGCACGTGAACAATAGTAATTCCCAATGGAGTCAAGGCATATCTATGGGCCTCATTAGGAGTATGGTGGTACGGTAACAATGGTGTCGGTAAGGCACCGGCACCATTGCTACCGCACATCCATACTCCGAGTTGTGCTCGCAGGTGACTGATAGCCCGCCAGGTCTGACCTGGCGGGCTGTGCAGAACCCGCAAGCACAATTCGCGGAATCACCGGCACCGTTATAAATGGTACCAGCGCATCCGCACTCCCCATTCCCATTCAGCCATATGGGACCAAATGGGGATGGGGAGTGCGTCCACACTGGCATCCGCGAATGGGCAATTACCAGTCTGACGAACTCGGAATGGACCGGTAAATGCCCATTCATGGGTGCCGGTGTCGGATGCGAGTTTGGCGGCAGCCGTGCCTGTTTTACAGGCATGGCTACTGTTAGACTCATAATGAGGCCCTATGTGTTATACAATGGGAATCCAATTACTTACGGTTCTTTAAGAGATATTCCTTAAAGAGTGGTTGTGTGTACCTAAATAAGATTCTCTATTGAAGATTGCACCTTGTAACATCAAGAACACGTATTCAGTAAATGTAGAAGTTATGGAACTGACGAGAAGAACACGCATTACCCAAGTAAAGAGGATAACCCTTTCTATAGTGGAAACTAGACACTTGAATCATGAGGTTGTAAAAGTTGTTAAAGGTCCAGTGTCCTCTGATACATGTGTGACAGTGTTATCCAAAGCTGGATGTGTGGTGTGGCAATCAAGCTTCAGGGTAGCCTTTGGAACCAAAAGATGTGAATGAAGGTGGGGAGGGGAGCAGGGTGCGTGTAAGAAGATTAAGTCAACAGTCTGTAATGCAGAGACTATTGAAGCTGACAGAAAGGCAGTCTGGAAGCAAAGGGAGGTTATACTGGTGGCAGAAAGAGAGGCATAAGAGGCGAAGATGAAGCCTTTTCTTTAAGCATAGGAAAGAAAAGTGCCTTGCCTACCGGTGGAGGTCACAGAAAGTTGTCTTTAAAATGTCTAACAATCATAAACTACAAATTTGAAGCAGAAATACCATAACTGTGGTTGTGCATAATACTGTCAGTGGACGTTACATTAAAGGTGGTATACAGCAGAACAAAGGAGTCTGTTCCCACAGCAACAGTAGTGGAAGGGTGGGTGTCAAGAGGAAAACAACACTCTAAGAAGAGGCAATCTGACAAGTGTACCTAAGACACTGCAGAATCATAAATACCTGGAAAGTTGTTAAAGAAGAAGTTGTTCATGTACTTTTTGAACTTTTGCAAAACAATCTTGGAAAGAGGATATCAAGGATTATCATTGGTGCTGTTTTCTTGGTTAGAATTGGAAGGAGAATGTTGTAATAGAAAGCCGAAGAACTGTTACCAGTAGATTTCTGGTTGGTGATCTTTTGTTTCATTTGGAACTTACAGGAACTTGTTCAGAAGTTTACTTTTAATTTTTAACAACGATTTGAAAAGATTTTGAACATTCTTTTTGAACATTTGGGGAAATTGACTGTGAACAATCATGGGGAAGGAATTTACCCAGGACAGGTGACGACCATCCAAATTACTGGTTGTTTGGTATTTATTCACTTCTGGGGTATATGATTTACTTTCATGTTTTGATGATTAGTGTGACAGACCATTTCGTCATTTTAGAAGTGGTGCTCTTAGTTCTTAGACTAGGTAGGGAAACCCCTGTTAGGGTAGAGTTTGCAAGGATGTATTTATAACTTTTTCTTTTAATAAAGTGCTCAATTCTGAGAAAAACACAAGCAGTTGTCCGTCTCACATTACTAACCCCTCACATTACCTTCCTGTCTGGGTCACGCATTTCGAATACTAATAGTGGTACTAGTGCTAGTACAGATGTGCCTCTGTGTCCTACAAATAATACTGAAACAATGCAGAAGAGCAAGGAAGAAAATAGTGGAGAAGCACATGTTGACAATAATGCTGGTCGAACATAATGTAACACATGTTCAGACCCAAAAAGATGAACAACCCCATATGCATGTCATAGAAAGGCCATTTGTGACCCTTTGTGCAGGATTTGAACCCCCATTAGATCCTTAAAAGTATATGCAGAATTGGGTGGATTGTGAAGGAGATGGAGAATGCCGTTGTTTTAACGTGTAGCACAGAGGAATATGTGGAACAAGGAGGAGTCCTGAGGAGGTCTCTAGAGTGTGGATCCCTAAGAATAGAGCTGAGAAGAGGACAACTCAAGGGTATGAGGTCAATAGGTTGACCAGAGTGTGGAGTGTCATGATGCAGATAAAAACAACACCAGGTGTGGCCCCGCCCCCAGATATTAGCAGAGAAAAATAAACATATGAGCTGACAAATATGACAAGTGACCTGCAAACAATTAGCTTAAACATTAGGGACAATGCAGCCCCCACCAAGAGTATAATAGTTTGTGCTGCACAATTTGGGGTCTAAAAGTAGAGAGAACGTACAAGCTTAAAAAGGTTGGAACAGACGCAGATAGGGTTACAAAGGTAGCATACACATGAATATAGGTAAAAGTAGATGGCAGCATGCATGGGGAGGAACTAAACGTAGGGCGGCATGCAACACATGAGACACAATGAGCATACAATAGACACAAAGAACATTAACATTTTGTAGAGTGAACTAATGTAACCCCATTTTAGATAGAACATGTGCAGATGACACCCAGATTCTCATCCCACTTAGAGGAGATTACAACAAGGATTTGGCCTTGGTGAATAGAATATTTTTTTACATTTTTTTATTGATTCGGCTGAAATGTTCAACCTTTCAACAGAACTTACATAATATAATTAATTTTACAATTAAAACTTATTTCTGCAAACATTACAATTAATGTTAAAATAAAGAAAAATAAAAACTAAAATTGAGAAGAAAACAGAAACATGAGTCACATATTTAAACTATTCCCTTCCAGGCCATTAATTACATTAAACTTGAGCAAATTTATGTCATCAAGATCATCAGTGTCTAAATTCAATACAGATAAAAAATGTGCTGTTGAATAGCCAATGGATTTTGAGTGAATGTGATAAACATGCTGCCATAAATCCTTAGCATCCATACACATTGAGGAATGAAACAAACGTTTAAAATAATTGATGCGTAGGGATAATAGGTTAACACAATAATAATATGTTCTAATGTTTCTATTGCTTTCCCACACAATCTACACATATTTTCAATTTTATCTTGTGGGTACCATCTTGTTGTGATTTCCCTGGTTTTCCATACTTTGAGTCTGAGTCTGAATAGAATGTACCTCATCCTCCAGGCATGGATGGCACTCCATGGTCTATGCCTGAATGATGACAAAACAGAACTCATTATTCTGGGGACCACGTCAAACATTAATGAACTTGGCCACAATTACACTTCCTTTGATATAGATGGCAATACGATTAATGTTGCCAAAGAGGTAAAAACCTTAGGTTTTAACCTTGATTCCAGCCTTACATTAGCTAAACAAGTGAATGCAATGGCATCTTCTACAGCCTACACATGTAAGTTGATCAGGTGGGCCAAATCCTTCCTCTCAAGAAGTAGCTGTTCTATACTGGCAAGAGCACTTATACTGTCCAAATTTGACTATTGCAATGCCCCATACCTTGGCTCCAACAAATACATTACCAGGAAAATTCAAATACTTCAAAATAACGCATTGAGAGCAGCGCTAGGAATGACCAAAAAAGACCATGGGCCTCATTATGACCCAGACGCTAAGTGTTTAACGGCGCCGTAAAATGCTGCGGCGCCGTTAAACACCTAGTGCCTAATTACGAGGTCCCTTTGCGGGACCCGACCTTAACAGCTGGTTTTACCAGCCGTTTAAGTAGGGACCCGCAAAGGGACCTTGGTGCTAATTACGGTACCGCAATTTGCGGTACAGTAATTAGCGCCTTCCCCATTCCCATTGAGCCCTATGGGGCAAAAATGGGAATGGGGAAGGGCCATGGCGGCATGGGGAATTACCGCCCCACCAACCTCGGAATGGGGTGGTAATTTCCCATTCAGACATGGCGGACTCCAGCATGGACCATGGTGCTAATAGCACCATGGTTAAGCGCCGGAGTCCTAATGAGGCCCCATATCTCAGCAGTAAGGAGACAGTCTAACTGGGTCTCCACCATTGATAAAATCGGGCTAAAAAACACTTCACTAACATTCAAGTGTCTTAACAATGCAGCACTGCGCTACTTGACAGATAGAATAAATAGAAGACCTATGCTTCAACCCACTAGAGCGGCCTACACAAACTGCTTGACAGTCCCCTCCTTCAAAATGAAGAAAATCAGCAGCAACAGCTTCCCTGTTGAAGCTGCCCAACTTTGGAACTCCTTCCCCCCTTCCTAAGGGCGGACCAAACCTACTCAAAGTTCAGACTAAACATTATCAACTGGCTTAAAGAAAATTATTTTTAACTTCAGTACGACCCTTGATTCCTAATGACCAATATCTTATCTTATGGAGCCTTCCAAGTATAAATACACTGTCTATAGCCACAACGGTATCCCACTTGTATTTTCTAACTTTGTATTGCCACCTTATGAACTTGTACTTGGCAAACCACACTTTGCATCATATGTGCTGATTACCTTTCTGAGTCTTGAAAACTGAACTGTAGTTTGCATTGCTGTATTTTGTATTGTATCCCTGTAAGCTTGTACCTTTTGTACTTGTATTGTATTCCTGCAACCTTGTAAGCTGAAAATGTACTTGTCCTCACGCCCTGATGTGGTGCGAGTTATAAATGAATAAACAAACAAACAAACAAACAAACTGTGAAAGGCCTTCATTCTGAAGTACTGAATCCTGACATCTAATCTGTTTTACACACACAGTCCCATGTGGGGTACATTCAAAGGCCCCATTTTGATGTCCCTTTCACATGAAAAGCAGGATTTTCCAACATTGACACAAAAACAGCTTTTCAGTTTAAATGTGAAAATGTACCACTGCTAACAGAAAAATGTCAGGGAAAAGACATGGTACATGCTGACAAAAAATAGTCTATATTATGTTTTGCATGAAAAATACCATCAGACATTGGAAAGGAAAAGTCACTTTATTTTCATGAAAAAGTGTCTCTAAGACAAAGGCAAACCCTTTTGCTGGCTGTGGGACACTTCACAAAGAAATCCCCCACTACCAGTCTGGATTGTACATCCCCATCTAATTAAAAACTGCAACAAATTATCCTGATAAAGGTGTGGAAAAACCAGTGTCCCCCATACTTACTAGTTCTGAAGACAGTTAGTGCAGGACAATTTCTCTTGGCTGGAGCATGACCAAAATGTGTGTAAATGGGGGATACAAGGAAGGAGGCTGAAACTCCAACTTCAAAGAGAATAATACAAACTCTGGTTACAGGTGAGCACAGTGAGACCAGATGGCCTGGAGGCAGGTGAATTGGGCTCTGAGGCCTGCGGGCGAGTTGGCGCCTCATACAAATCCAATAGAGTAGAATAGAATAGAATTGCCATTTGTCCCACATGAAGATTTACTATTAGTGTAAAAGCAATATTATGATTTAGGCCTTTTTCCCAGCAAACATAAGGCCAATTTTTTCATTTATGTACTATTTCTTAGGTAATTTCCAGGCAACTTTGGAGATATAAAATGCATGTACCTATGAGTTAGGGGACTGTAATGACACAGGAGTCCCACAAGGAGCATGTCTATCCGCCCTCCTGTTCAATCTCTACCTGATCACCCTCCCACCAATAATTTGTGCTCACAACATCCTGTGTTACAATTACGCAGATGACACTCAACTAATTCTAAAATTCCTGAACGCGAAACCCAACTCCCAACCTGACCTGACCTGTTGCCTCCTTAACATCGAACGCTGGATGACCCAAAGCCACCTCCTGTTAAACCCCTCCAAAACAGAAATCATGGTCTGCGGCAACTCAGATTTTCTTCCGCACCCACTACCCTGGCCACCTGCCATGGGCAACTCACCGACCCCCTCTAACACAGTAAAAAATCTTGGGTGCACCCTAGACTCCGACCTAACACTCTCGCGCCATTCAACAATGTCTCAAAGTCCTGCCACTACCACCTCAAAAACCTTAGGCGCATCTTTGCATATCTCTCATTCCCCAACAGAGTCTCCGCGGTCCAATCAATCGTCATATCACGACTGGACTATGGTAACCCCCTTTACCTCGGAATTCATGCCTACCAACTGAATAAACTACAAAGAGCACAATACGCAGCAGCCAAAGTGCTTCTTGCGCTCGGTCCAAGGGACCACGTATACCCAGCCCTCAAG
Organism: Ambystoma mexicanum; assembly: GCF_040938575.1. Lineage (NCBI taxonomy): Eukaryota > Metazoa > Chordata > Amphibia > Caudata > Ambystomatidae > Ambystoma > Ambystoma mexicanum. The sequence continues at coordinate 818,873,622 of NC_090936.1, read as the reverse complement.
ACACTGCACTGGCTTTCCGGTAGCCCGTAGGGTGGCTTTCAAAACCCTATGCCTCACCCATCGAGCTCTACATAAAACTGGGCCCCATTATCTTCAAAAAAAGCTAATACCTTATCACCCTACCCGCACCCTTAGATCAAGCTCAGCCGGCCTCTTAGTAATTCCTAAAACAAACTCAGTCAGGTTAGGCGGAGCATCATTCTCAGCCCTGGCCCCAACCCTGTGGAACTCGGACTTAACGGCCTTCCGCAAACTACTGAAAACCTGGCTCTTTTCCTAAACCTAAAACCAACCGGCCCCAAACCAGCATCATCACAATAACACCGACCTAACAAACCACCAAAAAAAAAAAAAACGGCTAAACTAACCAGATTGTAACCTACACTGACAAACAGAACTAAAACGAATAAGGTAGATCTAAACAGGGAAATGATGAAATAGAAAAAGAATCACTGAATAAAAGGAAAGTAGAGAGGGTGGAGAGCGGATGAACAAGGAGAGCGGATGTGCGTGGAGGGTACGAGTGGATGAGTGAAAAGAGCGAATGAGTATGGATGAGTATAGATGAGTATGGATGAGTGTGGAGGATAAATGCTGTTGGCAGATGAGCCTGGAGGATGGTTGAGTGTGGTGAGCGGATGAATAATAAGAGCAAATAGATGTGGAATCGAATGATTGTAGAGAGCAGCTGTGTGTAGAGAGCGGCTGAGTACGGAGAGCGGTTATGTGTAGAGATCAGAATGACGTGCAGAGCGCAAGATCGTGCAGAGCGGAAGAGCGCTGAGAACGGAGGCACATATAGAGCGGAGAAATGTGGGGAGCGACCGAGTGGGGGGAGCGACTGAATATGGGGAGCGTATGAGTGTAGGGAACATATGAGTGTGGGGAGCGTATGAGTGTGGGTAGCATATGAGTATGGGGTGCGTATGAGTGTGAGGAGCGGACGAGTGTGGAGAGCGGACGAGTGTGGAGAGCGGACGATTGTGGGGAGCGGACGATTGTGGAGAGCGGACAAGTCGAGAGAGCGGATGAGTCTGGAGAGCGGATGGGTATGGAGAGCGGATGAGTCTGGAGAGCGGATGAGTCTGGAGAGCGGATGAGTCTGGAGAGTGGATGAGTCTGGAGAGCGGATGAGTCTGGAGAGCGGATGAGTCTGGAGAGCGCATGTGTCTGGAGAGCGGATGAGTCTGCAGAGCAAATGATTGTAGAGCGCATAAGCACGTGGATCAGATGAGTGTCGAGAGTGGATGAGTGTCGAGAGCTGATGAATGAAGAGGGCGGAAGTATGTGGAGGATGAGAGGGCGGAGGAGAGAATAGCTGAGTGTGGGAAATGGCTGAGTGTGGGGAATGGCTGAGTGTGGGGAATGGCTGAGTGTGGGGAATGGCTGAGTGTGGGAATGGCTGAGTGTGGGGAATGGCTGACTGTGGGGAATGGCTGAGTGTGGGGAATGGCTGAGTGTGGGGAGCAGAGCGTACGAGTACGCAGAGCAGAAAAGTGTGTAGGAACAGACGAACACGTAGAACAGAGCCGACGAATATGGAGAACGGATGAATGAATGGATCGGACGAGCACGATGAGGAGAGCGGTGTACATAGAACGGACGTGTATGTAGAGCGGACAAATGTGTGGAACAGATGAGACGGTGGAGCAAATGAGTGTATGGAATGGATGAGTCTGTGGTGCCGATAAATATCTGGAGTTAGTGAATATGGTGCCGACAAGTGTGTGGAGCGGGTCAATACGTAGAACGGATAAATTTGCAGAACAGATGTGTATGTGTCTGTGTGTGGAACGGACGAATGGGTGAAACGGACAAATGGGTGGAACGGACGAATAGGAGGAACGGACGAGTAAGTGGAGCGGACGAATACATGGAGCGGATCAGTACGTAGAGCGGATGAATTCATATAACGGATGAATGAGGGGAGCGGACGAATGTAAGAAACCGACAAATACGTAGAGCGGTCGAGTAATATATCAAGCAGACGAGTAGTATGTTGTGCCGATAAGTGGATAGACCAGATGAGTGTGTGGATCCGATGAGTATGCGGATTGAACGAGGGTGTGGACGGGTGTGGATGCGAACGAGTGTATGGAGCGGACGACTGCATGTAGCGGACGAATGTATGTAGAGCGGACGAGAACATGTGGTGCTGATGCCGGTGTGGAGCGGATAGCTGTGTGGTGCGGATGCCTGTGTAGAGCGGATGCCTGTGTAGAGCGGATGCCTGCGTGGAGCCGATGCCTGTGTAGAGCAGACCGGATAAGCTTGCAGACCGGATGAGCGCATAGGCAGACTGGAGTGCATGCGCGGGGAGGACGGGAGTGCATGCATATGGAATACATGAGAGCATGCATGAAGCACACTGAAAATGAGGGATAGACTAGAGCACTCAAGATGAACTATGAATGCGCGAGTGTGTACCTGATCGCATAAATTGCGTGACGTAAATAATATGCATTGGTATGCGGGAACATTTGAAAGAACATATATCATACCACACCCAACGCCTACTCTCCTCTTTACACCACCACTCAAATAGAACACAGGGATACTATGACACCATTCGGTATAACTGTTCTCATATCAACATCTCCCGCTCACTCCCCATCACTCTAAGTAACCGCCGCTGGTTTAACACCCCCAGCCAGGCGTTTCTCCTCAGGCCTAACTCGAGCTGGATAAATTATGCCAGAGCGAACACATTCTCCTGACCTCTCAACCACCACACCTACCGCTAAAAAGCAGCTACCACATTAACTCCGCACCAGCTGCACACATACCTTGTGCGCACACGCACCTTTTGACTCTCTTCACCCTCTCTACTGACCCGAACTTCGGTTCCCAAGGGCGTTCAACCTACCAGCGCCTTCAGACCATACCAATGGTATATAAGGCGCTATATAAATGCACAATAACAATAACAATAACAATCTAAGAGGTGTTTCAGGCTGATCTGAAAATGTTCCAAATCTCAGAGTTGGTGAATGGGTGGAGGATAAATTTAGGAATATGGATAACAAATTACATACTCATAACTGTTATGCTTTTTATGGAAATGGCAGAAAGTATTCACATGGCCGTGCACAATGTTACATACCTGGCTGTCTTATTTAATTCCCCATAATTAGCTGAATCAGAAAATATGTATAATATGGCAGTTATTGGTAGAATTATGAAGTTTTGCCACATAACTAGTTTTTTTAATTAATTTGACATGAGAACTAATGGGGCTTGTAAATTAAGCTGCCATGTAACTGCTCCAGACACTTAAACAAATCTGTAGAGAGGGGCTGGAGTGGAGAGGAGAAAGAAGGGTAACTTTTCAATCCTAGTTGTGAGAACTCTGGCAGGGTACTTCACCATGATTGTAACTTTGGTTGGTTTATCGCGGCTATATAAGGGGGACTGCATAAGAGCTGCTGAAATTGACCATCGAAGAGTGCTGATGAAACTTAACATCTGACAGCTGCAAGGAAACACCAGAGGAGATTGCTGAGAGTGCATCTAGGTGAAGCTGTCCATTTCAAGGATGGCCTAAAAGCAGAGTGGGTCCCTTGGTGGACTTTCAAGAGGGTCCTGACATGCAGCTGACTGCGTGAATCGCCCTAGAATTTATTACCCACAATGTTAAACAGGATATCATATTGTGCCTCATTTATTGTATATATATTGGCCTAAGCCCAGTTGCTCTGCAAAGGAAACCGCGTTGCAAAATTATGATCTTAAATCGACTTCGCCGCCATTTTAGGTCCGTCTGCCATTTTGATTTCTATTCTAAAGTGATTCTGTGTTCTAAAATGGTGGACAGTGTTTCCCGCTTGTAACTGAGCCGTCCTGCACTTTTGACGCTTGTAACTGAGCCGTCCTGCACTTTTGTACGTTAGTTAATGTGTAAACTGTCCGTTGGCCGAATGTTTGGGTTCAGTAAAGAGACCTTGTCCCATGTCTTACTTGTAGATAGAGGATTGTCTGCGCCAACAAGTCCGATCCGCGGACATATATCGACTACAATGTAGTACCAATACTGAACGTGGACACTAGCTGAACTGCATTGCATAGGACATGTGTTAAAGTTTATTGTTAATCCAGTGAATACACTGTTGCCATTGTGACTTGTTTGTATGTGAATTTAGGATGATCCATTTGCATATAGTTGGACAAACAAGAAGTGAACTCGGCACAAACCCTAGACCGAGTATCATTAACCTGTAGAGGGGCTGGACATTATGACTGGCAATTTATAAAATGTGCAACTGTTTAGACGTCCAGTACCTCTCACTTCTCACCCCAAAAGGGCTGGTATTCGCTGTGATGTACTGAGGGCCGTATAGCTATCAGTATCTGATACTTTGTTTCTTTGTAACTGTACAGTTTTAGAATAAAGATCTGTGAATCTTTATAAGCCCGTGTTTGGTGTATTTCCTTTTCGGGTACTCAGCCTCAATATTTCCTTTTGCTTTTCCAGAAACCCCCGGCAAAGTCAGAAATGTATCGAAAAAAAACACAATTTTCAGATATTTCCCTCTGCCCACCCACTGAAACACATCACCAAAACCCATGTCCTACTGTCCCGCGTTCCCACAGGTGTCCCGATGAAAATGGTACCTCACATGTGTGGGTGCACCTACCTGGGTGCAAAGGGAAAAGGCTAAACCACTACTATCCCCCAAACGGTTTGTGGAGCCAACTTACAGATTTGGGCCTGGGGTGTTGCAGCTACCAAGGAAAACAGGGAACCCCATGCATTTCTGAAAAGAAGACACCCATGGAAATCCACAGAGGACTGACTTGCGTGAATCGCCCCAGAATGTATTACCCACAATCCCCAGCAAAGCCTGAAATTTGGCAAAAAAAACCCCAATTTTCAGACATTTCCCTCTGCCAACCCACCGAAACACACCGCCAACAACACATGTCCTACCTTCCCACATTTCCACAGGTGTCCCAACAAAAACAGTACCTCACATGTGTGGGTGCACCTACCTGGGCGCAAGGGAAAAGGCTAAACCACTGCTATCCACCAAAGGGTTTGGGGGAGCCAAACTACAGATTTGGGCCTGGGGTTTTGCAGCCAGCAAGGAAAACAGGGAACCCCATACATTTCAGAAAAGAAGACACACGTGGTAATCCACAGATCGCCCCAGAATGTATTACCCACAAGCCCCAGCAAAGACCCACATGGGAGACGGGTGCCCAAGGCCAGGGACATTACCCCGGACTTTCCTGGAGTTCTGGCTGGCCTGTATTACAGCCTTTCCCCACCAGGGAGCCCTGACAGTGTGCCAATACCTCCCCATAGGGAAAAGCTGTAACACAGCCCAGCCAGAACTCTAGGATGGTTGGAGGGGATGTCCCTGTCCTTGGGCATCTGTTTCCCATGTGGGTCTTCCACAAGCACAGCGCCAGCTCCAGGTAACCCCGGAAGGGTCCCCTTGCCTCCCCCGAGGGAGATTCTGTAACGCAGCCCTGCCAGGGCTTCAGGATGGTCAGAGGGGATGCCTCCAACCTTGGATGCCTTGTCCCCCATGTGGGTCTTCAGTCCCCAAGTCGGTGGCAGTTCCAGGGAGCCCTGGCAGGATCCCCATTCCTGCCTGGGCTTGTGGACGGTCAACCCACATGGGAGACAGTCGCTCCCAGGGAAACACCAATGTTATGCTGGCATGGGGGGCAATTTGTGGCCTGATCCTGCAATTGTGACCCAGCCCACCAAAATACCACCCCAGACAGCCCACTCCCACCCACACTACCAACGATCCAGCCCCGGTCCCACCCACCCCACTGACAATGGGCCCTAACCATAGAATAATAAAAAAACAGTACTCACATAACGTTGCAGCTGCTCGCGTAGAAAAAGCTGTAATCAAAACAAAAAGCATTTGCTACCTATGGTCACCCCAGCAAAGACATAACTAATACTCACCGATCAAGGCCCCCCTTTCAAGCCTTCCCTGGCGGTCTACTGACCTTCATCCCCCAGTAAAAACACATTTGCCCCTTCCTAGGGGCAGATTGCAAGATTGCACTAGCAATCTGCCCCCAGGAACGGCTACATGAGATGCTCCCAATCCACTTAGGGCGGGGGGAGAGGGCCACTCCCCTTTCATTAGAAATAAAGCCTGGTGGTCCCCCCTGGGCTCCACACCCCCACCCATATCTAATGATATTATTATATTTTTTTCAGGCTGCTTCCCTAGAGCCAGATGATCACCCATCTGCCCCCAGGGGGGCAATATGTGCAGCCCCATGCTTGGGGCGGCCTGCACCAACATTTCTGGTGGCCCTCTCCTCCACCCCAATTGGATAGGGGGCATCTAATGTACCCCTTCCTAGGGACAGAATCTGATTGCAGAATCTGCCCCTAGGACAGGGTACATTAGATGCCCCCATCCATTTGGGGTGGGGAGAGACGGCCATCCCCCTTTCATTAGAAATGCAGCCTGGTGGTCTAGTGGGATCTCCCTGGCCCCTGCCCCACCCATATCTAAATATATATATATATTTGTTTTCAGGTCCCTTCCTCATGGACAGATGATCACCCATCTGCCACCAGGGGGGCAATATGTGCAGCCCCATGCCTGGGGGGCTGCACCAACATTTCTTGTGGCCCTCTTGTCCCCTACCCCAAATGGATGGGGGCATCTAATTTACCCCTTCCTTTGGGGTGGGGGGAGAGGGCCACCCCCCTTTCATTACAAATAAAGCCTGGTGGTCTAGTGGGCCCCCCTGGGCCATCTGCCCCAGCACATATCTAATTAAATATATTTTTTCAGGCCCATTCCATAGGGGCAGATGGGCACCCATCTGCTCCCTGGTGGGGCCCAAACCTGTAGCCCCATGCTTTGGGGGCCCAGGGGTGGGAGGGCCACTTACACAGTAAGCAGCCCCATCTCCCCCCCAAGTCACAAACAGATCCCTGGTCGTCTAGGGACATTGCTGGGCACGGATCAAGCTCTCTGCACCCGATCTGTGGCCAGCAATGCTTCAAAAATGGTGTTGTTGGAAAGGGAAGAGTATCCCCTCTCCAACCACACCTCCCTCGATCTGAACGGCACAATAGCCGAGGGAGAGAAAGGTGGAAACTCATCTTTTAGTTTCACAGTGGCAGCTGAAATGGCTACCGGAGTGAAAATTACTTTCAGTTTCACATCAGCATGCATCACGTGTGCTGACGTGAAACTGACAGAAATCCAACCCCCGGGCTGTGAGGAGGAACCTCCTCCTCACATAGCCCGGGGGTTGGATTTCAATTTTGTGGGATCCCTGTTTTGCAGGGATCACACAAAATGATGTGCCAAAAAGGACAAGCTATCTCGTCCTTGGCAACACAGAGGTAATGTCAAGGACGAGATGACTCATCCTTGGCAAGGCCTTTCAGTGGAGGGGGGCCAAAACCAGAATTCCACAAATCATTCCAATTTTTGTGTCTGACTTCCCCAACACAGACCAAAGTAATGAGGTCTGAAAAACAAACCGCTAAATCACCCTGTGTTTATTTTAAATTAAAAGTGTTGGTGAAATCATAATTGTCATATGTATTTGACCAATCTTGAAATCCTACTGCTATCCTTTAAGCCCAGTGGAAAATCAAAATTGCACAGCACTACATTTATAAGTGGTTTGGTTAATGATTGGTTTAATTATTTCTTGATGGGAAATTTGGAGAAAGTAAAGAATTGTGATTTGTGTTTTTTTAACTCATTTGTGTAATTGATTTGTGCAACAAGACATTAATGGTGAGCCACAAAGAAGGGGGCGTGTGTAGCTCAATGTGATATCTATTACTTTCAATTTAAATAAACACAAATATATTTCCTGTACACTGGCCTGGCTCTAGGTTCATTGTTAGCTCAGGGGGAGGAGGATCCAAAGGGCATAATATGTGTCTGAAGTTGGGCTGAATAAAATAATCTGTTAAACATTTTTTTGCGTCACACCTTGTGGGGAGGGATGTAACTCCCCATGTTGAGGGTGGCTTCTCAACAAACTGTTAAACCCAATTCATGATATATTCAGACAGATGCTCGAGTGTCAAGGTTTTGAAAGAGGGGGCCCTGACAGGTATTCAAAACCACTGGATACCATTTCCTAGAAGTACACTGCATGCAATTCTAAAGGTTAATACATTTCTATTGGCAGCGGTGAGAAAATATAGATAGCTTTTGCTCTCCACGCAGGGTCGGATTGACCCATCTACTAATCGGCCTGTGGCCGGGCTGAAATCATGTGTAGTCCATGGGGGCAGGTTTCTGTCCATGCCTGGGCCGGTTTGAAACAATCAAAATGCACCACCTGCAACGGCATCTTTCATCAAAGCAAGGTAACACATACTACCTTGCTTTGAAGATTGATTTGCATGCATGATGTGTGCATCATGAATTATGATGCATGTATCATTCACATGCTGCTGCAGCTTGCGGCCAACTTTGCACCAGACCTGCAGATGAACTTAAATGGTCTGCTGTTAAATCTCAGTTACCAGTTTAATGGTATCCACTACAGAATAATTGCTCCTTTTACTATAGCCAATATGATAGCTCAGTGGGTTGAGCGCTCACTGCTGCAATGTGTGTGTGATCTGCAGTTTCGAATCCCAGTAAGGCCATCTCATACTTTCATCCTTCTTAGGTCGCTAAATGAATACCAACAGAGGTTGGGTGATATTGTATGCTTATTTGTTCTATAAAAAAGAGCTAAAGCGTAAGTGCTAAACAATGACATATTATCATTTGGCCTTGGATGTATGCTTGCATTCACAGTAATTTGACAGTTTGGATCTCTACGCACAGATAATAATGATACATATGGTGAGCCATTCTTGTATGATATGTATATCACATTAGTGAAATCATAACCATATTTTTCGAAATTTTCTTAGGAACAATGCTATTTGATGCCACTTCCTGTTTTGTCAAGGGGTGAAAGATCATGTTTCATCGCTTCCCGGGGATGTCACTTTTTTTGGGTGGGGTCAAATGACATCACTTTCGGTGATGTCATCAGAGGTCAAGGGACGTGAGGCGAGGGATGGGCCACTTTTTTGAGGTGACGGGTGGGCCACTTCTTCTTGGGTGTCCTATTTCCTGTCCCAGTCCGACCCTGTCTCCAAGTGCCAGAGGCTACTGTGCCGGACAGCCTCCTAATAAATAAACACACTCACAACATCAAATATGATTAGAATAGCAGAAAACATAATAAACAGATGAAAATTAGGTTTAAATTAATGGTTCCCTACCACATGATCAGAACAATGACCATTTATTCCTTTATTCCTGGCTTTACATAGTGGAAGTGCCATGGCCACAAGCAAGGCCACAAGCAAATTGGCAGATGAATGTCTCAGGCCTGAGAATAGGAAGTGAGTTGACTTCTTCAAAATGAATCACAGCAGTACACTGATTTCTCCTTCCCCATAATGCACCCTGGCACTACATTTAAGTGTCCATGGTTGGATGAGCTAATCACTGGCCAATTAAGATTTTGTCCACCACATTGGCCACCAGAGTATGGTGCCACCCAATAAGGTAGCAGAACCACGAGTAAACACTTTTTAGTAGGCTGATCTTAAGAGGAGCCATCCATTAAAGAATATCATCAAATATCAGCCATCATGTATAAGATCTATAGGTATTGTATTCCCTTAGCCAATGTTAGAAGATGTTTTCATATCACTAACTATGACATCATGTGTGGTGTATTTTGCACTTAAAAGGTTGTGTTTTATATTGTAAATTTGAGAATGCTTTTTGTGTGTTTTCCAGCTCGATTCATGTTTGAATAAAGCTGGGTGTGCTCATGCACTTGTAGTTACTCCATTTTCTTGAGTTTGCTTCTTGCACTTGCCTCATGTTGGCCGTTTCTTACTTATTGTTGATGTATTCACATGTACTGCACTGCCCCTGCCCCCTTCCCACGCACTTGCACGATCTGAATGACACCTGGCCTATTAGGATCGTTGTCTGTCCACCCTTTGTTCCCCTCCCTTGCCTCGTCACACCTTGAAACACTTGTGTATAGGCACGATATAAATGCCATATCACATCATATCATATTGATTATCAATAATTGATTTGGACACCTATGATGTTGGAAATGCATGGGAGGGACAGAGCCTCCATGTTCTTGTCCTTTACTCCCTTATCATATGTGTTCTGTGTTATTTTCTGCACAGGAGTCCAGCTAATACCCCTGGCATTGCATATCTTCCTCTTTTTGGTTCTGGTGAACAGAGACCCGTGGGATACCCTTATTGCACCCATGGGTGGGGGTACAACCCTGTACCCCCAGTGTATGTTTTTGGGCACCTGTGTGTTGCCAACAGACCAGGGTGTGGGCTGGTGGCAGCTCATATGCTGAATGTGATAGGAGCTCTGAGTATCCTCCATTTTGGGATACCCAGGCCCTGCCATAGGAATCCATGGATTCCTGGCAGAAGGCAAGATGGCCCCTGGTGCCTCTTGGTTTCTATTGCCTGTTACCTTATTTTCTCAAAGCCATGGGAGGCCCTGACTCTGTTCCTTCCTCTGACTGGCTGTTGAGTTGAAGAACCATATATGGTAATGTGGGGAAGTCTGGACCAGACTGTCTGGAGCCTTCCCAGTGTATGTGCGGGTACACCCTTGGGTTGGGACCTGTGTGAATAGAGTGTGTGACCAATATGCATTCTATGTTATGGGTGTCTGGTTTCTGTGTGTATGCCACAATTAATGAGACAGCCCTGTCTGAAACTGACATGAATGCAGTATGGTGTGCTGAAAGGCTGGGTGCTTGCCCCAATCCACATTCCTTGTTATGGGTGTTTGGGTGGAGGTGAATGGCCTGAATGCCTGTGAGCCTAATTGGCTGCCTGCTTGCATAAATGCCCTTCTGAGTGATTGGCTAACTGTGCTTCGCTCAGCCAGAGTGAATGAGGGACAGATGTGTATATCTGGGGACCTCTAACATACCAATTTGTTCAGAAGCTGAAGTTAAAATTTGAAGCTCATCCTTGAAGCCCAACTGGAAGAAGAATTGCTGCTGCATTTCCTTCGACGAAATCTAAAAGCTGCCGAGTCTGCCATGGACTGATCCGAGAGAGGACCTAGCTAGGAGACCTCTCCCTGAGCTACAAGGGACCATCATGCAGAACCTACTGCTCTTCATCAAGGTACCCTGGAAGCCAGTCCCGAAAGGCTGTCGACGGGAGAAGTGGTATGCCAAGAATCCGAAAGAGAAGCGCTGGGACATTGAGGCCATAATTGTCCAATGCCATCGACAAGGGTTTGGAAGAGTTCCATGACCGCTGAAGACAGCCGAGTCATGTCGCCCAGAAAAGGGGACACGTTGATGCTGTGCTGCTCGATGGCCAGACCCGTGAAAGCTCCACCTTTGCCTAAGAACATTTGAACGAGGGCTCCTTTACCATCACCGCCTTACTTTGTCCCGCTGGAGAAAGTTGTGGTTGCCGGCTACCGAGGAAAATCTGCCGGAGGGTTTCTCATCACCTGAATCCAACAAAGACATCCCAAGGACACTGGTGGAGTGAAGATCCCAGCGCCAGCCGTGGTCGAGTCCCGATAGCTGAAGTTATCCTGAGGTACATGCTGCAACTGCAGCACCGATAGGCCAGAGGACCACCAAAGCAACTCCTGACACCCGATGCCCACTGCCGGGCCTACATACATCACGTCTTCTTTGCAGCACCACTTTGCATCAAGTTGGACTACACGCCTCATCTTCCCAGGACTTCCATGAAAGATCGTCGAAGAGCACCGTGAAAGTTGAAGCTGCAATCTCGACACCAGTGTTCCGCTTTTCTACAAGGATCTCGATGCCCTGTGGCTCCTTCTTTAAAGGGAGTCCACCCATGAGGGATCCGTCAACGTATCGTCGAAGAAACTCTTCCAACTCAGGTACATTGGGGTGGTGGAAATTTTTGACCAGGAAGCAAGACTTATTTGACATTAATGGACTCGGCAAGTTAATACTTTTATTACCGGTTGCCTCGATGGGGTGATCCTCACTCAGAATTGTGTCTCTATAACTAAAGAAAGCATTCTGCCATTATTTAACTTAACCCGCCTTCCTTCCTTATGATCTATGTTGATACACCTTGCTGCATGATTTGTATGCTATATAATAACTGTCAGCAGTAAACGCATTGTAAAGGAATCTATAGCTAAGTGTGGTACCACATATACATAGTATATATTTGTCATATTACAATTACCAGAGTACAAAGTGTTTTATTGAAATGTGTATACATCTCTGAACCTTATTTTATATCTTCCCCGAGTGGATACCTGCCTCTGTCACCCCTACGCAGGCCTACTCCTCCTTTGAATGCTTTGTCTGCAGGCTCTCTCTCTCTCTCTCTCTCTCTCCCCTAGCCATTCCCTTACTGTGGCTACTTTCTATCGGCCACCTGGTCAGATTTCCTCCTTCCTCTCTGAGTGGGCGGACTTCTCCTCCTCACTCTTGGCCTCAACGACTCAACTCCTCCTTCTTGGGGACGTCAACATCCACTTGGACGCCCCCTGTCCTTCTTCTCTACTCTTTTGCGACCTCTGCAACTCTTTCTCACTCACTATTCTCCCCTCTGGCCCGCCTCCCTCTGCAGGGCACACTCTGGATGTTTGATCTCCTCAGACCTTCCCCTCTCTCTTCCTCTCTCCACCCCTGTCTCCTGGAGTGATCACTGTCTCCTCTCCTCCCACCTAACCCTCCCTACCCCTCAGGCCAAGTCACCTCCATCACTGCCACCCACCTTCTCGGTCATCAGACCCATGAAGCACTTGTCAGCTGAGGCTTTCGCTGCCACCTTCTCACCCCCCCTCCCTACACCTTTGGCTGACTCACACCCTGACACAGCCCTTTCCATGCTCCACTCTGCTATATCTGATACTCTTGATATCCTTGCCCCTGTCATGAGAATCCGCCTGAAGCCCAAAGCCAAGTGCAACCCCTGGTATGAGTCCGACCTCGTCACCCTAAAACGCAAGTGCAGGGTGTCCAAGAGGAAATGGCGTGCTTCATGTACATCCTCTGACAAACTGGCCTGCCGTCTCCTCCTAAGGCAATACCGGCTCTCTGTCCTCACCAAGAAGAGAGTGCATGTTCAAGCCCGCATCTCTGCGGCATCTAACAACTCAGCTGAACTCTTTAAAATCTGCAAGGAACTGGCCAATCCTGCCACCGTCTCTACCTCTCCTGTTCCTTCCCAGGTCCTCTGCATGGCACTGGCTTCTCACTTCATCTCTAAAACTCAGGACATTTTTTCCTCACTCTCTTCTGATCCCCTCCCCCACCTACTCCCTACTCCTCCTCAGGCCCTTCTGCAGCCACCCCACCTCCTCCTTCTCTGCCTTTCCCCTGTTCTCCACTGATGAGGTTTCTAGACAAGTCCGATCTATGAAAGTCTTGTCGAAACAGGTTCACCCCTGTTCCTCCAAAACCATCAAGGACCATATTGACTCACTGGCTCATGCCCTGGCTGATTTCTGCAACCACTCCTTCGCCACTAGGTGTCTACCCATCCACCCTGAAGTACTCCCTTGTGCACCCTCTACTTAAGAAACCCTCTGCCGACCCTGCCTGCCCAGCTAACTATCACCCCATCTCCAACACTCCCTTCCTGGGCAAGCTCCTGAAGAAACTGGCCATCTCCCAGCTTAATCTCCACACTGAATCTGTTGGTTGTCTTCATGACCATCAGTCTGGCTTCAGAGCTGCCAGAAGCACGGAAACTGCTCTCCTGAACATCCACAAAGACCTGGTCTCCAACCTCTTTCTTGATCTCTCTTCTGCCTTTGACACTGTCACCCATGCCATCCTGCTCAACTGTCTCCGTGATAACCTGGGTATCACTGGTCAGACACTGGCGTGGCTGACTTCCTTCCTCTCTGACCGACCCTCCCAGGTCCAACTTGGGTCCTTCCTCTCCGTTATCTCTAGCTGTGGTGTCCCCCTGGGGTCTAACCTCTCTCCCTGGCTTTTCAACCAATACCTGGCACTCCTTGCCCACTGCATTGCCGCTCTCTGCTCCAACTTTCAGTGCTATGTGGATGACACTCAGCTCATTTTCAGGCTACCCTCGGCCTCCTCCCCCTCTTCTCTCATCTCTCACTGTTTGTCTGCAATCCAGGAGTGGTGTGCTGCCAATGACTTCTGCCTTAATGCCAGTAAGACTTAGATTCTCCTCATCGGCACATCGGCACACCCGCTCCCTCCTTCCTTGTAGCTCTCTGGCCGGCCTCTCTTGGCCCTCATCCTGCTCCCACCTGCAAGGTAAAAAACCTCACACTAGAGCTGCACCTCCTCAGAGGTACTCTTCCTTTCCTCACCTTGCCCCAGAATCTCACTGTCTCCAGAGCTCTTGTCCTCTCTAGGCTTGACTATTGTAACAGCCTCTTTCTAAATCAGCCTGCTTCTACTCTGCGCCCTTTGCAACTCATCCAGAACAGGACTGCGAGACTTGTCCTTGGCCACAAGCCCAGGGATCGTATCTCTCCAGGACTGAAATCTCTGCACTGGCACCCAGTGGCTGCAAGGATTAAATGCAAAGCCCTCTGCATCGTTCACAAGGCCTTCTGGGGCCTGGGGCGCCAATACCTTCACCTCTCTCTTCCTAAATATCTTCCTTCTAGAGCTCTTCGCTCATCCGCTTCCAACTCCCTCAGGGGCAGTCGCTTTGCCAAGCAATGAGTTGGTGGAAGATCTGTTTCTTCGGCTGGAGCCTCCATCTGGAACAGCCTCCCTGCCTCCCTCAAACTTGAGCAGAACATCTCTGGTTCCAGAAGCACCTCAAAACCTTTCTCTTTGCTTCTTCTTTTTCTCCCCCTCTCCTCTGCTGACCTCCTGCCTGCTAACCTTAACTGCACAAGCTACCTGGACACCCACTGATCTCGGGCCCAGGTCCTTCTCCTGCCAGAACCACACACCTGCAATGCACACCTGGCAACCCCGCACTTGAGGTCTGTTTATGTATCCCTACAGTCCCCTACCAGCCCTTGACACCTTACACCCGCACTTACCCTTGCACTTGCCACTTGTGGCCATTTACTTATTTATTGTTATCATCTTTCCCATCTACAGCACTGTCCCTGACCTCTTCCCACGCACTTGTGTGATCTGAATGACACCTGGCCTAGTAGGATCGTTGTCCGTCCTCCCTTTGTACCCCTGCCTCATCGCGCCTTGAAACACTTGTGTGTAGGTGCATTATAAATGCCATATCATATCATAAAGAACTGTGTTAGCACATAACCTAGTGTGTGGACATTCCTTTGTGGAGGTATGGGGACTCATTGGGCCTCATTACGACCCTGGCGGTAAGGGGTTAACGCCAGCGTTAGCTGCGCCGACCCCTTACCGCCAATTACGAGGTCCCCTAGCGCCATGGTGCTTTTAACACCTGCTTTTAGCAGGTGTTAAAATCCATGGCGCTAAGGGACCATGGAGTTAATTACGCCACCGTAATTTACGGTGGCGTAATTAACGCCTTCCCCACTCCCATTATGCCCTATGGGGAAAAAATGGGAATGGGGAAGGGTAAATGGGGATTGGGGACTTACCGCCCCGCCTAGGTCGGAATGGGGCGGTAAGTCCGCCAACCACCATGGCGTAAACGTAGTTTACGCCATGGTGGTAAAGTCACGGCCCAGGCGGTAACTTACCGCCTGGGTCGTAATGAGGCCCATTGTACTTAATAACCAGCCTGCATCACCTCCTTAGAGTTTACGCCTTGGTTGCTCATCATTACCTACCATATAGAGAACCTTAGCTGGGGTATTCTGTTCCTCTACTCTGCCATATAGAGGGCAGAAGTACAGATACCCCCTCCAGTCTTTACAACCACCTTTACAATTGTCTATAAAAACACTACAAAAACCCACCCCTGTTGAAAGAGCATGTAATGTGCAGAAAGTAGATGATGCATGCACCGTGAGTAATGTAGCAGGGGCAAAAGGCAATAAATCATAAACAAGTTCTCCAAAAAGGATATGTCTTTTTAAAAAAGATACAAGTGGGTGGCTTAGCACTCACTAGTGTCCCAAAAAGGGACAGTTGGAGCTTGTGCCCTTCAACAGTACATATCTAAAGTCTTGGTGATTTGATGGTTTCAACCGGGCTTCGGGGTGCTGTCTTTGAAGGTCAAACTAGGTTTGAATGCAACAAGTCAGACTGGTCCAAGCAGCAAGGTTTGTCAAGTCAGTTTGAAGTGATTGCTCTGTGTGGTTTGAAGGTGACATTTAAACAATGCAGTTCAGATGACTTGGCAGGATCGTTTTGAAGGCCGAGTCAGTTTGAAACGTTGGTAACTGTTGGGGCAGGATAATGAGTGTCTCAATGTTTCCAGCCATTCAATTTGACGTCCGGTGATTCGAAGCTCTGCTCTTGAGGGACCAAAACAATGTTCATTAAAGTGTCATCTTCATCACCAAGCTGCTTGTTCTGGCCAAACTGGTGATGTGCTTGGATTGGTATCATGTGGTGATGAACCAGTTCAATTAATACAGCAACAGCTGTTCAAAGATGGTCCAAAGATGTGCCAAAAGCAGCACCCCGGTTCCTGGTAGTTTAAATATGTTCAAACATAGTTGCACTGTTTCAATAGTGGAACAATGTTGTAGAAGCCAGGGAACCAGCTATTTTACTTCTTATGTTACTCAGAATCACAATGTCACAATCTAGGGGCTCAAGGACAAGATTGGACCTTTATCTCGTATCTCCAAATCTGGTTAAGGCTGGCTATCCCCTGCAGTAGTCGCTCACCTACAATGAGGGGTTTGGGTACCAGTGCAGCTGACAATCAGGTCTTAGTCCAACAACAGTTCACCCCCAAATGTGCCTTACAGATTGGTATGGAGCAGAGCTTGCCTCTGTCTTGTAACACCTGCCTTCACTGCACAACAGGAGGACATTGGAAATCACTGCTCTCCCAACACTGTTCAAACAAATTCTTCTTAGTGTCCTTGAAGTTCCAAAGAAGAAGTAGTAAGGGACCTATTCCTTAAAAAAGGCAAAAGGCAACCCAGTGTTTGATAAGGGTAAGCCTGCTTTAAGAGTCCCAATCATTGCTACGGTAACAAGTGACTTTCTGCCACAGAAAGCCATGGAGAAGGAGCTCTTCCTCCATTCTAGTCTTCTCTGTCTATTGAATCTCACCCCCTTCATAAGCCTGTACTTCAAAGGTCCTTTGACATGTAACAGCCTGATGTGAGGCTGGCCCTTTTGTTTTGGGCGTGCCATCTTGATGCTTGTTTGCCCAAATGCTCCTGTTAGGGACTTGTCTTGCTGGAGGTAGGTGATACCCGACTTCACAAAAGGTCAAAGAGATACACCATTTGCCCTGCCCCTTATCCAGCTAGCTGAGCAGAATCAGGCTTCAATAAACACAACCCTTCTACAGCTGGCTTGAGGTCACAGTGCTGACATGCGTATGCTGCAAATCAGATGTGGCTTTAATAATTATGAGAACTACCAGCCACCTTACCAAAATCTAGTTGTGGCTTATATTTCAAGCGTATCATAGTACCAGGCAATAGTTTATCATATTGATTATGGCTTTAGATCAGATGTGCAGATTTAAATGCAACCTCTTTTTGTGGTGCTACTGTTACCTTCAGCTGTCAAAAAGGGCACCTGTGATCTCTGAAATTGCTCTGTGACACTGGATTTCAGGATCTGCAGATCCGGAGACTAATGCAGTAGGGTGCAGGTGTATGTTACCCTGGGCAAGGACACATACAACATGCCACTCTTACAGGGGACAGATCAACCTTTATTCCTTCTCCTCTGTCCTTCACATTGCCCCTCCTCTTCCGTTTCCTCCCCTCTCCCTGTGTCATTTGTTCTTAAAGGGCAAGTGCACCACTAGCAGCATAACAGTGTGCATTATACTTTTGGCATGGAATTTAATGAAGGGGGTATCTGTTTAGCAGAGCACTCTTTCAGGGAAGGATTACCCACATCATTTCATTATTTAATAAAAATAAAAGGTTAGGGGTCATACACAGTTGCAAGATGGCAATACTTCACAATGGATACTTTGTGAAAGACCTTTGAATTTTAATATTTGTGTTTGGTTGAGGTGCAATTCAGGGTGAACTTACCTGATGAAGGGGAGAGTGGGGGTGATTGCAGATGGTTAATTTATTTTGATATGCCGTAGTTCAGTCACATAGATGCCAACATGTTCCATTCCAATCTGTAGGTGCTTCTCCGGTTCTGTTTTTTTTTCCTTTGCATTCTGGGACTTGTGGTAAGAGGTTTATAATGGAAAAGCAGAACTACAGGTCCCAGAATGCAAAGATAAAAAAAAACAAGCCTGGATAAGTACCTACAGATTGGAATGGATCATGTTGGAAACTATGCAGTCATGAATGTGAAGCAACAGCAAAACAAAATAACACGTGCAATGAAAAACACAAAGTAAAACACTTTTTAGAACTAAATGCCCTTTTAGGTTTTTCAGGGCGCTTTTTTGCAACAGTTGAACATCAGTAACCCTTTAACATTGTAATTGAACTCAATGCAAACCTTTCATTTTCTTAAACCCTCTCTGAATTTGCAGAATGTTCAATTTTTAATAACCAACCGCTTTTAAAATATATGCTTACTTAAACCAGTTTGGGCTTGTCAGCCTTGCTTGTGCACCCACTTCACCTTCTTTGATGTTTTAGCTCCTTTTTGCACCCCACCCCCTCAGCGCGCCTCCAGATAACTTGCATCACAAGTTATGTTTTTAAAAAAGAAAGTAGGAAAAGAACAAAATAGAACATAAAAAAATCGGGACAATAAATAGCTCGAAGTGTGGGCATTGCATAGCTTGCCTGGTTTTAATAACCCTTCGATTTGAGATAATGTGGAGTTAGAGGTTACAACTCCCCCCTCAAGCTTTCATCTATCAGGGGTGGAATCCGCCTGTCTCCTTCTCGAGGATAAAAGACCATGGAACTGGCGGGCAATACCAAGAAGGCCATTAAAGCCTGGTGCCCACCATACGGGTTTTCTTCTGTGACCAGCACAACCTCGTCATTTCACGCATGCAAACCCCCACAGACGCAGGAGGTTCGGCTTACTCTACGGATGTGTGCCCGTTTCCCCTCCTCTTCTCCTGTGAGGTGAGAGTCTGCCAGCTTACGCTCCGAGGCCGGGCACATGATGCGAGCACCCGTCATCACACATCCACGCATCCCTCTCGCTAGCTCGCGGGGACTCGCAGACCTACATCGGAAGACACAGAGTTCCTTCCAGCCGCTACAGAAACGAGGCAACACGGGCTCCTAACGTGCTCGCCTTGACAGGTCGAAGAGGTAAGGGCAGTATTCATCGCCCAGTTTAGGCATTTACAAACCGTCGTTTTTTTCTGAAAAAGAAGAAGGGCAGAGTGTGGCATTTCAAGGGAAGGCGTTTGACAGACATGACAATAGAGCTGTTTCTAATTACACCTGCCAGGTCCCTCGCTTGTTTTTTGTGTGGTGGTGTGGGAAAATTGACTGTGCAAATGTCAGAGCTTTGCTATATCGTCAGAAATAATATCCATGCATGTTCTTGGCGAGGGAAGATTAGTGCACAGAGCGGAGGCTATGCCTGAGTGATGCAGCGGAGGGAAACACATGATGCAACATCTATGTCGCGGGCAGTCAAAGGGGGCCTGTTGGGGGCTTTTGGAAAGCCTCTGTTTATGTGCAGGGATGCGAATGCACTACGGGGAGTTAAAGCTGCACCCCACAGTCTTTTACCACTAAGCATTTCGATTACTGAACGGTCTACTGCGCGCCATTGGCATACACTGTTTGACTGAACACTTCCTGTGCAAACCAAATGCATCCACGCACCTGTTTTAAATGCGCTTGCCATACTCAAAATAGAAACTGTATATAATTAATCTATGAAAATCCCGCATGTGTGATCAATGATAGCGTGTAGAAACTACATCGATTTCCGTTTTGGCGCGCAATCAATATGTATACATCCTGCCACCGCTGCATGTTCTATGTCGACATCGTTCGCCCAGCAACGACCAGCATCTGAACGCGCTTGGCGCTGAATCTGCCCCGCGGCTTGCCATTTTGCGGAATTCTGCGCTGCCCGCTTCCCTGCTCATCGGTAGCGGCCGCGGGGAGCTGTGCTCCTAATCAGTTAAGCCGTCGGAGCTGGATCAGCAGAGATGACGGCGGCCGCGAGGCACCCGCATTCTCGTGTATCACTGCTGGGGGGTTGCTGCCGCATCCGGCACCCGGCCCTAGCAGGTGCCTGGTTAGGATATCGTCTTCCAGGGGAAGACGCACCGAGATGCTCGCAGCAGCGATGCAAAGGAAGCAGGGCACCTCTGTCAGCACAGAAGCCTACTGCCTAAATCAGCAGGGTTAGCAAGTATGGTGCCCCAGGATACCCGGAAAAACCCACAGCACGTGTTAGATTGTAGCATAACATCGCAGATTCACGCGCATTGTTAGTGGACTGATCAAACACGCCGTGCGGCTATTGGGACACACACATCCAGTAAGTATTGGATTTATCTCAAGATGCGCCCATCCCACTGACAAGCACATAGTCCATATTCTGTACAGGATGAAGTTGTGATATAAGACAACTGCATAAAAACCTATGAGCAACCCAGCCACAGGCAGACGCGACTAGGGCCGCATGAGGGGAGAGGGAGTTCGGCAGTGCTTGGGTTCCATGCGTCCGAAATGCGGTTATCGGATCCATTCCGACTGCCAAGGCTGCTGCAATAATACACCCGGCCGCACCCCCATGGTGCCCATCTGATCGTCCTGGCTTCTGTGGAAGGATCAAGACCAGGGTGACGTCACAGTGTTTGGGTGGAAATGCAAATGAGCAACTCCTGTGCGCGCCCACGAGCCATCTCATGATCTGCAGCATCAGAGAGTCCGGGCTTTCTGCAACCCCCCCGCCCCCCCCCCACACACAGACGAGCATCACCCGCAAGGAGACACGCCCGACCGCTTACAGGAAAGAGTGCACCCAACCACCTGCCTGCAGTGCGTGGTTTTCAGAGATCATACACAGACCCTCAGAGCAAAACGTTCAGTTTCAATCTTAAATGCATTGATGGACACTGTTTACCAAGGTCACACACATGATACATAATTAAGCCATTTTAAAAGGCGGCGTTGTTTGATTGGTGTCATCACACATTGTCGAATGATTTACCCATGGATGTACAGATGTCCTGTGATAGGGCTATGCGCCCTATATCATATGTTATATGTACTTCTAAGCATGTTGAATGGCAGATGCATCGGCATTCTAACCACAAGACACCGCCTATCCCATTTACAGGAAGCAGTTTGAGTTGTAGGCCACCAGATGTAAGATAGCACCCTCTGCTTTTCACTCACAGCAGCAGCCAGTAAGTTGCACATTGCACACGTGTCGGAATATCCTGCGTGCCGTCTCATTGTCCTTGACACACAAGACGCATCAATAACAGAATGCAGTCACTCTTACTCATTTCACTGGTGCATTATAATTGCAATGTTTCTCCTCTGTGCTGCTTTCTGCCATTCAAGGAGATTGCACTTTCGTAACAAAACAAGTTGTTTCTGCACACGAAAGTTACATAAGTATACTGCCATTATGTTGTTCGTGTTTCCCCACCTCTGACCTCTTCCCAGGGTGTTTGAGAGTTGCGTGCTGTTGTTATTAAGGAGAATTACTTTGTATTTATAATTGGACCATCCCCATTGATATTATAGTGGTTGCAACGAAATATTATCACACAAAACCCCAGTAAAACGCTGAAGGCCGAAATAGCATTTTAGAATGCCTTCACATATGAGAGCATTTATGTTGGAAAAAGTGACCGCTCCCAGTACCATGTCCTTGCCAATAGTGTTAGTACCTGGCCCTGGTCAGTGCAGTTCCAATTAGTCCTCATGTAACATGCCAGTGAGCAATATAATGTAATTTGCTCTTGTATTGCTGTGCACGGCTTCACCATGATGCAATTAGCAACTGTTTTCATTTCAGAATGCTGCGTTCTCTAACTGTGGCATCATAACTGCTGGCCCATATGCAGGCAACCTTACCTTTGTGGTGCTGGGGTGTGGGTGTGTGTCTGGTCAAACCCCTCCCTCACCATGAATTGTTACGCCACAACATTTGGTCAAGCATTGGCAATAAAAGGCCGTAGGTCTTTATTGTTACAGGTATGGTTATGGAAAGAAACAATATTTGCATATCAGTAATCATAAATTACTTTTGGGCACCGGGTCTTGAGTTTACCCCTTCAGGCCCGTGCCGCCTTCTTTGACCCACAACGTGTTGTGGTCACTGTTCAGTGTCCTTGTTATCCTTCCGTTGTTCTTCTCCCTTTTTCTAAGGTGGGAAGGTTTGCGGAAAAAAGAGAGAGTGACACAGAGTACACTGTGAACTCTCTTGCTGTTTGGGTCCCCGTGCAGGGTCCACAAACAAACTTGTATCTTTCTGGGCTGAATCAGCTCGTTATATAGGACCAAGGGCTGCTCCTGGGTCTTTGGTATCTGAGGGCTGTGAAGCCAGCCCTCAGACCTGCTTGTAGCTGACTGTCTGTGCCGCTGGGGGGTGCTCCTCTTTGTTGTTTCCCTGCCTGGCTGACCTTGCTTTCCTTAGGTGCTTAGCACCCATTTGTTATTGGGGAAGGGTGAGGTGTTCTTTCACACCTCACCCTTCCTGCACTTGCAGAATCGGAGACTGCATGTCTCCTGTTTGGGGGGAGAGAGTGGAGCAGAGTCAGAAGGGAGATGGTGCTGCCCCTCTATGGGGCCTGCTGCCATGGGGCAGCAGTTACCCTGCCTCGCTTGGGGCTGCCCTGGCAGTGTTGCCCATAACTGCTGGACCCATATGCAGGCAACCTTACCTTTGTTGTGCTAGGGTGTGGGTGTGTGTCTGGTCGACCCCCTCCCTCACCATGAATTATTACGCTACAACATTTGGTCAAGTGTTGGCAATAAAAGGCCGTAGGTCTTTATTGTTACAGGTATGGTTATGGAAATGAACAATATTTGCATATCAGTAATCATGAATTACTTTTGGGCACCAGGTCCTGAGGTTACCTCCTCAGGCCCGTGCCGCAACACTCAGGTAGGTTATCGGCTAACTGGATTCCCCCAAAAGTTAGGTTATTTGCAGCCTCTGGTAGCTAAAGTACTGAGGATTTCTCTATAAAATTGTTCCATGCCTTGCCCCGATAGGTGTGTGCCCTCCTTGTGAAACAGATCAGGGTCACCCAGTGTTATGGCCGGGTGTTTTATAAAGCCCAACCCTCTGGCTATACAAACATTTTCCAGCCCTCTGTTTAACTTTCTCCTAGAGTAGTCGACTGATTCATAACAGGTGGCCCCTTGACATCTTTTTCTAGGCAGGATTGCTGAAAAATAGATTTCCGTGTCCCTCCAATTGTGTGCAATGCCTGAAAGCGATGCACATATTTCTTCATATAAAGTTTTTCTGCCCGTGTTTACCAGGCCGTTGCCCGCTAAATGTAATATCAAGAATTCCGGCGGGTCTCTGTATGAAACTAAATCAGCTAGTTTTTCATGGATGTCTGGCCAGTGGAGGCCTCTGTAGCCCCACCATGATGCAATAGTGCCCCTGAAAGCTGGACCATCTTTAGTTTCCTCAGCCCAACGCCCTGTCCTGAATACAAACGAGTGTCCGGCTATTCAGGCTGATCTTAGTGGTGGGTCCCGTACGACTGTTGTTTCTGGGGAGTAAAAAGGTGAGTGCAAGAATAAAAAAGATGGGGGGTGGACAGGGCGAGCCCATATCAGTTCAGGTCTGATGTATCTTTTGTAACAAACTGACTTCCAACCCCCTATGTTTTTTATTGCTTGGGAGCCTAAGCCTCCTTGCCATGCTGATGTTGCTGCCCCAATCCTAAATGAGTGGGTGTCGAAATCCTTTGGATTCCACCCAGCTTTAGTGATTGCTTTCATCGGTACCCCTTTAAATTGGTAGTGACTTAGGGCTGCTGTGTCCCTGTGTATTAGGAATCTCACCCCCACTTTCGACTGTTGTGCATAATATAGATTGGTGATGCACATGGGGCAATTTGGTGCATTGTCAATGCCCTTTTTGCCCCGTTTTTGGATCGTTGTATTTCTATGTTGACGCTGTCCCATCTAACCATTTTTTCCATAATGCCTAAACCATTGTTGGCTTTTGTGTTGGAGGCAAGGAGTTCCCTCACCCGGAAAGCCCTGGAATAGGCGAGAAAAAATGCTGTTTTAAATAATAATGTTTCATATGGATGAGAGCATATGCTGTCTAATAGATTTGCTATTATTACTAGTTTAATGAAATCTAATGGGCGACGGGTATCTACCTGGGGTCCCTCTATTTTGCCCCAACCTTTCATCTCATATGAAATCAATACGCTTTGGGTAGGATCTGAGTCACCCCGTACTTTTGAGAAGTAGGATATTGCTACGAGGTGCCTTTTTGGCCAATTCTTTTTAAAACCCTGTTTGGGCGCCCACTTTAAAAAGATTTCTATGTCTTTTATTGTAATTAGTTCTACATGGTTTAACCCAGTCGTTCTAAGAACCGTTTGCAAACACTTACTGCATTGTACTGTAGTGCTGCTTGCCAAGGCTTTCTCAGCCATCTTTTCTAGGAACCCCATTGCAGGGTTCGTGTTTTCTGTGGGCAGCATGCTGCTGACACCCGGTTTTAAGGTGCCTGGTTGTTGGTGTGCATTCTGGCCTTCGCCCAAGGGCGCAGGCATTGATGCAGATTTTTCTAGCTTCCCATTATCGCCAAGCATTCTGCTGGGATCGATGTCATCTTTTCTTGGGCGTGAGGTGCTAGCTCCCGGAATCTTGTCCATTGAAAGAGAGATAAAGCGTCAGCAATGTTATTATCTGCTCCAGCAATGTGTTTGGCTTTGACAACAATATTTTCATGCAGTGTGGCCGTTGTGATGGCTCGTAGTACTTTGAGTACCAAGTGTCATTTGGTGGTTCTTCTGTTCAAAATCCCTACCACTGCCATATTTTCACACCAAGCGAAAAAAAAATCCTTGTAAGCTAGCTGCCTGCTCCAGGTATGTATGGTTAGCCAGATGGGGAATATTTCCAACAAATTGATGTTTTTTTTGTCCATCCTGCTGTGTGCCAAGTCTCCGGCCAATGCCCAGCCACCCACTCGGTGCCTAGTATGGCCCCAAAGCCTTTGCTCCCTGCTGTATCCGTATAAAGCACTCTTTTGTCCCCTGTGTTCAATGGCATGCGCCAAAGTGTGGTCCCATTGAAATTTCTGCGGAACTTCCCCCATATTTTTAGATCCTCCTTCACTTCACTGCCAAGCCTGATGTGCAGGTGGGGTTTGGTGCATGTTTTTGTTTTGAGCTCCCGGCTCCTGGAAAATACCTTACCCTCTGGGATGATCCTGGCTGCGAAATTGAGGCTGCCTGCCAGTGATTATAATTCTCTTACTGTGCCCTTGTTTTTTGTGCTTAGCTCTTGTATTTTCCCTAATAGTTCAACAATTTTTGCTTTTGGGATTCTGCATGACCCATGTATTGTGTCGATCTCTATTCCTAAAAAGGTAATGTTTGTGGATGGCTTGGTTGTTTTTTCAGTTGCAAATGGGATGCCCCATCGCGCTGCCTTTTTTCCAGTTTCTTCAGTGCCTTATTGCATTCTTCAGAATTTGATGAGCCTCTCACCATAGAATCGTCCAAGTAGTGGACTACCCTAACCCCTGGTAGTTGTTTTTGAAAGGCCCACTGAACAAATGAGCTAAATTGCTCAAATAGTGCATAGGATAATGCACAGCCCATGGGGAGGCATTTATCCACATAAGATTTTTTTATCAAAAGAGAAACCTAGCCACTGCTGTGAGCTTGGGTGGACTGGTAGTAACCTGAAAGCATATTCAATATCCAGTTTCACCATAAGGGCTTTCCTGCTGCAGTCCTGTATTAGCCTTTGGGCCTCCTGGAACTGTGTAGGTAACTGCTGATTTAGTGGGGGCGATTCCGTCATTGAGGGAGTGTCCCCTGGGATATGATAAATGGTGAATAAGCCTCACGTTACAGGGTTCTTTTTTGGGTACCAGCCCTAGTGGGGACACTAGGTAGCCTGGGAATGGCATCCTTGTCCAGGGGCCTCCAATTCTCCCCAACTGCAGTTCTTTCTCTATTTTCTCTCTTACTGTCTTGGGGTTGTCCCTAGCTGAGACCAGTTTCTTTGGGATTTTCTGTAAGCCTTTTCCTTTGAACGGAATGGTGAAACCTTCTTTGAAACCTCACCTGATTGCTGAGCTGATTAACTTGTCAGGATATGCTTCACTAAAATTATCTGGGTTGATGGGGGTTCTGCCTGCTGTCAAAATTGGGAGGATTGTGTTTTCATTGCTCTTCTTTTATGGTATTCTTTGAGGGTAGTCTGGTGCAGCTGGTTGCTGGGGGATCCCTGTTGCAGTTGGTGCAGCTATGTTTATGCCAGCTCTCGTTCCCCCATGAGCATTGGTTTTTCCCATAATTCCTGCATGTGATGGTGGATTTTGCAGCGTGGTGGGCTTTATTCTGCCCACAGGGTTTTGTCCCAGCCCCCCAGGGCTGATTTTTTTAAAAGGGCTGCTCTTCCTTCCTATGTTTTTCATTCTCATTACTTCTGTTTCCCCTTGTGGGTATTTGTTTGTCTTGCCGGTTGTTTGGGCAACTTCCTCCTCTGATGGAGGGTCAGCATTCAATATATATAGATAATTCTGAACCTCATCCCATTCTATTGCTGGTCTTTCGGACATGTTCCTTCTGAATCTTTTGTCATATGCTAGCCACCCACTCCCTTTGTGGGCGGTTTTTACCTCTCTGATTTTATCCGCAAATGCCCATAACTTTATTCCGTCCCCCAGGAATTTTTCCTGAAAAATGGTTGCTAAAATGGTGAATAATTTTGACCAATTGTCCCAGTTCTGTTCTACTTGTGCATTCCTGGCTATGGCCTTGTCCTCGATCTTTTTGGGATCCCGAAAAGCATCCTTCCCTTTGCACTGTGCCTCAATAAGCAAGAATATTTCAATCAATTATTTAGCCCAAATGGCCTCTTTGATTGTTATGTCTATGTTCCAAGCCAGGGATTTTTATTATAACTATTAAGTATTTCAATCTCAAAAGATTTTAGCTTTAAATCTAACAGTGCACTGATAAATATCATAATATATGTGGTGGCACTGTTGTTAGTGTCTATCGGGCCTGTGTTGTTTGGTGTGGGAGTGGCCCATGCTTTTAGGGGCCCTGTTGGTTCTGGTCCCGTTAGTGTGGCCCCTGGTGCCAGGGAGGCTATGCGTGTTATCAGATCTATAATTATTGTAGGTTCCAGAGGTATGTTACGCCGTGGTGTCCCTTCAGCTTCAATGGAAGCTTGTTGTTTGTCCCTGATTTCCAATATCATCTTTTGCTCTCTTTCATATTTTCAAACAATAATGACAGTTTTCGGTTTTTGTTACCTTTGTCAAGAGTGTCTAGCTTGTTCTTCTTTGCAAGGGGGAGGCTGTCTTCTCCCCATGTTCGTGGTGTCACCCCTTCCTTTGTTATCCCGTATAAATGCTCTCCAACCCAGGCCCATCCATAATGCTCAGCTGCCTCAATTGCTGCCTGTAGGTGTGGTGATTTCAGTTTTCCTGTCACTGCTTTGGGCTCCTGGGGCTTTCTTTTGGGTGACATGCATCCCCCTGTCCAAAATAATCCAAAGCATTTGTTATCTAAAGTGTTATTCGCTTGGTGTGGGTTCCCCCACCCAGAAAGCCCCCTATTTTAGGGCTGTGAATAATAGCTTTGTTACAAAAAGTAGCCGCAGGAGCCTTGTGACAGCTGTCCAAAGAAATGTACTACATTTTTGTTATTGCTTTTTTGCTGTTACCCGTAATAGGCAACTGTCGTGTTGTGGCCTTAAAAAGTGGTTGTTTCACTGCAATAGACCAGTGTGCTTTTGTGGCCCACGATAAAAGAGTGTTACTCTGCCTCTTCCAGTCCCTTGCTAATATTCCTAAGCCCGTATTGTCTATTAGTTGATCAGGATACTGTTTAAGATTCAGGCATTTGTGTCACAAAAAAACTAGAAAACCGCCTCTTTTCCGGGACGATATATGCCGTTATTTAAATTAAACGAAAAATGCCTGTTAAATCGTTTTAATGTAAAAAAAAAATGCTAATCAAACATTAGCTACTATTTATAAAAAAACATTGTCTGCATGTGCGTCTATCATTGCATTAAGCTTGCCTCATGATTGGCTCATCCGTCTAACCAAGGTTATCTTGCGAGGTCAGTTTTGTTGCTCTGCGTTGGCTTGCTATCAATTTTTAATGAGATAGAGATACATTTCTGGCCACGGGCTTTCGCCGGAGGCTTTTTGCTCGGCAACTGCGGTAACGCAGAGGGCTGACTTACTTTCGAACTTCTAGTCGGAAAAGCCGCTGCCTGCGTTGAGGTCCCTTTCTCTACGCCGCGCTGGATACTTGTCCGCCCACGCTTCCTGCAATGTTCTCCTCCCGAGCTTTGTTTCCGCCTCCGGTGAGTTTGTTAAACCAGGTTTCTTCTGATCACCGTCTGGAAACTCTTTCCCCGGTTGCAAAATATGTTTTGAATAGGACTATGTTCGAGGGGAACAGCTCAGAAAACAAAGACGCCGCGCACACGGCAAACTTTGCATGAAAGGTTGGTAGACACTGAGAACACAGTGAACTACAAAAGAGAGAGAGTGACACAGTACTCTGTGAACTCTCTTGCTGTTTGGGACCCCGTGCACGGTCCACCAACACACTTGTACCTTTCTGAGCTGAATCAGTTCCTTATAAAGGACCGAGGGCTGCCCCTGGTTCTTTGTAGTGAATCTGTGGGGGCTGTGAAGCCAGTCCTTGGCTGACCTTGCTTCCTTAGGTGCTTAGCACCCATTTGTTATTGGGGAAGGGTGAGGTGTCCTTTCACACCTCACCCGTCCTGAACTTTCAGAATCAGAGACTGTGTGTCTCCTGTTTGTAAGGGGAGAGAGTGGAGCAGAGTCAGAAGGGGGATGGTGCTGCCCCTTTCTGGGGCCTGCTTGCATGGGGCAGCAGTTACTTGGCCTCGCTTGGGGCTGCCCTGGCAGCATTGCCCACAACAGATGCTTAAGGAATGTATAATTGAATTCTGTGCATTTTCTCTGGCCCCCCTTCCCCAAGACCAGAGTGAAGCAGAGAAAGCCCAGTGCCACACCCACACGAATCAAGGTCCATGACAGTGGGGCGCCACAAGCACAACAGTTTGTGACAGAAGCAAGGTGTGCAGAAACCAAAACACAAGGGAAGTGGGGAAAGGTGCCAGGGCATCAGGTACCAAATGCTGTGGTTTGGTGTGCAACCACAGGGCGGGGGGCAGTTTGCCAGATGTATTGCTTTTTGGGTTGGGTGATGGAAAACTGGCCACATGATAGTGGTGGGTGGGTGGATTTGGCACAATGCCATGTCTATCTTTTCGTATTAGGTTCAGCGGAGGTGGAGGGAAGCTCACAAGGGTGTTGGAGTAGGGTGACAGGACACCAGGCATTTTCATGACCTTTTTTAAGCTGTAGGTGATTGGAGCAGGAGCCTCGCATTTTCTATAGTACATGTATTTCCGTCATGCCTCCCTTCTTCACCCCTTGCAATAGAGGTTGATGGCAGAAGTGCGGAGGGTGGAAAAGGGCCAACGGGCATATGAGCATACAATAAATGGCAATCAGAACCCCCAGTGCAATGCATCCTCATAGCCGATAGCTATCCACCTATAATTCTACAAAAGCTTCATAATATAGATTTATAGACCTGCAGCGAGGGCCGTACCAGGCGTTATGGGCCCCGAAGACAGAGTTAATGGCCTGGGCGAAGCAAGGGCCTTTAACGAGGTATGAGAGACCATAACTCCTGGTACGGGCCAAGCTGCAGATCTATAGAGCTATTAGAACACCCTCAGTGTTTAATTAAAGTAGAATAAATGAGACATGTTCAATTGAAGTGCAAAAAATTGCAAAATGGTAAATACATGTTGCAGACATTTATTTACCATTTTGCAATTTTGTGTACTTCAATTAAACATGTCTAATTGTTTTTTTATAGGGTGTTGGAAGGTGATTGGGTGGGAGGAGTATGGTATTAAACAGAAATCAGGTGTCAGTATGCCTGCCTAGTGCTTCACTGAAGGTAATTGCAGTGTTTCCCCCCTACACAAACTTATACTTTCAAATACTGCACACTTAAACACAGTAGAACAACATTAGCAAGGATACTCTGCAAATAAATTAATTTAGCTTGCCATCAGGTTTCCCATTATCCTTCCCATACTTCTATGCACTGAACATCCAAACAACGTGAGGATGTGAGAGAAAGGTTCCCTGTGTCTTGAATGTGGTGTAAAAATGAAGCATGCCACATTCCATTACAAAGAAAAGTGCAGCTTTCCTTTCTCTGCGGTCTTATATTTCATGAAACGCTTTCCATAGAAAGTGAAAGCGGAAAGTGTTTCTTCCAACACTGCATTGCACACGTTGGTCTTGCAATCTATAATTTAGAACGGAAAGTTAACTCTTTCCTTTCTGTAATTGCACGGAGATCAACACAGCAACTTGGGAACAGGTAAGCAATTATTGTCTAATTGGGGGCTGTATTCAATCTGCGGGCTATACCAGTGCGTATAGCCTGCAGATTGACCAATCACTACCCTCAAACACCCTGTAGGGTGTTCTAATATGGCTTCAAAGGGCTTCCTAGTGTTGTGAAACAAACAGGTCCAATTCAACATAGGCAGGATTTTCTCTGTTTTTTTGTAGTGTTTTGTATCTTGCTAAATGGGAAATAGGACTTCATCGCTCTAGCAGGTGTCAGAAGATATTTCTAGATTTAGGCCCTCATTATGAGTGAGCTGGTCTGCAAATAAGGTGCCGGTAACATTGTCAACAGCACCTTTTCCGGACCAGCTCACTCTGAGCATGCCGGTTTGCGGCTGGGAAATACCGGCAGGCCTGACCTGCTGGTAGTTCAGGCACCTACCAGCAGATAAAGCACTGAAGTACCAGCACCGTTACTAACAGTGCCGGTGCTTCTGAGTTCCCATTGCCATGGAGTCCTATGGGACCCTACGAGAATGGGAACTTACTGTTCCGCCACAGCCCGTAATATCCAGGTATTACTGTGATATCAAGCTGCAGAAAAGGTAAACTGACGGTGCAGGTAGGCCGCCGGTGCTACCAGCGTCCTACCGGCAACCTCATATTGGGGGCCATAGTCTGCCTGGTTTTAAAAATATCTTCATCCATTCTCATTTCTTGCACTTGGGAAACAGCAAGCTATGTTCTTTGGTGGGACATAGTTTTCGATATCATTCATAAACGTGAGACTTCTGAATAATATGTTATCATGGTCCATTGAATGCACATACTTTTAGCGTGTCTGTATACTGGCAGTTCACGATAATTAAATTTGATGGAATTTAAACGTAAGTCTAACAACTATAGAAAAAATCAATGTGAAGGAAGAGTTTTGCTTGAAAAAACACTTGAGGCCACCTTGCATTCGTAAACCTTTGGCAATGGATCATTATCCAGTCAAATGTTGCAAGAATGCAATTGTAGGGAGCCTAATAACTTTTGTTGAGTTTTGGGATTATTTGACCCATGTAATTGGGTGAGCATTAATTCTGTTCTAAATTGCTGACGACTTTGCACACGCCATCATTTTAATGTGGTATTCATGATGAAGCTGCATCCTTCATTCAGTGTTCGGTTTCGTAGGAGAGAATTGCAATAGCTTGTTTTGCTTTTGTGTCCATTAATACCAAGGTAAAACAAAAAAAGAAATGTCAACTGCTTTTGAATATGGACCCATTACGATACTGGCACTAAACCATGGCGCTATTAGCACCATGGTTGGTGCCGGTATCGTAACGAGTCTGCCATTGTTCAATGGGGAATTACCACCCCATTCCAAGGTTGGCGGGCGGTAATTCCCCATTGAACATTGGCCCTTCCCCATTCCCATTTTTGCCCGATAGGGCTCAATGGGACTGGGGAAGGCGCTAAGTACAGTACCGCAAATTGCGGTACCGTACTTAGCACCAAGGTCCATTTGCGGGTCCCTACTTTAACGGCTGGTTTAGACCAGCCGTTCAGGTCGGGTCCCGCAAAGGGACCTCGTAGTAAGGCGCTAAGTGTTTAACGGCACCGTAGCCTTTTACGGCGCCGTTAAACACTTCGCGTCAGTGTCCTAATTGAGTGGTTTGCACAAAGTCACACGACTCTCACTGGTAAGGATTATTTTAAGGGGAAGAGGAGACTTATGTAAATTCCAGTTAACATTGACAATGGTTGTGAAGCGATACATTTTCAACTCAGGAAAACATCCTGCATCTACTTATGTATTCAGCAACACATATGCAATAAGCCAAGGATACAGCAGGATAAGTAAACCTATATCGTCATATACACAATACAAGTAAGGAAGAGCGGGAGATTTTGTGCATAGCACAAACCACACAAATCTTGAGTTCCTAGAACCTTTCAATTATTTCTGCGATTCGAAGAATGTAGTTCGAATAATTATAATTTATTTTACAACCTGGTATCAAAATGTGCACTTGCCAGTGCCCATTAGCATGTAACAATGGGCTCTTTGTGAGTAAGAGGTGGGGTGCTATGTGGAAGTCAACATTTTTTAAACAGGTGCAATGTTGGATTTGGTAACTGCAGCAATAGCCCGCAAACTATGTGCGGTTTGGAAATAGTCATCAACACAACCTTACACTTATCTCACATATGAAACAATCTCTGGGGAGGTGAGTGATGTTGAGGATATAGTGCAACATGTGTAGAAAACAGCAAACATGTTTTTGTTTCTTTTCCGATGTTCGTGAACATCTAAGATGTTTGGGGACACTGCTGTGATGTTAACAAACTTGACAAACGTTTGAGTGTATTCATGCATATGTATATGCGTGTGTATATATTTAGTGAATACGCTTTAGTTGAAGCACTTTTAAAGAGAAACAATCTAATGCAACAAAACCCTTGAGATTCAGTGGAAAAAATAAATAAACCGTTTCTTGAAGCGACATTAAAATGCTGATTTAATGCAACAATCTGTCCTTAGGGTGTGCACAATGGGGTCCTCATAATTAAGGTCACGTAGCTTCCAGCACTTGCCATATTTCACAGGTTTTGTTGCATTCAATTGGCTCATTAATGCCACATCAATGTAAGATTTTGTTCACTGAATTTCAAGGGGTTCGTTGCATTGAATGCAATTAGCCTACTTGTCCCTTAACTTTAGTTTCTTTTTTTTCACTCAATGGCAAGCGTTTTGTTATGCTATACCTACCACAACCTGTAATTCTGTTTTTTACTGATAACATAACTAATATTCCAGGTTATTCTAAAATGCACATTTGCAAAAATGCCTTTTGGAGGAGGAAAAAGGATCAAATGTCATCAGGCTAGAGGTGGGAGGAGAAAGAGGACACAATATGAAATTGGGGAGTTGGGCATATTCGGTGGCATTTTTGCATATTCGGGATTTTTTTTTGTGTGCATATTCACGGTTATGGGAGAACACTGAATCAGCTCGTAAAATGCATCAAACGCAAAATGACTGCAAATATTTTCGAAATATTCGGAGTTATTTTTAGTCCATTGCTAAAATAGCCACAGTTATGGGAAAATAGTTTAAAAAAAAGAGTTAAACAAGTTAGATTAATACAACAAAAGTGGAATTGTACAGCTGCAGTGAGGTGTGGGGTAGCCTACTGGGGCAACACATCAAGGGGTGCAATATGGCCCTCGCCAGTGAGCACAAAGGACGTGCTCACTGGCCAGGGCAAAAGGCCATGGCTAGTGGGCCTGAAAGACATGCATGGTGGCGGTAGCCACCTATTGGGTCCAAAAGAAACTTATTGAGGGAACATGTACAATAATACCCAGTGGTTTCTAAGCACTGACCCAGGGATCACACCTGTGTTGCTCTGTGTCATCTTGCTTCCAAGGGAAGCACGTAGCCCCAGAGCTATCCTCCCGAGACTGTAGTGTTTTAAAAATTATTTTGAGGGCCCTGGCTACTCGGCCTGAAATACTTGTAAGGCTGTGACCACCCAGTGGGTACCAAACAAAATTTCAATTCAATTCAGCTTTATTCGACAACTAAAAAGCCCTAAAAGTACATTGCTTGTTTACAGACTTATTATATACATTTTAAAACCAATGATAAAACCCATCAAAATAGGGAGCACATACTTGCAACCATATAATAAGATAAATAGTTATCTACATACTGTTCAGGTATTGCCTCAAGTACTTGAGCACAATAGTTGTCTGCAGAGCTGTGCCCAATGGACATAGCATGCTGCACATGTCACCGAGTTAGGGTAGGAAGTATTTTTGCACAGTTCTAGAGTATTTGTAATTGACCAAATGCCCTCCCTCCTCAAAAAAGGTTTCAGGTACCAAACTCTCAAGTTGCAGCAATTCACAGGTAAACACAAATTGCACAGTGCTTTCTTCTCCTAAGCTACATAAGGGGCATAGACTATGCCCACCATGGGTTCAAAACCTAGTAAACATGGCAGTCTATAATGTCCCTAACTTTGAGCTGATAAATAAGGCTCTTGCATAGTGTGGGGTCAAGATAACAAGGTAATCTTCTTGTCCAAAATCTACATTGCATACTAAAGATTCTGGGCCTAATTTTGCATGTTTGTAGCTTCAACCATATTCATCCTTGCCAAAATAAGTGTTTTTTCTTTTAACCTAGATCTGGCACCGCTGACAAGGGTATGTTGCTCTTCCCAGAGCCCAGATGAATTCAGATTGTACAATAGTTTCTTCACATGGGCTACTCATGGCATACTTTTATCCCAGTTAGATTCAAGATGCGTTTCATAGCATCTCAATATTTCCAAGTCCCACAGTACACCACAACATTATCTAGTAAAATACTCGGTTCAAAGAAGACCGTTCTCCATTCGGGCATACATCAATCTCTAGATGCATCAATGCATTCTGGGAGCCTAGTGGGACCTGGAGGAGTTGCTTCGAGTGCTTGTTTTCCACCCTTTCTAGATGTATTGTATCAACATAACCCCACAATTAAGCTCTGTATAAACCAGCTGGGATTGCTTGCTTACGATGCAGTTCTAGTGCTGGCGAAATTGTCCCCCTACCAATATATTGCATGGAAAAATCAAAATGCTCCTGTATATCTCCCCATGTTTGTACATGCCTTATCTAATTGGGCAGCCCAAATGCCATTTTCATTGAATCTTATTTCAAAATAGTAGAAAAGGGAAACTTGTTCTAAGCTTTTTCCATCAACCACTATATCTAGATTCCAATGCCTAGTGTGGCGAGGCCCAAAAAGCAGAACCTTCATTTTGTCAGCATTCAATTTAAGACTAAGTTCTTCACATTTACTTCAAAGCATATCCAGGTTATGTTTCAAACTCCACAGAATAGTAGCTAATAATATTGTGTCACCTGCGTACAGTAGGACTGGATATTTGTCCATGTCCATTTTAGGGTAATCCAAGCATCCCTGCATCAGAGCAGCAATGATCACGTCTATATAAATGCAAAATAGAAGGGAGCAAGGACACAACATTGTCTTATGCACTTGAGGGCTTTAAAGGCATCAGTATCTTCTCCAGCCATGCCGAAGCGTGCAGCTGCTTCGTTATTAGGGTATAACGCCTGGATTAAAGAGATCAACGGGCATGGTACATTTGTTTTCTTTAAGACTTGCCAGAGAACCTCCTGGGAAACTCAGTCAAAAGCAGTCTTAAGGTCCACGAACATTGCATACAATTTAATTCCCTTAAGAGCAGTGTACTTTTGAACAAATAAGAATAATCCGAAACTTTGATCTACAGTGCTTTTGTGTTTGCGAAAGAGAGCCTGGAGGTCACTAATGATGTTATTTTCCTCCACCCAGAATTGTAGATGATACAACATAGATTTGGTGAAGACTTTTCTAGCACTGTCTAAGAGTGAAATAGGCCTGTATTTTGCCCTGCCCCCCCATCTTATATATTGGGAATATTGAAGTTGAATGCTACAAGGAAGGTACTGTGTTTAGCCTGATTACTGCATTGAAAAGCTTACATAAAACAGGGCTCCATACACACATTTAATCTTTATAAAAGTCTATCGGGAGCATGTCCAGGCCTGGTGCATTAGAGCTCTTCTGAGTGTCCAAAACATTACATACTTACCTGGCAGTGAGCTGGAAGTCTCCCTCCCTCATAGGCTCCACTGCAGAGAGACTGGCTGCGGATCGTATGTCAGCTAGTTGTCTTATTGGACCACCGTATAGCCGTGGACAATTCTGCTGCCAAACATCAGCAGTGATACATGATTGGAGCAACTCATTACTTCTGCCACAGAATCATTTTGCAAACAGCTATGGGATAACCATCCTCAAACACTTGTATTAGACAACACAACAGTGACCTAGCATAGGGTTTCTTCTTTTCTATGAATAGCTTTTTATAATTAAATCGGCATTGGTGAAGAAGTGCTTCTTCCACTTTTGATCCTGTTTCAAGGCATGTCCGTAGCTGAAGCATATTGGGTGAACATGTACATGGCTGGGCCCAATGGACAAGGCCAAAGGCCCTGGCTAGTGTGCCCAAAACACATGTATAGTGGCCACCTAGTGGGCTGTGTCCACCTAGGGGCTCCAAAAGAAACATATTGAGTGAATATGTACAATAGACATGGCCAAAGTGGCCTGTAAAAAAAGTATGGTGTAACAAAACCCTTGAAATTCACAAAAACATAGTCAATGTGCAGTTAAGTTGCACAGATTTAACTCAACAAAACCTTTGAAATTCAGCAGATATGGGAAATCATGACCAGCTTAACTCGGTGCATTAACTAGCTGCAAATAGCGGACATCTCAAAGCAAATTGCATCACAGAAACACTGTGTGTTGTGGGGGAGGGGTGGGAGAGGGCAGGGAAGGTGAGGATGCCATCTGGGGAGTGGGG
Organism: Ambystoma mexicanum; assembly: GCF_040938575.1. Taxonomy (NCBI): domain Eukaryota; kingdom Metazoa; phylum Chordata; class Amphibia; order Caudata; family Ambystomatidae; genus Ambystoma; species Ambystoma mexicanum. The sequence continues at coordinate 818,836,642 of NC_090936.1, read as the reverse complement.
GGAGCTGTCACAGATGAGGGGGGAACTTGGTGAGGGCCTGGGGGCAAAACAACATTTTTTTGGCTGTTTTTCCCAGCTATAAAACTACACATAGTTACGGCTATCTGTAGTCCATACACTGGCAATAGGCATCTGGAATCCCATCCATGCAGAAACATCAAAGCGAGGAAGGTGCAAGCACTCTCAGGCCATTTTGCCTAATAAATGTGCACAATTTACAAGACCACTTAGAGCAACATGGTCCGAGAGGGCCAACCCCATCCTCGTTTTGAAGCTAATCATGGATGGGAGACCTGGATGCCTAGTGTGGTATGGACTACAGATAGTCATGGGTATTATAATTACCAAGGGTATTTGTAGTACATAGCTGTGGTTATGGAAAAATGAAACAAAGATATATTTTTACAGCTCCAATGACAACCGGAGTGAAAAATCACTGACCATCGCCTTTGGCCATTGCCAATGACACAATAGGCATCCGGGATTCCCATCCATGCAGAAACCCGGGATGGATGTTTCTTAGCTTCAAAGCGGAGAAGGGGCTGGCTCCCTCGGGCCATGTTGCCCTAATAAATGAGCACAAGTTACAAGACCACTTAGAACAACATGGCCTGAAGGTGCCAGAACCTTCCTCACTTTGAAGAAAAGCAGGGTTGGTCCTGGTTAATGCAAGGATGGGAGACAGTCCGCAGTCCTTGATGCCATGTGTTTTCCTTGTTTTAAACATCTCATAACACATTAAGAAAACACACATCCACAACATTTTCTTTTAAACTGTGCTACTGTCAGTCCTTGAAAGTATCACATTTTAAAGGTCAATCTGTCACAAGGCCCGCATGAAAGAGCTTCTATCTATGGGTAAGGAGTTGCAAATATATAGAGAATTGCAAATTCAGCTTGCACGTGCAAGGCAAACTAAAATAACTGTTTGTTTTATATATTTCTATTCAATGAAAAAACATTGTTAAATGGACGTTATGGTTAAGTTGCACTAATAAAAAGCTATGGAATTCAATGAAAAACATTGTTTGATGACATCACTGATAACATCACATATCTGGGCCACTTGTTTTTGTTCACTGACATGTCTAGGCTAGTTTTTATTTTTTAGTAACAATGAGAATTATCAAAATGAAAATTATGCTATTTATATACATTAACCTTCTTATATCTTCTTATAGTATTTTCCTTAGAATTTGATTTGACCTCATAGTGCACATACATGGGGCAATACGCAGGCCTCAAACATACAATTGATATGTGCACATGATAATCAATGCTAATATTATTGTCATTTTTTGGTACTGTTATTTCTTTCTTCTTTACTTCCGTACGTTTGAATGTGTTAGCTATTTTTTCCATGTTTCACATTACACAAAACTTTGATGAGGTAGCATTTATTATTTTATGCTTGAGCAAGCTTGCCAATCCAAAAAATAAACAAGGGGGTATGCCCGTCTTCTGAAAAAAAAAGTTCTACTGTCCTCCCTAATGTGTCCTTTAATTGTGTCCTGAGAAGGAGCCACAATCAGGGGACAATAATTGCACCAGTGTCCAGGATTGGCAACACTCATGACTTACTTGCCCTCTCATGATTTCCCCTCCTCACTGCTATGTCTAGCTTTCAACAATACTCTGCTTTATAAAGATAACTTGAAAAGTACATATACCATAGTGTCATTCAAATATATACATCCTTATAGAACTTTGTTAGGCAAAATGTTATAATTGTTCTTTATTTCCCCCATCTTGACTGGGAGACTACAAATACCAGAATGACATTTGGCAAAATGCAAAAGAAATGGTCTCTCAGAGAGCACTGGGAACATAGATCTTTAAACAACATTGGGGCATATTATTACACGGCCTGCGGTAGCGGGTATGTAGTTACGGTTAAGTTGCTCAAACCATAGAAAGAGCCCCTTTTGCGAGGATTATAACTTTACCCCTCCTGGATGAATCCTCACAAAACTTTGCAAAAAAAGTATATGGCCCAGATGGATTGTGAAGTTTGGTAAGGTTTTGTGCGGGCATGGGGGGGGGGGGCAAAGTTATAGGAGGTGTCCCAAAATGTGTGTTTTTTTCCCATAGACGCTTTGGAAAAATAATTTCGGGCCAAACTGTAGGATGGATTTTCACCAAATTTGCGCCAGGAGTGGTGGCTTGGTTCCGAAAGCGTGCTTTTGTAAATGTGGTGTAAATCCATCCAGTAGTTTTTTTTTAAAACAGCCAAAAAGTAGGCAAAAAATAGTTTGTGATATCTAGGTTCGGTCTGATGACTCACTTCCCTGTTTGGTTCCTGGACAGGCCTCCGATTGGTCCAGAGGGCGGCGTGAGGTTCGTGGACATCAGACGTGTCCACTGATTGGATGGTGAAAAGCATGAGATGCGTCAAATGTTTGGAAGCGCCCGCCATGTTGGATTCTCGAACATCCCCCGTTGTCCGTGAACATCTCACTAAAAACATATGAAAAACACAACATTGCACTTGTTACACTAATGAAACTATCTCTGGGGAGGTGAGGGGTGATGCCAAAAAATGGGTGGCTTTTCAACTCCGATGTCTGTGAACAGTCCGGTTGTTCAGGACAGTCCTGTGATGTTCACGAACATCTAAGATGTTGGGGGGCATTTATGCCTATTTCTGCATTACAGGGTTGGTGGAAAACAGTTTATAACGTTGGTGCCATGAAACTGCATGACATTTTGGAATTGTATTCTAGACCTGTCTGTGAATGGTTCTGCACAGTGTGGTGCTAATTTGCCAAGAGGGAGCAAAATTAGAGGGGGGGTCCCAACATATTGTAAAGGCTTATAAATGTGGTGTCATTTGACGAATCTGCACAAAAGTTTGCAAAAAGATTTAGACCTAGATATGAATGTGTTTGCAAAGATTGGTGGATTTTGTCAAGAGTGGGTAAAATTAGAGAGGAGGTCTCAAATTTTGTAATGGCTTATCACTTTGTTGCCGTTTGACGAATGTGTACAAAAGTTTTCAGACAGATTATCGACCGAATCTTGAATGTTTGTGCAAAGTCTTAATGGATTTTGTCAAGTGGGGGCTAAATTATATGACTATTTTAGGTACATACATTTTGACACTTTTCAAAAAATAAAACATGGGCGGATTTGCAGAAAATATCATGCAATGGGCATTGGCAAGGACCTGAATGCATGGTTTTGCAAATGTGTATGTGTTTTATTTGTTGAAAAGTGTCATAATGTAGTTACAAAAAATAGTGATATATACCTTTGGTGAGTGAGGTATTGTCGGGGTCATGGCCAAAGGCCATGACCCAGACAATCTGGCAACTGCCCATGACCACGAGGGACCAGCAATGGGGTTAAAGTGGGCATGGCCACCGTGGACCGGCTATATCGTTAAGTTTTTCAAAATTGGGATAGGTTAGATTGGGAAAAAAAATAATTCTGCTTGTGGGCATCAGTTGGAATACTGGATGGGATTGCAGCAAATATGCACAAGGAGGGTCAGCAAGAACTTGAAAGCATGGTTTTGCAAATATGTCCTGTATTTTACTTTTTGGAAAGTGTGAAAATGTAAGTACACAACACATATATAGCATTGGTGTCTGGGAAATGGACATAGCCATCAGCAAGAAGAAATAAATGTGTACTCTAATTTGCTAATTGGGGCATCCAGCATTGCTGAAGCAGTAGAAATGAATGGGAGAAAATATTCAGCTTGCGGTTACATCCTGCAGTGGTGGACTAAATTACAATTAGCCGGCACGACAAGCATTAGCAAGGACCTAAAAGCATGTTTTTGGAAATATGTCTTGTGTTTTATTTTTCCAAAGTGTAAGAATGTAAGTAGAAAAACTAGAGATATACATTTGGTGTCTGTATAGTGGGCCTGGCCCTCAGCAAACACAAATGTGTACTCTGATTTACTTATTGGGGAATGTGGCATGGCTGAATCCCATGCCCCATGGATTTGGATCTGGCCATGGCTGCTAGCCCTGAGCACTATCCATTGGTTACATTATTAGGGTATAGTGGACACTGAGCTAGGATGCAGGGTAGGTACAGTGAATAATAGGGGTGTTTGGTTGGGCAGGGATCATGGATGGGCCTTATGCCATAGGCAATTGAACTATGACTTGCGCCCCCAGCATGCGCTGCTAACGACAGACAGAAAATATGTTTCTTAAAGTAGGTTTATAGTTCTTTCATACATATGAAAAGAGAAATTATTAATAACTTATATACAGTGGTTGTAACACCATGAAACATTTTCACTTATAAAAACCTTTTAAAATGACAGAAAAAAATGTTGTTAAAGGGATGTTACTGTTAAGATGCATCCCAACCTTGGGACTCCTCTGCTCGAATAGATAGCCAGTGGCCTCCACCTTGGCATCCTTTGGCATTTCCCTCCCGTGTTCTGAAGAGCACTTACCGATCCATACTGCCCCTTCTATTTATGCACTTCTCTCACTGCACAATGCATATGTGCATTTATAGGAGCACTGTCTACAGTTTTTTTTGTATAAGTGTTTTTTGTATAAGTAAGGGAAATACAGAAGCAAATGATTTGTAGAAGATTGTTAAGTTGCAGTTGGTGTATTGAAGCTTGATATGGTGATAGGGTTATATGTACAGTTTTTGGAAGTGATTGGTGGATGGATGCATGACTGTTTGAAAGCAGGCATTGAGGGAGTGTTACAAATATAAAATGAAAAAGGCACCATCGCTGCCCTGTGCGATGGTGTGCACGTGCCATCCTGGTCTTTTAATGATCCATGGCCTGGAAAGTGGACTGCGGAGACCACTGATAATTATCAAGGTCCATCGATTATGGTCCTTATTGTATGCTAGAGAAAAGTATTTGGGACATAAAATTGTTTCTGTCCTTTTCATTTTTCTCTAGTATACAATTGTCCATTATTCCCATTATCATGACACACAATGCTGATGGAAATGTTGGAGAATCTTATTGAGTCTAACTACTTTACTGAGAAATGTAAAGTAGATGGAGTCTATAAGATTATTTTTTTAGTTTTATTTTTTAACTGAAAAGTGATTCTTAAAGGAACCTTTTTTTCAGTGTTTTTTGATTTTTGTTTTTGCAGGAGAGGTCAGAAAGTAAGGTGGGGAGGGAAATGAGAGAAGAGTCACCAACTAAAAATATAGATGGGCAGGTGGACAGGGGAAGATGTTGTGCATGTGTTACATCTAAGGTAGGGGGCAGTGTTTCTCATGCTCCTTGATTACAGCTTCCCTCCTGCAGATTGGTGTGTTGCAGTATATACAGAGTACTGTTGTCCTCAAGAGATATGGATAGACATAATCTTTTATTGTTCAGAAGGTAGCTGGTGGGATTTGGTGTCCCACAGAAGTGGGCTGTGTGGTTACAGTATTGGTTGAGGAAGATGTGGTGTAGGGAGACTGTGTGGTGTGGGAAAACCACCATTTTATGTATGTTTTGCTCGATGCAAGTGATTCCTATGGTGATAATTAGGAAATTCAAACATTAAAAGTGCTGAAAATATTATTTGTATGAGGAAAACTGGTAAATTCATATCAGGCTACAGATGGGGATGGGGAAAGAGGACCAACGATTGCAGTGGGGAGATTTGGGATGGGCCGTGGAGCCCATTTTGGGAGAGCATTTCCAGTTTACCAGAGGAATTCTGTCGGAATGTCCCAAGATTACAGCAGTATTATCACAAGACTCATTCGTAAATGGAAATGTGTTATGCAAATTGTCAAAAGAGGGGTTCAGGGAGGGAAAGCACAATGGAGTTGTGGGGGGCTAAGAAAAGGGGAAGGGGGAAACATAGTGATTGCTAGTAAACAGGGAAGTTTGTTTCAATTGTTTTTCCATTATAGCGGGAATGGGCAAACTTTCCATTACTGCTGAAATCAGCATAGCCTGCATTGCTGCAGTAATTATGTCCATGGGTATTAAAGATGGCAGTAAAAGTATTAGCACAAGACATCATCACTCACAGAAATAGAAAGAGGAGGAACAGGTGTAAAAGCAATAGCTCATGGGCCAATGGGGTTTAACGAGAGCCTTTTAAAAATGCAGAGAGGTGGGGTCACATCTACTCATCAGGGCGATAAGGATATTTTGGAATAATTGGAGCAACATGTACAGTGGTCATGGCTGAAGGCCATGGTAATGGGCCCTGAAGAAACTATAGTATAACAATCCTTACAAATTCATTGAACACACTTAAATTAAGAGAGAGTTACGGGTTGCGTATAAGCAGTCTATGTTTCACTAACTTACTGCAGAAGAAAACCATAGTGCCTTTAGCACTGTATCTGGATGTGGAAGAGGACCTCCTTTAAAAACTGCTTACTGCTAGAAGAATCCACGAATGAGCGACATAAGTGTAGTCTATTGGCAGTCTGTAGACAGCTTTCTGTGAACAAAAACGGCTGTGCAACATAGTCCAGAGACATCAGAAATGAGAAAAATGAAGCTGTAGTTCTTCATTATTTGCTACTTTATTTGGCAAATATTTGTGCTTTGTTATTTTGCTAAGTCCTGGATTTTAAGATCTTCATTGGGACTTGAAATAAGAGCTTACTGCCCTGACGGAACAGTTTAAACTGTATTAAAAAACTTTGGCAGATTAAGTTCTAACGTTACACAATTTAATACTAGCCTTGTTTAGCTCTGCTCAGAAATATACTCCCCTGATCAATAAACCAGTGCTCTAAATGGTTATTAACAGTCTACTTCAAACTAGCGAGTGAGTCCACAAAGAAACCAGCGTAAGCAGATGTGATGGATGGATGGATGCTCTCATAATCGTTCTTTTTGTATCTGCTTCTCTGTTGCTTAGTGTTTTTGCCACTAACCCCAACACTAGTTTAATACGCTACAACAAAGATCTGGAAACTTATTTTTTCAAACATGTATGGACTACTTAGTGAAAGTTAGGGAAGCAGTGAGACTTCAAGTGTGTATTGGGAATTTACATGAACAAATAATCACAATAAAAACAAGGGGGTCTTAAACAAGACCATGGAGTACATGCATTATAAATACCAATCAGACTAACGTTATTTTTCTTCGAAAGTCCAAAAGATCAGACTTGTAGGTCAAACATCCTTTGCTTTCTCACTAAGGCTTGCCACCTAGAACCTAGTCCCTTTTCATACATGTTGAACATATAGATGGAGATGAAGATCTGAGTAGGAAAACGTGACAAGGTTATGACAGTGAAGCTGGATGTTCTTATGCCTGTGACTAAACACTTGGCTACGCAGTCTTCTCATTTGATGCACCATCTGAAACTTCCAACCCCTTAAGAAATGCATAGAGAATGATGTGATATGGTGATGAAGAATGTAGACATTGCATAAAGGACAAGAGAAAAATAATACTTGGCAAGCCAGGGTGGTGGATAAACAAGGTCGTATGCACAAGATGAACAGGTTCACAAATAGCAGCTGAGATTTGGAGAGCTCTACAAGTCAGACAGAGTTGTCAGAAGTAGCTTTGCCCCTTACACATAGCAGGCAGCTTATATAGAGAGATCACTAATATAATAGCAGATTGAGCAGACTCCGGGTGGGCACCACCTAGACAAGTTTGCATAATGGTAAAAAATACTTGCACCAGCTGGAGTTGTAGTGTCAGCAAGCCTTGCAGTCTCTTTTGTACCCTTTTGTAATATAAGGTCAGGTAGCATATCACTTCTATGGAAAATAGCACAACAGCAATCTGTATACCAAATAAGGTCATGCTACAGAGAAACAAGAAGTACCACACTGAGTCGCCACGTTGGGTTGCAGGGCTTGTGGCACAAATCTGCCACGACTTCCAGGCCTGGGTGGCAACACATGTTGTGTGCAACGTTTAAGAATGATTCTACATGACTACTCAGAAAGGGCCTAGTGTCGGTCTAAGATAACATAGCAATATCCTGTCACAACAACCCCCCCCATTTGGTCATACCCTAAACAGGTTGTAGACGATAAGAGGCAGAATATTAAACACATGTACAAGCAGTCAGTGTACATACCCCAAACAAAATGACATTCATAAAACACAGGAGAAATATAACAAGCACTGGAAACAAAAGAAAAGTCAGAAACTCACACTTTGGAGTAAACAGTAAGCAGACCATCTAGGTCGTGTTTAGGTCTAGTTGGTCAAAAATATTTGACCTTTTCCAATTTGACCCAATTCATTTTTTTTTGTCGAAGACCCCCCGCAACCACCTTCACTTCCTCCACCTTAACCTATTCCCTTACCCCTCCCCATATATTTATTTTATTTAATTTGACCAAAAAAACAATAATAAAAGGTCAAATGTTTTTCGATCAAGTATGCCAATACCTCCAGGTCGATATCAATGAGGCTGGAAATGTCACCCTGGAGATCCTGTCTATCTCTTCTGGGTCCTTGAACACTTGGAGAATCATCAAATTGGTGTTTGTGGGCATGCAAGAGGCTTGCAGGCAGTGAACCAGGCACCCTAACATGGTGAGTGCATCAATAAGTGATAGGAAGATCATTATGCCATGTAATATAACAAACCAATAGAGCCACAAAAATTGAATCCATGAGAAAAGGGCCCAGGAGGCATCTGCATTAGAGTCATGTAGGGTCGACCCAATATATTGTAGGTGAGTGATGATGTCATTTACCTGAAAGGAGTTATCTGGTACCCAGGTACAGCATTCTTGCACTATTATTTTGCAAGTACACCCCGGGCTGCTAGAAGGTAATCAAGCGAACTCTGATTTGACGCACCATTGTACACAGTGCTAATTCCTCGGCATTCACAGAAGCAAAAGCTAATGAGGTATTGTAATCAACTTGTTCAAGGAGAAGGGAGAGAGCATGGAGGTCAGTCCTATTCACAGCTGTGCCAATTTAGGGTAACATAAATCCAACAACCCCTTTAAAGCAATGCCATGACAACCTCCTACTAATGCATCGGGTGAGTATGAAAAGTGGGAGGTGTGTTTCAATGCTTGTCTGAGAAACCCAGTGCAATGGTGCAAGACATGTGATCCTGGGGTAAGCCACTGGTAGTCAAAAGAACCACAAAATAAATATGTGCCTTTCTATGCAAGGAGGAACGCCTGAAACCTTAAAGACATTTAGGGAATGATTACATATAGTAATATTGATGGTGAAGTTTGGAAAATGAACACATGTAGATGGAGTAAAACCCAATAGGGATGGTACCATTTTTGAAAAATGCTAGAAGATCTGTGGGAGTGTAGGCCAACTGAATTTTTTGTGAAATGGATGTTTCCTGTGAGGTGTAAAGGATCTGTCACGGATATGGGTACTGAGAAGGTGGGCAAGAAAAAGCAGCAATCTTCTAAAAATAGCAACAATTATCTAATCAGATGGGATGGATATAAGGGGAATGCAACCACAGCCATGGAGGGAACACGAGCCCATACATGAAAGTCAGAAGCATTCATGAGGGTGACATACTGCAATAGCATATTTATGTAGGTGTTAACATCTGGGGTGGGCTGCCAAGTGTGAATACAGACAAATGACGACACATTGCAAAACAACAACATAAAACACCCCAAGAGGATGCTGAAAGCAAGCATTTTAACCAGATACACAAAGAAATACTATCAGTATCTGTCTTAACTACTGTGCAAGTGGTTGAACATAACACATAGCTACATAGGAGGAAAATAACATGTGAAGCTCAGCAAGAACATAAATCAAGAGGCGAGCCCAAAACATGTACATATATGAAATAGCAAATGATGCAATGATATGTAACATACCCACAATTATAATAGATCTGGAACACCAATCAGGGCAGTATTTTCTCCGGAAGGAAGAGTCAATCTGAGTAGCCCATGTGCGATATGAATGAGCAGTGTTCATCTAGAAATGGAAAAACCAGGAACACCAGCATGTAAAGTCACAATAACCAATGAGAGTGGTGATGGTGATGAAAAAGTTCAGGATGCCAGGAGGAACATTGAGGAACATGGCGAAGATATATGGCAGACAAGAGGAGGTTGCAGTGTGATGAGTGCCAATGTTCACGCACAATTAGGCTCAACCAGACTGTGCCGGCTAGGTGTAAGATGCCAACACTGAAGAGCAGCCAGATGCACCAGGAAGGAGGAGACACAGAGTTTTGAGTTAAGTATAGTGCATGTGGCATAAAGAAGAACAGCTGTTGAGGTGCTGGGAACTCTCAGCAGTCCATAAATGCCCTATTAGGCAAACATTGACTTTATGCACCTCATCTTCAATCCTATAGAATTATTGTGTCTGCATAATGAACAACATGTTGAGTACCTGAGGCCACCCCATGCAAACAGGTGAGGTCTTAGCAGTACTCTGCAATTTGTACCTCTTGGAGTTAAGCAGAAGGTTGTTGTCAGTGAAACATGCAGTGGTCTTGGAGGGGATTCTTTGTCCTAGACCCTGAAAGGCAGGGTCTGAAGAGGGGTGTCTGTATCCTGGCCCCCAAAGATGAAGGCTTTAGAGGAGGTTTTCTGAAGGTGGGGGCTGAAGAGGGATGTCTTTATCCTGGACCCCAGGAGAAGCCTCAGAATCGGGAGGTGGTGCTGCCTTGATGCACTGGGATGTGTGCACCTGGGAGTCACAACCTTTGCGGCACAGTGTAGTATTGGTAGTCAGTATGACCTGGTATTGCCCTTTCCAGTGTGGATTCATTGTTGATTTTCTTTGGTGAACCTTTATGGCAACCCAATCATCTGGCAGGATGTCGTAGCACAGAGTCTCTGGTGGCTTTGGTAGTGCTTCTTTGATTTTCTGAAAGTGAGAACTGACAATGAGCATTAGTCCCTCGCAGTATGAGATGACAAGATCATCATTTAATTGCAAATCAGAAATAGCAGGTGAGGGTAGAGGGTTAGATGGCATCTGCATGAGTCATCCCATAGGTATTTCATTAGAAGAAAGGCCATGTGTTATATTCATAGTGGTCCTGATATCCATGAGAACAAGGGGCAGGGGCATCAGTCCAGTTGATGTCTGTTTCATAACAAACATTTGCAAGTCTATTTTTGATATTAAAGTTTCTGCACTCCTCAGCACTGGCGGACACCGGATGAAAAGCACAATGAAAGTTCTGAAAAATACCTAATGCCGTACAAATGTTTTGCACAATTTGGCCTGTAAAATCCCTTACCCTATCAGAGTTGATAGAGACCGGGATGCCAAACTGTGGGATGAATTCCTTCAACAATTTCTTTGCTACAGTAATTGAATCAGCATGTCTGCAAGTGTATTCTTTTCTCCAACCAGAACATGTGTCAATGACAACAAGCACACATTGAAAGTGGCACATTTTGTCATGGAGACAAAGTCAATTTGAATAGTTACAAAAATAACATGAGGTGGCTTGTGAGCCCCTTGTTTTGTTTTCACAGGTTTTCCATGTTTAAATAGATCAGATAGCACAGTGAGAAGAGCGCTAGCTTTGACATCAGTGCAGAACCTGCTGGAGCAGATTCGAATCCTGGCAGGGCCAAACTCAGCCTTTCATCCTTCCGGGGTCGATGAATGAGCACCACACACCGTGGGTAAAAATAAGCAGCTCTCAGATGCCTGAGGGTGCGTAGCACTATAAAAAATGTAACATTTGTATTATTATTATTATTATTATATTATTATTAATAATAAAAAATACAAGACACATAGTACAGGATGCACACTATTTCTGGGCAACAGTGGGGAACATCAGAGAACACCAATATTTCTGAATATCTGCAGTAATTTGACCTTTGCTGGAATAAACACAGAATGTGCAACACGAAATAGGTAAGGTAAATATGACATTGGGGCCACTAAGAGGACAAATTTATCTTGCCTGGGGCGATCAGAACACAAAACACAACCGTTATGTTCCTAGCTTTGTTTCTCGGCCTGGGGGGCCTCATGTTGGAGGTCTGCCAAGATGGAAAGGGATGCTAGGTGGTCCTCTAGGGAGAGGAGAATGAGTGGTACATAATCTGGAACTGGAGGGACATGAAAGGCCGCATTCTTTGCATGGCAATCTGCCAGGGCATTACCTGGTGTTATATCATTATAAAAACATGTGTGAGCTTTGCATTTCACAATAGCAAGTGCAGAAGGCAGTAAAATAACATTCAACAGAGCTTCACAATATGGGGCATTTAGGATTGGCATGCCCTGTGCCATGAGATAGCCCCTCTGCTTCCAAAGGGTGCCATAATCATGTGAGATGCTCGTGTATATTCCCATTGGGTAGATACAAAGGGATACCGCTAGATCAATTACCTGTCTTACAAATCCCATGGGAGGTCAACACGTTTAGATATCTTGGGATAGGCATTCACCATACAGTGGAAGCAGAGCACCAACATAATACTGAGAAAGCGGTCAAGAGCATTGAAAACTGCATGAAGTTCTGGGTAAAGCTCCCCTTAGCGATGATGGGAAGAGGGCACTGTTGAAAATGGTAGTTCTGCCAAGACTACTACATTACTTTGGAAACATACCGTATCTGATACCAAGGCAATTCTTTGCTCGGATACACAGCATATGCAGAGAATTCCTTTGGCATGGTACGAGGAACAGAATTGCCCTCTGGAAGTTACAAAACTCGCATAAAAGGGGGGGTATAAAACTGCCGAATTACGAAATGTACTACCTAGCAAGCCAACAACAATATGTGGCAAAATGGTTATCAGAAGAACCAACTTCAGAGTCTAGGCTGTTTAGACAAGAATGTGGCCCATTCTTCCTGAAATAAATGATATGGTTGCCCAAATCAGACATGAAAGAGCGCCCAAACATGATGATATTGGGATGGGAAATATGGGCCTGTCAGATAATGGCAAACCCATCCCTGTGTTCCCCACAAGTGCCATTAGTCGCACTGACGGGGAAAGGAAGCCAACTAATGATGATGATGATTAGGAGGCACTGGGAACCAGTAGGGATAGCAACAATGGGAGACATATCTCAAGGATAAAAGAATTTGGGACATTGGTGGAGGAAACCGGGTTACATATAGGACAATATATTACATACCACAGGATGGTGCGTCGAATAAAAGAGACATGGTCCGAAATAATATCAGAGGACCAACCAGACTCCACCATAGACACAATATATGACATAGCAGAAGGAGGGCGTGAGATATCCAGGATATATGAGCTGGTGATGTCCAAGATGGGGAAGAAAGTGGTACAATTGAGACGGGACTGGGAGGAGGAAGTGGGTGCCACAATGAGTAATGGGATGTGGGAGCGAGCCCAAGGGTACCATAAGAAAGTGTCATGAAATGCGAGGCTACAGCAAATACAATTGTACATAACCCACAGAGCTTACATGACACCCAGAGGATAGCTAAATTTAAGAACGCAGAGCGACAAACATGACCTAAATGAGGGGTAGAAAATGGTAGGATGACACACATGTTCTGGGCATGCCCAGAAATTGAGAAATTTTGGGCAGAAGTTGCCCACAGACTAGAAGAAAAAGGGATTAAGATAATGGTAGACACAGCATGGGCGTGCTCGGTAGGAGGGTTTCCCAGACCACGCAAATCTAAACATGTAAGTAAATTAAAGGATTTGGCATATATACTTGTGAAGCACCATGGGTCGCCATGGGATGGAGAGTATGCTACAGACCGAAGATAGAAATATGGTGGAAAGACCTTCAGAAATGGGTAGAAGCTGAAACTGTAGTATGGCAGGAAGCTAGTAATACCAGAGGGGATGAAGAGGCTGAAAGTTTGATAGCCTGGAAACATCTGATAGCTACACTGTTTGGGCCCACACAGGATGGGGCAAGTGACCAAGACTCAGCAGAGGTCACAGAAGAGGGAATCCCTTTGCAAGATGAAGAAATAGAATGTGGTGTGGGGAAGGCTCCAAAAGGGGGGAGGGAACGGGAGACAGTTGAAAATGAGTTGTATATAATTGGAATAATGTGAACTGTACTGCAAGTTTGGTTTCTGTTGTTTGTTTTGGAAATCAATAAACTGATTTAAAAATAAATCATGTGAGATGCCAAAAGCGTAGCAGGAATCTGTGTAAATAGTGGCTGAGCATTGTGTGGCTATCATGCAAGCCTGTGTTAGGGCGAGCATACAGATGGGAGTTGGTATGCTTGTAATGACTCCAAAGGAGCACAGACAGAGAACCCTGCATGGAGACAACCAGAAGAATCTCTGAGGCATGACTCTTCAATGAAAAGCACTAAGTCAGAATTAGTGAGACGGACATCTTTGAGGTTGTGCCATGGGGAGGATAATATGTCTATCGCCGCAAGGCAATCACGAGGCAGACCATCATCTGGTGTGGAAAAAATGAAGGCAGGATTGAGAGGGGCACACCTTATGAGAGTAATATTAGTAGCACACAGGAACAGATTTTCATACTTGGTGAGGCGCGCAACAGAAAGTTGTTGTGTATTACCTCTGGGGTGTTATGACAGACAGCATGAGGCACAGCATGAGGCACATCATCATCAATGTGGTGGGCAAGTGGAATGTTGTCTGCTTTGGAGATCAGAATTGCTGCCTACCCCTAGGCAAAACCACCTTCTTGTCACAGAAGAAAGTAAATGGCTTGCCATAATCTAGGAGCACTAGGGCAGGGGCAACAGAAAGGATGGTTTTAATTTTACCAAAGGCTTTAGACGCCTCCTCTGATCAATGGAGAGTGTCAGGCTGGGAGGCAAGGAGCATGGCCTGCATGGGGGCAACAATGGAGACATAATTAAGGATCCATGGGTGGCAGAAATTGCTCATCCCTAGAAAAGAGAACAGTTGCTTTTTAGTGACAGGAATAGGGCATTGGTGGATGCAAGAGGTTGTTAGGTGCCTGGCACCCTGGGAAATTATTTACCCTAGGTTGCGGACTGTGGGAAGGCAATGTTGGAGTTTGCTTTCCGTTCACTTTGTGGCCCTTGGCTGCCAAGGCAAAGAGGAGAGTGTGTGAGTCAGCAAGAAAAGCCTCAAGGCATGGTGATGCCAAGAGGACGTCATCAACATATTGGATCATAGTAAACCCCAGGTAGTGTGACATCCTGGAGGTCCTCTTTGAGGATCTGGGAATAGAGGAGGGCAAGTCAATGAATCCCTGTGGAAGATATGTGTATGTCAATTGTCTGCCCTAATAGGAAAACAAAAATAGGTGTTGAGAATCAGGGTGAATCGGTAGAGAGAAGAAAGCTGAGGCTAAATCAATGCATGGGAAAAATGATGCATTATAAGGGATGCATTAAAGGATGGCTATGGGGTCAGGGACCACAGGGTGTGAGGGAATTACAGCTTTGACAAGCAAGCAGAGGTCCTAAGCAAAACAGTATTTGGTAGTACCTTTCTTGCAAATAGGAAAAATCGGAGTGTTACAAGGACTTGTGCTGTGGTGCAGAATGCCTTATGTGAGGGAATCAATGACCGGTTTGATACTTTCCTCAGCTGGGTGGAAGAGCCTGTTCCATGGTATCCTAGGCAAGGGTACAGCAGGGTTAAGCACAATGTGCACAGGTTCAGCAGAAAGCATATGACCAACATCAATAGCATGAGAAGCCCAGAGAGAAGCAGGAATCATCTACAAAAGCTCTCTGACTTGTGCAGTCTGCATGGGCATGAACCGATAATCAGAAAGCACAGACAAAGAGAGAGGTTGCTATAAGGGAAACAGCCTGAAGCTTTTGTGGCATGTACAAATAAATTCCATGAAGGGAACAATAAGTGGTACAATTCATTTTGCATAAGAAATCAATACACAGTAAATTGGCAGGGTAGCACAGGCTTAACAGAAAGGCATGCTGGCCTATGATAGGACCAATGGAAACAGATAGATCATTAGAAACAGGGTGAGGAATAGTGGTACCATAGATACCACAGCATTCATAATTTAATTAGAAGTTGAAACCTTTGAAAATTAAGAAACACACAATGTGGAGCACCTAGCTCCAGTGTCAACCAAGCATTTTACACTTTTGCCTTCAAGGGGAGGGACCCTCTGGCATTCCTATTGTGTACCATAAAAATGTTGCATATCTTTATAACCAATAACCAACACCATCTTGTTCATGTCTTTTCTGTTCATCATAAAAATGCTGAGCAGCTTGCACGGCCTTATCAATCTGGATATTTCTAATGTTATTGGATATTTTCAGAAGAATCCCAGGCACCAAATGGGAAAGAAGGGCTGTTTTGGCTTGTTCTGCTGCATCCTCAATACCTGAATACTTTTTAAAATAGTCATTCAATCTGGAGAGGTAGTCTGATGTGGATTCGGACTGTTGTTCGATGCAAGATGCAATCTTGGTCCAGTCAGATGTCTTGGGATACCTTTGCTTAATTAGATCAGTCAATTGTGTCATTCTTTGGTCAAATGTTTCACCTTGACATCTAGCCATTGTAATTTGCCCATAAATTGTTTCTCAAGAGTCTCCTTCGGGACAACACATAGAAGCTGTGTAAGATCAACAAGGGTGAGGTGGTTGAAAATATTGAGCGTTGGTAGGTGTTCCAAAAATGCTGCTCTCAGGCAGTGAGGGGAATTACTGTGACATTTGATATAATTCAGTGAAGCTTCTTGGAGTCTGTATGGCCAGGATGAGTCCAGCCTCATTTGGAGCAGGGTAGTGTGCATGGAAAAAATATGAGCATTTGGCACTTGGGTGTCCAGTGTAGGCAGGGTCCTATAAGGAGGAGTGGGAGAGTTGTATGTCTTGAGTGGATAGATCAGGTTGTGTCTCATATTTGTTGAGAGACTCTCGCCTTGCTGTTAGATATTTTCATATGTCTTTCTAAAACAAGGTTTTGGGGAGGCAGCAGCAGAGGTCGAATAGGAGAGGTGGGAGTGGAGCACTAGGTTGCACATGGTCAGGTGGCAAATATGGAGGCAGGCAGTCTAGGGGGTTTTCAGGCGGGGCACGCTGGGTTACCTGATGATATGATATGATGTGGCATTTATAATGCGCCTGTACACAAGTGTTTCTAGGTGTGACAAGACAAGGAGGGAGAAACAAAGGGAGGACAAAATACGATCTTACTAGGCTTTGTGTCATTCAGATTGCGCAAGCGCGTGGAAGAGTGAAAAGGGGAAGTGTCAGGGGGCAGGGGAAGGCTCATAAGTACAGTAAAAAGGGACTGAAGGGTTGCATATACAGACCTTTAAGTGCTGGGGAGCCCAGAAGCAGTGCAAGTGCAAGGGCAACTGTACATGCAGGAGTCTGGGCCTGAGTTCAGATGGTGACCAGGTGACCAGTGCATGGAACAGTCAGGTGCATCAGCAGGGGAGAGGAAGAGAGAAAGCAGAAGTGAAAAGGAAGGTCTTGAGTTGTTTCTGTAACCGGAGGTGGTTCTGCTCAAGTTTGAGAGAGGCAGGATGCTGTCCCAGAGGGATGCCGCAGCCGAGGAGATAGATCTGCCCCCAACACTCTTCTTGGAGAAGCATCTGACCCACTTAGAGTTGGAGGTGGATGAACGGAGAGCTCGAGAAGCAAGATGTTTTGGAAGAGAAAGTTGGAGGAAGAGCATGCCCCAGAAAGCCTTGTGGATGATGCAGAGTGTCTTGAACTTGATCCACAGGGAGTGTACAGATTGGAGGGGGGTGTTTGTAATTCTGCTCTCTATATGGCAAAGGAGAGGCACAGAGGACCCCAGCCAAGATTCTCTATTATGGTAGCAATGTACGAGCAATCAAGGCCTAGCTTCTCAGGAGGTGATGCAGGCTGGTTCTTAAGTACAGCGCAGTCCCCAAGCCCCCACAAAGGAATGTCCACACACTGTATTACTGAAAACACAGTCTTTATATAATTAATATTCAACGTTATGCACACTATCACAATAACTCACTTTGTGCTCAGAAAATCTACAATGGCAAATATCTACAGTTCTAAGTGGTACCACAATTATTATCAGATTTCATTAAAGTGCATCAACTGTACCCTGGTTAAATGTCACCCAAATCAATTAATAAAAGTAACCAACAATAGACATAGGAGGAAAGCAGTTGGTTAGAACAATTGGCAGAATACTGGCCTCTACTCCTGGACACAGTTCTGTGTGTAGATCCCCCCACCTGGGCAACCTGTAAAATAAAGAAATATACAAGACCAGTTAATATATTGTTCTATAAGTCTTATTTCCTTCAACAGTCTTAGGCAAAGGATTGGACGGCTCCGGTCGTTGGTGGCACAGCGTCAAGCGGTCCCCTCTTCTGGGCAAAACGGCTTTGACGGGCCTCCAGCGGTTACGGCGATACTCTGAACCCTGGTCGACGGCAATGGACTTCGACAGCGTCGATGTCCGGGTGCTTCACTTCATTCTCCTCGGCGGTCCCCGTTTCTGGTCGGCAGCCTTTCGAGGGTCTGTCTTCCAGGGAGCTTCGGCGAAGGTTAGAGGTGCTCGATGGTCCATCGGAGCACGGGAAGAGGGCGCCTAGCCAGGTCCTCTGTCGGATCAGTCCTCGATGAACTCGGCAGCTTTCGGATCGGGTCGAAGTAAATGAAGCAGCAGTTCTTCTTCCAGCTGGTACTCGAGGATCAGCAGTTCCAGTACTCTTCAAGTGTAGACTCAGCTTCTGAACAATTTCCAGTGGTGAGAGGTCCCCAGATATACTATTCTGCCTCTCATCCACACTGTTGAGTCAAACTCAGCAGCCAATCATACAGAAGGGTATTCATGGAGTCAGTCAGCCAATCAGGCATACAGTGCATTCAGGCCATACTCCGCCCTCTCAGACACTCAAAACAAGGAATGTGGATTGGGACAAGTACACAGCCATTCAACACTACACACTGCATTCACACCAGTTTCGGGCAGGGCTGTCTCAGTCTTTGTCTCTCATACCAGAAACTAGACAGCCACAACAAGAAGTGCATATTGGTCACACACTCCATTCAGCCAGGTCCCACCCACAAGGTGTACCCACAACATACAGTCACTGGGAAGGGTCCAGCCAGTCTGGCCTCGACGTCACAACAACACCATATATGGAACTTCCACCCAACAGCCAGTCAGGGGGAAGGGACAGAGTCAGGGCTTCCCGGGACTTTGGGAAAACAAGGTAACAGGCGATAGAAAGCAAGAGGCCACAGGGGCCATCATGTATTCTATCAGGAATCAACTGATTCCAATGGCAGAGCCTGGGTATCCCAAAATGGAGGATACTCAGAGCACCTGTCAAATTCAGCATGGAGATGCCTCCAGCCCATACCCTGCTCTGTGGGCCACACACAGGTGCCCCAAAACATACACTAGGGGCACAGGGTTGCACCCCCACCCATGGGTGCCATAAGGGTATCCCATGGGTCTGTACACCAAACCAAAAACAGGAAGACCTGCACTGCCATGAGTCCCACATGGACTCCCGGGCAGAAAACAATACAGAACACAAGTGAAAAAGGACTACAGGAGAAGGACAGGGAGGCCCTGTCCCTCCAATGCATTTCCAGCATCACAGTCGCCCCCCCAGACTGAGGTTAAGGTGCCTAATCTCCCACGGGCTAGACACCCTCATCCAGACCATCAACATACCTTCTGGAAAGGCCATCTGCATTATCGTGACTCTTCCCTGGTCTATGCTTTATGGTGAAGTCTAGCCCTTGCAGGCTAATGCACGACCTGAGCAGTTTCGGGGTTTCACCCTTCATCTGCATAAGCCACTTCAGGGGCTTATGATCTGTTTGGATCTTGAAGGTAGACTCCGTAAGCACTGGCGTAACAGGGGCCCCCGCAGCCCTCGCAGTGCGGGGGGCCCACCAGCCCATGTCCTGGGAGGGGGCCACACTTGAAAAAAAAAATATATCTTTTTTTTCCCAACAAAAAAAAATAAGTTTCGTTTTGAATTCACTCTGAATTAATAAAGAAATAGTTTCTGCAACAGAAATAATTTATTTATGAAGGCAGAGTGACTAAAAAAATAAACTTTCTTTTTGAAGGTTGATGGCTTCTCCCAACCCATGACATGGAAGACTGTAGGCTGGAGGGATGCATGTCATGGGGTGGTAGGGAGACCTATGACTTCAAAAATAAATAGTTTGTTTTTGAAGTCACTCTGCCTTCATAAAGAAATTATTTCCGTTATGGTTAGCTCCTTAACTGAATAATTTCTTAATGAAGTTAGAGTGACTTCAAAAAGAAACAATGGGGCTCATTGTGACCATACCGGCCCGGAAACAATGGTTCTGGTAAGCTTTCCGGCACCATTGTTTCCGGACCTGCATATTACAGGTCTACCTGCCGGGGTCGTTGTGCCCGACAGGACTGACCCTGCCGGCCACAGCGGCCACAGTAGGCAGACCCATCACTGAAGCACCGGCACCTTCCGTGTCCCCAATTCCATGGAGTCCTATGGGACTCCACGGGAATGGGGACTACCGAAATTACCGGTGCCTGAATTCCCGGCCGCCGGATTGGAAGAGCCCGGTGGCACCGGGAAGTCAGACGCTGGTAATTTTTTACAGGGCTGGTGGCAACCCCGCCGGCACGGTTACCGCCAGACCCGTAATGAGCCCCAATTTCTTTTTGAAGTAATAGGGCTCCCCTCAACCCCATGACGTGTGTGTGTGTGAGTGTATGGTGAAAGGGTGCACACTTAAATGTATAGGTGGCTGCCTGTGTGAGTGTATGGTGAAAGGGTGCACACAAATGTATGGGTCGCTGGGTGTGCGTGTGTGCGTGTACGGTGAAAGGGTGCACACTTAAATGTATGGATGGCTGCCTGGGTGTGCATGTATGGTGAAAGAGTGCACACTTAAATGTATGGATGGCTGGGTGTGTATATGGTGAATGGTGTGCGTGTGCTTGTGTACAGGGGCACAACAAAACCTGCATTCCGGGGGGCTAACCCTTCAATTGTTTGGAGAGACGCTAACTTTACAGGTGGCGGGGAGGGGCAAACCTATTTGTGTGGGGGCATCTAACTTCTTTACACGTTTTAATGAGACTATTCTCTCTCTGCCCTTCCAATCACTCCCCTGGCACGCAAGTACTAGACCCACATCGCAATTTCAATTGCCTAAAAAATGTGGCATTTGAATGCAGGAACAAACAGTGAAATGCTTTACGTTGGTAATTGCTGGGCCCTTATTAACAGTAAAACCCAGGTACCCTTTAACATCTGTGTCCCGTTCTGTCCGGCAACTGCTCTAAAGGTCAGCCAAGTCGAGTCAACATAGCCCAAAATGTCAGAGGGTGCGGGGGGAATTGCTGAAGCCCAGTCAACTCAATGGTGTTGTGCCACTACTTGTGTGTAATGCCTTGATTACTCCTAGCCCTATTCTTCCTCGACCCAGTACTTATGTATAAGGCAGTACTTGTGTACTCTGCCTCCTAAACAAGTACTGGGATGAGGTAGAGGTACATGGAGGTAATGCCTGACTTATCTACCTGTAATCTTCATTACTCCTAGTCCCACTCCTCCTCATCCCAGTACTTACCTCTGACGCAAGGAGCCTCATACGTAAGCTCTGGGACAAGGAAGAGGGACGTGGAGGTAATTCTTGGCCAATGAGCTGATTTAGGAGGTTGGGGTGGGGGGTGCGAGGGAGCGGGGATGTGTGGGGGGTAGGATTGTGCAATAAATCATAATGGTTGTCCATGTCCATGCTAAGCAGGCATGATATGTGGTATTAGTGGCTAGAGAGGCATTTTGGTGCAGCCAGTCTAGTCATTCCTCAGTTTGGTATGACTTTCTTTTAACTGGGAATTTCTGATAAAGCAGTCCTGCTAAGTGTAATTACCTGGCTAGATTGGCATTTGGGTCCTGCCAGTCTAGCCATTTCTTACTGTGGCATTGTATATTTTTCTGGGCCTTTGTGATAAAATGAATGACAAAAGTAATTTATAACGCGCCTGTACACAAGTGTTTCTATGCGTGGCAAGACAAGGGAGAGAAGATAGAGGGAGGACAAGACAAACAATCTCACTAGACCTTGTGTCATTGTGAGAACGAGAGGTGCAAGAGGAAAGGGAGGGGGGAAGTGCAAGGGAGAGGGGAGGGGAAAACAGGGCTGTGATGCTCTGAGTAAGTGTAGCCAGGGCAGCACAGCTATGGGTAGTGCAGGGAGAACAAGGGGCTGCAGGGTTACAGTTACAGCCCGTAAGTGCTAGATAGGCACGGAGACAGTGTAAGGGGGACCGATCAAGAAAGAGTCTGTACTTGTACCGACTCTGAGGGTATGCAAGCAACTGGTCAGAAAAGCAGCAGACAGGTAGGTCAGCAGGGGAGGAAGACAGAGAAAGCAGAGGAGAAAAGGGACGTTTTGAGCTGCTTCCAAAACTTCAGATGGTCTGGCTCAAGTTTGAAGGGGCAGGGAGACCATTCCAGAGGGAGGCACCAGCAGAGGAGAGAGATCTGCCCCCACTATCTGCCTGGAGAAGCATCTAACCCTTAGAGAGTTGGAGGTAGCTGAGCGAAGTGCTCGAGAAGGAAGGTATTTTGGAAGAGAGCATTGGATGTAGTGCGGGCCCCTACCCCAGTAAGACTTGTGGACAATGCAAAGGGTCTTGAACTTGATCTTTGCAGCCACCGGGAGTCAGTGGAGAGATTTCAGGCCTGGAGAGATATGATCCCTGGGCTTGAGGCCAATGATAAGTCTTTCACTCTTGTTCTGGATTAGTTGCAGATGATGGAGAGTAGAGGAAGGCAGAATGAGAAAGAGGCTATTGTAGCAGTCCAGCCTAAAGAGAACCAGGGCTCTGGAGACAGTGAGCTTCTGGTGGAAAGTGAGAAAGGGAAGAGTCCCTTTGAGGAGGAGCAGATTGTAGTGGAACTTCTTGGTGACATCTGAGATGTGAGGAGAGAAAGAGAGAGTGGCATAGAAGATGACACCAATGTTTTTGGCCTCGCAGGAAGGTGAAGGAAGAGGGCCCAAGGCAGACGGCCAGAGTGAGAGAGGGAAAGCTGGTGCCAGGGTCCCAATGAGAAGGATCTCCGTCTTACTAGCATTAAGGCAGCATCGTTGGAGGCGCACCAATCCTGAATCGCGGATAGACTGTCAGGAATGAGCGAGCGAGGAGAGGATGTTGAGGGGAGCCTGAAGGAAAACTGAGTCATCCACATAACACTGAAAGTTTGAG
Organism: Ambystoma mexicanum; assembly: GCF_040938575.1. Taxonomy (NCBI): domain Eukaryota; kingdom Metazoa; phylum Chordata; class Amphibia; order Caudata; family Ambystomatidae; genus Ambystoma; species Ambystoma mexicanum. Next base: position 818,813,615 of record NC_090936.1, on the reverse strand, counting down.
GAGAAGGTAGAGATCAGGTGGGCCAAAGGGGCCAAGTGGAGGTTGAAAAACCAGGGTGAGAGTATAGAGCCCTGGGGAACGTCACAGGTAGAGAGAGGTGGCAGAGAGATTGGGACCAGTTTGGACCTGGGAGGGTGGGGGCGATCCAAGAGGAAGGAGGTCAGTCACTCCAGGGGAGTCGATTGATCAGGATGGCATTGTTGACCGTGTTGAAAGCAGAGGAAAGAAGGAGGGTGAGGATAGAAGGAATGCTGGAATCAAGGTTAGAGAGCAGATCTTCACGGGTGTTCAGGAGAGCAGTTTCAATGCCTCTGGCAGCTCTGAAGCCAGACTGATGGTCATGGAGATAACCAACATATTCAGTGTAGAGAGTAAGCTGGGAGATGTCAAGCTTTTCCAAGAGTTTTCCCAAGAAAGGGGTGATGGAGATTGGGCAATAGTTTTCCGGGCAGGTAGGATCAGCAGACGGCTTCTTGAGGAGTGGGTGCACAAGGGAGTGCTTAAGGGGAGAGGGGAACATTCCAGTGGCTAAAGAGTGATTACAGAAATTGGCCAAGGCTTCAGCAAGTGGGTCAATATGGTCCTTGATGGTTCTGGAGGAGCAAGGGAGCACCTGTTTAGACAACACTTTCATAGATCGGACTTGTCTAGAAACCTTGTCAGGTGTTGTCAGAGAGAAAGAAGAAAATGGAGGGGGAGAGGTAGAGATGGCCAAAGGGGGCTGAGAGAGGAAGAGGGAGAGGAAGAGGAGATAGAGGACAGGATTTCCTGAGATTTAGCGGAGAGCCATACAACAGGCCTTGGAGAGAACAAGAGAGGAAGAGACCACAACAGGATTGACCAGTTCCTTGCAGATTTTAAAGAGTTTGGCCGTGTTGGTAGAGGTCGCGGAGATGCAGGCTTTAATGTGTGCTCTCTTCTTGATGAGTGTTATTGCTTTGACTCGCATTTTGGTGCAACCAGTCTAGGTATGTCTAAATGTGGCCTGGCATGCTTTACTGTAATGTTATTACGTGACTAAACTGGCCTACATTGTGCACCCAGTTGGACATGTTTTCATTGTGGCATGGCATTTTTAATAGCAAAGCTTTAATGTTCCTGTGCGCTGTTGGTGACTTACATGAATTAGAACAGTGTTACCCTACAAAACAATTGCAAACACTGTGGCTTTATAGTCAATTTCTCTCAGAAAGTGTGCTGTATATTGCATTAAAATACATATTTATATCTTTCTCCTAGTGCAGTGTGCGGCATACCCCTTCAGCAGCACGTTTTTGTATATTGCGCAAGCGTGACAATCTAGGCCGGCCCAGAGTGTGGTGCGATCCGTGATTTGTTGCCGAGTTGGGGACCCCCTCAGCATGGCTCGCAGGGGGCCCCCACATTTTGTGTTACACCACTGCCCGTAAGGTAGGGCCTAAAACGCCTAAGGCTCCAAACTATACTGAAACACTCCTTTTCAACAGTAGCCCACCTAAGTTCCCTACCCTTTAGTTGTCTACTGATTAATATGATCAGGTGTTCCCTCCCTTTGTCATCTAACTGGGACAAGACAGCTCCAATTCCGGTGTCGGAGGCATCCGTCTGGACGATAAAGGGTTTGCTGTAATCAGGCGCACACAACACAGGTGCCCTACACAGACTTTCTTTCAAGCCATCAGAGGTCCTCTGACAGTCTTCAGTCCAATTAACCTTCCTAAGCTGTTTGGGTGAAGTCAGAGCTGTCAGTGGTGCAGCTATGGTTCCATCGTCTGCCATGAAATTGCAATAATACCCAGTGAGGCCCAAAAAGGCTCTCACCTGGGTTTGAGTAGTGGGAGTCTCCCAGTCACAAACATCCTGTACTTTACTGGGGAGGGGTTGGATTTGACCCCCTCCTACCTCGTGAGCAAGATATGTGACTTTCCCCTGAGCTATCTGACACTTGGTGGCCTTGATAGTGAGGTTAGCCCTTTTCAAAACCTGAAAAACCTTATCCAGATGTGTCAAATGCTCTTCCCAGGTGGAACTGCAGATGGCAATGTCGTCTAAGTAGGCCACACAAAAGGCCTCCAGCCCACTGAGCGCATGATTGACCAATCTCTGGAAGGTGGCAGGGGCATTCTTCAATCCAAAAGGCATGACCCTAAACTGGTAGAGTCCCTCAGGTGCGGAGAACACCGTCTTTTCCTTGGCATGGTCCGTCAGAGCTATTTGCCAATAGCCTGAGGTAAGGTCAAAGGTGCTTACCAATTTGGCAGAACCCATGGTGTCCACGAGCTCATCAGCCATAGGTAATGGGTGCGCATCAGTTTTGGTGACGGCATTGACTCCTCGGTAGTCCACACAGAACCTCCAATCCTTGGTACCTGCCTGGGAACTTGCCTTGGGGAGAAGGACCACGGGACTGAACCAGGGACTGGTTGAGGGGTCAATAACACCCAGATCCAACATCTTAGCGACCTCAGCCTGAATGTGGTTCTTAACAGTATCTGACATACGGTAGGACCTGCTTTTGACAGGCACACCGCCATCTTTGTCAATTTCGTGCCTGCACCAAGGTGTAAGGCCTGGTGTCAGTGAGAACAGAGAGGCATACTGCCGGAGCAAAGTCCTGCAGGCCTTCTGCTGCTCTCTCGTCAGATCGGGAGAGAGATGTACTCCCTCCACTGAGCCATCCTGAGGGTTGCTATGTAGCAAATCAGGAAGGTGCTCACTCTCATCCTCTTCTTGCTCTCAAGCTAGCAAGAGACATGAGACTTCTGCTCGCCTGTGGAAAGGCTTGAGCCTGTTGACATGGAATATCTGAGGGGCTACCCCAGGGGCTCCCATGTGTGATGCTGGAAATGCATCGGAGGGACAGGGCCTCTGTATCCTTGTCCTGTACTGCTTTTTAATGTGGGTCTGTCTTGTTTTCTGCGCAGGAGTTCATGTGGGACTCCTGGCGGTGCAGCTCTCTCCTTTGGTTTTGGTGAACAGAACCATGGCATACCCTCATGGCACCTATGGGAGGGGATACAACCCTGCACCCCTAACGTGTGTTTTTGGGCACCTGTGTGTGACCCACAGAGCAGGGTAAGGGCTGGTGGCAGCTCTGTGCTGAATTGACTGGTGCCCTGAGCGTCCTCCATTTTGGGATCCCCAGGCCCTGTCATTGGAATCAGTAGATTCCTGATGGAGACAAAATGGCCCCCATGGCCTCTTGCCTTCCATCGCCTGTTACCTTGATCTTCCCGAAGTCCCGGGAAGCCCAGAATCTGTCCCTTCCCCCTGACTGGCTGTTGGGTGGAATTTCCGTATATGGTAGTGTGGAGAAGTGCTGACCAGACTGGCTGGAGCCTTCTCAATGACTGCATGTTGGGGGTACGCCTTTGGGTGGGACCTGGGTGAATGGAGTGTGTGACAAATACGCATTCTATGTTCTGTGTGTCTAGTATCTGGTGGTTGACACAATGACTGAGACAGCCCTGCCCGAAACCGGTATGAATGCAGTGTGGAGTGTTCAATGGCTGGGTACTTGTCCCAATACACATAACTTGTTGTGAGTGTCTGGGGAGGAGTGAATGGCCTGAATGCACCGTGTGCCTGATTGGCTGCCTGCCTGCATGCATGCCTGGAGTCGTGATTGGATGCTTGAGTATGACCCAGCTGAATGAATGGGAGATCAGCAGTATATCTGGGGACCTCTCACTGCTAGGAATCGTGCTCAGAAGCTGAAGTCCACTACGACGAGTAACTGGAGTAACTGAAGCTTGACCTTGAAGCCCTGCTGGACAAAAAGAATTGTTGTTGCTCTCCTTCACAATCTGAAAGCTGCTGTGTCTACAAGGACTGACCCAGAGAGGACCTGGTAAGGTGCTCTCTTCCCGAGCTACGAGGGACCATCGTGCACCAGCAGATCTTTGCCAAAGCTCCCTGGTAGACAGACCTTTGACAGGCTGCCGACCCGAGACGGGGACCGCCGCGGAATCACAAAGAGAAGCACCCGGACTGTTGTCTGCCACTGTCGACGACCACCGTCGCCGACTGGAGCCGCCTTGCTTCTGTTTGCCTAAGAACTTTATTGATCCAAGGACGCTCTCATCCACATCGTCGCTGCTGCATCCTGCTGGAGAAGGCCTGACCGTCGACTCGCCAAGGAGCATCCACCGGTGGGTTTCCCGCCACCCAAAGACCACAGAGACACTGACGACTCAACACCCTTGCTGGGCCACAGTTCTTCAAACTCTTTGCGGTCCAGAACTATCGACACCAAGGTGCCCCGCACGCCTCTTCCTTGCAGGACGTTTACACTTCCCCATCAATGAGCACCTCTAGGAACAAAGCTGCCACTTCACCGTCGTAGCTCAACCTGTTCTCCGTCGGATGTTCAACGACCCGTGACACCTGCCTTAAAGGGAGGGCACTCAAGAAGAGCCGTCGATTCCCTGACGAGGAGCACTACAACGCCAGGTACTATGGGGTTACAGAACTATTGGGAAGTCTAGTGTGAACAATATATGGACTGGGCTTGTATCTTTATTCTACAGGTTGCCCAGGTAGGGGGATCTCCACACAGAGCTGTGTTTAACAGTAGTGACCAGTATTCTTCCAATTGTTCAACCATCTTGCTTTCCTTCCTCTCTCTACTGCTGGTTTCCTCTTTATTGATCTTTGTGACATTTTGACAGTATAGCTGATGCACTTTAATGACATCTAATAATCGTTGTGGTACCACTTTAGAACTGTATATATTTACCATTGTTGATTTGCTGAGCACAAAGTGCGTTATCGTGATATTGTATATACCTTTGAATATCAATTATATAAAGACTGTGTTTTAACTGAAACAGTGTGCGGACATTCCTTTGTGGGTGCTTGGAGACTACACTGTACTTAAGAACCAGCCCACATCACCTCCTGAGAAGCTAGGCCTTGATTGCTCGACTACGTTACCAATAATAGAGAATCTTGGCTGGGGTCCTCTGTGCCTCCCTTCTACCATATAGAGAGCAGAAGTACAGACACCACCCTCCGGTCCTTTACACTCGTGGCATTGGTGGGATGCTTATGGTTTTACGAATCAGTGTATAACGCGCCACTTATGAAGGATATCTGCACTTTGTTAAATTAAGGTTCAGTCGTGTAAAAGATAACTGCATTATAAGCAATGGAATCTATTGTGAATGGTAAATTGACTCGGATGAGCATAGAGGGTCTCCAGAGTGCTTGTGAAGCCAGGGAGTTAGATTTTGTGGATAAGTCTAGGGCTGAGCTGATAGCTGCCATGGTGGACTACCAGACTGATTGTGAAGCTCTTGAAGGGGGGATGCAACCAATGGGGACTCTACCCCGAAGGTTATCGCTGAATCTGATTCTGGGAATGCCACCCTTCCTGCTGCCTTTGTTCCAAACCTCAGCAGTTCCTTAGAGCTTGCATTATTAGGGATGAAGTTGGCCTTTGAATATTGCAAGTTGGAAATAGATGCTGAGCTTAAGAAAGAGGAGTTGGCACAACAAGTGGAGCTCAAGGAACGAGATCTTGAACTCAAAAATAGGGATCTTGAACTCAAAGACAAGGACACTGAATGTCAGCAAATCCAGTTAGAGAAAGCTTGAGTGTAGACTTCAGCGAAACCAGTTGAGATTGTCAGGTCCCCAGCAACCAAGTTTATGAAAGATTTGGTTGGTGTGTTTTCGGAGGGTTCTGATATCCTCCAATGGATAGAAGCGTTTGAAATGGCTTGTGCAATTCATGATGTTGATAAGAGAGTTTGGGCTAAGTGTTTGTTAAGCAGAGTGCCTCAAACTGGATATGACTGTATTATGAAACTGAATGTGGAAGAAAGGGGCCAGTATGAGTGCATGAAGTCTGCTTTAATTGCCAAGTTTGGTAAAACACTGACCCAATACATTAAACGGTTCAGGGAATTTAAGAAACGAGAGAATGTGTCTTGGATTGGCAGGGTGAGTGCTGTGCACATGAACATGATGGGGTGGATTGATGGTTACAAAGTGAAAACGTTTGTTGAATTGTCCCACCTCTTGTTTTTTGAGCATTTGTCGGAAGCCTGTTCACCAGAGCTGCGTCAGTATGTTGCTGACCAGAACATTTTGGACCCCTTTAAGCTGGCTAGGTTGGATGACAAGTGGGTCTCCCACCGGGTGTCCCCTAAGGACTCCAGTGGGAAGGACAAGGACAAAGAAAACGGGGCCTCTCAGAAAGCTGAGGAGTCCCAAAAGCACAGTCGGGTAAACCAAAACCTTCCTCTCCTAAAACCCAAAAATCTAGTGGGGATAAGTCATCCGCTGGTGGGAATAAGAGTAGTGGTCCACCTGCTACAAAGCAGGGTCCCAGTGGTCCCAAAGCAGTCAAATGGATAACAAACAGCCTGACAAAGCTCTTTGAACAGGGCGGAACGCGTGGCAAACTCCACCCTGTGAGGTGTTTATCATGCTTTTTACCTGGTCTGCACATAATTAAAGTAAGAATTTTTTAATATTGATGCTCATGTTGCAATGAATCAATAAATATATATTTTTTTCACCAAGGTAGTCTAGTGTGCTTGGGCATTTTTCGGCTACGACACTCTCAGTCTTTGAGAACTTATGGCTGGAGTTAGTAGCTTTGTGTATTTTTGAAAAGTTGTCAGTTTAGCCAAGCTGTAGCCCGTTAGCACCAGCTATTTTATAGAGGTTGTGTGCAGTATTTTTGGCTAAATTTGGATTTTTGAATATATATAAGTTTAATGCCTTGAATAAAACTGGATATGGCATAAGAACCTTTGGCGAATGGTGAATTGATTCATTCTTTGGAGATCCATACTTGCGTCCTAACCGCGAAGAGCGCTGTCCTCGTGTGGAGAAGTGTAATTACTTTTCCCTTTTTTACTATATATATATATATATTCAGTGAAAAAACGTTGTTAAAGGGACGTTATGGTTAAGTTGCGCTACTAAAAACCTATGAAATTCAGTGAAAAAACTTTGTTAAAGGGACGTTATGGTTCCAAGTAAAACCGAAAAACCCTTGAAATTCGCCAGTTATGGTAAGCTAAGCAACCATAACTCGCGCCACCACCGTGCACTGCTAAGACTAACACCCAGGACATCAAAGATGACATCACAAATGTCATTGATGACATCACTGATGACATCACATGTCTGGCTCACTATTTTTTCTTTTGCTGACATATCTAGGCCACATGGTTTCCTTCAGTAACAGTCAGAAACTAAGAATTTTATTTTATTTGTAGATGTAACCTTCTAGCAGGTTCTTATAGTAATTCCCTTAGAGTACAGTCACATCATATGAAACATATACATATGGGAAAACACAAGCTTTAAAGACAGCAATCCTTTTTGTGCATAAAGATAATCACTAGACTTATGAGCACTTTCTGATAGTTCTGTTGTTTTTTTTTATGGCTGTACTTTCCCTGTGGGTCCAATCACATCAAGTGATACATATACATAGGGTAAATAGCACTCATTTATTTGCATGAAACTAATCAGTTAAGTTATGAGTTGTTTCTGCTACTAGTGCTTTTTTGCTAACTTCACTTTCCCTGTATATACCCATATTGGTATGTGTTCTTGTGTCTTTGTATTTTGTCTATAGTAATGCAATTATGTAATACATGGGTTTTATTAGCTACTTATTACATATTTCACAGTACCCAAAAATCTATTAAGAAAACAATTATCATTTAATTATTCAACATATTAACATTACCAATATCATACCTTCATCTTGTACGCTGCACACAATGTTATGTTTCTGTATGAGTAGCTTAGTATACTAGATAGAACCCCATAATTGGATGTTATTTATATCAATGCATCGTTCAATGCACTTATTAGGGTATATTTCTTGCAATGATTCTTGACACTTTTTTCGCAACATAATAAGAATCCCTTCTACACATATTTCATGAGAAGTACATACACATGTGATGTCATCAGTGATGTCATCAATGACATTTGTGATGTCATCTTTGATGTCCTGGGTGTTAGTCTTAGCAGTGCACGGTGGTGGCGCGAGTTATGGTTGCTTAGCTTACCATAACTGGCGAATTTCAAGGGTTTTTCGGTTTTACTTGGAACCATAACGTCCCTTTAACAAAGTTTTTTCACTGAATTTCATAGGTTTTTAGTAGCGCAACTTAACCATAACGTCCCTTTAACAAAGTTTTTTCACTGAATTTCATAGTTTTTTAGTAGCAGAACTTAACAATAATGACTTTGACTTTATATACATGTCATATGTAACTGACTAGATCTCTTCTTATGAACTTCATGTCCGCGAACTTATTTAATGTTCGCGGACATTTTCGGAGAACAGTACCACTACCTAAAAACTGTGGGGGGGGTGGTGGTGGGGTATGTTTGATTGTTATATCATAATATAGGAACATTTAACAAATTCAAAAAGCAGCACACAAACACATTATATATAGTAATACATAAGAAATGTAACCCATATATGTAACACACTAACCATTCATTTAAATACAATATGTTCTGAAATGGAATATACCACAAGAAGATAAATTGGCTTCCAACACAATTACCTCACAGACACAACAGAACTGAGAACAAGACCAGACCCATTGAATACATAGGACTTATCTTACCAGAAATAGTAAGTGTACTTCATTTTACTCATATATTTATAAACTGTCTGTATTAGATTAAAAAATATATTATCTTTTTTTTTTTTTCTCACAGAAATGTCTAGTACTCTGGAATGGCTAGAGGACAATTTCCCACATGAAGAAATGTCACAAGATAGTGAAACTAATGGTAAACACTTTATAATATAAACCATTTAAATATTATTATTTTGTATACATTTAACATATATATATTTTTTTGTACAGAGCATAACAAAATAGAAACTACCTCTGAAGAAGCTGTTATGGAAAACACGCTTGACAACATAAAAGAAAAAATTGATTTATTGTTGACCAATTTTAATAATTTGAAAACTTTTGTTGAAGATCATTTTAAAACAAAAACGTCATACCATTGCCCCACATGTACTTGTCCCTCCTCACCATATCCCAGTCAATTATCCCCAAACCCTCTCCATAATCCAAAACGTTTTGATGAGATTTCCATCCCTTCTTCACCTAATACCAATCAGGTTGAAACCCCGGAAACCCCAAATTCTAATGTTTTTGTTTCTGCCTCACCTTCTCTGTCATAAATTATTAATATATGTTAAATAAAGTTTAATTTTTATATTGTATTGTGAATAGTTTCCGTTTTTTTTTAAAACAATAAAAGTGTCCGCGGACAGTGCGAGTGTTCTGAAATGTTCGTACATAAACGAAAATGGAGGTGTCCTGAAGAACACCACACCTGTTCATACTGTTCTCTAGCAAGTTGAAACTGTTCTAAGAACACACGTGGTGTCCTGAAATGTTCGTAAAGAAACAAAAATTAAAGTGTCCTAAAGAACACAATACCTGTCCGGTACTGTTCGCTAGCAAGTTCAAACTGTTCTAAGAACGCTATTGGTGTCCTGAAATGTTTGTACTTAAACGAAAATGCAGGTGTCCTGAAGAACACTATACCTGTGCGTAGTGTTCGCTACCCAATTGAAACTGTTCTAAGAACACAATTGGTGTCCTGAAATGTTCGTACATAAACTAAATTACACGTGTCCTGAAGAACACTATATCTGTCCTTACTGTTCGCTAGCAAGTTTAAACTGTTCTAAGAACACACCCGGTGTCCTGAAATGTTTGTTTCACGTGTGACGCACTTTTGATTACTTCAGAACCCGAACAGTGTCCGTAGAACATCAATGCGCATGCGCTAACCAATCTCTGTGCACTTGGTGTCCTGCGGACAGGCGCTTCCTTCGCAGACTAGTTCGCAAACAGATCATATGACCGTGCCCACGCTCATCGTGTGTCCTGAAATGCGGACACTGTTCGTGTCCCCGAACAATTTAAAAGTACATTTTCAGTTAATCCATAATATTTTTCAATAAAATCTCATCATGGCACAAGTCCCACATAGCAATCTTGAGTTTCTATATACCTTTTGAAACTTTCCGATCCTTTTTTTGTGTTCGATCTGTCCGCGCACAGTGCGCATGTCCGCGGACCGCGCACAAGCACCCCTATAAAAGACCACGCCCAAGAGCTTATGCCCATTGTGTTTCTGGCTATTCTTCAGAACACAGTGATTTTTGCTGCCACCTGCAGACTACACCATCATCGAGATGGCATCCTTGGCTGCTGAACTGCCACTTGGTGCTGCACCTGCTTCAGCACCACCACCACCCCCTCCACCACCACCACCTCCCCAAGGGCCTGAAGAGGGGAACAGGACTGAGGATGCGGAGGAGGAAGAAGAGGATGATGAGAATGAGGTAGAGGAAATCCCTACTACCCGCACTAGGCGTGAGTCTTGGGTGTGGCGGTTATTTACCATTCATGGGAATGGTCCTAAGGCTCGTGCGAACCATGTTACCTGCAATGAGTGCAAAATGATACTCAGTCGCGGGAAGCACGGTAACTACAGCTTTGGGACCACTACTATGAAGCGACACCTGAGGTCATTTCACTCTGGGGCTATTCGCAGGGTTGTACCTTGCGCAGAACGTAGCAGGTTGATTTCCTCTACTTCATCCTCTGTTTCTGATCCTGTCACCACAAGGACCACCTCTGTAGGACAGCGTCTTGCTCAAGCTTCCTCACAGGCCATACAGAATGCTGATGACCCTTACCTTTCGAGGGTCACAGTTGTATGTATGTACTGTGACACAGTACTCTGCAGGGGGGAGCGACTTCGGAGTGCTTTTGAGACTATCGTCTCAGAGCACGAGAAGACCTGCTCACTACCCAAATAAAACCCACTCTACATCTTCCTCTCTCAGCTCGCCCTTTCTTATCCCTGTGGTTGGTGTCCCCCCTTTACCCTCCTTTACCCTCCTCTCCTAGTGTGTCGTGTCTGAAAAACCAAAAGAAATACAAAATTACAAAAATCCAAAATAAATAAGGCTCTTGTCAGAGCCGCCTTTCCCAGTTAAAAAATAGAACTGAAAATAAATGAAGCAGGGCTCTTTGTATTTTTTAGAAGTCTGCGGACAGTTCGCGAACATTAAAAAAATTGGGTTGCTACTCCATCACAAACATTGTAATTTTCTCTGGAAAGAAATGGTGGCTCTGAAAAGAGCCTTTTTGTGGTGTTTGTAAGTCAAAAATTGTAAATGCTTAACATCTACTTCAAAATCGTTGTTGTAATTCCAAAAAAGGTTGCAATGCATTTTGTACATTTCTCAGAAAAATCTGATTGCCAGCATAAGTACGACGGACTCCATCTCTGCGAAAAATGTATGTACTACAAAACATAATATTTTCATTGTGAAAAGAAGACATGCCAAAATCTCTTAGAAAGCCACAAACAGCCTTATTAACATTGCGCCTTGCTTTTTACATTTGTGGACCAAATGAAGAAGAACGAAGCCACATTTGTCTCTGCGCAATCTGTGAAAATATCACTTGAGAATTAGGAAACATGTCCATAACCTTCCTAAGTCCTTCTTTCATAGCAAATTGCAAAGAAATTCCAGTCACATGTCCTAAACTGTTCCCTCCACAATGAATTACAATTATGTCTGGATGTTGCTCTGTCTCCAAAGTAGCACAGAGAGGTATCAAGTCCAACCACTTCATTCCACGTACTCCATGCCAGTGTACTTCCACATGTGGGAATCCAAGATCTACAGCTACTCCACAGCTTTCTGCATGCACCTTCAACCAATGTATCCACAAATCTCCTAAAATCCAAACAATCTGTTTTCTGAAACACACAGCCATAGCTATCTTTTGTTCTCTCAGCAAAAAGAGTATCTGAGAAAATCTCTCCTGGCACAACACACCCACCAAACTTTCCTGACCAATCCCTTTCAGTGCTTATTCTCATTTGCATGACTTCTGAACCCAAAAATCCCCGGATGTAACTCCCGATGTCCACGAACTACCGTCATGTCCGCGGACATATCGTAACATGAACAGCCCTTCTACCATTTCCACTACACTCTCTCTGCCATTCCCCCATTGGATGTACCTCAGAAATCGCATGACAATGCACCAATCACATTCAAGACCTCTACATCTAACTGAATCATCATAGATCAGCACTGCAAATGTACTCTGAATCTCTCTGAGTACAAGTGTCATATCATTGGCAAGCAGCATCTACCAGAAATACTGTACAAGTCTTCAAGATTTCTACTTGCAGCTCCATGCATCAACACAAACTTCAGGTATGCATATTTTCTGTATAGTAGATGACATAGCTCTCAACCTTTTTTGTTTTACAGTCGGGTTAAATCACCCGATTTTATTTTTGACGGGTGAGACGCCCATTGGGATGAATGGGCGTGCAGGAGGCTTGGCGGGTGAGTCTGCCCTTTACAAGGCGTGTGACACCCGCCAAAAGCGTGTGAGTTGAGAGCTATGAGATGAACACTTTTTCAAACAGACTTTTACCTTGTAATATCTGTAAAATTAATTTACTGTACTTTTTTCAATTTCCTAAAATCAACTATCACTTATAAACCTTTATACGTTTTACTTTCTTTATACACACACACTCAAATCATGTTAAACTAACATTTTTTAAATGAAATATATAGACTTCATATTCAAACAGAATTGTATGCAAACACAATCTATGTTTCAACCTTTATAAAAATGCTTATACAATTTCATATTTTTTGTTTTTATTTATTTATTTACTTAATTACTTTAAATTAGACATGACATTGAGGCGCTATTACCTAGAACAGTTTACTTACAGAAATAGTGGTATTCACTAATATATTATCAATTTCACAAGACATAGTAAAGATATTTTTTTTTGCTACAGTTAGTCATTCAATACAATTTGTTCATTAAGAACATATCATATGTACTGAACTGATGCAATGTATCTTATGTAAATAAATTAGTTTAATGGTTTTACAGAAGGCACTGAAGATTTCAATTAAAAAAATCAATATCTAAATTAAAAACAGTGCTATATACAAACAAAGTTACTAATTTGAAGCTTTTACAATCGCAGTGAAGACCAGTTTCCTGAAAAGGAGCAGCCGAATTCGAAGAAGAAAGAAAAACTAAGAAGTTACCTGTTAATTTAAAAAAAAAAGTAAGTAAAATATCACCATAATATTTGTATTATTAATCAAATATACTATAACATTAATACGAGCTATTTTGGTTTCTTAAAATGGAGATTTTGTACCATTTTGTCCAAAAAGTTCCATGTCTTAAACAGCGATTTACAGCCAGAATGGCCCACAAATTTCTATTTTTGGACACACAAATTAGCCAACTGAACCACTACAATTTTCATATTATAGAACAAACAACTGTTTTAATTGTATACATTAGATTTACTATTTGTACTTTTCCACACCACTAGCTTACTTTTCTTTGTCATCTGAACCCCAGTTTAGTAACACATAAATTCAAGAATACCTATCCCTACTAGTTTTAGTTCCCAATGCACAATCACACACCATTACATGCATCTTTATCATCTTACTCAAACACTCATGCACACAGCACACATACATTCCAGAACACCCCAACCCATATCTTCTTCATTTTTTTCAACAGACCCTAAAGAATGCCTACCAAAAGACAAGTCCGTAGAAAGCAACGCAAAAGTAGAGCAAATGAAAATAAAGGTGTCCAACATAAGCATCCATCTCTAGCAGAATTTGTAAAAAAAAGTTGAAACAAAACAGCTAATACAATCATTTAGTGAAACACAAGAAGTTTCAAGTACAACAACTTCGCTTCCTCTATCAAAATGTAAAACAAACCAAAAAACAATTAACAGAAAATCAGCTATCAGTACAGATAAAACTACTTCTTCAAATTTTAATATAGTGCAAAGTAAGCATACCAAGAAAAGTATTTTAGCCAAAATATACCGTCACAAAGTCCTTCAAAATCTTATAAAAACAGGAGAGAAATCAGATTCAAAGCTTAAAACCTATCGTAGGAAATTAATCTTAGAAGCACTGATGGACAGTGCAATTCTTCTCAAAAGAAATGTATTTATTTTACTTTTAAACAAAATGAAACCACTAACAAAACTAATAACTAAATTACAAAAAAGACTTCTCAATAAGCGAAATGTCAACAGAAAGAACTTCTTAAGTATCTGCGGAGGTGAATGGAATCACACTACGATCACAGAACCATATTTTAATGAAGAAGCGTACAAACAAAAGCAAACGAATACAATTGCCATGAATAGCAGTGGTCGAGGTTATGAAAAAGTGAATAATACCATAATGGAACAAGAAGTACTATGGAAAAATATGCCCTGAAAACTTAGAATTACCCCTCCATTCAACTGAATCAGAACGTCTAGTGTACAAATGGCCATGCACGTCAACGTGTAACATTCCCAAACAATGTTTCAAATTTTTACACCAATTCCTCAATAAATATGTAAAAAGCAAAGACAAAATCAAAATTAAATTACTGCAAAATATAGATACCTGTCCAGTGCGCAAGTACACAGGACTACAAGGACATTCATTGGCCTGCATTACAGGACCTACTTGTAAAACCACTTTCCATGATATCAAAAGGATATCAACACATCATTCAACTATAAGAAATCTAGTCTATAAACTGTACTATGCTAAAAGTCCTGCTTTAGCACTAGCAAAGTTAAATAACATCCTTCTACATGGTACAGCAAAAGACCTACTTGAAGAAATTCACTATATCCAGAAAAAATGTTTTGGAAGTGAAAGCCATTTACAGAATGAAATAGCTTTAAACCAATTAAGCAACAATTCTACACATGGCAACCTTTTGCTAAACACATACAAAAAAGAAATACTAAAATTTAAAAGTACATCAGCTGAAGTACCAAACCATGTATGTGTATGTTGCCGTAGAAGTTTTTATAAAAGTAACACAAAAACTGTGCACCTATCATACAAAATAGAAGACAATGAAGATTCTAAATGGTTTGAATTAGCTCTCTACCTTCTAGCAGAAAACAAATATGAAATAACTGAGCCCTTAATACTTTGCAGTTATTGCACTACAAAACTTGACAACAACCAAACTCCTTCACGTTCTATCACAAATAATTTGGAATTATACCCAGTACCAAAACCTCTACAACAACTTAATTGAGGCCGATTCATGGAATAATTTGCGCGGCGCAAGTGGGCAAAAACGTGCGAATCGCAGTGGAATAGCGAAAATCGCAGTGCAATTGAGCAAATTGCACAGTACTCTGATTTGTACTCTAATAAATATGAGGGTCGAAAAAAAATAAAAGTATATTGCTTATACAATGTATAAGTCATTACAAAATACTAATACTAACATGCTATTTTCATTTATCACAGAAATGAAGAATAAAAACATGGACTCCCATTACTAGACCAAACAGTAAGTATACAATAATAAGGACAACCATAGCAGCATATCACATCTATAGTATCTAATACCTTTGTTCCTTATACATTTGTTTTTCACCCAAAGTTATAAGCAAATATGAATGTGATATGCTGTGGTGGTTGTTGCCAGGGCATAGAGTCTTGGGTGCATGGCCAAATGGCCATGCACCCAAGACTGTATGCCCTGGCAACAACCACTGCAGCATATCACATCCATAGAGTCAAACATTTCAACTATGATCTATGGGAAACTTATAATGTCCGCGAACAATGTGAGTGTTCTTAGAACACTTTGAACTTGCCAGCGAACAATACGTACACCGTTTTGAGGACACCCCCTATGAACATTTCAGAACAACGCGATAGTTCTTAGAACACTTTCAACTTAACAATGAACAATACGGACAGCGTCCTAAGGACACCCACTACGAACATTCCAGGACACCGGGAGTGTTCTCAAAAACGTCTTCAGAACACCCTCATCTTGTGTATTTGCGAACATTTCAGGACACCGCGAATGTTCTTAGAACACTTTCAACTTAACTGTGAACTATACGGACAGCGTCCTAAGGACACCCACTATGAACATTCCAGGACACCGGGAGTGTTCTCAAAAATGTCTTCAGAACACCCTCATCTTGTTTATTTGCGAACATTTCAGGGCACCGCGAATGTTCTTAGGACACATTCAACTTGACAGAGAACAATACGGACAGCGTCCTCAGGACACCCCCTACGAACATTCCAGGAAACCAGGAGTGTTCTTAGAAGCATCTTCAGAACACCACCTTCTAGTTTATTTGCGAACATTTCAGGACACCGCGAGTGTTCTTAGGACACATTCAACTTGACAGAGAACAATACGGACAGCGTCCTCAGGACACCCCCTACGAACACTCCCCGGACACCGCGAGTGTTCTTAGAAGCGTCTTCAGAACACACCCATTTTGTTTATTTGCGAACATTTCAGGACACCATGGGTGCTTTTAGAACACATTCAACTTGACAGAGAACAATACGGACAGCGTCCTCAGGACACCCCCTACGAACACTCCCCGGACACAGCGAGTGTTCTTAGAACAGTTTCACTTTGCTTGCGAACAAAACGGACACATATTGACTCCTTAGAACACCCCCTAGTCAGTTTATTTAGAACATTTCAGAACACCCGTGATGTCCGCAAACAAATCGAACACAAAAAAAGTCTAACACATAAAAAACACAAATTTCATCCTAACTCATACACTCCCACCCTCCCCAAAGACTCCTACACACCAACACACTCTACAAAATACACATTTTGAACAAAGTTTCACCGCGCTCTCTGGGGACGTCCATGAATCCAAGATGGCGGGCGCTACCAAAAAATCTGACGCGCTTCACGCTCCACGCCGTCCAATCAGCACGTTGCATGTCCGCGAACATCACACAAGACGATTGGCCAATCAGGACACTGTCCACGGAGCGAACAGATAAGTGTGTCCGCGAACCGAACACAGATATCACTAATTTTTTTTTACCTACTTTTTGGTCATTTTAAAAAAAAACTACTGGATGGATTTTCACCAAATTTGCAAAAGCACCCTTTCGGGACCAAGCAGCTGCTCCTGGTCCAAATTTGGTGGAAATCCGTCCAGCGGTTTGGGCTGTAGGCACGAGCACATTTTTTTTCCCATTCTCTCTATGGAGAGTGAGTATAATGTATACAAATATGAGCAAATAGAGGGAAGGTAGAGTAATAAAAATAAAACTATGAGAAAGTGCTCATAACCATAATGATTATCTTCATGCACAGAAAGGATTGCTCTCTTTCAAGCCTGTATCTTCCGCTATGTATATGTTTCATATGATGTGACTGGACCCTAAGTCTACAAATATAGTTCCTTTTCAATTTTTACTCACTGACTGTTACTGAAGAAAAACATGTGGCTTCGATATGTCAGTAAAGGATAAAAAGGGAGAGCCAGCCATGTGATGTAATCAGTGATGTCATCAATGACATTTGTGATGTCATCTTTGATGTCCTGGGTGTTAGTGTTAGCAGTGCACGGTGGCGCGAGTTATGGTTGCTTATGTTACCATAACTGCCGAATTTCAGGGGTTTTTCGGTTTTACTTTGATCCGTAACGTCCCTTTAACAAAGTTTTTTCACTGAATTTCATAGGTTTTTAGTAGCGCAACTTAACCATAACGTCCCTTTAACAAAGTTTTTTTTACTGAATTTCACAGGTTTTTAGTAGCACAACTTAACCATAATATCCCTGACTTCATATACATGTAACATAGAACATCCTAACCCCCTTATAGTGATTTTCATGTCCGCGGACTACCGCCATGTCTGCGGACACATCGAAAATCTGAGCGTGGTGAATGTAAATTTAAATAGTGTGCCCCATTTCCCCTTTGAAGTTGGCTCTGAAAAGAGCTGTTTTTTTTATTTATTTTTTTACAGATGCTTGGCATCTCCTAAAATCTTCACATAACCTTCTCCAAAGCAACCCTTACATTCCAAAATAGAAAGGCATTTCCCGTAAAAGATAAAGAAATGCCATCTTCTTTAAAATTAACAACATTACTGGCATCAATATTCTCATTATTACAAAAGAACATACCAGCTCTAGGCATGAAGGCACACATGCCTCGGTTGATGACATACCTAGCAATATTTTGCTTAGGACAAAAAACTGAACTATTGTCCCATATTGCCCTAGGTAGTAATCCAGAAAAAAATACTTTTGCATTTGGAAGGATCTTCATTACTGCTTGAACCAAGCGTTCCAAATCAGCCAACAAAGTAGGGGCACTGACGTTGCCCAAATGGAAAGCGCCATAGTGCAAAACTACCACATGCGGACTGTTCATCGTGGCCATATCCTCACAAACTTGTACAATTCCCTCTACATTGCAATCAGGCACACTGCTCCACACCACCTCCACTCCTTTCACATCAAAGTTATTTGCAACATGCCTGCATTCATCGTACTGCTGTAAACCATGCACAAACATATCTCCGAGCACCAACACCCTGACTTTCTCCACTTCTGCCATCTTCACCACACACAGTCTCTTTCAACACAAATCCACAACCTCGACATCTGATTGGCTGATCCGTACAGTCTTCTTTCCATGTTGGATTTCCTGGAAAAACCCGGATGTAGCACGCCCTGTCCACGAACAGCCGCGGTGTCCGCGGACGGCGTCCACTTTACTCTCTGTGCCATTCCCTCATTGCATACAGCTAAGCAATCAAACAATACGAATAACATCCTCAGAACAACCCCATTTTGTGAATTTTCGAACATTTCAGGACAATTATTATTTCATTATTCAACATATTAACATTACAAATATTTTACTTTCATCTTGTACTCTGCACACAATGCTATGTTTCTCCATTAGTAGCTCAGTATACTAGATAGAATCCCATAATACAATGCTATTTATATCAATGCATCGTTCAAAGCACTAATAACGGTATGATATTTATTGCAATATCCTTGACACTTTTTTCGCAACATTATAATAAAAATCCCTAGTGCACAAATTCCATGAAAAGTACATACACATGTGATGTCATCAGTGATTTCATCAATGACATTTGCGATGTCATCTTTGATGTCCTGGGTGTTAGTCTTAGCAGTGCACGGTGGTGGCGCCAGTTATTTTTCATAGCTTACCATAACTTGCGATTTTCAGGGGTCTTTCGGCTGTACTTAGAACCATAACGTCCTTTAAACAAACTTTTTTTAATATCACGCAAACAATATAGAAACATGGCGTGCAAAAACCAACTTCTACAGATGTCTTTACACAGAATGTTGAATAATAAGAATTTATGCTCGTTCACAGTGAAGATCAGCTGCTTCCACAACTTCTACAGATGGCTTTACACAGAATTTTGCAAAATAAGAATTTATGCTCATTCACAGTGAAGGTCAGCTGCTTCCATTTTTTTCTCGGGCCCCGGAGAGGCTCACGAAGCGGACTATAAGGTTGTATTGTGTTTTGACCTTGACAGACAGAGATTGTGATGAAAGACGTCTCTTGAAGGAGTGTTGCTAAAACGTAAGAGAAGATAAAGATGACATTTCTGAAACGAAACCACTTTTATATATTATATCACTATGCGAAAAATCGTTGGCACACACAGAGTCGTATTTTGGGACTGCACCACTCGTAGACAATGGAAATTGCAATTGTACTGTAAGTAACCCTTTAGATTATTGTATACCAAATATAATTACAATAGCGTAGCATTAAAGACCGCTCAAGTTGAACTTGTTCGTTGAAAGTGGCATAATGTTTTCTACCGCGCACTATCACCGCCGAATTGATCCCCTGTCATTTAGAGGGCTCTGAAAAAGGCAGACGACACAGGGTGGGTTAATAGAAATAATGTAACCGGTCTATAGGCGGACA
The DNA here is from genome assembly GCF_040938575.1 of Ambystoma mexicanum. NCBI lineage: Eukaryota > Metazoa > Chordata > Amphibia > Caudata > Ambystomatidae > Ambystoma > Ambystoma mexicanum. Next base: position 818,793,778 of record NC_090936.1, on the reverse strand, counting down.
AGCGCTCTACTCGCTGTGCCACTTCACTGTAGCCTGTCAAGTGGCACAGCGAGTACAGCGCTCGCTTTGACATCCGTGCACAGCTTGCTAACGCAAGTTTGAATTCCGGCAAGGCCAAACTCAGCCTTTCATCATTCCGTGGTCGATAAATGAGCACCACATACCGTGGTTAATAATAAGCACCGCTTAGATACCTCAGGGTTCTTAGCGCTATATGAATGGGAAAATATTATTATTTTATTATTAACATACTCTGTTCCACTATCTTCGTTAGCAAATAGTTTCACGCCCTAATTAATAAAATGATGATTTTTAATGAAGATCGGCTGGTGAGACTAATTTATGTTTTTTAAAACAGGTATGTGGCTCCATTTTGCCTATGTTACGATTTACAGACTCCAGCGGATGGGGTCTTCAACTGCCAGGTGCAGGTCCAAATATGCGACTTCATGACCCTCACCATTTTATGGGACAATCGCCAAGGACCAATATGCCCTTATGCAGTACTAGCGGCTACAAACAACATACCAACCAATAGGGTGGTCTAATGGCTCGTTGTTGGAGCAACCTTCCGATTATCAGAGCAACGATTTACTGCTTTTATCATAAACCAACAGCCTATCTACCGCAAAGGAACAACGCGTGGCTCCAAATAAACTTTTGCTGATCGACAGCAGAGGCAATAGCAAATCGCTGAATATTCACTAAACATTTCATGTGAAATAAATGTACTTTACCAAATGTACAATCCTGCTGTTTACTTTTAAACCACAGTTTCATATTCCGAATTGTGGCGCACTGAGTTGTAAGCTGATCTAACACCCTCTGTACCGCAAAGGAACATCGCGTGGCTCAACATGAACTTTTGCGGATCGACAACAAAGACAAATGCAAATTGCTGAATATTCTCTAAACATTTGATGTCAAATAAATGTACTTTACAACATTTACAATCTTGCTGTTTGCTTTTAAATCACTGTTTCATATTCTGAATTGTGGCGCGCTATGTTGTGACATAATATGTGTTGTCTTCCGGGTTCTGTGTAAAGTCACTTAGGACTGCAGAGAACTGGGCGTGTTTGATTACGCACCCTGTAACGTCACAGAGAGAGGCGGGGAATATGAATGCTTTGATAATATCAGGCTTAGGGACGGGAGATATGATTTTGTGTCGCAAAAGCAAGTCAGCCAGGTCAATAGCGCCAGTCATAGGATTATCACATAATGTCGGCGCACACCAGCCGGATTTATCGTTTCTTTAGTGGACAAAAAGTCGGTTGACGCCCCTAGGAAATTGTACTATTAGCGGACAAAAGGAGTGGTCTTAAAACACTTTCACCCTGACAACGAACAATACAAACAACGTTCTCAGAACACCCCCATTTTGTGTAATTGCAACCATTTCGGGACACTGCAAGTGTTCCTAGAACACATTCAACTAGACAGATTACAATACGGACAGCGTCCTGAGGACACCCCCAGTTTGTGTATTTACGAACAATTAAGTACACCGCGAGTGTTCATAGCTCATTTTTACTTTCCTTGCGAACAAAAATGACACATACTCCGTCCTCTAAACACCCCACCATTTAGTTTATTTACAAAATGTCAGAACAGCCATATTCTCCGCGGACAAATCGAACGCAACAAAAATGTCTAGCACATAAAAAAAAAAAACATTGAACCTATCTCATACTCCCGCACCCACCCCAAACACTCTTACACACCAACACACGGCACTAAATACAATTTTTTATCCACGTTTCACTGCGCTGTACGCGGTCGACTGCGAATACAAGATGGTGGGCGCCACAGAAAATCTGACGCGCTCCACGCCCCTCGCCGTCCAATCAGCGAACACGTCGCATGTCCGCAGACATGACGCAAGGCCATGGGCCAATCGGGGTGCTGTCCGCGGAGCGAACAGGGAAGTCCGTCCGCTAAGCGAACACAGATATCACTCATTTTTTTGCCTTACATTTTGGTCATTTTTAAAAAAACTACTGGACAGATTTACACCAAATTTACAAATGCACGCTTTTGGGACCAGGCCGCTGCTCCTGCCGCAAATTTGGTGTAAATCCGTCCAGCGGTTCGGGCTGTAGCCGTGCGCAAAGATTTTTCCCATTCAGTCGATGGGAAAAAAAAAGTTTTGGGACCCCCCCATAACTTTTCCTCCCTGGACGAATCCTCACCAAACTTTGCAAAAAATTCAGAGTGACCCAACTACTTTTTTTGCAAAGTTTGGTGAGGATCCGTCCAGGGAGAGCGAAGTTATAAGCCGCCCCAAAAAGTGCTCTTCCTATGGAAAAAGCAACTTAACCATAACTACATGGCCACTACCGTGTACCGTACCATGTATATATATATATATGTACAGTCGTAGTCCTAACCAAGCCCCCCACCCCACGTATCCTGTACAGAAGAGACCATGCAAGACCTGTTTAAACCCCATTCTGTGTAACTTTAACTCCATCTGAATTAGGCCACACTATGGTAACTGCAGGACTTTCTCTCCCCTGAGCAGGGCCACACACGGAAGCACGTGGTCCCCACCTTTTTCCCTCCTCATGACTGTGCTGCCAAAGGCCCATTTCTCACAGATGTCTCAGTGCAACAAATGTATCCTTTCATCCTTCTACTGGGTCCGCACTGAGCGCTCACCCCATGCCCCCTGACAGAGATGACCGACACACCTCTCACCTGACCAGTGACAAATGTATAAAATACAACCTGTGAAATATATGGTCTTCTCCCCAATTGTCGAAATACAACCAATTGTCATTTATTGGATACATTGAAGTAGTGTTTAGATTAGAGAGTTAGCATCAATCACCTCATCCATAACCACATGACCTTCATTTCGCACTGACCAGCCCAGCTGACGCACGTGATGTCTGCCTTCCCGCCAACCAGTCATCCAATCGCATGGAAGCGGCCCATAAGGAGATATACTGGACCTGCGGCTCCACCAATCGAAATGTAACTTTTGTACTGTATATGTTTCGTCACTAATGACGCTGTAACCTTTTTAATGCAATGACAATGTAATGTTTGACAGAGCGCTCTCGGAGTATGCAGAGTCTCTGCGTGCCCTATCTGATTTAGATAAACTTGATCTCTTAACTTCACCCACACTTGGCCTTGGTCTCATTCCCTACTGGGGTGTGTCCGTTATTGACTCTCAGTGTGTAGTTTGTATTGTTTTTTTGTGGACTGTTCACTTTCAATAGCCACACTGAACCTATATGAAGTGGTCAGTAAAGAAAACAATTAAACAAAAGACTGCATGTTAAGAAAGCACTAACTTAACTATTGCCACCAACATTGACAATACTTTGGCCAATTCTGTGGAAATAGTTGTATTGGACTCAACAGTGAACAGCACATCCTCCCTTGTAAAACTGAATTGGAGGGAAAATCAGAAAAGGCAAACTCAAAATAGCACAATGTGACTCCAAGCTAACAAAGGGAAACACCTTAAAGAAATACACAAAAGTGTGACTTGCACAGCAAGCAAACAAAAAGAGGTGATTAATAATGAATAAGCAAGGACCTCGCTCTAGAGTGAAAAATGAAAACAAGAAAGACAAAATTGTATAAAGAGCCTCAGAATAATGGGACATCACGGAACTCTGTGCCTAGAAACACCATTAACAGTAGTTCATAAAGAGCTAGCAAACATTGCAAATATCTTCTCAGAGCAAAATAGTCAAGAAGATGTCTGGTACTGTGGACATTTGAATGGCACAAGAGAATATCGATGTACTGGCAAAACACTGGAATGTGACTTATATATTTAGTCTTTTATCAGGTAAGCAAACATTAAGGCCTCAGTAAATAAACATGTTCATAATTTGAGAAACATTTAAGCTCAATAAACAAACACAAAAAGCAGAGAATTCTCTGCAAAAAGACTATTGTAATTGTCATTTACACCAGGATTTACAAGTATAGACGTCTTTCTGGGAGTAGATATAGGGCTCATCTTATTAAGATATAAAATACCCATTTTGTGGGACCTCACAAGACCCTTATTACGAGTTTGATGGTAGTTCAGCGATAATTCTTCTAGAGGAAAATCCTCCAAAATACCACCAAACTTGGTAATGCAGCAGTAACAGAATTGCTACCGCTTTACCATCCGTTTAACCATCACAAACGTATTTGTAATGAGGCACTTACACTTATTTGAGTTTTCAGATTGGGCAAGCATTCACAGAGCTAAAGTACACTGTAATTCAGTATTGATCACTAACTTAATTATACATCAAACATAGCTTTTTACCTGGGCTATAATGTAATTCCTGCAAAGTGTTGTGGTATGATTGTAATGGCATGTCATTGAATATTGACAAACAGGATGACTATGAGAGATAAACATGATCAACAAAGATTGTTGATCATTAAGACCCTGAGGGGTGTTTTAAAATCCAGTGTACTATATGTACAGGCCAGAAAAGGATGGTTAACTGCTTAAAAAGATAGAGTATTAAGGAGAGATGCAATGACAGGGACTGGGGAACACTTCTGATAGAGCCAAAGCCAACATTTTTGGTTCTGTCCTTTCACCCAAGGAGTTGCACACTCTTTTTAAAGCAAAGGAACACTTACAACCATGTGGCCAAATTAGACAGTGTCTTTTTCCAGGATGTCTGGCATTATGAATGCCCTAGTATTGCTGGCATGTTGGTACTATTAAACCCTGCTCATGAAGGCCCCCAAGTGGAGTACTCCTTCTAGCTACAAAACCCACAAAAACCATAGATAGCACAATATACTGTTGTCACCTCTTCTCTTAACACATTGGACGTCTGAATACCAGACTTAAAACATTCAAAAAATAACCCACTATTGATACATGTCTGTAATCCCCCAGGGCAGAGACAGATGAGTACAGTAATGAAGACTGTAGCTGAAATTCCAGAATAGAGGGCTAGAGACTTTAATGCTAGAAATTCCAGAACAGAGGGCTAGAGATATTCATATTCCTACTTAACATGCTGAACCTCCTATGCTTCCAATATACAAAAAGACAGTCCTATGTTTTATACAGTGTCGTTTTTGGTTCTTCCCATGAAAATAGAATTCATTATCACAAAATTTTATTAAACACTAATCATCAAGTTCATGAAACAATCATAAAAATGATCATCATACATAAAAGACATACATCATGTTAAAAACAACACAAGTAGAAGCACCATGCGTGAGTACATTACAGTGACTTTCAAGGATCTCAAATGTGTAAAACGAATAACACTCTGATTCCCATGCCTCACTATTTTCAGCCTATTTCATGTTGTTATATTTAAAAAAAACCTGACTTGTACAAGTTTCTGTCCTTAATATACAACCATGTAGGACATTCTTCAGGGGAATGTGTCTTGTGTCGATATTAAAACATCTTCTGTTGTTGGAGGGAGTACCCTATTAATAAAAACAAACACCCTATTAGTAATTTAATTATAAAGTGTAAATCTCTAATTACATCTTAACGCACCCTTATCCCAAAAAAGGGTGCTGAAGTTTGTTGCTTATTACATACCTCTTTTTCCTAGTAGCAGCTCTTGGACCTTTTCTGGTTCCTTATGCAGATTCGCAATTTCTTCAGGGAATTCTTGCGTATACTCTTCTCCTCTCTAAAATAGTGCACAATTATGACATATTAAAACCCTAGGCCATCTCTAACGTCCCATAAATGAATAGAAAGCATATAATAATCCTGCTTACCAATCTGCATTTTCCAAACAATATATTTTCTCAGGGTTCTCTCAGATCTAGACCTCAGATGTAAGTAGCCATCCTATGAAACAGAGTAAAAATGCTCTGTTAAACAATTCTATTTAAAACTGACAAAAGTATGTAATAGGTCAGTATATCAATAAGGAGTGGAACACTCACTTGTAGGTCGTAATGAACCAGGAGTTGCTTCCTCCCCGTGGGATTTCTCTGGTAAAAGCAAATAAAACCTTCTTTGCTGCTTTAAATGGACCCAAATCTGTGGAGATACAAAATATCCACATCCTCAGTGAGTTCCCACTCCCATATAGGGTATCTCAATCAGCCTTAATGCTACTCAAAAGTTGCGCTTACTCAGGTTGTGTAAAGAACCTCCTATGCTTCCATTGGATCGTCAGCCCCTCAACTGCTGCAACATCTTACAGCGACGCACACGCTTTGGCAGGGTAAGACCTGCATTGTGTTGCATTTTTTGCGCTGTTGCGTGGTCATTTTCATTTTGCTAAAAAATTGAAATGTTCTGCTCTGGGGGCATACAACCTGGCTGGGAGTTATCTTTTGTTATTCTAACCCCAAACTATGGGTTTCTCGGCTCCTTCTTCAGTGTGAGCACACTTTGTCACACAGCTCATGTGCCTTTCCAAGATGGTAGATTTTTCCTTTGTTTTGAGTAGGCTCCTTACCTGGCCTGCACTCCCTTCCTCCCATTGGCTGCCTGGGCTCTCATAGTCCACTCCGGGAAACCGGGAGGCAGGAGCCGGCAAACCAAGTAAGGGTACGCTCCCCCCATGGTTGCCTGTGATGTTGAGTGTGCCCCCCGTTGCCTGTGATGCTGAGTGTGCCCCCAGACCTCCCTGGTCACCTGTGATGCTGAGTGTGCCCCCACTTTCCCGGTTGCCTGTGATGCTGATTGTGCCCCCACCCGTCCCTGGTCTCCTGTGATGCTGAATATGCCCCCCAACCCCCTGGTCGCCTGTGATGCTGCAATATGGTGTAGGAACCATGCATTTGCCTATTGCTGGACTCACACATTTGTGTGCTGCTGCCACCCTGCAACATGGGGTAGGCACCATGTAGTTGCCCATTGCTGGACTCTTTCTTTTGTGTGCTGCTGCTGCCTTGCAACATGGGGCAGGCACCATGTATTTGCCTATTGCTGGATTTTTGCATTTGCGTGCTGCTGCCGCCCTGCAACATAGGGTTGGCGCCATGTATTTGCCCACTGCTGGACTCTCGCATTTGTGTGCTGCTGCGGCCCAGCAACATGGGGTAGGCACCATGTATTTGCCTACTGCTGGACTTTCGCATCTGTGTGCTGCTGCCGCCTTGCGACATGGGGTAGGCACCATGTATTTCCCCATTGATTTGACTTTCACATTTGTGTTCTGCTGCCGCCCTGCAACGTGGGTTAGGCACCATGTATTTCCCCATTGATTTGACTTTTGCATTTGTGTGTTGCTGCCGCCCTGCAACATGGGGAACAAACAACATATTTGCCTATTGCTGGACTCTCGCATCTCTGTGCTGCTTATGCCACCTTGCAATATGGGTTAGGCACAATGCATGTTCCCACTGACTTGACTTTGTATCAGTTTGTTGCTGCCGCCCCGTAACCTGGGGTCAGGCTCAATGGATGTGATAACCTGTTCATCTCTTCTGCACTTTGCGTATGATGCTTTACCTTTGCACGTTCCATGTTGTTGTAACTCACCTATTACGCTTCCTTTTCTGTAACCCGAAGTACTGAAACTAATCTTTTAAGCTTAAGTGCCTAGATACCTCAGGGTTTGTGCGCTATACAAATAAACAAACAATGCTGCTCCTGTCATACAGGTGGTTGAGCCCAATGCCAAGCATTCCTTACACTGCCAGATAATGGGACTGTGGGATGAATTGACCCATGAGCTCTGCCCTGCGACATCACTGTGTGCTGGCGGCACGGGAACCAACAAAATGGCCTCAAGAAGCCCTCTGCATGCTAAACATATGAAAATTGCACTGCGAAACCAGAAAGTTGGCTGCCAATCTACTTTGTCTGTGTCAGTGGTGGAACCGGAGACCACACTGCTAAAACCAGTCATTGGGCTGCCCACAGAGGGAAAATGGAAACTACATGAAAGGCAGTGCTTCATTGCAAGGAAACACAGAAGTGCTCTGAAATCCGTTTTTCCTTGGTCACAAAATAATGGTTCCCAAACATCGGAAAAGATCCAACATCCTTGCTGGGTGTTACCCGTCACTGTATTTAAAAAATTCACATAAGCACACAATGTCAGGAGAAGCAGATTTCATCACAAGAATATCCACATTAAAAAAGGTGCTTGCCTGGGAAAATCTGTCAGATATGGGCGCAGTACCGTCAGCCGCCTGTATGAAAGCTGTCATTTAATTACACTGGAAGCTTAAACTTGTACAGTAAAACCAAATGGTTGAAATTAAGTGACTAGCTATCAAAAGCAATATAGGTTGCCACTATTTAATTTCTATGTTTAAAAAGACAGGAATTGGAGATATGTTTTCCTGTTTTAAAAATTGTAACTTTAATTTCAACAAAGAACAATGTCACAATTTACTTTAAAGTAACCGGATTCAGCAAAACTTCAAAGAAGCTTCCCCCACTGGGAGACACACCACCCTTCTGCTTCCCACCAAAAGGACAGGAACTCCTATTTAGGTGTTAATGAAGAGGGGAGGAGATTTTGCTCTGCTGCTTTGGGGAAAGAAAAAAGACTCCCTTGATTGAAAAGATATGCAGATGCAACTGTCAACAGAAATCCTGCCAGGGGAAAGAGGCAGGGATTGCTCTTGACCCACCAACACTTTGGAGACAGGTATGTGTATTCTTAAAGCACAAGAAAGTATATTTTTGAAAAGGACTGACAGAGGACTGTGCAAAATTGTAAAAATGTGTAAAAGAACAGTATTGGTAATATGAAAATTCTGGTCACATTTTGAAACTACTCAGAACTCTGTGCTATGTCCAGGGACAAGACTACAGAATTTGTGGCTTTGTAGCAACTGTGGTGATGCCAGAAACATGAAACTTCACATGATTATGCCCAGATGTCATGCGCACATATGTGTAAAAATGTGGACAAATCTGACATTGGGTACCAGACCAAATGTGCAAAGAATTTCCAAATCTAGACCTAAGCTCTCATCGTGATGGGGCTCGGATGAATACTTGCTCCAACAAATATCTGATATAAATATCCTATTGGTATTAAGGTTGCAAACTTGTAAATATGTCTTGTATGAAAAATAGATTTCATGTGCAGAAACAAAGGGGAGGTACTACCTGGATTACAAAATACAGCGTCATCATGACACCATGTTTTTGTCTCAAATCAGGGGAGAGGAAAGACCCTAACCAAGAGAATACCAGGGGGTGTGCCTAGTAGAAGTCAGCATACCCACCCTTTTAGAAAATACATATATAGAGATAGCTTAGGACCTAGAAAGACACACACATTTACCCAACATTTGATTGCTGGCAAAGCACTTTGCAAGAGAAATCCATATTCCAGACTCCAGAACTTTGAAAGCAGAAAGGCCCATTTCCAAAGCTGAACCCTTCTCAGCTTGGCCTTTTAAAATCCTGAAACCAGATTTTACCCCAGACCTCCAAGGGGAACAACAAAAAGAACAGTCTGGCTGAGCTGTGCTGCCTTCTTGCTAAGAATTCTTGCCAGAATCCAGAGATCTGACCCAGTAGAGCAGAACTGTGACCAGATCGCTGCAAACCAGAACCAACCCATCAGATCCAGCCCAATTCTGATGTGCAGTGTCCAGAGTGCCGTGCTGAGTGCAGAACCAGAGCACCTTGAGTCCAGTCCGGTGAGCTAGCCAAATTCCAGTCCAGAAGGTATCCCTGACCAGATCTCTGACAGGTCCATTCCAAATAGTGGTAGTGAGTATCCATAGAATAGGATTGTCTCTAGCACATGTATTATCCATAAGTGATCCCTATCCAAACCCACTCTCTTATATCCAGAACTGCATTGTAGAAAATCTTTTGTCTTTCCTGAATCTTTCTCTCATCCCTATAGTCCTTTGGTAATAGTAGTGTTAAAATCATCTTTGCGCTAATATATTTGCTGAAGAAAGACAAGTGTCTCGGCGGGCAAAAACCAGCCAGAGGTGTTGATGGACTGGTGGCTGTGCTGTCCTGTAGTTTGTGGCTTCATAGTGTCCCTAGTATAAGAAACCTTGTTTGTAATTTTTAAAAAAGCGCAACCTTGTTTTACAAATTTTGACTAATTCTGAAAAAAACACCTCTACAAAAACCTTCATAACTTCCTCACCGTGTATGCTAGAAACGAGATTTAAGTGTCTACTTGAAACTGGCACCCTCTGCTTTCCAACACACCCAAAACTGCATCCCAACATATTTTGTTTGGCTTAAATCCATCACGTGTGAAACAGCTGTACATTGCATCCGACCTCAGAATTAAGTTTCCAACCGGCTAGTTACTCAATAATCATTGCTAGTGTTTGTCTGATCCCATACAAAGCGGCTCCCACTAGTATCGAAACCATTTTAGTGAATTAAATCAATTTTTAGTGTTTTCCCATCCATTCAAAGCCAAATTCAAAACCATTTTGACAAGTTGCAATCATTCCTGTTTTTCGCTGTGTTTGCTGGGGGAAATTGGGATTGATACTGTATTTGTTGAGTGCGTATTCCTGAAACCTGTTTTCTCTCCTTCTATCTCTTTATACTGCATATTGGGGGTATTAAGTAGTGTGCTTGGGGAAAGAGTGATCACTTTGCATTTTGATTGAACCCACACAAAGTATTATTCTATGCTGCATTATTTTCCTTATTATTAATCCGTGTGATTAAAGAGATTTATTGCAACATCACCCCATTGGTGATCATTGTATAAATATTAAATAGTGTGATACATATATTGTGAAATACATAAAATAAATCCTATTTAACTTTGCAAAACAGCCTGCTTCCTGATTCAGTGTGACTGGGGGGATTCAAAGAGAGGGGCGTGATATAAAAGTATATCATTCAGAAATAAAAGAACTTATAGACATAAAGAAATAATTAAGGGTTCCAGCTGTGCATCTCACGCTAGGCATTGACTAAGGTGGAGTGCCGGGTTGAAATCACTTACAAGATTGGGGGCTCGTCACAAGAATTCTGAATTAGACATACCACTTGGGACAGTCTAATACAGTGTGCTAACTAATGGGGTACATAGTCCCTGTTGGGCTACCACGCTGTGTTGCACTGTGAAAAGCACCCCACAATAGGAACACTCTAAGGAATTGGTCTGTTTTGCAAAAATAAAATAAACTCTTGTAAGTCAGAAAGGAAATCAATATTTACAGAATGGCGACCTTGGTAGAGATCAAAATGGCTAAAGAACACCTTATGCATAAATTATTTGTAAGGGGTGAATGGACAGAGCAGGATCAGAATGTGTGGGTAAAGGCAGTCACAGAACAGACGACTACAACAGGATTAGACATATGGCAAGATCAGTGTCCATTACATCAGGCCCTGAGTGAACTGTATATGGCCTCCAAGGTAAAGGAAGAGCAAAGCATGATTACCAAAATAGCAGCATATCTGTACCTCCATATTTGAGCAATACAGGACAAATATGCCGAGGGCCAAGATCTGGCGAACAAGCAACTGCAAGCATTAGCAAAGGCACAAACTGATCTGGACTCTGTAGAGCAAAGGCTACATAGGAGCCATGAATCAGAAAATGAAAGTAGGCAGTACCTGACCAAAATCAAAGAAGACATGTGTATCCTGCAGCAGGAGAAGATAGAACAGGATACCAGAATGCTGGCCTTGCAGAAGGAGTACCAAGAAAGTTTGGACTCTCTACTGCAGAGCCAGACAAAGCTGGAACAGCAAATACATTTTAACAGGGCATGCACAGAGCGGGTAGTCACCCTGCAAAGCTGCCTAGACAAAGAAAAAGAAGAGAATAATAAACTAATTCTGAAGGACCTGGACACCCAGGCAGAATTTGATGAAGAGCGCCAGAAAGATGGTGTGCTCCAAAGACAGAGGGACGATCTGGCTGCGCAGAGGCATACTCTTGCTCACGAAAGGGACACCTTAAGCCAGGAAGTCTGTTATTTAAAAGAGAAGATAGAAGAAAATCACCTGGCCCTTCAGGGACTGGGTGACCTCCAAAAAGAACATGGAAAATTGTTAGAGCACACCAGGAGGGTGGAAGATGCTCTAGCAAGGAAGGACCAGGCCAGTATGGACAGGACTCAGGAGGTTACCCTCCTGCAGCAACGACTGGCCCAGTACTCTAAAGTACTGGCCCAGGAAGCACAGAGAGACAATGAGGCTCTCTGTGAGAAAAATGACAGGCTCCACAGATAGGTAGGTATGCAAGAGCAATTGATAGAAACTAGCAAGGCCTTGATAGAGGAACAGAAAGCTCAGGTTCTTGCATGGCAACAGAGAGCAGGGGCTGAGCAGGGGCTGAGAGGGATGAGGTCCACTGCGAATGGTAAACACCTGAGCATAACCTCAGGAACGCTAGTACCAGAGGCCTGAATCTCTTATAATCCCTGGACTCTGCCAACGCATGTCCACTCGTGCACATGAGCCAAGGGCCACAGGGATGGCAGACTTCAGTCCAATGAGGAATATGGGGCTTATAGACCAGCACCTCCCAGGAATGGATGAGCGGGCATCTGGGTATGGGTTCCCAAGTACTGTCAAATTTAGTGGGGAACTCCATGAGCATAGGCCCACTAAGGGCATCCTGAAAACCTCTGCCCAGCTCGGACAGTTGGGGGGTACTCATCAAATCCTGGGAGTAAGAAGGAATCAGAAGACTCCTCTGAGCACCCCAGGACACAGGAAACTAGGCCCCCACATTCTTGCAGCCATTCCCAGGCTCGCAGATTCTGGGAGAGCCTGGAAGACCAGGCGGGCACCTCTGGGAGCAGTGCCTCTGAGTCAGAGGATGAGTGGACTAGGGTTACCCGAACCAAAAAGGCCAATAAGGTAAAAAGGGCCTTGCTCAAGGATCCCCTAAAACAAATCAAAGCGATAAGGAGCGTCATAACGCTGTATCATAAGAATGGGAAATATTCTGTTTGCGAGCACCTAGAGCTCTTTGAACAGATGATGGAAACTTTCCATTTGAAGGACAGCAAAAGCCTATTCAATATGTGAAATGGTCCTTCTCTCTAGGATACTCCAGCTTCTTTGCGGGGCTGGAGGACCAAAATCATTTTAGATGGTCCACCTATAGGGCAGCCATCTTGAAACATTTTTCTGTGCACAGAAATCCTCAGGAGGCTTGCAAGGCAGCCTACAACTTGCAATATGGGGAAGATCAGGCCCCACAAGAATTTGTTCAGGAATTAAAGCGTGCAGGCATTAAAGCGCACTGACAGCAAAGAGTTTGTGAAACTTTCTTCCACTGCCTTCCTAAGTACATCATGACCCAGCTAGTGAGATATTTTCATGAGAAAATATCACTAGACTGGGTGTGAATAACGGTAAGAGCTTCATCAGCGAAGCCATGTTCCGCCAACTCCCAAAAGATCCAGCTATTCCCACATTTAAACTTATAGACAAATGGAAAATGGATCTGGAAACACCCAATTCCAAACATCTCATGCCAAGCAGGTGTATGCTCAAAATCTCCATAGGCAACAAGAGCATAGTCCATAATTGTTGGGTCGTGCGAGACGTCACTGCCGCCTTTTACTTAGGCAGTGACATTCTCAATCGCTTTGCCATTAGTTTGGACCTAATAAACTTCAAACCTTGGTCCCAATTAGCGGATAATCCCATGGGCTTTGATGACCCAGAGAAAGCATTTAGGTCAGCTCAATTGCTGCCTTATGCAGTTGAAATTCAGATTGGAGAGGAAGTCACCATCCCAGAAAGGACCCGACAATTCTCCCTGGAAGTAAAAGTTAAAAGAGGACAGAAATTGAAAAACGCTGATGCCTATATTCATCTAAGTGATTATTTCCAACAGCAAGGGTTGGGGGTAAACCCAACACCACTATTCAATATAGAACATGACACCATTCCAATAGAGGTGGATAAGAGCGACTTAAAGAGTATCACTCTAGCCGCATGCACCATTATTGGAATGGCGGTTGATTACTGACATTTTTACATAGATTTAAGTAATCAACTGTTAGTACCAATCCCCAAGGACTGTTTTGACAGTGATAGTGATGACAACACAACACCAGACAAAATCTTTACCCGGCATGGGGGGAATTTCCTGGTCACTTCCTGCCCTTATGGTAAGGAGGATGTGACCTGTGACTTCAGGAGGGATGAGGTGATTTTCCAAGTCCGCGAGGACTGCCTTACCCACCTGAAGCCACCAGTGCAAATCCGCACTTTGACCAGGGACTTCTCCACCCAGCTGGAGGAGACCGCTGAGATAGCAAAGCTGTAAGTCTATCCAGGCGTCATCCAGATGGTTGAGAGAGAGTCAACCTAGCTGATGCCTGTGGGACTCCGGAGCAAAGGCAAAAATTGAAACAATTTTTCTTGGATTTTCAGGATGTCTTTGCGGTGGACTCACATGACTCTGGTCGCACCGACATCCACACAACAATTTCCACTGACCCTGCATGACTCCAGTGTTTATGAAGCAATATCGCTTGCCACTCGCATCAATGGAGTCCCTTACTGAAATAATCAAGAACCTTGAGTCCCGTGGGATAATCCGTCCAGTCCACAGCACCTTCAATAATCTGGTGCTGGGGATTTTGAAGCCAAACGGCAAGCGGAAACTCTGCGCCGACCTGAGGGAGCTCGACAAACGGGTCCATACTTCCCGATGGCCTCTTCCCTACATTGACAAAGGGCTGGCCCAGATCCAGGGGTCAAAGTTATTCACTGCCATTGACCTGACCAATGGGTACTGGACTGTACCTCTCAGTAGGGAGGACCAATACAAGCTGGCTTTCACCTTTGGGGGGCAGCGGTACACATGGACCGGGACTCTCTTTGGATAGATCAACTCTGGCAATGAATTCAACATTTTTCTACATAAGGCCATGCCCGACCTGGGTGAAAGGGGTAACCTGGCTTATGTAGATGATGTTCTAATCAAAAGCTCAACTGTGGAGAAACACATAGTGGAGATCTGTTATGTTCTGACAAAGTTGAGGGCTGCCGGAGCGAAACTCTCCTTTCAAAAGGCACAGTGGTGTAGAACCTGTGTCAATTTCTTGGTGCATAAAATTACTCCTCAGGGTGTCTGTCCCCAGGAAAAGAAAGTCGAAGCACTCCAGAAATTGAAAGACCCCACAACTCTGCAGGAACTAAGGAGCCTCCAAGGACTAACTAATTACAGTAGAAAGTTCATTGAGGGCAACGCAGAGATCACAAGACCTCTGATTCATCTTTTGAAGGGGGGGTCAAGTGGGAGTGGGGTCCAGAACAAGCTGAGGCAGTAAGACAACTCAAAAGAAGCCTCTCACAAGCACCTTGCCTAACTTACCCTGTCAAAAACAAGTTCTTCTTGGAGACAGGGTTCTCAAATACATGCTTGACTGCAGTATTATATCAAAAGCATGACAAGGTCAATAAAGTAATCTCCTATGCGAGTAAAACTTTATCCTATGTGGAGGAAAAATTCAACGATTGTGAGAAGGCACTCCTGGCAACGGTGTGGGCATTGAAGAATAACTGCCCGTTTATCCAGGGGGAACACATCATAGTGGAGCCTCCACACCAGCCTCTGCAAATCTCCAAAGTGACAGAATCCGGCCGGAAATGTGAGTAATTCCAGAATTACGTCCTGGATTCTGTCAAGGCAAGGCTTTCCTGTGGATGTCAGATATGGCCAAAACAAGAAGAGTCCGCTCGCGCAAGGTCTGGCTGACTTGCATGATTGTGCCAGAGAAAACTGTCTCAAGGACGAAAGTCTTAAAATCAAGGACAACATGGAGGCATACCTTAATCCCCCACACAAAGTCTTTGAAGAAGACAAGTGTGAGGGAATGCCCACTGTCTATGTGGATGGATGCTCTTACCATGTTGACGACAACAGGGAAAAAGAACTTGTGGCCGGCATAGGGAATGCATGGGTGAATGATGCCCCAGAACCTTCCACTGGGTACAAGATTGGTTCCCAAAGTAGTCAAGTGGCAGACTTGATGGCTGTGCATCAAGCCATCCTCACTGCTGTCCAGCATCTATTTCACGAACTGATCATAATCACAGATTCGGATTATGTACGGAACGGGTTTGTGGAGCACCTGGTTAACTGGAAAACCAGAGGCATGTTATGTGCTAATAACAAACCACTGAAACATGGAAAACTAATACAGAATATTGATGATCTGGTCACCTCAAATGGGATGACCATCTACTGGAAAAAGATTAAGGGTCATTCTAAGGTAGAGGGACCAGACAAAACTGGAAATGACCTAGCTGATCAGCTGGCCAAAACCAGAGCCATCCAAGGGGATCTACTTGAGATCGAGTCCCTGTTGGGGAAAATCCAGGTCACTGCTATCACTAGGTCCCAGACAAATGCTCACAATGAACTCTCAACTGCTCAATGGAGTAAGGAGAGCCCAGATTCTGATTTGATTATGGCTCAAAAAGGGGATCCAATAATTGGTAAGTTTTATCAACACATTGAGGACCCTTGAACTTTCCCCTGACGGATACCGATTACATAGGGAAAGAGGACCTCAGGGTGTTGATGAAATTTCTGAAGATGTTCCGAATCCAAGACGTTTGTTGGTAAGAAGATCCATAGCTGGCCATGATCAGTGGGTGGTCCCTACCTCATTCCGAAGCCTAATGTTAAGTCACACCCATGATGCGGCCACATCCAGTCATAGGGGGTTTCGTACAACACTTGAAATCTTAAGAGAGGTTGCATACTGGCCACACCTGAGGCAGGACCTCGACCAATACTTGAAGGGGTGTCTTGTGTGTGCACAATTTCAAGACTATTGTAATTGTCATTTACACCAGGATTTACAAGTATAGACGTCTTTCTGGGAGTAGATATAGGGCTCATCTTATTAAGATATAAAATACCCATTTTGTGGGACCTCACAAGACCCTTATTACGAGTTTGATGGTAGTTCAGCGATAATTCTTCTAGAGGAAAATCCTCCAAAATACCACCAAACTTGGTAATGCAGCAGTAACAGAATTGCTACCGCTTTACCATCCGTTTAACCATCACAAACGTATTTGTAATGAGGCACTTACACTTATTTGAGTTTTCAGATTGGGCAAGCATTCACAGAGCTAAAGTACACTGTAATTCAGTATTGATCACTAACTTAATTATACATCAAACATAGCTTTTTACCTGGGCTATAATGTAATTCCTGCAAAGTGTTGTGGTATGATTGTAATGGCATGTCATTGAATATTGACAAACAGGATGACTATGATAGATAAACATGATCAACAAAGATTGTTGATCATTAAGACCCTGAGGGGTGTTTTAAAATCCAGTGTACTATATGTACAGGCCAGAAAAGGATGGTTAACTGCTTAAAAAGATAGAGTATTAAGGAGAGATGCAATGACAGGGACTGGGGAACACTTCTGATAGAGCCAAAGCCAACATTTTTGGTTCTGTCCTTTCACCCAAGGAGTTGCACACTCTTTTTAAAGCAAAGGAACACTTACAACCATGTGGCCAAATTAGACAGTGTCTTTTTCCAGGATGTCTGGCATTATGAATGCCCTAGTATTGCTGGCATGTTGGTACTATTAAACCCTGCTCATGAAGGCCCCCAAGTGGAGTACTCCTTCTAGCTACAAAACCCACAAAAACCATAGATAGCACAATATACTGTTGTCACCTCTTCTCTTAACACATTGGACGTCTGAATACCAGACTTAAAACATTCAAAAAATAACCCACTATTGATACATGTCTGTAATCCCCCAGGGCAGAGACAGATGAGTACAGTAATGAAGACTGTAGCTGAAATTCCAGAATAGAGGGCTAGAGACTTTAATGCTAGAAATTCCAGAACAGAGGGCTAGAGATATTCATATTCCTACTTAACATGCTGAACCTCCTATGCTTCCAATATACAAAAAGACAGTCCTATGTTTTATACAGTGTCGTTTTTGGTTCTTCCCATGAAAATAGAATTCATTATCACAAAATTTTATTAAACACTAATCATCAAGTTCATGAAACAATCATAAAAATGATCATCATACATAAAAGACATACATCATGTTAAAAACAACACAAGTAGAAGCACCATGCGTGAGTACATTACAGTGACTTTCAAGGATCTCAAATGTGTAAAACGAATAACACTCTGATTCCCATGCCTCACTATTTTCAGCCTATTTCATGTTGTTATATTTAAAAAAAACCTGACTTGTACAAGTTTCTGTCCTTAATATACAACCATGTAGGACATTCTTCAGGGGAATGTGTCTTGTGTCGATATTAAAACATCTTCTGTTGTTGGAGGGAGTACCCTATTAATAAAAACAAACACCCTGTTAGTAATTTAATTATAAAGTGTAAATCTCTAATTACATCTTAACGCACCCTTATCCCAAAAAAGGGTGCTGAAGTTTGTTGCTTATTACATACCTCTTTTTCCTAGTAGCAGCTCTTGGACCTTTTATGGTTCCTTATGCAGATTCGCAATTTCTTCAGGGAATTCTTGCGTATACTCTTCTCCTCTCTAAAATAGTGCACAATTATGACATATTAAAACCCTAGGCCATCTCTAACGTCCCATAAATTACTAGAAAGCATATAATAATCCTGCTTACCAATCTGGATTTTCCAAACAATATATTTTCTCAGGGTTCTCTCAGATCTAGACCTCAGATGTAAGTAGCCATCCTATGAAACAGAGTAAAAATGCTCTGTTAAACAATTCTATTTAAAACTGACAAAAGTATGTAATAGGTCAGTATATCAATAAGGAGTGGAACACTCACTTGTAGGTCGTAATGAACCAGGAGTTGCTTCCTCCCCGTGGGATTTCTCTGGTAAAAGCAAATAAAACCTTCTTTGCTGCTTTAAATGGACCCAAATCTGTGGAGATACAAAATATCCACATCCTCAGTGAGTTCCCACTCCCATATAGGGTATCTCAATCAGCCTTAATGCTACTCAAAAGTTGTGCTTATTCCGGTTGTGTAAAGAACCTCCTATGCTTCCAGTGGCTCGTCAGCCCCTCAACTGCTGCAACATCTTACAGCGACGCACACGCTTTGGCAGGGTAAGACCTGCATTGTGTTGCATTTTTTGCGCTGTTGCGTGGTCATTTTCATTTTGCTAAAAAATTGAAATGTTCTGCTCTGGGGGCATACAACCTGGCTGGGAGTTATCTTTTTTTATTCTAACCCCAAACTATGGGTTTCTCGGCTCCTTCTTCAGTGTGAGCACACTTTGTCACACAGCTCATGTGCCTTTCCAAGATGGTAGATTTTTCCTTTGTTTTGAGTAGGCTCCTTACCTGGCCTGCACTCCCTTCCTCCCATTGGCTGCCTGGGCTCTCATAGTCCACTCCGGGAAACCGGGAGGCAGGAGCCGGCAAACCAAGTAAGGGTACGCTCCCCCCATGGTTGCCTGTGATGTTGAGTGTGCCCCCCGTTGCCTGTGATGCTGAGTGTGCCCCCAGACCTCCCTGGTCACCTGTGATGCTGAGTGTGCCCCCACTTTCCCGGTTGCCTGTGATGCTGATTGTGCCCCCACCCGTCCCTGGTCTCCTGTGATGCTGAATATGCCCCCCAACCCCCTGGTCGCCTGTGATGCTGCAATATGGTGTAGGAACCATGCATTTGCCTATTGCTGGACTCACACATTTGTGTGCTGCTGCCACCCTGCAACATGGGGTAGGCACCATGTAGTTGCCTATTGCTGGACTCTTTCTTTTGTGTGCTGCTGCTGCCTTGCAACATGGGGCAGGCACCATGTATTTGCCTATTGCTGGATTTTTGCATTTGCGTGCTGCTGCCGCCCTGCAACATAGGGTCGGCGCCATGTATTTGCCCACTGCTGGACTCTCGCATTTGTGTGCTGCTGCGGCCCAGCAACATGGGGTAGGCACCATGTATTTGCCTACTGCTGGACTTTCGCATCTGTGTGCTGCTGCCGCCTTGCGACATGGGGTAGGCACCATGTATTTCCCCATTGATTTGACTTTCACATTTGTGTTCTGCTGCCGCCCTGCAACGTGGGTTAGGCACCATGTATTTCCCCATTGATTTGACTTTTGCATTTGTGTGTTGCTGCCGCCCTGCAACATGGGGAACAAACAACATATTTGCCTATTGCTGGACTCTCGCATCTCTGTGCTGCTTATGCCACCTTGCAATATGGGTTAGGCACAATGCATGTTCCCACTGACTTGACTTTGTATCAGTTTGTTGCTGCCGCCCCGTAACCTGGGGTCAGGCTCAATGGATGTGATAACCTGTTCATCTCTTCTGCACTTTGCGTATGATGCTTTACCTTTGCACGTTCCATGTTGTTGTAACTCACCTATTACGCTTCCTTTTCTGTAACCCGAAGTACTGAAACTAATCTTTTAAGCTTAAGTGCCTAGATACCTCAGGGTTTGTGCGCTATACAAATAAACAAACAATGCTGCTCCTGTCATACAGGTGGTTGAGCCCAATGCCAAGCATTCCTTACACTGCCAGATAATGGGACTGTGGGATGAATTGACCCATGAGCTCTGCCCTGCGACATCACTGTGTGCTGGCGGCACGGGAACCAACAAAATGGCCTCAAGAAGCCCTCTGCATGCTAAACATATGAAAATTGCACTGCGAAACCAGAAAGTTGGCTGCCAATCTACTTTGTCTGTGTCAGTGGTGGAACCGGAGACCACACTGCTAAAACCAGTCATTGGGCTGCCCACAGAGGGAAAATGGAAACTACATGAAAGGGAGTGCTTCATTGCAAGGAAACACAGAAGTGCTCTGAAATCCATTTTTCCTTGGTCACAAAATAATGGTTCCCAAACATCGGAAAAGATCCAACATCCTTGCTGGGTGTTACCCGTCACTGTATTTAAAGAATTCACATAAGCACACAATGTCAGGAGAAGCAGATTTCATCACAAGAATATCCACATTAAAAAAGGTGCTTGCCTGGGAAAATCTGTCAGATATGGGCGCAGTACCGTCAGCCGCCTGTATGAAAGCTGTCATTTAATTACACTGGAAGCTTAAACTTGTACAGTAAAACCAAATGGTTGAAATTAAGTGACTTGCTATCAAAAGCAATATAGGTTGCCACTATTTCATTTCTATGTTTAAAAAGACAGGAATTGGAGATATGTTTTCCTGTTTTAAAAATTGTAACTTTAATTTCAACAAAGAACAATGTCACAATTTACTTTAAAGTAACCGGATTCAGCAAAACTTCAAAGAAGCTTCCCCCACTGGGAGACACACCACCCTTCTGCTTCCCACCAAAAGGACAGGAACTCCTATTTAGGTGTTAATGAAGAGGGGAGGAGATTTTGCTCTGCTGCTTTGGGGAAAGAAAAAAGACTCCCTTGATTGAAAAGATATGCAGATGCAACTGTCAACAGAAATCCTGCCAGGGGAAAGAGGCAGGGATTGCTCTTGACCCACCAACACTTTGGAGACAGGTATGTGTATTCTTAAAGCACAAGAAAGTATATTTTTGAAAAGGACTGACAGAGGACTGTGCAAAATTGTAAAAATGTGTAAAAGAACAGTATTGGTAATATGAAAATTCTGGTCACGTTTTGAAACTACTCAGAACTCTGTGCTATGTCCAGGGACAAGACTACAGAATTTGTGGCTTTGTAGCAACTGTGGTGATGCCAGAAACATGAAACTTCACATGATTATGCCCAGATGTCATGCGCACATATGTGTAAAAATGTGGACAAATCTGACATTGGGTACCAGACCAAATGTGCAAAGAATTTCCAAATCTAGACCCAAGCTCTCATCGTGATGGGGCTCGGATGAATACTTGCTCCAACAAATATCTGATATAAATATCCTATTGGTATTAAGGTTGCAAACTTGTAAATATGTCTTGTATGAAAAATAGATTTCATGTGCAGAAACAAAGGGGAGGTACTACCTGGATTACAAAATACAGCGTCATCATGACACCATGTTTTTGTCTCAAATCAGGGGAGAGGAAAGACCCTAACCAAGAGAATACCAGGGGGTGTGCCTAGTAGAAGTCAGCATACCCACCCTTTTAGAAAATACATATATAGAGATAGCTTAGGACCTAGAAAGACACACACATTCACCCAACATTTGATTGCTGGCAAAGCACTTTGCAAGAGAAATCCATATTCCAGACTCCAGAACTTTGAAAGCAGAAAGGCCCATTTCCAAAGCTGAACCCTTCTCAGCTTGGCCTTTTAAAATCCTGAAACCAGATTTTACCCCAGACCTCCAAGGGGAACAACAAAAAGAACAGTCTGGCTGAGCTGTGCTGCCTTCTTGCTAAGAATTCTTGCCAGAATCCAGAGATCTGACCCAGTAGAGCAGAACTGTGACCAGATCGCTGCAAACCAGAACCAACCCATCAGATCCAGCCCAATTCTGATGTGCAGTGTCCAGAGTGCCGTGCTGAGTGCAGAACCAGAGCACCTTGAGTCCAGTCCGGTGAGCTAGCCAAATTCCAGTCCAGAAGGTATCCCTGACCAGATCTCTGACAGGTCCATTCCAAATAGTGGTAGTGAGTATCCATAGAATAGGATTGTCTCTAGCACATGTATTATCCATAAGTCATCCCTATCCAAACCCACTCTCTTATATCCAGAACTGCATTGTAGAAAATCTTTTGTCTTTCCTGAATCTTTCTCTCATCCCTATAGTCCTTTGGTAATAGTAGTGTTAAAATCATCTTTGCGCTAATATATTTGCTGTGCTGTCCTGTAGTTTGTGGCTTCATAGTGTCCCTAGTATAAGAAACCTTGTTTGTAATTTTTAAAAAAGCGCAACCTTGTTTTACAAATTTTGACTAATTCTGAAAAAAACACCTCTACAAAAACCTTCATAACTTCCTCACCGTGTATGCTAGAAACGAGATTTAAGTGTCTACTTGAAACTGGCACCCTCTGCTTTCCAACACACCCAAAACTGCATCCCAACATATTTTGTTTGGCTTAAATCCATCACGTGTGAAACAGCTGTACATTGCATCCGACCTCAGAATTAAGTTTCCAACCGGCTAGTTACTCAATAATCATTGCTAGTGTTTGTCTGATCCCATACAAAGCGGCTCCCACTAGTATCGAAACCATTTTAGTGAATTAAATCAATTTTTAGTGTTTTCCCATCCATTCAAAGCCAAATTCAAAACCATTTTGACAAGTTGCAATCATTCCTGTTTTTCGCTGTGTTTGCTGGGGGAAATTGGGATTGATACTGTATTTGTTGAGTGCGTATTCCTGAAACCTGTTTTCTCTCCTTCTATCTCTTTATACTGCATATTGGGGGTATTAAGTAGTGTGCTTGGGGAAAGAGTGATCACTTTGCATTTTGATTGAACCCACACAAAGTATTATTCTATGCTGCATTATTTTCCTTATTATTAATCCGTGTGATTAAAGAGATTTATTGCAACATCACCCCATTGGTGATCATTGTATAAATATTAAATAGTGTGATACATATATTGTGAAATACATAAAATAAATCCTATTTAACTTTGCAAAACAGCCTGCTTCCTGATTCAGTGTGACTGGGGGGATTCAAAGAGAGGGGCGTGATATAAAAGTATATCATTCAGAAATAAAAGAACTTATAGACATAAAGAAATAATTAAGGGTTCCAGCTGTGCATCTCACGCTAGGCATTGACTAAGGTGGAGTGCCGGGTTGAAATCACTTACAAGATTGGGGGCTCGTCACAAGAATTCTGAATTAGACATACCACTTGGGACAGTCTAATACAGTGTGCTAACTAATGGGGTACATAGTCCCTGTTGGGCTACCACGCTGTGTTGCACTGTGAAAAGCACCCCACAATAGGAACACTCTAAGGAATTGGTCTGTTTTGCAAAAATAAAATAAACTCTTGTAAGTCAGAAAGGAAATCAATATTTACAGAATGGCGACCTTGGTAGAGATCAATATGGCTAAAGAACACCTTATGCATAAATTATTTGTAAGGGGTGAATGGACAGAGCAGGATCAGAATGTGTGGGTAAAGGCAGTCACAGAACAGACGACTACAACAGGATTAGACATATGGCAAGATCAGTGTCCATTACATCAGGCCCTGAGTGAACTGTATATGGCCTCCAAGGTAAAGGAAGAGCAAAGCATGATTACCAAAATAGCAGCATATCTGTACCTCCATATTTGAGCAATACAGGACAAATATGCCGAGGGCCAAGATCTGGCGAACAAGCAACTGCAAGCATTAGCAAAGGCACAAACTGATCTGGACTCTGTAGAGCAAAGGCTACATAGGAGCCATGAATCAGAAAATGAAAGTAGGCAGTACCTGACCAAAATCAAAGAAGACATGTGTATCCTGCAGCAGGAGAAGATAGAACAGGATACCAGAATGCTGGCCTTGCAGAAGGAGTACCAAGAAAGTTTGGACTCTCTACTGCAGAGCCAGACAAAGCTGGAACAGCAAATACATTTTAACAGGGCATGCACAGAGCGGGTAGTCACCCTGCAAAGCTGCCTAGACAAAGAAAAAGAAGAGAATAATAAACTAATTCTGAAGGACCTGGACACCCAGGCAGAATTTGATGAAGAGCGCCAGAAAGATGGTGTGCTCCAAAGACAGAGGGACGATCTGGCTGCGCAGAGGCATACTCTTGCTCACGAAAGGGACACCTTAAGCCAGGAAGTCTGTTATTTAAAAGAGAAGATAGAAGAAAATCACCTGGCCCTTCAGGGACTGGGTGACCTCCAAAAAGAACATGGAAAATTGTTAGAGCACACCAGGAGGGTGGAAGATGCTCTAGCAAGGAAGGACCAGGCCAGTATGGACAGGACTCAGGAGGTTACCCTCCTGCAGCAACGACTGGCCCAGTACTCTAAAGTACTGGCCCAGGAAGCACAGAGAGACAATGAGGCTCTCTGTGAGAAAAATGACAGGCTCCACAGATAGGTAGGTATGCAAGAGCAATTGATAGAAACTAGCAAGGCCTTGATAGAGGAACAGAAAGCTCAGGTTCTTGCATGGCAACAGAGAGCAGGGGCTGAGCAGGGGCTGAGAGGGATGAGGTCCACTGCGAATGGTAAACACCTGAGCATAACCTCAGGAACGCTAGTACCAGAGGCCTGAATCTCTTCCAATCCCTGGACTCTGCCAACGCATGTCCACTCGTGCACATGAGCCAAGGGCCACAGGGATGGCAGACTTCAGTCCAATGAGGAATATGGGGCTTATAGACCAGCACCTCCCAGGAATGGATGAGCGGGCATCTGGGTATGGGTTCCCAAGTACTGTCAAATTTAGTGGGGAACTCCATGAGCATAGGCCCACTAAGGGCATCCTGAAAACCTCTGCCCAGCTCGGACAGTTGGGGGGTACTCATCAAATCCTGGGAGTAAGAAGGAATCAGAAGACTCCTCTGAGCACCCCAGGACACAGGAAACTAGGCCCCCACATTCTTGCAGCCATTCCCAGGCTCGCAGATTCTGGGAGAGCCTGGAAGACCAGGCGGGCACCTCTGGGAGCAGTGCCTCTGAGTCAGAGGATGAGTGGACTAGGGTTACCCGAACCAAAAAGGCCAATAAGGTAAAAAGGGCCTTGCTCAGGATCCCCTAAAACAAATCAAAGCGATAAGGAGCGTCATAACGCTGTATCATAAGAATGGGAAATATTCTGTTTGCGAGCACCTAGAGCTCTTTGAACAGATGATGGAAACTTTCCATTTGAAGGACAGCAAAAGCCTATTCAATATGTGAAATGGTCCTTCTCTCTAGGATACTCCAGCTTCTTTGCGGGGCTGGAGGACCAAAATCATTTTAGATGGTCCACCTATAGGGCAGCCATCTTGAAACATTTTTCTGTGCACAGAAATCCTCAGGAGGCTTGCAAGGCAGCCTACAACTTGCAATATGGGGAAGATCAGGCCCCACAAGAATTTGTTCAGGAATTAAAGCGTGCAGGCATTAAAGCGCACTGACAGCAAAGAGTTTGTGAAACTTTCTTCCACTGCCTTCCTAAGTACATCATGACCCAGCTAGTGAGATATTTTCATGAGAAAATATCACTAGACTGGGTGTGAATAACGGTAAGAGCTTCATCAGCGAAGCCATGTTCCGCCAACTCCCAAAAGATCCAGCTATTCCCACATTTAAACTTATAGACAAATGGAAAATGGATCTGGAAACACCCAATTCCAAACATCTCATGCCAAGCAGGTGTATGCTCAAAATCTCCATAGGCAACAAGAGCATAGTCCATAATTGTTGGGTCGTGCGAGACGTCACTGCCGCCTTTTACTTAGGCAGTGACATTCTCAATCGCTTTGCCATTAGTTTGGACCTAATAAACTTCAAACCTTGGTCCCAATTAGCGGATAATCCCATGGGCTTTGATGACCCAGAGAAAGCATTTAGGTCAGCTCAATTGCTGCCTTATGCAGTTGAAATTCAGATTGGAGAGGAAGTCACCATCCCAGAAAGGACCCGACAATTCTCCCTGGAAGTAAAAGTTAAAAGAGGACAGAAATTGAAAAACGCTGATGCCTATATTCATCTAAGTGATTATTTCCAACAGCAAGGGTTGGGGGTAAACCCAACACCACTATTCAATATAGAACATGACACCATTCCAATAGAGGTGGATAAGAGCGACTTAAAGAGTATCACTCTAGCCGCATGCACCATTATTGGAATGGCGGTTGATTACTGACATTTTTACATAGATTTAAGTAATCAACTGTTAGTACCAATCCCCAAGGACTGTTTTGACAGTGATAGTGATGACAACACAACACCAGACAAAATCTTTACCCGGCATGGGGGGAAGTTCCTGGTCACTTCCTGCCCTTATGGTAAGGAGGATGTGACCTGTGACTTCAGGAGGGATGAGGTGATTTTCCAAGTCCGCGAGGACTGCCTTACCCACCTGAAGCCACCAGTGCAAATCCGCACTTTGACCAGGGACTTCTCCACCCAGCTGGAGGAGACCGCTGAGATAGCAAAGCTGTAAGTCTATCCAGGCGTCATCCAGATGGTTGAGAGAGAGTCAACCTAGCTGATGCCTGTGGGACTCCGGAGCAAAGGCAAAAATTGAAACAATTTTTCTTGGATTTTCAGGATGTCTTTGCGGTGGACTCACATGACTCTGGTCGCACCGACATCCACACAACAATTTCCACTGACCCTGCATGACTCCAGTGTTTATGAAGCAATATCGCTTGCCACTCGCATCAATGGAGTCCCTTACTGAAATAATCAAGAACCTTGAGTCCCGTGGGATAATCCGTCCAGTCCACAGCACCTTCAATAATCCGGTGCTGGGGATTTTGAAGCCAAACGGCAAGCGGAAACTCTGCGCCGACCTGAGGGAGCTCGACAAACGGGTCCATACTTCCCGATGGCCTCTTCCCTACATTGACAAAGGGCTGGCCCAGATCCAGGGGTCAAAGTTATTCACTGCCATTGACCTGACCAATGGGTACTGGACTGTACCTCTCAGTAGGGAGGACCAATACAAGCTGGCTTTCACCTTTAGGGGGCAGCGGTACACATGGACCGGGACTCTCTTTGGATAGATCAACTCTGGCAATGAATTCAACATTTTTCTACATAAGGCCATGCCCGACCTGGGTGAAAGGGGTAACCTGGCTTATGTAGATGATGTTCTAATCAAAAGCTCAACTGTGGAGAAACACATAGTGGAGATCTGTTATGTTCTGACGAAGTTGAGGGCTGCCGGAGCGAAACTCTCCTTTCAAAAGGCACAGTGGTGTAGAACCTGTGTCAATTTCTTGGTGCATAAAATTACTCCTCAGGGTGTCTGTCCCCAGGAAAAGAAAGTCGAAGCACTCCAGAAATTGAAAGACCCCACAACTCTGCAGGAACTAAGGAGCCTCCAAGGACTAACTAATTACAGTAGAAAGTTCATTGAGGGCAACGCAGAGATCACAAGACCTCTGATTCATCTTTTGAAGGGGGGGTCAAGTGGGAGTGGGGTCCAGAACAAGCTGAGGCAGTAAGACAACTCAAAAGAAGCCTCTCACAAGCACCTTGCCTAACTTACCCTGTCAAAAACAAGTTCTTCTTGGAGACAGGGTTCTCAAATACATGCTTGACTGCAGTATTATATCAAAAGCATGACAAGGTCAATAAAGTAATCTCCTATGCGAGTAAAACTTTATCCTATGTGGAGGAAAAATTCAACGATTGTGAGAAGGCACTCCTGGCAACGGTGTGGGCATTGAAGAATAACTGCCCGTTTATCCAGGGGGAACACATCATAGTGGAGACTCCACACCAGCCTCTGCAAATCTCCAAAGTGACAGAATCCGGCCGGAAATGTGAGTAATTCCAGAATTACTTCCTGGATTCTGTCAAGGCAAGGCTTTCCTGTGGATGTCAGATATGGCCAAAACAAGAAGAGTCCGCTCGCGCAAGGTCTGGCTGACTTGCATGATTGTGCCAGAGAAAACTGTCTCAAGGACGAAAGTCTTAAAACCAAGGACAACATGGAGGCATACCTTAATCCCCCACACAAAGTCTTTGAAGAAGACAAGTGTGAGGGAATGCCCACTGTCTATGTGGATGGATGCTCTTACCATGTTGACGACAACAGGGAAAAAGAACTTGTGGCCGGCATAGGGAATGCATGGGTGAATGATGCCCCAGAACCTTCCACTGGGTACAAGATTGGTTCCCAAAGTAGTCAAGTGGCAGACTTGATGGCTGTGCATCAAGCCATCCTCACTGCTGTCCAGCATCTATTTCACGAACTGATCATAATCACAGATTCGGATTATGTACGGAACGGGTTTGTGGAGCACCTGGTTAACTGGAAAACCAGAGGCATGTTATGTGCTAATAACAAACCACTGAAACATGGAAAACTAATACAGAATATTGATGATCTGGTCACCTCAAATGGGATGACCATCTACTGGAAAAAGATTAAGGGTCATTCTAAGGTAGAGGGACCAGACAAAACTGGAAATGACCTAGCTGATCAGCTGGCCAAAACCAGAGCCATCCAAGGGGATCTACTTGAGATCGAGTCCCTGTTGGGGAAAATCCAGGTCACTGCTATCACTAGGTCCCAGACAAATGCTCACAATGAACTCTCAACTGCTCAATGGAGTAAGGAGAGCCCAGATTCTGATTTGATTATGGCTCAAAAAGGGGATCCAATAATTGGTAAGTTTTATCAACACATTGAGGACCCTTGAACTTTCCCCTGACGGATACCGATTACATAGGGAAAGAGGACCTCAGGGTGTTGATGAAATTTCTGAAGATGTTCCGAATCCAAGACGTTTGTTGGTAAGAAGATCCATAGCTGGCCATGATCAGTGGGTGGTCCCTACCTCATTCCGAAGCCTAATGTTAAGTCACACCCATGATGCGGCCACATCCAGTCATAGGGGGTTTCGTACAACACTTGAAATCTTAAGAGAGGTTGCATACTGGCCACACCTGAGGCAGGACCTCGACCAATACTTGAAGGGGTGTCTTGTGTGTGCACAATTTCAAGACTATTGTAATTGTCATTTACACCAGGATTTACAAGTATAGACGTCTTTCTGGGAGTAGATATAGGGCTCATCTTATTAAGATAAAAAATACCCATTTTGTGGGACCTCACAAGACCCTTATTACGAGTTTGATGGTAGTTCAGCGATAATTCTTCTAGAGGAAAATCCTCCAAAATACCACCAAACTTGGTAATGCAGCAGTAACAGAATTGCTACCGCTTTACCATCCGTTTAACCATCACAAACGTATTTGTAATGAGGCACTTACACTTATTTGAGTTTTCAGATTGGGCAAGCATTCACAGAGCTAAAGTACACTGTAATTCAGTATTGATCACTAACTTAATTATACATCAAACATAGCTTTTTACCTGGGCTATAATGTAATTCCTGCAAAGTGTTGTGGTATGATTGTAATGGCATGTCATTGAATATTGACAAACAGGATGACTATGATAGATAAACATGATCAACAAAGATTGTTGATCATTAAGACCCTGAGGGGTGTTTTAAAATCCAGTGTACTATATGTACAGGCCAGAAAAGGATGGTTAACTGCTTAAAAAGATAGAGTATTAAGGAGAGATGCAATGACAGGGACTGGGGAACACTTCTGATAGAGCCAAAGCCAACATTTTTGGTTCTGTCCTTTCACCCAAGGAGTTGCACACTCTTTTTAAAGCAAAGGAACACTTACAACCATGTGGCCAAATTAGACAGTGTCTTTTTCCAGGATGTCTGGCATTATGAATGCCCTAGTATTGCTGGCATGTTGGTACTATTAAACCCTGCTCATGAAGGCCCCCAAGTGGAGTACTCCTTCTAGCTACAAAACCCACAAAAACCATAGATAGCACAATATACTGTTGTCACCTCTTCTCTTAACACATTGGACGTCTGAATACCAGACTTAAAACATTCAAAAAATAACCCACTATTGATACATGTCTGTAATCCCCCAGGGCAGAGACAGATGAGTACAGTAATGAAGACTGTAGCTGAAATTCCAGAATAGAGGGCTAGAGACTTTAATGCTAGAAATTCCAGAACAGAGGGCTAGAGATATTCATATTCCTACTTAACATGCTGAACCTCCTATGCTTCCAATATACAAAAAGACAGTCCTATGTTTTATACAGTGTCGTTTTTGGTTCTTCCCATGAAAATAGAATTCATTATCACAAAATTTTATTAAACACTAATCATCAAGTTCATGAAACAATCATAAAAATGATCATCATACATAAAAGACATACATCATGTTAAAAACAACACAAGTAGAAGCACCATGCGTGAGTACATTACAGTGACTTTCAAGGATCTCAAATGTGTAAAACGAATAACACTCTGATTCCCATGCCTCACTATTTTCAGCCTATTTCATGTTGTTATATTTAAAAAAAACCTGACTTGTACAAGTTTCTGTCCTTAATATACAACCATGTAGGACATTCTTCAGGGGAATGTGTCTTGTGTCGATATTAAAACATCTTCTGTTGTTGGAGGGAGTACCCTATTAATAAAAACAAACACCCTGTTAGTAATTTAATTATAAAGTGTAAATCTCTAATTACATCTTAACGCACCCTTATCCCAAAAAAGGGTGCTGAAGTTTGTTGCTTATTACATACCTCTTTTTCCTAGTAGCAGCTCTTGGACCTTTTATGGTTCCTTATGCAGATTCGCAATTTCTTCAGGGAATTCTTGCGTATACTCTTCTCCTCTCTAAAATAGTGCACAATTATGACATATTAAAACCCTAGGCCATCTCTAACGTCCCATAAATTACTAGAAAGCATATAATAATCCTGCCTACCAATCTGGATTTTCCAAACAATATATTTTCTCAGGGTTCTCTCAGATCTAGACCTCAGATGTAAGTAGCCATCCTATGAAACAGAGTAAAAATGCTCTGTTAAACAATTCTATTTAAAACTGACAAAAGTATGTAATAGGTCAGTATATCAATAAGGAGTGGAACACTCACTTGTAGGTCGTAATGAACCAGGAGTTGCTTCCTCCCCGTGGGATTTCTCTGGTAAAAGCAAATAAAACCTTCTTTGCTGCTTTAAATGGACCCAAATCTGTGGAGATACAAAATATCCACATCCTCAGTGAGTTCCCACTCCCATATAGGGTATCTCAATCAGCCTTAATGCTACTCAAAAGTTGTGCTTACTCCGGTTGTGTAAAGAACCTCCTATGCTTCCAGTGGCTCGTCAGCCCCTCAACTGCTGCAACATCTTACAGCGACGCACACGCTTTGGCAGGGTAAGACCTGCATTGTGTTGCATTTTTTGCGCTGTTGCGTGGTCATTTTCATTTTGCTAAAAAATTGAAATGTTCTGCTCTGGGGGCATACAACCTGGCTGGGAGTTATCTTTTTTTATTCTAACCCCAAACTATGGGTTTCTCGGCTCCTTCTTCAGTGTGAGCACACTTTGTCACACAGCTCATGTGCCTTTCCAAGATGGTAGATTTTTCCTTTGTTTTGAGTAGGCTCCTTACCTGGCCTGCACTCCCTTCCTCCCATTGGCTGCCTGGGCTCTCATAGTCCACTCCGGGAAACCGGGAGGCAGGAGCCGGCAAACCAAGTAAGGGTACGCTCCCCCCATGGTTGCCTGTGATGTTGAGTGTGCCCCCCGTTGCCTGTGATGCTGAGTGTGCCCCCAGACCTCCCTGGTCACCTGTGATGCTGAGTGTGCCCCCACTTTCCCGGTTGCCTGTGATGCTGATTGTGCCCCCACCCGTCCCTGGTCTCCTGTGATGCTGAATATGCCCCCCAACCCCCTGGTCGCCTGTGATGCTGCAATATGGTGTAGGAACCATGCATTTGCCTATTGCTGGACTCACACATTTGTGTGCTGCTGCCACCCTGCAACATGGGGTAGGCACCATGTAGTTGCCTATTGCTGGACTCTTTCTTTTGTGTGCTGCTGCTGCCTTGCAACATGGGGCAGGCACCATGTATTTGCCTATTGCTGGATTTTTGCATTTGCGTGCTGCTGCCGCCCTGCAACATAGGGTCCGCGCCATGTATTTGCCCACTGCTGGACTCTCGCATTTGTGTGCTGCTGCGGCCCAGCAACATGGGGTA
Source organism: Ambystoma mexicanum (assembly GCF_040938575.1). Taxonomy (NCBI): domain Eukaryota; kingdom Metazoa; phylum Chordata; class Amphibia; order Caudata; family Ambystomatidae; genus Ambystoma; species Ambystoma mexicanum. The sequence continues at coordinate 818,761,294 of NC_090936.1, read as the reverse complement.
GGCACCATGTATTTGCCTACTGCTGGACTTTCGCATCTGTGTGCTGCTGCCGCCTTGCGGCATGGGGTAGGCACCATGTATTTCCCCATTGATTTGACTTTCACATTTGTGTTCTGCTGCCGCCCTGCAACGTGGGTTAGGCACCATGTATTTCCCCATTGATTTGACTTTTGCATTTGTGTGTTGCTGCCGCCCTGCAACATGGGGAACAAACAACATATTTGCCTATTGCTGGACTCTCGCATCTCTGTGCTGCTTATGCCACCTTGCAATATGGGTTAGGCACAATGCATGTTCCCACTGACTTGACTTTGTATCAGTTTGTTGCTGCCGCCCCGTAACCTGGGGTCAGGCTCAATGGATGTGATAACCTGTTCATCTCTTCTGCACTTTGCGTATGATGCTTTACCTTTGCACGTTCCATGTTGTTGTAACTCACCTATTACGCTTCCTTTTCTGTAACCCGAAGTACTGAAACTAATCTTTTAAGCTTAAGTGCCTAGATACCTCAGGGTTTGTGCGCTATACAAATAAACAAACAATGCTGCTCCTGTCATACAGGTGGTTGAGCCCAATGCCAAGCATTCCTTACACTGCCAGATAATGGGACTGTGGGATGAATTGACCCATGAGCTCTGCCCTGCGACATCACTGTGTGCTGGCGGCACGGGAACCAACAAAATGGCCTCAAGAAGCCCTCTGCATGCTAAACATATGAAAATTGCACTGCGAAACCAGAAAGTTGGCTGCCAATCTACTTTGTCTGTGTCAGTGGTGGAACCGGAGACCACACTGCTAAAACCAGTCATTGGGCTGCCCACAGAGGGAAAATGGAAACTACATGAAAGGGAGTGCTTCATTGCAAGGAAACACAGAAGTGCTCTGAAATCCATTTTTCCTTGGTCACAAAATAATGGTTCCCAAACATCGGAAAAGATCCAACATCCTTGCTGGGTGTTACCCGTCACTGTATTTAAAGAATTCACATAAGCACACAATGTCAGGAGAAGCAGATTTCATCACAAGAATATCCACATTAAAAAAGGTGCTTGCCTAGGAAAATCTGTCAGATATGGGCGCAGTACCGTCAGCCGCCTGTATGAAAGCTGTCATTTAATTACACTGGAAGCTTAAACTTGTACAGTAAAACCAAATGGTTGAAATTAAGTGACTTGCTATCAAAAGCAATATAGGTTGCCACTATTTAATTTCTATGTTTAAAAAGACAGGAATTGGAGATATGTTTTCCTGTTTTAAAAATTGTAACTTTAATTTCAACAAAGAACAATGTCACAATTTACTTTAAAGTAACCGGATTCAGCAAAACTTCAAAGAAGCTTCCCCCACTGGGAGACACACCACCCTTCTGCTTCCCACCAAAAGGACAGGAACTCCTATTTAGGTGTTAATGAAGAGGGGAGGAGATTTTGCTCTGCTGCTTTGGGGAAAGAAAAAAGACTCCCTTGATTGAAAAGATATGCAGATGCAACTGTCAACAGAAATCCTGCCAGGGGAAAGAGGCAGGGATTGCTCTTGACCCACCAACACTTTGGAGACAGGTATGTGTATTCTTAAAGCACAAGAAAGTATATTTTTGAAAAGGACTGACAGAGGACTGTGCAAAATTGTAAAAATGTGTAAAAGAACAGTATTGGTAATATGAAAATTCTGGTCACGTTTTGAAACTACTCAGAACTCTGTGCTATGTCCAGGGACAAGACTACAGAATTTGTGGCTTTGTAGCAACTGTGGTGATGCCAGAAACATGAAACTTCACATGATTATGCCCAGATGTCATGCGCACATATGTGTAAAAATGTGGACAAATCTGACATTGGGTACCAGACCAAATGTGCAAAGAATTTCCAAATCTAGACCCAAGCTCTCATCGTGATGGGGCTCGGATGAATACTTGCTCCAACAAATATCTGATATAAATATCCTATTGGTATTAAGGTTGCAAACTTGTAAATATGTCTTGTATGAAAAATAGATTTCATGTGCAGAAACAAAGGGGAGGTACTACCTGGATTACAAAATACAGCGTCATCATGACACCATGTTTTTGTCTCAAATCAGGGGAGAGGAAAGACCCTAACCAAGAGAATACCAGGGGGTGTGCCTAGTAGAAGTCAGCATACCCACCCTTTTAGAAAATACATATATAGAGATAGCTTAGGACCTAGAAAGACACACACATTCACCCAACATTTGATTGCTGGCAAAGCACTTTGCAAGAGAAATCCATATTCCAGACTCCAGAACTTTGAAAGCAGAAAGGCCCATTTCCAAAGCTGAACCCTTCTCAGCTTGGCCTTTTAAAATCCTGAAACCAGATTTTACCCCAGACCTCCAAGGGGAACAACAAAAAGAACAGTCTGGCTGAGCTGTGCTGCCTTCTTGGTAAGAATTCTTGCCAGAATCCAGAGATCTGACCCAGTAGAGCAGAACTGTGACCAGATCGCTGCAAACCAGAACCAACCCATCAGATCCAGCCCAATTCTGATGTGCAGTGTCCAGAGTGCCGTGCTGAGTGCAGAACCAGAGCACCTTGAGTCCAGTCCGGTGAGCTAGCCGAATTCCAGTCCAGAAGGTATCCCTGACCAGATCTCTGACAGGTCCATTCCAAATAGTGGTAGTGAGTATCCATAGAATAGGATTGTCTCTAGCACATGTATTATCCATAAGTCATCCCTATCCAAACCCACTCTCTTATATCCAGAACTGCATTGTAGAAAATCTTTTGTCTTCCCTGAATCTTTCTCTCATCCCTATAGTCCTTTGGTAATAGTAGTGTTAAAATCATCTTTGCGCTAATATATTTGCTGAAGAAAGACAAGTGTCTCGGCGGGCAAAAACCAGCCAGAGGTGTTGATGGACTGGTGGCTGTGCTGTCCTGTAGTTTGTGGCTTCATAGTGTCCCTAGTATAAGAAACCTTGTTTGTAATTTTTAAAAAAGCGCAACCTTGTTTTACAAATTTTGACTAATTCTGAAAAAAACACCTCTACAAAAACCTTCATAACTTCCTCACCGTGTATGCTAGAAACGAGATTTAAGTGTCTACTTGAAACTGGCACCCTCTGCTTTCCAACACACCCAAAACTGCATCCCAACATATTTTGTTTGGCTTAAATCCATCACGTGTGAAACAGCTGTACATTGCATCCAACCTCAGAATTAAGTTTCCAACCGGCTAGTTACTCAATAATCATTGCTAGTGTTTGTCTGATCCCATACAAAGCGGCTCCCACTAGTATCGAAACCATTTTAGTGAATTAAATCAATTTTTAGTGTTTTCCCATCCATTCAAAGCCAAATTCAAAACCATTTTGACAAGTTGCAATCATTCCTGTTTTTCGCTGTGTTTGCTGGGGGAAATTGGGATTGATACTGTATTTGTTGAGTGCGTATTCCTGAAACCTGTTTTCTCTCCTTCTATCTCTTTATACTGCATATTGGGGGTATTAAGTAGTGTGCTTGGGGAAAGAGTGATCACTTTGCATTTTGATTGAACCCACACAAAGTATTATTCTATGCTGCATTATTTTCCTTATTATTAATCCGTGTAATTAAAGAGATTTATTGCAACATCACCCCATTGGTGATCATTGTATAAATATTAAATAGTGTGATACATATATTGTGAAATACATAAAATAAATCCTATTTAACTTTGCAAAACAGCCTGCTTCCTGATTCAGTGTGACTGGGGGGATTCAAAGAGAGGGGCGTGATATAAAAGTATATCATTCAGAAATAAAAGAACTTATAGACATAAAGAAATAATTAAGGGTTCCAGCTGTGCATCACACGCTAGGCATTGACTAAGGTGGAGTGCCGGGTTGAAATCACTTACAAGATTGGGGGCTCGTCACAAGAATTCTGAATTAGACATACCACTTGGGACAGTCTAATACAGTGTGCTAACTAATGGGGTACATAGTCCCTGTTGGGCTACCACGCTGTGTTGCACTGTGAAAAGCACCCCACAATAGGAACACTCTAAGGAATTGGTCTGTTTTGCAAAAATAAAATAAACTCTTGTAAGTCAGAAAGGAAATCAATATTTACAGAATGGCGACCTTGGTAGAGATCAATATGGCTAAAGAACACCTTATGCATAAATTATTTGTAAGGGGTGAATGGACAGAGCAGGATCAGAATGTGTGGGTAAAGGCAGTCACAGAACAGACGACTGCAACAGGATTAGACATATGGCAAGATCAGTGTCCATTACATCAGGCCCTGAGTGAACTGTATATGGCCTCCAAGGTAAAGGAAGAGCAAAGCATGATTACCAAAATAGCAGCATATCTGTACCTCCATATTTGAGCAATACAGGACAAATATGCTGAGGGCCAAGATCTGGCGAACAAGCAACTGCAAGCATTAGCAAAGGCACAAACTGATCTGGACTCTGTAGAGCAAAGGCTACATAGGAGCCATGAATCAGAAAATGAAAGTAGGCAGTACCTGACCAAAATCAAAGAAGACATGTGTATCCTGCAGCAGGAGAAGATAGAACAGGATACCAGAATGCTGGCCTTGCAGAAGGAGTACCAAAAAGTTTGGACTCTCTACTGCAGAGCCAGACAAAGCTGGAACAGCAAATACATTTTAACAGGGCATGCACAGAGCGGGTAGTCACCCTGCAAAGCTGCCTAGACAAAGAAAAAGAAGAGAATAATAAACTAATTCTGAAGGACCTGGACACCCAGGCAGAATTTGATGAAGAGCGCCAGAAAGATGGTGTGCTCCAAAGACAGAGGGACGAACTGGCTGCGCAGAGGCATACTCTTGCTCATGAAAGGGACACCTTAAGCCAGGAAGTCTGTTATTTAAAAGAGAAGATAGAAGAAAATCACCTGGCCCTTCAGGGACTGGGTGACCTCCAAAAAGAACATGGAAAATTGTTAGAGCACACCAGGAGGGTGGAAGATGCTCTAGCAAGGAAGGACCAGGCCAGTATGGACAGGACTCAGGAGGTTACCCTCCTGCAGCAACGACTGGCCCAGTACTCTAAAGTACTGGCCCAGGAAGCACAGAGAGACAATGAGGCTCTCTGTGAGAAAAATGACAGGCTCCACAGATAGGTAGGTATGCAAGAGCAATTGATAGAAACTAGCAAGGCCTTGATAGAGGAACAGAAAGCTCAGGTTCTTGCATGGCAACAGAGAGCAGGGGCTGAGCAGGGGCTGAGAGGGATGAGGTCCACTGCGAATGGTAAACACCTGAGCATAACCTCAGGAACGCTAGTACCAGAGGCCTGAATCTCTTCCAATCCCTGGACTCTGCCAACGCATGTCCACTCGTGCACATGAGCCAAGGGCCACAGGGATGGCAGACTTCAGTCCAATGAGGAATATGGGGCTTATAGACCAGCACCTCCCAGGAATGGATGAGCGGGCATCTGGGTATGGGTTCCCAAGTACTGTCAAATTTAGTGGGGAACTCCATGAGCATAGGCCCACTAAGGGCATCCTGAAAACCTCTGCCCAGCTCGGACAGTTGGGGGGTACTCATCAAATCCTGGGAGTAAGAAGGAATCAGAAGACTCCTCTGAGCACCCCAGGACACAGGAAACTAGGCCCCCACATTCTTGCAGCCATTCCCAGGCTCGCAGATTCTGGGAGAGCCTGGAAGACCAGGCGGGCACCTCTGGGAGCAGTGCCTCTGAGTCAGAGGATGAGTGGACTAGGGTTACCCGAACCAAAAAGGCCAATAAGGTAAAAAGGGCCTTGCTCAAGGATCCCCTAAAACAAATCAAAGCGATAAGGAGCGTCATAACGCTGTATCATAAGAATGGGAAATATTCTGTTTGCGAGCACCTAGAGCTCTTTGAACAGATGATGGAAACTTTCCATTTGAAGGACAGCAAAAGCCTATTCAATATGTGAAATGGACCTTCTCTCTAGGATACTCCAGCTTCTTTGCGGGGCTGGAGGACCAAAATCATTTTAGATGGTCCACCTATAGGGCAGCCATCTTGAAACATTTTTCTGTGCACAGAAATCCTCAGGAGGCTTGCAAGGCAGCCTACAACTTGCAATATGGGGAAGATCAGGCCCCACAAGAATTTGTTCAGGAATTAAAGCGTGCAGGCATTAAAGCGCACTGACAGCAAAGAGTTTGTGAAACTTTCTTCCACTGCCTTCCTAAGTACATCATGACCCAGCTAGTGAGATATTTTCATGAGAAAATATCACTAGACTGGGTGTGAATAACGGTAAGAGCTTCATCAGCGAAGCCATGTTCCGCCAACTCCCAAAAGATCCAGCTATTCCCACATTTAAACTTATAGACAAATGGAAAATGGATCTGGAAACACCCAATTCCAAACATCTCATGCCAAGCAGGTGTATGCTCAAAATCTCCATAGGCAACAAGAGCATAGTCCATAATTGTTGGGTCGTGCGAGACGTCACTGCCGCCTTTTACTTAGGCAGTGACATTCTCAATCGCTTTGCCATTAGTTTGGACCTAATAAACTTCAAAGCTTGGTCCCAATTAGCGGATAATCCCATGGGCTTTGATGACCCAGAGAAAGCATTTAGGTCAGCTCAATTGCTGCCTTATGCAGTTGAAATTCAGATTGGAGAGGAAGTCACCATCCCAGAAAGGACCCGACAATTCTCCCTGGAAGTAAAAGTTAAAAGAGGACAGAAATTGAAAAACGCTGATGCCTATATTCATCTAAGTGATTATTTCCAACAGCAAGGGTTGGGGGTAAACCCAACACCACTATTCAATATAGAACATGACACCATTCCAATAGAGGTGGATAAGAGCGACTTAAAGAGTATCACTCTAGCCGCATGCACCATTATTGGAATGGCGGTTGATTACTGACATTTTTACATAGATTTAAGTAATCAACTGTTAGTACCAATCCCCAAGGACTGTTTTGACAGTGATAGTGATGACAACACAACACCAGACAAAATCTTTACCCGGCATGGGGGGAATTTCCTGGTCACTTCCTGCCCTTATGGTAAGGAGGATGTGACCTGTGACTTCAGGAGGGATGAGGTGATTTTCCAAGTCCGCGAGGACTGCCTTACCCACCTGAAGCCACCAGTGCAAATCCGCACTTTGACCAGGGACTTCTCCACCCAGCTGGAGGAGACCGCTGAGATAGCAAAACTGTAAGTCTATCCAGGCGTCATCCAGATGGTTGAGAGAGAGTCAACCTAGCTGATGCCTGTGGGACTCCGGAGCAAAGGCAAAAATTGAAACAATTTTTCTTGGATTTTCAGGATGTCTTTGCGGTGGACTCACATGACTCTGGTCGCACCGACATCCACACAACAATTTCCACTGACCCTGCATGACTCCAGTGTTTATGAAGCAATATCGCTTGCCACTCGCATCAATGGAGTCCCTTACTGAAATAATCAAGAACCTTGAGTCCCGTGGGATAATCCGTCCAGTCCACAGCACCTTCAATAATCCGGTGCTGGGGATTTTGAAGCCAAACGGCAAGTGGAAACTCTGCGCCGACCTGAGGGAGCTCGACAAACGGGTCCATACTTCCCGATGGCCTCTTCCCTACATTGACAAAGGGCTGGCCCAGATCCAGGGGTCAAAGTTATTCACTGCCATTGACCTGACCAATGGGTACTGGACTGTACCTCTCAGTAGGGAGGACCAATACAAGCTGGCTTTCACCTTTGGGGGGCAGCGGTACACATGGACCCGGACTCTCTTTGGATAGATCAACTCTGGCAATGAATTCAACATTTTTCTACATAAGGCCATGCCCGACCTGGGTGAAAGGGGTAACCTGGCTTATGTAGATGATGTTCTAATCAAAAGCTCAACTGTGGAGAAACACATAGTGGAGATCTGTTATGTTCTGACGAAGTTGAGGGCTGCCGGAGCAAAACTCTCCTTTCAAAAGGCACAGTGGTGTAGAACCTGTGTCAATTTCTTGGTGCATAAAATTACTCCTCAGGGTGTCTGTCCCCAGGAAAAGAAAGTCGAAGCACTCCAGAAATTGAAAGACCCCACAACTCTGCAGGAACTAAGGAGCCTCCAAGGACTAACTAATTACAGTAGAAAGTTCATTGAGGGCAATGCAGAGATCACAAGACCTCTGATTCATCTTTTGAAGGGGGGGTCAAGTGGGAGTGGGGTCCAGAACAAGCTGAGGCAGTAAGACAACTCAAAAGAAGCCTCTCACAAGCACCTTGCCTAACTTACCCTGTCAAAAACAAGTTCTTCTTGGAGACAGGGTTCTCAAATACATGCTTGACTGCAGTATTATATCAAAAGCATGACAAGGTCAATAAAGTAATCTCCTATGCGAGTAAAACTTTATCCTATGTGGAGGAAAAATTCAACGATTGTGAGAAGGCACTCCTGGCAACGGTGTGGGCATTGAAGAATAACTGCCCGTTTATCCAGGGGGAACACATCATAGTGGAGACTCCACACCAGCCTCTGCAAATCTCCAAAGTGACAGAATCCGGGCCGGAAATGTGAGTAATTCCAGAATTACTTCCTGGATTCTGTCAAGGCAAGGCTTTCCTGTGGATGTCAGATATGGCCAAAACAAGAAGAGTCCGCTCGCGCAAGGTCTGGCTGACTTGCATGATTGTGCCAGAGAAAACTGTCTCAAGGACAAAAGTCTTAAAATCAAGGACAACATGGAGGCATACCTTAATCCCCCACACAAAGTCTTTGAAGAAGACAAGTGTGAGGGAATGCCCACTGTCTATGTGGATGGATGCTCTTACCATGTTGACGACAACAGGGAAAAAGAACTTGTGGCCGGCATAGGGAATGCATGGGTGAATGATGCCCCAGAACCTTCCACTGGGTACAAGATTGGTTCCCAAAGTAGTCAAGTGGCAGACTTGATGGCTGTGCATCAAGCCATCCTCACTGCTGTCCAGCATCTATTCCACGAACTGATCATAATCACAGATTCGGATTATGTACGGAACGGGTTTGTGGAGCACCTGGTTAACTGGAAAACCAGAGGCATGTTATGTGCTAATAACAAACCACTGAAACATGGAAAACTAATACAGAATATTGATGATCTGGTCACCTCAAATGGGATGACCATCTACTGGAAAAAGATTAAGGGTCATTCTAAGGTAGCGGGACCAGACAAAACTGGAAATGACCTAGCTGATCAGCTGGCCAAAACCAGAGCCATCCAAGGGGATCTACTTGAGATCGAGTCCCTGTTGGGGAAAATCCAGGTCACTGCTATCACTAGGTCCCAGACAAATGCTCACAATGAACTCTCAACTGCTCAATGGAGTAAGGAGAGCCCAGATTCTGATTTGATTATGGCTCAAAAAGGGGATCCAATAATTGGTAAGTTTTATCAACACATTGAGGACCCTTGAACTTTCCCCTGACGGATACCGATTACATAGGGAAAGAGGACCTCAGAGTGTTGATGAAATTTCTGAAGATGTTCCGAATCCAAGACGTTTGTTGGTAAGAAGATCCATAGCTGGCCATGATCAGTGGGTGGTCCCTACCTCATTCCGAAGCCTAATGTTAAGTCACACCCATGATGCGGCCACATCCAGTCATAGGGGGTTTCGTACAACACTTGAAATCTTAAGAGAGGTTGCATACTGGCCACACCTGAGGCAGGACCTCGACCAATACTTGAAGGGGTGTCTTGTGTGTGCACAATTTCAGCCAATATCCCTCACACACTGTGCGCCTCTCCAAAAGAGGGGGATGACACTGCCTTGGTCAGATTTACAAGCTGATTTTATCAGGTCCGTGATTCGCTCCTCTAAGGGGAACAAGTACATGTTGACCGTGACTTGTTTACCAATTTAAGGTTATGCCTTTTGGACTGAAAAATGCACCTGCTACATTCTAAAGTATGGTAAATCAGGTTCTGGCTGGGATGGAGGACTTGGATGACATTGCAGTGTTCAGCCAATCCTGGGAAGAGCATGTTGACCACCTAGGACATGTTTTGCAGGCTCTACAGCAGGCCAATCTGACCATAAAGGCAAGTAAATGCCAGATTGGACAGAGTAAAGTGGTCTACCTTGGACATGATGTAGGAGGTGGAAAAATAAGGCCTTTGCCCAGCAAGATTGAAGCTGGCAAAATTGGACAACACCTACTACTCAGACCCAGGTGAGAGCCTTTCTAGGCCTCACTGGGTATTACAGGAATTTCATAGAGAACTATGGGACCACAGCTTCTCCACTGAATGTGATCTCTTCTCCTAAATTCCCTAAAAAGGTCAAATGGAATGAGGAATGCAATCAGGCCTTTGAAAACCTGAAGAAAGCCCTTTGTCAAGCTCCAGTGCTAAGAGCTCCTGACTACCACCAAACTTTCATTGTACAAACAGATGCTTCTAATGCAGGTATAGGTGCAGCCCTTAGTCAACTGGATGGGCAAGGTAGGGAACACCCATTTGCTTCATCAGTAGAAAATTGAAGGGTCCTGAGACAATGTGGGCAACTATTGAAAGAGAGTGTTTTGCCTTTGTGTGGGCTTTGAAGAAGTTTAGGCCATACTTGTATGGTTTTACTATTGTTATTCAGACTGACCACCAACCCTTGAGATGGTTAATGCAAATGAAAGGGGAAAACCCAAAACTATTGAGATGGTCAATCTGCCTTAGGGGTTTGATTTTACCATTGAGCACAGGTCAGGGTGTCACCACCAAAATGCTGATGGTCTCTCTAGGATGTTTATAACCAACTAGAGGTATGAGATTCATCCAGAAGTGGATTCAATCCTCCTGTCCCTTAGTCTGGGGGGGAGGCGAGTCTTAGGGAGAATTCTCTTATAAGGCTAATTTCCCAAAACTTGTGAGTTTTCTTTCTTTGCCATAGGGTATCATCTATTTGTTATGTGTGCGTTACACAGCACCCTCAGTGCAGTAACACAGGGGTGTCATAGTGACCCCCAAACATAGATTCCATACCCTGGGACTGACTACTGTCTCCCAGGGCATGTAAAGTCACCATTGACTTTACTAGTCCTAAATTGTGAACAGAACCCGTACAAACCATCATATTGTGGAAGTACTGGAAGGGGTTAATTATATTGCCCATGGGTCTGTTTTCAAGGGGGCACTGTCCAGTCCCCCTTGTCGAGTTTCTGGCTGGTGGCAGTGGTTACCACGCAAAATATTCCACCAGAATATTCTCTATGGGATTTTCCCATTGATTTTAAACGCACCACTTGTGGTGCAATGTTAAAGATACCGCCTGTTTATTTATTTTATATTAAATCAACGGTTGGGTCTTTCTGCCAGAACTCTTTTCTAAAATGGCATTTGTGTCCGTCTCTGTAACTCTGACCAAGGTCGAGCCCTTTGTTCCACTTTTTGACGGGCTTCTCCACAGAAGCCCTCCAAATGGTGTCACTCTGTCTGGGTTCTACAGGATGGGTGGGGAGGGGAATTGGCACCCTGGACTGCATTGCCTTAGCAACTCAAGTCGCACTCTACTCTGATTGGCCTGGTGGTGAGCCGCCCGGCTCACCACTTAGCATGTTTGAGTGACAGCTAGGCTGTTGAATGGGGGTTTTTCTGCATAAAAGCAGGGCCTTTGGGACTGGAACTTCAGAAGTCGTCACAGGACCTAAGAATCCGAAGAGGGAAGAAGCTGAGCCATCTGCAATGACATGACGACACCACCGGTGAAGCCCTGCTGCAACTACCTCACCACTTTCCCGACGACAAGAGAAGATATTCTGCTGGACGAGTCTTCTTCCTCTGAGCTGGTGGGACCAACCAGTTCACCCCTTTCGTCTTCCAAAGACGTCTCTTGGTCAAATCGCCCGTGCCAAGAACCCCGGCGGCCGGATAGCCAAGCTTCACCACTTTGATCGCGAATAAAAGGAGCGCACCTTTTATCGATGAACTCCGCGGCTGCTTTCATCCCTGTGCAGTGCAACGACTCCACGTTTCCTCCTCGACGAGATCCTCTCTTCCCCTGGTCGAAACAATGAACTGCAACCACTGCCAGGAAGAACTGCCACCGCTGGAGCTTCCTCTCTCTTAAAGTACTGTGTCCTGCATGGCCTCCTTTTCTTTGGTTTGCCCAAGGCGACCCTTAAATCCTTGGCTTGCCAACTGGGAAGGCCCCAGACTTTCTAACTTTACCTTCTTGAATCGCCCCAACCTCTTTTGAACACTCTGCAAAGACTTTTAGTGCATTTTAAACCGTGTGATGCTGGGCACATTTCGCTTTGCTCCATTTAAAGTGGGCCTGGCCTATGAACTTAGGCTCTACAGTATTTACTGCCTTTATTCTCTTGCTGAGAACTCCTAAAAGTGTTGGGACCTGTTTTAATTCTATGCTCTGCCTTTTTCTCTCCCTTTAACTGAACTACTGGAGTGCCATCAGGTTATGCACTCACATCTGTTTAACAAATCATGGTATTTTAACTCTGACTTGTCTGATAGTTATCAAGGGAGGTGTGTATACTTTACCTAACTGTGTTTTAACTTGCTTTTCATTTAGAGTGCTAGTATATTGCCTAAAGTGTGTTTCAAATAAATAATTATATACTTTTTTATACAAAGCTCTGGTCAGTGTTTGTTTGCCCTACTGTGTTTTTAGCCCTATTGTGTATACTCTATATACTGCCCTACTCTTCTTGAGAAAAGTCAGACTGCTCAGCCACAGCTACCAGCTAAATCTGGGTGGTACAGACTGCTACCAATTGGGTTTACTGCTTACTCCTGTAGTCTTAATCTTTTTGCACTGGTCTCCAAGGGAACTGCACAGGATTCTGCCTAACAATGTGGGAGATACTTAGGGTCAAAAGGAAATTACACATTGCCTACCGGACAGCCTCTAGTGGTGCAGTTGAGAGATACAACAAGACAATTGTGAGCATATTAAAAAAGTTTGTGGCAGATTCTGGGCCAAGTTGGGATATTCGATTACCTCTTGTCCTGATGGCCATCAGATCTACCCCTTCATTTGCAAAAAAAATGTCACCGTTTGAGCTGATGACTGGACGCAGGATGGTGCTTCACCAGCCTCTGCTCTACAGAACCGAAGAGCAGTCATTGATCAATGCCTCCACAACTCATGAGTATGTTGAAAATCTGAGAAAACACCTTCAACATGCTTTTTCCTATGCTCAGCAAAATCTAGAGAGATCTGCAGACAGCATGAAGACCCACTATGACTTAAATACTACTAGAAAAGAATACCATGTAACGTAGACTGGGTCAGTGATGTCATCAATGACATTTGTGATGTCATCTTTGATGTCCCGGGTGTTAGTGTTAGCAGTGCACGGTGGCCCGAGTTATGGTTGCTTATCTTACCATAACTGCCGAATTTCAGGGGTTTTTTGGTTTTACTTTGAACCATAATGTCCCTTTAACAATGTTTTTTTACTGAATTTGATAGGTTTTTAGTAGCGCAACTTAACCATAACGTCCCTTTTAACAAAGTTTTTTCATTGAATTTCATAGGTTTTTATTAGCGCAACTTAACCATAACGTCCCTTTAACAATTTTTTTTTACTGAATTTCATATGTTTTTAGTAGCACAACTTAACCATAATATCCCTGACTTTATATACATGTAACATAGAACATACTGAACCTCTAGCTAGTGATTTCGATGTCCGCGGACTACCGCCATTTCCGCAAACATATCGAAAATCTGATCGTGGTGAATGTAAATTTAAATAGTGTGCCCCATTTCCCCTTTGAGGTTGGCTCTGAAAAGAGCTGTTTTTTTGGGGGTTTTTTTGCAGATGCTTGACAGACACATGTTATTTTGGATTTTTTTTTTTAATTTTTCTTACTTTACTCCTAAAATCTTCACATAACCTTCTCCAAAGCAACCCTTACATTCCAAAACAGAATGGCATTTCCCATAAAAGATAAGGAAATGCCATCTTCTTTAAAATAAACAGCATTACTGGAATCAATATTCTCATTATTACAGAAGAACATACCAGCTCTAAGCATGAAGGCACACATGCCTCGGTTGATTACACACCTAGCAATGTTTTGCTGAGGACAAAAACTGAACTATTGTCCTAGGTACTAATCCAGAAAAAAATACTTTGGCATTTGGAAGGATGTTCATTACTGCTTGAACCAAGTGTTCCACATCTGCCAACAAAGTAGGGGCACTGACATATCCCAAATGGAAAGCACCATATTGCAAAACTACCACATGGGGCCTGTTCATCCTGCCCATATCTTCACAAACTTGTATAATTAATTCCCTGTACATTGCAATCAGGCACAGTGCTCCACACCACCTCCACTCCTTTAACATCAAAATTATTTGCAACATGCCTGCATTGAGCATACTGTTGTAAACCATGCACAAACATATCTCCAAGCACCAACACCCTGACTTTCTCCACTTCTGCCATCTTCACTACACACAGTCGCTTTGAACACAAATCCACAACCTCAACATCTGATTGGCTGATCCCTACAGTCTTCTTTCCATGCTGGATTTGCTGGAAAACCCCGGATGTAGCACGCCCTGTCCGCGGACCGCGTAATTCTTAGACAGCCCTTCTACCATTTCCACTTCACTCTCTGTGCCATTCCCTCATTGGATACAGCTAAGCAGGCACACAATACGGAGAACGTCCTCAGAACACCCCCATTTTGTTTATTTTCAAACATTTCAGGACACCGCAAGTGTTCTTAGAACACATTCAACTTGCCAGCAAACAATACGGACAACGCCCTCAGAACACCCCCATTTTCTTTATGTATGAACATTTCAGGACACAGCAAGTGTTCTTAGAACACTTTCAGCTTGACAACGAACAATACAGACAACGTCTTCAGGACACCCCCTGCAAATATTCCAGGACCCCACGAGTCTTCTTAGAACACTTTCAACTTGACACCGAATCCATTCTGTTTATTTACGAACATTTCAGAATAGCCGTGTTGTCCGCAGAAAAATCGAACACAACAAAAGCGTCTAGCACATAAAAAAAACAGAATATTGAACCTATCTCATACTCCCATACTTAGAACACTTTCAACTAGACAGATTACAATACGGACAGCGTCCTGAGGACACCCCCAGTTTGTGTATTTACGAACAATTAAGTACACCGCGAGTGTTCATAGCTCATTTTTACCTTCCTTGCAAACAAAAATGACACATACTCCGTCCTCTAAACACCCCACCATTTGGTTTATTTACAAAATGTCAGAACAGCCGTATTCTCCGCGGACAAATCGAACGCAACAAAAACATCTAGCGCATAAAAAAACAAAACATTGAACCTATCTCATACTCCCGCACCCTCCCCAAACACTCTTACACACCAACACACTCCACTAAATACAATTTTTAATCCAAGTTTCACTGCGCTGTCTGCGGTCGTCGGCGAATGCAAGATGGCGGTCGCCACAAAAAATCTGACGCGCTCCACGCCCCACGCCGTCCAATCAGTGAACACGTCACATGTTCGCAGACATCACGCAAGCCACCTGGCCAATCAGGGCGCGGTCCGCAGAGCGAACCTGGAAGTCCATCCACAAAGCGAACGGAGATATCACTAATTTTTTTGCCTTACATTTTGGTCATTTTTTAAAAAATACTGGACGGATTTACAACAAATTTGCAAAAGCACGCTTTCGGGACCAAGCCCCCGCTCCTGCCGCAAATTTGGTGTAAATCCCTCCAGCGGTTTGGGCTGTAGGCGTGCGCACATTTTTTTCCCATTATGTCTATGGGAAAAAACAAAAGTTTTGGGACCCCCCCTATAACTTTGCCCCCCCTGGACCAAACCTCTCCAAACTTTGCATTCAGAGTGGGCCATATACTTTTTTTGCAAAGTTTGGTGAGGATTCGTTCAGAGGGAGCGAAGTTATAAGCCACCCAAAAAATGCTCTTCCTTTGGAAACACCAACTTAACCATAACTACATGGACACTACTGCGTCCATGTAATACATATATATATATATATATATATATATAGTGAAATACATCAAATAAATCCTTCTTAACTTTTCAAAACAGCCTGCTTCCTGGTTCAGTGTGACCGGGGGGGATTCAAAGAGAGGGGCGTGATATAAAAGTATATCATTCAGAAATAAAAGAACTTATAGACATACATAAATAATAAAGGGTTCCAGCTGTGCATCATACGCTAGGCATTGACTTAGGTGGAGTGCCGGGTTGAAATCACTTACAGGATATGTAAGCCCTGTACTGGGCACTCATTCGCCAGATGTAACCCTTCTATAAAAATTGATATTAGCATATTGTAAACATAGCTTTGTAAAATCTATTAACCCACTCACATTGACAAGGAGATTTTATGAAGACTGAAAATCATTTGCAGGGTGCTTGACTTTGCTGGCGAATATAGGAATGATTGAAACTTGTTTTGATATGTACTACAAACATGGTTTGTTTGCAATAAGTGGCAAATACAAGTTTCACATTGCAAGGCTGGCCTTTAGCTGGCAGCATTACATCAAATATGAAGTGTGCTTATGGTGACGTGCACCATTTTACAGAAAGCACTGTTAAATATTCTGTTACCTATCACCAGGGAACAAGTGCATTTCTCTTAGGTTGAGTATGTAAACCAAGGAGCTCATCCTGCAGGTCTAGTGGGGTTAGTAAGAATTTGAAAGTCCTTGCAGACATCCAGTTTCTTGTATACCTGTAATATGGTTATGCTGAATAGCAGGGGATTTACCATGACAATTTACCAGGACCTACAAAGGCAGTGACAAAACTATCAATTCCGTTGGCGTGTTGGTACACCACACATCCGTAGCGAACCAGTCAGCACACCACACACCTCCCGGATATTGCTGTGAACGGGAACGCTGAACATGGTGTGATCGGTGAGCAGTGGATAACAGAGCCCCATATGACACCGGACCCATCCTGACACCAGAGACCGCTGTCTCCGATTGCCCCAAAGCTCCACAACAGTGTGATCCTTGCAGAGGGGCACAACCATGAGCTGGTGACATCTGGCATATCCGGTATCAATACGCAACCTCAAATAATACCGACCAGACCACCCCTGCGCGGCTTCACCTTCCCTACTCCTCTACCCTCACAACGAGACTACCTGCACTACCGGCGTCCAAGAATGCGTAAAACGGACAAAGCCCAGCAGAAGTTGACATTTGAGCCAGGTGCCATGGTCGAAACCCCTAAACAACATCCATGACCAGAGTCCCCTGCGGCTGAAATGATCCTCGAAGCAAGACAAATGAAAGTGGTGAACGCCAAAAATGAAGATTTAGAAGGCAGGGCCAGGCGCAACAATTTTAGACTGATCGGGGTAAGATAAAGGCAGATCCCCGTCAAAATGAAAGACTTCATCGAAAATCTCTTCAAAGAACTATTCAGAGCCGCCGCACTGTCCCAGCTCTTTGTCACAGCCTACCATCTGGCCAACCCGCACCTGGCACGGCCCCGCGCCCGATAATTGCCAGGAATCTCAATTTCAAAGACCACGACCAGATCCTGAAGTTAGCGAGAGACAGAGGCGAATTGCAGTTCGTGGGTGACAGCATCCAAATTTACCCTGATTTCTCCCAAGCGGTCCAAACATCGCGGAGATCCTTCACTGGAGTGAAACGCCAACTGCGAGACAGCAAAATGCAATACTCAATGTTATTCCCAGCCAAACTGAGAATCCTACATGCTGGGACAACCAAGTCTTTCCACATCACCAGAAGAAACTAACATGTTCCTAGACAGCATCGGCTGTCGACCCGTAAGCAAGAACAACCCGAGACCGCCAAGAAATGATCGAGCAAGGAGAAACCTGCCCTGAGATCCTAGAAAACCACATCATCCACTCGCTGAGCTTCCTTCTAGAACCACTCCTCAGGAGAACACGGCAAGCACGTTTTATCCTTATCTGATGGGAGCAGGATCTCTTGGATGGGCACTACCTCCCCTAGCACAGCTCTGAGTTCAATGTTAAATGATTGTAGAAAAGGGGGCGGGGCTGTTGGGGGTTGCTCGTGTGCAGGTGGGGAGATGTTGTTTTGGCTATGGCCCAGCCACATAGGTACCTGTTCCCGAGCCTCCGGGGCACATTTGACAAAACGCAGCACCGCAGGGAAACCTGGTAGAGTGCCACAGAAGTTCTAGTGAAAAAGGAGCACCACCAACACTTATGTTGGGGTTTTGTTTATGGTTAGAGGAACGATCTGTGAATGGTACCACAAGTGAAATGACCCACCCCCTCGTGCTGCCTGGTATATTACACAAGGAGATTACGAACACAGCGACTCTGACCTGAAGCCCTTCCGGGCAGGGGGCTGGATGCGCCATGAATTCACCCGAACGCAGGCTCATTTATGGTAGCGACGTGGAACGTTAGGGGAGGCAACAACCCCACCAATCCCCGTAGGGTTGTCCAATATCTCAGGAGGCACAACATCGATGTTGCACTGATTCAAGAAACACATCTCACCCAACATCCGAAGGCAGATGGGCACCCAACTGGGGTTGTCATAGATATTTTTCTTCCTATTCATCATACGCATGACTGGTTGCCACCCTTATCAGCAAAAGGTCACAATTCAGGCTAAAATCAGCAAAGAGCGACAAAGAGGCAGGTCCCTCCTAGTACGCGGAGTCCTAGATGGGGCGGATGTGACCGTCATGAACTCTTACGGCCCAAATGTAGATGGAGCCAATAGTTTCGACTGGGTCCACAATCATTTGGGACGGCGATATGAATACTACACTTAACCAGAGCATTGACAAATCACAGTCAAATAGTGCTGCGCAATCCAAGGCTAGTTTACAGATACAAAAGATATGCAGGGCATATAACCTTGAAGATGCCTGGAAGGCTAGAAACCCTATAACGCGCAACTACACCTTCCATTCCTGGGTACACAACACCAGCTCCAGACTTGATTACCTCCTTGTGTCCAAACACACTAATATAAGGTGGGGGGATTGCCAAATGCTCCCACAAACACTTTCAGACCACTCCCCGGTTGTTCTAGAAGGTGTCCCAGCTGGAAATAGGGGTGACAGACCCCCATGGAGGTTTAAACATGGGGCTCTACAAGACCAGGTGTTTGCCCAGGAACTTCACTCCGAAATCATATCCTTTCTAGACATAAATCGAGACTCCGTCGAATCGGCAGGGACCCTTTGGGAAACCCTCATATGCTTTGTAAGGGGAGTGTGCCTAGCTAAAGAACACATGGTACTGAAGTTAATTAGATCGGAACTGGCAGCTAGCGAAACATGCCTGAAAGATCTTGAACAAACTTACGATACACAAAAGGACAATCACATCCTAGCCTCCTTCAAAAAAGAACTCAATAACTTCAAAGCTTGCCCAGAAAGGCAAGCCAAGTTCCTATCACAGGGTCATAGAACACACCAGTACGGAGAGGGCCAAAAACCGGGCACCCTGTTGGCTAGGCTATTGGCATCAGATCGGAGACCCCCCCAGATAGAATGTATCAGGGAACCCAACGTTACTCTGGTCTTCACCGAAGATGCATGGTAGAATCCTTTCGAGCATTCTACCAAGACCTATACAACTCAAAATGCGACAAAAGACCAGATCTCCTCCTTCAGTATTTAGATCAGATTGAACTCTTCTGGACGAATCAAACTCTGAGAGAACCACTAAACGCCCCCTTCTCGTTTGATGAGGTCACAGAGGCCATAAAAATGCTCCCGGGCTCCAAAGCACCCGGGCCGGACAGCCTGACTGGAGAGTTTTACAAAGCGTTCATCACGCTCATAGCACCTCTCCTGCTGCAAGTCTTTCAGGAGGAGATCGAAAGGGGCTGCCTCCCCTCGATGCTTCAGGAAGAAAAAATAATCCTTATACACAAAACGGTAAGCCTCCCGAAGAACGGGGTTCATGTAGGCCGATCTCCTTAAGCAATTTAGACAATAACATCCTGGCAAAAATTCTAGCCACAAGACTACTCCTTCTAATGCCTGCACTATTGATAGCAGACCAGGCGGATTTCATTCCTGGGCGCAACACGGCCTTTGGCATAAAATGCCTGTTTGGCGCTATTGAGGCTACCGACCCATCCAGGCGGTAACGGTTCTTCTCAACGCCAAAAAGGCTTTTGAAACGGTTGAGTGGCCCTACCTTTTCACGGTTCTGGGGAGAATGAGACTAGGGAATCAATTTTTGAAACTTGTCGTAATTCTGTACGAAAAACCAGTGTCAAATATACTTATGGGGAGGACAAAGTCTGCGAGTATAAAGCTGCTAAGAGTAACCAGACAGGGGTGCCCCTTGTCGGCCCTACTATTTGCACTGGCAATGGAACCCCTAGCAGCCAGCCTACACTCACGACACCTGCACAGGGACCTAAAGCTTGGCCCACACAAAATAATTCTGTTGCTCTACGCAGATGATGTGGCCCTATTTATACAAGACCCGTCCGAGAATATGAACCCCGTGATGCGGGAGGTGATCTAATTTGGGGAACTCTCAGGCCTAAAAATCAACAACACGAAATCAAGTTTTCCCCCTAACCGACGCCACAGAGGACAATTATGGGCTTAAGTGGGAACGGTCGGGGGTGAGGTACCTGGGCATCCAAATGTCGAGAGACCACTGCACCGTCCTACAAGACAACTACGGGAAAACAGTAGAAACACTAAGGGACAAAATCTCCAGATGGAAGCATCTCCCACTCACACTCTGGTGTCATGTATCCATAGTCAAGATGGTAGTCCTCCCCAAACTCCTTTACTTGTTTGCGAATATTCCGATTGTGCTCCCACAGAAATTTCTGATTTCATTATGGAGCATGATTCTCAAACTGATTTGGGCCGGCAAGCCAGCGAGGGTAGCCTTTACAACATTAATCCAACCAGTCGCAAAAGGGGGTATGGCCCTCCCAGATCCAGAACACTATTACTGGGCGGCCCAGGCACAGTTCCTATGCCACTGGTATGCTCCACAGTTTATCAGACCCCATATCCAGGTTGAATGAGCCCTAATGTCCCCCCACATGTTACACGCTGCCATAATCGGCACAATACTGACTTTACCCAAAACTCTGAACATAGTCCACTCCACATATACAGCATGGAAAAAAATAGCAATGAAATACAAGGTCGACATCCAGTACAAAATTCATTGCGGGGGTCCCACTCACTAGTGAACGAGTTTATATTCTCTGGGCCAGTAAACTGCAAATTAACAATCTGGGAAATCTGTTCATTTAAGGGTCCTTCATAACACTTCAGCAGGCTCGAGAGCGCGGTGCTACCACTGCACTAGACACATTCATCTATTTCAGGCTCTGCCAGACTATCCAAACACTCTTCCCCACTTTTCCTACCCAACCACAGACATGGCAATTGCTACATGGCACAATCCAGGCCAAGGGAGAAGACAAGCTGGTATCGTGGCTATACAAAAACCTTCTCAATGACACCCTCGTGAACTCGACATCTGCGAAACTCAGATGGGAAGATCCCTCGGAAAAAGTATCCCACGATGAGGATTGGGCATATATCCTCAGACAAACTCAAAAAGTGGCGCTAAACTCACGATTCAAACTAATACATTTTAACTATGTGCACCAAGCCTATCATACTCTGACTAGGCTCCATAGACAACGAACTGAGTTCTCAGGATCTTGTGATCGGTGTGGATCTCAGGACGGCGAACAGATTCTGGTGAGAGGTATGGGAGAAGATAACAGCAATTGCGGGAGAGACTATCGAGCAAGACCCCACAACGGCACTACTTGGACTCAACAGCGGGGTCTCGATTCATACACGAAAATTGGTGGGTCTTCTCCTATTCCTAGCAAAAGGAAGAGTGGCAATGACCTGGGGAAGAGGCCAAACCCCAAGTTCCCAAATGTGGTTGCAAGATATAGCCTACTGTCAGGACACTGAGACAATGTACATTAAAACTCTACCACTCCATGCAAGACCGCCGGACATATGGAGCCCCTATGTGAACTACTTAATCTCCTCTGCAACTAGTGCCTCCTCTCCCGCTTCGACCCATTCATTTCTTTCTCTAAATCAACCCAACTGGCCCATAAGACGCTGTGGACAATCCAACTCTCTCTGTTAATTCACTTTTACATCTTGTTCTTCAACTGTGGCAATGGGGGCTGAGGGGAGGTGGAGGACCAACTGGTACACAGCTCGTTCCTTTGTTCTTCTTTATTTCCTTTGTATGTTCACTGAAAAATCAAAAATAAAGTTTAAAAAAACAACAGTAAAATACATAGGAAACAGCCACAATTATGAAGCACGCCTATAGCTGAATCAGTGCTACGTGCTATACCGTTTACCACAGGAAATTGCACATACTAATCATTTGCTCTCAATAGTCAATGTCACCCATTCATACTACACAAACAAACCCAACATGTTTCATTCCTTTACGATTGATAATACAATCAGATTCTTGGAATTTCATCTGGGGCTAAGTGTCTGCTTTTTGAATTTAAAACAATTGCTAGAACTTATTTTTCACATCTTTTACTAATGGAATTGCACAATTTTCTTCACCGTAACGTACCAAGCTTTCACTGCTTCTGTACGACCTAAGTTACTGTTTCAATTTACCATATGTTCATGCGCTCAACAATACCTCGAGTTTATACATTTTACCCAATTGTATATGGTTGTGTATTATTTGCAACACAATAAAGATCAAATACCTTAACAAAACATGTTTTGTGACTTAAGTGCGCTTTAATCTGTCTTCATCTCTCTCTATGTTCCATCCATGGGGAAGACTAGCTGTATTAGTTTACCCAACCCAGAAAAAAGTTAAGTACAACTATACAAGTGCTGTTCATCGTTTGTCAATATTGTGTAATATTTTTGTGGTGGAAAAATTATCACTGTTCAATCAGATTACACTGATCTACAGCACTTGTGTAAAGTGGATGGAGTACTAAAAGTCAAAATGATATTGATTCTTCAAATTAGCACAAGGCATTGCAACAACGCTCTACTTTTCAAATGCCATTCCTGTTACCAATTTAATCAGCATGCATAGATCTAAGGTACTTGTTTGTAAGGCGAGGGCTTATAGAGATTAGTAGCGTAGTGAAGTGACAACATCATTACCTACCAAAGGCTAGTATGTTATTGAGTGTGATGTTCGTTTTGTGCACATCTGCAGGGACATCAAAGGCATGGTGAAGGAAGAGGAGGGACAATGGTCCAGTCCCTGAACCTGGTCGGGGGACAGGTGTGGTCAGATTAATTGTCCCGCTTATGCGAATGTAGCCTCCTGTTACGAGACTCAGCATGGAGGCTCCTAGTTATCTACATTAATCGAAGAAGTATGTTTGCCTTACCTAATCAGGAGTGCTCATTGTACGCCACCTTCGTATTGGCAAATGTCCAGATGTCAGTTTCATTGTTTTCCGTCTATGCGAGACCACCATTGATTTATTGCTATGAATAGAGAACGGAGGAGGTTGGCTTGATATTGTAACAACATCATAATATAAGCTTACATTCTTCAATACCTAAATTCTGCTTCAACCCAAACTACTTAAATTCTTAGTGCTTGCTTACCAAACTGGCATTGAATTTTCCTCCAGGCTCTGCTGGGTGTCTTTTCTTTGTCTTGCTAGTTCCTACGCTTGGTATTCATACTGTTCTGGGTGCATCAGCAGAATCAGCCTCGCTCTTTCTGCAGGGGTTTTATATACCTGGGTCTCAAATGAAAATTCCCTGTTCAGAGGGTCCTTACCTGGTTCTGGTAAGTCCTCTTTCTATCACCATTAATTTCGTATTACTCGGATCAAAGGTAATGGACACTCACATCACTAATTGTCCATAGATCATGCACAGCACACCACGCGCCCCTTGTCCTACTCAGTCCAGATATTGACAGCCCATGGATTATTGCTAAACCACAACCAGCATCTGGGGTTTGTATTCCATTATTTACTCTTGTCATAGTCTAACGACTTCTCCTATGTTGTGAACTGATATATTCTGAGAACTTTACACACGAAGCAGAACTAGTTTTTCCCAGTGCATTAATGGTTCCAGATTGTGCTGCAAGCTCATATTGTCATATAGTGGCTCCTTATGCATTGGGTCCATACACTCCACAAATGTATTGCATTTGAATTGTTACATGTTCATTATGTGTATTACACCTACAACTTAGCATTTTGCCACAAAGAGTAGCTTGTATTAGGTACAGAGGCAAACCGATCCTCCCATATATGAACTGTGTCTTCACCGGTGTCAGTACATTTTAACAGGATTCAAGGCATATTCTGATATCTGTGACTTACAGGTTCATCATAATTACATATACAGAAGAACTTGAATCCAATGTCTTGGGAAAGGCTTGTATTGGTTGCACTGCAGACCTCTTGGCAGTCAATATTGTCACCATTCAATTTTCTCGTTGAAACCTCTTTCTACGGAAAAGTGGTAGTAAAATTTGCTGATAATTCAGGCACAGTCACTTTTACCGCACCAGCCAAGCAAACGTTTGCCGGTGATGATCACTGATTTACCTCCAGCTAAGATCTCGAGGCAAATCAGGCCCCCACTGGCAAACAAATCCCGGAATTACCTTCACCGGTATTAATGATGCTGGTCATTTCAGCAATCCCCTCCATGGAGCCCTATTGGATGTAATGGGGATGTACCACCCTTTCAGCTGGCTGTAATATCCCGGTAATACCAGGATATCAAGCGGTAGAAACTTTAGGGCAGTTTGCCGGTATGCCACCGGAATTACCGTCGGGGTATCAGCAAACTTATAGTGAGCCCCATAAACTAAATCAGATGTATCAGCAGTGGACAAATATGTTACAAGTTGCACAGCAGAAATACTACAAATGTTTCTGGTCTTTAATGAATAATAGATTGAAAAAATAGGCCATTGGACAATGTGTGCTCAAATCTGGGAACAACCCATAACAAATACATTTAGGGATTGCATAGTTCAAGTCCAAGGTGTTCACATTGGGCGTTCATTTACCAGTTCACAAACAAACCCAACATGTTTCATTCCTTTACGATTGATAATACAATTAGATTCTTGGAATTTCATCAGGGGCTAAGTGCCTGCTTTTTCAATTTAAAACAATTGGTAGAACTTATTTTTCACATCTTTTACTAATGGAATTGCATAATTTTCTTCACCGTAACGTATCATGCTTTCACTGCTTCTGCACGACCTAAGTTACCGTTTCAATTTACCATATGTTCATGTGGTCAACAATACCTCGAGTTTATACATTTTACCCAATTGTATATGGTTGCGTATTATTTGCAACACAATAAAGATCAAATACCTTAACAAAACATGTTTTGTGACTTAAGTGCGCTTTAATCTGTCTTCATCTCTCTCTCTATGTTCCCTCCATGGGGAAGACTATCTGTATTAGTTTACCCAACCCAGAAAAAAGTTAAGTACAACTATACAAGTGCTGGTCATCGTTTGTCAATATTGTGTGATATTTTTGTGGTGGAAAAATTGTCACTGTTCAATCAGATTACACTGATCTACAGCACTTGTGTAAAGTGGCTGGAGTACTAAAAGTCAAAATGATATTGATTCTTCAAATTAGCACAAGGCATTGCAACAACGCTCTACTTTTCAAATGCAATTCCTGTTACCAATTTAATCAGCATGCATAGATCTAAGGCACTTGTTTGTAAGGCGAGGGCTAATAGAGATTAGTAGCGTAGTGAAGTGACAACATCATTACCTACCAAAGGCTAGTATGTTATTGAGTGTGATGTTCGTTTTGTGCACATCTGCAGGGACTTCAAAGGCATGTTGAAGGAAGAGGAGGGACAATGGTCCGGTCCCTGAACCTGGTCGGGGGACAGGTGTGGTCAGATTAATTGTCCCGCTTATGCGAATGTAGCCTCCTGTTACGAGACTCAGCATGGAGGCTCCTAGTTATCTACATTAATCGAAGAAGTATGTTTGCCTTACCTAATCAGGAGTGCTCATTGTACGCCACCTTCGTATTGGCAAATGTCCAGATGTCAGTTTCATTGTGTTCCGTCTATGCGAGTCCACCATTGATTTATTGCTGTGGATAGAGAATTGAGGAGGTTGGCTTGATATTGTTCCAACACCATAATATAAGCTTACATTCTTCAATACCTTAATTCTGCTTCAACCCAAACTACTTAAATTCTTAGTGCTTGCTTACCAAACTGGCATTGAATTTTCCACCAAGCTCTGCCGGGTGTCTTTTCTTTGTCTTGCTAGTGCCCACGCTTGGTATTCATACTGTTCTGGGTGCGTCAGCAGAATCAGCCTCTCACTTTCTGCAGGGGTTTTATATACCTGGGTCTCAAATGAAAATTCCCTGCTCAGAGGGTCCTTACCTGGTTCTGGTAAGTCCTCTTTCTATCACCATTAATTTCGTATTACTCGGATAAAAGGTAATTGTCACTCACATCACTAATTGTCCATAGATCATGCATAGCACACCACGCGCCCCTTGTCCTACTCAGTACAGATATTGACAGCCCATGGATTATTGCTAAACCACAACCAGCCTCTGGGGTTTGTATTCCATTATTTACTCTTGTCATAGTCTAACGACTGCTCCTATGTTGTGAACTGATATATTCTGAGAACTTTACACACGAAGCAGAACTAGTTTTTCCCAGTGCAATAATGGTTCCAGATTGTGCTGCAAGCTCATATTGTCATATAGTGGCTCCTTATGCATTGGGTCCATACACTCCACAAACGTGTTGCATTTGAATTGTTACATGTTCATTATGTGTATTACACCTATAACTTAGCATTTTGCCACAAAGAGTAGCTTGTATTAGGTACAGAGGCAAACCGATCCTCCCATATATGAACTGTGTCTTCACCGGTGTCAGTACATTTTAACAGGATTCAAGGCATATTCTGATATCTGTGACTTACAGGTTCATCATAATTACATATACAGAAGAACTTGAATCCAATGTCTTGGGAAAGGCTTGTATTGGTTGCACTGCAGACCTCTTGGCAGTCAATATTGTCAACATTCAATTTTCTCGTTGAAACCTCTTTCTACGGAAAAGTGGTAGTAAAATTGCTGATAATTCAGGCACAGTCACTTTTACTGCACCAGCCAAGCAAACGTTTGCCGGTGGTGATCACTGATTTACCTCCAGCTAAGATCTCGAGGCAAATCAGGCCCCCACTGGCAAACAAATCCCGTAATTACCTTCACCGGTATTAATGATGCTGGTCATTTCCGCAATCCCCTCCATGGAGCCCTATTGGATGTAATGGGGATGTACCACCCTTTCCGCTGGCTGTAATATCCCGGTAATACCAGGATATCACGCGGTAGAAATTTTAGGGCAGTTTGCCGGTATCCCATCGGAATTACCGTCGGGGTATCAGCAAACTTATAGTGAGCCCCATAAACTAAATCAGATGTATCAACAGTGGACAAATATGTTACAAGTTGCTCAGCAGAAATACTATAAATGTTTCTGGTCTTTAATGAATAATAGATTGAAAAAATAGGCCATTAGACAATGTGTGCTCAAATCTGGGAACAACCCATAACAAATACATTCAGGGATTGCATAGTTCAAGTCCAAGGTGTTCCCATTGAGCGTTCATCTACCAGTTCAGAAGAGTTCTCAGTCCAAATCGGTTGGTTTTTCACAGAGGTTGACCCAAGAAGGAAGTAGAGATGCCCTATTTCTGCTGCAAGAGTCCTCCAGAGAGGATACTGTGAATAACCTCATTGTTTGAGTCACAGTCACAAGCATGTGAGTGTTTGGTGTTTTACTTTTTATACCTCACTGTAACAGTGTATAACCCCTTAAAATGAATATGTGTAACAGAGTTTATTAACTCTGTTTTACAGGGTGGCAATCATCATCCTAGATCCAGAATTGAGGGAACTTAGAGAGATTTAGCCGTTTGGAGTTTTTCCAGATTGGTAAGCATTACCATCTTATGCTATTTAGACATTTCAAGACAATAGATTTGGGAAGATATAGATGTCCGAAGGTTTTAATATGTTATATTTGTGCACTAGCATAGAGAAGAGAAGAGGAAATGCAAGAATTCCCCGAAGAAATTGGGAATCTGCAGCAAGAACCAGTAAAGGTCCATGAGTTACTACTAGGAAAGAGAGGTATGTAATGAAAAACATACTACGATACCCTTGGAGGGATGAGGGTGTAATTTTATGTCAATAGAGATTTATACCTGGTTATTGGGAACTAATAGGGTGTCCTTTTTGATTAAAAGGGTACTATTCCCAACCTAAGAAGATTTTTAATTCCGGCACAAGACACACTCCCCTGAAGAATGTCCTACATTGGTGTAAATTAAGCACAGAAACTTGTACAAGTCGGTTTTTTTGGATATATATACTAACAGGAAATAGGCTGAAAGTAGTGAAGCATAGGAATCAGAGTGTTATTGTCACACACATTTGTGATCCTTGAGAAATTATTGCAACATTTCTCATTCAAGGTGTTTCTACTTGTGTTGTTTTAACATATTGTATGTGTTTTATGTACTATTATCATTTTTATGATTGCCTTATGAAATGTATTGATTGTTGTCTAATAAAAATTTGTGATATTTAATTCCACTTGATGTGGGAAGATAGGACTTTTCTTCTGTAGTCCACCACTCTTTGCCTGGATTACTCCACCACCTTTGAAGGAGCAGTCCCAAGCATTCTATTCAGAAAACTGAGTCACATCCGCTACTACAATGCCCACCTTTCTCCTCACTCACCCAATCTCAGCCTTAATCCCAATGGCTACTTTTACAGTGCACTAACCCCTTCAACGCTCTGAGGTGCCTGCAATAACATGCATCTGGCCCCCCTGCCTTACGATGGTCTGCGCTGTACTGCAAATTGTAAGTGTAATGTTTTTGTGTACTGTTACGCTTGCAACAGTATGCATTTGGCACCATTGCCTTGCGATGACCTGCACTGTTCTGCGATATTTAATTGTAATGTATTTAAGGACTCTAATGCCTGCAATAAGTTGCTTCTGGCCCCTCTGCCTCGCGATGATGCACTCTGCACTGCAATTGTTAACTGTACTAAATTTGAGGACCATAAAACCTTCAACAAGGTGCTTGTGGCCCCTCTGCAATTTGCTGATCTGCTCTGCTATGCCAATGATGCCTGTAATGGTTCTGATTACCCTCAAGCCAGTGCTGCTCCCCTACGGGCTTATGCCCCTCCATCCGGAATTGCAGCTTGCATTTTTGCAGTACCCCAAACCACCTTACCCAGATATCCGCTGAACAGTACCCTCCCACCACCATCACCTTTATTGCCCACTCTCTAGTGGATCGGCACACCAAAACACCAGGTAAGCCCAGTGGCTGTACCAAACTACCAGTTAGTTCCCCAGAGCCCTCTACTAGTACATTCAACCAATCACTCATTACCAGCCATGCCTATCGTTATGCTATCCTGCCTCCCTCCACTACCGTAACTCCTGCCTCCTTGTCACCTGCATAGTCCTCCATAAGCCTCCTTGTCAGTTTCTTTCTATTTGTTTGTTTCTGCTCGCCTCCCTCTGCCCTGGGCAACCCTGATACCGACTATGCCTTTGGGTGTGCTCCACCTTGATGGCATCCTAGGGCTCTATTTTGATGGCATCCTAGCTGCGAAGTTGCCATTTGCCTGTCTCTATGGCGTCACTGGCACATGAGTGTCAGCTTCTCTTCTTCTGCCCGATTTGTCAGTCTCTCCAGTCCTCATGTTCCAAGTGGAGGATTCATCCCCCTGGTCTGTTCTGGCCACAGTATAGTTTCCCAGGTCCCAACATGGTAATTTCATGAGGTAGGAAAGTGCTTCCGTTCCCATCTCTTACTTCTCTGCGTATTCCGTATTCGGCAGTCTGTCGCCCTCGTGTTTGAAATGGATGAGTTGTTCCTCCATTCTGTCCAGGCCTCAGCATAGTTTCCTGGGTCCCAGAGCAACCAAAGCTGCAGTGTGGACATGCCACCAGTTAAGACAGTCCTTCTATCCCAATTTCTTAATCGGCTGCATCGCCTTTCTCGGTGCAAGCCTTCCTGCATCTCTGCCTTTTCTCTGTATCTCTGCATCACTCCATGCTACTGCCGGGTGTGCAGTGTAGGTTGGCTCTGCCCATCCAGGATGACTGCACATCAGAGGCTCACCTCTGCATGGGATTCTTCTTCCTCAATTCAAGGTTCTTCATCCCTTTTATTCTCCGCCCGTGTACTTCAAAGTGGCATGTTGCTTTTCGCCAGTTGCGAGTTCAAGGGAATGCCATTTTACCTTGAGCCAATGATATAAAAGCAATGCAAGTCTTTGTTGGATGCAAAATAAAAGTAACATCAGTCTGTTCTATACCCATATATGCGGACAGACTATTATTTGTAGGGAGTTGCTTGTAGGACTGGGAGTCTTTGTCCCCTAGAGGGTAGTCACTCCCAGTGAGGTGCTGCTTTCCCTGACCCTAGGGAGCATCTTGCTTAGCAGGCTTATCTCACTAGCCTCAAGAGGGGTGGCTACACCCCAGGGAACCCCCACTTTTAAAACTCTACACTGCATATATTAAAGAACCCCCGAAGAAAGGAAGGTGCATACCTCCAATGTTAGGGGGCCAACACACCCTGCCTGGCATATGCAGATGAAATTGCTGTGTTTGATGTGACTAGTGCATGGTTATAAATGAGCTTTAATTTTGTGTGGGAATATTCTAAAAAATGGAACCTGGTAATAAGCAGAGCCAAGGCCAAAGTAACATGCATTACACACCTATGCTTGGAATATAACCCGTTCTGGTATCTTGATGTGCACAATTTAGAAATCATTGATCTCTTTTGCTATTTAGGGCTTCACTTGGAAAATACCCTAGACACGACTTATGTTTGTGACATTAAGGAGACAAAAGCAATAAACGTATAGTGGTCCTTAAATACATGGACATGCGGAACTCTCATTGAGCCTTTTAAAATATACAGACAACAACTCTGTCCAACACGTTTTCTATGGACTGACATGCACTTTTGGACCTTTTACTGCCTGCTTTGG
Organism: Ambystoma mexicanum; assembly: GCF_040938575.1. Lineage (NCBI taxonomy): Eukaryota > Metazoa > Chordata > Amphibia > Caudata > Ambystomatidae > Ambystoma > Ambystoma mexicanum. Next base: position 818,730,325 of record NC_090936.1, on the reverse strand, counting down.
TTGACTCAAGGGTGAACGATGGCATCTATTTGTGGGCTTACCATAAGGGGGCACATTCAACAAATTAGATCTGCGTTAATTTAGATGTCACTAGAAACCACACTTGAAATCAAAATATTAAGCAGGTATATAACCCTAAAGAAGGTAACTCCATATTCAATTCAAGAAATTCTATCTGTTATTCTAAATAAAGATAGTGATGAGGAATTAAACGTCTGCTAACAGCAAAATAAAACATTGTTAACAGAGATTGAGGCTTTTGGTCCCTGCCAACAAATCAGATTCTCAGGGAAAGTAAAAATATAGCATGTTTTATGACGGGCAGGAAAATATAAAACAAATAGAAACAAAAATACTCTTGTAAGAATACTTGAGAGCTTTTTTTGAGTTCATGATTTTGCATAATAACATTTCCTTATACCCAGATACAAACAAATGAAGAAATGTAATGTCTTTTCGTCCCAACATACTGGAGACATACAAAGTCATGGACGCATGGAAATTAATTTCCTAGGGAGTTAAGAGTATGTATGTTATGCGACAAAATAGGGAACATTAAAATATTCAAAAATCTTATCACTGAAGTGTCTCCAACAAATGTACCCAAATTGATGTTGTTGTAAACTATTTGCTTAATGACACAAGTATTTTAGAAAATTAGAACATTGGCAGAGCATTTTAAATGGACACCTGATATCCTTACCATCTAAGTGTTTTAACATTTTGTAGCTTGATTAACATTTGATTAGTTCACTAGTATTGCATAATATATTCTGGGACATGTTAATTGCTTTATAGGCAGATTTGTATGCATTGTGTCTAATTAGCATATTTGTAAATCTTTTACACTTTTTAACAAATCTTGTGACTTTTTCGATATTGTTATTGAATTTGAGTCACTATTATTATTGTTAATACATTCATTTTTGAAATTACTTTGAAGATTTCTAGAAATTATAACTATACTTAGGGGAATTATTCATTTTTCGGCATAATATATTATTTGGTTTATAATGTTATTCTCATTTGCAATTTTTGACTTTGCAAATTCAATGATGTTCGATGTTTTCATGGAAACTCAAGGTGATTTTATTGCATTCTGCATAGCCGGTGAGATACCTCAAACCTTTATAACCCTTCCCCACAAATGTGTGATTTCCATGCAACACTTTTTGGGATGTGTGTTCATCCCTAAATACAACATTACTGCCAAATTGGGTGTCAATACACAATTACAATGAGGGAGGAGAGGAATAGACACTCTCCCCAGAACCACAGAAGCCGAATGAATTCGACCCTCCCACCGTGGTTGGCACAGGTGCCTGAAGTAGTACACAGGACACCACGTGGCAGCCAGTGGGGGGAAGAGGAGTTAGGGAGAGGTTGTGGATGGAGTGGGGGAAGTTAGGAAAACCAGAAAAAGGGTCAGGGCAACCTAAGTTGGATAGGTAGGGGGAAGCACTGGGAAAAAACCCTTCCTATCTGGTTCCTGTTTCTTAATACCTGAACATACTGTAGCAAAACCCAAGACACACCTTAATATGTATGCAAACATAGAAAACATAGAGAAGCAGACATTCACATGTAGTAACAAGCGGGATGAACACAGGAAAAGGGAAATTTCCCCATAAATGAAGGACAAAACACATGGCCCGTAAGGCAAGCTTGCTGCAATACACAAACACGTAACTTCATGTCCTTGAAGTTTAAACAGGCGAGATTATGCCAGTATAAGCACTCCGTGAAGTCCTCGCATCATATTAACAAACCAACTATTAGCAACTAATTCAGACCTTCCGTGTTTGCTAAGCACAAATCCAATACGAGTGAAAGCAAGTACATAATGAGCCCCCACCCCGCAATGGCTTCAGCACTAATCTGATCTCCGAGGGCCCCTCGGGACACCTCAGAGTTTTTGTAGCATGCCGTGAGTCGCAGCCGGTCCACCTGCTCTGCAATGTACAGGTGACCGCTGGCGGCTTCAATGGTCCATCGTGCGAAGCTTCGTTGCAGCAATCAAAGGGACAGAGCTTCGCCGTCCGTAGCTCTGCAGCGTTCCGTCGACCTGCTCCTCACACCAACCACACCCAGTTCATTAATAAGCCACACCTGATTTACGCGCCGTTGCCCTTTATGCTGCTCGCAATCACTGCAGCTGGCAACGTCACGTGACATACACCTGTGGCTGTGATCTGAACTACCAGCCCCCATGACTTGCTGGGAATTGTAGTCTTGCCTCCATACTTGCCTTAGGAGGTTAAGAAACAAAACGTGTTACTCCCGTGCGCTTCCAGCCCTTATTACTCACATTGGGATACCTGCCACACTTTAGGTCAAAACAGTTTATCCACACAATACATGTATACATAGACTAATTGGGGGATGTTAGATCAGATCATCAGCCTCTCTGCTATATTTCTTCTACCCAATTCTTATCATCATATCATCAGCCTTACAAACTTCAAGGCACGCTAGCACTTGGAAAACTGGAAGTAGTCCAACAATGTCCTAGGAACAATTATCCAATGATATTTTCAGCTGAGCGACCAGTTTTAGATACATTGGTGGAGTTTAGGAAAGCTATCAAAGATTCAAAAGGCAGCCACCAATCTCAAGTGTCTATTGGCACCTTAGACAGGATTCAGATACAGACGTTGCACCACCAAACCAAAGGTTAGTCAAGGGTGGCTGCTAGAAAGGCGTCTGTGGCAAGTTGAATATAATGGGGATCAGGTTGGCCACAAAAGAGAACCTGACCAAGAAGATAAATGACTCCAGTAAAACCTAGGCCACTTGTGATGACTGCTCTCACTGTTGCCTGAGTGGTTGGAGATACAGGGTTCATGTGATGAGGTGGCCTCATTTTCCATCCAGGTTCAGTTGTTATGGTCCCTGTATGTGACCCCACAGTCCTGTATACCACCAGACTGAACTCAGGCTTTTGATAATGAAGGACATCTCTTCAGTACCCAAAATGAAGAAGGAACCTGTTGATGTAAAAGCAAAACACACTGTCTGGTGAATATAAAAAAATGGTCTGCAGGTGATGGTGAAGATGAACATCGGACTGCACCCCCAGTAACTCCTCTCTACCTTTTGGAGTGTAGAAGCCATCAATTTGCACAGCACCGGAAGGTCATTGGTGTCGCAGCAGAGAGGAGCCCCTTCTCTGAATAAAAACCGTCTATGACATACAACTTCCAGATCCTTGGTCGGTATATGCTGGGAGGTTCAGGGCTGTGAACCAATTTATTTCCACTGGCTCAATGAAAGGAGACAGTGTGCAAGCATACCTGCTATTTAACACTGTCACGACAGTTTGTAAAGTTGGTCAGAGGCAAGCCATAATTTACGATCCAGTTAATCTTATTCGAAAGTCTACAGATTATCCATTAGAAAAGAACACTAATGGCCACTCATTTTGTTTAATATCACACCTTACAATGAAGGTCAATGTGTTTCTAAGAGCTCCCAAATTTGGCAGATTAGGTAGCAGAAGCACAGGGAGATATGAATTTGCCCAATATTACCCGCTTTTGGCCAGGCATACAAAAACTGTAATTCTAATCTTTCCTTTATGGTTCCGTATTTGGCCATTTTCTGCTAGGTGTCTATTACTCCCCTTCCTTTTTCCATAGTATGCTCCCTTTTCCCTCCTCTCCACTCTATTTCTTCTACCCAATTCTTGTGGATGGTTCCGATTATGATGGGAGAAAAGGAGGTGCTAGTGTGGGTATGGATAGAGGATGGTCAAGTATGTGGGGATTGGAATGTTTATGGAGGGTGGAACATGCTTGCAATGAGTGATAGTCTGAAACGTATTCACATAAATTCAGAGATATCCAATTCCCTCAGTTCTGGTCATAGTGGTCCAGGTGAGTTTGGCTATACAGGTTATACAAAGAATGGATAGGCAGAGCTTGGGATCAGTCATGTAGGCATTGACATCAGGTTGTTGGCAGCTTGGCTTTGTCTAGGTTGATATGGACGGACTTTTCAATTGAATGCCATTTGTTAGTTTAGGGAAAATGAATTAGGTTTTACTTGCTGAAGAGCTGGAGAATTCAAATAGGATAGATTGGTTATTGTTGTGAAAATCCCAGATTTTGTAGGTGGACATTCAGCTATTACTACACAGTATTTGTGGCTCAGAATGATGGGCCTCATTACACGGAAGGCGGTGAGCCATGGCGCTATTAGCGTCATGGCTCATGCCGGTAAAATACCGGCACCGCCTTGGCGGAAAGGGGATTTACCGCCCCATTTCAAGGTTGAAGGGGCGGTAAATCCCCCTTCCGCCATTGCCCTTCCCCATTCCCATTTCTGCCCCATAGGGCTCTATGGGAATGGGGAAGGTGCTAATTACGGCACCGCAATTTTGCGGTGCCGTAGTTAGCTCCGAGGTCCCTTAGCGGGTCGGTTTTTAACGCCTGCAAAAAGCAGGCGTTAAAGCACCAACCCGCTAAGGGACCTCATAGTAAGGCGGTAATGGTTAACAGTCAACGTTACCATTAACGGTGGCCGTTAACCATTACCGCCTTCCGTATAATGAGGACCGATGTCTTTTATTTACTACTAGGGAGGAAATATTTGCAATGATTACCTTGCAAAATATTCATGCACATGCACTTTTTTGCCAGTGAATAATGCTGAGAAGACATCCCCATAGATGGTTGAAGGAAAGGCATTACATTCAGGGACTGTTAATGAGTGTGCAACGCAAGTCATATTTTTTCTGATTACTACAGAGGAGAATTTTGGCATGATTCAGAAACGCTGGTGAGTCAAACGAATTCCAATTATGGAATGCAATTAATGTTGCGAGTTCTGTGAGTGGAATTTCATCCAGAATTATTTGGTGGATGTAGACATGTATGTGATATGGTTTTGATGATACTGTGGGTTATAAATAGATATTTCTTTTTATTTCTGTGGGAATTTTAGATGGACAAATTAGAAGATGCCTTTGGGGCTGTCAGAGTGGGGGAGGTGGTAATGGAATGGTGCAAATGGTTAAGAGAGTGGACAGTGTACGTCTATGAGGGAGTAATATGAGAGTAGTAATTTGTCTATGGATGGTTTGAGTATGGAGATGTGCCTGAAGGAATCCTGAGCGGGAACTGCTGTACCTCTGTCGGGGGGGGGGGGGTTAAAATGTGACATGCATAGGATAGATATTTTAGCAATGCAAATTCCATTACATTAGTCAGGAATTCCAAGAATGGCCATCATGAAAAATGTGTAATAGTAGGCATGGGGAATAATGACAACACAAAAGGGGTTAGGCATATTAGCAATAATGACTACCAAGCAGAATTAGAAAAAAAGTGACTTTGTTCAGGATCAGTAATGCTGTTTACAAGACAGATGAAGCAATAATGATGAACTGGTAGTGTATTTGCACAAATAATGATAACGTGGAACTGCATTTTGGTGACAGGATAACTTCTGCTCTACAGGAGTACTGTTAGGCAGAATTATATGCAGTACCCTTTGGGAACATCACACACAATTAAGACTAAGGGCCTCATTACACGGTAGGCGGTAAGGTTTAACGGTCACCGGTAATTTGATTAAAAAACAACCTGCTAAGGGACCTTGGTGCTAATTACGGCACCGCAAATTTGCGGTACCGTAATTAGCACCATCCCCATTCCCATTATGCCCTATGGGGCAAAAATGGTAATGGGGAAGGGCAATGGTGGAAGGGGGAATTACCGCCCCGCCAACCTTGGAATAGGGTGGTAATTCCCCTTTCCACCAAGGCGGTGCCGGTATTTTACCGGCATGGACCAAGGTGCTATTAGCACCTTGGTCCACCGCCTACCGTGTAATGAGGCCCTAAAAGTGCAAGTACAAATTCACCTTTGGTACAAGCCTGTACTACACAGTAAAGTGGCAGCGATGGCTGAGCAGCCAGACTTATCTCAAGAGTAAAATGAGCAGTATCAGAAGTTACACAAAGGACAGCAAATTCCTATGGTTCACACAAACACTGACTCAAGTTTTCTGAGTAAAATAATATACATTCATTTACACCATCAGTTGTAAAACAATTCACTACTATCCCAATCTTAAAATACTACACAACACCCAATCAATACTGGACAAGTTAAGCTCAAAATGAAGTGTGAGCAAAATGGCGCTCCAGCAATTGAAAATGGGAGGGAAAGATAAGGTTATACAAAATCAAGCAGCACCGACAAGTAAGTAGGCAGGACAATCTAGAAAAGGCTTACTACAATGATGATTCAAATCAATAGGCATGGGTCAATGTTAATGGTTCAGAGTAGTTTGCAGTTAAGTCTTTGCCAAGAGTTTGAAACAAAGTAGGTCGGAAGAAAAGTTACTTAAAAGAGTAGAGAAGGACAAGCCCTTGGATTGGTGAAAGATTTAAAACACTTTCACCACGGTCAGACAGAACGAACAACCGGGTTTGAACAGTACCTTAGAAGAAGAAGAATGCTGTAGCTGAGGCAGAAGTTCCTGGCAGATCCTGCAGGCTCACGGTTCCTGAAGCGACTGCCGGACTGACATGAAGGAGGAAGACTGGAGGGCCCTGCACTGTCCAGGGAAGAAACCAGCAGCAGAGCAAACCAACGAATTAAAGATGAGCTCCTTAAAACCGAAACAGGGTCCAGTCCTCCTGGCTATCGGTTCACTGCAGCGGTGCACAGCAAATTCGACCAGGGGAGGGAGGCCTTGGTTGGTGTTTGGCGAACTGGTGGGTACCACCAGCTCTAGGGAAGAAGATTCCTTGCAGGTCTTCTCTGTCGTTGAAGTTTAGGAGATTCTGACCTGCAGCAGGGCTTCCCCGCGAGGTTCAGTAGATGGGCAGTCCTCTTCCTTCAGCTTCTCTTCGGTTCTCTCGATCTAGTGGCCACTACACCTTCCAAGACCCATACACCTGCTTTTTATGCAGTTTTCCCCCATTCACACAGCCTGGCTGACAATCACACAGTAGGGTGGCTGTCCTGGCAGGACAGTCACCTCGCCAATCAAACAAGAATGTGTCTTTACATGTTCTGTGAGACAGTAGTCAGTCCCAGAAAATAGAGTTTAAAGTGGGAAGTCTGAAAAAGACAACCCCGTGTCACTGCACTAAAGATGCTGTGTGACACACAGTAAAAAAGATGATGCCTATGGAGTAGGTGAGGCTCCACAATCTATGAACACATAAATGTTAAACACACAGCAAGACACATGTAAGAGTGGGAAAAAAGGCTCACCCTCTTACCAGGTGAAAAAAAGAAATCCTAGAAATCCAGCAAAGCTGCTGAGGGAGTCAGTAGGTAAGGGAAATTAGCCATTCTGGAGAATTCTTCCTAACAAGTACACGGGTGAGTACTGGCTAAACAACCTATTCAACAGCCAAACATCTACAAACGAACAGTGATCCCAATCATAAATGTGAAAAAGACACAGCTAAGAGACATTCCTCCTTCACCTTTTGTGGTTACATGGGATGAGTGAAGGCTATGCTCTCATAATTGGGGTGCATGTGTATTAATATCAACCCAAACATCAATAGTACACAGCTCCAAAATAAAAGCATGTCCAATCAAGGTTATATACAAGTATATACTTTAATTAAACAAATACGTTGTACACCTAACTATCACAAACATTGTCAAAACACACCCCTGTAGAGGAAGACTGAGAAATGCAGAATTTTATGCTTGCATACTCTCTGGCTACTTAGCAGGGAGAAAAAACAGGCATGAAATGCAACAAGGAGTTCAAACATGATGTTTAGTACCCACTGGTTAGGATCGAGACAGCGCACTCTAGCTGTACGTGTTGAGGTTCAGTGGTGGATCAAAGCTGTGATCATGATGGTCCGATGTGCTTTTCGACAGGGCAGCGGTTCAAGGGCTAGCTCGTTCCAGATATTGGCAACTACTGATTCATGTGGATGTTGGGCGCAGTGCTTTCAGTGGTTTGAGTCAAGGTCTGACCACCTGGTGGTTCGAGCTGGGAAGTTTACAGGCTTGTCTTGGTATGATACGTTGTCAAGCTGTTTCGAAGGTGCAAGCACAGTGATTCAAGGTTTGAGCGTGTGCCAAATGCAGCACCATCTGACCCTTTTGGTTTGAATGTGGTTTACATGGTTTGAATGTGGTTCAATCATATCAATGCAATGAAAAACAGGGACCCTGGTTGTGCTTTCATTCATGATGCTGTGTGTCCCAATCCAGGGACTCAGGAACAAGATGAGTCAGGTCTTTCTCCATCAGCTGGTCACCGTCAATGTGCCATGAGAGTGGGTAGGGAGCAGGGCTTGCTTGGAACGCTCAATCCTCAACTCACTTGCAGAGGGCTTTGGCGAGAACTGTTCTCCCAAAAGAGGACCACATGAAGGGAGAACACACACAGCGTCTCCAAGGCTGGGCTCACAGGGTTGACAGATATATTATACAGCTCAGATGTGGCCCTACTAGATATGTAACTTGCCACCCCCCATATCGCAACCCAGGGATGACTTATGATTAAAGATTCAACTGCCAACATGATGATCATTCATCATAAATATGTAGCTTTGGAACAGAAATGCAGATTTAAACTGTTTTTTTAATTCTCTAACTTAATCATTTCTCTGAGAGATTTGGTGCTGTGAGTCCTCTCAGCCAGTGCATATGAGAAACATGTGCTTAAGAGATTGAAATGGTGTCTCATTGAACAAAATAAATGAATACAAGTGAATGTGGGAACTAGGTCACAGTTATCCATGCTTTGTAGGAATAAGATGTTCCCAGGTTGAGTATGGCCAGCGATCCAACCATGGCCTGCTAAGGTAAGCCACAGTACAAACTATGTGTGTCCACACTATGGACAGAAGTCACCTATGCTCAAGCATGTTGGTGTTTTCGACACATACCTGCATTTGTTGTGAGACAGATGTTTCAGTAGTTTAGCCAGAAAGGGAAAATCAGAAGTAGGTTAATAATGTGCCATGTCTGAAAGGTCTGCTTGGGATAGCTTCAAAGGAGGGGTTATAGCATCTGTGTTCAGATAGTCTCAGTTTGTCTCCGTCAATAAGTAAGTGTTGATGACAAAGCAAAGATAATTAGCATTAAGGAGTACATTCCCAAAGCTGGAAAGACCACGACGGGGAACTACACTTAAGGGGTGTTTGAGGATTTCTGTGTTTGATAAGCATATTGAATTGTAGGTGAATGATAGGAGAATAATTATCCTATATACTGAGACAGAGAATAAGACCTCCTAAAGTTTCCAGCATTGTGAGATGCCTATGACCCTACATGGTCCATAGATCTTTTCTTTAAAACAAGCCCATATCCTTTCCATTTTGATGTAAATTGTGATTCTATAGTCTGTAATCAAACAATCTTTCCTTGAATAGCTCTAGAATTCCTCAATTTATTTACAGACTGAACAATGCATTTGTTGTGAACATGCCTCATAGATGCACTTGTTTATTTAGGCTTGGTCCACCATGTGATAAGAGCTTTTTATGGTCAGATGCAATAAGTAATCAAGCTTGGCTGTATGATCCTAATGATACCTGCAGATTCCCACATCTTTCTTTTTCTGAGACTGAATTAGGACTTCCATAAAATGTGGGAAATCTTACCTGTTTTTAAAGGAACATGTATCTAAACTGTAAGTGGATGACAAACATTTTGCGAAGGGGCATGGTGGAGCTAAGGAAAACATGCACGTGTTCACATCCCATGTTTTGCAGGCTGTAAGGTGCTACGCTGGGAGAAAAAAAAAAAACAAATGAGAATTGTATCACACAGTTATTTGAAACCATAGTGAAATGAAAATGGATACCACCAAATATGACTATCCCAGGTTAATTTTCTAAAGCATTTATCTAATCACAACTAGCATCAACGTGATGGTCATCACATAGTGCAGAGGATTACAGACATACATAGTTGCAGTAATACAGGACAGAGATACAGGAGTGTATCTGTGAGATATAGGTGCTGGAAGAGAGGGTGGTGGCGCAATGAATGGGAGGAGAGGGCGGGAGCTGGTGTCTAGGTTTCACTCGGCTATGTTGTCCAGAGAGAACAGGAAGGTTTTGAGCTGCTTACAGAAGACCTGATGTGGGTGTTCTGTTCTCAGTTTATGTAGGAGATTGTTCCACTGCCCTGCAGCGAGGGCGGAGAAGCTGGCATCCTGAGCTCTTTTCAGTCTGTAGGGTAGGATGGTTAGGTTGTTGGAGTGGATCTATCGGGTGGGTCTGGAAGGTCACTTTTTTAGTATTTCTTGTGAGCGATATCTAGCTACTGTGTTGGTTATGCATTTATGTGTGATGGCTAGTGTTTTGAAGAGGATGCGCTGCCTAATGGGTAGTCAGTGGACCTTTTTCCTAGCTGCCGAACTGTGTTCACGTTTTGGAATGTTAAGTGGGCTCTGAGGGCGTTGTTTTGAATTACCTGGAGTTTGTTATGTGGAGGTGCCTGGAAATAGTGCATTGCAGTAGTCCAGCCTGGACCCTATGAGGGCCCTCGCAATCATGAGGCAGCTGTCTTGGGACAGGAACGGTCTGGAGGCTAGAATTAGTTTTGTCGTGTACGCCACTGAGGAGGCAATAACGCCAACCTGTATGTTCAGGGAGAGGGTGGCCTCCAGGTATACCCCTAGCGTTTTTAGAATTTTGGAAACTGGTATGGTAATACTGTCAATGTTGAAGGCTTTGTAGTTGTCGTCAAGTTTGTTGAGGGAGGTCTGTGAGCCTGTCAGCAGGATCTTGGTTTTCTCGTCATTTAGGCAAAGCATATTGGCAGCCATCCATGCTTGGATTGTGTGATAGATGGAATTCAGGGCAGTTGAGTCAGTGGTATAGTTGCCTGTGATGGGTATATGTATTTGTGTGTCATCCGCATAGTCTGTGTATGACATTCTGAGCCTGCCAATGATGTCAAATAGTGGTTTTGTGAAAATATTATACAATGGAGGGGAGACATAGGAACCTTGGGGGACTCTGCAGGAGATCGGCCTTGGTGGGGGCAGAGGCTATGTCAGAGAACACCCTGAAGGATCTGTTGGACAGGAAGGATGTGATCCAGGTAGTGGCTTGTTCTTAGAAGTGTGTAGCTGAGGCGGGGTGCTGGCAGAGGATACCATAGTCATCTAGGTCAAAGGCTGCTGACAGGTGTAGAAGGATTAGGGGGGAGACTGCGAGGGTCTTTGGCTTCGTCCATCTGTATTATTAGATCCAGGAGAGCTGATTCTGTGATGTGTCCTGGTCTGAATCCCGATTATCATAGCCCCAAGAGGTTGTTAGCTTCCAGGAAGGATTGGATTTGGAGATATGGTACTCTATCCAGTACTTATTAGTAGGAGTGGGATGGTGGTGATTGGGTGGTAGTTAGTTGGGTTGTCAGGATCTAGAGAGGTTTTTTTTTAGCAGGGTGAGGAATCATGCATCCTTGAGGTTGGTGGGGACTTCACACGTGGCGAATTAGGCATTGATCACGGTACTGATAAAGGGTGCCCGTTCTACGGCACAGTCCTTGAGTACGGTAGCTGGGCAGGTATTGCTTTGGCATCTTGTGGGTTTTAGGTGTTGGATGATGCACAAGGATTCTTGTGGTGAGACTAGCTTCAAGTGGAATGACTGGGGTGCAGATGGAAATGGTATTGTCTTGTTACGGGAGGTTGGGGTAAGGGAGTTCTGTTTTTGTCAAATCTATTTCTGAAGGGAGTCCAGTTACACCATGCTTTGTCTTTGTTGCAGCTGTCTTTTGGGATGGAGTCTAGCTTGCATAAGATAGCAAAGAGTTCACACAAGCTAGAACTGGAGTTGGTGATTCTTTCATTGTGTGTGGATTTTTTGGCCAGGAGGAGGGCCTTTTTGCAGGTTTTGGCTATTGAGAGGAAGTTGCTTTTGTTTGTGACATATGGTGAGTTGTTCCAGGTGATTTCAGCTTCTCGTTTTTTTAGTTGCAGGATTTTAGGTCTAGGTGAACCAGGAGTGGTGTTGCAAGAGGGGCCTGGTTTTCCATTGAGTGAGCAGCACCACAGTGGTGATGGCTTTTGCTATGGTTGAGTTGTAAATGTCAGCCAGAGCTGTTGTGTTGTCCGTCATGGTTGCTGAGTAGGTGGTAATTTCAGATAGTAAAGGAAGGATATTTGCTGCAATGATATTTTTTCAGTTGCGCGAGAGGTTCGGAAGTTTACGGTGGTTGGTGTTGCAGGTCCTTCTTTGTGGGGAGGGTGAATGATATCACATTGCGGTCTGACCATGGATAAGGTACGTTAGAGGTAATGGTGATGGGGGAATTCATTTCAGCAATCCAGTCGATTATCCAACTCTTGATATGGGTGGAGGTGGGAATGCATTAGAAGAGTCCAAGTGCAGTTAGAGCACTGGTCAGGGAGAGGTTGTTGCTGTTGTTATTGTCATTGGATCCAAGATTCAAGTCACCTAGGAGCAGAATTTCTGAGGAGGACTTGGTGTTCGAGTCTAGGACTTGTAGAATGTCTTCTTCAAAGGTGGATATTGGGCCGGGTGCTCTGTGTATTATGTGGGAGTTAGTGTTGAGGAGTGAGAGAGGGTGATTTTAAGAGACAGTACATCACTGGATGTGGGCAGTCACTGCTGAAATCTCTGATGACTAGTGTAACGCTCACCTGGTTCCCGTAGAGGCGCCGGTCTTGACTGGGCGTATACCGTATCTTCAAAGGTGATGTGTAACACACGGCTGGCTCTTTGGGCTGGACCTCTGTGCACTGTATGTCTGACTCGAAGGGTAAGATGTCTGCAGATAGAAAATATGGGATTAAGGAACTGGGTTATTGAATGTCTCTCTCTTCTTCCCTTTCTCTTCTCCTGTAGAACCCCAAAGGTTAACGCTCTCACCTTAGGTAAGTGAATGCTGTGCTCTCCATCTGCCTCGGGGCAGGGTGCTGTAACCAGTTTCTTCACTGGATAAGGGGAGCAGGCCTCTTGACTTCAGAGGACTGCTGTCTGTCGTTTACTGCACGAATGGTAAGTTTCGAGTAATTCTAATGTCTTTAAAGTCTTTAGTAATGATGTCTCTTGTTTTGCAGGGTTCCGGCGATGGCGGATGACGGGCTGAAGTGAGTTGAAGATGGAGCCCATGTGATGAATAGAAGCGCCTGGAAGCACGTAAGTAAGCGCTTGTTGCCTGCTTCACGATGCGCTCTAACTGTCTTTTTCTTTTGCAGGTGCAAGTTCGGAGCGGCTGCAGGGTGCCGGAATACCCACTGGGTTAGATGTGGAAAGGAGTAATGGCACGTGAGTATTAAAGTTCCCCAATGTCTTTAAACGCACCTTGTTTTGTCTTTCAGATGCGGGATGCATCGCCGAAGGCCTCCGGAGCGTGCGAAGAGTTGGTAAGCTTTTGTCTTTCAGATGCCGGAATGCAGTGTGAAGACCTCCGGAGCGCACGAAGAGTAGGTAAGCCTTTGTCTTTCAGATGCCGGAATGCAGCGCGAGGCGTTGGTGACAGCCGATGGACCAGGTAAGTGAAGAGCTGTCACTGAAGACCGTAATGCTAACCTGTTCTTTCTTGTCTTTATAGGTGTTGCTGAAGACTGGATTCAGGATGGTAAGCCTTTTTCCTTAGGCCCAGGATCAGATGCAGAAGACACGATGAGCGTTCTGCTGCAGAGGATGCAGAATAACGTAAAGCAAGATTCATCCATCGGGTGTGGTTTAAATAGCCTCCTGTAGTGCTTAGGTGTCTCCTTCCACAGCCACGCCTAGGTAAGAAAAGAGTTCCTGCTTTCCAGAAGAGTTCCAGTGTTCTGAATCTAGGGAGTGGCTCCTGCCCCACCCAATAGGAAAAGTAGTTCCAAACAGAAGAGGATCAGAGGCTCAACTGGCAGGCAAGTAAGCAGCATGGTCTGCTGCAGGGAAGTCCACCCAAGCATTATGAGCCCGGCGCTTCCAGCGCTGGGACTGGGCATATTTATGAGCCTGGTGCCACTGGCGCCAGGACTGGGTCCAAAAGGTCCCAATTGGGACTGGTTGGCACTTGGAACCTGGGTTATGGATCTGCTTCCAAGGGAGTTGGGAAAACCCTGACCTTTTGGAAGCAGAGATCATGACAGTACCCCCCCTCAAGGCCCCTCCCAAACCGGGCTTCTCCGGGGGTTTTGGCTTGTCAGGAAATGTTCGGTGAAATCTTTTGATTAGGCGAGGAGCGTGGACATATTCAGCAGGTTCCCAGGATCTCTCTTGGGGGCCGTAGCCTTTCCAGTCAATTAGGTAAAATAGTTTAGATTTGGAGATGTTGGAGTCCAGAATGCTTTTGACTTCAAACTCGAGTTCTCCCTCAACTAGGATAGGTTTTGGAGATTTAGTTAGTCGGGTTTGAGGTTGCACGGGTTTTAATAGAGAGACGTGGAAGACCGGATGTATCTTCATGTGCGGGGGCAAGTCCAACTTGACCGCTACTGGGTTTACTATGGTAGTGATGGAATAGGGACCAAGGTATCTTGGGTTGAATGTGCGTGGCCCTTTTAGAGGTAGATATTTGGTGGATAACCAGACTTGATCCCCTACTTGATATTGAGGGGCTTCCTTCCGATGTTGATCTGCTCCTTTCTTGTATTGTTCTTTAGCCCTTTGAAGGTGAGAAACAGCTTCCTTAAAGGCTTGGGTGATTGTAGAATGCAGGTAGTCTACTGCTGGTGTTTCAAGATCTTGGAGGGGATCCAACTCCGAGGTTCGAGGGTGACTGCTGTATAAAAGAAAAAACGGGGTTTTCCCAGTTCCCGAATGGACAGAGTTATTGTAGGCATATTCGGCTATCCAAAGGATGTCTTTCCAAGTTTTTTCAGTTTGTTGCAGCATGCAGCGTAAATACTGTTCCAGAGTTTGATTGGTCCTCTCGGTTTGTCCGTCGGTCTGAGGGTGGTGACTGGTCGATAGTCTCACATCATTTTGAGCGGACCGACAGCAACTTCGCCAAAAATGAGAAATAAATTGACTACCTCGATCCGAAATTAGAACCGAAGGAAAACCGTGCAGTCGGACGATGTTTTCGAGAAATTCTCGGGCCAGAGTTGCTGCTGTTGGCAAGCCTTTGAGCGGAATGAAATGCGCCATCTTGGAGAATAAGTCCACGATTACTAGAATCGTATTGTATCCGGAGCATGGAGGTAGATCGGTGATGAAGTCTATAGAAAGCGTATGCCAAGGGCGAGGTGGGATGTCAATAGGGCGTAAGAGGCCTGCTGGTCTTTCCTTTTAACTCTTGTTTTGGGCGCATACTCCACAGGACATTATAAAGTCTCTGATATCTTTTTTCAAAGACGTCCACCAGAAGTAGCGCTTGATCTTTTCTGAGGTCTTGGCCATACCGGGATGTCCTTCCATTAAAGAATCGTGATAACAAGAGATTACTTTTTTCTGTAAATCTGTGCTGGGTAGGTATAATCGTTCTTGGAAATACAATAAGTTGTCCTTTACTGCAAAGTCCTTTCCCTGCAGATGCCAATTCTGTATGTCTGCTGGAGTTACAAGTTGCCTGGCTTTATCCTTAACTTCCTCTATGGATTCTGTGGCGATTACACCCAGAATTCTTTGTTCGGGAATGATTGGTACAGGTTTAGGGTTGATCAAGTGTTCTTCCACTCCCATCCGAGAAAGGGCATCAGCTTTACCGTTCTTTGTACCAGGTCGATAGGTAATTATGAAGTCAAACTCGGCAAAGAATAATGCCCAACGGAGTTGTCTAGAGGATTGGGCTTTTGCGGTTTTCAAATATTGCAGGTTTCGGTGATCCGTAATCACAGTAACGGTGTGTCGGGCCCCCAGCAGATAATGCCGCCAAGCCTTAAAGGCAGACTTGATAGCCAGAAGTTCCTTGTCAGTAATCGTGTAATTGATTTCAGGAGGCGAGAATTTGCGGGACCAAAATGCCACGGGATGCAACTGATTGGTTACCGGGTCCTTTTGTGATAGAACTGCCCCCATGGCAAGGCTTGAAGCATCAGTTTCCACGATGCAGGGGAGTTCTGGGTGAGGGTGTTTTAAGATTGGTGCAGAGATAAATTTAGTCTTCAAATCCTGGAAAGCTTGTTCCGCCTCGGTAGACCATTCAAAACGTTTGTTTTTCTTTAACAAGGCAGTGATGGGCTGGACTATTCGAGAGAATTCGGGGATAAACCTGCGGTAAAAGTTAGCGAAGCCTAACATGCTTTCCACACCTTTTACGGAGGATGGTGATGGCCATTTGAGAACTGCATCGACCTTCTTTGAATCCATACGCACTCCGCCAGGTGATAATATGAATCCCAAGAATTCAACTTCAGTCACGTTGAAAACACATTTTTCCAACTTAGCGAAAAGTTTGTGTTGACGCAATCTTTCGAGGACCATTTTCACGTGTTTCCGATGTTCAGATTCCGATGAAGAATAAACGAGGATGTCGTCAATGTAAACAACAACAGACACATCTATGAGCTCTCTGAGGACATCGTTCATAAAATATTGAAAGGCGGCCGGGGCATTGCAAAGTCTGAAGGGCATGACCTGATATTCAAATAGGCCATACTTGGTGCGGAAGGCCGTCTTCCATTCATCGCCCTCTTTTACTCGTACCAAGTGGTAAGCTCCTCTAAGATCCAGCTTTGTATATATGCATGCTTTTCTGACTTGGTCCAGGAGTTCAGGGATCAAAGGTAACGGATATCTATTCTTAACGGTGATCTGGTTCAGGGAGCGATAATCTATACAAGTTCTAAGGTCTCCTTCCTTTTTTGGAACGAAGAACAAAGCTGAAGAAGCAGGGGACTTGGAAGGACGAATAAACCCATTTGCCAGGTATTGATCCAGGTATTGTCGAAGGTGAAGGTTCTCAGGCTCGGTGAGGGCATAAATTCTACTACAAGGAGGAGTAGATCCAGGTATCAGGTCTATCTGGCAGTCATAAGACCTATGAGGAGGTAGAGAGTTAGCCTGATCCTTCCGGAAAACATCTTGGTATTCTAGGTATTCGGGAGGTAACTGGGGAGTCTCTGAAGAAATTGCTGCCAGTGCAACACCAGGTGGAGGGTGACAAGTAGAGACACATTCTGGAAACTGGACCGTTCTTGCTCGCCAATCGATCAGAGGATTGTGTTTCTCTAACCAAGGTATTCCTAGAATAATCTGAAACTGAGGGGCCTTGATCACATCGAACACGATCTTCTCATGGTGTCCATCTTGACTTACTAGCGTCACCTCTTGAGTGGTATGCGTTACTGGCCCGGAGGCTATCTCCGTACCATCCACCGTAGTAATGACGTCCTTTACAGCCTTGGGACAAAGAGTTAGATTCATCCTCAAAACCATTTCATGATCCACATAATTGCCGATGGCACCGCTGTCGACGTAAGCTTCAATTGCATGTAATCGATCCGGATTATCAGGGCTAATGAGGACCATAGGTATCACGAAATGCGAGGTCACGGAACTGGTTTTCACGCTCGGCAAGAGGACCTCTATTCTTGTCGGGCGAGGTCGTTTCCCTGCTCAGAGTTTGTAACTTTGGTAACTGCAGCTCCTACTGCCTTCTTGGCAGGTTTCACCGGACAGTCTCAAAGAAAGTGCCCTGAGTTTCCGCAATAGAGGCATAATTGCAACTGTTTTCTCCTTTCCCGCTCCTTTTGTGTTAGAGGACCTTTCAGACCCCCTATTTGCATGGGTTCCCCGGAGTCTACTCCTTTGGAAGGAGTTGGCGGTTTGGAAAATACTCGAGCATCAAACTTGGAACGATCGGCCTTCCTGTTCTGCAGTCTGTGATCTATTTGAACGACTAAGTCTATATAGTCCGAACAATCTTGTGGGGGATTCACTACTTGGGCTAACACATCTTTGAGCTCTCCACGTAGACCTCTATAAAACAGCGTAATCCTTTTGTCCTCAGGCCATTGAGTTTCCACTATCAGTCTGTTGAAAGACGCAATATAAGCCAAAAGGTCTTGATTACCTTGTCGCAACGAAAGAAGCTCATTGTCCAAGGCCTGCCCCTGTGAATGTCTTGCGAACAGTTTTTCCATACTGAGCTGAAAAGCTTGAAAATCATGGAGGACCGGATCATCTTGATTTACTAGAGGGATCGACCAGTCTGCCGCATTGCCACTAAGGTACGAAAGCACGAAAGCTACTTTAGCTTGATCAGTTGGAAAGGCTGCTGGCCGGCATAAGAAATGCAACCGGCACTGATTGATAAATACTGCAAACCTCTTTGGGTCACCAGAAAATCGTTCGGGCGGAGCCAGAGGTACATTCCCAGGTAGGTTGATCTGCACTGGATTCATAGAGGATGTAGAAGGAAGATTTCCCCCAGATGCGGGTAACAGGGTCTGTCCGGCTTGTGACTGTAGCAATTGTCTAGCGAGATCATCTGTTCGCTCCTTGGAAATAATCAGTTCCCTTCTTAGAGCATTCGTTTCCTGACGGGCTGCATGCACTTCTGCCCTTAGTTCCCCAAGTAACTGGGCTAGCTGGTCGGTATCCGAGGTTTCCATAGCGCCTGGACGGGAGTTTTGTGGTAGGCTTTGCGTTATGTAACGCTCACCTGATTCCCGTAGAGGCGCCGGTCTTGACTGGGCGTATACCGTATCTTCAAAGGTGATGTGTAACACACGGCTGGCTCTTTGGGCTGGACCTCTGTGCACTCTATGTCTGACTCGAAGGGTAAGATGTCTGCAGATAGAAAATATGGGATTAAGGAACTGGGTTATTGAATGTCTCTCTCTTCTTCCCTTTGTCTTCTCCTGTAGAACCTCAAAGGTTAACGCTCTCACCTTAGGTAAGTGAACGCTGTGCTCTCCATCTGCCTCGGGGCAGGGTGCTGTAACCAGTTTCTTCACTGGATAAGGGGAGCAGGCCTCTTGACTTCAGAGGACTGCTGTCCGTCGTTTACTGCACGAACGGTAAGTTTCGAGTAATTCTAATGTCTTTAAAGTCTTTAGTAATGATGTCTCTTGTTTTGCAGGGTTCCGGCGATGGCGGATGACGGGCTGAAGTGAGTTGAAGATGGAGCCCATGTGATTAATAGAAGCGCCTGGAAGCACGTAAGTAAGCGCTTGTTGCCTGCTTCACGATGCGCTCTAACTGTCTTTTTATTTTGCAGGTACAAGTTCGGAGCGGCTGCAGGGTGCCGGAATACCCACTGGGTTAGATGTGGAAAGGAGTAATGGCACGTGAGTATTAAAGTTCCCCAACGTCTTTAAACGCACCTTGTTTTGTCTTTCAGATGCGGGATGCAGCGCCGAAGGCCCCCGGAGCGTGCGAAGAGTTGGTAAGCTTTTGTCTTTCAGATGCTGGAATGCAGTGTGAAGACCTCCGGAGCGCACGAAGAGTAGGTAAGCCTTTGTCTTTCAGATGCCGGAATGCAGCGCGAGGCGTTGGTGACAGCCGATGGACCAGGTAAGTGAAGAGCTGTCACTGAAGACCGTAATGCTAACCTGGTCTTTCTTGTCTTTATAGGTGTTGCTGAAGACTGGATTCAGGATGGTAAGCCTTTTTCCTTAGGCCCAGGATCAGATGCAGAAGACACGATGAGCGTTCTGCTGCAGAGGATGCAGAATAACGCAAAGCAAGATTCATCCATCGGGTGTGGTTTAAATAGCCTCCTGTAGTGCTTAGGTGTCTCCTTCCACAGCCACGCCTAGGTAAGAAAAGAGTTCCTGCTTTCCAGAAGAGTTCCAGTGTTCTGAATCTAGGGAGTGGCTCCTGCCCCACCCAACAGGAAAAGTAGTTCCAAACAGAAGAGGATCAGAGGCTCAACTGGCAGGCAAGTAAGCAGCATGGTCTGCTGCAGGTAAGTCCACCCAAGCATTATGAGCCCGGCGCTTCCAGCGCTGGGACTGGGCATATTTATGAGCCTGGTGCCACTGGCGCCAGGACTGGGTCCAAAAGGTCCCAATTGGGACTGGTTGGCACTCGGAACCTGGGTTATGGATCTGCTTCCAAGGGAGTTGGGAAAACCCTGACCTTTTGGAAGCAGAGATCATGACAACTAGTGAGTCTTTGGCAATCAGGGCTACACCTCCTCCTTTGCAGTGTGATCTGTCTTTCCTGAAAATAGTGTAGTTGGGTGGGATGGCTAGAGTTAAGGCGGGGCCTGCAGCTGGGTTTAGCCAGGTTCTTGACATCACAAGTAAGTCAAGATCTTGTGTGGTGATGAGGTCTGCGATATCCAGTGCATGACGAGTCAGGGATCTAGTGTTCCCTTTAAAGCACAGAGGGGTGTTTTAGTTGGTTTGGTTTTGTGTTTGGTTGTTGGTCTTTGTGTTTGGATGCCGTGTGTTTCTGTGGGAACATTGAATATTGTGTCAGGCAGCAATGAGGCAGCACATGGGGCTTCAGGCAGCATTGCATGAGGGACATTACACAGGGTTTCAGTCATCATTACAGATGGAGCGCCTAGTAATGTGTCAAGCATTTTTACCAATGGGGCATCACGTAGCGTACCAGGCGTTTTTACCAATGCCGCATCACATTGCATGGCAGGCATCACTGCAGAAAGGGCATCACATTGAGTAACAGGTATCAAGCAGAAAGGGCATTGCATTGCGTATCAGTTATTTTTACCAATGGAGCATCACATTGCGTATCAGGCATCACTGCAGAAAGGGCATCACATTGCGATTAGTCATTTTTACCAATGGAACATCACATTGGGTATCAGGCATCACTGAAGAAAGGACATCACATTGTGTACCAGGCATTTTTACAATGGGGCATCACATTGCTTGTCAGGCATCATTGCAGAAAGGGCGTAACAGGCATCCCTGCAGAATGGGCATCACATTGCGAATCAGTCTTTTTACCAATGGGGCATCACATTGCGTGCCACAAATCACTGCAGAAAGGGCATTACATTGAGAAACAGGCATTTCTACCAATTGGGCATCACATTGCGAGTCAGGCTTTACTGCAAAAAGGGCATCACATTGCGTATCAGGCATCACTGCAGAACGAGCATCACATTGTGAATCAGGGATTTTTAGCAATGAGGCATCACATTGCGTATCATGCATTTTTATCATTGTATTGGCACATTGGGTTTTAAGCCTTGTTATTGTTGGGGCAGAACATGTTCCCGATTGGGTTGGTGCAGCAGCTGCTTTGTTGTTCATTTATTTTGCACCAAACCAACTACCCCCATCCACCCAATCCACCATACCCTCCACAAAAGAACTAAGCCTCACACCAGGGTGCTGAATACCAAAAGGGGCTTTGAAGATACTGAGAATGAAAGGGGAGGTGTTGGTGTAGACAGAGGGAGCTCAAGACAGCTGTAGGATGTTTCCACCTCCTTGTTTTCTCTTCAATCCCCCCTTCCTCCCTTTCCCTTCAACTTCCTTGAACACAAAGCACTTTTGTTGTGATGTCAAAGCAGAGTCCACTTGTTGCAAGGACTGGGATTGGACCCATAAAGCAGTCTTGCCTGTGACCAATCCGTGTAAAATGTTGTCTTAACAAGAAGGGGTCACCCACTATGTCTTTGATTCATGTTGGAACAAGCATTTTTAGGAACAATTTTTCTTTTAGCAGCTTTCCCTCCGTAGTTCCATTGACACCGAAACATGTTGCCTTTGTTTCTGAACCTGTCCTGACTTTTTACAGGGAAGTGAAGCCTCCAGCTTCACTCCTCTTGCCTTTTGCTGAGTTGTTATGGGGAAACCTATCAGTCATTCAGACTATCAGTACTGGGAAACTATGTTTTCCTTTTTGTATTTTCCTTTTTTTTTAAAAACATTTTACCAGCGCTGTGTGCAATGAGGATACTTTTGTAACACCCTAGTCATTTACAATTGGGATTTTTGGTTACTTTTATATCTGCCTACAGACGTGCCAGTGGCAGAAATTATAACTTTACAATTTTCGTGTTATTTTTAGTGTGCAGGTTTGTGCTTACCCGAATGGCTACTAAATGTGGCCAGTGCCCTATAATGGCCACACCACAAGTTGTTCACTTGTTGTTTGTCATATTGTTGTTTGGCCTTCTTCCTGCCTTGCCAGGAAAATAAATCCCATATAATGATATACACGGCGATCAGAAGACAACGTGGCACTTGATAACTCAATATTTCTCGCTTGAAAGCCTGCCTAAATTTGCAGGATGACATTTTGGATCTGCACATTCCTACTACCAACCTCAGTGCATCTTCATGCTTGTTTGCCCACTCTCATATGACTACTGGGGGAGCAGAATGAGAGTTCAGTAATAGAGAACTGGAGGAGACTCACTCTGGATTGAGGCACCCTACTCATGACAGCGGTGAGGATTCATTATTTATTGACACTTCTGCCTTGGGAGGCAATACCATTTCAGCACTTATCCTGGTTCCCCAAGCCCTGCTGAGACTCCACAATACTATAAACCTGGAAGTAAGGTCTCACACAGTGATTGTTACAGACATAAAGGAGATTTAAAGGACTGTAGGAGGTAGTCTGATGAGGACGAGAAGGTCCAACAATCAAATTAAACCATCTCCATGGTTTCTCCAATGTTCCATCTGAGACTGTAAATCCTCCTCATGAATTTCCAGGTGTGTCTTGTGGCAATAGAAACAGGCAGAATAAACAAAGGCTACGAAAATAACTACAGAAAAAACTAAAAATCCGAAAAAGGGTTGATGAATAGGTGTTCCGTCTGATGCACATTTTTGAGGAATATTATTCGGGCTACCCATGCAAGAGAGTTGAAGGATAACCAACCTACATCTATACCCACTCAGGCTATATCCATGTGCCATGTTCTGGATAATATAAAAACCAATGCTTCCCTAGCCCCGTCCTACCGAGCTACATTTTCTTCAGCCAAACATTTAGAGAAAGTAACAGTGACTGATTTACAATTGTTCAAGAAGAGTGGGGGGGTAACAAAAAGAAGACACCAACAACAAGGACACCAGTTGTTTATTTTGCTCAAATACTACGATGACATTCCAAGAGTTGCAGGAATCAACTCAAAGGCTAGCTCAGAGTTCTCTGTAAAGGATGATGAAATCATCCATAGTGTGGGCTTAGGTTAAACCATTGTGAGAAGTTGGAGGTGGATAACTCATGTATGCAGAATGACGTGAGCGCAGTGAATATAGCATTGAGACAGAGGGATGAAGTTTCACTAACCATTTTACACAAGCATAAATTAGGGCAGACTTTGTTTTTGCATTAAATTCTCTACTATATTCTGGGATGAAATAGAAATGGTAATGAACAGGTCTAGAATGATGGCAATTTTTTTAAGTATTCCCTCTTTGTCAGTGCACTCTTCTGCAGATGTGAAAGAGATCGAGCTACCAGTTGCTGACTTTTTTTTACTGAATATATAGTGCACTTTTTTCAGAATGTGCATGGGGACTAGTGAATGACACCCAGGAAGAGCTCCTTAAGAACGTTTATGATACTTATCTACCAAAACGGGAAGTAATAGTGAGAGATTTGGATAATGTAAAACTGCATAAATGGGGTGACATTTGTAAGACTAACCCTGTGGACGTACGTTGTAAAATTGACATCATATGGTTGGAGGCAGGTGTTTGCCGTTCAAGGCTCCCTCATCACAGAACAGGATTGGAGATGGCTTTCAAGTGCCTTACCTAACCTCATAATGCCACCCCCAGGATTGTAATACTCATCTAGTTTCTCTGTTCATTTGGACTACAAGAGGATTTAACAGTTTTATGAATTTTAACATGTTGGTCGTTTTTGAGTTCCTGGCTTTTCAAAAAACTTGGTTAACAAAGATTCCAGTGATAGATGGTTTTACAACCTTAATAAAGAAAACAAAAAAGGGAAGGTTGCAATGAATAATATTACATGTTGGGATCCTGAGCTGTGGAAGTCAAACTCTGGATGCATTCTGGTAGTGAAGTTATCGGACAATTCGGACTTGGACAAGTATAGCTTTCTACTAATTAACATATACATTAACCCAGCTCAAGCTAATGAGCATGAAATAAGGGCTGATTTAGAAAAAAAAGACTATTACGGTAGATGTCATTATACCCATCCTGTTTGGTCCTATGTGCAGGGGATTTTCATTGTTTTTGCCCTGATGTTGGAAGTGTTGAGGATGACATTTATTTTTCTCGGGCCTCAGAAGAATGAATTATATCCTTGGAAAAACTAGACGCTAGAGGCTTCTTATGAGACACATTTATTAAGAATTGGGACTTGTTGAGGATCAATGAGAATGTCAATGGTGACGGTGAATGGCAGGCTCTTGGTGTGGACCATTTTCCCAATCCTTCATTGATTTTATCTTTATAACTAACCCCATGCTAGAGCTAATTGATTCACGTGTGGTGTCATGCAACACTAAAAGTGATTCTTGGCCTACCTCCTGCATCCCAATGGCCATTATTAGATTAGAATTAGGCCTGTTCTCTCTAAAGGCATTAGTATTGAAGAAGCGAGCTTCACTATACTTAAAAATGACTTGAGATACCAGTAATGGACTGTTAACAGCCGTCCATCAGGAAATGGCCAGGGAGAATTCGGTTTGTACAACTATCAATCAGATGTCCAAATTGTACCATGAAATAGGGTGGCAATCTAGGGAGGGGGTTTATTCAGAAAAAGCTCAAAAGGCTCTGTGTAAACGAATAGAGCTCTGGGATTGGATTGAGAACTTTGAACCCCTGAGGAGCCTGAGTAGTTATAAATTCGTGCAAAATAGATTGTACGAGTTCAAGAAACCGCAGAGATATTTGAACATTTGTCCATCAGTCAGACTTAGACGGTTTATCTTGTTACTTAGATTGGAGCAACTCCCCACGTTGATGGTTACGGGAAGAAAAGTCAAGATTGCTGCCTCATTGCGAATATGCCGCCTATGTAAAGGCCAAGACCAGCTGGAAACGGCAAAGCATCTTCTGACTGAATGCCCTGAAATGGCTAGTACATTCAAACCCCTTTTGGACAGCTATGCCCATGATAATGAGTATATCAAGGACAACCTTTTTTGGCACCACTGCATTAATTCCAATAGCATGCGTCTGCTGACGGCCTTGTATACTATCTGGCTGAGGGTTGAAGCTAGTCTGGGCATAACACTTTAAGTATTTGATTAAGCAATTGCATCTTAATATTGTACAGATTATTGTGTGCTGTATATCTGATTTCGATGATGATTTTTACATTTTCTATATGTTTTATCTTCATAATATGACTTTTTGTGTATATATATTTGGATTATGTAGTATTAATGTGTTATATTTTTTATGTCTTGTGTAAAGTTTATAATTTAAACTATATCACAATAAATAAATAAAATAAAAATAAAAAAAAGTGATCATGCAGTGTTGGTCTTGACACTTAAACTGTGAACAGGAAACGAAAGATGTATGCCCTAACCCTGTACACATCTTTTAGTAAATAACTCTGGTAATGGATTGCTCAAGTATGTACTAATATAAGGAGCTTGAATATGAGAGTCCAGTTAACACTGGTCTAGTGGGCCATAATTCATACCATTTATTAAATGCTCTTCTTCTGAATTTTCTGTTATAGTAGATAGTTGGGTGGGTAAGCTTGCTTCAGGCAACAGTTTGGTGCAGCGTCGCTTTGACACAAAGTATGTACACTCATTTAATTTGCAGGAGAGGAACCCGCAGGCAAGCGATGCATTTGGATATTTGGAAAATAAGACTAGACAAAGCTCTGGGTTGGGAAGAAAGAGGGCAGGAGTGCAGGAGGATCAAACAATGGTATATACATTGACATAAATCACATAAAATGCAAATGTATATACAAGCAAATCAAAAATGATGAAACATTTAGTTACTCATGATAATTGGGGGGGCATTTGGAGGTACCTTAGTGGTCATTAATTATTTCAGAGGTCAGCCCAAGATAATTGTATAAGGAAAGCAAAGTGAGTTGCACATTTCTCCACATTTTTTGATCATTGTTTTCTCCCACAGTGGGACATGGTAGTCCTGTCCACAACACCCTGGGAATTAAAGTGTGATCTCAAAGATCTGGAGATAGCCATAGGTAAATTAAAACAATTGAGAAGAACTGGCCCAGATGGGGTTTCAAATCCAGTCCTGATGGGATATCTTGTTAATTATCTTTAGGCAAACAGCACACTACGTAACTCTTCCCAAATCCCAGCATGAGTCAATAATAACACCAATTTATAAAAAAGGGCTCAAGACCACAACCCACAAGCTATTCCCGAATCTCTCTAATCGACTGTATGAGTGAGACTTTAGCTAGATTTATTTTAGAAGAGCTTGTGGCATGGATGGACAGTACCAAGAGACTTAGCTTCATTTAAACGGGTTATAGAAAGGGAATGGCCACTACCCTGAACAGGCTTGTTTTTAACCTGTGTCAGTAAGGCGGAACTTGGCATGATGGACTCTCTATATTCAGCAAGCCTTGACATGTCAGCTGCTTTTGATAGAATACACAGAAGTTGCCTTTGGCGTAAATTCTCAGCCTGGGGCATAACATGGGGTCTTTTAAATATGTTATTGATGTTTTACCCTATAAACCCTGTAAGAGTTTGTTCACATTCTGAAGGGGCTTTGTCTAGGGAGATTATTTCAGAGTCAGCTCCAAGGCAAGGACGTGTATTAGCACCAACTCTCTTTAATTTGTACATTTCGGACATTCCTCTATCATTACTTAAAGTAGTTTTCTTTTCCACAGAGATTGGGCACCTTAGAAGTAGGGTGGCTTGCCTATGTGGATGATCTAATGTTACATGATTCTACACCTATAGGTTTACAAAGGTCTTTAGAGGCAGTGGGTCAATATGCCAGTGAATAATTTAGCGATCATTTCAGACAAATCCCTTATTTTAATTCACACACACAGTATAAGTTTGAATCCTTCAACTGCATTATCAATGGCAAGAGAATTGAATAGGTTCAGTCTTTGGTTTATTTGTGTTTCATATTTGCCTGCAGAAACCATATAACACTCATAAAAGAGAAATTAGATGCAAGGATTGATTCCTGTATGTTATGTTATATTGATTAATACCACACACCTCTACCATTTTCCTGTTCTCCAGGCACTCAAATGGCTTTGTAAGAAAGTGAATGGGGTGTAGGTTAGTAAGGGGCAGTGATAGGATAGTGACTATGTGTTTCTGTTGGTGCGTGCAGAACCAGGAGAAACTGGCATCTGTATGTTTTGGCTTTCTGAGTGTGCTTTGCTTTTGAGCACTGGGGTTATTGTGTATGGTGAGGCAACATCCCGTGTTTGGAATGTGTGTTGTTTGCATCAGTTTGTTCTTTTGGCAGATGTGTGGCTTGTGAGTTCGTGTATAGTAAGGCTAGACCATGGGGGCATGCGTGGTATGTGGAAGGTATGTGAGAGAGGAGGGAGGAGCATGGATGTTTAGTGGTGCTTACATGCAGTACTGTGGGTACCCTCAAAGTTCAGCTAAATTCAGTACAGTGGCAACCCTCAAAGTTCAGCTAAATTCAGTACAGTGGCTACCCTCAAAATGCATCTTATTCAATACAGTGGCTACCCTCAGTATGCACATGAATTGAACACCCTAGTTATACTTAAACATGCATCTAAAACAATTCAAGTGTTAGGAATACAGCACTAGACATGCTACTAAATGGTAATCTCAGGCAACACTGTGTCTCTATTCTCTTCTACACATGATAGAAATGTATAAGACTAAGGTGACACCTATAATAATGCATGGTTTGAAATATTTCCCTCTTATGATTAAGAAATGGCTCAGGGTTCTTGAAGAGAAACTATGGCAGTCAGTCTTGGGTCTTCCTCCATCAGTGTCCATCGTAGCTATACGATTAGAGCTAGGGCTGACCTCTTGGTGGTTTGTTTATAAATGGAACAAACAGAGTCTTCAGCATTGTAATCAAGAATCCCTCGTAGAAAAACAGCCAATTGACGATCTGAAGAAGACTCCTGAAGAGGCCCAACATCCCTTCCTGCATCTGACCTAGTGAAGCCCTTTTAGACTTCCTGATGTGCCAATGCCCTGTGCATTGCTACAAAACCTGGACTGATGGGACCAACCAATATCAGTGTGTTCTCGTGGATACAGCCTTCCTGATCTTTTTTAAGTGTCCCTGGACCACGAGTGGATTGACGAGCTCTACAGTGGGCTACAACACTAGAAGCGTCACAGTTTAATGTTGGCAGCCTGAACTTCAGTGGTCACCAGCTTGTGTCGTAAATCAGCTTCCTGAAAAATTGCAGCCTCCCAGCTTCAAGGCATCCTGCAGTGGAAGGTCTTCTTCAACCGCGACTGGAAGGGACAGTCTTCTTCAACTGCGACTGGAAAGACACCTGCCATCATCTGTGTGCATTGACCGTCACTGGAACTCACCTACCCATATCCTGTAAGGTTTCCCGAAGAGGTCTGCATCAGTACTTTCTGCATTTCTCCATCACCATGGGTTGCACTCTGCTCCTGGACCAACTGGTAGAATCCCTGTGCCTGCAGCACCTGGGAACGTCCTACTGGATCCAATGGTGGGAAATTTATTTTGATAAATTGAAGCAGGCTGTACTCTTATAGTTTGGGAATATAAGAGTACAGAGGTAGAGAATACAAAAAGAAAGATAATAATACTTGAGTGTCTTTTGTGGGGTATTCCTTAAAGAGTTTGTGCGGCTGTGTAGAAGACCATAAAGTAACCAATTCTGAAGGCATGATCAACTTGGTCGTCCTGGAACATGTTCATGCCTCATGTTCCACTGAGCCTAAGCAGCATTTGGCCATTCAAATTTGTTTGAGCCTAAGAAGCTGGCAATTGATGATGATATTTGGGTTTTCCCATACAGAAAAATATGCTTCTGGTAATCCTGAGGAGGGGAAAAAAGCAAAAAGAGAAAGAAGGTGAGTCTACTGAAAAAACATTCCATAAGGCCCACATGGTTCATAAGGGCAATAACCCCCATGAATATGGAAAGAGTAGTGGGACTGACTTTCCCAGGCATGGGAGTAGACACTCTAAGCCTCCCTATATACAAAGGTCCTGTGCATCATGTTTAGCCTGTGGAGCAAGTGGCCATGTTAAGGGGGACCCCAGGTGTAAGGGAAAGACCTTGGGGTTCCACTCTGTGGATTCCTCTCTGGTAAATTCATAGGATCTGGCCAGAGCTCCTCTGATGCCCACTAAGTTGACTGATGGCCCCCCTCTCAAGCTTCCAGTTATGGCTGCCACTTTAGCTGTGAATGGTGGGGTGATTAGGATACCTGTTTGAGTACATAGGCAAGTCCTTGGACATGTTCTATCAAGGAATGACCTCAGAAACACAGGATGTATTAAGAAAGAGAATTCCTATGCAGTGAGCCCCCACAGAGTTCTCTGAAGGAGACCATAAGAGGTTGGTGATTCCCCTACACGTGAGGCCCTTCCTCCTTTAACTGACACATGAGCTCCCCTTTGCAGATCATCTTGGCATAATGAAGAATATGGAGAGGTTAAACATGCACCTCTACTGCCCTAAGATGGGGGCACAGTTAGTGGCAAAAGTGTGCAAAAATCCTACTCCATGTGTATTACTAGCTGTAGTGGCTATACCATTTGAGACGTTAGGGAATTATGTTGTTGGTCCCCTTGACCCTCCTCTGGCAGTAAGTTTTCCCTAGTGGTCATTGATCATGCCACGAGATATCCTGAAAAAATCCCACTGAAGACTGTGACTGCCAAGTCAGTTGCAAGAGCATTTCTGGGCTATTTACTACGGTTGGCTTCTTTAAAGAAGTTGTGAGTGACAGAGGCTGCAAATTCATGTCCAAGCATACATATGCCATGTGGAAGAAATGTTCATCTGCATACCATCCACAGATCAATGGCCTAGTTTAGAGGTTCAATATGACCCTCAACAGCATGATTGGAACTCTTGAGGAGCCCCAGAGGAGAAAGTGGAGGTACCTCAAGAAGGGGCTGATCTTAGCCCCTTTTAACTTTTGTTTGGTCACCCTATCAGGGGACCCCTTGCCATAGTCAAAGCAGGATGGGAAATAGACATGCCTTATGCCACTACCAATGTAGTGGAATATGTGTTGGGCTTGATAAAGAGGATGGCCTTATTGTGGCACAGGCCAATAACAGGCTGAAGGCTTGATATGCATTAGTCATAGATTAGTATGACCAGAAAGCTTAACTTGTGTATTTTTCCCTAGGCCAAGAAATCCTGATTATAAATCCTAAAAGGTCTAGAGCTTTACCAGACAAGTGGTCGGGTCCTTACTGTATTGTTGAAAGACTGGGTGAGGTTAACTATTTGGTGGAAATTTGAAGACCTGGTTAGGCTTCCACAGTGTTTCATGTGAATAGGTTGATAGAATTCATTGGTGGAAATTTGAAGACCTGGTTAGGCTTCCACAGTGTTTCATGTGAATAGGTTGATAGAATTCATCCCTAGGGTGGAAATGGGAGCCCCATCTCTGGCTTCAAATAGGGAAAAGGAGGAATCCGATCCTCTACCTGACCTGTTCCAGTGTAGCCCTTACGATGGCTCCATTCAAGTTGTTAAATTGTCCCCTCAACTGACTCCACAGCAGCAAGGTGAAGAGAAGACTTTGCTTAGGCAGTTTTACTCCTTGTTCTCACTTGCTCCAGGCTTGAAACCTTGGTTCACACATGATATTGACACTGGAGACAGTGTACCTAAAAAACATAGGAGCTATAGGATGTCAGACTAAGTCAGATCCCACAAAAAGTCTGAGTGCAGCAAAATGTTGGATATCGGGTTAATATATATAGCCGGTCAAGTGGCACAGTGAGTAGAGTGCTCGCTTTGACATCCGTACAGAGCTTGCTAACAGAGGATCGAATCCCAGCAGGGCCAAACTCAGCCTTTCATCCTTCCGAGGTCGATAAATGAGCACCACACACCGTGGGTAATAATAAGCAGCGCTCAGATACCTGAGGGTTCGTAGCACTATATAAATGCAAAATTATTATTATTTATTATTATTATTATTACTATAGAGCTCCAGTAGTCTTGGTTCAGTCCTGTGGTTCTGGTACCAAACGCAGGAACCTCAGATTTTAGATTCTCTGTGGATTACAGAGCTTTTAATGTGTTACCAAGAAGATACACACCCTCTTCCATGAACTGATGAGTTAGTGGACAAGTTAGGTTCTGCCAAATACCTTATCAACTTTGACCTTACTGCAGGGTATTGGCAAATATCTCTGACAGAAAATGGCAAGGAGAAGATAACATTTATAACACCTGAGGGACTTTGCCAATTCAGGGTAATGTCATTTATCTTAAGGAATGCACCTGCCACTTCTCAAAGGTGTTTCAACCATATCCTGAATGGGTTAGATGAATTCTGCATGGCATAGCTGGATGATATAGCAGCCCTACTTGGGAAGAAAATGTAAAGCACCTATGCATTGTGTTGTATGCCCACTGGACCATAAAGGCTACCCTGTGCCAGATTGCTGAGGGTTCACTGACTTACCTTGGGCATGACGTTGTAAAGTAAAGACTGTACAAGACTGTGCAAGCCCCACAACCCAAACTCAGATGAGAGCTTTAATTGGCCTTACTGGATACTACATAAACTTCATGGCAGACTATGGTACAATAGCTGCCTCTTAGACTGCCCTCACAACTCCTAAGAAACCAAAGAAAGTCACTTCGACTGAAGATTATGAGAAGGCCTTCCAGGGCCTTAAGGATTCTTTTTGTCAGGCCCCTGTTCCCAGGGAACCTGATTACCAGAGACCCTTTATTGTGCAGACATATGCCTCTGACGATAGGGTAGGTGCTGTCCTTTCACAGTTAGATTAAAAAGGCAGGGAACGTCCTATATGTTTTATTAGTCACCAGCTTAAGGATGGAACGCTCAAATGGCCAACTGTGGAAAAGGAGTGTTTTTCTGTAGTGTGGATGCTGCAGAAGCTGATACCCTACCTCTTTGGGACTCACTTCACTGTGCAGACTGACCATATGCCATTAAAGGTGCCATTAAAGGTGAATATGAAGAGAGAGAATCCTAAATTGCTCAGATGGTCCATAAGCCTTCAAGGCTTTGACTTCACTATTGAGCATAAACCAGGTGCACAACATAGAATGCTGATAGGCTGTCCAGAATGTAGGGGATGAGTGTATGGAAAGGTTTATCTTTTATCAATGTTCTCTCTATAGTTCTATGAAAACCCCACACTTTTTTCTTTTGTTTCTGAACTTGTCCAGATTATTTACAGGGAAGTGCAGCCTTCAGCTTCAATCCCTTGCCCTTTTGATCATTTGTTATGGGGAAATCGATCATCTTTTTAAGAGGTTTGCCACCAAAACAGGCTAGCTGTCATGATGCATGTTCCCATTCTTCAGGGCAAAACCAGCCTTTCCATGTTCCAGGCTTCCATTGGGGCTTTGAAGACCACTACACGTTGTCAGAGGCTCTCCTGGAGCCAGCCATGGCGCCTTTGGCACCAGGCTCATATTATTTGACCACATGGAACATGGAGGCACACATAGCCCAGTCCTTAAGAACTGAGCTCAGCAGTCTAGTTTCTAGGGTGTGGCTGGGCCTGGAACTACTTTACCTGGGACTACTTTACCTGGGCTATATAAACCACACCCAAAGAGCAGAACACGCTTTGTGTTATTCTGCACTCCTGCAGCGTAACGCTCACTGTGCCAGCTTTGCTCCTGCTTACCAGGAGAGAGGACGTCTTTCCAATTCTATCCAAACGGCTATCTCTCCCGCCACTCCTGAGGACCACCGCACCTGCAGAAAGGAGACAAGAAGGGAGAAACAAGACTTACCCGGAGGCATCAGTCATCTCAGGATTCCATCAAAGGGGTCCACGCGGTTGCTGCTCCGGAGCATCACCGCACCTGCAGAGGAAGGAAAAAGAGACATCAGGTTAGCCCCGCAATAGAAAAATACCCATTTAAAAATACATCTCAATGCCGCGCTCACGCGCTAACACCTACCTGCATAAATACTGCGCAGCGCCGCATTTAGGAGTCCATTGCTTAACCTGGAATCTCCAAGACCGTTCCTTCAAAAAAAAGAAATAAGGACAATAGTGAAACTTTGGCAACAAGAAGAAAGACATTAAGCAAAAACAGTTAACAAGAACCAATTGGTACCACGACTTAATTACAGAGTCACAGCTGGTCTGGATTCCACTTACAGGCCGTAGGATCAGTGAAGGAATTAGATCCAGTGAAAGTGCCTAAGAACAGAAAAGCACCCCTGCATTCAGACGCAGGATGGAGAGCCCATCGTTAAAATACCTAAGGTGAGACATAAGCACAGAGGAAAGCGGTTGGAGGTTTGAGGGAGGTAGAAGTCTTGCCCACCCTATGCAGCAAGTTAACTTCTCCGTTCATCATTTTAGGATAGCGCCCAAGCGTGAGTGAAGCAGTGGGACAGGAAGAGACGCGCGCAGTCGTTCATCGCTCAGCTTCATGCAACGCCCCCGTGGAGACCAGGGCCCTCATTACAAGTCAGGCGTTAAGGGTTTAACGGCGCCGTCGGCGCCATTAACCCTTAACGCCTGATTCACACTTTAACGCCTGCTTTTTGCAGGTAATGTGAAGAGTGTGTCCTTTTTGATCCTGTGTAAACTCTTGTCTCTTTCTTAAACGGCCCTCGCTGTTGCCTACCTGGCTCAGGTTTCTGGCAGACCCTATTTTCTGTTGCCCCAATACATTCTTGCGTGCCATTTGTCCTGATTTTGGTGGCTCCACTTTCTGTCTCTTCCTATTTGGCTCCCTGGCTTTGTTTACGTGTCTCATACCACATTCTGTTTATGGTCCTTTGTCCAACTTGAATGTATGGTGTGTGTGCATTGCCCTCTATTTTACATTCTACCTGCCTTTCTACCTTATGGAGCTGGGTGGGAAAGTGTATTGGTGGGGACAATATCAAAATATCTGCTTCACATAATATTGTGAAAATAGAAAGAGACAAGAGTTTACACAGGATCAAAAAGGACACACTCTTCACATTACTGCCAGGCATTTGTTGCGTAACGAATACGCTGTATGCTCATGCGTGGCCCATAACGAGGCTCGCGCATGCGCGTGTTAAATAAAGACGGTCCTGGCCGGCAGTTGCAGCCGGGACCCGAGCAGGCAACACGCGTCCCGTGTGTGTTCTTGTGATCCGCATGCCTGCGCACGTATGAACGCCGGAGGGGGCCCAGGAGGTCCCGCGCCCACACAACACTTGGCACTTCTCAGGTGTTGCTGCATTTCATTAACAATGCCAGCATTGATTTCTGAGCTTCGGGTGCTGTGCATTTAATAGGGCATACACCAAACGGTTATACAAGGACTCTTATAGAGCTTTATGGTAGTGCACCTGTCTCACTTTTTTTGCATTTTCAGCATAAAGGCCAAGAAGTAAATGGTCCCAACCTCTTCATTTTTACAGATCTGATAGCATGGAATGGGCATTTCATGGTGTGCAAAGGCACTTTTTCCAACTCTGATTCATATTGTGACTGACCATCTATTAGCAACATCAGACTTTCTGGAAAGCATTCGCGAGCTGCAGCAGTCTGGGTGTTCAGTCCCCTGCCGTTCACCAGCCTTGGTGCTTCTATAATTATGCGTCTTGGTGTATCTCCTCTCCTTCACAATATCCCCAACACTTGTCACGGTCTCCTATATTTCTTGGGCAAAAATACCTCTGTATTTTTGCGGCAAGCCCCTCCTTTGCTTTTTCTCGGGCATACATTAGAGGAACTGCATGGATTCTGGAAGGGAATTAGGATCTTCGATGAAAATGCAGCAGAGTCTACGGGAACGGGAAATGCAGATCGTCATCTGAATTACACCCAGGCAGCTGTGGGACTTCACAGTTGAGAAAGGTGTAGTGAGATTACAACGTAGTCTGGCACTTTTTGTGGGTGCTAGTAACATGAGGAGCTGTTTGTTATGTGCTTAAAATAAATCAACCATGTGACAGTGCAAATGCACGATCTGACCCACTTATACGTGCAATGCACAATTAGAAGCAGAGCACGGCACAAAGGTAAATACGAGGTTTAGCATATCAACCTGTGGTGGCAGTCTTTTTTCATATTGGCGAGGCATGCATAGCATAGTGAGGAATTCCTTAAACAGCAGAGTGTGTTGGTTCTTTCCTGAACATTAATAGTTTTACAGTTGTGCGGGTGTCTGGTGGGATGTTGCCCAAAATATCAGTGTGTGAGAAGGCTAGTTTATTTCCCAGTTTTCTCTTAACAATATGTTGATACACAGTATTATGTAAGCTGTAATACCAGCTGTTTTAAAAATGATCAAGCTGGGATCGGAAGACAGTGAACGGTTGTTTGGAAATGTAAAAATGTTGCATTTCCTAATCCCATTCATTAGTCTGGCAGGAGTGTTTTCTACTGCTTTGAGTAGTGCACTTATGGTTCAGTTAATTTATTGGTTTCCGGTTCACTCTGTGGTACCAGGGTGCAGGGTTGCAAGGCACACAGGTGCAGAGATACACCGGTTGATGCCCCCACCTACTCAGCACCTGGTTAGCACCTGATTAGCACCCAGTAAGTACAGCTAATAGCAATGGACTGTAGGGAACCTAGGCTTTGGCAAAGAGCCAAGAACTTGAAGAGCTGAAGGAGCTTAGGGGCTATTGAGGTGGCAGATGGAAAAGCCAGCGGTTAGCTGCAGGGTGTAGTTGCACTCACTGCCTCTGGACCCCTAGGCCACCACTCCACGGCCAATGCCCCTGGTGTACCTGCTTGTCCCTACTTAGCACATTCCCTGGAAATACCTTTGGGCCTAAGGTTTTAAAAAAGAAAAAGACGGAAAAAACGCCACACTAAAGGCTGGGAGCCAGTAATCAGTAGAGACTAATATTCAATGATCAGCATGGAGTATGGGAGAAGACGGGAAAACATCTTTAACCTGCCCTGCTTCAATAGGTAACTGTCCTCCCTCCTTACCAACTGCAACAGCTTCTCCACCACTATCCCAGGTTGCCGTATCACTGACTGCAGCTGCTGCACTGACTGCACAATACCACAACGAACCCCGCAGGGTATCTTTCCCGAAACACGCAAGAGTGAAGGGTGCAGGAGAAAGGAGAAACGACTTTCGCTGCGGCCGCCCTTTCGCAGCTGGCTCTGCTTCTTCTCACTGCTTCCTCTTGCCACCTCCTCGACTCAACACCTCAGCTCGAAGGAAAGGACCACATGATGTCAGCGCCGTCAAGCCGCACTACTCGTACTGGTACCCAGTCGTGCACCTTGCTTAACTGCAGCCGCTTCCTACACCCTCCAATCACAATAGTTGGATGATGATGAAACCCATAGGGATCCTCTAACAGTATCCCTGATGGGATTCTAAATACCCATCTACAGGATATGTACATTTCTACACGAAGTGCATTGTTTCATGTAATATAAATATTCTGAATTTGCATCTTCCTCTAAATATACATATTTTACAGGCAAACTCATAAACAGTTCACAAACAGAAACACACAATCACAAATCACTCACACATCTCCTTGAATGCCTATAAACAAACACATCCAAACTAAATATTTGTGACTGCAAACATTAATGTTTGCTGTAAGCTACATCACTTGTCATCTACAATTGTATTCTCGTCCGAGACACGATGTGCCCATTTCTATTATACAGTAATGAAGGTGCTGATTCAGTGACAGACAGAGGGGCGCACCTACCAATTGAGGAAATAAGTGGGATAGTCTGGGACACCTCCTAGGGGGGAAACTAGGGGGACTATGGGAGCTATAGCCAGCCTTCACATCAGGCCTGGGAAGGAACAAGGGGAGAAGATGGACACTTTTCTGTATGACACAACATCGACACAAAGAACTTGTATCCATAAGTACAAGAAAGGTGTAACCACAGGTAAGCACACTCTATGGGGGTGCCACAGGTTGGGCCTCACCCTGAAGGTCCGCTTCAAACACATGACCCGTGCGCTACAGTCAAGGGAGGGATGAAGCTGAACTCAGGCTGCTCATCTCCAGCAGACCATAGTCACTGAGATAGCACTAGCTGATGTATTCAAGGTCAGCAAGCCAGTCCCACGGCTTCTCGTGGGAGATGAGGAAGTCACCCCGATCCAGAGAAGCACTCACATGACATCAAGGCAGCCTTACATTTCCCTTTGGCCAATGTGCATGGGAATGAGGAGGCAGAATGGAGGTGTGTTTCCTGAAGAAACAATAAGACAGTAAGTTCTGGTGTCCCTGAATGGTAACCAACCCCCAGAGTATTCACTACAGTGTTAACGAAGGTCGCTATCTTGCAGGAGTCGTGTGAATGTCTTCCTTGCCACTAGTTCAGGGTGTTCCGTGTTCCTTTCTGCTTTGGTGCTGGCCAATGGTAGACAAATAAAGGACCGGAGGCCAGCACAAATATGTTATTACTAATTGCAAACTGCTTGCAGGTGAAGCTGGAAGCAATGCAGCACTACATGAGGAGGAAATGAACTGGCAGAGGGCAGATCTGTTTGATCCAATCATGTTTGACTAACATATGTCTAGCTATGGGGTATGACATATTTTAACCAGTATGCTTGGCAGGCTCCGCAAAGACGTTTGAAGTGAAACTGTTTCTGAAGAGGTTCCTGCAATGGGCTGGTGATCATTACCTGCACTAAAGCCATTATGTTAGCTAGCCATACTGGATAACCCTATGACTGCCCATCTGCAGCATCACCAATTATCCTACTGCTCCAGACACTCTGCCTCCCTATGTATATTAGCTATAGTCAGCTTTACAAAAGTTGTACAAGGTAGCCACCCTGCAACCAGCTTCATTGTGTACGTTAACCACCCTTTGCATCGTGTCAATGATATTGTCCACCCAAAGTTTGCATTAGAGCATGTACGGATGGGAAAGTATTGTGAATTGACTAACATGCACCACATCCACACATAATTGCAAAGATAAACACTCATCTTTTCTAGATAGAACTGTGAAGATAACCTTCCGTCACAACTCGATAGAATTGTGAAGATTTGCATGACTCCCATCTAGATAGAATTTTGGAGATAACCCTGCATCACATCTAGATAGAATTGTGAAGATTAGCATGCACCACATCTAGATAGAATTGTGAAGATAACCTTGCGTCACATCTAGATAGAATTGTGAGTAGCCGCTTCAACAGGAGGGGCATAACCACAATTTCGGGGGCTGTAGACCCCGGTCTCCCATAGCAGTTGTAAGAGGATTCAATTCAACACTACAGCTAAGTCAATGCCTAGTCTGGGATACTGAATGGAAACCCTTATTGATATATCTTTATGTCCAGTTCATGCGTTCTGGATGACTCCCCTATATAACACCCCTCTCTTGGAATCCCCCTGACCCCACTGAGCCAAGAAGTAGTTCTGTTTTGCAAGTTAAAAGGTTTAATTGAGAATTTAAACAATATATATATATATATATCACACTTTATAATAAATTAATAATTGAATATCACACTTAATCTGATATGATAAAGATTAACAACGGAGAATCTGGCACTAGCCCACTTCTTTATAATCACTAAGGAGTTGACATGAAATAGATAAGGTAGCACACTGGTAATTAGGGACAGAAGAATAATGTGGTAGAGAATGCTTTATAGGGTTCAAGGAAATGCAAGGTTGAATGAATGAAATGCAGTATAGAAAATAAACTGATATGGTTTCACAAAAGACAAGGTAATCACTTTCCCTTTGTGGCAACTCACCCCCCCTATACAATGTAAGGAGATGGAAGGAAGAGCACACGGTTCAGGTATACAATCACAATGTAATACAGAGTTCCAGTTTCCCAGCAAGCTTAGAGGAGAATAGATATGAGTTTTACACAGGCTCAAAATGCTTTTAAATGTGATAGCAATATATTGGAAAATGTGCTAAAATGATTTTAATTCCCTCTGGAGGTTCAGGTTGAGGATTAGTTGGTTTAAATAAGTTCAGGCTTACTTTAGCAATGTTCTAGGAATGATTGGCAGGTTAAACAAATTTTTGGCAAATGAAAGCAAGGAAGCTGCTGTTTTCACACGTGGAGAAATTTGCAAATCGCAGTCAAATTCGTGAGTGCGTTTTTCGCGATTGCGGCAAAAGTATAGGGAATAGGAATACGCTTCTAGGTTCGTTGAAAAGCCAAGATTCCCAGCTTTCAGAGGAAATTTACTGCAAGTCTCTAAGACTAACGGTCACAGAGATATGAGCGATATGGTAAAGGTCGTTTTTCAGATTTGAAATTTTAAAAGTTCAAAGTGACAAGTTACAGCTAGCAACTAGAAATGACAGGTGACAGCTTTGCAAATGACAGGTGACAGTTAGGAGACAGTTCTGGTTAGATTAAAATAGATTGAATTATATTATTTTAACTAAGAGATTGGTTCTGCACAGTTCTGCTAGGTACTCACAATATATTTAGAAATAGAATGGGCCTCGCCACGGATCTGGTCAGGTTTTCTTCACTCGCCACGGACGGTCTCTGCGCACAGCGGTCTGGGTCAGCTCTGCTCTGCCTCTGGTTCTGGATACTGCTCTGCTTTCTCTGGGTACAGCACTGCTTCTGGATCTTTCTGCACAGCTTTCTCTGGACCCAGCGCTGATCTGCACGGCTCCTGGATGCTGCTATCGCTGTTAGGTTTGCTGGATGCTGAGGCCCACTGAGAAGAGTTCTCAGTTTGTGGGTTTAGGCCCTTGCTTTGAGTTCTGAATCAAGTTCTTTGGAGTTTTAAAGTCTGAGGGCCTCATAAAACGGAAGGCGGTGAGCCATGGCGCTATTAGCGCCATGGCTCATGCCGGTAAAATACCGGCACTGCCTTGGCGGAAAGGGGATTTACCGCCCCATTCCAAGGTTGGTGGGGCGGTAAATCCCCCTTCCGCCATTGCCCTTCCCCATTACCATTTCTGCCCCATAGGGCTCTATGGGAATGGGGAAGGCGCTAATTACGGCACCGCAATTTTGCGGTGCCGTAATTAGCTCCGAGGTCCCTTAGCGGGTTGGTTTTTAACGCCTGCAAAAAGCAGGCGTTAAAGCACCTACCCGCTAAGGGACCTCGTAGTAAGGCGGTAATGGTTAACGGTCACCGTTACCATTAACTGTGGCTGTTAACCATTACCGCCTTCCGTGTAATGAGGTCCTTGAATCTATTATCTTCTGGATGTTGTGTGGTCCGGCAGAGCGCGTTGCAGCAAATGGAATTGAATGTCCCTATCTGTCCTGACTGTCTGCTTTTATGTGTTTTGAAAGTGGGTGGAGAGGCTAGCTTTCTAGACCCTACCCCTCTCCACTTGTCATTGGCCACTTCATCCTCTTCCCCTTGATTGGGGGAATGAAATGAAGTGTCATCATGATGAGGTCTGTTTATGATACAGAGAACCCACCCCTGTCAAATTACACACAATCTATATTTTGACCCAAAAGACATATTTGCACAGGTACACATTTGTTTAAAATTACATGCACCCATCACATATCACAGGAGGTATACCCTGTCCAAATCTGCTCTTCCTGAGAGCTTGCATTGAGAAATGGCAACATTTGCACTTTTTAACTGGTTTTGCAATATCGGACATTAACCCAAATTTACACACATGTGCGCAAGGAGTATGGACATTAATTGATGAAGTGTCAGATTTTTAACATGCATACATTTTAAGTAATACCCTCTTAACTGCTAGCTTGCCCCCAGATCATACCACCGGTTCTAAAAACCTCTTAAAATGTGGGCAGAAAAATCACAAGAATTATGGTATCATTTATAAAATTTTCACAAGTCCGCTCTATGAATGATCCATCTTTTTAGAGTTATGTTCTGGCCCCAAAGGGGTGTGGTTTCCCCCCAGCACAAGGTTGAATTTCTGTTTTTTCCAGTTCTGCCAAGCCAGCTTGCTCTCACATGCAGTGCTCCTCCCCTTTCCTTCCAGGAGGAAGCCACATTTACGACTCCCACCAATAAAACATTTGCCTGAGTCAGGACAGGGCTTTGTTCAATTTCCTGCAGAGCCCAGGTAATTCAATCAGAGAAGTGTCATATCCCTTTTGGTGAGAACAGCAAAAGGCACCTAGGCCTGGGAACACAGCTGTTGTGCAAGTCTCATCTCCTGTCGGGGGTAGCTGGTGGGCAGAATTCAGTTCCTTAAGCCAGGCCCCAGCTAATGTCACTTTTAGTTACCCAGTTTTCTGCATTCAAATAAAACTAACCATTTTTACATATGCAGCTAGAATGCTGATTCTAAGTTTAAAACTATGACATTTAAACAATTGCAACCTATGTGACACTCAAAAGTAGGTCACTCATTTCTTTTAAACATTTAGATTTTTAGTGTCTTTCAGTCCAAATTTACTTAAACTGCTGAAATCCACAGCTCAGCCAGTCTTGTTATAAACCTTCAAGTCACTTCAGAACATAACTTTACATTGTATCCACTCCTCAGTAAGTCTTTCTTTGGCCTGCTTTGGGTTCATTTATTCAGTTTTACACAAAATAAAAGTCTGGTGTTGTTTTAAAACGCCGGCTTTCTGATAGTGGTGAGTACTGGTAATGCACCCATTTTTGGGATTTAAGAAAATGAATTCCCCACAATT
Organism: Ambystoma mexicanum; assembly: GCF_040938575.1. Lineage (NCBI taxonomy): Eukaryota > Metazoa > Chordata > Amphibia > Caudata > Ambystomatidae > Ambystoma > Ambystoma mexicanum. The sequence goes on along the minus strand of NC_090936.1, from coordinate 818,688,847 downwards.
CTAGGTTGCTCTTGGCAATCAGCATTGCCATTCCCAATGGTTTCAGGCTACTGTGTGGGTAGTCCAATGGGGTTTTAGGCAGTGACCTTCTGTGCCCATAACATCGGCAAAAATGGGTGGCAGCCTATTCTTCATGCATTTCCCTGGGCATTTTCTGGGAAGCTCTGGCCATCATGATGTTTTCAATGCCAGTACTGCACAGTTTTTGAGGTAGGGCTCGGATGCATGAGTAAAAACATCCCACAAGCAATGAGGGATCTTTGTTAAGGGGCACAGACGGCAGACTTAAAACTATATGAAAATGTATGTGAAGGTGAATATAACTAAAATATACTTATTGCCTTGTTTACAATTTAAAGAAAGTGAAAAAGAAAGACCTCAAATTGTAGCTACCAAAGGAGACTCTTTCAATGGTTTAAGAAGTCGAAAAGGTTTGTGAATTTAAAACTGCAACAATGGAGGGAAGATATTCCTATTGAAATGAAGACTGAAAAGTCGCGAACATGATGGGGTGACCACGAAAACACAAGATTGAAAGGTACATAAATCAAAAAGAACAATATGGGGTATTTACATATAATAAAGTTTTATCCGCTCATTTTTGGATACAGCCAGAGTATCACTAGTTTCCTTTTTCCACTTCCGCCACACCACCCCCATTTTGTTCTTGGTATGCACTTATCAGATTTACCCAGTTCTGCTGCCGTAAACACAGTACTTGCCACTTGCTGGCTGCACTACCCCTGTTTATTGCTCCATTATTTATTTATTTGTGTTCATTATTTATCTGTGTTCCTCTACACTTTCCACTCTCCCCCTTCCATGCACTTTTCCCCTTTCCCTTTCCCATGCACTTGCACCTTCTCAATGTCACTGGGCATAGTAAGATCTTTGTTTTGTTCTCCCCTGTTCCCCTCCCTTGCCTTGTCACGCTCTGAAACACTTGTGTACAGCGCGATACAAATAAAATATCATATCATATCACGTTGTATTTGTTTTCTCCCGGTTTACGTCTATATACTCAGAGATAACAAACTCCACAATATACATTTCGGGACTGCCACAACTCTTTGTCAAGGATGGTCAAGTCAAGAATAAACTGTGTGATAGGTGAATGTGGATGTGGGATGAACAGGGCAGGTATGGAGAGATGGAAGAGATGTCTGTCAGTCAGTATTTAGTAACAATCTGGCACTCTTTTGTGTGATGTGTTCTAATGGATTAAGTATGTCTTTGGGCCGAGGCGGCCATCCTATCAAACCTTCCAAAATGCAAGAGTGTCATTGTGAGCCTGGCTCAGGTGTGGTCAGTCATTTAGGCATTCCACTTCTGCTGTAAGTCCCAAAATGAATTACTGCAAATAAATGAAGAACACACCAGTCACAAAACTAATATATAACATGATTAAAAGTTTATTTCTCGCTTCAAGCGGTCTCAGGTTCAGCTATGTCTGCAAGCAGACATAGAGAAATTGGGCAATTTACATGTTGACCAGTTAGCCTCTTTATAGAGTTCAGAGCGGCATTGGTTGTTCTGATTTGGAATGGTTTACAACCTGCGTGACGTGACCATTACCCATGGTAACACATGCATACTCGCTTCACGTCACGTCTGTGCAATTTGCGGTCTCAGAGCAGTGAGGTTAGTCCTGTTCCCACGGCAAGGATACATTCCTCGCAGTGTGTTTTATCTACCTTTTCCTTCTACCAAAAGGGCACTTCACATTTGGTCTCGGTAGGTTAATTATCCCTACCCAGAATGTGCGTGGTACATCATGTTTCCTAAACATTCTTCATGCAATTAGCTCTGTAAGGCAAGAGACATAAAGATATATTGGCTACCCTTTATCTCCATTCATGTCTGCATGTTAAACGCTTAAAGCTGGTAAATTCCATTAGCTAAGCTTTCCTTGCAGGATCGCCTTCATCAGCCGTTCAGGCTACAATCAATTTCTGCATGCGATACGAAAACCCAGCAAGTGAGCAAAGAAACCAAAATGGAGTCTGAAGGGTACACTTCATTGTATGAGCTTAGGCTAACACAAAATAACATACAATGGATGCCTCTTCACAGTGTCAGGGTGTTGTTGTGAGCCTGCAGGTTTTGAAAGCAGTACAAGGGAACAGAAGAGCAGATACATATCTACTTACTCCCTAGTCCCTTAACACCCATGAATAGTTACGTTCTCAAGACAGGAAAGGTGAGAGGGACTATGGACACTTTTAAATGAGTGTGTTTTGAACTGTGCAAAATAGCGGTAGCTACTTTTTAAATACCTACCATAAAAAAGGCCCATTATTTTAAAAGCAGTCATTTATTTGCACGTGCTGAGGATTTCAATGCATAAACGGGACCCAAGCCTTACAGTTTTTCTGTGCCCCCTGGTCTGTCATAATTCAACTTCTCCACAGATGAAAGGCTTCACATTTATCTAGGGCGTTCAGACGCCCCTAGTATACCCAGAAATCGAATAGCAGCTTGAAATGAACTGTAACATACAATAATACTTTGCAATATGAAATTCTATTATTAACTTATTCACAATGTATTTTATTACAACACACATCACACTTCTGCAAAACATGTAGCAAGGATTGTGTGTTTCTGCTGACATGCACTAGGTATATGAGCATATAATCTTCCTAAAGGTCAATCTTTAAAGTTTGTAAACATGAAGGAAGATGCTGGTATGGTGTTGCTGATGGGACTTGTGGGTGATGTGGGAGTCCACACTTGATAGGACAGAGCCTGAGCGATGTGATACTGTGAGCAAGGATCATCCCCAAAGCACATACTAGGACAGGGGGCTGTAAGGGTGTGAGCTCTTTTTGTCACTGGAAGACTTACAGAAACAGAGCTATGGGCCGCACAAAGCAAATAGAGGGAGATGATAATGAAAGGCTTAAGGAATAGAGGGGTGCATATTGTTGAGCGAGAAGGGTGATCAATTGGTGAAATGTATAGAGGGAGATGTTTGGTTCAGGGGAACGTAGCAGGGGTGGAAAGAGTGGTTTGGCATGGGTAATGGGCAGGGAGTGTAGGATGCCCACGCCCCAAATAAGATGATAAAAGAAACCGAGTTTCCTTTCCAGCATCAAAGTGGGCTGACATTACTATGACACATTTGTAAAAATGCATGAAATGTAAGAGTGAATGTTTTTCTTTCCCACTAACAAACAAGGGAAATATTGTATTTTATCAGCCAGCTGTCACCTGCATGCTGCCTACATAGTTGTTAAGCATGGCCAATATTGGAAATACAATCTATTCTTTTCATATCACATAGTTGAGGAAGAATTCCTTACTTCAATCTGACAAGATAGGAGGCAGGTTTGTTGAGCATTTGGATACAATCATTTTCTTGAGTATTATGCAATTTGTAAAACTCCTCTGAAGCGGTTATGATAATTGCAAGCCAAATAGGCCATGCAAGATTGATGTGAAACGTAATTTCCAGGGACACATCCGCTTGTATCCTGAATGGGGTGGCTGCATCACATCATCTCCAGTGTCCAGGACATCCACCTGCTTCAGCAGTGGTCCCTTTTTGCATATACCTGTGTGGCATTGCCTTGGGCCCATCTGCCTTTAGAGCCATAAAGTGTCCTTTGTTTCATGTTCAGTCTAAATCAATCAAGATATAGATTGATCAACTAAAATTAATTACAGTGTTGAACTGCATGACATACATGTTTTTAAATGGATACGTTGTGACTAATCATCACTGGGTATCGTTTCTTCTTTATATGTACATTTTAGGTGCCTACATTTGTTTCTACATGTCTTGATTAATATCTTAGTTGCTTTGCGTCTTTTCCTACTTTTATGTTTACCCTCTTAACTTCCTTCTATTTTCATTGTTTCCATGTCCTTCCTTTCTTCTTTCTTTTCTTCCTTTCCTTTTTCCCTCCCATTTCGTTTCTTCCATTCCTGCCTCTTACTTCCCTTCTTCATTTCTTCCTTTATTATTTAAATCCTTACTTCCATTTGTCCTTTACTTCACCTGGAGTCCTCCTTGGCCCACATTTCCAGACCCCCTTCCACCTCTATGGTACTTGACTGTTCATTCCACGTCCTTACCATATATTTCCTATCCTGCCCTGACATTACCATTTCTCCACCCCTACGACCAGTTCCTCCTTTCTGTGTACCCAGCCCCTTTCCCTGCTACTTTTCTTTCTCATCCCCTTCACTTCACCTGTAGGGGACATGTATGGGGCAACAATTAGTGCAGGGAGTTTGTCACCCAATTTGAAGTGCCACAACAATGTCAAAATATTTGTGGGTTCTTCACTAACACTGTTTTTGACTCATTTAAAAACACTCTTATCCCTAACTCCTTTGCAACAGGCAAATGCTTTTCTTTCCAGACAATTCACTTTTCATACAAATTGAAAACACTAGTTGGTTTAGGATAACAAAAGATCACAGACTCTTTAACCCAGCAACATGTACAGTTTTCCTTTTTGGTTTCTTTTCCACCCATGTTACATATAAAGAGAACGACAGGTCTATAAATACTTCATATACTTGGATCAGTCACAAAATATTCTCAATATCAAGCTAATTTACACAGTGCCCAAGAACATGACAGGACAGTATTGCTTTACCAATGGGATTGTAAATGGTCTCACTTTCAATTAAATGTAATACTTTTCTATTTGGCATCAGAATAGACTGGCACAGCATTTGGTGCTCCCTGAACACTTTTTATTGCTAGCAAGATGTTGCCAGAGCATCAATCAACAACCTTGTTCCTCAATATATAATGAACCCTTTTCCTTTACTCAGAGGCATTGACCAATCTCTCATTCAATCTGTAGTCTCTCTCATTCTAATTAGAAAGTGTATTATTAAATCAATTGTGTCACCTTGCGTAACCTAGAAAACACTCTCCTGAACAGCACAGACTCAGATATTCAGATATTGTATTTGGCACCCTATCTGCTTTAATGCAAGGCACAGGGTCTGTTCAACAGTTTGAAATATTGTTTTGCATCCCCCCTTCCTTTAAGGGAAATGTTGAGGTTTGCAACAGGGATACAGGTGGTCAAAAGTCAAAAGTTACTTTCTGGGACTATACTGTTATTCACGCAGACAGATTGGAGATTTCAAACTTCTCCAAGATCACCCCATGTCATTTGTCTGTGTGGGAATTCGTTAAATAATGAATACATCATTATGGCTAGGGGTCTATTCCTGAATGCCCATCCCACGAATGTCTATATGGGAAAAGATACCAATTTAACAAGGACCCCCCCCCATCAGTGGTTTGTTATGTTGAGATTAGGTACTTTTATTATATATCACTCTGGATGTATGCTCAGGAAAATTCATCAAACTCCAGTCAACTCATGGGAAGCAACACCAATTCTTCAGTCCTTGTTGCCTCAGAATATTAGTTTTCTCCTGTTCTCATATTCCTCCTTCTGTTTTCCTTCCTATATTGTTGTAGAGCGCCACTCATTTTAGCAGTTCAGATAATTTCAGACAGCTCTTCTCTTTTTGTTTAGCTCTTCATTCTGGACGGACAATCCTCATTTGGAAAAAGCGATCCCCTTTTTCCATTGTACACCCGTTTTTAAACCTACAATCACATCCCAAAATATCTAAATTATGAGGTGCCAGTTTATTGGCTCCTGATTCAGATTGGACATCTATTGTCCACCTCCTTTGCGGTGATTGGTTCCTTTAATTACTAGACACTATCGCTGGGAGTATAGCTCCAAACATTTGCATTGACCTTTCTGAGCACCAACCACATAGTTATGAACGTAAAAATCTACAACATGACAACTTTTTCCAATTAACAAATCAGAGTCACAGACTATATATGTTTGAATTTGTTTGATCATGCCGGACGTAATGCACTGCATCCCATGTTGGCACGTGCTTGCAGGTATGAAAGCAGATTTTTTTGATTTTATTAGAGGGAAAATGAATGTCACAATCACAGGATTTTACAGAGATATATTGGATTCCATAAAATACCATATTCCAAAATCCCCCATCTGTATTTTATTCGGGAAAGCTGTAATCACATGTTAGCTTATAACTCTGGTTCCCAAGGTAGAATTTCTAGGGGAATTGTATTATCAGAGGGGACTTTACATAAACTTTCAGGGCATATCTGAACCATATTGTAATTGCCAAGTTAATTACCACAATATGATTTTGCATACAATAGCATGAGCATTTTAATTACATCCATAATGAGTTCAATCAACAGTGCGTTTCTTTTGCCCAAGCCTTCAATGTAGACCCTAGCCATCTGCTCCTTTGTTGGTTTGGCTTGCAATCAAGTAATTAATCATTCTTTCTCTCAGGGTTTATTGGCCACCTGTGTTCTTAGCTTACTTGAGCAGAGGGGACAACTCTACCCCCTTCACTCATGTAACATTCCCTGGTGCATGTCAATTGTCATTGTGCTTGAGGAGAGACCACAAATTGAATATACATGTTGACTATTTGTCAGAGTTTGCATCCATTAGCAGAAGTTTTTGTTGAGTCAGTGGTTATCTGTTCACCCCAATAAACCATAATCATGGCCAAGCTCTGTCCCCTTTCTATCTCTTTGGTGCTTCAAAGGGATTCTCAGATGTACTGTAAGTGTAGGGGGCAGGCCAGTGCTTGGCCACTGAATCTAATTTGAGGAAGGCCTGTTTGGGTAAAACCACAGGTTTTAAAGTCAGCTCTGTTCAGAAATGTGTGCTTTAAAATGCATTTGTTCTCGCCACAATATGCATTTTGCTTCAATGTCTTCATTCTTGCAGCTTATTTTAAAACAGTTTTCCTAAATGTGTGCCTTTGAATTTACTTCTGCAGTGGAGTTTCACATGTACTTGTTAATCTTCATGCTGCAGAATGTGCACATTTCCACGGTAGCTCTGTGTTAGCAAAGAGCATTTTCACGCATCAGGCATTGTCACACACAGGGCCCATTTAATTTTGTGTGTCCTTTTTCTGAAACCAACATTCAGTTACTTGATAGTTCACAATTGTATGCTGACCTTGTCTCTGTCAGCAGTGTGTTTTCATATGTATGCGTATCATGGATCCAAATTTACCCCACATACCCTGTACTCCTCTGCTCCCTCAGACCCCGCAACTGCACCAGCTCCAACCCACCTCAGCCTCATGTTAGACTTTCTCCTTTCCCCATCATTCGCAGGAAGCACCAACCTCTGGCTAGAAGTCAACCTGGGACAGCTCTACTACCAACCATTTTACTAAAAGTATTCTCTAGTTTGAAATGTGTTCTTTGGCAAGAGACTTATAATCGTGAGCATCTAGGTCAGAGGTCGAAGTGGGCGGGAGCTATCGGAAGCGGTGCTCCTATACTTTTTATTTTTCAGTTTCACTGTTCCTATACTTTTATTTTAAAAAGAAACCGTTCCGGAACGGTTTAGTTTTAAAATAAAAGTGTAGGAAGAAGTTGAAGTCTGCACTTCAGTGCACTCCACTGAACATAATAGGGGTGTTTGTTTGGGGGGTTGTATTGTACGTGGGAGGGGGTGTGATGATGGGGTTTGTGGAGAGGGGGGAAGACTGGCAGGGAACATAGCTCCACTACTTCTTTTCGTATACTTCGACCACTGATCTAGGTGATTCCTGACTTTATAACATCACTTCAAGAGTCCTGAAGATAGGGCACACACATTTTAAGAAAGCAGATTAAACCCTGATTAACTCCCATGGTGGACATTTATTTTGTTCAGTCAAGATACCAACTAGGAGTCATAAGAAATACGCAATTGGTCTTGGTCTTTGAAAGGCTTTTTCCAGGGCCAGTATGAGTTTGAGTATAGCATTTGAGGCCTTTCTCCTTTTCCCCTCTATTGTTGGTGCTCTATCCACGGGCAACTCGAGTTCTCAGTTTGTACGAATAATTTTAGATGATTCCCTTTGTGGAACACCTGCATTGACACTGTCCAATCACAATGAAAAAAGCCTACCTCAGACGGAATCTGCATAACTCAGAGTACATTTCGATGCTCACCTTTAACATGATCACTTCATATCTCAATGGACACTTATGTATATGAATCAGCCTTGATAAGGACCCTGAGGGGTTGAAATACATGTCAACTGACTACTTGTAAACACTAATGAAACAAAGTCAAATCGTTTTGTGGAGATATCAATCATATTATATAATAGCGCAAGGTAACCGTGTTTAGACAAACTCTCTTCCCAAAGTGGTGTGGGCAGCACCACTACTCACCTGTAACCATGCTGCTAGACACAAGCAACGAATTCCGAAACAAGAGTATAAAATAAACAGAGTGAAGCGCAAATGGAGTCCAAAACCTAGTGCCCATTTTGTATGTACAAAATCTCTAGGGACTGCGTGCACACACACTCCTGAGCCATAATGGCCGAATATCTTCTCTCTTGCACGGATTAACCGGGGCCCTTTTTGCACCCAGAGACTCAGCACAGAATGCATTTAGAAATACAACTAATCCAAAAGAAGACTTAAGGCAGAAATTCATTAAATTAGAGAAACTATCCACCAAGGAAATCAACACATTTTGGAAAATACCACTATGCAAAAATATGCAGACCATAACAAAATACCAAGGGGACTACAAATGTTGATCTTTCCAGACTTTGAAGAGACAAGAGACACCGACCTGGCACAACAATGGGAAGAAAACCTAGTACATAGCTCAACAACCATGATTCTTCTACTAATAGAACATGCAGATCAAGCACATGGCAGATTGGTAACTCAAATCAATGAAATCAAAGCAGAAATTGAAACTTATGATGCACCAACCACCAATAAGGAAACAAATTAAAAGACAATGTACAAAATCTTGAAAATACATCAGGACGAGGTTAATATGAGAACATTGCACACATTTTTCAGAGATGATTGAGACTACAGGGAAGATCGAGTCTTTACTTACCAGTCCAAATACGACCAACCAAGTACTAAATCGCAAGAAAGTATGCCAAACAGTTCCCTGGTAAGCTCGGAAGCAGAAAGTGAACCAAATATGGGGAACCAACATCTATTAAGATGTCTTTTTTTAGAATAAATCCTATTACACAAGAAGGCAAAACGCTTGAATACAAAAAAGGCAAAACATGTCCACTTCTTGTACCACACCAAAGTCAAAACGTTTTGTGGAGATATCAATAATTTTAGGTAATAGCGCAAGGTAACCAGGTTTAGACAAATTCTCTTTCCAGAGAGGTGTGGGCAGCACCTCTACTCACCTGTGACCATGCTGCTAGACACAAGCAACCAATTCTCGAACAAGAATATAAAATAAACAGAGTGAAACGCAACTGGAGTCCAAAACCGAGTGCCCACTTTGTTGGTGTAATATAGCTTTCATCACTAAAATTGTCATAGCACACCAAGATGGTCAAAGAAAATGCAGAAATGTATTCAAAACACAGAATGAACATTGCATTTCTCTTCACTCCATTTCAGACAGACTTACCTTTATGAGCAGAATTTTAAAGCATATTTCCCATACTTCAATAAGCAGATGGAATTACTTTAATGACAGACCAACAGTGAAGATTGCTTTAAAAGAAAAGTTCAGGTTACAGTTACTTACATGTCCACTTTGTTTTCTCCACTTTTGGTCCCTTGCCTATAGTAAAACCATTGTTTCTAAAAAAAAAAAAAAAACACTTCTAGTGTGCACCCATAAGGTCTGAATGCATCTTTGCTACAAGTGTTTAAATTTCTAACTTTGCAAGTGGTCATTCTGGAAGCAACAGAACTGCTATTCCTGACACGACAGCGACGGGGCATTGCTGAAGGCATTGACTGGAAAATGATGGACTGAAAGGAGTATTGCTATGTTGACTTATAATGACACACACTGGTTCTGTCAAAATCAAGCACACTTAGAAATAACACTCAGTGGGTGGCATTCTAGACAGCAAATTAACATGCCCACTTCTCTACTATTTCATTTTAGGCAGTTCTATTTTTAATGCAAGTTACACCCCTTCTATTAGACCATGTTATTGTACGGCACTGTGCCACAAATAGTCTATGAACAAGGTTGAGTCCTGGCAATACATTGATGCCCACAAGCTTGAAGGAAAGTACAGAAGTTGCTAATTTATGCCCGATGCAAAAAATAAGAACGCATTTATGCTTAGCAATATCCTGCTGTTTGTCTTTAAATATGTGTCATGTAAGAGACATTTGTAATGCCATAGTTACCAAAATGCCCAACGGCCCACAAGGAAACTTTGTAGCTCATGCGTGTTACCCTTTTCCACACAGGACATATCATGTAAACGGGGCTTTATGTGGGGTAAGAAATCGAGTGGGGGCCCTCATTTGCGGGCGAGACTTGTGGGCTGGGCGTGGCCTGAAAAAGTATGAAAACCGTAAGTTATGCACACAAATATATATAAATGTTATATATTTATGTGCATATTTTGCTGTGGTTTGTTTACCATGCAAGCCATCTTTTCTAAACATAGAAATTTGTAACACATGTCTATGTTTATAAAGGATGGCTTGAAAAGTACACAAACCATAGTAAGGTACGCAGACAAATATATAACATTTATATATAATTGTGTGCATATCTTACGGTTTGTGTACTTTTCAAACCATCTTTTTAAAACATTTCTATGTTTATAAAAAATGTCTTGAAAAGTACACAATTCAATCCATCTTTTATAAAGCTTTGACGACGGACAAAGCCTGAAGCATCTTTGTCTGTTGGCAAAGCTTTATAAAAGATGGCTTGAATTGTGTACTTTTCAGGCCATCTTTTATAAACCTTGAAATATGTCAAGGAATCCCCCAGTTCGCCGAGGGTTAATGATGCCTCAGTGACCTGAGGGAAACAAAGGGACAGGAACTTCCTCTGGTGACCCCTAACACAAATTACAGTGACTGACAGAAGTGGCAGCCATCCGCAGTGATGCCCTGGCTGGCACTTCTGTCAGCTTGCCTGACTTAATGGTGGGCGCATCTCCCGTCATGACTGCAGCCGCGGTGCGATAATGTGTCCCGCCAATGCTGTGGTGGAACCGGGGGCCACGGCAGTGTCCTGGCTCAGCCCTACCTTTTGGAGACTGCATGTTCCTCTTTAGTGTGTAGACGCAAGCCCAAGGCATGAACAATGTTTTTAAAGCTGTTCAAAGCAACCTGCAATAGGTACAGCTGCAGAATATTATCAACCACGCAAGTCCTCCACGTGCTTTGTCACAGCATGTTAAGAGTGTTAAACCAATTTCTTTCCCTTTTCAATTAGTTGTCTGCAGTCTTAAAGCTAATTAAAGTTGCATCTCAATTAAAAAAATAAGCTCTGACCATTCCAAACTTGTTTGCTATCATACTGCATCGAATTTCACTGTATCTGACTCCAACTCACTTCTTCTAACAGTGAATGCACGTTTTTTGTTGACTCCCACTACCAAAACTGAATCACAAAAACATACTTGTAATTCAGTAAAGCAAATGGTCCCTGAAAACAATTAAATACCAGATCTGACTTCCCACTGCTGTTCCACCTAACTTACAAATATGTATGCACAACAAATTTAAAGAAATTGTTTTCTATATATGACATTGATGTTTAATATGCCACCTCTTAAATGGTGGGTGGCAATGTTAGAAACACAGTTTCTTGACCACATCAAACTCCTTAATCATAGCCTTCAATTCCACTGCCTAAGCTTGTGTTTGCCCCAACAGAATGGGACTTACTATATAAAGATAATTCCTGAGTCCAATCCCAGAAGAGGGATTCCCATCTGAAGTGCAAGACAATGTCCAAAAGCCAGGGAAAATAAGCCACTCAACTTATGTTTCAGACTGAGGAAAACATAGTAGCACGTACCATAGTCTGAGCAGGTTGGGCTTTGCGCAGCAGAAGGCAGGCATATCACTTGTAGTTAGTTTTGACACATATTAGCTACCTACATATAACAACACAAAAGGAGCAACAAATATATTATTGTTGCGGTTGCAGAGGTTATAGAGTGCAATGTCATATGCCCTTTGCTTTGAACTGATACACAAAGTTATGTTTTCCAGAGAGGTGCAAGGAGGGAGCTGAAGTAGGTAGAAGATGGAGTCAGAAGGTTCTGTGGTTGGAGTGAAGTTAGCGTGTTAACATGGCAGGAGTGTCACCATATTGGATTTTAAGGCCTAGTTAACAATGTATTTATTTATTCATAAGGCGCTGAAGCCCACAGGCATCAGGGCTCACCAACTTAGACACAAGTGAGACAGACACATAGCAAATGAGACTTGAAGAGCTCCAGCAGGATTAAGAGCAGGAAGGGATTTATTCAAAGAAGAACATTTTCAGTTTACGACAAAGGCCGAGATGGTTTTCCTCGAGTCTCAGATTAGAAGGAAGGGAGTTCCATATTTTAGCTGCCACACCTGGAAAGGATTTACCTAGGCCATTGGTTCGATTGAAACATAAAGATCTTACTAACCCCATCTCGGAGGAGCAGAGATATCTAATCAGGACGTAGGGAAGAATCACTGATTTAATGTAATCAGGGGAGGTGTGTACCAATATTGCTGCTTTGAAGGATATACGAGCGGTGATGGAAAGTCAGTGGAGTTCTTACCTACTCTTAGAGATGTGATCCCACTTTAATTTGCTTTTGACAATTCTAACTGCCTCGTTATGGGAAATTTGATGTTTAGACAGGCATTTCTTATTTTATCCAATCAAAAGTGAGTTACAATAATCTAGTCTAGACAAGATTATGGCCCGGGCAATAGAGCTGCAGTTTTTCTCAGATAGGAAGGGCCGGGTCTTCCTCAGGAGTTGGAGATAGTAGGAGCAGTTTTTAGAGACTTGGTTTACATGAAGGTCCGCAGAAAGAGATAAATCCATTGGGTTTAGCATTTTGACCCTTTCAACAACCGAGACGTCACAATTGTCAAGCGAGAAAACTGAAATTTGGGGGTCCAATTCAGCTTTAGTTTGGGGAAAACCAAAGATCACAATGAACAGAATGAAGGCCCAGATGTGGAGCTATGGCTCAGTTTAGCTTAGCTTCAAGATAAATCCCTCTCCTGTCCCCCAAGGGAGAAGCCGAGGTCAGGGGCACCCACAGTGCACAGATAAACACTAATTGTGTCCAGATGCAGAGCCTGAAACACCTGTGTTTAGGAGCCATATAAATGTCCAATAAATAAATAGAATCAAGTGGGAACGGAATGTTAGCTGTGGTGGGGGTAGGTAGGGATGTACCCTTTAAAGGAAAAAATCATCAGAAATAGGGCAGAGGTTTTTGTGATGCCCATAGGCCAGGTGAAGATTTATAGCACTACACATAAAGCAAATAAATCCCTGAAATTCAGACTCAAGAGCAGTGCCTTGGTCACGTAATTGTTGGGCACCTGTGGCTTCAAGGAGATGAGGAGGAACCATGTCTGGAATGTTCTGTAATTTTGATAGGAGGAGCAGAGTTGATGCCAGTAAATGTATTACAATGTTGAGGGTGCAGCTTGTGTGCGCCTTGGCATCTGGTATAATAAGAGGGCCTAATGTATTATCAAATCAGAGTAGGCATCATAAGTTTGCTTTGAACATGTCTGGGTCAGAGGGGTATCATGTGAAGGTCATAATTAATTAGTGTGTTATTGTAAATGTCGGCCAATCACGTACCTGAATTCAATAGTGATAATGCAGTGGGTCATGTGGGTAGGAGAACCGGTTTAGATAAGGTGTCGCCAATCAGCCCAGGGAATATAGGAGGGGCATTGAAATGTTTTATTGGTGGTAGCCATTGAGGGTGATGGGATAACATTGTAACCTTTGTATGTTAATGTGCAGTTTTCCGCTATATAACCTGTAACATCTTGGGGAGTGACAAGCCCTGTGTCAGTTTGGTTCTACGGAATGGCGTCTGGGACCTTTTGGATTGCAATAAACCTTGTTTTCCCTTGCAAAGTGGTGCAGTGGTTCTTTGGTCTTTTGAATTATTTCTATCGTACAGGTTTTGTGACACCTCTCTATTTTCAATAACAATATCCACTGCGGAGCTACTTGAGTCTATAAGGAAATATGCTACAGGCTAATGTACCTGCATATGCATTTCACCAAGACAGTCAATGATTAAAAGAAAAGATTATGGGTTGAAATGGCTGATCCACCACTGCTTAACCATTGGTAACGTTTCAGAGTACCATTCCATTATTGTAGTTATGGTAGCTTGTCTGTGCTGTTACAGAAGGCTTCAACACCTATGCAAATACATCTGCCAATTCTACTCTCATATACTTCATGCTTTCCTAGGTGCCAAAGGGGGCTTGATTATTTCTATGTATTTATCAATGGTTTTGTTTCATATATGACATGTGTTGTATCTATTTTATTTGTTTATTTGTTCTTGTTCTGTTGTCATGAGTCCTCAGTGGAAAATATGCTGTATTGTTTCAGTGGCAGCAAAATAGGCATTAGGTGATTTTGCTTTGGATAAAACGTGTTTGCTTGTGCTAATAAAATATTTCTTCTTCTAGGTATTGGGATTCAATGAAGCTTTAAAAGAAAAAGGTGTCTTCAGTTCTACATCACTAATATTCTAAAAAGGATTTGTCTTCAATATTTACTATTTCAACGGCATCATACTGTCTACACAGAACCAGACAAAACACAGACTTGGTTGTCTTGCCAAATGCCTAAGAATAGCAAGATAGTAAAAAGAGAACTAGATGATGATGTCATCGAATCAGTTAAAGATCTTCTTTCCAATGAGGACTCGTGTGATGAAAGCTTCAAAAAAAGCGAGCTGATGGTTGGTGACCAGTTGGACAAAGATGGAGACATTGAAGAAGGCTCTGATGTAGAGGACGAGAGGCCAGCATGGAACAGTAAACTCCAGTATATTCTGGCACAAGTTGGATTTTCTGTTGGTTTGGGGAATGTGTGGAGGTTCCCTTACTTGTGTCAAAAGAATGGTGGAGGTATGAATGACTTTTAATGCACCTATTTTCAATAACGTCTTTGTAAGTGCTAATAGGTGTAGTGTTTTCTTTATACATTTATTACAGTTTTGAATTCTGTGTCATATCACTTGCAGAGATGTCATTGCACCAAAATTCCAGAGGTAGCGGAAGTGACATCACATGATCCTTGTCTTCTAATGACATCACCGGAAGTAATGCCATTTGACCCCCAACGTTCCCCAAGTGATATCACACGAACTGATGGAACACAACCTTTCACCCCTTGACAAAAAAGGAAGTGGCATCACATAGCATTGTTCCTAAATACATTATGAAACATGGTTATAATATAACTATAATGTGATATACATTTTTACAACAATGGATTGCCATATGTATCATTCAGATCTACCAAATTACTGTGAATGCAAGTCGACGTCCGTGGCTAAATGATAATGACGTCTTATTATATAGCACTCCCTCTTAAGCGCTTTATATAGAACACATATACATAAAATATCACCCAGCCTGTGTTGGTACTCATTTATCGACCTCAGAAGGATGGATGAGTTGAGATGTTTAAGAACAGACGAAATCAGTGAGTCACCCCTGAAGTGTGCCTGAAATAAACTTTTAATGAATCTAGAAATTATTGTATAGAATTCCAGAAAGACAAATGATTTGGTATTCCTATTCTTTCTTATTTAGGGTCACTGCTGAAAATGTTACACTTGTGGAACCCCTGTCTTTTTTAAAGGCCTGAACAAGGAAGACAGCTACTACAGAACCAAAGAGCCACATGGCGCTGGCCACAGCACAGGAGCTTGCATTACAAATTATTTTAAAATAAAGAAGTACTTTAAAAAAATGTTTTTTAGGGGTAACAAGGGAGACCACAGGGGTAGCAAGGGAGACCTCAAGGGTCACAGTTGCGACCCCAGGAGACCCCTAAATGACGTCCCTGACCACTTCTTTGTGTGTGTTGTCCTCATGCATTTCATTGCAAAACCAAGTAACGATTTAAGGAACGTATCCTAACAATTTGAACCACATGTTTTGATGTTACTTTTAATCATGCTTTTGAAAATGTGTTTGTGCGTATAATTTATTGAAGATTTTTAAATAGCGGTGATGGACTTTTTTTTTTCAATAAAAGGTTTCGTTTAGAGCACACAAACCCTAAAAGAGTGAAGGGATTGCCAATAGTCAGAAAGCAATAGATTTTATGCTGTAACCTAAACAGCAAAAACAAGAAGGAAAATGTCACAATTTGAAATTCGTTTTTTCATGAACTTTTGGGTGCAATATTGAATACACAATTAATACAGAATGCTAGTTTACAATAGCATGCAAAACGATAAACGAAAAAACCCACACACAAATAGTGTATCAGTTTCTACATCGCAAAACATTTTGTACACTCCACATATAGTGCCAGGAGAGGAGAGGTGAGCAGATATTTAAGTAAAACTCATAAGAAATTAATTGAGTGAGACAGAGAGAGATAGAGTGGTGTGTGTAGTATCATGGTGCATAGGTGGGATGAATTGTAGTTGCAAATAGCCTCTGTTTGGGGAAGTCAGGATAAATTAGGTCTAGTGGGAGGTTTTTCCTGGGATTTTATAACCCCCCCCCCTAGGTTCAATAGGGATTGGAGATGGTAAAGAAAGGCTACACTGGTGGATTTGTTTACAGAAAGCACAGCTGACTATAGTCCAGGGTGGAGGGAGAACCAGACTTATAGCACTACGGGAAGGGAGGAGAGTGTAACAAAATGTAACATGTAGTCCATGTGCAGATGAAACGATGAAATGTGAATGATTTACGAAGATGGTACAAAGCCCTGCAGATGGCTGCAATAACCACTTCGTTGGTGTAATCGATTGCTGGATAGGGGTGTCTTGCCATCACAGGTGTAATTCCACAGACGCACAATTGTCTTTACTCAAATAGTACTATACATTGCTCCCCATAGTACACTCTACCTTCTTTTTTTTATTTTTTTATTTTCATTTAGTTTATACAAACATTTGAAAAAAGATCATTAATACTTAATAGTTAATACTTAATACTTTACTACCTACAAAATCATTAACTTCTAAAGCTTCTCACCGTTCCTTGGTTGCCCCTACCTGTCTCCATGCTTTACTCTAGATAAAACAGCAAATCACTTTTTATAATTTCGCTAGGTTCATGTCATTCTCTTATTGCCTCCAGACGACTACACCTGTGTTTCTTGGTCTTTTTTGGCAATCATACTTTCCAACTGTTGTAGAAAGAAGGCAAGTGCCAGTGGAAATTTTTTGTGGGCACTACAATGCAAGCGTACCCACCAGTCTTCTGCGCTGTATGTTGGAAACAGGTTTCTTTCTTGGATCAAATATTTAGTTCGTAAGTCTTTGAGCCCAGTGCAGTATCAAGTGCTTCAGTGTTTCGTTATTGTCTAGACAGAAACAACATTTCACTTCTTTGCTCGCCAATTTCCTTCTGTGGCTGTTAACTTCTCTCGTTTCGTACAAGTTCAGTCTGAATCTCAGATAGTATCGTCTTAGAATTTTGCACGGAAACATTTCCATATATTGAAATGAATGGTTCACATCCTTAGCTTCTACTGGGCTGTTTGCTATGCATTTGTGGGAACTTCTTTTCTCTACTGTCCTGATCCAACTTGTTCGAGGAGTTTCTTTTTTACAGCGTTCGGGTTGGTTATCAACAACTTAACATCTGCCCCTGCAATCCTGCAGGATTTTTCTGCAATTCGATCTCCATTGTTGAAGTATCGGCTGGGTCCACAATGATTCTTGTTCTGCCAGTATCTCAAATTGAAATACTGAAGTTTCCATTGTCTTGCAGTATAATGAAAGCATGTTCCATGTGATTCTGGCATTCAAGGTCACCACACCTACTTCGTACAAGACACAAACCGTTGGGTAACTTGCTGGTATTTGCAGAATCTTTTTCCAGAACATGCCCTCACAACAAGATAAAATTTCCCATGAGCAGCCGAACATGCTTTCCGCTCCGAAGATTAGTGCTGGGACTACTTTGCTTTTGTAAAAATTAATCACTGGGCTGTAGGAGAATTTCCCATATTTGTTAGGAACAACCAGCGCTTGTGCTGTTAGTTGCTTGCATTTACTTTTACATTTACTGTTTTAAGTGCCATTGGTTCGTCATATAAACTTGAGTTGATGTAAACTCCTAAGTATCTGCTGCTCTTCACTTTTTTCAGTTGTTCCTTACCCAGCATCCAGTGAAATTTTCGTTTTTTCAGGGAAGCTCCTTTTAGATTTTCAAGGATCAGGATCTCTGATTTAGCCGTATTTACTTCTAAGCCCATCTTCTCAGTATAGGCTTTCAGGGCTGTTAGTTTCCATTGCAGACCTATCGGTGTTGATATCTAATAACACAATATCATCTGCATATAGGAGCCAGCTAATTTGAGTTCCATTCAATGTGGGGGGTGTACTTCTTACGCCATCAAACACTTTTCCCACTTCGGAAATGTAAAAATTAAACAGCCTTGCACCCAAAGGGCACCCTTGTTTTATTCCTCTGGCAGTTGGTATTGCCTTTGAGTGGTGGCCTTGGTTGTCTAGCCGGATCTTCACCATGGTTTGTGAGTACAGCTCTCTTATCGCCAGTATGAGACTAGTGGGACATTCCCGCTTTTTCAAATTCAGCCAGAGGGTTTCACGATCCACTCCATCAAAAGCGTGTGCAAGATCAATTAATGCTAGATATACCTTCTGGCCTGAGCGGATCGCCTCCATTTTTAATAGGTTGAGCAGGAGATTCAGGGTGCACCTTACTCCCTTTACAAAGCCCGTTTGTCTAATATCAATCGCTTTGCTTGCTTTCTGCCACACGGTTAGCTTCTGTAACAGCAGAGTGGCGAAGATTTTCCCCACCACATCTAGCAGGGCTATTGGCCGGTAATTAGTTGGCTCTGTTCGACATCCTTTTTTAAAAAATGGGTACGATTATGCCCTCTTTCCATGTCAGTGGTATTCAGGCTTCTTGTGTGATATTTTCGAATAGCGTCTCACAGAACTCAGTCCATTAATCTATGTTTTCTTTTAGCATCTGATTTGATAGGCCATCTGGACCTGCGGCACGTAAGGCACTACATTTTTTAATGCACTCCTTTATATCATCATGTTCGAAAGTCAGGTCCCAGGGTTGTGTTTTAGGGAGATCGGGAGAGTTGGTCGACACGTTTTTTTCAGACAAGCAACTGTAGTGGTCTTCCCAGTGGCTTTCTGTTACATGTTTTTGATCACCACCTTTTGAAGATTACCCGCTTCATTCATCAGCGACCAAAAACCTCTGGAGTTTCTTTGCATGAGCGTCTTCAACATCATTTCAGCGTCTTTTTTGCTCCAGGATTGCTCTGTGGATGTTCACCCAATTCCTGTATTTGTTCTTCAATGTTCTTATTCTTAGTGACTGATCTGCCTGATTTCCACTCCTGATTTTACGGCAGTTTTTCCTTAGGTCTCTTTTTCTTTCAGCGATTTGTTCCTCAAATGTATGTTTCTTGTATTGAGGCCTCCCCTGGCATTTAGATACCATTCTGTAAATTTCCATGAATTCACGGTACTCAATCAGATGTTTATTTGGCAAACTGGATTGAGGTTTTGTCACATCCGCCTGTGTTTGTATATCTTTGGCTATCATTCTCAGACAATTCCGTCCTGGCTCCAATTCAAAAACTTGGTTTAGCTGTGTTTTTTTTCAGGGGAATTGTTTGCTTCCAGGTAAGGGTTACTAAATTGTGATCGCTTTGAGTGGTCTTTATCACATTCAGTGATGTAATTTCGGCTGCCATTACTTCTGTTAAAAATAAATAGTCTAAAATTGACTTTTGAGGTCCTCTCTCCCACGTTTCAACTGGTGGGATATTTCCCTTTGTGTTCCCATTCATAATGCTCAGGGACCGATCGTCCATTTCTTCTAGCTATATTCTTTTCATTTTTGCCTCTTTTATTGGAACTTTCACCTTCACTGATTTCTTTGCCTCTGTTTCTATTAATTTTAAATTGAGATCGCCGCATATCACCATATTCAGCTCACAGTTATTTGCCATCACACTGTCCACATTGTCCAGAAGTTCGTCCATTAAATTGAAAATATGGACTATTTTTTTCTGTGTTTCCATCCAGAGGTTTGACTCCAATTTTGCATGTTGTATATTAGGTAACACATTTCTCGTGGATTGTATACCAAATCCACATTTGCGATTGACTAATATAAGATGACCTGACATAGGGCGACCCTTCTTCTGGACTATAGCGGGATTCATTGCAATCTCAAAGCCTTCAATACATGGGCATTTGGGCAGCCAAGTTTATTGTAAACATAAGATGTCACATGTTCGTAGTACATCTGCGGAACAAACTGCTAAATGTGCGAAACTCCTGGTATTCCAGGTTGCCCATGTAACCTGTTTTCGTTCCTCTTGGCATTAGCTTCTCACGGGCTCATTTAGGGCCTTTGCTAACCAAGCCCAATTTATTTCCTCTTCAATGCTGGATTCATTTTTTTTTGCAGGGTTGTAAGCTCCGATTGCCGCTAGTGTATTGGGCACTGTGATTTCAATTTTTGATTTGACACTTTCGGTTCGTCTCCCAAGGCTATCTCATCGTCCCTCGTTTGCGCTTTCACAGATTCTCTTCTCTATCTCTCGCCCCTTTCAGGGTGTTGAGTATTAGTGGTGTGGATGTTCTTGGTTGATAATGCATTATCTACTTCGTAGATCTGAAATCCGGCTTCGATTAGTAGTCTTTCACACATCATCACTTGTTGAGTTATCTTTAAGGACTCAATATGTAACAGTGTGTTTGCAGGGCCAAATTCGTTTATCAGTTCTACTCGACTTATTTCTGAACTCTTGATTGCCCGTAATGCAGGGATGAAGTGAAAAAGTTGTAGCACCAGGTTTCTGTTTAATGGCTGGTCAGCCTTTTTGGCTCAATTCTTTCGATCAGCAATCTGTAGGGCAGATTTGCCTTCTTTGATTTTTTATAATCATGCGTATCTGTTTTAGCGCTCTCTCACTAACCTGCTGGAGCTCAGCTCCTTTTGCAGCGACTGCTCATTGGTCAAACTCGGAAACCTGTATTTCTATCGTTATGTACATGAGACGATTGGCCTTCGGCCACCAAAATACGTTTGCCGTCAATCGTGACAGGCGTCCATTTTTCTAGACCAACACACTCATGTTCGGTGGACTTATTTTATGGCCGTATGCCAAGCGTCTCATTCATTCATTGTATCCTCCTCTGATGACGATAAGTCTGAAGTACCTATGTCTGAGTTTTGCATGCTATTATAAGCATCATCATCGTCATTAATATCTATAGCCATTAATTCTTTCACTGTTTTCATTTCATTTGTGTCTCTGTCATCCCGGCCATAAGTTTGTTTTCTTTTTGTTATCATATGCATACATACCTCAGTTATCTCAGTGCAAACTATTGGTAGGCAGTTTATGCAACAACAGCACGTTATGAATATGCCAAACACTACTACTAATATCGCAATCAACTTCCATCCCCAAGAACGCAGTATTCCCCAAAACCAGGACCCTATTCCCCAGCCCCCTTCTCCAGTAGAGAGTTCGGAGCTTAGGACATGCATTTTTTTTATTGCTTCAAAAATCGTAGGGGAGTAGTCATCTACGAATACGCAAACCGCTGATCCCACAATCTTGCAAATTCCCCCACGATCAACCAGGATTACATCGAGAGCCATTCTATTTTGCAGCATCATTAACCTAATTCCCTTTTCTTCCAACGTCATGTTAAATAGTATATCTGTCGTTGTGTTTATCGTATCTTTTAGTATTCTGGACAGCTGCCTTATGCTATAGGAGTTCACTATCTCGGACAAGAATGGTATGAATGATTTTGCTTCGTCCTTCGCTATCAAAACACCTTCGCTACTCCTTCGGTTTCTAGATCTGGATAGCCTGGCCATGTCTGCTGTTTCTAAGAGGAACACTCCCGGGAACAGTAGACCTAGGTAACATGTACCTCCCCAGTTTCTGGGCAACCAAGGATATGCTTTTTCTCCACATATAAAATAGACAGGATCTCCCACATATACTGGTTCTATTTCCCATTTTAGTACCGCTGTATTCATGCATCCAGTAAATGTTCCTACTGAATAGGAGCCTTTCTTTTTTAGACAAAAAGAGATAGTTCTCGGGTTGTAATTCACTGTGTAAGAAGAGGGGATTGCATCTTTGTTCCCGTCTGTCCTTACACGAAACGTCATCACAGATGTTTTAACTGGCAGGGACAATCTATCTTGTCTATTTTGTCGTGTTATTTTTCGCGTACTTTTAGGCATAGGTTCTGGGATCATCACTCGCGCTTTATGGACTATGGAACAACCCACAGGCCTCATAATTATTTCCTCAAACTCATTCATGTTTGTTCTATCTAATTGACCTGTACTACTCTTATTCCACTTCCCATAAAACATTGCACTTAAAGATGCACTGCATGCAGAACTTAATGGTAATGGTTGTACATACCAGCGTATTCCTTTCCCCGCATGCTGCGGTAAATGGGTGCATACACAACAATTTTTTTTCTTTAGAATTGCATGCGGCATGTTCATGATGAGTATTAACGTATTGTTTCCATACCCTTCTCTGTGTCTCTCTTCCATTGGGCACACAGTATATGTAATCACCTGAACCGGGCTTTCAGTAGTGGATATATTAACTATTGGTAAGAACATTCCCAATGGGTGTATAGACTCCACATACCATAACACAAAGGCTGTCGCTATTGGCGATACCGCACTCATGAAGCACATGATTATTGTCAAAGCCAGCATACAATTTTTTTTACCATGCGTTTTCCCTAAATTTACAGTCTTTATAACTAACTCATTCTCAGCAGTGGTGCAGGAGGACGCTGAAACCGGTCGCAACATTTTTTCTCACCGTCCTTCTTCCTGACGAAGTTCGTCGTGGATATCTCTCTTCGTTGCACTTGTCCGGATGTCAATAAGTTCAAAGAAATTGTCAACAGTTTAGTCTGCCAGCTCTTTGCAGCCTGGATTGCTTATTCGTTCTAGGCAAGATCACGTGTCCTCTCTCAGACTGCTCAGAGGACTTCTGAACAGTTCTCTCTTGCCTTTGAACCATGTGCGCCCAGCTTGTCCGCTCTGGTTCAGGACACATGTACTTTTTATGATCGCACCGAGGAGCCGCGAGTCTTGAATTGTCCGGCTTGCACAACTCTCATGCTTCTCTGCTCTACACCTCTAGTTCCTTCTCCGTCCATGAGCGGAACCAGAGGTTAGCATAAACACCAAAGAACTGTGGATCACTCTGTCTTTCGAGCCTTACTCCTGGTATTGTGTGATCCGTGAACAGTGCCGGTGCACTTCCAGATCCAGGCTCAGAGTCAGCCTGTGGCGCAATGGCAGATGCTGGTGTGCGCCGCGATAGTTATGCGGATTCGGTCTTTGGCTCTGGCACAGTGGCAAGTGCTGGTGGGCGCCAAAGGGGTACACGTTTAGTGTCTGCCGTTATTTGCAATGCAGATTTCGTGTCGGCCAACAGTGATGTAGGTTCTGCTGGGCAACGTTGGAGCACTCTTTGCCCTTCCCCATTTTTGGCAATCTTTTCAGGCTTTGTTTCGAGTTTCACTTCTCGCTCGGACAGATTTAGCGGCGGTGGACTATCAGCAGTTTCTTTCGTTTCTGGGATCGCTGTCTCTTTCCGGTCGTCCGGATTGGGCAAGTCTTTCAGTGAAGATGGGATCTTTTTGGCATGCGTTGCATGGATCCACGCCTTCCTTACATCCACCCGTATCGCCGTCTGCGTTGCCAGAAGCACTTGATAGGGGCCGCGCCACCTAGGTGCTAACAATGATTTTCTCTCAAAGTTCTTAAGCAGCACCCAGTCTCCTGGGTCCGGGGCGTGCCCCGGACCAGTATATCTTACAGGTAGAGCCTCCTGCACCTGCTGATGAATCAAATGCATTTTCTGCATTAAAAGGCCACAATAAGTGCTAAGTACAGGATACTCCACTTCACTCAGTCGCTTTGGCTGAGGTGCGCACCAAACATTCGCCGGCCTCCCCATCACAATCTCATACGGGGAGAGCCCAGTTCTAGCCTGTACAGACGTACGCATGCAAAATAGCGATATCGGTAATGCATCCACCGAACTCAACTTGCTCCCTGCACATATCTTGCTAATTTTTGACTTGAGGATTCCGTTGTGCATCTCAACAAGACCGGCCGAACTCGGATGCCTCGAACTATGAAATCTCTTATCAAGCTGAAGACCTGCACATATCTGTAATACTACTGCACCCACAAAATGTGGGCCGTTATCTGACCATATGACACGGGGCAAGCCAAAATGGGAAAAGTATTCTTTAAGCATTACTTTTGCCGTACTCATTGCTGTGCAGTATTTTGAGGGGTATGCCTCCACCCACTTGCTGAATGCACAGATCACCACTAAGACATATTTCAAGTTTTGGCACCTGCTCCATCTCTATGAAATCAAAATGGATTACCTCAAAAGGCATAGAGGGCAGGCTAAAACTGCCTATTGGAGTCACTGTTCCTTTTCCTACATTGTGTTGTAAACACATAATGCAGGTCTGCACCAACCTCTCTGCATTCTTCTTTATGTTTACATTCTTCCATACCGTAGATAGGTGCTGTATTATTTTCTTGGCACAGATGTGGGTAGGGCTGTGAGCCATGGTGACCATTGCAGTTACATAGGAATTTGGCAACATCCAGTGTTTAGTTCCCTTGTCCACCCAACAACCCTCTAAATCTAACTCAGCAGAGCCCTCTGCCCACCCTTGTATCTCATCGGCTATGGCTTCGGCCTGCATTTCTTTGACAGTGGCAATTCCATCTTCTATCATACAGGGTACTTCCTCAGTTTGGACTGTCATCATTTTATTATTCAAATCAGTGGCAGTTTGTTTCACAATTCTGTCTGCAAATGCGTTTCCCTCTCCCACTTTGCATGTCACCTTTTTATGTGCCTCGCATTTCACTATTGCTAGGCACTTTTGAAACGTGAGTACAGGCAGCAATCGGACAATTAAAGGGCCATGTTGAATTCTGGCCCCATGCAATGTCAATGAACCCCTCTCAGCCCAGAGTCGACCAAAGTTATGAACCACCCCAAAAGCACCACCCCAAAAGCTGACAGACCTACGACCTACAGGGGAGCAGGAGCTCCATCTGAGCACTGCAGGAGCACTGTTCAGGCTAGGAAGAAAGAGCCCCCCTCCAGAGCATTTCTGGTAAGCAGATTGCTATTCTGCAGCTACTTTGCACAGGCGCTCGAAAATTCATCTGAGCACCTCTAAATTCCGAAGTGCGTGCATGTTGCACATCCGATTTTATTTTAAATGCAAAAACGCTGCCAAAATCGTTCTTTGCCCCCTGTTCTCTGAATCCACCATTGAGCACCACGAGGAGTGCCTATTCCAAGATGGCGGCCCAAGAACTGGCTGACTAGCACCTCCACCTACCCCTACCTAAGCCCAGCTGCCTGGCTCCGGATAGGCTACTGGTGCTACTTCTTGGCCTTTCAGGCGCCGGCAGGCATAAAGCCGGCCCATCTCACCAAGGCACAGGAAACAAGGCTGCCTCCTGTCCTCAGCCTGTCACCAGCCTTCTTCTTCTGCCAGAATCCCTGTGTGGCTTACCCCAGCACCCATGCGTCTTGAAGGTAAAATTAAAACCTAGTGGCTGGCATTTTGTGACGCTCTTTAAAAATCCCTAAACGTGTCTGCATTGAACTTGTGCTCTGTACCCAGTACACCCTCCCAATCTACTCCCACCTGCAGCTGCCGAAGCCAAGGACTTCTCTGCACTAAGTCCTGCTGCTCACCATGCTCCCGTTTGTTACCGTAATATATAATGTGCCTGCATAGTGCTTTTATATGACCCCCCACTTTTGCGAGAAGATGAATAGACAAATGTATCCTATATGCTGCATCCACTGAATTACTGCCTAACTATTAATCTATTTGACCTATTTGTATTTGTATTTGTATTTATTTTATTTATAACGCGCAAACCATCAGGCCCAGAGGCATCAGGGCGCAATTTGTACAAGGTTAAGATATGCAAATATACAGAAAACATTACATACATTTACACAGATGATCTATATACATATATTACAGTGGTTTCGGTGCCGCTAAATAATAGCAGAGGTCAGCAGGTCAGAGTATGTCAGACAGAGGCGCTGAGCCGGCCTTAAAGCTTGTCGAAGAGCCAAGATCTAGTCTTGGCTTTGAAAGTGTTAAATGAGTCTTCAGCTCTGATTGTAGCAGGGAGGGAGTTCCATAACTTGGAGGCTAGGACAGGGAAACTAGAACCCCCTGCTTTTTGCAGTTTAAATCTAGGGATCGCTAGACAGTGGGACTGGGCAGTTCTTAGAGGTCGGGAGGTTGAGTGGCGCGACAGTCAACTACCGAGGTAGATCAGGGCTTTATTGGCCAGGCATTTATGCGTAAGGGTGAGTGTTTTCAGTGAAATTCTCTGCTTAACAGGTAGCCACTTTAACTTAGTTCTGGTTTCTGTGATATGGTGGTTGCGGGGAATGTTTAGGGCAGCACGAATGGCATTGTTTTGGGTGGTTTGGAGTTTATTTAAGTTCTCTTGGCTGGTGCCTAGGTAAAGAGCACTACAGTAATCAATTTTTGCCATGATAAGGGTTCTCGCTAGAGTGGCACTGTTAGACGTGGTGAGGAATGGTCTGCAAGCTGCAATGTGTTTGCATGTGTATGCAGACACAGATCTGGCAGCATTTGTTTATCGGGTTAATGATAGGGTGGCGTCAGGGTAGATCTTTTGAGACTCGAATGTTATTACCGTCTATAGTGAATGACTGATAGGACGGTTCTAGTCTGCTCAGGCGTTGTGCAGTGCCCAAGATCAGGAGCTCCGTCTTGTCGTCATTTAGGCACAAGTGGTGTTGGGCCATCCAAGCTTGGATGACCAGGTAGACGTCATTAAGGGCCTTGGTGTCAGCTAGATACTCACCAGTGATGGGAATGAGTATCTGGGTGTCGTCCGCATAGTTAGTGTAGGAGACACCCAGATAGTCAAGCACATCAAAGAGTGGTTTCGGGAAAATGTTATAGAGTGTGGGTGACACACAAGATCCCTGAGGTACGCCACAGTGAATTGGGGAAGGGTCCGCGGCTGTGGATGGGGCAAAGACTCTCATGGATCTATGGCTCAAAAAAGATTTGATCCAGGCCGCAGCCGAGGATGAGAAGTTGGCAGCGGAGTGGAGGTGCTTGCAAAGGATCTGGTGGTTGACCAGATCAAATGTGGCTGAAAGGTCGAGAAGTAGTAGCATTGCTAGTTTGCCCTGATCCTTTCATACCTCAATTTGGGTTTTAAGGTCTATTAAAGCAGTCTCCGTCCCGTGTCTGGGGCGGAATCCGGATTGTCGTAGACCTAGCTGGTTGTTGGTTTCCAAATAGTTTTGGATCTGAAGGTATGCAGCACGGTCTAAGATCTTAAGCAGAAATGGGACAGTGGTGATAGGTCGGAAGTTAGTGGGTATGCTTGGGTTAGGGAAGGTTTTTTAAGCAATGGGATCACCCAATCGTCCTTCAAATTGTCCGGGACAATACCTGTTTTAAAGGCCGTGATGAATGGGGCCAACTCATGCACTGAGTCCCTGATAATAGGGGCTGGGCACGGGTCACCTTGGCAGTTGGATGGCTTAATTCTTAGAATTATATTTTCTAACTCTGCAACGGTAAGCGGAGAGAAAGCGAATGGTATGGTATTAGCAGTGTCTAGAAGGGGGGCCTTGGCAGGGGAATGAGCGCGGTTGTCACGCTTCAGGCTATCCTGCTTATCTTTAATTTTTGCTTGTAGTGTGGAGATTTTATTAAGTAAGGCTGCTTGGATGTTGGCACACCATTTACTATCTTTCAAGCATGTGTCGGGGGGGGGGGCGACTGGAATTTCAAGCTCTTTTAGGATTTTGAAGAGTCCATTTGTGTTCGAGTCAGCTTGCATAATGCGGTTGTTAAGAGATTACATTTTTACAGTGATGATAGCATCTTTATAAGAGAGTGAGGCTAGAAGGAAACCATCTTTATGCTCGTCCGAAGGGTGGCTTTTCCATCGATTTGCGGCACAACTTTTAGCTTTGCAGAGCATTCTTAACTGTGGGGTGAACCATGAATTAGGATGGGCTTGTGGTTTGGCCTTCCTAAGTTTGATGGGTGCTATAGAGTCAATGGCCGTTAGCATTGTTTGGTTGTAGGTGTCTGCTAAGATAGTCGGATCAGAGCATGTGTTGGTGGCTGCATTAAGGGTCGGGAGTAACAATGGGAGGAGTTTCTCCTTAGTTATGTCTTTTTTGCTTCTAGTCGGGAGTGCTGGGGCTAATGGTGACGGAATTCGTGGAGTTGCTTCAATGTTGAAGGTTATAATGTGATGGTCAGACCATAAACAGGGGGTATTGTTAAGAACCTTAATGTTGCAATTGGAGCCAGCTAACCAGTCAAGTGTTCTACCTTTGATATGGGTAGGTTCTTGAATGTACAAGGACCTAGACTGATGAAAGTAACAACAGCCCCTACTATTGGT
Organism: Ambystoma mexicanum; assembly: GCF_040938575.1. Classification (NCBI taxonomy): domain Eukaryota; kingdom Metazoa; phylum Chordata; class Amphibia; order Caudata; family Ambystomatidae; genus Ambystoma; species Ambystoma mexicanum. Next base: position 818,660,313 of record NC_090936.1, on the reverse strand, counting down.
GTATGATCAGCCCTTATAGGGGTCTATAGCATTTAGCTGAACCATCACTGCTTCACCAGTCATATGTACACATTGCCTTCACTGTGCCCGCCATATAATAATTACATGCATCTTAATCTATTATTGTTACTAGGCTACATTGACCAGCCTAGATGTGCCCTGCGCCTACAATTGCATTTAGCCTATGTGTGTTCTGCACTGACTAGCCTAGATGTGCCCTGCGCCTACAATTGCATTTAGCATATGTGTGTTCTGTACTGACTAGCCTAGATGTGCCTTGCACCCATAATTGCATTTAGCCTATGTGTATTCTGCACTGACTAACCTATATGTGCCCTGCGCCTACAATTGCATTTAGCCTATGTGTGTTCTGCACTGACTAGCCTAGATGTGCCCTGCGCCTACAATTGCATTTAGCCTATGTGTATTCTGCACTGACTAGCCTAGATGTGCCCTGCGCCTACAATTGCATTTAGCCTATGTGTGTTCTGCACTGACTAGCCTAGATGTGCCTTTCACCCACAATTGCATTTAGCCTATGTGTGTTTTGCATTGACTAGCCTAGGTGTGCCCTGCGTCTACAATTGCATTTAGCCTATGTGTGTTCTGCACTGACTAGCCTAGATGTGCCTTGCACCCACAATTGCATTTAGCCTATTTGTGTTTTGCATTGACTAGCCTAGATGTGCCCTGCGCCTACAATTGCATTTAGCCTAGGTGTGCTTTGCATTGACTAGCCTAGATGTGCCCTGCGCCTACAACTGCATTTAGCTTATATGTGTTTTGCATTGACAAGCCTAGATGTGTTCTAACTACAACATAGGCTAGGTATAGCACAGAATCCCGTCCCCCCTTCATCTACACTGAATCAACACTTAGATGTTAGTATGTCCTCAGCATAGTTTGACAATGACCTCTCCCTACTTGACTAAACTAGCCCAGACGGCACCACTTACCTGTGCCATCATAGCCATTATGACCACTGCCATCATAACAAACCCTCCTAAGGATAGAAATCTGAGACTTAGGACTAGATTGTCTCCTATCTATGAACCTTATAGAAACTGCCCTAACAACGTCAATAATTGAACGACTACCCGGTGTAAGAACCCCTTCTCCACACTAACGCAAACTACTAATACCACAGACAAAACTCCCCCTAAAAATCACACTTCCCGAGATACCCTCTCTCGCAATAGCTCCTCCCAACCCAAACTCATCCCGATAACTATCCAGGACACACCCAACATAACTACTATTTCCGGAGCCTTAATCAACGCTAGATCACTAGTAGCCCACGCCACAGAAATAGCAGACACCCTATCCACCAACAACCTCGACCTCCTAGCGATTACCGAATCCTGGCTGCATGAAGCAGCAGGCCCAGCACTCTCAATAGCCATCCCTGAAAACTACCAAATAATCAGAATGGACAGACCCACCAACAGAGGAGGTGGTCTGGCATCATAGCCAAGACTGACCTTGAGCTAAGACTATCAACCCAAACTTCTCTCAAATCCTGCAAACTCCTCACAGCCAAATTGCCCATCTCTAACTGTCGTACCTTAACCATCTACCTGATCTATAGGCCACCCAGCCACGTTGGCTCTTTCGAGGCAGATTTATCCAGCCTCTTAGCTAACAACACTAAGGAAACCTCCCAAATACTATTACTAGGCGAACTGAATCTTGGTCTCAATGACCCTGATGACAAACTAGCACAAGCCGTAGCCAATATGCTTGCTGAACACGGCCTTATCCAAAAAGTACTCACCCCCACCCACAACAAAGGTAGGACCTTGGACTAGATCGCCACATTGAACTGCGATACTACCATCTCCAAAACTACCCCTCAACACTGGACAGACCACCACCTCATCGACTTCACTCTCTCACTCCATAAAGAAGTCAATGGGAAGAAAATCATGGCACCACCACTGCCCACTAGAGCAAAGAAAAACATAACGCCTGACAACCTCCTACCACTACTGTTGCCAACCCTTAACACTCTCCCAGACAACCTACACCCAGAGTGCGTAGTAGAAAGCTACAACAATGCCATGAAGACAGGACTAGACACTATTGCCCCTCTAAAACTGCAAAAGAGTAAACAACAAGCCCACCTAAACGCATGGTTTACCCCCATCTGAAAGAACTAAGAATGGAAAAAAGGAAACTAGAAACTCAGTGGCGCAATACCCCCACAGAAGAGAACAAACTACAGCTTAAACAACTCGCAAACAACTACAAAAAAGAAATCCTACTCACCAAAAAGAACCTTTTCAATGAAAGAATCAAAAACTCCAGCTCCAATACCAGGGAACTATTCGCAACCCTTAGAGAACTGGAATCCCCCATACCCCCACCAGATAATATAACCAAAGACAAACAATGGTGCACCAGTGTCCAAAACGCCCTAAACAACAAAATCAAAACTCACCAAACAAAAATTGCACTAAAAAAAGACTCCATAACCACTAACGACTACTCACCACCTAGCATCCCAGCCAAAATAACTAACCCACCAGGCCCAAACCTCTTCAGATTCGCTAATATCTCCATACCAGAAACAGAAAAGGTCATCACCTCGCTCAAACCCTCCAACTGCAAAGGCGACAACTGCCCACCCCAGATAATAAAGGATGCAGCCAGGGACTTAGCTCCCTTTATAACCAAATTGATCAACGCATCCTTCTCCTCCAACACCATACCAAGCAACCTCAAACAATCCTGGGTTCTGCCACTCCTCAAGAAGCAAACCCTAGACCCCGCTATCCCTACCAACTACAGGCCCATTACCACAGTGCCATTCCTGCTAAAGATAATAGACAGAGTAGTATACCTACAAATCCAACAATATCTAGAAACCAACAAACTCTTAGGTGCCCGCCAATCCGGATTCAGACCGCAACACGGCACAGAAACCACCTTAATCGACCTCAAAACCCAAATCAATGAGATTAAGGACAAAGGAAACACTGCCATGCTTCTCCTCCTTGATCTGTCAGCAGCCTTCGACCTAGTAGATCACACAGTCCTGTGCAAACTCCTGCTTTGGCTGCCCACTTCTCAAAAGAGGCCATAGCCTGGATCCAATCATTTTTGGACAATCGTACCATGAGAGTCTTCTCCTCACTAGCCTCAGCAGACCCCATCAAAATAACCTGTGGTGTCCCCCAAGGATCCTGCGTCTCCCCCACCCTTTACAATATCTTTACCAAGCCCTATTTGACAAGTTGGACAAACTGGGTGTCTCATACACTAACTAAGCAGATGACACCCAGATTCTCATACCCCTTTCGGGCAACTTCGACTCAGATACGGCCTTGGTAAACAAAATATACCTCATCATTCAGGCATGGATGGCCACACACGGCCTATGCCTGAATGATGAGAAAACCAAAATACTGCTCCTCGGATCCAACATCAACCTAAAAAAACTCAGTCATGACTAAAAGGCCTTCAACATAGACAGCAACACTATCACAGTCGCCAAAACAGTGAAAACTCTAGGCTTTCACCTTGACTCAGCCATGTCACTAAAAAAACAAGTGACCTGTTTAGCATCCTCTACCGCTTGCACGTGCAAGCTCATCAGGGCAAGTAGAGCATTCCTCTACCAAGCTAGCTGCATTACCATCGCCAATGCCTTAATACTATCCAGACTCGACTACTGCCATGCCATGTATCTAGGAGCCAACAAATACATAACAGACAAGCTCCAAACTCTGCAAAATAACACACTCAGGACAGCCGTTAACCTACCACACAAGGAACACATATCCAACAAAAGAAGAGAACACAAATGGCTCAAAACCTGCGACCGCATCTCACTCAAAACAGCATCACTCACCTTCAAATGCTTAAACAACGCTGCACCCCCTACCTGGCAACCAGAATAGTAAAAAGAACCTCCACCAGACCCACGAGGATGACCAACACTTACTGCCTACAGGTACCCAAATTCAGACAGAAAAAAAAGGCGGTAGCAGCTTCCCTGTCATGGCAGCCCAACACTGGAATGCCCTCCCTCTCAACACCAGAACTGACCAATCCTATTACAGTTTTAGGCGAAACACCCTCATCTGGTTACGCTCCAACGATCCCATGACTGAACAATGCCCCTGCACCTAGCCTACCTCACTGTATATATGTATATAAACTGACCTGCTAAATGTACAATACTGTATGTATATTTGTATGTATGCCTACTTAACAGACTCTGTAAGTAATGTAATGCTCTGCTCACCATTCAACTGTTTCCTACCCTGTAACCAAGTCTTTATATATACTTACTCCTCTGTTCTCTGTTGCGCCCTGTTACCTCTGGGTTTTGCGCGCTATATCAAATAAATAAACAAACAAACAGTATAGATATTCATGTTCAAATTTTCAGAAATCTCACAGGCTCTGGTCAATGCTATTATTTATGTGGCTTGTGCTGAGTTGTAGGGGATTCTTTTGCTTTCTACAATGCTCTGTAGGGTAGTGATAGCATAAGCGGCAGTTGTCGTGCCATCAGGTAGTTTAAAACAAGAGCCGTCACAAAATAACTCTCCATCTGGATCCTTTTGTGGGATGTCACTTAAATCAACTCTCCCCTTCGTTTCTTCCTCAGTGACCATTAAGCAATCGTGGGGTGGTGATTCGTTGTCAGCAATTTCTTCTGTGGGTAGTGACATTAATTCTACAGGATTCAAAGCGCTAAACCTCATAATTTTTATATGAGGCACGAATAAGATAATTTCATATCTTGTCAGTCTAGCAGAGGTGAGGTGTTGCGTCTGTGTCCTATTTAATAGGACATCTATGGCATGTGGCACCATCAGAATTAAAGTGTGCCCCAATACCATCCCTTCCGTTTGTTTCACCGACGCAGCAGCCGCCGCGACAGATCGCAAACATCATGGTAGTGCGCACGCTACAGGGTCCAGCGCAGAAGAAAAATAGCCGCACGGCCTATTTCTTCCACCTTGTTCCTGTGTCAAAACAGCCAATGCACATCCTTCATTCTCGCATACAAATAATCTAAAAACGTTTTAATAATTTGGTGTGCCCAAAACTGGAGCAGAACATAAGGCAGTTTTGAATTGATCAAACCTCTCTGACATTCTTCATTCCACTGCAAAAGTATCACTGCATCCTTCTTAGTTAATAGCACCATTGGCTTCACAATCAATGCAAAATTACCGATCCACTGCCGGCAATAAGAAGCCATGCCTATTATGGCTCTCACTCCTTTCTGTGTCTTTGGAATAGGCATAGAAGAAATACTTTGTATGTGTTCTGACGTTGGCCTTCTCCCTTCTTTCGAAAGTAGGTAGCCCAAATAAGCCACCTCCCTTCAATTATATTGAAACTTCTTCAAACTAGCTTTATGGCCATGTGGCGCTAGGTGTGACAGTAGTAATACGGTGCTCTTTTTACAAATCTCTTCTGTACCAGCAGTGATCAACGGATCATCTATGTATTGCAATAGTACACACCCCACTGGTAATTCTAGCATGCCTAGCTGCTCTTTTAACGCTCTACTGTAAATACTCAGACTTTCTGTATATCCTTGTGGAATGCACGTGAAAGTAAATGATCGTCTGCTGAGGCAGGTATCATTGTCAATATTGTAGTGATGTCTGGGACCAAAGGAAATTGTGGATCTACTACTTTGTTTAGTGCGCGCAAATCAACTATGAAACGATATGGTACTTCATTGTCTCCTTTCTTATACATTGGAAGAATCGGGCTGTTACATGTACTGCCTGTAATTTCTTCAATTACCCCTAATTTCACCAAATCTGAAACATTACTTTTCAATCCTCTCTCTCCGTTAGCCGAAATTTTATACTGGGGAATTCGTGGCAGTGTAACTCCTTCTTTCAAAATGATCCTCACTGGCTCTATCTTCAAGCATCCTACATTGTTGTCATGCATCGCCCATATACAGGTTGGCACTTTTCTTAACTCTCCAGGCAAAGTTTCAGACATGAATTCTGACACAGGGGCATCTTGTGGCCAAATCGTCAAAAACAGTCCGTCTGACGTGCAATGTATAATCGCACCTAGCTTTTTCAACGAGCTTAATCCCAACAGGTTCTCCCCACAATTTTCTGTTAGGAGAAAGGGACAATGTTCAGTGAATGGTCCTATGGTAACTGGGACTGGTTGGGACACTGGGTTTATGACTGGTGTACCTGCGAACCCTACGGAAATATTCTTTTGCCCTGACAGTGGTATATCCGGAACCAAGTGATGGTCTATTGAACACTTTTGCGCTCCTGTATCTACAAGGAAGCGGTGCTCCTCATTCCCGACTCTCATTTCCACGTAGGGTCCTCTCTGATTCACGGGAATAGACACTGGTTCCGCCCCCTGCCCTGGGCTGTCTTATTGGGGAAATAACACATCATCCGATGTGTAGTCACTACTATTACTGTAATAGGTAATTGGCTGTGTATTGAAAATGTTCCCATTCTTTCCTCTATTTCCCCCACTCTGATTCCCATACTGTTGGTTTTGCTGACCCTGACTCTGGTTAGGAGCACTTTGGTTTTGGGCTTGGTTTTGATTACCTTCATTATTGTGGTACTGCTGCATACTATTCCTATTTGGTCCATTCGCTCCTTGGTGCCCTCTGTGCTGTCTTCTCTGGCCAGTTCCATTTCTATTCTGTAAATGTGGACATTGCGCTCGCCAGTGTCCTTCCTCCTTACAGTATGCACACTGATTTGGTCCCAATGGCCCCCCATGCATATTCAAATTACTCCTCCCTTGTGCGTTCCCTCTTCCTCTATTATGTCCTGCTACATGCTGCAGTAACATCCTTGTTTTCAAATTTACTCTATCTTTCTCCTCCTGGTCTTTTCCCGCATTCACTCTCGTCTCGTAATATTGGGCCATGTGCAATATTTCACCCAGTGTTTTTGCTTCCCATGCACTTTCTGATGTCATTATTAGGTGCTGAATTGGAAGTTTCAACCCCTTCACATATTTATCAACAAATAGCCTCTTCCCCGCTGCCGAGCTCACATCCTGCCCACTGAAGTCTGCAAATGCTTCCTCGAACCTATTGAAATAATCTGTTGCTAACTCATCCTTGCCTTGCACACATGCAGTCAACTTGTCCCATTGAATTCTTTTCTCTGCGACAATTTCTTTTAATTTCAGTATTATGCGTGCTGGTAATGCTACCATGTTCGCTCTCGGTGTCCCTCCAACCGCTTTATTCCTGTCTTCTATTACCAAGTCCGCCCATGTGGCGCCATAGGCCGTTACGTCATCCACCTTTCTTATTTGCTTCCATATGTCTGTTGGCAGGATCACTGGGAATATTAGGTCTATGTCACCCATGGTAAGCACGGATGATTGCAGGCAGGACTCTACTTCCTAGTAAAATCCTGCAGGATTCTTTCTCATATCGGGAATCATATGCTTTATGTTGTTCACCTTCTTTCTGGAAAAGGGAACATGCACATATTGGATGGTATAATGGGCTGGCGTTACCTGCGCCGCAACGTTGCCCACTGCGGGAACCTCTGTTTTTGGCACAAAGGTAGGTGAGACCTCCCTCATAGGGAATGCCCCACTTACTGTCCCTCCCCCTTCTCTCATGTGTAACAATATTCCCAGATCTAGCGATAGGGCTGTTTCTCCTGTCCCTCGCTCTAGTGCTCTCTTATATACTGCCATTATTTCGGGTGGGCTGGTCTTGTTGTTTTTTTATATATTTGTCTATTAAATGTTCAGCCATCGACTGCGGTACTTTCCTTTTCATGGGCATGGAATATTCATCAAATATCTCATGTATATCCATTGTGGGGATACTGGGATCCGACATCCATCTTAACGCCTCTTGTATACATACTTTCAATTTGTCGCCCCTCTGTACTGACGACATTGAATGTCGTCGCTGTATATATGGCTCTACCGCTTCCTTCCTATTTCTCCCGATATCCTTACCCCTGTACCCAGGTGCAGTAAATATTTCAGCATAATCATTATCCAATTCATTTTTAAGCTCAAAAAGTCCATATGCATGTTCCCTTACTTCTTCATCTCTTTCTCTACAGCGTGCTAATGCATTCAAATCTAACAAGCGCTGCGGTGGTAATTTCCCAATTAACTGTTTCCATCTCTCCAGAAAATATTCACCCATGCATTCCAACACTACCTGTCTTTCGTTGCTTCTTCGGAAGTCATACATCGAAGCCAATGCTGCCGTCCCATCATTCCCGTCTATATACATCTTTGCCTGTTGCTGCAATTCCACCTTCCTTTCTTTGCTGATCGCACTGCGAGTTACTCTTGTGCATCTACTTTGTTCAGTCCCGCCTCTCACCCCCGTGGTTTCAACTTCAACCCCTGGAGGAACGGACGGTACCGAGTCTGTATCTAAGGCGGGAGGTGTGGATGGGACAATAGGAACGGGGAGTGTCTGCTGTGGACCCGGTTGGCTAATGGGAAGAGTTACGTGCGCGGTCTGTGGCTGTGGGAGGGCTTGAGCTACGTGAGGGAGAGTTTGAGCTACGGGAGGGGCTTGAGCAAAAGTTACTGGCATGTTTGGCCTCGCTTCTGATCTTGGGCCTTGTTTTGTATGGATCAATATGTTTTCCATCACTTAATCTGCTATGTGCAATTCCCGTTGTGGGTATATTTTTTCTATGTTCAACTGGTCACGTCTACCTGACATCCTTAGACTCTCCGTCCACTTCTCCTCCTCCTTTTCTTCCGCTACTTCACCTTTCGATTTATGCCTGCGCGCATGCTTCGCTCTGCTTCTAAATTGGAGCATTGCTTCCCTTCTCCAGTCCTTAACGATATCAAATGCTGCGGGACGCACTTTCTTTCTTATCAACACCCTTTCCAGGTTATCTATTCACGCTATATCAAAAGTACCATTTATCGGCCACTGATGGTCTTGTTGCTTTCTGGTTTGCCTATGCCAGGTTTCACAGAATATTATTGCTCCCACACCATACTTCGCATACATTTCATACGCCGGCGTTCCCCCAGGTGGCGCAATTTGGCCATCTTCCAAAGATTGTCTACCGCAGCAGAAAAACCCTGGAAAGGTGGACAATACCCCAGGCATGTTTCAACCTCCCCTTGGTTAATCAACCTTACCCAGGGCGTTTGATTTTGCAAAGTCAACTCTCAACCAATATCAGGGTTATTTTGAGTCGGGGTATGACTCACCTGATAAATCAATTTGTCCTCCAGGACACAATTCGTCTGTACAGTGACGCAACCAATGACGTCATGTCTGCGTTTCTTGGCTACTGCCTCGTTTCAGGACTCTCGCCTCCTTGTTCTCTGGCCAGATACGTCGATCAGGGATCAGATGTGTGCAGATCTGCAAAGGGATCTCTCATCACTTCTACAAGGTGCCCCGAACACATCTTGATCCCGGCTCGATCATCCCGTCCTCGTCGTTCTCCGCCTTTACTCAATTACAACGTAGACGATGCACAAGTGGGGGAGGCTCCCTATTCGGGCGCCATCTTGAAAGGGGCCCCTAGGGGTCCCTCGCGTTATGGAAACAAGGCAAGTCACCACACACGATAGATACGCCAGACACGAGGTTGTATTCCCAAAGCTAGGGTTTATTGCAAAGCAAATAGTCTCAGTTGGCCAACTCGGTCTCACGCCCCGCGCAATATATCTCAAGACCTCGAGGGACGCAAAAGAGCGAATTACGTACATCAGTTACGTATATACAAAATGCATATCATACAATCAGATGTGACATATTTAACACCCCCTTTTACTCGATTTCTTTGAACTCGGTTTGATGATGGACAATTCCGACAAATATGATACCTTCAAATATCTATTCTAGCAACAATATGCAACCTTGCAAGTGTGGAGACATCTTTTCTTTGTTGAACAGAACACAGTGCTTCTGTTCTTGTAAGCGAGCTACATACGGGGGAAGAGTCATAATCCAGACCTTGCTATCTATGAGGTGCTATTCGTGTCCTGGGAGCCGACACGCTCTACAGGGCTTGGTAAATGGGTGCCGTAAGAAGAGCATAATTCAAGCCTTTAGCTGCTTTATTCTAACATATTCTACCATATAACGAGACTGGCTGGCAGCTGTGAAATGATTAAATGCCCTGCAGCTCTCCTTCAAGGCTACATTTGGGAGGGAGCCGGGCATTCCTCTCCGGAGCTGCCTACGTTGTGTTTCAACAAACTCCTTATTAGCCTTGCGGCCTTGTCCTTTCACGTTCAGACAACAATGTTAACAGTCGAGCAGAGCAAGCAAAATGTGCTGCAAAGCAGTTTGAACAGAAAGCAATGAGCAATCGTTAGAAAACAAAATGGCGATCCTTGTTACATCAAAATGGCCGCTTATTTGTCAAACTCGGAAACCTGCATTTCTATCATTATGTACATGAGACAGTTGGCCTTCGGCCACCAAAATACGTTTGCCGTCAATCGTGAGAGGTGTCCATTTTTCTAGACCGACACACTCATGTTCGGTGGACTTATTTTTTTGCAGTGACTGCTTTGACAGTGTTCCCCTTGGGGCACTGTCCTCGTTCACTGGTATTATGTTGGAGATCTCTGGTGTTACACTTGATGGGGGGTTCGGCCCCTTTGTTGGGATCTCAAACAACTCCTCCTCCCTGGAGCAACCCAGGGGCTCCAGCTGCTCACTTATGTCACCTCTGCATGGGTTGATATCATCTATAACCCGCTGTGCATCCATATCACTGATATGTTCCGGGGATAAACAGCGAAAGTCTGCCTTCTCATATAAGCCCTTAGATTGCTCCACACTCCCGCCCTCAGATCGCCCTCATTCACTCTTGTGTATGATTGACTGCAACATTGTTTATTTACACCCGTCACTTCTCTGTGTTGGGGTGCAAGGAGAGTCCCAGGCGGGGATAATGGAGGGGGTGAGCAAGATTCAAGGGAACTCACCGTGTTTACATGAGGATGATGGTTCCTTCTCCCTGTGGTGATTTTGCCATGCTCCACTCGCCTTAACTGTGCGCGGGTCAGCGGGATCCCCGTTCTCCCTGACATGTCCACTAGCCGCTCCACCGCCCATGGTTCCCAGGGAACAAAGGCAACACACTCCTGCCACACTCCGCGACGCTCTGCGTCTGGTCAGGGGTTTTAGCAATTCAACACCTCCCACAGCAATGGAGCTGGAAAAAACACTGTAGCTGAGCTGGGTCCACAGGCAACACACTCCTGCCACACTCCGCCTTCTTGTTTAACATACCCAGTAATACCAAATGTGTCAACTGTTGGACCTCGAAGGCAATAACAAGTGTTTAATCCAAAGAACCTGCTTGTCACCACAGTTAGGCAGTTAGGTCATCCTCACATCAACAGAAGGCTGACAAATAATTTATCAAGACAGAGGGCCTCATCACGAGTTTGGCGGTAACCCTTAAATCCAGCGGTAGCACTGTTACCGCCAGATTTAAGGGTCAGCCAAATCAGGGCTTCTGGCGGATTTCTACCCAGCTCTGAGCTGGGGGGAAATCCGCCAAAAATTCTCACTCATACAGCCGGTGGGACATCCGCCGCCGGTATGAGCGCGAAATTTCCCCATTGAGCCCAATGGGGAATGGGGATTTCCAAATCCACCAAACCCGTGATCCGGCGCTAATATATAGCGCCGGTGGGTTTGGCAGTAGGGCAGGTAGCACCAGCGCTATTAGCGCCGACGTTACCTGCCAACTCGTGATGAGGCCCATACTGTTTAAGCCCCTTCAAATTGCTGCCACAACTTTAACTCTTTGAAGCAATCATCCACAGAAGCCACACACCATGCCACTCCACATGCTACATTATGTTTCTTCCCTGCATGAGCATGGATATAAGTCATTCTCTATGTAATGCGACACTACACAACTACTGCTTTTCAACCACAAAATATTGCATCCTATTTTAACATTCATTTCATTTTCAAGTCGTTAGTCAAGTGGTAACATATATGGGAACAACACACATAAATTGTCTTTCCCAGGCTTCTACAGCATCAGCCACATTCCCAATAAATCCCCTCAGGGCAGCAAGCCTGTCTGAAAACTCCAGTCCACAGTCCTTGCATGGGCATTCACACACTGTGAAAGAAATGCTACAGTTTCTTTGCATGTTCAGGATTTTGATGCCAATGAAAAAGCTGGATTCTTATGGCTATACTTTTTTTTACTACTATTGCAAAGCAGATACAGTCCTTTGAAATCTATTTAAATGAAGAAAAACATTGTAGATGAGATACATGGGCCTAGCTGGGTCTGCATGAATGCATGACAGAGATACATTTTGATTATCAGCATGGATTAGTAGCAGATATATGGGATCTGCCTTTCACAGATATGTTTCTTCCTGCAGCCCTACCATCTACATCTCCATAATTAACCGGTGGAGATGGCATTGACGGAGAGATCTATTGCCATGGCTCTTTCTGATGTATTTTCTATCTTCCGCAAAATGGGGCTCATTATGTCTTTGTAATCTCCTTATAGTTTCTTCCTCTATTTGCTTGTCAGTTTTTGACTTCCCACCTGTTACGGCCACTGCCTCTTTAAGAAAGGGGCAGTCATGTGGGTGAGGTGAAAAAGAAAAGGGATGAGTTGAGAGAGGGAAGTTAGTATGCACGTGAATGCTGAATAAAGAAGATGTTACAAGTTCTCCGGTGTCACGTCCTTTCATTTTCCACAGATCTACGGCCCAACAACTGGTGACTAGGCTGTTTCCAGCGACCCGGAGCCTCCGTGACTGGTGGGTGAGCCCACCTCACCAGCCTGCACCTCTAGCTCCTAATCCACGTGTAGTCTGCATGCGCCCATAGTGCCTACGATCCCGCGGCACGGTCCACCCCATCCCGGGTTGACAGTCAGCCAGCTTCCACATGCTGTCCTGCTGCGCCGCTTCTCATGGGGAGGGACACCACAGCAGTCTGCTGTGTTTGCCACGTGGCTTTCCAGCAACAGCCATCCGAGGCTCCTGAAATCAACCCACGTGCGCATACACACCAACGATAGGTTAGTGCTTGAGCAATGCTCTTGCATTCCAAAGTCCACGGTGGGCTAGCGCCACGGCCTGCCCCCCCACGACAGCCACATCCACGATGGGCTGGTCCTGGTGGGACACATAGCACCCTCACAGCTATGCACCAGAAGGGGGTGGGGCATTCAAAAGAATAACACCCAGCGCTCCATAGACGCAGCTACTGAGTCAATATCCTCCTCAGCTAGGACTGTGAACCCTGAAGAAGCCCAGGGGCCAACTACCTTCCCCCATATCTTGGATCAATAGGAAAAGGGGGAGAAGAAAAAAAAAAGAAAACCCAATGACTTGTCTACCACGAGAACATAGGCAAGCAGTCAGAGCAGCAGACTGATAGGCCCACCTAGGGACACACGCACATGTCCCACGTTGCCAGCACACCCTCAGCACCTGGGCACAATGGCACATATACCTCAACAACCACACCTGCCACTATGAGTAACCTAGGGGTCACCACCTACCGCGCCCAGGTCCAAATCGACCGTACTGTTCATCCCACTCCCTTTCAGCATGATCCCACAAGTAGACAAAGCCCGAGGTGGGTCGAATGGATGGAAGACTTTAATCATTTTGTGAAAGCGGCGGGTGAAGAACAGTCGCCAAACCTGTATGACATGTTTATTAACCTAGTTGGGAGCGAAATCAAGACCATCGTCAAGGCTATACCCCCAGAACACCAACCAGACTACTTGTCACTGATTAATGCCTTGAACAAGAAACTCATGTCCAAGCCAAATCGTGACTATGACCGATACAGGTTCAATCAATGTACACAGAAAGCCGAAAAGACAGTAGATGAATGAATCACCCGTTTGAGAGTGAAAGGCATGCACTGTCAGTTCCATGCATTCTTCCTGGATGAGGCAATATGGATGTGAGTGATAGAAGGGTACCTGTCCCGTGCCCTCAAGAAACAGCTATTAAAAAAAACACTCTCAATAGATGAAGTGAGCGAACTGGTGAGAATCTTTGTGAGAGTGGATGCCCAGGCAGCCTCTATGACAGGCACTTCCAACACAAAGGAGGACAAGTCCCAACTTGTAACAGAAATCCAACCAGCACCCCAGGGCCCAGGAGACAGAGGAGTCATATCATACAGAGGGTCCAACCAAACAGGACACAGACCGCAAATACACTGCTTTTGCTGTGGAATGGCTTTCCCACACTCAAGGACCTGCCCTGCACTCTCACAAAGGTGCACCAACTGTGGAAGAGAGGGAAACTTCCAGTCTGTCTGCAGGGAGGGTAGACCATTCCAGAATGAGAGAATGGCCCTACAGCTACAAAACAGAATATATGGGCGCATCCCACAAGATTCGACCTACCAAAACAGGTTCTTCCAACCAGGGCCACGACAATACATCACAGCTGTGGAAGAATACCACACGGAGGACCACACTCAAATCTATGACTAGTATGATTTGCCTCCATAATTCGAATATGACGGGCCTCTGCAACCACATCATGACTACAATGAACATTATCAGGTCACACCCTCGTACGGAAGAGACGATTATGACCAGGCATACCAGGACGAATACGTCAAGCTCATCCTGATGACCGGGAAGCGAAAGAGGCACACAGGATAGTGGTCAACATTTGAAACAAACAATTTTGTTTTCTGGTTGATTCTGGTGCCACTGTCAAGAATCATGGGCAAACAGGAGTTTCTGCAGCTTCCTGAGAAGCTGACACTGACCAAAACTCATTCAAGGATCTTCCAATGGGAAGCGACACTGCCCCTTCAATCCATTGGCCTTTTCAGAAGGCAGCTCGTACACAAAGGAAGGGGGAAACACAATAATCGCTGCCCCAGCTGGGCTGGATCTCATTACACTGGATACAATCCTGGTAGAATTCCCACACTTATGCAAGTGACTGGGAAAACTCAAAGGAGCTTCCATAAGACTACACATTGATGAGAACATCCAGCCTGTCCCCCAACACCCCAGGAGGGTGGGGTTCCACTTGCAGGAGGACGTGCCCGTAGAATTCAACCAACTGCTCAGCGACGGCATCATCAAGCTAGCCACATGCCCATCCCCATGGTTGTCACTGTTGGTGATCGTGCCCAAGGAAGGCGGACGGTTGCAGCTACGTGTAGACGTAAGTGTAGCCAACACTGCGATTCAAAGAGAACCTGGCCCATGCATAGAAGACAATGGGCCTCATTACAAGTCAGACGGTCCAGAAATAACGGTGGCGGTAAACCCGCCGCCACTGTTGTTTCCAGACCGCCTGATCCCGACTCCTGCAGGCGGGAGGTAATGGTCCCATAGGGTTTGACCTGGTGGGTTTAACACCGCCCTCCAGGAGTGGACGAGGAAACACCGGCAGCATTACGAGATGCTGCCTGTGTTTCCATGATCTCCATTCCCATTGAGTCCTATGGGACCCAATGGGAATGGGGATTTACACCATTCCGCCTCCGTGATTCCTGGAAAACTGGGGTTGTAATGCCCGGTAATTCCGGGAATCATGGAGGCAGAATGGTAATACGAGTCTGGTGGTAACCAGGCGGTTTTACCAGCTCGGTTACCGCCAGACTCGTAATGAGGCCCAATATCATCCAACTCAACAAATCGGTGATGTTTTCCAAACTAAACCTAATCCAGGGCTATCAGCAGTTGGAGCTTGCCCCAGAGTCGAGGGAGATCACCATATTAGCCACTTGGCAGCTGAAATTTTTCAGGAAGCCATACGGCAAGTGATCTGTCCAATCAAAGGCGCCTTGAATTATAGTGTTCGGCACTTCCCTTGAAGACCACAATGCCACTCTGCTCGTGACCTGCGCAGGGGTCCAGGTATCCGGGTTGACTCTAAACATCACGAAATGCTGTTTC
The DNA here is from genome assembly GCF_040938575.1 of Ambystoma mexicanum. NCBI lineage: Eukaryota > Metazoa > Chordata > Amphibia > Caudata > Ambystomatidae > Ambystoma > Ambystoma mexicanum. Next base: position 818,644,438 of record NC_090936.1, on the reverse strand, counting down.
AGCAAAACAAAACTCAAATTCTTTGGGCACTTCTTCTCTGCGGAGGGAATGACCCTGGAGTCAAACAAGGTCAGCACCATTTCCAACCTCCATGAACCTATGAATGTGGCAGATGTTTGTTCCTTTCTGGGGATGGCTAGCTATTGCGCACGTTATATCCCTCACTATCCATCTCTCACTGATCCATTATGGCACCTGCTGCAGAAGGACACAGTGTTCGAGTGGTCAGAAGAGTGCCATGTAGCGTTTGACTCTAACAAAAGAGCCCCGTCGGAAGCTCGACACCTAGCATACTTTGACCCCGACTGGCATACAGAAGTCATTGTGGACACAAGCCCTGTTGGATTAGGGGCTATCCTGGCACAGACGAGTGGTCTGGACACGCACCCAAGGCACATTGTCGCATACGCGAGCAGGGCCTTATCTGCTCCTCAATCTGTCTATTCCCAAGCTGAGAAAGACCACTAGGTTTTGCTTTCTTTGTTCGGCAACCCGCGCACCAAAATGCTGCTCAGTATAGAGCGGTGGGGCATCAGGCTGCAAGAGTACAACTACATTGTTCACAGGCCAGGAGGGGTTCAAAATCCAGCAGACTATCTGTCTTGACACCCTGCAGGCTCACCAGTACCCATGAAGGGTGACATGTAGCCGCCAACGCACTCCCACCAGCGATCTCACTCGAAGCCATTGCGGCTGCTTCGGCGGCTGACCCGCCCATTGCCTTAGAGGTCAGCCTGATGAGTAACAACAAATGGAGAGATTACCGATGCACAGTCCTAAACCATCAGGGGGTGTGCAGAGAAGAGCTTGACAGACTGGCAAGTGTGCACACCGAACTTGCAGTCAAGGGCTAGGTCATCCTATTACAGGGCTGTCGCTTAGTCATCCCTGTGACACTCAGAGCCGAATGGATCAAGACAGCTCATGAGGGGCACAGAGGTTATGACAACACAAAGAGACAATTGAGGTGCTAAGTATGGTTCCCGTTCATGGACTAGTTGGTCAACAGCTGGGTTAAAAACTGCTTAGCATCCCAGTGCACGGCAAGGGTGGAAGCCCTCATCTCACTACAGCCAACGCACATCCCGGATCGACCGTGGAACAGAGTTGCGGTCGACTTCTATGGGCCAATGGAGTCGGTGGAATATATCCTAGTTTTCATTGATGAATATTCGAGGTTTTCCATTGTCAAGAAGATGGTGACTACTCCATATGCCCAGGTGGCTGCAACATTCGATGAAGTATTCAGGGAGTGGGGCAACCCCAGGACAATGAAGTCGGACAACGGGCCCCCATTCAATGGCCACAAATGTACAGTGTTTGCAAAAGACTTGGGGTTTATTCATCAAAGGATCAACCCTAGTTGGCCACAGGCCAACGGCATGGCCAAATGATTTATGGCCTCCCTAAAAAACACAATTCAGAGAGCCCGCAGAGAAGGCAACAACCCTCACCGAGCCCTATGCAGGTTACTACGAGATTACCAAAATACCCCACCGCGAAGCTACAAACAAAACACCTGCAAAGTTAATGGTTCGGTACGAGGTTCACACACGCATCGTGAGGCACCCGACTGCCCGCGGAGGAAAAGATATAGATCTTGTAAGAAGGGACACCGAACAGAAGGAGAGAGCCAGGGTAGATACTGACCTGAGAAGAAGAGCAGTCCCAGTTCCAGGTGGGCGACAACCAATGCTAAAGAAAATGGATGCTCGATATGCACCAAAGCCCCTCAACGTCATTGCCATCAAAGGCACCATGGTGACTGCCCAGAATGCAGATCGTGAAGTCACAAGAAATAGCTTGCAATTCAAACACCTCATTAATAACCCAATTTAATTTTATAGAACCCAACTTAACTGAAATGTTGGAGCTATTAAAAAATATGCATCCCACAAACTGCCCGGGGGTAATGTTCCCTTCTAAATACATATTGGAGCATCAAGAATTGTTTGTGCAATTTCTTTGTCGATTCCTCAATTCTTCTTTTCGTACTGGTTCAATTCCTCACTCTATTAAAAATGTGGCGGTCACTCCTCTGTTAAAAAAACCTGGCTTGGACCCACTGGACGCAGCTAATTTAAGACCTATTACAAATACCTTATTCTTTCTCAAGCTCATAGATAAGGCAGCTACTATGCAGCTGCAATCTTATGTACTCGATACTGGTAAATTGCACGTGAAGCAATCAGGCTTCCGGAGTTTCCACGGAACCGAGGCAGCATTGCTAGACATACAAACACATATGGTCGGTAAATTGGAACACAGCAAGTCAGGGCTGCTGATGCTGCTAGATCTATCAGCAGCCTTTGATTAGCTGGACCATAAAATCCTGCTTGACTGGATGCCTACTGTTGGCGGACTCTCCAGTAATGCCATTACTTGGCTTAGATCCTTTTTGGAGAGCCGCCAGTCAAACGCCTATTGGGATGACTGTGCTTCGGAGTCACAGACCATAACATGCAGAGCCCTCAAGGGGCATGTCTTTCCCCCTTGTTGTTCAACATCTACATTCTTCCTCTGTGTGTCGAACTGGAATCCTTGGGGATTTTCTTCTGTAATTATGCAGACGACTTTCAGCTGGTACTGAACATCACCGGGAATTATGATGTCGACCAACAAACCTTAGCCACAGCTTACCATGTTATAAAACAATGGATGTCTTTGAATTGGCTCTGTTTAAATGCTGCCAAAAATGAGTTACTTCTCTTCAGTACTTAGTATGCCCAATCTAAACTAAACCATAGATATGACCATTTCACTATTGAGGGCATTCATATTAAAATAGTGCAGAAAGTCAAGACCTAAGGTACATACATGGAAGAAAGTCTGGACAGTGAGGCACATGTCACAGCCATTTCCACAACACTAACTATCATTTAAAGTTACTCAGACAAGTAGCCTCATTAATCTTGGTGGATAACTGTACAAAACTTGTAAGGGCCATTATATTGCCACGTGTGGATTACTGTAATGCCTTATTGGGAGGTGCCAATAAGGCTGATACCAAACAGTAAATACTCAATGAGCTCACTGATCAAACAGTAGTCCTCTTTTTTAGTTAGGGGCTCATAGGGGAAGGATTAAATATCATAAAGAACAAAGGGTTGTCCCAACAAGCTACCTTTTGATGTCTGCACTAGAGGTGAAAGCGATGTGTCAAGACCATCGTCCACTTATACCCCAATCCTTTTCAACATATATAAGGAGATGGAGAGGTCGGATTTACACAAAATATATATATCTTCATATTTATTCTGTCATGAATCATTTAAAAGAATTGACCAACTGGTCACATTTGCAAATAAAAACATTATAAAACACAACTGTTACATAAACAGTAACTCAATAATTAGCAATTATTGTCCGTATACTCTCTCGTAGCATACAATGTACTTAAAAGTGATGTTAGTAACACATGGGTGACTTTAGACACTCCAGTTCATGTCTAGTTTTACAAAAGACCCCATAAATATTGTGTCGACAGGAATAGATCTGTTTCCAGCCTTAGTCTTGCCCACACATCGACTCGCACTTGTCGGTGGAATGTTGGTCGTTTGTGTAAGGCTTTCCTCAGTACACATAAACCCCACATCTTAGGGGGTGTGGAATTTCACAAATACTATTGCACATTATCTCTGCATATCTTTTTGGCTGTAATGAGTACTATAGTGGTTATGTGGTCGTTAAGTCCCACAGGTTTGTCAACACCAACTATTTTGCATTCTAGTCGTGTAGCCACAAACTAGATATCAAAGCAAGCATTTCGGTTCCGTGATTACACTCCGTCCGATTGTGGGGGCACTTGGCGATCACCTTAAAAGTACATGCAACACCTGCCGCTGACCGAAACCAACGCCGGGTACACAGTAGTAGATGTGAACAAAGTGCAACAGGCAACTAGTTACTACTACAGCTACACGACTAGCATGCAAAATAGTTGGTCTTGACACAGCTCTGTCACCTCTAGTGTGGACATCAAAAGGTAGCCCGTTGGGACAACCCTTTGTTCTTTATGATATCACACAGTTACAGAAGATACGAAATGCTGCCGTGCGGATCATCTTTCCGAAGAAAAGCTCTGAACCCACTAGTGCTGCAAGGAAAATACTCCACTGGCTCCCGGTGGCAGCGCAATTAAAACTGCTCACTACATGTCACAAATGTATTTTTGGAAATGCTCCCCTATACTTGAAGGAGAAGATTTGCATTTACCGACGTAAGAGGTGCTTAAGATCTACAGAAGGCTCCTTGTTGGCATTGCCGCGGATAAAAAGATCTCACGTCTTAGGGCGGGCCTTCCACATTCAGGGTGCTCAAGCATGGAATGCCCTCCCATCTCATCTATGAAAGACAGAGGACCATCGTGCCTTTTGCAAACAGCTGAAGACAATGCATGTTAACTAGGATAATCGTCCAGCTTCCTTTTCTATATCTGTCTCTCGGCGCCTGGATGCCTGTGGACTTTGGTGCGCTATAAATTCAACTAACATAACATAACATAAAAAGAGAGAAGATTGTGATCTCCCTCCACCTGAACCGGATCCAGAACCCAAGGAGGCACCAGATGACCTCTGGGTTCCCCCCGAAGGAACCGGACACACGATGACGGAACAAGCTGAGGTACCAGGCGTGACCATGTCCCTACGAAAGGAGTGGGCGCCCTCAGTGCACAACCAGGAGACCACCTCGTCTGGTAGAAGAGTGTTAAGCTGGACGTTTGTCCGGGTGTGATGTTACTGGCCAGTGCCTCTTTGACAAAGGGAAAGTCATGTGGCGAGGCGAAAAGGGCAAGGGAGGAGTTGAGAAAGGGAAGTTAGTATGCACGTGATTGTTGAATAAAGAAGACGTTACAGGTTCTCCAGTGTCACGTCCTTTCACTTTCCAGAAGCCCATGGCCCAACAGCACCAATGCCTTTCATTATCAATTAATATTGTTTATTTGCACTCTGGCAACTTTGCTAAATTAATCAATTTGCAGAAAACAGACAGAATATGATAGTGAGTGCCCACATTTTCCCAGCCATTTGAACACCGCCCCTGAGTGCCCCTATTTGTTTCTGCTTGGCTGCCAGCCAGATTCTGCCACCTGACCAGACAGAATTCTGCACCCCTAACTCACCAAACCCACTCATGGCTTTCTCCTCCTTTCTGATACACTCCTTCATCTGCAGCATCTTCACATAAAAATAGAAAATTGACTAAACCAATGTTCTGTTTGTATGGCAGCAGATGTATTTGTTTATTTTTTTTGATGGGAGCTTGGACAGTCCCAATATGCACACAGCCAACCTCCCTGCAACAACAAAATACAAGCATTGGCAAAGCCAAAAGTTTTGACTTGTCTATAAGTATTAGGCATTTACCATGCATTGATATAAGATGCCCAGGTACTTGCACCATTTTGTACTTGCTACCATCAATGACCAGTTACTACCACTATGGCAGTGCTTGGCAAGTGTCTTTCCCATACCTACACAAAAGCCCAAACTGTTAGCATTGCAAGCGCTTGTGGAAACTTCCAGACACGTTTAATCTGTTTAAAGGAAATGATGGTTGAGCTGGGAGGTTACATATGGAGTTTCAGGGAATTAGGGAGCAAGCTGCTATCAAACAATGGAAATTGCAGGTCATTCAAGCGATTGGAAACTCTGTGCTGGATTTCAACCTACACCCTGAATGTAGAAAGTACGAATATGCACTAATATGCTTCAGGCTGCTCATCACACAGACTACAAAGTGGGCAAACCCTTTTTTGCCTGGATGTCCTGAGCAGGAACTGTAAATCAGACAGGTTAATGCTGAAAGAGAAGACCACACCCAAGAGCATCAGGACATTCTGGCATGCAAGCGAAGCTCTAATGACATCGGTGGACAGCAGCCTTTGAGCTGTCTCTCTAAATGAACTACAGAATGCACATGAGTGAATTTAGGGGCTGATATGCTCGCCGGGGCTGGTAGAGGGCAGTTTTGGATGTTCCAGGTAAGCCTGTAAGTGTGTATCTGTGTCTGTGTTGGGGAAGAGGGAGGATGTTTGTAGTTGGGTGGGGAGGTGGAAGGGGAGCATGTAAATGTGAGTGTGTTTCTGTGTCAGTGTATCTGTGGTGGGAGGTTAATGGCGAATGATTTGGGTGGTAAAGGGAGGCAGCAGGGGCAGGAAAGGAGGGCCAAGGATGAGAGAGGGTGGGGGCGGGTTGGAGATTGGTTTCCTGCAAGGGTGTAGGAGTGTTCAATCCCCCAGAAGTGTGATAAGTCCCCAAATGATTTAGGACCCTCCTTTTATTCCTATCATTGATACCGTTCATATTCCAGGAAATCACTTTCAGACTGTGCTTGCCTGGGACCGACATCATGAAAACATCACCCCCTCCTCCCCAGGTAGACTCACAACACCAGAGAAATAAGAACAAAGACAACAACAACAAAAGACTATAAAACTTCCTGGAACTATCATGCCAGGCCACAAAGCTCCACGGAACCTCAATTGTACAAAACTACTGCAAACTTCGCCCTCCCTGCATAGATATCACCCTCAAATAAAATGATATAAGACGACACAATCATTAATAAACATTCTCCATAAAACAACGACAGTACATAGCTAAATACATTTCCCTAATCCACTCATCAAACCGGGTGGTATAGTATCAAACTCTACATTTCCCTATCTTAAAGCACTACTCAAAAGGAGCCCTTGCCCATGTAATCTGGTATATTGGCAACAGAAAGATTGAAAATGAAGCTGGAATTAGAATATAACTTGAGTGAGTCCCAGCACCTCTCACCAAAGGCACAGACACCCCCACTCCACAGTAAGTTCAACATTCTATTATGCCCATCTGATCCTTCCAATTAAATACAAGACAATGTGCCAATGATTAAATAAACAAGTACATTGCATCCCGCCAGAATTTACAGTCCTGGACCCTTCCAAATAAAACCGGTGCAAGATCTTACACTATAAAATAGTCTGGAAAATATCACAATAATCAGCAGTAATGTGTTTAATGGTTCGCCTCCCTGTAATATTGATGGTCTTACCAACTAATCCAAGTATGTGCTGCTTCAAGGCAAATGGTAGTTCATTGTAAACAGTAACATGAAATAGCTGTTAAACTAGGGGAAGATTTGTGGTGTAAGAGGAACTGCCACAAAATTACTTTATACTGTGCACACTTCGTCAAACAACATAGGCATACACATGAGTACATAGTTTTCTCACTTTACTATATTATTGTCAAAGCCTGTTATCATAGGTCCCTGTAAAGACAGGCAGCAACATCATACCTGTGGTGCCCACTCAATTTTGCTTCCTGCTTCTTTTCCTTCCCTCCATTGGGAGACACACAGCAGTGGTGGCACACAATTTCAAAGGTGATTACCCAATACATTGAATATGTCATTTGAGGATATCGAAGGTTTGTCTAATAAATGCGCAGAAACTTTAGGTTTCTCAACTGAGGAAGCATCAGCCATACTTGAACTCATTAGCGAAACGTCAATTGGTGCCCATGGTATTACACCAAAAGATCCGGCCAAACGAATTAAGCAATTAGAGTATCTAATACGTAAGGAGATAAACAGGAAACTACACGCTATAACCCTTGGACGATATTTCAAGAACCAACGCATCCCAAGAGGGCTTCGCATACAGCTTCGACCGACTTTGTGCAAAGAAAGTAGAGAGTTTGTTCGAAGGTGGGAATCAATACTCAATAAATGTTCTCTGGACCTAATTTTGTTAACTATCCAGGAATTATCAAAGAATCTAATAACTCTGAGGACGGAAATTGAGGAGATAGAGAAAGAACTAGTTGATACACTTGGGAGAGAAGAGTATGACAACATTCTGATAGAGGTTAATACTAAGCTTGAGGATTATAAGTCAGAACTGGAGCAAAAGAAGATTAAGAAATTTAGAAGGGACACCTACGATTATATTAATGACGAGGTATATACCTGGATGGACAAATACGGCCAAGCAGCACCAAAGAAACCGTTTAAATACGCATCCGACAATACTTCGAGTTCCGACTCAGAAGCTCAGAGAGAGTTTGATATCCCAGTGGAACAAAACATAGAGACCCTCGCACAGACAACAAGCCCTTCCACGCGAGCCCCACCCGCTGCATCTTTTTTAGGCGCCCGCCGAAAAGAACCCGCAGGGGGAGGAGGAAACGTAAGAAACAAACCCTTAACGAGACTACAACAGAAGAAAAGCTAGTGGTTAACATTTCGGAAAGGAGACTCAATAAAGCAGAAGAAGAGACTCTACAGAGAGGTCTTAGCTTTGTACCGACCTACGGTACCACTTTGTTTGACACGAAGATAGAACTATACAAGTTTGTTCGCAAACTAAAGCTTAAAGTCTTCTTTAATGAACTGGAGAGCCACGAGAGTCCATCCGAGATTCCAGACTTTCAAGAATTCAGAGTTAAGAGCGGATTTGTTCCACCCATCACAGTACCATCCATAGAAATATTTCAGAGGTTAGTCACTCGAGATCTCGAACGTATCAGTTACAGAAATCCTCCATATAGGAATTTGAAACCACACGAGATGAGACTAATTAGAGACTTATTTAGTGACAAGAGTATTACCTTTCGCCCAGCGGATAAGGGAGGAGCTCTGGTTATTCAGAATTCTTGTGACTATGATGCTGAATGTAAAAGACAACTCCAAGACCAGACCACATACGCTAGTTTGGATCATGATCCTACTCTTTCAATCAAACAAAATCTGAAGAGTCTCTTAACGAAAGCATTCGAGTTGGACTGGATTAACGAACATACACAAAAATTTCTTCTGAAAGAACACCCGAGGATCCCCAACTTCTACACACTGCCGAAGATCCATAAAGATGCCATGAAACCACCCGGTAGACCAATTGTTGCAGGGATAGAAAGCATTAACCAACCCTTGGGGGTCTACATAGATTTTTTCCTACAGCCATTGATACAGGAGACCAGTACTTACACAAGAGATACCACCCATTTCCTGCAAAAACTGAGCTTGTTGACACCTTTGCCTGAAGACCTGATGTTTACAATAGACGTGAAAAGTCTATACACCTCCATACCCCATGACCTGGGGATGGAAGCAGTAGAATGGTTGCTACTGAGAGTACCTGAAATACGTGCCCAAAAGGAATTTATATTGGCGTTACTACAATTTATTTCAGAGAACTCCTATTTTCAGTATGGAAATCAATTCTTTCTACAGACAGCAGGGACCTCGATGGGAGCTACTATGGCGCCCTCATATGCGAACAGCTTCATGCATAAGTTTGAAACAGATCATGTATTGAACAAACAAGAATGGAAGAAGGATATTAGATTGTGGACGAGATACATAGATGACATCTTTGGAATTTGGAAAGGTACAAGAGAGTCATTTGAAACTTTCTTTTTGTATCTGAACAGCATTGACCAGAGGATACAGTTCACCAGAGAGCTCTCACATGAAATTATAACTTTCCTTGATGTACAGGTTCATAAGAAAGCAACTAACTATAGCACCTCACTGTTTCGGAAAGCGACAGATCGGAACAATCTCCTGCATCGTCTCAGTTTCCATCAGCCAAGTTTACTGAAAAATTTGCCATATAGTCAACTACTGAGGGTCAAGAAAATTGTCAGTGATCCTGAAGACTACAGGACTCAGCAGATGGAAATGAAAGAGAAATTTTTGGCTCGGGGATACAAACAGGATGAACTTGATCAGGCATCAGACAGAGTTGATGCCCTACCACGAGAGACTCTCTTATCAGAACAGAACTCCATAAGAAAGAGAGAATTAAAGTCACCGGTATTCGTATCCAAGTTTTCTACACAAAGCACAAAGATTAAGAAAACTATCATGAAACATTGGGAAATTTTCAAGAATGACATCCGAGTCCAAGAAATCTTTAGCGAAAAACCTATCTTTGCATACCAACGAAGCAGGAACCTAAGAGATGAACTGGTACAAACGAAATCTGCAGCCAGAAAACCAACGACTCAGCGGACTGGGACATTTCCGTGTTTACAGTGTGTTAACTGTAATTTTGTTATTAAAGGAAACTCCATTAACCATCCAAGGACAGGGCAGAAGATTATGCTCAAGACTTTTGCCACATGTGACAGTAGCAATATCATTTATGGCATTAAATGCCCTTGTGGGAAATTTTATGTAGGACAATCAACACGTACAGCCAAATTGAGATGGGGAGAACATCGATCGTGCATTCGTAATGCAAACATGAACTCAGCAGTGGCACGACATTGGATGACCAATGGACATAACGTGTCACAAATAAAATTTGTGATTTTGGAAGCACTAACTAAAAATAGTCCTCATGAAGATTTAGGCCAACGCTTGAATCGTAGAGAGACGTACTGGATCGACAAGCTTGGAAGCCTGGCACCCTATGGGCTTAATGAGGAGATCAACTACCACTGTTTTCTCTGATTATGTTTTTCTCTAATTGTTTTTTTCATTTGTATTGCTTTGTGATGTCTGATATCGTTTGGTTGAGATTTACACTAATGCTTGAATTTATATGATTAATGACCATAATGTCCTCCATTCTGCGCGTCCTGGGTCTCCCAGGGCCCGAGGTGCCGTCTGTCTAGACGACACCACTAGCGGCATGTAGGCACATATTTACTTTAAACACAGCCCAAGAGTTGTTCTCTTGACTCCATTCATCCTTGTTAAGAACGTTGTAGTATTTTTTCTATGTCTATAGACGGCATTCCACTTATTCCCTTTTTGTATCACTTTTTTATCAATAATTTCCCTAGAGGACCACGTAGTAAGCATTTCGGATTATAGGAGAATTTTTGCCTACAATTACTGACAATTTTCATGAAGCCGACATCACATGCCGGGTTGCTCGGCAACGCGTCTAAACAGGAAGGACACTTTGCCTTCTATCACGTGTCCGTTAAAACTAGGTTGCTCGGCAACGCGCCGAAGCAACGAAGACAGTCTGCTTTCAGTAAGACACAGAGGGAACCCTCTGCTTCGTTCTAGGGTAAGCTACCATCTGAGTTTACTATTAGAGATTTGCTAGACCTAAGATAAGTTCTACATTGGATTTTTTATTTTATTTTTTCTTACCGTTTACAGCACCTGCTCTCCATTTACGGCGGAAGCAGCTTGCACTCCGAAAGATATATTTTTTGCCATTACTCTCCAACATCAGGTAAACACATGAATTCCACCATTTTGTTACAAGACGTATTGACCGACTTGTGTATTGATTTGCTTTTCTTCTTTTTGATTTGGATTTTCCTTCTGTTCCGGCTCATTACGTGACCCGGTATGTGCACTTTTTTACTCTTTCAATTATTTGAACGATGAATGTCGAATACTTGTGTTGTTTAAAATATGGAAACTTGCTTATGGTTGACAAAATTGTATTTGTATGTGAACGTTATACTCTAGACTTGCCCTGATGAAGGATTATTTCCGAAATGCATTGGCACATGATAAGTCTATGAATAGAGTGATGGGTGGCAATCTCTTCCTCATGAAGGATAGTTTGGTGGCCATTAGTCACCTCTTTGTATGAAATAATAATCCTTTACTTGATGGATAAAATCGATTCTGAAAAACCAACATATATTTGACTTTCGTACTCTGTTAAGAATTTGTACTAAATGATTTATATTGAGTGGAATTACAACGAATACAGAACCCAACTAGGGACTTCAGAGAGCGGCTGTATGATTGGGTCTTCACCTAATCTTTGTGTTTTTTCTGTATTTCTGGGCCTGGGTGTCTCCAGGCCTTATACAGCCAGCTCCTGCATACAGGATTCAACCTTCTGATAAAGATTTATCTCTATAGAGACTTCTGATAAACGCCAGAAATACGTGATATCCCTGTGGTGCCCACTCAATTTTGCTTCCAGCAACATCATACGTGCCAGTATGAAATAATATCACAGTGGTCCCTGTTAAAATATTGAAGCAGAACTACTTGTAAAATGGCGTGATACCAAAGACTGCTTCTAGATGTTCCTTCTAGATGTTCCTGCAAAGCAAGCGCAGGCATTCAATATATACTGCAATACCAAAAGTTGTTCAGAGGGGTCCTTTCTGCAATTCCTAGCATGGTTCAATGAAAGAACCATCAAACTCGGAAATGGAAATAGCAATGACAGAATTCCAATAAAACCATTGGCTGCAGAGATAACAATGGGAAATCTTTACATAACAAATATAATATCACAGACTGATATTAGAATTCCTTGTTAAATTATTGAAGCATCACTTCTTGTAGGATGGTGTGATACCAAAGGCTGCTATTAGGGCAAGTACAGGCATTCAATATATCCTGCAATACCAAAGTCGTTCATATAAGTCCTTTCGGAAATTCCTAGCAAGTTTCAATGAACGAACCATCAACACTTATGAGTCACACGAGAAATGTCAGTGTAAGAATTAGAATATTTTAAATGTTCCGAAACGTTAGTAATATTCGTGGTACAAATTATAGTAATAAAAAGCACAGAATAGTATTGCCATGAAACGTGGTACTAACAGATTTTTTTTTTTTAAATGGACACTTCGTGACTAACGTGTGCATGTGGAAGTTATATGCAGGGCACTGGCTGACATCACTGAATTGATGTCTGATTGCTAAGTGCCATATTGGTTGACACTAACTTCCTCAGTATGGTAACCACACTGAACTAGATGACATAGCCTGGAAATACACACTCCACCATTCTAGAAATAAGGATACATTAACCTGCATAACATTCTATTTGATCCCTAAATGCTGGGCGCGATATGAGGCAGAGGCCTCACAGGGTAACACAGAAAAACGTACCCTGCAACTTGGACGCAAACAAGCACAGCAAACATTGTGTGTTTTAAATGGGAAGCCATTGACCAGAGAGCCAATCAGGGAGTTGCGAGGTGGGAGCGGGGAACAGACGGAAGGCAAAGGGAGTGGAGAGGGTCGGGGGAAGAAAAGCACTGAAGGCGCTGAATATTAAAGTGAAAACTGCATTGATTCGGGACAATTGCAGATGCCTGACAGGGTAATGCAGCAACACTTTGCAACTGGGATGCACTCAAGCCCAGCACACACACTAGGACAGCACCAATGATTATAACATTTATTTTGATAAATAGATCCTTTTTATAGATAGAGTAGTCAGGTTTTTATGAAAAGGAGCAGCAAAAGTGCACATGACTCGTGCTGGATACACAAAACTGACATTTCTTCAGAATTCCATCCTCGATCACAGCACGGCAAGAGTGATCAAATGCTGGAATACAATGGCTGCACTACGTACAGAAACACAGACTGCAGAACCAATGGCATCCTCCTGACATCATTATCTACACAGCCAATCAGGTCGTGTTTACATCACGAGACACTTAAACACACCCACAAATCAGTATATGGAAAATTTGAAAGCCATTTTACAAAACACATATCTTTAACAAAACGTCTTTATTTTGAAAACCAAATACATCAAAATAGGTAACATAACTTAAAATATGCAGTAAATATTTTTAAAAGCCTCAATCAAGTCAAATTTTTTTTATAACATTAACACATGGGGCCAATATATTGGAAGTAGAAATGGCTGACACATTCACCACCCAGTAGAAATTCAGCCAGAGTGCAAAACCAGGTGTGTTGTGAGTGGAGATGGGTGGGAATGGGAAGAAAAACCTATAAATGTCACTTAGCAACAGGTGTTAAATGGGTGGGACACATAGCCAAATTACATATATCCATCTTCATATGTCAACCCGTCTTCAAAAGCATTACAAACCTGCATCCAAATCCCCTATCTCAAGCTCTCATGTTAAAGCTCTTATTTTAAAGACAATAGTTTCGGAATTGTAGGTAGCGCTTTCAGCACCACTTAATAGCCAAAAATAAATAGCAATCTGCCCCATGCTTGGGGATGAACAGGGCTAGTAATGGTTCTGAGCCTTAAGTAAGGTTATCACTTGGGCTTGGGCCTGCCTTAGGGGCTCAATCTGGCAGGCTGTTACTGGTCCTGTTTTCCCTAAAATGTGGGGGTAATTGCAATAGTATCACCAATGTCTTTTTATCCTGAACTGCCATCTTCAATGCATACAGAGTGTTTCATTCTTTCTTTATGGTTCATAGAATGTTATCTAATATTTACTAGCAAAATCTGGAAACTTTAGTTTCACAATATTTATGCCATGTCTCTGATAATAATACTTGTCATTTTTAATATTGCTTTTGTCACTCTTTCATCCCTCCATGCAACATCTACTGAGACTGTTTTCTCTCTAAAGAGCTATATGTGGAACACAATTATCGTTGCCTTTACTGGCTCCTAGATCCCTGAAAAGCAACAAAATTGTAATACAGTGTAGATTGTTCCCGTATGCCATCAATAGCTTCGGGAAGGTATTGCCCCAAAAGCCAAATCCATCCAAATCAATTGTTTTATCAAACTTACTTTCTTCAAACCCCTTGGTCTTAAGATGGAGTCAGGAAAAGTTAGACACCTCTTTAAAATGATTAACTTCCAGCCATGTTGTGATTATTCCACAATCATCATAATGGGTTTTCCCCAAAAAAGAGTGAAAAAGACCTGACAAGTATACATTAGTATTTTCCCATTGTCCTATTATTTGATTTAATAACACCAAAGGTTATGTTTTGGTATAAGTATCTTATCACTGCATGTACTTTCAATACATATCTAGTTACAGCAAGACCTGTCCCTAACACATTTTCACTGAACCATTCAGTCTTTGAACTGCAAATATCTAAAACCTTCTCCCTCTTTCTGATTAGATTGTTCTATCATCCCACATTGCCCTTCTGCCTTCCCTCATATTTCACCATCCTAAAGACTGTTCCCTTATTGCGAAAAAGTTCCTTGCCTGGCCAGGCATTCACAATGTACTCATTCACTCTCTAAAGTTACACATCAAGCTCCCCTGCATTCTTCCATTCTTTTAATTTTCATTTATCGATGTAGATTAGTGTTTCAAACAGAAACAGAATACAAGAGAATAACAACAGTGAAAGCACAGTGAAAGATTCAATCCTCTAACAGGGTGCTCTGCATAGGCATAGGTCTAGTGCTTTACATGAGTAGGTTGTAATCCAGTTGTAATCCAGTTGGTGGAGGGATAGAATAATAGTTGTCAGGGGTCAACACGTACACACAAAATATGAGATGTACATTGTATACAGGTAAGTCATATATTAAAGTAGTTGATATATTCAGTACACATCTGGGAGAGTTTGAGGTCAGTGGAGAAGGACTCAATGGTGTGTATGTAGGCATAGTGCACCCTTCAAGAGCCGTAAAGGAAGAGTGGTAATGCCTTGCATCATCTGCTGTTATTACATGTTTTCTGGTCACACATTCCATTTCCATGTTCTTACATTCAAATGTCCTTCCTTTGTATTCAATCGCCATTCCTGGATAGTGTGACAGGCAATCTGCTATTTATTTCAACTTCCATTTCAAATCTTGTACATTTATGACACCCCTCATTTAACTCCCCACTATGTGGAAATCTTTTTGCATCTGCACCCTTTACAAGGGTTTGTCATCAGTCTTCGCACTGCATTTGTTACTGCATAAAAAGCTATTAAAAGTGTTTCTTTATCAGTTGTAGAATGCAATACATTATTTCTGTTTCTCTCCCAAGACCTGGATGCATAAAGAATAATCTGTTCAGGACATGGTACTGAATTTTTGTATTATGCGGCTCCTATTAGTTTTAGATGTATTTTTACATATTATACATTCTTAGTGTATCCTACCAAAAAGTTGGCTTCACCTATGGCAAATTTTTGTTACTGAAAAATCTTGTTTACATGTATCTGAAAATTCAAATGGCACCTTGGTGTTTTAGTATCGTCCCAATGTTTTTGGTTTTTACAAAAATTCTGAAAAAAACACATTATGTACTCATGCCCACACGCATTATCATCTGTTCCTGATCTAATGAACCTGGTTCTATCCTTATGATATCTTGTCGAAACATAGGGCCTCATTACGAGAAGTGCAGAATGGGTTTAATGGTGCCGGTAATGGTGCAGGCGCCGTTAAACCCACTCTGCACTATTAAGAGGTCCCCTCGCGGGACCCGGTGTGGACGTCTGGTTTTTCCAGACGTCCATAGCGGGTCCTGCGAGGCGACCAGGGAGCTAACAACGGCCCGTAATTGACAGGCCCGTTGCTAGCTCCTTCCCCATTCCCATTGAGCCCTATGGGGGCTCGAATGGGAATGGGGAAGGACCGGGCTCGGGTTCCCTGAAGGAGGAAATACTGGGCCTTCCACACTCAGAGTGGCCTGATAATTCCCCATTCAGGTAACCCGGACATGATTTTGGAGGCAGCCATGGTGCTAATAGCGCCATGGCTACCTCCAAAGTCGTAATGAGGCCCATAGACTTGTTGCAATTCAATGTAAAATAGTTTCCTTCAAATATTTAAAAAACTGTGCTCAGTCTCAAATTGTCTTCTGTGTATCAAAGTCATATGAGACATGTGTATCCATAAAATGTAAACTCCCTGGACAATGAGAAGTAACAATAAGCTTCCCTCAGGAAGAGGAGGATGTGCATTGGAAAGTTTGCTGATGTGCCCTCTTTGCAAATGCTACTACTCAGAATGGTTGTCTACTATCACATCTTTAGTCTTCATGAAAATAGGTGGATCAGGGCAGTTCCAGAGGGTTTTAATAATCAAATCGCGCATAAAAGTAGGTATAATGAATTTGTAAAATGTACAAATAGGAAATGGGAGTGCCTAGCTATTACCTTATTTATACTGTGTCCCTACCAACCATGACTAATGTCCAACTACCATATCTCTGCCTTCATTGTCAGTTACAGTTTAATATGTTCCTATCAGCTATGATCAGGGCAGTCACAATGAGTATAGTCCAGTTAAATTGATTACTTATCTGTATGGAGTCCTTTTTCAATCTTAACCAATTGAAATGCAGCTGTGACACTGGGCTGCAGCATTTTTCTCAATTTGTTTGGACCCACTGGTTAGACACATTTGCTCCTTACACCATTAATTAAATCCCTTAAATCGGTCTCCTCTCAGCATCATCTTCCTCCATATGTTTCCTTTATATAATACATTGTTTTGGAATAAAATCCTCTTTGTCACCCTCCTATTTATTTCGAGTGCATTGAACATTGTCTGCCACTGAAGCTACACATCTGGACTGAAGTATACCACTAGCTTTCATAAATACAATTTGCTCTTTGAATTCAACATGTAGGTTAACTTAGTGGTAAGCAAGGGTTAAATATCAGATACATAATGTATCTCTAGAACAATAATGTTGTTTAGACTCTGCAAATCATTACATGAGCTCATCTTGTTTCGGATTTATAAGAGACTCCAATGGGAAGCACTGAATGTATTGCCTCTAATCCCTCAATTATATATATTTTAACAAAGCTTTTCTTCTCCTCTGCAAATGTTTCCTTTTGTCTCAGTGGTGCATTCCTCAGGTTGCAGTGCTCCTTCTTAATACATTGATGAAAGCCTTTCAAATATCTTTTTCTCTCATAATGTATGGAAACATGTCCTCGTCAAGTATTACTTCCTATATCAACTCTTCCATCTCAAATAACAAATAGGAGCCCTCAAATGCCAGGAGTGAAAACCAATGACCCTTCTACAGGTCAGTCTGTCTTCATCACCTAAAAGCTTCCAAGACATTCACATCAAAAATAAGTCTCTTCTTCAAGACTATGGGCCTCATTACACGGTATGCAGTAAACCATGGTGCTATTAGCACCATGTTTGCCTGCCGGTACCATACCGGTACCACACCGGTACCACCATGGAGGAAAGGGGAATTACCACCCCATTTCAAGGTTGGCGGGACGGTAATTCCCCCTTTCTCCATGGCCCTTCCCCATTCCCATTTTGCCCCATAGGGCATAATGGGAATGGGGAAGGAGCTAATTACGGTACCGCAAATTGCGGTACCGTAATTAGCACCAAGGTCCCTTTGCGGGTCCCAACTTTAACGGCTGGTCTACACCAGCCGTTAAGGTCGGGTCCCGCAAAGGAACCTCGTAGTAAGGCGGTAAGGGTTATGGTCACTGGTACCCTTACCGGTGACCATTAACCCTTATCGCCTTCCGTGTAATGAGGCCCTATGGGTCTCATTATAAGTGAGGCGATAATGGGTTAACAGCGCAGGTAAAGGGGCCGGCGCCGTTAACCCCATAATGCCTCATTACGAGATTCCATCGCGGGACCCGCTCTGTACGTCTGGTCAGGCCCATTTTTAGCATGCTCCCCATTCCCATTGGAGGCTCAAATGGGAATGGGGATGGTCCAGGTATGGTTTCCCTGAATGGGGAAATACCAGGCCCTCCAAAGTCAGAATGGCCCGGTATTTCCCCATTCAGGGACCACGGACCCGGACCCGAGTTTGGAGGCAGCCATGCCCTTATTAAGGGCATGGCAGCCTCCAAACCCTTAATGAGGCCCTATATCTCTCAAGTGACCAATCCTTCGGCCACGCTTTTCTGTATCTGCAATGACCTAAACATTACTCATGAATATGCTCCAAACCTGATTTCCTCCCAACTCATAGCTGACTCTCTCTCAAATTTTCATCAACAAGTTTGTTTCCATTGGCAACACAATCTCAATCTTATTGCAAAACAATCTCAATCTTGTTCAGATCATCTGCCCCTCCTGCTTCTGAAGGCAAATGGACCACCAGCTCATCAGCCTTCTTGCTGTCTCTCAAACATACCTGATTACTATTGTAAAGAAAATGTGATCTTATTCAAAGCAGGTGTCTCCCTTGTTCAGCAAAAACATTAAAATCAATAGCCACACCTTAGCTCCACACCTTAGCTCCTGCTATTAACACACCCAACAACTCCCCTAAAAAACATATTTCACCCATCCTATAAATACCTGTTGCTGATCCAGCCATTACCACCAATTACTGCCCAATACCAAAACAACTTTTATTGTGAAATGTTTGGAAAGTTCATGACCCAACAGCTTATCAACTACAAAGAAGAATGTAGCCTCTTTCAGACCTACCAAAGGTATGGTATCCACTCTTCTCTTTATTCTTAAATCCCTGGATATCAAAATGCCAACATTCCTCATATTTTTAGACCTTTCAGAGGCCTTTGCTTATGTCAGCTATGTGACTCTTACCTCTCCAATTGAAACATTCTTTGGCATCTCTGGTATGGCTTTGACTGTGACCCCATTCTTCTAGACTGACAACAGACGGCAGGTTAGATTGCAACCTTTTTGTTTTGAAATAATTGTTCCCAGGTACAGAGTCCCACAAGATTATATGGCCTCTTCTTGGCTCTAAAATACTTACTTCAAATCTATTGATGGTATTAGTTACCCTTAAACTATTACCTTTCAACTCCATGCTGAAGACACCCAGGTTGTGTTCAAGCTCCATGGTCTCCCTGAAACACATCCCTGATTGTCTGCTTCTGATCCAAGAGTGGATGGCTAATAATTGTCATTTCCATGTGTCATGATGCTCTGAAAACATAGATTGACTGTTTGGGCACCTATTTGCCTTTTGTTTGACCTGCCTCTGTGGGATATCCTCCTATTCTCTCTTCCAGTGCTTAGAATCTGGGCATCATCTTTGATAGTCTTCTATCCGTCTTCCCTGATATCAAAGAAAGCTCAAGAAATATCACTTCAACTTTCCATTCTCAGCTGTTTTCTTCCACGCCTTTACATCACTCAAATAATCCAAGTGACCTATTCCATTGTGCTTTCCGGTAACCTGACTTCTGTAATAGTTTCTTCCTTTCTTCATTAGACTCCCAAAAACGTTACTCACACCCTTCAAGTCAACCAAAATAAAGCAGCCAGGATGATTCTGGCTTGAGATTGTGTGAGCACATTACACAGTCACCGTTTTCTCTCACTCCCACCACTGGGTGCCTAGTGGATCTTTCATCAGTTTCATAGTATGTTGGCTCATTTACAGAACGTTTTGGAACTCCTTCTCTTTGTACCTCAGTCTAAAGATCAAGAAATTCACACCCCACAGTGACATGAGGTTGGTCAGCTGCAACAATATTACTGCTACCACTCTCAAGAGAAATACATTAGGATGTAAAACTTTAGACTCTGTGGGAGCTTCGCTGTGGAATAACCACCCAGTGAATATGATTTGCGGAAAACTGCTTGCCCCTCAGAAAATGTTGACATCTCACCTTTTTAGGAAAGCATTCTAACCAGCATGCAGATCCTCCCTAACCTGGCAACACTGTTTGCCTGTCTGAGACCTTACCCCCTAACTGTTTGGATCTGCTCTTTAATGCATTTCTCATATTATCTTTATGTTTGCATTTACTATTTTTAAATCACTATCGTTTTGCTTTTCTGTCTTACTCGTTAATGTTGATCGTCACTAATGTGCTTCCCTTTCCCTTCACTTACCAGCTCTGGTGACTCTCAAATCCTGTGAAATTTTTCTTTTTGTAAAATCTGCATTTCTGAAACAATCTCATTTTTATCCTGTCTAATGTGATCCACTAAGGCTTTTAAGTTTGATATGTTTGATGTCGAAGTGGATTGAATGTATTCCTGCACCAGATTGTAGTGCGCAAACAGCAGCCACATTGCTGGTGAACCATGTGTTCTCACTATTTTATATACAACAGTGAACTATGTCCCGGGTCTCTATTTCTGCTGACTCATTTACCTTCAGCAGGCTATTTCACACACACAGTTATTTATAGTTGCTCCTACTGAATGAAATCGTGCACACAGCTGCAGCCAAGTCTTATTTTTAGCTACCTTAAAAATGACAATTGCACTGTCTAAACATCTCCCCACATCATCAGCACTGTAATAGTAAATGCACAAAGGAAAGAGAAAATAAAACACACTACCTGTCTGCTTTCAGATATTTTTGTGTATTATAAAAGTTGCATTTAAACACGATCTTACTTTTTTTACAGAAATAAATGAAATAGCACAGTCAACATTATCTGTAACAAAATGAGAAGAGGGTGACGAGAGCAATCGCAACATTAAACCTGTTGATAAGACACTGGAATTCTTTCTTCTACACTGACTGAATAGTTTCGCATTCACGCACACTGGCCCGTACTTTGCAATGTATAATTACCTAATCTGTTCAGCATGTGAAATTCTTCGGCTGGTCGCCTTCTGGATGTGGCAATTCCCTCTTCAAGCACCCCCAGTGAGAACAGGAATCAGCCGTTACTCAAACCGGGGATTATTGTCTGGGATCCCCAGTCTCTGCAGCAGTGCAGCTGGGATCGGCTTTTTCAATCAGGAACTCAACAGCTACCGGTCAGGTCTTTCTCCGATCTGTCTAAAATGTATTCTGCCTCTCTCCTTCCCCCAGATTCTACAAGAAAACTTGGTTACAGCCTCTAATATGATGCTTGTCCAATAAGAATCCCTCATGTTCTATCCTCCTCCTGCACACAATAGAAATCTTTTACAGTAAGCAACTGTAACAAAACTGATTTCCTGCTATTCGAGTCTTTGCTTCCTGCAAATACTGTGGACAGAGTAGCACAGAGAAAAAAAAAATAATCTTGATGCTGTTTAAAATGACTTTCAGAGCCTTCCATCCATTTTGCACTGGAGAACACATTATATTATTAATGAGTTAGCATGTTAGTTTTTTGTTAATGAGGTTAGTTCATTAATCCTCAAATGTGTCTCCTGCAACAGAGGAATTTCAGGTAAAAAAAATATATGCTTTTAACTGTGAAAAAAAAAAATATTTGCTTTTTATATGTAGAAATCGTTTTTGACTGCATAGCCTGTTTTCATTTACATGTCCATAGGTTGCACTGGCAACAGATAGCTTGAAACAATTGCATCATAGCAATGAACCAAACCCATGCAGTGGTGCTGTATAAAAAAAACATGCTATACATTGATCTTGTGCAGTGGTGCTGTGCTCTGTGCTCCCAAAACACGCTAAACAATCCTACAGTTCCCCTTTTCACTTCCCTTGGGGATATTACAAAGCAAGCTTCTCGTGGCTGGTGGCCTATATGTCACCAATACGTAAATAAATACATAAAATACATCTCATTCGCTTTCTACATGTTAGCCCTTTGGATCTAATCTAATAGTAAAGTTCTTGTTGATGTGACCATCCCAAAATGTAATTTCACATGGAGGTCACAAGTATTGATCCCACAATTTTCTTGTTTTTAAAGAAATTCAGCTCCATCAAACCTTCAGCATTACCTAAAGCATTTCAAACACAGTGAATGGGACAGTATGAAACTATTCTCAAGTATTAACTAAACATTGAACTCTTTGTCACTTATCTTGAATGCCGCCCGAGTCCTGTCCCTCTTTTTCCTTGAAATAAGCCAACAAATGCAAATCTTCATTTGAGAAATCTGTCACATTTCTTGCATCGCTCTTGACAAACATCCACAGCTTCTAGGTATGTAGTAACTGAGGAATATGACACTGTTGTGCAATAGTAGGTACTTCTTCAGCATCTAAAAAAAGCCTGTTCATCTCTTCTCATACTCTCCATGTTCTTACCCACATTAGTTTTACTACTATTAACTGTTTTGAATACCTCTGATATCACTCCCTCTGGTAAGTATTCCTTTGGATAACAATTTCGTTTGTGGCCTCTATTTTCCCTCAACATTTTAACGCATATAAGAGAGAGTTCCATCCCATTCACCTCATGCAAATAGGGTACCTTGCAAGTATAATTCCTATTTGATTCCCTTATCTTTACAATGTAGCATTAACTGGTTTCTTTCTTGTTCCTTTTTGGAAAGGTTTTACATGCTTACTTGCAGAGCCATGCAATTCATTAATATTCACTTGTACAATTTAATTTACAAGTTGGTCCTCGTTCCAAAGTTAAGTTGCTCCAAAATGACACTTATGGTTTTATTTACGTTAGGTTGCTCCAAAATGAAACTTATCGTTGTATTAAAATGTGTATCAACATTCTACATACATCATTCAAAATCTCTGAGAAGCATTCACACTTGGGCTCTAAATCTAGAAGTTCTCAAACGTAACCTGCCTTCCACCCAAAAGAGGGCATATTATGTTTGTGTTCAGTGGCATACTTTGGTTGATACACTTTATTTAAATAATGGGTAAACATTGTCCACTCATGACAATTGATTGTTGGTGCACCAAATGTTATGTAAAGTTGATTTATACCTTTCTCTGCTACATTTGCATGGGATCCAGGGTTTGGTAGGTTAGTGAGGGAATAGGGATAGGCTAGAGGTTGTGCTCTTCTGCTGAGGCTTGCAGAACCAGGAGAAACTGGCATCTGTACATGCCAGCTTTCTGAGTGTGATCGGATTGTGCACACTGGGGTTACTGTTTGTGGAGGAATATGAAAAAAGTGCCAAGGCAAGATCAAAAATGTAGTAGTGATTATCACTAGTGTGCATTGTAGTTCATACAGGTTTCCAGGTCTTGCATGGATTGTGTCCACCACTTCAACACATGCATTTCAAATCATCTTACTTCAATTCAACAACGTTCAATGAAATCTCACGCCATTGCAAGGCCATCTCACTGAAAATTAACACCTTGATGTCAATGTGAAGTAAAGGGAAATTTGATGACTTCTGTTGTTAAAGAGTTAAGCATGAGGCAGTAAAGAGCTATACAGCAACACATTGCAATGAGACAGTTTGTCATTGCTTCCAAGATGGCTGGGGTGAGGAAGGGAAAGGAGAAACATATTTGAGTGTAATCAGCAAAAAGCTGATGGAGAAAACCAAAGCATGAGAAGGCTTCCAAGGGCAGGTGTATAGAGGATGAAGAGCAGAGGCCTAGGGACTGATCCTTGGGGGACACTGACACAGAGAGGGGTGGGTTCAAAGGTTTGCGAGTTTCACAAGACTTTAAAGAATCAACCTTCCATGTTGGAAGTGATCCAGTCAGGAGCAGATTGTGAAAAGTGAAAGAGGCAAGACAAAGATAGGAAACCCTGATCCTCCAAGGGCCACTTGGAAAGGGAGGACATTACGTTATCCCTTTAATGTGCTGTTGGAGCAGTATAGAACTATACAGACTGTTAAACTATGGTAATATTTGCTTCTCTGTATTAGGGATGTAGACCATTGATGCCTAGCAATATGTACTACTCTATTAGGGAAGAAAGACACTGGCATCCCTATGTCTACTATGGCTGAAGGTTTATGTCTGTGATACATCTAAATTTGGTCCTCTCAGCTCAATTTACCCAAGGTAGACTGAAAGATCTACGTACAGTGAATGATATTTAGATTTACAGCTAGTAAAACATAGAGTAGAAAGGCTGAAATTAAATGTCGATTGCTGTTGCAACAGTGTCCTATATCTTTGTTAGATAATACCTAGTGTGAGGTAAGTAATATCACCAAAGGAAAAGTGTAAGCATGCAAACAGAATAGGTCATATATTTCACAAGTATCGCTAACATACACCCAAAGCAACCCCAGCAAAGTTCAGTAGCTATCTACTAGGAAGAGATACACCGGAGGTGTTCAAAAGGTGAGGAACCACCAATGCCAACTGGTTGG
Source organism: Ambystoma mexicanum (assembly GCF_040938575.1). Classification (NCBI taxonomy): domain Eukaryota; kingdom Metazoa; phylum Chordata; class Amphibia; order Caudata; family Ambystomatidae; genus Ambystoma; species Ambystoma mexicanum. Next base: position 818,619,892 of record NC_090936.1, on the reverse strand, counting down.
AAAGATTGGAATTTTTGTGTGGATATGTGTCTTTGCAGTGAAGAATGCATCTCATAATCTAAAACATTGGAAGAGCTCAAAAACAGTATACAAAGTAAACACGTGTATCCATAATGTGTCTCTAGGAATACTGGAATGATCTCTAGGTGGTGAGAGGGGATCACCTCCACCACAGTCAAACATACAGTATTCACTGAATAACACACAAGAGCCATCAAATACAATGTCACATCACTTGTTATCTCCACCAAATCGACGTCCATCATCCCAAAATGCAATGCACCGTCCACCACAGAATGGCCAGACTGCAGTCCCTGAAACTGCCACGCAACCCACTGGGCTCGAGGCCATGACAATGGCAGACCGGTGTTCCACAACTATCACCAACATAACACAACATCTTACACTTTTCTGCCAAGGTGTGTTCTTTACTAGTTTTAGCAGCACATCAGGAACATGTCATGACACAGCCACTGAGATCAACTGCACACAAAGCATGGTCTATTTACACCTCACCTGTCTCATCAGTCTCCATGCTAAACATTAACTCATCCTACAACGGCTCAATGATGCATAGAAGTATTTGATCTGCAACTCTGATTCATCAAAATCCTTAGGCATCACCATCAACACCATTGACATTAGCTTGTTGAAAGGGGCAGAAGAAGGACTCTGATGTAAATGCGGCATGTTCGGGGTAAATACTTTCATTAGGTTGAAAAGCAACAGAAAATCTACCTTTTTCTATTCCTCAGAGGGATTTGGCTGCTTCAACTAAACATCTACGGTGTCCACATTTCTGTGTAAAGAAAACCCTACTCCTGTCCCTTACACTATAACCTAAAGAATAACGTAGTAGTATTTTGATACCAGGAAAAAAATGTCTCCCTTCTCCTGGGTTATGCTTCAAGTCTCCATTCATTTTTTCCTTTGATGGGCCAGGAGAATGTCTCCCTTGTTCTGGCAGTCAGTCTCAAAAAGCCTGGGGTTATGACTTCCTTCCCCAGGTCACAAAGTTCCAAAGCAATATTCACTTTGTAGGCCAGGAGAATGCCTCCCTTCTCCTGGTATTTGTAAAGACAATCTCTTACAACCAGGGGGAATGACTCGCTTCTCCTGGTCTTCTCCGCATCACGGTTTCACACTAACAACAGCCAGCTCTCAGTGTTATGAAGGTCTGCAACCCTTCTTTGGTCTGGCCCACTTGGTCCACTTCCCTGCCAATTACTGGTATGAGGAGATGACTTGTATACCTTTCTTGATTTGTGTCCTCAACCCTTGTTTCTCTACTTTGGTTCAGCCTTATTGGTTCACTACCCTGCCAAGTACTGACACAAGGAAGATAACTCATATTGTTTTCTTGGTTTGGGTCTCGTACCCTTGTTTCTCTTCTTCTTTCTTTTGGCCCACTTGGTTCACTTCCCTGACAAGTGCTTCCATGAGTATGATGACTCATACGACTCTCTTGATTTGGGTCTTCGACCCTTGTTTCTCTTCTTCTTTAGTTTGGCCCACTTGGTTCACTTCCCTACCAAACACTGCCACAAAGAAGATGACTTGTATGACTCTCTTGATTTGGGTCCTCAACCCATCCCTTGTAGTGAGTGGGCTTGTGTCTGCCACTCTAATGAGAAGCATCCCCTCTCGGGTTTCACATATGGGGGCGGGAGGATCTCTGAACTGTCATTGCTGGACTGTGGGGTATTTGTGCCACTGGAGTGAAGTTCATGGCACTCACAACTCGGGTAGATCTCCCGTGCTCAGAATGGGAACAGAGATTGTGGGGCAATTGCTCTTGCCAGCATTCAGTTCTCTCCCACATCCCCTCTGGATCTGCCGCGCTTCCCCTTACTCTCTTGGGGGTTGTAGCACATTGCCGGGACTTACAGGGACCATGGAGGGACGGTGCGGCTCCTGCAGCCTCTGGGCTCTCACCAGCTCTGTGCGACGGTCGTCCCACTGATACCGGGTTTGCTTGCCCTTCGGTTGCTTCTGTGCATGGGACTGCTGCTGTGTGCCTACCGAAGACCCGGCTCAGCCATCCGCGGCATCTTCCTGACTCTCCCTGAGTCTCACAGACCCATTTGAAGCTCCCATCTCCTGCACATTCGATTGCTGCAGTCTATGGGTGCTGGAGTCGAAACAAAAGACAATCCCTTCTCTAGTTTTATACTTTGTTGCCATTTGTAGCAATCAGGGTTCTTTGTTTTTTCCCCCTAGATAATCCTTGAATCTTCACAGGGACTCCTCATACCAGTACCGGCATGGTTAGTACTTCAGTTGTTCTTCATCTCAATACTGACCATTGCCTTAAGAGGTTCTGCTTTACAGCAATAGACAGTCTTAGAGTCAAAGTAATGATCAGAATCAGACAAAGTGGCTAGTGGAGGTAGGGGCGTGAAGTTAATCGGTATGCTACCTCGCAGGAAGCCATCCTTCTCCCTAGGGCAGCAGTATTATGTGTATGTGTTTATTTGTGTGTCCTTCTAAAAGAAATGTAATGCATGTGTTCTAAAGTAACCTCCAAATTCATTGCCGTACTGCAGTTTTGCAGTTAATCTAAATAAAGATGATAGTTTTGCATTTTGTGATATTTGAATCTATGCTTGGGTGAGTTGTTGATTTTAATGACGGATGATAGTCTGTTTGTTTTATGTAATTTATTTTCTGTTACAGGATCTCAAAACAGACCATTTTTTGTTCAAGGTCTACTCATTCAATAGTGCTGAGTAGATTCGATATCCACCTGTATTAGTACAATGTTTTGGACCCATTTTCATGCTTATTCTATATTACAAACATGCAATATTCATTCCGTATTACAAACATGATTTCTTTTGTTTCTTGCTTTGTTAGGGGCATATCTTGTGCCATACTTAATTTTGCTGTTGGTGATCGGAATTCCACTTTTTTTCTTGGAACTCTCAGTGGGCCAGAGAATTCGAAGAGGAAGCATTGGTGTATGGAATTACATCAGTCCAAAAATGGGTGGAATTGGATTTGCAAGTTGTGTGGTAAGTAGGGTGTGAAGCAAAAGAAACTTGCTAATTATTTACAGACACATGTTTAAAACTGTATACCATTGCATGTCATTGGTCTTTTGCATAATTAGATGTTTCCTAAAATTAATTTCAATTACTGCATGGTTTTGAGACATAGGTGTGGACCTAATTGGAGGGTTGGGAATTCAACAAAGCTCTTTTGTTGAATATATTAGTTGTGCTGATTATAACACTAGGGCACTCATTATTTGGCAGGTAGTAAAACAGATGGTATTTAGCATTTTTGGCATTTGAAGCACCTAAGATATTTACTTCAGGTACTGATATGTTCAGTATTGCATGACTATGGGACAACATACGCCCAAAATAATTCACACCATTTTTACTCCCAAGAGGTGGAGGTAACCCTTGTTATAAACAAGTATTTATTAAGATGTTGCGCTTTAAGCAAATGTATATCCCGTACCATCATTTAAATTCAAGAGAATGAAATGTGCCATGGTGGAGGGAAAAGTGACATTCTTATAAGACCGCTTTCTCAATGGCTTTGCTGTGTCATGCCCAGAAGGGTCACCATTCACCCTTCAATCAGGTATTTACAATGTGCACTATCACCAAAGGCATCATGGCGCAGCACAGATACCCGGAGAGAAACGTCAATTTAAACAAACAGATGGGATTTTAAACTGCATTTAAACAGATCAAAATCTTTGGTACACCTTAATGCCACCGGCAAGGTGTTCCAGAATTTTGGGACAGTAATGGAAAATGCTCTGCCTCCCGCTCGTTCTTTGCGATAACTAGGTATCTTCGATAGGCTGCGTCCATAGATCTAAGCAAACGCCCCAGCCAGTAGCGTTGTAGTTGATCCTGGCAACCCTTCCCACTCAGGGCCCGGTGAATAATACATAGAGTTTTAAACTCGATTTGTGCAGAGACAGGTAGCCTGTGCAGAGATTAGCGAGATGCCATGAAATGATGGCCATAAGAAATGCCCCTGACCAGGAGAACAGCCATATTATGAAAAACCTGTAGACAGTGAATTAGGTATGTCAGCTGGGAAAGATAAATAGCGTTGCGATAATCAATGTTACCATTAAGGCAAGCTGCAACCACCTGAGCGTGGCAGTCCTCAGGGATAAAAGGAAGAACTTTCTTGAGCTGCTTCAGTTTAAGGAAGCCTAGCTCACAAACAGTGTTGAGCTGCTTCTCCATAGCTAGAGATGAAGATATTTGTATACCCAGAATCCTGACCACACCCAAAGGGGCAGGCGATGGGTGCAGTGACAGCGGACATAAATCTGAGGTCCAGACTCCAAAACTTATTATTATTATTATTATTATTATTATTATTATTATTATTATTATTATTATTATTATTATTATTATAAATCTGAGGTCCAACTATTGGAGGCACCGGTGGGACTGATGATTGAAAGCCTTAACCAATTTGTTTCCATCCAGCCCCTGACAACATCAAAGCAAAGCCTTAGCTGGGAAGCAGTCCCTGTCTGATCCAGGTCCATCCTAAATAGAACTTGGGTGTCATCTGCATAGGAGAAGAACTGGACCCCAAAAGACCGAATATGTTTGGCCAGGGGCTGGATGTATACATTGAAAAGCTGCAGGACAGGGCCAAACCCTGCAAGTCATAGCTGCTGGTAGCGTCCTATAAGTGGGAGAGAAACCATTTGTACTTCAGAGGTCAAGAGGCACTACACCAGTCCAAGACTGACCCTGAAATTCCTGTGATTGAAAGAAAACATGGTGATCTGACAGCTGACATGGCTGAGAAAAATGCAGAATTCCAAGGCTGTTATGTAGACCTGTATGTGCCAGAATATCTGTCCAGTGAAGAAAGGGTGATGCTTTTTGTGGAGGAGGCGCAGATACCGAAGCTTCATGAGGACTATTCTGATCAGCTGGGAGATGAAATCTGCATGAGTGAACTGATTAAAGCAGTACATTCAGGAGAAAGTCTGTATTGAGATGAGCTCCTACCTGAATTTTATAAGGTCATATCAGATGGTGTGTTTGACATGCTCTGTGAAAGGTACTTTTAATTGCCTGTCAAGGGTTAGCTCCCAGACAGTGTAAGACAGGCAAACATCATGCTACTCCTGAAACCTGGGAAAGACGATACAAAACTAAATAGTTACACACTGATAAGCCTGCTAGACACAGATGACAAAACCTTTGCCAGGACTCTGGCATGGAGACTATTGGATGCACTCTTAGCACTCATTAATAGAAATTAATTAGGCGCTATCAAGGGAAGACATTGCACAGAAACATGCACAGATTACCTCTGTGATACATTGAATTCTGCCCTGCAATAGTACAAGCATGAGGAGAGGGTAATGCACCCACTCAGCCCTCACTCTACAAACCACCACAAACCTTGTTAAAAGGATGTTATAGTTACATTGCACTAATAAAGACCTATGAAATTCAGTGAAAACACTTTGTTAAAGGGACGTGTTGGTTAAGATGCAATAAGAAAAACTTATGAAATTTAGTGAACATACTTTGTTAAAGGGATGTTATGGTTAAGTTGCACTAATAAAAACCTATGAAATTCAGTGGAAAAAACTCATGTAAGGGACGTTATGGTTAAGATGCAATATGAAAAACCTATGAAATTCAGTGCACTAACTTTGTTAAAGGGATGTTATGGTTAAGTTGCGCTAACAAAAACCTATGAAATTCAGTGAAAAAACATTGTTTAAGGGATGTTATGCTTGAGCAGCACTAATAAAAATCTATGAAATTCAGTGAAAAATATTGTTAAACAGATGTTATGGTTACAAGTAAAATACAAAAAAAAACAAGAAATTCACCATTTATGGTAAGCTATGCAAACTCAACTTGCCTCACCACCATACAATGTTAACACTAACACACAGGAAATCAAAGATGACATCACAAATGGCATCATCAATGACATCACTGATGTCATCACATATCTGGGTTGGTTGTTTTTGTTCAGTATCAGTATTAATTTTAAGCTGAGCACTTCATGTGGTTATACTACATTGAAACCATGAAACACATACTATAAATGTACTGTTCATGTGGAGCTTGACCTTGTGCTATATTCTGAAGTTCTTTTCCGTAGGGTTGCCCTGAGGTCATAATGCACATACATAGAACAAGAAGCAGGTTCCATGCAGATAATACATTTCTCAAGAATGTGATATGCTTTGACATTATCGTTGTACTACCTAAACACACCATTTTAAGAATACTTTAGTTCTATGATACATACTGCATTCATTGTTTCTCGTTATGCATTATTTGATTGCTGTATTCAAAACACAAATGTCAGGACAAAGTTTATTTTTCCATAAGCACCTTTTATGTGACATGGAGTACTTTATTACAAGGCTACCTATAACCTTTTATATGCTGTAAATTACACTGTAAGCAATACCCCTTATACAAACATTCCATTTGCATTGTGACATATTTGATTTCATCATTGATGTCATTGATGATGTAATTTGTGTTGTCAACATTGATGTCGTGGGTGTTAGTGTTAGCAGTGCATAGCAGTGGCACAAGTTATGGTTGCAGAGCTTATCATCACTGGCACATTTATTGGGTTTTTACTTGTAACCAATAACGTCACTTTAACAATGTTTTTTCACTGAATCTATATATATCTATAAACAAATACAACCATCTGCAGCACTCACCTGTTACGCTTCAGGTGCCACCGGGCAGGAGAAAGGCTATCTCCTCAAAAAACACAACAGCATTTAAAGCCGGAGACTTACATTCATATTCTTTGTTGACCATCTGGAACTTCAAAAATACCATAGCGCTCGTGAGTAAAGTACTAAAATAATGATTTATTCAAAATTAGCAAATTTTACTTGATGATGAATATCTTAGACAGGTACCTAGTGTTGCTCCACAAATCATTATTTCCAAAGTCCCATCACTCAAAAATATTGTATCTCCTAGTGCACTTACAGGCAGAGATGCCAATGAAGACTAGCTCTCTCAAAGTGGTAACATTAGTGGTTTCGTCTCTTGAAAAAGCTGAAAAATGTGTGACTTTGTCATGAAGGAAACTACCTCTGACCTATAATTAAGCAATAAGCCCCAAACAGGGGCGGCATTACCACTTCAGGTAATGTCCCGGGGCAAATAGTTACAGGCCCGCAAGACCGGAGTACTAAGAGAATTGTTTTTCTGTTCAGAAATGCTCCGACATTTGGCAGCCATTCAAAATTAATGGAAAAAGGTAAACAAATAAAATGGCCACCATGGAAAGGGCCCTTTCCATGCCGGGCATTAAAAACATAGGAAAAATATGAAAAAAGAAAATAACCTCCATGGAAAGGAGAGAAGGGACTATGAGTAGTCCCTTCTTCCTTTCTGTGACGGGCTGTCACGGATCGGGCCTGTACGCGCTGGGGACAGAAGTGTTCTCAGTGCGTCTGCTCCCAAAATGGACCAAATAGAAGGTAAGTGGGGTTGTGAGTGGGGGGTTGTTTGGATTGTGGGGAGGGACGGGGGAGGGAAAACACCTCAATCTCTGGTGGGGAAGATGGCAACCTCCATCCGTGTGGTGGCTCGGAACAGGGATTGCCCCATTCCAAGCCCCCTCATTGGCTGAGGGGCTGCCACACCCCCTGCTGGTGACAAAGGAAAGGAACGTTAGGAGAGGGATTCCCTGTTGGGTAAAGCCCCAGCAAGGTCCAATCAGATTGATTGTTACAATCAGATTGACCCTCACCTGGTACTAATATACAATTTACAGGATATATTGTCTCTCTCTGGGCATGTATGTTAAATGTATTTAATGTATGGAATTTAGTAATTGTTTTCTTATGTACAAATTAGCATTAGCACTTATTAAATCAATTTTTGCACATTCTATATGTGTGTGGCTATACATATAAGCCAACATTGCAGGTCTATGCCTCAAATACATTAATGATAAAAAAAAATGGTTATTCAAACTGGTATTTTAGCTCTATCCCCAGAGCCATGCCCACTGGGGCCATCATTTGAGGCTTTTGTGAATTCTAAAAATCAATGGGGATTCTCAAGAACATACCTGTACCACATAGCTGAGACATGAGATCTGTGAGGCTCACAATCATTTATTGTGTGATTGTCTCCTGTGGTTATGGTAAATGTACCACATACTTACACTTTATTATCGCAATATTTTCACATTATTCATAACTATGGGATTTTATATTAGAGCGTATGAAGTAGTCTTTAGTCTGTACTGTGTGGTTCCATCACAATCTGGTCATTAATGACATATTTCTAGCCATGTTTGCGAGATTATGCCCACTTTGGTTTGATATTGTTTGCGCAAATTCAATATATACACAATGAAATGGATGAATGCAGTGCACTTTATTGTTATGATATTATATGTATCTGGATATGGACATCTAACTGTGCGATGTGTAGCTCCCTTTGTTTGCTATAGTAACCAAGATTTCAGAGCCAGTTGCTGTCAGATTTATTCTCTCAAACACGGCTTATTGATATTTCTACATGACGCTGATATATTAAGCACCACAATAAGGTAATGGTAATGCTTGCTTTAATCCAGCAACACTTGACTTTTTTCTTTATTCACGGGATGTGATCGCTAGTCATTAGTACAATAATATTTTGTTACAGTTTATATAGAGGATTCTTGTTACTCGACATCACTCAAAGATAGCGCGGGGTATGGGAAATGATAAAGATACAGCCTATTGGATGTAGTTACTTGATTTAACATTAGCACGTAATGCAGGATTCAAGCAAAATATCTGCTGGAGCACAATCAATGATTTGCAACTCAGGCTGAGCAAGTCTGTGTTTTTCAGACAAAATATGTGGCTAAATATCTTGGCTACTTTCTTTTTCATCCTGCTGTCATAGACTGGTTGTTAATGTAGACCGACATACCTGCATTTTTAATAAATGTGCTAATTTTGAATAAATACTGTTTTTAGCACTTTACTCACAAGTTCCTGGATCATTTTGAAGTTGCAGATGGTCGCCACAAATACTATAGTGATTTTTTATATATATATATATAATATACATTCAGTAAACAAACTTTGTTAAAGGGATGTTATGGTTAAGTTGCGCTACTAAACACCTATGAAATTCCATTAAAAAAAACTTTGTTAAAGGGACGTTAGGGTTCAAAGTAAAACCGAAAAACCCCTGAAATTCTCTGGTTATGGTAAGCTAAGCAACCATAACTCGCGCCACCACCATGCATTGCTAAGACTAACACTCAGGACATCAAAGATGACCACACAAATGTCATCAATGACATCTCTGATGACAACACATCTCTGACTCGCTCTTTTTTTCCTTTACTGATATATCTAGGCCAGTAACAGTCAGGAAATACACATTTAAAAAGTACTATATTTGTAGACTTATACTTCAAATATGTTCTTATAGTAATAATTCACTTAGGGTTCCGGAAAACTCAGACTTGGAAGACAGCAATGCTTTCTATGTATGAAGATGATTAGTGAGGTTATCAACACTTTTTTATAGGTCTGATGCTTTTTTATTACTGTACTTTCTCTGGATATGCTCATATTTGTATTCGCATTACTTTCTTTAGGGTGCAGTCACATCATGTGATCGTTATACATAGGGAAGTATTAGGTTTCAAGCAGAGCAATCATTTCTGTACATAAAGATAAGCAGTTAGGTTATGAACACTTTCTGGTTCTACTACTGCTTTTTTGCATACTTCACCTTCCCTTTATATACTCATATTTGTATGTGTTGGTCTGTCTTTGTGTTTTGTATGTAATAATGAAAGTATGTAGTAAATGGGTTTTATTAGCGACTTATTACATGTTGCACAGTACGCAAAACTCTAATAAGAAAGTATTTATCATTTCACTATTCAACATGGGAAGATTATGAATATTGCACCTCCATCATGTATGCTGCACACAATGCATATGTTCATACATGAGTAGCTTACTATACTGTAAGGAACTTCATAATAGAATGCTATTTATAGCAATGCATTGCTTAATGCACTTCATAGCTCATGATATTTATTCCATTTATACTTGCCACTTTTTTCTCAATATTATAATAACAATCCCTTGTGCAGACTTTTCATGAAAAGTAAATGAACATGTGATGTCATCAGTGATGTCATCAATGACATTTGTGAATTCATCTTTGATGTCCTGGGTGTCAGTTTTAGCAATGCACAGTGGTGGTGCGAGTTACGGTTGCTTAGTGTTTGTGCCCTCCCCGACTCTACGTGAAAAAATGAATAATAAAGAAACTCCCTGGACAGGGAATAAGGCACAAAAGAGCATGGTGCGAGAGTTCAAGGAAAAGTTTATCTAGATCTCTGAGAGCACTCTGACCACATCAAGGTTACCACACATTTATATAGTACATTGACATTTTTAACATATGATGCTATGTTGGAGCTGGATTGGACAGCTGGGGTGGTGTCTTAGGTCTGGGCATCATCTCTTCCTCCGGGTTGGTTGCTTGGTTGGCGGGAGGATTGACGTCAGACATCTGTGCTCCGGATCGATGAAGGTCAGGTCGCTGTGAAACACGGCGGTCACTATCTAAGCTAAGCTAAGAAAATATATTCTGAGTAATGCATGCACTAAATAATGGTTAATCAAAAGACCCTCAGTAGTGTATCATGTCATTGTACAAATCTCTCAAGAGTTTATATCATCTATAACATTTAGGTTATACAGGTCACAGGTTTACGGCCTTGACCACTATAATACTGTCATTGAACTACAGGGTTAGTCTCACAAGAATCTCAGGTACGTGGCATTTGTTAGTATTGGGCACGATATACTGCAGCAGGGGTCTAATGTTAGTTGGGGGGCTGTTGGGTCGGCTTCATAGCATGGTCAGCAGTCTGGCACATGAAAGGGATAACTTGCCGGGACACAGGGTTAGAATGGCAATAAGTTTCAACTGGCGAGGGTAACAGGGCAAGGACACTTTTGTGGAGATGGACAAGCTATGTGCTTGGCTCATGTTGGTTCACATGCAGGACAGTGATCTCAGAGGAAAAGAGATGTGTTACATTTATTATTTGTTGCAAGCAGCTCCGGCTTCAGCGTGAGACTGGAGCTGTGGAATCTTCCAGTTGGAGTGGGAACGAGGGTGGGGGCCATGTGCTCCGAGCTACTGCGGTGGGGAAAAGGGAGAGAGGCATTTTGTACTATCGCAGTGAGGCCTGGTTACCAAGATGGAGTTGAAAGGGGGTACAAAAAATGGATGCCCCGTGTCCTGCTCAGTGGTCCCATCTACGCGAATGTAACCCAAAGTTAACATCGCGTAAGGGCGAGGGGCGTACCCACCACTAGAGGCACTTGGTCCGAGTTTTGTACTGAGAAGTGATGGCAGAGAGGGGCCCATTGGCCTCTCGTTCCCACACATTAGCTTACCATAACTAGTGAATTTCAGGGGTTTTTCGGTTTTACTTTGAACCATAACATCCCTTTAACAAACTTTTTTACTGAATTGCATAAGTTTTTAGTAGCGCAACTTAACCCGAACGTCCCTTTAACAAAGTGTTTTTACTGAATTTCATAGGTTTTTAATATCGCAACTTGACCATAACCTCCCTTTATCAAATTTTATTTTATTGAATATACATATTCATAGTGTGAATTCGATAGATGTTTACTAGGATCCCCTTACTTTATTTACATGTAACATACAACATACTGAACCCCCAGCTAGGTATTTTGATATCCTTGGACTGCGCCTATGTCCGTGGACGGATGCGGACAAGATCAGCACTACCCAAAACTCAGGCGGTATCTTAAATTGTTCTATCATGCTATATAAACACTGCACAATTTCAAAAAGCAGCACATAAACACATTATATGTAATAATAAATAAGAAGTGGAACCTATATATGTAACACATCAACCATCCATTTAAATACCATATGTACTAAAATGCAATATACCAAAACAAAAAAAATATGCTTCCAACATAATTACTTCACAAAAACCGCACAACCAGGAGCAACAGCAGACCTACAGAACAGTCAGAACATAACTCACCAGAAACTAGTAAGCAATTCATTTTTCTTATATATTTCTAAACATTCTATATTAGGTACACTAAAAGTAATATATATTTTCTTTTACACAGAAATTTCCAGTACTTTGGAATGGCTTGAGGAAAATTTCCCATGTGAGGAAATGTGAGAAGACATTGATACTAATGGTAGACACTTCTCTATATAACCAAATTAACAATCATTACTTTATGTGCACTTAACATATATATATATATATATATATTTAACAGACCATACAAACATTGAAAATAATACACCAAATGAGACATTAGAAAATACTCTGCAGCGAATGGAACAAAAAATGGACATGCTTGTGGAAAATTTCAATCTTTTGAAACATTTTGTGGAGGACCACATAAAAGAAAAAAAATAAATATCATTGTCCCACATGTACCTGTTTCCCCTCTCTATGTCCCAGTCAACTATTCCCAAACCCTCAACACCAAAAAAAACGATATGATGAGACTTCCATCTCTTCATCCCCTCCCATCCATCCTCTGCAAACCCCCAATTCCAATGTGTTTGTGTCAGTTTCTGCTTCCCACTCTCTTTCCTAAATTGTATATCCGTATATAATTTAAAAAAATATTATGTGTGTTTTAATTCAGTCCTTTGAGTCTTATTTTTTTTAAAAAGGCAGTTGGGTTGTCAGCAGACACCGCGCCTGTCCGGGATGTCCGTAATTAGCCAGAATGGGGGTGTCCTAAGGACACTATACCTATCCGTACTGTCCGCAGGCAAGATGAAACTGTTCTTAGAACACACTAGGTGTCCTAAATGTCCGCAATTAACCAAAATGGAGGTGTCCTAAGGACACTATACCTGTCCGTAACTGTCTGCAGGCAAGATGAAACTGTTCTTAGAACACGTGCAGTGTCCGGGATGTTCATAATTAACCAAAATGGGGTTGTCCTAAGGGCACTATAGTTGTCTGTACTGTACGCAAGCAAAATGAAACTGTTCTTAGAACATGCGCGGTGTCCGGGATATCCGCAATTAACCAAAATGGGGGTGTCCTGAGGACACTATGCCTGTCCATACTGTACGCAAGCAAAATTGAACTGTTCTTAGAACACACTCAGTGTCTGGGTTGTCCGAAATTAAACAAAATGGAGGTGTCCTAAGGACACTATACCTGTCTGTGCTGTACGCAAGCAAAATGAAACTGTTCTTAAAACACACTCGGTGTCCGTGATGTTTGAAATTAAACAAAATGGAGGTGTCCTAAGGACACTCTTCCTGTCCGTGCTGTACGCAAGCAAAATGAAACTGTTCTAAGAACATGCGCAGTGTCCGGGATGTCTGTAACTATCCAAATTGGGGGTGTCCTAAGGACACTATACCTGTCCGTACTGCCCGCAGGCAAGATGAAACTGTTCTTAGAACACGTGCGGTGTCCGGGATGTCCATAATTAACGGAAATGGGGGTGTCCTAAGGGCACTATACCTGTCCGTACTGTCCGCAGGCAAGATGAAACTGTTCTTAGAACACACTAGGTGTCCTAAATGTCCGCAATTAACCAACATGGAGGTGTCCTAAGGACAATATACCTGTCCGTACTGTCCGCAGGCAAGATGAAACTGTTCTTAGAACACGCGCAGTGTCCAGGATGTTCATAATTAACCAAAATGGGGTTGTCCTAAGGACACTATGCTTGTCTGTACTGTACACAAGCAAAATGAAACTGTTCTTAGAACACGCGCGGTGTCCGGGATGTCTGTAATTAACCACAATGGGGGTGTCCTGAGGACACTATGCCTGTCCGTACTGTACGCAAGCAAAATGGAACTGTTCTTAGAACACTCTGAGTGTCTGGGTTGTCCGAAAGTAAACAAAATGGAGGTGTCCTAAGGACACTATACCTGTCTGTGCTGTACGCAAGCAAAATGAAACTGTTCTTAAAACACACTCGGTGTCCGCGATGTCCGAAATTAACCAAAATGGGGTTGTCCTAAGGGCACAATAGTTGTCCGTACTGTACGCAAGCAAAATGAAACTGTTCTTAGAACACGCGCGGTGTCCGGGATATCCATAATTAACCAAAATGGGGGTATCCTGAGGACACTATGCCTGTCCATACTGTACGCAAGCAAAATTGAACTGTTCTTAGAACACACTCGGTGTCTGGGTTGTCCGAAATTAAACAAAATGGAGGTGTCCTAAGGACACTATACCTGTCTCTGCTGTACGCAAGCAAAATGAAACTGTTCTTAAAACACACTTAGTGTCCGTGATGTCCGAAATTAAACAAAATGGAGGTGTCCTAAGGACACTATTCCTGTCCGTGCTGTACGCAAGCAAAATGAAACTGTTCTAAGAACATGCGCAGTGTCCGGGATGTCAGTAACTATCCAAAATGGGGTTGTCCTAAGGACACTATACCTGTCCGTACTGCCCGCAGGCAAGATGAAACTGTTCTTAGAACACACTAGGTGTCCTGAATGTCCGCATTTAAACAAAATGGAGGTGTCCTAAGGACACTATGCCTGTCCGTACTGTCCGCAAGCAAAATGGAACTGTTCTTAGAACACGCGCGGTGTCCCGGATGTCCGTAATTAACTGAAATGGGGGTGTCCTAAGGGCACTATACCTGTCCATACTGTCCGCAGGCAAGATGAAACTGTTCTTAGAACACACTAGGTGTCCTAAATGTCCGCAATTAACCAAAATGGAGGTGTCCTAAGGACACTATACCTGTCCGTACTGTCCGCAGGCAAGATGAAACTGTTCTTAGAACACGCGCAGTGTCCGGGATGTTCATAATTAACCAAAATGGGGTTGTCCTAAGGACACTATGCTTGTCTGTACTGTAAACACGCAAAATTAAACTGTTCTTAGAACACGCGCGGTGTCCGGGATGTCTGTAATTAACCAAAATGGGGGTGTCCTGAGGACACTATGCCTGTCCATACTGTACGCAAATAAAATGGAACTGTTCTTAGAACACACTGAGTGTCTGGGTTGTCCGAAAGTAAACAAAATGGTGGTGTCCTAAGGACACTATACCTGTCTGTGCTGTACGCAAGCAAAATGAAACTGTTCTTAAAACACACTCGGTGTCCGTGATGTCCGAAATGAACCAAAATGGGGTTGTCCTAAGGGCACTATAGTTGTCCGTACTGTACGCAAGTAAAATGAAACTGTTCTTAGAACACACGCGGTGTCCGGGATATCCGTAATTAACCAAAATGGGGGTTTCCTGAGGACACTATGCCTGTCCATACTGTACGCAAGCAAAATGGAACTGTTCTTAGAACACACTCAGTTTCTGGGTTGTCCGAAATTAAACAAAATGGAGGTGTCCTAAGGACACTACACCTGTCTGTGCTGTACGCAAGCAAAATGAAACTGTTCTTAAAACACACTCGGTGTCCGTGATGCCCGAAATTAAACAAAATGGAGGTGTCCTAAGGACACTATTCCTGTCCGTGCTGTACGCAAGCAAAAAGAAACTGTTCTAAGAACATGCACAGTGTCCGTGATGTCTGTAACTATCCAAAATGGGGGTGAGCTAAGGACACTATACCTGTCCGTACTGCCCGCAGGCAAGATGAAACTGTTCTTAGAACACACTCGGTGTCTGGGATGTCCAAAACTAAACAAAATGAAGATGTCCTAAGAACACTATAACTGTCTGTGCTGTACGCAAGCAAAATGAAACTGTTCTTAGAACACGTGCAGTGTCCGGGATGTCCTTAATTATCCAAAATGGGGGTGTCCTAAGGACACTATACCTGTCCGTACTGTCCGCAGGCAAAATGAAACAGTTCTTAGAACACGCGCGGTGTCTGGAATGTCCGTAATTAATGGAAATGGGGGTGTCCTAAGGACACTATCCCTGTCCGTACTGTCTGTAGATCATCTACGGAACCACACCCATAAGTCCTACGAACATCACACCTGTCTGTAACTGTCTGTCTCAATTGTGTCGCACTTTTAATTAGTTTCAGGACCGAGCATTGTCCGTAGAACACCCACGCACACACGCTCAACCGTTCCTGTGCATTTGGTGTCCTGTGGATACCCGTTCCCTTCGCGGACGTGTTCACGACATCATCATGTGACCCCACCCACGCTGAGCGTCTGTCCTGAATTGTGGACACTGTCTGGGTCCCCAAACATTTTAAAAGTACTTTTTCAGACAATCCAAATTATTTTACAGTAAATATTCACCATTGCACATGTCCCAGACAATTACCCTGACTTTCTACATACTTTTTGGAACTTTTTGAGCCTTTTTGGGGTGTTCAATCTGTCTGCGGATAGCGCGGCTGTCCGCGAAGTGCGCACCAGCACCCCTATAAAAGGCCACACCCAAGAGATAATCTTAATTGTGTCTTCCTACTATTGAAGATATCCTGCTTTTGCTGTGCTGTCTTTGCTGAAACCTGATGGCATCCATGGCTGCTGTTCTTCCACCTGGTGCTACATCTGCCTCAGCACCACCCCCACCCCCTCCACCACCACCACCTTCCCAAGGCCTGAAGAGGGGAACAGGCATGAGAATGTAGAGGAGGATAAAGAGGATGAGGTAGTGGAAGTCCCTACTACCAGCACTCGCTGTGAGTCTTGGGAGTGGTGGTTATTTACCATTCTTGGTGATGATCCAAAAGCACATGCGAACAAGGTCACCTGCAACCAGTGCAAAATGGTGCTGAGTCGTGGGAGGCCTGGTTCGTACAGCTTTGGTATGACATCTATGAAGCGACACCTAAGGTCATTCCACGGTGGGGCCATTCACAAGTTTGTAAGTTGTGATCAACGTAATAGGTTGACTTCCTCTACCACATTCTCCGTTTCCGCTCCTCTCACCACAAGAGACAGTCCTGTGGGAGAGAGCATCCCTGCAGCTGCCTCACAGGCCATTCACGATGCTGTTGACCCTTATATTTTGAGGGTGACAATATTGTGTATGTACTGCGACGCAGTACTCTGCAGGGGGGAGAGCCTTCCAAGTGCTTTCGAGACTGCGGTCACAGAGCACCAGAAGACCTGCTACCTACCTAAGAAAGGCCCACCTTACATCTTCCTCTCTCCACCTGCCCTTTCTTATCCCTGTGGTTGGTGTCCCTTCCTTACCCTCCTTTACCCTCCTCTCCTAGTGTGTTGTGTGTAAAAAAAACAATAAAAAATATAAAACAACAAAAAAAAGGCTCTTTTTAGAGCCGCCTTTCACAGTTTAAAAATAGAAGTGGCACATACATTTTTTAGAAGTCTGCAGACAGTTCGCGGACATCGAACATTTTGGGGTGCTGTCCTAGTAAAACCATTGCACTTTCTTCTGGGAGGAAGTGGTGGCTCTGAAAAGTGCCTTTTGGCAGTGCTTTTTTGTGTTTGAAAAACTTGAAATGGTCAACACCTACTGCTAAATGGTTACAATGCATTTTGTACATTTCTCAGAAAAATCTGATTGCCAGGATAAGTAAGATGGACTCCATCTCTGCGAATAATGTATGTGCTACGAAACATCATATTTTCTTTGTGAAAAGAGGACATTCCAACATCTCTTAGAAAGGCACAAACAGCCTTATTGACATTGCACCTCACTTTCTCCATTTGTGCACCAAATGACGAGGAAAACATTTGTCACTGCGCAATACGAGAAAAAATTACTTGGTATTTTGGAAACATGTCAATGACCTTCCCAAGTCCTTCTTTCATTGCAAATTGCAAAGAAATTCCAGACACATGTCCCAAACCGTTCCCTCCACAATGAATTATAATTATGTCTGAATGATGCTCTGTCTCCAAACTAGCAGAGAGAGGTACCAAGTCCAGCACTTCATACCACACACTCCATGCCAGTGCACTTCCACATGATGGAATCCAAGATCTGACGTTCTCCAAATCTGCCATCTTCACTACACACAGCCTCTTTCAACACAAATCCACAACCTCAACACCTGATTGGCTAATCCCTATAGTCCCCTTTCCATGCTGAATTTGCTGGAAATCCCTGGATGTAGCACGCCTTGTTCGCAGAAAGCGGCAGTGTCCGCAGACCTCGTAACTCTTGGACAGCCCTTCTACCCTTTGCACTTCACTCACTCTGCCATTCCCTCATTGGATACAGCTAAGCAGTCACACAACCATCCACCAATCACATCCAAGACCTCTACATCTAACTCCATCATCAGAGTTCATCACTTCAAATGTACTGTTCATCACTCTGAGTACAAGTCTCATATCATTGGAAAGCACCTACTACAAAAACTACTGTACAAGTCTCCAAGATTTCTAACTTACAGCTGCATTCATATCCATATGCATGAATACAAACTGCAGGTATGCATATTTTATTCAGAGTACATGTGCATCTCTTATGAATGCATATAAACAGAGCAATGACACTCTACCTGTATAACCTATAAAATTAACTCACTGTCATTTGTTCCCATCTGCTATAATCATCTGTTACTTCCAAACGTGCCTGCTATCTAAACAAATATAATATTAGAAGATGGGAGAAATAACAGTACCATTGTGGAAAAACACTTAGTAGTGTATTATAAAATTACACACAGCCAGGA
The DNA here is from genome assembly GCF_040938575.1 of Ambystoma mexicanum. NCBI lineage: Eukaryota > Metazoa > Chordata > Amphibia > Caudata > Ambystomatidae > Ambystoma > Ambystoma mexicanum. The sequence continues at coordinate 818,601,275 of NC_090936.1, read as the reverse complement.
AAAGATCATGCATCCATACACTCACACAGATAAACACTATCATTGAAAAGCTCCCAGCTGCAATAACACCACTGCTTGTAAATCACATCCTTCTACTTTATTACCCACACCTTCACAAATGCATACATTCCATGCTTTTCTATACAGTTTCTGCCATTTACCTTATAAAAATTGCTAAATAAATATATCATTATTTCTTCTTTCTCCTAACATTCTATAACACAGCTTTAAAAAACCAAGTGAGTTTCATGCACTTAATATTCTACTCATTTGCAAAGCATGTTGAACTAATATATTGTAAATAAGATATAAAGGCAGCACACAGGCAAATGAAACTGCATGCATACACTATGTTCAGATATCAAACAAGAATACTACAACAAAAACACAAAAATCAACGTCTAAATTAACATCAGTGCTATAAACGCACAAAATTACTAACTTCTTTCTTTTACAATTGCAGTGAAGGCCACTCTCCTGAAAAGCAGCAGCATCTGAACTACAAACAACAACTCAGAAGAAGCCTGCTCAATCCACAAAAAAAGAGTAAGTACAATACTACCATAATATTCTTACAGCATCCAGACAGGGAGCAGGAGCTCCACCGATTCAGATCCGCTGCTGCAGGAGCAGCAAGCGGAACACGCACAGCCCAGCTGATCATCCCGGAATCATCCCGCTAATGCAGTAAGCGTGGCGCTCGCCCCACAATTTGTGCCCGCGTGCCTACAATCGCACAAATAACTCCTTCCTTTCATGGCCCAAGGAAGGAATCATCTGTTCTTGCACCCGCACAGCTCTTAATGCTGTTTTTCGATCATACGGCCATAAAGGTACACGAGGTACCAGTCAACTCCAAGATGGCCGCCCGCCTGTACTTGGGCACCTCAAGTGCCTGATGTTGTCACCCACAGCCTTGCCGCACTTCTATTGGCGGTCATACCCCTCATCACGCCGATTGGTGACCGGCAGGCGTAGCCGGCCCACTTTCGAAGAAGGCCCACAAGAACAAGGCGGACGCCTGTTTTATGCCTGTTGTCTGCCGACTCTGCCGTCTGCCAGACCCCCTGGCCGTCTAACATACGGCCACTAAGGTAACTTTTCGCGCCCATATCTTCATCTTACGGCAGAAACCAAAACCGAACAATCTCCTCTATAAACATACCTACAGAGCACGGATATTATGACGGCTCGCACTTGCACTTTATGCCTAACTGTAGTATTCCGATTTTCTGAGGTGATACCAGCGTATCTTGCCTCATTGTGATGCCAATTCCAGATGTTTTCCTGAGTATTTCAGTCTCACTGTAATGCCATATTATACCTTCTGGTCACACTTGTGTCACTCACTCAAAGCATCACTCATAAGGTTTACCTGGTGCACCTATGGCACTTTGTATGCATTGCTAAATGCACCAATAGCAATAGATACCCTAAGTGCATGAAATACTTTTGCCCTAAGTCACTAAACGGTAATCCCTGCCTTCTCCTGCCCTTGTTGTTGCCTGTGTTGCACACACTGTACTCTTGCTGATTCTTGACCACTGTGCCCATGTCAAACCTAATCATTGTAGCCTGTGCCCATTGTGCCTTTACCACTTGAAGCTTAGTCCTTGGAACCTGTGCATATGCTATTTGTAATCACTCATTGTAGCCTGTGCCTAGTGTAGTGCAACTGTGCTGTGCCTTATGGCCGCTCAGAGACCACTAGGTTATTGTGTTGGGCCTTATAGTCGCCCAGAGACCACTGCGTTATTGTGCTGTGCCTTATGGTCGCACAGAGACCACTGCATTATTGTGTTGTGCCTTATGGTTGCCCAGAGACCACTGCGTTATTGTGTTGTGCCTTATGATTGCCTAGAGACCACTGTTATACCGCAATAGTCATATTTAGATGTATCTACATCCTGTATTAGGACCTATTGTCTCATAGGTGAACTGCCGCAACAGAATCTAGTTGTGTCTACATCCTGTATTAGGAACTATTGTCCTGTATTAGGAACTACTGTTTCGTAGTTAAACTGCCACAGTCGAATCCAGATGTGCCTACATCCTGTATTAGGATCTACTTTTTCTAAGATGAACTGCCTCAGTAGAATCGAGATGTGTCTACATCCTGTATTAGGAACTATTGTTTCTTAGTTAAACTGCCAAAATTGAATTTAGATGTGTACTTATCGGCATTTCTGACTTGCTGATACCTAGACACCACTGTCTTAGTTTAACGCAAATGTGCTACAATTAGCATGCTATCTGCCAGTAGCTAAAGTACTGCACTTTTACTTTGAATATTCCCATAATGCATTTCCCATTACTCTACACTGCTCTACTTAGATCCATACTACTCATCATAAATTCAGATCTATCTACCTTGCTCCCTAACTTGATCCTACATATGCCAATGTTCAACCCCTACAAACCAACTGACATGATTACCATTCCTTGCACTGTTACACAAAGGAACCTCAAACTCCGTGCCAGACTCCCAAGACTCTATGACCCCTTACCCAAATCACTGCCTAGTAATGGTAGGGCCAACCCTAGCCATACTAGCCTGCCTCAACACCCTCTTCAACTTAACAGCAGACTCTTCCGAGAGCCTATCTCCATCCAGAAAGAGGCCCTCAAAATTCAGTCACCACCGCGAAACCAGCACAACCTGGAATTAAGGTTGCACTTATAAACACGCGCTCTATGGTAGCCCATGCAACTGATCTAGCTGACATACTGTACAACGAAGATTTAGACTTCATAGCCATTACTGAATCTTGGCTTCACCCAGCAGCTGGACCTGCAATTATGCTAGCCTTACCTGATGATTACACATTACTAAGACTCAACCGTACTACTACCAGAGGTGGAGGTCTTGCTATAATAGCCAAATCTAAACTCACTCTGAATTTCTCTCCATCCATTATCTTAGGATCTTGTGAATCCCTAACCGCCAAATTAACGTTATCAAAGACACAATCTATATCCATCCACCTTATATGCCGACCTCCAGGCCCCTTAGGGTCCTTTGAGGAAGACCTCACTAACATCATCTCGAACAATCCTAAGAACTCATCCCAAAGCATCCTACTAGGTGACTTTAACCTTGGACTTAATGACCCTACTGATGCCAATGCCACACTAATCAACAACACATTAGAGGAATTAGGCTTTATCCAGAAGATCACAGAGTCTACCCATATTAAAGGTAGAACTCTTGATTGGCTAGCTGTGCACAATTGTCCTATCCTGGTCTCCTCTATATTACCAGAGCCTTGAACTGACCACCACCTGATTACGTTCTCACTAGAGGCACGACCAGCACAAGTTATCAGCATAGCCCCAGCTGCCAAGACTAGAAACAAAAGAAATATCACCCCTGAAAACCTCATTCCTTTTATCTTACCGACCTTGAATGCTATTTCTCACCACTTGGACCCCTCCATCATGGTAGATTTGTATAATAAAGTTATGCTCTCCTCCCTTGACATCATTGCACCTTTAAAGCTGAGAAAGAGCAAACCCCTCAAACATGTTAACACCTGGTACTCCCCCATCTTAAACTCATCAGACAGGAGAAACGACCCTGCGAAAAAGTTTGGAGATCACACCCTACTGAAGGTAACAAGAATAACTTGAACACATTAGCCACCCAGTACAAACAAGAAATTGTTCAGGCCAAACAAATGTCCTATAACTCCCGAATTTCACTTGCCAAATCTAATACCAAGGAGCTCTTTACTATTCTGAAAGAGTTAGAATCTCCTGTACAAACGCCTGACTCCTGCCTTAAAGATAAAAATTGGTGCGCACGCATTCAAAATGCCTTAGCTAATAAAATCACGTCCTTGCAAACTAAGATAAAAAATAAAAAAGACTCACTTTTCCCAACTATCAAAATGAATATCACCAGTTCAACAACGGAACTTCCGACCCAGCCACCCTCCACTACTCCTATTCCCCAGTTCAACTTCCATAAAGTCACTACCAAAGAGGTTGAAAAGGTTATGCTCACACTCAAACCTTCAAACTGCCAGGGAGACCTCTGTCCTGCAAAATTGATGAAGGATGCGGCGCGTGAACTTGCACCTTTCATTACCAAATTAATAAATGCCTCCTTCACCACCAATACTATCCCCAATAACCTGAAACAAGCGTGGGTCCTCCCCCTCCTTAAAAAACCTAGCCTAGATCCCGCGACTCCTACGAACTACCGCCCTATTACTACAGTACCATTCTTACTTAAAATCCTTGACAAAATAGCATATCAACAAATTCAATATTACCTCGAACACTTTCACCTTCTAGGAGTCCGACAGTCTGGCTTCAGGCCATGGCACGGCACCGAAACTGCTCTCCTGGATCTCAAGACCCAGATAGACGAGCTGAGAGACAAGGGAAAGACTGCATTACTGCTACTTCTTTATCTCTCAGCTGCCTTTGACTTAGTTGACCACGAGATTCTCTGCAATCACCTACAATCAGCAGCCCAGCTCTCTCGAGAGGCAACCAACTGGATCCAATCCTTTCTCAAAAACCCCACTATGAGAGTATTCTCCCTTTTAGCAGCTGCCGACCCCACACCTATTACCTGTGGCGTACCCCAAGGCTCCTGCATCTCCCCACCTTGTTACAACATCTTTACAAAGCCCCTTTTCGACGATCTAGATGGTCTGGGTATCACCTACACTAATCCTCATCCCGCTGACGGGGGACTACGACAAGGATTTGGCCTTTGTAAATAGAGTGTACCTCATCATTCAGGCATGGATGGCCACACAAGGTCTATGCCTGAATGATGACAAAACAGAACTCCTCATTCTCGGCACCCCCTCTAACCTTACCAAACTAGGATCAAATTACTCCTCCCTTGTAATCGACAACAACAAGATTACAGTAGCCAAAGAGGTCAAAACTCTTGGCTTCTACCTAGACTCGACACTCACCTTCTCAAAACAAGTAAATGCTATGGCGTCCGCCACAGCATATACATGCAAACTTATTAGAGCAGCCAAACCCTTCCTCTCATCGTCCAACTGCATAACACTAGCCAGAGCATTAATATTGTCCAAATTGGATTATTGCAATGCCTTATATGTAGGTTTCAATAAATATATCACCAATAAAATCCAAATCCTCCAAAATAATGCTCTAAGAGCTGCCTTGAGCATCCCGAAAAAAGCACATATCTCGGATACTAGAAGATCTGTCAACTGGCTATCTACCAAAGACAAAATCTTCCTCAAATCTGTGCACTTGACGCATAAGTGCCTCCACCAGGCAGCCCCTCATTACCTAATAACTAGATTTACCAGACCTATCTCCTCCCGACCATCCAGAAAGGCCAATTCCAACCTCCTCCTTGTGCCCAGATTCAAACGGATGATGTCTGGGGGGAATAGTTTCCCCGTCAAAGCAGCTCAATGTTGGAATTCACTACCTCCATCACTCAGGGATGACCTGCCGTACCTACAATTTAGGTCCATGACTATCCACTGGCTCAAGGAACATGATTTTTAATACACTACTAGGCCGTGCCTTACCACAAATCCTACAAATCTCGTACACTAAAGCTTACCTTGGCCTATTAGAGGCTACTTGTTTGATTACCTGTATATATTATATACCTTGTGTGTGTGTTACTTGATTGTCCTTTAATGTCAAGGTGCTTCCAGCAATGTAACCTCTGCTGGACCTACCTCTGTTGCTATGTAACTAAGTTTTTACAATCATCTTGTCACTTTTTGCTCCTTGTTACCCTTGGGTTAGGTACGCACTATGAATAAATAAACAAACAAACAAACAAACTGTTACTCAAATACACTGTGCGGTTTTTTCATGTAATTTGTGCACCAAAAAAACAGAGATTTGTGCACCATTCTGCCCACAAATCCCGATTTATTAAGCAGGGATTAGCAGGCAGAATGGCACACAAAACCTTGTTTTTCAGAACACAAATAACATAACTCAGCCCCTAGAATGTTAGTATTGCAAAACAAAGAACTGTTTTAATTTTATACCATTAGATGTACAATTAGTGCTTCTCCTCACCACTAGCTCACTTTCTACTGTCATCTGAACTGCAGTATAGTAACACCCAAATAGAAGAATAGCCTTCCCAACTAATTGTAGCTGCCCAATGCACAATCACACACCACCACATACATCCTTACCATCATACTCAGACACTCATGCACAGAGCAGACATACATTGCAGAACAGCCCAACCCATACCTTCTTTTTTTCAACAGACCCCAAAGAATGCCTACCACAAAGCAAGTCTGTAGAAAGCAACGCAGAAATAGAGCAAATGACAATAAAAGTGTCCAAAATGAGCATCCATCTGTTGCAGAATTTGTACAAAAAGTTCAAACAAAACAGCTAATACAGTCATTAATCAAAACAAAACAAGCTTCCAGTACAGAAACTTTGCCTCCTCTATCAAAATGTAAAACAAAACAGAAAGGGATTAACAAGAATTCAGCTACCACTACTGCTAAAACTGATCCTATAAATCTTGATGTAGTGGCAAGTAATCATACCAAAAGAAGTATTTTAGCAAAAAAATGTCCACCACAGAGTCCTTCAGAATCTTATAAAAACAGGACACAATTAATGCACAATCCTTAAAACCTACCGTAGAAAATTAATCTTAAAGGCTTTCATAGACAGTGCAATCCTTCTCAAAAGGACATTATTTATTTTAGTGTTAAACAGAATGAAACCACTAACAAATCTAACTACTAAACTACAAAAAAGGCTTCTCAATAAACAGAATGCAAATAAAAATAACTTCTTAAATATCTGTTGAAGTGAATGGAGTCATACCACGAGCACAGAACCATATTTCAATGAAGAAGCATTCAAACCAAAGCAAACAAACACAATTGCCATACATAGCAGTGGTCGAGGTTATGTAAAACTTAATAATACCATAATGCAACAAGAAATACTGCTTACAAAAATATCCCCAGAAAACTCAGTATCACCTCTCCATTCGACTGAACCAGAACGTCCAGTGTACAAATGGCCATGCACGTCAATCTGTAACATTGTCAAAAAATCTTTCACATTTTTACGCCAGTTCCTCAATCAGTATGTGAAAGGCAAAAACAAAATCAAAATGAAACTGCTACAAAATATGGATACCTGTCCAGTGTGCAAAAACACAGGACCACAAAGGCATTCATTAGCCTGCATTACAGGACCTATTTGCAAAAGCACCTTCCATCATATCAAAATGATATCAACACATCATTCAACTATGATAAATCTAGTCTATAAACTGTACTATGCTAAAAGTCCTGCTTTAGCACTAGTCAATTTAAATTACAATCTTCTACATGGCAAAGCCAAAGACCTACTCGAAGAAATAGAGCATATCCAGAGAAAATATTTTGGAAGTGAAAGCCACTTACAAAATGCAATAGCTTTACAACAGACTAGCAACAATTGTACAGATGGCAACCTTCTACTACACACATACAAAAAAGAAATACTATTATTTAAAAGTACATCCGCTGAAGTACCAAACCATGTGTGTGTGTGTTGCTGCAGAACTTTTTATAAAAGTAAAACAAAAACTATAGACGTAACATACGAAATAGAAGACAATGAAGATTCCATATGGTTTGAATTAGCTCTCTACCTTATAGCAGAAAACAAATACGAAATAACTGACCCTTAATAATTTGCAGTTACTGCACTACAAAACTTGACAACAACCAAACTCCTTCATGTGCTATCACAAATAACTTGGAATTATTCCCACTACCAAAACCACTGCATCAACTCAATTTATATGAGAACACCATAATTCAAACAGTGCACCCATTTCATGCAATAATACTATTTCAACCAAAAACAGCAAAATTACCTCCCTCTGAATAAGTGAAAGGCCTTTGTGGTAAAGTAGTTTATTTACCATTAGATCTAAAAGAAAATGTGCACACTCTGGGAGTGCAACATCCAATAGAGCAATCTTTAATTTTCTTAGTGAATAGTGTACCTACAAAAGACAAAAGAATTTGGCAACAACTCGTAGACTTACATAAAGTTAGACAAGCCTTGCCATATCTAAAAGACAATAATGAATACTACATAGAAATGAATATTGAAGAAACCATAAGGGAAGCAACTGAAATAATTCAAGAGTCACCAGAAACTGGTCAATTTGAACTTCTAGATCCTGCTACAGTATCCAATATTTTAGACCATTATACAATTCATCCATTACACTCTAGTGACACCCTAGATGATGCACTAGAAACTTACCAAATGCGACAAACCAAAGGATCACCAATCAGCATATGGGAAAATAATATAGAAGCACATGCTTTTCCTCTACTCTTTCCTACTGAGAAAGGAGAAAGGTACGATGATAGAGCCAATCAGATAACATCATCAGAATACCACTCATTACAAATGTATTCTGAAGATCCCAGATTTAGACAAAATGTGGAATACATATTCCACCTACTCTTTGAAAGTGAACTAGCAACTCTATGTTACAGAGTTGCACACACATTGAAATCAGGAACCCACTTTCAAAATATGTCAGCTACGCAATTACTTTAAAAAGTGCAAGAAAAAGATGAGGTTTTACAATCAAGCATTACAAATCCGTTAGCAAACATGTGTGGTACTAAAGGATACTGGTTCTGACATCATGGAGATGTACGTTGTATGATAAGAAACCTTGGCCCACCCACTGGTTTGTTACATTAAATTGTGCAGAATATGCATGGAGAGATTTACATGATTTCCTACGCATATGAAACAAAAACAAAACAAACATAGATATATTAACACCTGGAGAACTTTGCTCTCTAGATCCTGTTAATGTTTCAAGATATTTCCATGATCGCTTCATTGCTATGCTACACTTTATTTGTAATAAAACTGTTCCTCCCCTCGGAGAAGTGCAACACTTCTTTTGGAGAAAAGAATACCAAGCCAGCGGAGCACCACATATCCACATGCTTTTATGGATTAAAGATGCTCCTAAATCTGGTCAAGACAGTGATGCCACTGTTTTACAGTTTATTGAAAAATATGTCACTTGTGAAATTCCATTAGAAGCAACAAATAGTGATCTTCATGCACAAATTGTACAATTTCAAAGACACAAATGTGGGAAATATTATAGTCGCAAATACAAAAACAAAGGGAAATACTGCACCAAATGCCGCTTTGGTTTCCCTAGACCAGTTACAGAAAAAGGTGAAGTGAACAACTTCATGTGTTCAGTTAGACATAGTGTTTAATGTAAATCACCTAAGAACACATATTACATAAAAAGAACAGAAAAAGCAAAATATGTCAATGATTACAATGCAATCATTGCCCTCCTATGGAATGCAAACATAGATCTGCAGTACATTTCAGACAATTCCACTGCAGTTGCATGATATGTTACAGCCTACTCAACCAAAGCAGAAAAAAAGAGAGCTTCAAGACCTCTGGAATGACCTATCATCGGACAAAACACTGTTTCAGAAATTGTACAGCTTATGCATAAAAATGCTCTCTCATAGAGAATGTGGCTGCTATGATGCTGCAGATCATTTAACCGATACTGCTTTGTATGGAAAATATGAAAATATAGTATGGCTAAGTCTTGGTCCTGCTAAATCTAGAAAAAAGAGTTCTCAAATCATACGATGACATAGAAACAATAGCCAAAAATGATCCCAACAGCCACGACATTTTGAAAAACAATTTACTAGACACATACTACCCAAACAGGAGTACCACTTTGGAAACTATGTGTCTATACCACATAGCCCAAAACTTCACATACAAAAATAATATAAAACCCGATGGAAAAAAAAAAGTTAGATGGAGAGTGACAAATTGTGAAGGCAGCTTAGTGAAATTTAACAAACCAAACTTAATTAATCATATCAAATTGTAATTAAAAACTCCTCAACATAAAGAACTATATTACATGTCCCTGCTACAACTTTCTAAACCATGGAGAAAAGAAGAAGAGATACTAGATATCTTTGACTCCTATGAAGACGCTTTCAAAGCAAATGAAAGCACTATAACTGATGTAAACTTTACACAGTACAAAACAATGTTGCACAATGAACAGCAACACAAAGAAGAACTCCAGGCTCAACTAGATAAGGACATTCCCGACATTAGTCAACCTTCTGTAACAGGAAGCCAAGAACCACTGGGACAGCCACTAAAAGCAAATGAGGCAGACTTAGCATTGACAGAAGTAGAAAACACCATGTCACTATGAAGAAGATACAGAAGACTTAACTGTACTAGAATCAAAACTGAACAAAGAGCAGCATACCTGCCAAAATTACAAACCTATACTACTATACGTCAGTGGTGAAGCTGGTTCAGGAAAAACATTCTTAATAAAAATCATCAGCAAGTTCCTTCAACAATTGACAAACAACAAACTATCAGCTGTTGTAACTGCCCCCACAGGTTTAGCTGCCTACAACATAGGCGGTGTCACTGTACACCGATTACTACTCCTTCCAGTAGAACACCACAACAAATTAGAATATTACAAACTTTCTACAGAAGCTGCAATGGAACTACACAGAGTGTTAAACCAATGAAAATGCTACTAATAGATGAAGTGAGCATGGTCTCCAACCTAATGTTGGCGTTGATTCACCTCAGATTACAAGAAGTACTTAAAACAAACTACGAAGAGCTCTTTGGAGGAAAACACATTATTGTTTTCAGAGATCTTCTTCAATTGACACCTGTGAAAGGTGAAACTATTTTTAAAACCTTAGGACACAAACTCTGCCATAAAACTGTTGGCAGCATAGGAAATGTCAACCTTTGGCAACATTTCCAATACAAAGAATTAACAGAAAACATGTGACAGTGTGCAGACCTCACCTACGCCAACATTTTAAAAAGTATTAGAGTTGGTGTACTATCTCAAGAAACACAGGCGTTATTAAAAATCTGCACATCCATGCACTTCATGGCCATAACTCATGTGCTACTGATGTCATGGAACAATTACCGCACAAATATTTCAATTGTATGTCCTTGATGCCAACTCTTGCAAGCTGTTCCAAATTCAATGAAATAATGTTGAAAAAAGAAATGCAACCAATAATTGAAATTTGCTCCACAAACTGGATGTACATTGTATGACACTACCCATGTGTCGACAAGCTACAACAAGACTACATACCTTAGAAAATTCTATCTCCAACACAGCTGGTTTGGAGAAACTATTAAAATTATATTTAAACTGTAGAGTAATGCTTAAACATAACCTTGATGTGGAGCAAGGACTAGTTAATGGAGCACTGGGTACAGTTGTTGGCTTTCAAACATACCCACATGACAACAACATTCAGTTTGTCAATATTCTCTTTGACAAACTTTCAGAAGTAAAACGGATGGGGCACTCAACAGCTTGATTCCTTCTTTTCAAAGACATGTATGTACGCAGAGAACAATATTCTCTAACTCTAGCATACGCAGACACCATTCACAAATCACAAGGTCTTACCCTAGATAAAGTATTGATAGATATTGGGAACACAATCTTTAAAGAAGGCATGAGCTACGTAGCACTATCACGCTTACGTACACTTGACGGTCTATTTCTAATCAACTTTGATGCCAGTAAAGTAAATGCTGATATTCCTTGCATTTTAGAATACAATAGACTGCATTCACTATACGCCCCCCATCTAAAAACCTATCCTGTTCCACAAAAAGCAAAACATAGTAAAATAAAACTACTTCAAACAGAAATGCAACAGGATCTCACTGCAAATCCTCCAAAAAGAGTAGAAGAAGCTAATATTTCATCAATTACTACAACCAAAGAAGAATCTATTACTACAACCAAAGAAGAATCTATTACTCAAAGTAACTCAGGTACTTCTTCAAAGAAGCAACACACACTCCGAAGAAATGACTTGGACACAGAACTATCTGGTCCATTCAAATTTTCAAATATAACACAAATGTAGCAATACATATTGTATTTCAATTGCCACCAATTGTTGACAACATTTACTTACACAGTACAGACTAATTGTGTTTGAAAATGTTAGTCCTTCATAAAAATGCAAGCAATAATCCCGACAACACATATTGGGCCTCATTACGACCCTGGCGGTACAGAGTGAATGGCGCCGTAAAAGGTGCCGGCGCCATTCACTCCGTACCGCCGCATTACGAGTTCCCCTCGTTTGAATGGACCTGGGAAAACCAGGCGTGCTTACTGTTTTCCGCAAGCGGACGGTACCGTAATTAGCACCAAGGTCCCTTTGCGGGTCCCTACTTTAACGGCTGGTCTACACCAGCCATTAATGTCGGGTCCCGCAAAGGGACCTCGTAATTAGGCGCTAAGTGGTTAACGGCGCCGCAGCCTTTTACGGCGCCGTTAATCACTTAGCGCCGGGGTCGTAATGACCCCCACTGTCTATTTTGAATCCTGTAGTTAGCAGGTTTGAGATTTTGTTCATAAAACTCCTGAAACCCCTGGTATCACGACTTAGTGAGGATACACCCTGTTCAACTAAAGTGTCAGATTACTTGCTGCCAATTTATGAAAAACACGTGTCAGGATATCAGGGAGTAAGGACCACACTTTACTCCTAGTATCCTGCGGGGTGTATTTTTGATTCGTCTTACCTCCCCACCGCCTCTCATGATCATATCCTTATGCCTGGTAGTGAAGCAGCCTCAGTGGATTCATTCAATCCCCTCCCACTATTGCTATTTTAGATTGTGGCCTTTCTTTTTTTTCTGGTGCAGAATTGGAGGCACTGTTCTCTGCTGTTTTCAACTTTTGTTGGCATTTATCTGTTTTTCTCATAGAGCATGTTGGTAGACCACTCTAGTCGTTTTGAGATTTACCAGCAACTGAGTGTGAATGGCTCAATTTGTTCTCCTCATTATACACTGGATTTGTGGCACTCTCTAGAGGTATGCCCTCTTTTTGTGACTAGACAGTCACTGTTGTTTTCTTTGTAGGAGTCATTTCTTAGCCCCTTTTTCCACAATAACATATTGGTTCCCATTTTGTTGCCACTAGTGTGTTGTGCTTTTGCTGTAAGAACAGCTTTGTTCCAATATCATCGGGATTTGTTTCAATAGGACTCGTCCCCCTTCTACTCTCTGTTTGCTGTTAAACGTCTTTCATCATAATCTTCTTCTTTCAATGGGCATTGATATCAGATAGAGAGTTACTTGCATCAGGGGGAACAGAACATTTTCTAGTGGATTGCTATTCAACAAGCACACCTCAGGAGAACTTACACTTTTACTGATTTCCTGAGTGTGTGTTTTCCCATCTCTTTTACCTCGCTAGGAGTTCTGTTTGTTCTGATTATCACCTAAGTCTTTACAATGAACTACTGACCTTATCTCCCTGTCTACCTGGGTCTGAGTCTGCTTCATGGTCTTGGATCATCCCACAGATTCAGATTCGTCGGGAATTTCCATGCATTTTACCTCAAGTTTTTTCTTCCATTCTTAGTTTTTTGTCACCTTTCTAAGACAATTTTGAGTGGTAGAATTTTCTGAATGTTAATTCCATTGATTCCTACCTTGTGCTGGCAGTGCCACCACTTGTACCTCCAGTGTTTGAGTTTGTATTGCTTGTGATTCCCTTTGCTCCTTTATTTCTGATTCCACCAGTATTGATGAAGAAGTTCCAAGCACTACTTCAAAGATGTCCTCAGATGGTGATTCTGTCTCGTTAAATGCCTTGGACAAATTATTGGGTGACTCCACTCTCGGGAGGATAGCTCAGGGGCAACGTGCTTGTCTTAGAAGCAAGACGACATGGAGCAACACAGGTTCAATCCCTGGGTCCGCGCTTAGAATGCTCTTGGTATTAAGCACGTTATAAATAACCCATCGTATCATCCGTGAAAAATAGGTCTGATATATCACTTTTATTCTTGCTTCTGCCTTTCGCTCTTTCCTTGTCCTTCTCCTTTTCTTTCTTCTTGTCATCCTTTCCTTTTTGATCCAATGATTCCTTTAACATGAACAGTGCAATTTGAATCTCACTTAGCTGTAAGGTATTGGCAGTTCACTTTACCTTCATATTCCCATAAAGACTGACAAACGAACTTATCAGTAGATTTAAGGCCAAGACAGAGGGAGCTGTAAATTCTATCCTCTCATTCATCTCCCGTAATGTTCCATGTAGGCCATAGCTCACCTACAGCCCAGGAGATGAGACAGAGCTGAAGGACAGATTCCTTGATAATATAGATGGAATCTCCACCAAATGCATACACACATCTTTCTGGGCGTATTCTACACCCATGTGTAGCATGTTTACCTCTGATGGAGTAAATTAAGTTGAGACCCCCTCCGCCTCGATCTGGGTGGTGGCAGCCAGGATACTTCCATTGTTCAAGATTTGGACTGATAGTTTACTTTGAGAGGGCCCATTAGAACGAATATCCGTACTTCTCCCTGCTTTCAGGAAAAAGTCTTGCATACTTCTTTGCTGATTTAATTCCATTTTGTGGGGAGGGTTTGATTTTGAACATGCAGCTGGGCCGTTCTCCTTCAATGGATCCTTTGTTTCACTCAGATCTTGCATTTTTTAAATGTCTTTATTTGGAGATTTGACACTGAGGGGTTAATCTCAGCAGCATGACTCAAGGCCAGGGACAGGATTAGAATTAAATTCGCCTCACCATCAAACTGTATTATATGATATATATGATAGGTAATTTATAAAGCGCTTACTACCCAGAGGTTTCCAAAGGTAGACATAGGGATCAAACCTGTGTTGCTCTGTGTAGTCATGCTTCCAAGGCGAGCACGTTGCCGCTGAGCTGTCCTCCCGAGACCTATAAACTTTGTATTATATGGGACATCTGACCCACAGATGAAAACTCAATCTCGATTTGCTCACGCAGATCATTGGCCTCTATTGAGACGGCAACTGCCTCTGCTCTCTCTGGGACATGTTTGGGCGTCGTCAGCATTGTCGGCATTGTCAATGCTTTAATTGATTTGTATCCGCTTTGCAACACATGGGTGTGCAAAGGTGAAATAGAGAAGTTCTGCTTAGGAAGGGCAGATTTTACAACTTCAAATCTCCTTTTTCTGTTCACCGCGTTCAAAAGTTCAATGCGTCTTTAGTCTTGTAAAGTGAACCGACTCACACCTGAAATTACGAGCAAATTTGTAAATACACTCTACGCAATTCACGGCAATTTTGCTACAATGTTATTATAATGACAATGTCACTTGCTGGAACCTGAATGCAGTTTAACAATATTATGTTTCAAGACTTACTGTTCGGGCCACTTGCTTGCCACACGACAGCCAAACACTGCAGCACCTCTGCAGCAGAGCTGCGGAGGTCCGCGCCCGGCAGGGCTTTATGCACTAATCTACTACTCTTCCTATGGGAGACCACTCCATTTTTACTTGTCTCCACCAGAGGAGTTGCTAGGTCTGGAAAAGATCTGGGGCTAAGCTGGTGTCGGAACTGTTGGGACTGGGGGCTAGCTAGCCTTTTGGCTGTAGCTTCTGAGATTCTATCCGGGGCTACAACCAAAAGATCAGGGGCTATAGCCCCGTTAGCCCCCCCCTAGCAACGCCCCTGGTCTCCACGACACACCGCGTAAATTAAAATAGAAGCACTTAAGGCTTAGGCAAACTTACCGGCTTTAGGATGCCGTGAGGAAGGAGCAAAAAATCAAAAAGGAAAATTAAGTTTCTACAAATGGGGTGCTTTCGGGTGCTTTGGATTGATGAAAGCTGCCATGATAATCAGTGGTATGATATTTCTGGTGCTTTTTTGGAAGGAAGTCTGTTTTACAGACCTTTGATAGTGGGCGTGGATGTCTATTGGGCAGCATGGCCAGTGACAGTAGGGGACATCATGAATGCTTGGTGGTAGGGGAAGTCCTGCCTATAAACTGCAACTATTGTAATGGGAAGTGAAAACAGGAGAGAGAGATGAGTGAAAACGAGAGACACTATTTATGAGTATTTTGATACTAACCACACCCATTGACAGCCCTTGGCCATGCTCGACCATATGTCATTCCCATCCACTAACTGCCTCTCCCCAAGAAACCCCACCCCATGAACCCCATTTGGGTCTAAATCTGTTTTT
The DNA here is from genome assembly GCF_040938575.1 of Ambystoma mexicanum. Classification (NCBI taxonomy): domain Eukaryota; kingdom Metazoa; phylum Chordata; class Amphibia; order Caudata; family Ambystomatidae; genus Ambystoma; species Ambystoma mexicanum. Next base: position 818,585,176 of record NC_090936.1, on the reverse strand, counting down.
CTGAACAGCCTTCTGAAAATAAATGGCCTAATTGCAGCTATACCGCAGCTAAACCAGCTCTTTATGTAATAAAACTGTCTGAACCAAGTGTCCATTCATTCTTGAATCTGTTCCTTACATGACATGTTTGTTAAAAACAATCATTGGCATAGCCAACAGTTTTGTATTGTCTATTCTTAATAAATGGGCATTTGCCAGGCACTGCCTTTATAAGCCCAGGTAAAAGAAGCACTTTCCATTTTATGCCATTTTATGACCAGCTGCTTCTATAATGGCAGCACATGGGAAATATAGATCCCATGCCTATACAAAAGCTAAAACTGTTGGTTTTACCAATGTTTGTTTGAGAAAGACTCACAACCGAGCAGTTCTCCAGATATGCTTCCTGGACTTGATGTCTTGGTGAGGTATTCATATTTATTGGACAGGGAACTGTTACTCGCTGAATGTTTGACTAAATAAAACAGCATTCCCACCCGGGGAGGGACACTCAGCCAATCAGGTGGCTGCAACAGCAGCAGAGAATACACAAATCCTGCCTGCTGTTCCAGCCACCCGAGGCCCTTCCCCTGGTGGCGCTTTTTTTCCTTATTTCTTTTTTTTCTATTGTGGGGAGGCAACAGAGAAGCTCTCCCCATTGCCTACCAACGTTAGAAAAACAGAATTCCCCTTCCCTCCACCCCATTTTACCACCAGGGAAAGAGCGCAAAGCTCTGGTCCCTGATGCTCCTTCTGTTTGGCCACCACCATTAACATAGAAAAGTGACAAGGTCCCTTTTCGGATGCCGATGGCCATTTTGGTACATGTTGGTTCATGTTTTGGTACACGTTTTCCATGGCTGCCACTAACCATTTTTTCTCCAATGGGAGATGGGCTAGCTCATCTCCTGTCTGTCAAAATAAAAAAGAAAACTATCGGCACCCCGGGAAATCCTGGGGTGCAAATAGCTTTCACGTCCATGCTGTTGGGTAGACATGGGGATTAACAGCGCACAGCCTGATCTACAGCCCTCGCTTTGTTTCCGGCCTACCAAAGCTCGGGTTGGAGGGCTGTTAAACCCTATGTCTGACCCCCTTCCGGGCGTGAAAGCTATAAGAATGCAGTTTGTTTTCATTACGTTTTTTTAATACCAGTAGCTAGATTTTTATTGTATTTTCTGATTGTGGTTAATGAAACTAAATGCTATTTTGCTATACTTACTGATCTTTTAGACTTTAGCAGTGATTACAAAACAACCTAACGATATATAACTCAGATGAAAACTGCCACACCTCCACTAGTGAACAGTGAAAATGACTTCTTATTAAAATGTACAGGGGTGGAAGTGGGTCAAACACCTATGAAAGCACTTCCTCCAGAGAAGATGTCACTGATATCCTCTTCTCTGTCCCCTCTCCAGATCTATGGACCCCCATCTCATCTCTATGCTCTCTCCCTCCATATGCTCTACCATTAACAGTGGGACCAATTGGGAAGTCGTCTTGGCCAGCTTCTCATCCCCTTGCTACTTTTTTAATGTCTATCACAATGGCTATATCCTGGTTCAGGGTCCACAACCCACCCTCCTCCTCTTTGACTGGATCCTACCTTCTCTCATTAAGTTCCTTCTTTTGCCTGCATATCTGCCTTCTACTCTCTCTCCTCCTCCTCTGACTGCTGTACCACACACCTGTACACCACCTCAGAAAACCTTCAAAGGAACAGACCTCCTCCATCAGCCAACAAACACTCCACAGGCATCTGTCTCTTTCTTGAAGACATTGACCTCGACATTCTCGTTCTTACGAAGCCATGGTTCAATGCCAGCTCAGTCATGGCTTTTGACTTGATAAACTGTCCTGCCACCTGATCCAGATCCAATATAGACACTCCCTCCTTGCCAAGAAAAGAGCCCAAATGCAGGCATGGGTTTCCGATGCATCCAATAACATGGCTGAACATTTCAAGATCTGCAGCGAACTAGCCAGACCCTCCTCATTCTCCTCCTCCCCTTCTCCCTCCTAGGCCCTCTGCAATGCACAGGCCTCACACTTTGCCTCCAAAACCCAGGACATCCTCACCACCCTTGCTACTCTCCCTCACCACCCATAACACACCCCATCACCTCCATCCCGCCTACCCCCTCTGTCCTCCTTCTCCTCCTTTACCCCTGTCACACCTGAAGAAGTTACCAGAGTTGTCCACTCCATGAAGGCGTCCTCTAAGCAGGTTTACCCTTGTTGATCCAGGACCATCAAATATAACATTGGCTCTCTTACCCCTGCTCTCGCTGATTTCTGCCATCAGTCTTTCATCACAGGATCTTTCTGCTCCTCCCTTATGCAGCCCCTTGTGCATCCACTCCTGAATAATCCTTCATCAGATACTACCTGCCTTGCCAACTACCACCCTATTTCCATCACCCCCTTCCAGGGGAAACTGCTGGAGAAGTTGGTTTTGCCCATGCTCAACTCACACGGTGAAATTGTTGGTGGTCTCCACGAAAATCAATCTGTATTCTGAGCATCCAGGGGCTCAGAAACTGCTCTTCTGAACACCCATAAAGAACTGCTCGCATCTCTGGACTCCAACTTCCCAGCTGTCCTTATCCTACTCGATCTCTCCTCTACCTTTGACACAGTCAGCCATTCCAACCTCATTCAAAGGCTCCACGATACCCTTGGTATCTTGCACTGGGCACTGGACTGGCTGACATCCTGCCTTACTGACCGCTCTTCCCAAGTCATCCTGGACACTTTCTCCTCCCCTACTTCCCTCTCCACCTGTGGTGTCCCCCAGGATTCTAGCCTCTCCCCCTGGCTCTTTAACATCTACCGTGCTCTGCTTGCACACCTCATCTCTTCCTTCGCCTCCAACTTCCAGTGTTAGGCAGATGACAAACAGCACTTTTTCAAAATCCCTGCTGACCCTCTTGCACTACCATTGTCCCTGACTGCCTATCTGCCATCCAGTCCTGGTGCACCTCCAATGATCTCTGCCACAATGCCTGTAAAACTGAGATCCTTCCAATCAGGACCCCTGCACCCTCCTTCTTCCCATCACACTTGCCTTCCTCTTTGGGCTCATCCCCTGGCCCTCTTCTGAAGCCAGAAACCTTGGAGTCATCTTTGACTCCTCTCGCTCCTTCCTCCCTCAAACTCAGGACATTGCCAAGAAGTCCCAATTTCAGCTCTTCCTTCTGTAAGTGATTTCAATCCGGCACACACCCAAGTCAAACCCCAGCATGTAGTGCACAACTGAAATCCTTATTTATTTTTGTCTAAAAGTTCAATATTCTGAACAATATACCACTCATATCACACCCTTCTCCTGGAACCCCCTCCGCCCCCCGGTCACCACATTAACTGTACCATAACCCATTAATGTGCCCTACTTTATGCTTTTACACTATAGCAGCCAGCCATACTCTATCCTGCTCAAATAGCGTCCTACCCTTGCTTATGCCTACATGCCGGCACTTTGCCTTCTTAAGCTCTGCTAATTGTGACTGCCCCATACTACAACCCTGTACCAGGCGGCACAAACATGCCTCATCTATGTACCTCTCCTCTAACTACCTACACCGATGGTCCTATGGCGCTGTAAGGTCCAAGTGGTTCCCTACCAGCACATTGTCCACTCTCGGATTGATGCAGTTAGCCTATTTTGCCCAATATTTGATTGCTGCATTTAGCCTATTTCGCCCAATATTTGATTGCTGCATTTAGCCTATTTCGCCCAATATTTGATTGCTGCATTTAGCCTATTTTGTCCAATATTTGATTGCTGCATTTAGCCTATTTTGCCCAATATTTGATTGCTGCATTTAGCCTCTTTTGCCCAATATTTGATTGCTGCATTTAGCCCATGTCACCCAATATTTGATTGCTGCATTTAGCCTATTTTGCCCAATATTTGATTGCTGCATTTAGCCTATGCTGCCCAATACTCAGCCTACTCTGCTTAATATCTAGCCTTATGCTATCTAATATTTGATCGATGCATGTAATAGCAGGCACTTGTTCGACTAGACATAACACTATGTACTCTTACTTGTCAACCGCAGTCCACCGAGCATCATTCATTAACCTGATAGCTCTATTTATTACTACTGTCTATATCACCATGCCCTCCATACTGCCCCCAGAGGGCGTAGGAGCCTCTCATATGCAACTTATCTCCAAATCCCCTTGTAGCACAGCATAGAGAAACTGCAGACTACCCAAAATATTCAAACCTGTTAACAAATATAACATTCATTTGGATCACCTTCGACCGAAACTACTTCCACCTCTGGAAACCACTGATCATCCTAGCCATAAACCCCACCCTAAAAGAAATAAGACCACCACTAACCGACTAGAGAACCCAACTTGAAAGGTGCATTAATCAATGCTAGATCCTTAGTCGCCCATGCTACAGGCATAGCAGACACTATCCTGGAAAATGACTTTGACTTCATCGCCATTACTGAAACCTGGCTCCACGAGGCAGCAGGTCCAGCACTAACGCTAGCAGTCCCAGAAAACTACACTATCCTTAGAGCAGATAGACTAGATGAACGATGTGGAGGAATAGTGATCATCGCCAAAACTAATCTCTCCATGAGAATCACCTCTACACCCAACCTTAAATCCTGCGAGTCTCTTTCCATTAAACTACCCACGGCCAACTCTCAAACATTAAATATCCATCTCCTCTATAGACCCCCAAGCCTAATTAGCACCTTCAATGAAGATATTACCACTATTATCTCTGAGAAGCTAAAAAACTCCTCACAAACCTTGCTAGGAAATTTTAACCTAGGGTACTATGCTATCAATGATCACCAAGCCCCATCCGTGGCCAACATCCTGACAGAACTAGGGTTTACGCAGAAAGTGGATTTTTCCACCCACACCAAAGGGAGAACTCTCGACTGGATTGCCAGTCACAACTGTAACCTCTCCATTACATCCATCGCCCCCCAAATATGGACTGACCACCACATAATCTCCTTTACTCTCAATACTAAAAGGCCCACTGCTCTAACACCCCCCCTCGCCGTACCTACATTAACTAGAAACAAGGACAATATCACAGCAGACAATATCTTGCCCCATATCCTACCTAATCTTAACTCCTTACCAGACCATACTGACCCAGGCCTTCTAGTGGAGGAATTCAATAATGCTATGACCACTGCTCTCGACAGCATTGCTCCGCGCAAACTTAGGAACAGTAAACCAAAAAAGCATCTTAACTCTTGGTTTACACCCCACCTAAAAAACCTAAGACTACAGAAACGAAAATTCGAAACGGTATGGAACTTACATCCTACCTCAGAAAATAAAACCAATCTAATAAATATCTCAACGCAATACAAAAAAGATATCATCCTGGCCAAACAAGAAACATATAACAATAGGATTACCCAAGCCAACTCCAGTATGAAGGAGCTCTTCTCTATTCTAAAAGAATTGGACACCCCTATTGCAGTACAGGATGTCTCTATTAAAGATAAAACTTGGTGCACAGACATACAGCTGGCACTAACCAACAAAGTGGCCAACCTCCAAACAAAAATTGCTCTAAAGAAAGCCTCATTATCAGCCCAAACCCAAACTCCCCTGAATAAAACACCAATACCTAAACCCAAAGAATTCACCCAATTCAACTTCTCTAAGGTATCAGTGATCGAGGTACAGAAAACTATTCTTGCACTTAAACCATCCAATTGCAAAGGCGACCAATGCCCTGCACAACTTATCAAGGACGCGGCTAGAGATCTAGCTCCCTTCATCATCAAACTTATCAATGCCTCCTTTACTACTTGCACCATCCTGCCCAACCTAAAGGAATCCTGGGTACTCCCCCTTCTGAAAAAACAAACACTGGACCCCAACATTCCCACAAACTACATGCCCATCACCACAGTGCCATTCGTACTAAAAATACTAGCTAAGATAGCATAAACCCAAATTGAGAACTTCCTCGAGGTGAACCATCTCCTTGGCGCCCGCCAATCTGGCTTCTGACCTCAACAAGGCACAGAGACTGCCCTTACCAATTTAAAGGCCAAAATAGACTCACTCAGAGACGAGGGTAAATTAGCACTCCTCCTCCTACTAGACCTCTCAGCCGCCTTTGACTTGGTGGACCACAGAGTCCTGTGTAATCACCTGGACTCTGCGGCCCACTTTTCAGGGGAGGCTATAGTATGGATACAGTCATTCCTCAGTGACAGGACCATGAGGGTGTTCTCCCCCTCAGCGGCAGCAGACCAGATACCCATTACTTGTGGAGTGCCCCAGGGATCTTGTGTCTCGCCAACACTCTACAATATCTTCACCAAGCCACTCTTTGACGATCTTGACAATCTGGGAATCACCTATAGCAATTACGCAGACGATACCCAGATTCTCCTACCACTTACTGGGGATTATGGGGAAGATCTGGCTTTGGTGAACAGAGTCTATAGCATCATTGAGGCATGGATGGCCAACCATGGCCTATGCTTGAATGATGACAAAACGGAGCTCATCATCCTGGCCACCACAGCTCGCATCTCCAAACGCAACCCAAATTACTCAGCATTTATCATCGATGGGAACACTAACTAGGTCGCCAGAGAAGTAAAAACTCTAGGTTTCTACCTCAACTCGACCCTATCCCTCACCAAACAGGTAAACTCACTGGCCTCATCCACGGCCTATACATGTAAATTAATACGAGCCGGGAAACAATTCCTATCAGATGACAGTTGCCTAATCGTATCCAGAGCCCTTATCTTATCAAAATTAGATTATTGTAATTCCCTCTACATAGGGGCAACTAAACAAACCATCAACAGAATACAAGTGCTCCAAAATAATGCACTTAGAGCGGCCCTAAGTATTCCTAGAAGAGCACATATTTCTGAAATAAGACGGAAACACAAATGGCTCTCTACCCAGGAAAGAATCAACCTCAAATCTGCCTCCCTCATCCACAAATGCTTAAACAACAAAGCCCCTTGTTACCTAACAGAACGATTTACTAAAAAAACCTCCACTAGACCAAAACGAACAGTCAGCCCCAACTGCCTGCTAGTGCCCAGATTTAAACTGACCACTATTGGAGGGTCCAGCTTCCCAGTTAGGGCAGCTCAATTGTGGAACTCCCTACCTCACGCTCTTAGATCTGACCAAACGTTCAACAAATTCAGAAAGAACACAATAAAATGGCTCATTGAGATGCTATGTAACCCGCATTCGCCCCACGCACCTACCGCATGTATTGTACCTGATATAGATTTGCTATTATGTAAACGTCAGCTATATGATGACTTCCTGTCTGCATACCATTTGTATATGTACTTTACTGCTTTACCTTCATCCTGTGGAGCCTAGAAAATTGTTTTTACCATGATCTGTAAACTTGCAACTTCTGTACCCAAGTTGTAAACCCTCTTGTCACATGCGCCCTGCTACCCCAGGGTCCGGTGCGCACAATAAATAAATAAACAAACAAACACACAAACACTGAACCAGGAATCAGGCTGTTTGCAAAGGTAAATATTTATTTATGTATTTAAGATTTTATCACAACATGTTTTAATAGATAAACAACAATCACCAATGGGGTGACAGGACTCTGAATGATATATTTAATACACGAGGAGTAAGTAATGAGCAAAACAAATGCAGCACAGAAAATAATACTTTTGTGTTGGCTTCAGATCAGATGGCACTGTGGTTAGGAGTTACCCCTGCAACACCTCTCAACCCTTAATAGGCAATGTAAAGAGATAGGAGGAGAGAGCATGTATTCAGGAATAGCATAAATCAAACAGAATATCAGTCCCACTTTCCCCCAGCAAACACAAGAGAAAAACTGAATTGACTTTTCAGCTGTCAGACTGGCTTTCAAGATTGGCTTTAGAATGGACTTCGAAAAAACACCAAATATGGTAAAAAATACTGAAATTGCGATGAATTCCTAGGAGAGCCGCTTTGAACAGTTGCAGACAAACATAAGCAATGATTTGGTCTGCAGAAAATAATTGAAACCTTAAGGTCCAAGTCAGAAGCAGTTAACAGCTATTTTACATGTGTAAACCTTTCAGATATTTAAAATCACAGCAAACTTTTCATTGCGCTATATTGGCGATAATGGGAGAAAATGGTCAGCGCAAAGATAGTTCTAACAATACAGGTTCTGAAGGAAAGATAGGATGGGTCTGAGAGAGGGATAAGAAAAGGCAAAGATACTCCTAACAATACTGGTTCTGAATGAAAGATAGGATGGGTCTGAGATAGGGATATGCTATGGGCCACAGTTCTTCCTATTCATACTCACAGGATAAGTTTCTAAATGGGACCGTCAGCTCTGGTCAGGATTGGGTCTGGTCTAGGAAAAACAACGCATCAGGCACGGGACTGGATCCTCTAGGCCGGTTGCCGGATTGGCACAGGATCTGCTCTCCTAGTCTGTGGGTATTTGGATCAGCTGGATGGCGAGTTTATCAGGCAAGCTTTTCTCTCTGCACTCTGTTTGCTGGTCATGGGACCCACTGGCACATTTCTGCAGGGTGTGATCTATTTCACTGCACATGCACCATAGGTGGCAGGTTGTGCATCCCTCTTTTTGTGTGCTGAAGCACACAGTTTTTGTAGGTTTTTGGCACGCACAAGGGTTTTGCCACCATTGTTGCTGTTTCTTTCCCCATAACTGGCAGGGTGATGCCGCATAGCATAGCGGAGTGGGTCAATACATCCCGCACTTCTCAAATGAATTCACCCTTTCCCTGAGAGGCTCAACCTCTCCCTGGGGAACACCTGTGGTGTTCCCCAGGGGTCTAACCTCTCGCCCTGGCTTTTCAACCAATACCTGGCAACTCTCGCCCACTGCATTGCCATTTTCTGCTCACATTTCCAGTGCTACGCTGACGACACTCAACTCATTTTCAGGCTGCCCTCTGCCACCTCCTCTCCCTCTCTCATCTCTGATTGCCTAACTGCCATTCAAGATTGGTGTGCTGCCAATGTTCTTTGTCTGAATGCCAGCAAGACGGAGATCCTCCTCATCAGCACACCTTCACCATCCTTTCCCCTCACTCTCTGGCCGGCCTCCCTTGGCCCTCCTCCTACCCCCACCTGCGAGGCTAAGAACCTCGGGGTCATCTTTGACTCCACCCTTTCCTTCTCCGCCCATATCTCTGAGGTCTCTAAAAAGTCACATTTCCGACTGCACCTCCTCAGAGGTACTCTGCCTTTCCTCTCCTTCCACCAGAAGCTCATGGTATCTCAAGCTCTGGTTCTCTCTAGCTTGGACTATTGTAACAGCCTCTTTCTAAATCTACCTGCCTCTACTCTCCGCCCTCTGCAACTAATCCAGAACAGGACTGCGAGACTTGTCCTTGGCCTCAAGCCCTGGGATCGTATCTCTTCAGCTCTGAAATCTCTCCACTGGCTCCCAGTGGATGCAAGGATTAAATTCAAAACCCTCTGCATTGTCCACAAGGCTTTCTGGGGCCTGGGTCCAAAATACCTTCAGCTATCCCTCCGCAAATAACTCCCCTCTTGAGCTCTTCGCTCCTCTACCTCCAACTCACTCAGGGTCAGTTGTTTTTCTAAGAAACGAGCTGGGGGTAGATCTCTGTCTTCGGCTGGGGCCTCCCTCTGGAACAGCCTCCCTGCCACTCTAAAACTTGAGGAAAACCATCTCCCGTTCTGGTAGCACCTCAAGACCTTCCTCTTTTCTTCTGCCTTCGCTTCCCCTCTCCCATGCTGATATGTTCTCTCCTGGCACCGTGCACCTGGCCACCCTCTGTCTTTTGGGCCCAGGTACCTGCTCATCCTGCCACCCTCCCGCACTGCCTCTGGGCCACCCCTTGCACTGGGGTCTGAATCTGTACCCATACAGCCCCCCCTTTTTCTTCCTGCACTTATCGGACCTACCCTGTCTGCTGCCTTAAACCTAGCACTTGCAAATTGCTGGCTGCATTACCACTATTTGTTGCTTTTATTATTTATTTATTGTTATTTATCTGTTTCTCCTCTGTTTCGCACTTTCCACCTCTCCCCCCTTCCATGTACTTTCCCCCTCCCCTCTCTCTCATGCACTTGCGCGTTCTCAATGTCACTGGGCCTAGTAAGATCGCTGTTTCGTTCTCCCCTGTTCCCCTCCCTTGCCTTGTCGTACTCTGAAACACTTGTGTACGAGCACGATAGAAATAAAATATCAATCAATCAATCAATCAATGTGACCCAAGCCCTGGTTCTCTCTAGGTTTGACTTTTGCAATAGACTCCTCCTGATTCTACCATCTTCCACTCCAGCTAATCCAGAATAGGGCAGCAAGATTTATCCTTAGCCTTAAATCCAGGAACTGCATCTCTCCTGCACTAAAAAGTCTTCACTGGCTCCAGGTGCTGAACAGATTAAATTCAGATCCCTCTCAACATCCACAAGGTGGTCTGGGCTCGGGCCCCACACTATATGAAACTTAATCTTAATAAATACTCCCCCTCTTGACCAGAATACTGCTCTAACTCTTACTGTCTGTGTGTAAAGCATTTTGCTAAACAGAGGGCAGGTAGTTGTTCATTTTCCTCAACTTGCTCCCTTCTATGGAACAGCCTCCTCCTCCCTCTGCGCCTTTAGAAGGATCTTCTGAAAGTCAGGAAGCTCTTTAAGACTCCTCTTTACCTCCTCCTTCCCTTCTTCTCTCTCCTGCTACTCCCATAGTTGCTGTGATTGGTGCCCTGAGCCCTTATGCATCATCGGGGTCCTGTCCTCCAGCACCCAATCGGCCCAGCTCCTGTCTATCAGCACTTGCACTTACAACCTACACCCTGGTGGCTTGCACTTTCACTCCTCGCGGCTCCAGTCCATGTATCAATCAAGATTCCTAGCACTTCATCTGTGGCACACCCATGAGCTCAGTTTTCTCATCAGTGACCCCCTGTCTTCTTCCATTCAGCATCTGCACGTTCTGAATACTCACAAGGCATAGTAGGTTTGTCCTGTTTTCCTCTCCCCCACTGCTCTTGTTGTTGTGTTTTTAATGTATTTTAATGTATTTCCCACTCTTGCTCACGCTCTTGCACTGTGGGAACTTTGAAACAGTATGTTCTGAATGTATAAGCGCCTTACAAGCAAACAATAATAAATACATTAATTAATAAAAAACGATTGCCATGAAATACACTACAAAGGGCAAAATAGGCCCAGAGACACCATGAACCTGCTCATAGAGGAAGCAGCAGCATATTAAATGGCTTCCAACAAATTGCAACATTGTTAGTACCTGCAAAGAATAACTAGCGGGAATGGCCAAAGCAACAAAGACAGGATAATGGTCATGAAGCTATACCACACAATTTGATCCCTTCACACACATTTATTTTGTAAGATCCATAAGAAGCACAAGCAAATATAACACCTGGATGCTAGCAAAGAATGTATAATTCAATCTGGAATGAACGGAGGAAGTGTGACAGAGACAGTATACATTGTGATGAGCTTACAGACGAGTGGGCACATAGGGAAGCGAGACATGAAAGGAGCGGTGACCGTAAAAGTACACTAATCCTACAGTACCCTTTCCAGAAACAAATAGAATCGCCAGCGCGATCACTTCTGGAAAGTGCTTGGAGAGTGGAGAATCTGAAAAAAAGTAGGTACATCCTCAAACTGTTATTAACAAGAATTAAGAAGTAGCTTTGTACATGATAAGCATGGCAGTAAATGTGTTTGTCTGACAAAGGTTAAATGTTGAATAAAAATCCATTAGAAAATAGCGCAACATTGGAACAATTTTTTTCTTTTTTTTGTTTATTTGTTTATGGTTTGTTATAAACCTTTATAAAATCGAACAAAAGAGTGAATGTTAAAACACATATATATTTTAGGAGGAAAACAGATACTTGAACAAAATCCCAACTACAAAATCAAAAAAAATAAAAGAAACACAATTCATTCAAATTTCATCCAAGAATTCACGAACATACAATATGCAAGTCTCAAAATAAATGATCAGAAGAACAAAGCCCCAAAAAACCCAAAAACAAATCACCAGAACATCAATACTAACTTAACTCACAGACCGTTTTTGAAAATGTTATTATACGTATAATCAAAATAGGGGAGTATCCATGCCTCATTTTATACCAAATAAAGTCACGGTCAGTACATGCATTTGAGGAAAGCATTTCTGCAAAGTATTCAGTTATCTGCTTAATCAGCATAGTGCATATTAACAGGATATAGTGTAAAGTTTCGTCCGACCCTGCCTGATTGCAGAATCTACACCATTTCTTATCCATTGATATATGTCTTACATTTAAAATAAAATTGCTGTGCATAACATTCAACCTAAATCTCATAAAGGGATTTCTAATAGACCTGGAAGGGTATTTTATCAAGTAAGTTTCCATACATGGGAAGAATTTCCAAAAGGATTGGGCTTGTCTATAGAGTTTAGAGTCTACCACTTTACTCATTGTCAATGACCAATCAATCCCACGTATGATAAGTGTACATTTGTTAGGCATATTCAGAAAAGTGCTCTTAGCTATACACATTTCCTCCAACATCATTTCAACCTCCTTATTTAATCTAATCATAAAGGGACAGGTTGAATAACTTTCCGATTTAGTGTACAAGTTGCTGACCCCAGACATCTTACATTTTCTCCATAATAGAAACTTCTTGACCATAACCATTGAGTGGAGAGATTGCAAGCCAAATTTGTAAACGGATTGTCTCCATTGGAATGCATTTGGCTAAGAAAAACAATAAACCCCTCCAAATGATACCTTCCTGAACTTTCAAAAAATCCATAATATTGGTAGAAAAAAGTTTCAATCCATATGTTAACCTTGGTACTACTTTTCTCAAATAGAACTCCAGAATGGGTTTCATGGAAAATCTCCCGAATTTCTTCTCTAACAATCGCATCTGCCTTAACGCGACTTCAGCTTTAGCCTTAAGTTGGTTTTTGATCAGAGGAGCAGAGTCAGTACCTGAAAAGCAATACCCTAGTTACTTGAAGGCTTTTTGCGGCTTGATGTGTTTGCCTTCACAAAACCAGGAATAAGACTCCTGCTTCCTGTTAGGTTTGCCCATACAGATGATAATGGTTTTAGTTGGATTGATTATTAAGTGAAAATGGCTTTTGAATAGTTCAAACACCTTGATAAGGCGCAGCAGACCCACTTTAGTGTTGTCTATCAAGAGGAAGTCATCCCCATATGCAAGCCACGAGACCGACATCCCATTGAGTTTCGGAGAAACCAAACCCTTATTGGAGAACACTGAATGAGCACCACTTACGTAAAGGTAAAACATGGTTGGTGCCAGCATGCAGCCTTGGCGCAGACCATTGCTGGTTTCCATCTGCGAGGAGAGCCCACCTTTGGAGTTCATTCTCATCACCAGTTTACTATCAGTGTACAAGGCAATTACAATTTCCAACAAATGATTTGGAATGCCCAAAGAGTTTAATTTGTTCCATAAAGTGGGCCTATCCACTAAGTCGAAGGCCATACTAAGGTCCATCGATGCTGCAAAGGTCGATCTTGCACCCTTTACCAAAACTTTGCTCTGTAAGCATCTAAGGACAAGGCCTCCACAGTCCATGCCACATTTCTTTTTAAAACCCATTTGATTCAGACTCAAAATTTAATTGGCAATTATACATTTCTGAATATCAATCAACACCAAAGAAGCAAACATTTTAGATTCAGAATCTGCTATAGCAATCGGGCGATAACTACTTGGCAGCAATCGCGAGCCCTTTTTGAACACTGGGTTAACTACTGAAACCCGCCAAGACTGGGGAATGGTTTTGGTTAGGCACACATCTTTAAAAAGAATACATGGAATCGTTTCCCAATACAACGGATTGGATTTTAAGTCTTTGTTGGTAAGGTTATTCAGACCTGGTGCGCCGGTATTTTTTGATTTAGTTATCAGACCTTTTATATCATCAATCAGACATAACAAGGGCCAAGATGAGGCGGTCTCCCCAACTGATGATGAATCTGATTGCTTGCCCTATATAGGTTCGAGAAGTGGCCCGCCCATGCCTCTTCCGGAATTGGGTTCAACATAGAGGCTTCCTGAGAACAGTCTAAATTATTAATCAATTGCCAGAAATTGGATGATGAAACACCCCTCATGGCTCCCAGCATCCTTTCACCATCACGCTGGGCAGCAATACAGCGATGGCTGATCATCCAATTCTTATATGCTTGTTTCAATTTTTTTATTAAAGCCATGGCTCCAGGATCAGAGGTTAAAAATTTACGAATTCCATGGACCTCCCTCTGAAGGCCCTGTTTTTTCTCATGGACCTCATGGTCCATTGAATGTTTGTGGTGTAATTTTTGGTGAACCCTACAAGGGGACTGATCATTAAACCTTGGAATTCTATTGCCTATGGTAGATTCAAAACAATTTGCAGAGAACATGAGCAGCCGCTGTTCTAAATGGGTGTCTTCATATTCCCGGATCATTGTTGCTGTACATTTGCGAGTTGAGTTATAGGACCATTTGATCCTGTTCTTCGAGGAATTAAGTAAAAGACCCTTGTTATAAACCTTTTGGTCCCTCAATAGGACCTCAGACACAAACTCAACCTTTAGCATACAATGATCGCTCTCTGGAACCTCATTAACTTCAAATTTTACCAGGGACTTACTCAATTTAGCTGACAGAAAAATATAATCGATTATAGAGGAGCAGCCCCTAGCATTCCAAGTAAAATGGTCCTCAACAATCAATTCAAGACCCCAAAGGTCCCAAAAAGACAACCATAAAGCCCCTCTTAGTTTCTGATTACCAATGGCAACATTGGTCCTATTAAGATAAAGTTCATCACCAACCAGCCTGTCAACTGAACAATCCATATTTAAATCCCCTGCAATGATTATTTGACCCCCTATATTTTCACTTCACCATGGATACATGATTTTTCCTAAGGAGATTAACTCAATTTCCAACTGCAAATTTGAAAATTCATTAGATTTCCAATAAACATTAATCAACAGCAAAGGAAAAGCATCAACCCCCCCACCTTAAAAGCAGTTAATAGAAACGATTGTCCATTTTTCCAAACCCCGGTTTTAGTAAAGCCAGGAGAATCTTTTGAGGCCGTGAACACACCACCCTTGGGTCTGCCCCTCAGATCCCTGAATGTACATATTTCATCAACCGCAAAACCCTCCAAGCCCACCGAAGAAGTTAGCCACGTTTCCTGCAAGAGAATTAAATCAAAGGGGAATAAATCACTCATAGGTATCTCATTGTTGAAAAGGTGGAAATTTCCTCTGGAATTCAAACAAATCACTTTCAAGTTAAGGTTACTTTCTAGAGTGGTTTCCCTAACTCGTTAAGGTTGCTGATCGCATCGCGTAATGATAAGGCCAGCTATCTCCAATCTTGTTTGTCAGATACATCTTCCGATCTGGAGTGAGGGTGGAGTTCTTTCTCTTCATATACCAGACCATTTGCTCTTAACCCTCCTCCATCAAAGACTTGCATAGGAACCATCTGGTCTTTGAATGGAAAGAGATCAAACCCCATGCGTTGAAGGGCTTCAGCCTCCTTCAACAACATTGATCTCACCAAGGGGGACGGGATTACAAGCCTAAGAAAATCAAGTTGATCTTTGTCGATAAAATCCACCAGTCGAATATCAGCTGAAGTAATGAGACTCAATTCGGGAATAACAGCAAAAAGGGAAAGAATATAAGGTCTGTTTAAAGGTTGATACCTCCCATCATTAAACAAAGAACATAGTATGAGACCAGGTAAATTTGCAAATGCAGGCGGTCTGAGATCATGTTCATAACTTTTTTCTACATTATCCTTCAGAGTCCCCACCTTCTCAGATTCGTTTGCATAGGGAAACTGGTTAGGCGTATTCATTACCTCACCACTCAAGCCATTTTGATTATTTATTGAGTCCTCCGTTCTCCCTTTCTCCTTCAAAAATGTGTTTTCTTTCAAAATGTCTTGAACATTCCTCAATAATTCATCAACTCTTGTCTGCCACCTCGAATCATGGTCATTGTTTACGTCTGCTTTTTGTTTAGCATCTCTACCTTCTCGGATACCAATGCATTAAATGACTGGTTCGGCATATTTCTTCCCTCAACACTTGGACCCATTCTTTGTCAATAAACACTTATCCCTTTTTCCTTCAAAATGTTATTTTCGTTCATAATATCTTGAACGTTTCCCAGTATGTCATACACTCTTGTCTGCGAGTTAAATGCGGATGGAATGACATTTGGATCCAACACGTCACTATGGACCGGAAGAGTACCGGACTCCCCCCTGCCGTTATTGGACTCTTTAACAGTAGTGAGGTTAGTAAAAGGCAGAGTGTTACAAGCAGTTGGGTCCTTATAAAAAAGTCTATTGTTCACTGTCTGTACAGTGGCTCTTTTGCCTGGATTAGCTGGGAATCCAGCTTCCCTTGGTGTGTGTTTAATAACTACAAATTCCTTATCGGTCTCATTACTAGTGACCCAGACAGGATTGTTATGACCTATTTCATCAGGTTCCATTTCTGGGATGTTAGAAGTATTTTTAACGATATCAAAAATGTCACTTAAACCACTTTCAAGTCTGTTTGGATAAGTATACGAGGGATCCTTTTTTTTCTTCATAGTTTCGCACATCCCATTGACACCCTCCTGATATTCACTCTGAGTAGATTGAACGATAGAGAGTTTATCATCGACGACCACTTTTTCATTGGTAACATCTCTCTGAGAGCCTACATGAATAATTGAATCAGACACTTCACTATTATTAATCAGATGTTTAAAGTCCAGGTCCCTCAGGAATTTTCTAGATGTTTTATTTTTCAAATCACCTTTTTTTGATTCATTATTACTTTTCTTCGCCTGTTTTTGCTGCTTTCGAGTTGGGAATACAAGAAGGAGCCCCACCACCCGTACCTTTGGAGCATGGTGAATCATTCCCTCCACTCTTAGCTGACAAATTGCGGTACCGTAATTAGCAAACTGGTCCCTTTGTGGGTTGGTTTTTAACGTCTGCTAAAAAGCAGGCGTTAAAGTACCAACCCGCAAAGGGACCTTGTAGTAAGGCGGTAAGGGTTAACGGTCACCGGTACTATTACCGGTGACCGTTAACCATTACTGCCTTCCGTGTAATGAGGCCCATAGACTTAGCCACACAAACATCAGCTTTGACAAAACAATAAGGCGCTCTCAACAATTATTAACAATGAAATTGTTAGTGAAATGTATAAGATGGAGAAAACATAATTGTCAAGTGAAATAATATTTATATTGTGAGAGAATAGGCCATATAATAGTGTCAGACCCAGGTGATTACACCCGCTGAGGGACAATCACTGGAGAAATTGAAGGCATAAAAAAAGAAATAACATTCAAAAGTCATCTAAAATACTATTTGAAAGGGGAATTAATTGTGGGGCACGATCATCTGAGAAAGAGACAAAAAGATAATGGGCCTCATTACAACTCACTCGGTATGGAAACAACGGTGGCGGTAAGCCCGCCGTCACCATTGTTTCCATACCAGGTTATCACGACTCCTGCAGGCGGAGGTGTCAATCCCGCCAGGTCTGACCTGGCGGGTTTAACACCGCCCGCCTTCAGGCGGATGAGGAAACACCGGCACCATCACGAGATGGTGCCGGTGTTTCCATGATCCCCATTCCCATTGAGTCCTATGGGACTAAATGTGAATGGGGATTTACACCATTCCGCCTCTGGAATTCCCAGGTCACTGGGGTTGTAATGCCCCGGTAATTCCGGGAATAACAGAGGCGGAATGGTAATACGAGTCTGGCGGTAACCAGGCGGTTTAACGGCCTCGGTTACCGCCGGACTCGTAATGAGGCCCATTTTCACCAATTTTCATGAATCAAAAGAGGAAAACACGAACTTGACGGCATGCCAAGGGAAGATAGGATCAGGTGGCATTGCATTTCTGGTGGAAATGGAAGTGTGAGAAGATTTTAAAGGAATCAGAAAATGAGTAGCAACATTACAAGAAACCACCCATTCAAAATGAGTCCACGGGTAAGCCAGGAACATTAGCTCAGTCTGATTCTGTGTGCTACATGGCCATAGCTGACGAGATTGTATCTGATTAATGCAATTATTAAAATTGTAATTCTTGTTCATTTTGTTGCTCCCATGGTTATTTCTCAATCCCCTTTCTGGTACGCTCTCTCAATCTAGCCTTCCTATGCCCGTATACTGTCTTCTTGACTCTTCTTGCACCTGCTCCATTTTGGAACTAGGTCATACTTCTGTTCACCTCTCACACCTCCTGGAATAAAGAAGGTGGCATATTGTGAAGAAGTACTGGTGGGGGGGTGCCTGTACTTCCGCTCTCTATATGGTAGAGGAGAGGCACCGAGGACCCCACCAAGATTGTCAATTGGTAGCAATGGACGAGCAATCAACACCTAGCTTTTTGGGAGGTGATGCAGGCTGGATCTTAAGTACAGTGTAGTCCCCGAACCCCCACAAAGGAATGTCCACACACTGTATTACCGAAAACACAGTCTTTATATAATTAATATTCAAAGGTATGTACACGATCACAATAACGCACTTTGTACTCGGAAGTCAACAATGATAAATATATACAATTCTAAAGTGGTACCACCAATGTTATCAAATCTCATTAAAGTGCATCAACTGTATGGTTAAAATGTCACACAGATCGATAACGAGGAAACCAGCAATAGAGATAGGAAGGAATGCAAGATGGTTGAAACAATAGGCAGATTTCTTACCCCTACCCTCAGGCACAGTTATGTGTGGAGATCCCCCCACCTGGGCAACCTGTAAATAAAGATATATAACACAAGCCCAGTCCATATATTGTGCAATAGTCTTATTTCCTCCTATTAAGGTTTTATCCCCCCAATGTACCTGGTGGAGCACAGTTCTTCGAAGTCGCTTCGAAGGATCCTTCTTGAATGACTCCCTTTAAAGCAGGAGCCACGGATCATCGAGAGGCGGCGAGGTGCTCGGCATTCGGCGTCGGGGAATCGATGGCCCTTCTTTAGTGCCCTCCCTTTAAGGCAGGAGTCACGGGTCATCAAACGTCCAATGGAGAACAGGTTGAACTACGGCGGTGAAGTGGCAGCTTCATTCCAAGCGGTGCTCGTCGACGGCGGAACGTTGGCATCCTGCAAGGAAGAGGCGTGCGGGGCACCTCAGTGACGATAGTTCTGGACCGCAAAGAGAGGATGAAGAACTGTGGCCCAGCAAGGGCGTCGAGTCGTCGGCGTCTCTGTGGTCTTTTAGGTGGCGGGAAACCCACCGGCGGATGCTCCTCGGCACGTTGACGGTCGGGCCTTCTCCAGCGCGTGAGGATGCAGACGAGAGCGTCCGATGATCAAATTAAGTTCTTATGCAAACAGAAGCACGGCGGCTCCAGTCGGCGATGGCGGTAGTCGACAGTGGCGGACAACAGTCTGGGTGCTTCCCTTTGGGATTCCGTGGCAGTCCCCGTCTCCGGTCGGCAGCCTGTCGTAGGTCTGTCTACCAGGGAGCTTTGGTAAAGATCAGCTGTGCATGATAGTCCCTCGTAGCTCAGAAAAAGGGCGCCTTACCAGGTCCTCTCTGGGTCAGTCCTTGGAGACACAGCAGCTTTCAGATTGTGAAGGAGAGCAACAGCAATTCTTCTCTTCCAGCAGGGCTTCAAGGTCAAGCTTCAGTTACTCCAGTTACTCGTCGTAGTGGACTTCAGCTTCTGAACAATTTCCAGTGGTGAGAGGTACCCAAATATACTATTCTGTCTCTCATCCACACTGCTAGGTCACACTCAGCAGCCAATCATCCAGAAGGGCATTCATGCAGTCAATCATCCAATCAGACACGCAGTGCATTCAGGCCATCCTCCTCCCTCTCAGACACTCACAACAAGGAATGTGGATTGGGACAAGTACCCAGCCATTCAACATTACACACTGCATTCAGGCCAGTTCCGGGCAGGGCTGTCTCAGTTGTTGTCTCTCATGCCAGAAACCAGACAACCACAACAAGAAGTGCATATTGGTCACACACTCCATTCACCCAGGTCCCACCTACATGAGGTACCCACAACATACATCACTGGGAAGGCTCCAGCTAGTCTGGCCGGGCCTTCACAACAACACCATATGGCACTTCCACCAACAGCCAGTCAGGAGGGAAGGGACAGAGTCAGGGCTTCCCAGGACTTTGGGAAAACAAGGTAATAGGTAAAAGAAAGCAAGAGGCCACAGGGGCCATTTTGTTTTCCATCGGGAATCAACTGATTCCAATGGGAGGGCCGGAGTATCCCATAATGGAGGATACTCGGCGCACCTGTCAAATTCAGCATGGAGCTGCCACCAGCCCATACCCTGCTCTGTGGGCCACCCACAAGTGCCCAAAAACATACACTAGGGGCACAGGGTTGTACCCCCCACCCATGGGTGCCATAAGGGTATCCCACAGGTCCGTTCACCAAACCAAAAGAGAGAGAGCTGCACCGCCAGGAGTCCCACATAAACTCCTGCGTGGAAAACACAACAGAACACACGATAAAAAGCAGTAAAGGACAAGGATACAGAGGCCCTGTCCCTCCGATGCATTTCCAGCATCACAGTCGCCCCCCCCCCCCCAGACTGCGTGGAGGGTGCCTAATCTCCCACGGGATAGACACCCTCAACCAGGCGGACAACATACCTTCTGGAAAGGCCATCTGCATTATCGTGACTCTTCCCTGGTCTGTGCTCTATGGTGAAGTCTAGCCCTTGCAGGCTAAAGGACCACCGGAGCAGTTTCGGATTCTCACCCTTCATCTGCATAAGCCACTTCATAGGCTTATGATCTGTTTGGACCTTGAAGGTACACCCCGTAAGGTAGGGTTTAAAACGTCTAAGGCTCCAAACTATACTAAACATTCCTTTTCAACAGTAGCCCACCTAAGTTATCTACCCTTGAGTTGTCTACTGATGAATATGATAGGATGTTCTCTCCATTTGTCATCTAACTGGGACAAGACAGCTCCATTTCCGGTGTCACAGGCATCCGTCTGGAGGATAAAGGGTCGGCTGAAGTCAGGCGCACACAACACAGGT
Source organism: Ambystoma mexicanum (assembly GCF_040938575.1). Classification (NCBI taxonomy): domain Eukaryota; kingdom Metazoa; phylum Chordata; class Amphibia; order Caudata; family Ambystomatidae; genus Ambystoma; species Ambystoma mexicanum. The sequence continues at coordinate 818,564,103 of NC_090936.1, read as the reverse complement.
GCCCTACACAGACTTTCTTTCAAGCCATCAAAGGCCCTCTGGCAGTCTTGAGTCCAATTAACCTTCCTAGGCTGTTTGGGTGAAGTCAGAGCTGTCAGTGGTGCAGCTATGGTTCCATAGTCCACCATGAAATTGCGATAATACCCAGTGAGGCCCAAAAAGGCTCTCACCTGGGTTTGAGTAGTGGGAGTCTCTCAGTACTGTACATCCTGTACCTTACTGGGGAGAGGTTGGATTTGACCCCCTCCTACCTCATTACCAAGATATGTGACTTTCCCCTGAGCTATCTGGCACTTGGGGGCCTTGATAGTGAAATTAGCCCTTTTCAAGGCCTGCAACACCCTACCCAGATGTGTCAAGTGCTCTTCCCAAGTGGAACTGTAGACAGCAATGTCGTTTAAATAAGCCACACAAAAGGCTTCCAGCCCACTGAGAGCATGATTGACCCATCTCTGGAAGGTGGCAAGGGCATTCTTCAACCCAAAAGGCATGACCCTAAACTGGTAGAGTCCCTCTGGTGTTGAGAACGCCGTCTTTTCCTTGGCATGGTCCGTCAGAGCTATTTACCAATAGCCAGAGGTGAGGTAAAAGATGCTCACAAATTTGGCAGGACCTATGGTGTCCACGAGCTCATCAGCCCAGGGCAATGGGTGCGCGTCAGTTTTGGTGACGGCATTGACTCCTCGGTAGTCCACACAGAACCTCCAATCCTTGGTACCTGCCTGGCAACTTGCCTTGGGGACAAGGACCATGGGGATGGACCAGAGACTGGTGGAGGGTTCAGTAACACCCATATCCAACATCTTGGCGACCTCAGCCTGGATGTGGTTCTTAACCGTATCTAACATTCGGTAGCTCCTGCTCTTGACAGGCATGTTCTCACCAGTGTCAATCTCGTGCTTACACCATGGTGTAAGGCCTGGCGTCAGCAAAAACAGAGAAGCATACTGTTGGAGCAAAGTCTTGCAGGCCCTCTGCTGCTCTGTTGTCAAATCTGGAGAGAGGTGCACTCCCTCCACTGAGCCATCCTGAGGGTTGCTATGCAGCAAATCAGGAAGGGGCTCACTCTCATCCTCTTCTTGCTCTGAAGCCAGCAAGACACATGAGACTTCGGCTCGCCTGTGGAAAGGCTTGAGCCTATTAACATGGAATACCTGCGGGGCCACCCCTGGGATTCCCATGTCAACCAGATAATTTACCTCGCCCATCTTGGAGACTATCCTGAAGGGTCCAGTCCATTTATCAGCCAATGCTCGAGGCTTGGTAGGCTCCATCACGAGGACCTCCTGTCCCGGAGTCCAATCCACTTGCGATGCTTTAAGGTCATGCCAGTATTTGTTCAATTCCTGGCTGGCCTTGAGATTCGCTGTTGCCTGACCCATCATCTGTGTCATCCTCCGTCTGAGGCCTAACACATAGTCCCCCACTTGCTTGGTGGGACCTGGAGGGGTGGCTTCCAAACCTTCTCTGATCAAGACAAGGGGCCCCCTCACGGGATGTCCAAAGATTAACTCAAAGGGGCTGAAACCAACACCCTCTTGAGGTACCTCTCTGTAAGCAAACAGCAGGCATGGCAGGAGGAGATCCCATTTCCTCCGTAGGGGCTCTTCCAAAGCACCTATCATGCCCTTGAGAGTATTATTAAATCTCTCAAGCAGACCATTGGTCTGGGGATGGTAAGAGGTGGAGAACTTATAGGTTACTCCGCACTCTTTCCACATGGTCTCCATGTAACTAGACATGAAGTTGGATCCTCTGTCAGAGACAGCCTCCTTGGGGAATCCAACATGGGTGAAAATGCCCAGGAGAGCCCTGGCGACCACCTTGGCCATTACAGTCTGAAGGGGTATAGCCTCAGGTTACCTGGTGGAATGGTCTACCAAAACCAGGATGAACCGATGTCCACCTGATGTGGGAGGGTCTAGGGGACCAACAATGTCGATGCACACCCTCTCAAATGGTGGGCCAACCACTGGCAATGGCTGCAGTGGGGCAATGACACTGCCTCCAGTCTTGCCAGACAACTGTCAAGTTGGTCAGGTCTTGCAGTGGGACTCCACTTCTACTCCCATCCGGGGCCAGTATAAATGGGCAAGGAGCCTCTGCTTAGTCTTCTTGGTACCAAGATGACCAGCCAAGGGCACCTCATGTGCCAACTGCAGTAGGAAGGGCCGGTAAACCTGGGGTACCACCAACCTCTTGAGGGCACCAAATTCAGGCTTAGTGGGCTCACTAACAAGGAGCTCACCCTCCCAATAAATCTGGAATGTCCTAGGCACTTCTCCTTGTGCCTGGGACAGGGCCTGTTTCCTCAGACCCTCGAGAGAGTGGCGCTCTCTCTGTCCCTTACAGAAGTCTGCCCGGGAGGGTCCCCCTTCAGCTAACAAGCATTGAAGATTGGGATGATCCTCCGGGTTGAGAACCTCTACCACAGGAGAGTCTTCTGGCTCTTCTCCCACAGGAGTTGAGACGAGGTTTACCACTGGACCCTGCCCATCCAGAGCATGGATCCCAATGGGTGCTGTAGGAACAGCAGGAAGAGAAGGAGCTCCCTCCACAGAGGTGGCCTTCTTGTTCTTCCTTCGTCTTGCCTTAGGCCGCGCCTTTGGCTCGGGTACCTGACTCACAGCCAGACCCGGGGTCACCTGTGACCTAGTGACCGCAGCAGCAGTCATGGGAAGACCATCCGCAATCAATCCCAACTCTACGAGATCATTTCCTAACAGAATGTTAGCAGGGACTTTGTCCTGAACCAGGACAGGAAGCTTTGCTGTCTTGTCTCCAATTACGAGTGTGACTAGGGCTACAGGTGATAATTTGGGAGGCCCACCAGCTAACCAGATGGTTCTCAGAGGAGCACCTACATAGTCCTTTGGCTTGAGCAGGGTCCTGTCCACCACTGTCATGCTTGCCCCAGTGTCTCTCAAACCAGTAGAAGGCTGGTCATTCAGGAGGACACTTCTCAAAAATCTATGGGTGTTCTGTGGGATAGTCGCCAGTACTTCTGCGTACTGGTCCCAGGCCCCAAGGGACACTAAGGAAATCTCTACAGGTGCACCAAATGTGATCCCTGTAGAGGGGGGGAGGACAGTGGCTTCCACCTTAGACATGGGGTAAGGGTAGGTCAGGCTGACAGCCTGTACTCCAAGTGCCTTACCTTTGCACTTGGAGTCACCCCTCTTGTGATCCAGAGCCCCACAGTCCCAATAATTGCCGGGAGTGCAGGGTACGGTACTGGAACCACTGGGAGCCTACTTTGCAGCAGGTGGACCACTACTATTATTCCCACCCACAGATGACTTATCCCCACTAGATTTTTCGGTTTTAGGAGAGGAGGGTTTAGGTTTATTCGACTGTGACTGCTTTTGGGACTCCTCAGCTTTCTGAGAGGCCCCCTTTTCTTTGTCCTTGTCCTTCCCACTGGAGTCCTTAGGGGACACCCCGTGCGAGACCCACTTGTCAGCCAGCCTAGCCAGCTTAAAGGGATCCAAAATGTTCTAGTCAGCAACATACTGACGCAGCTCCAGCGAACAGGCTTCAGAAAAATGCTCAAAAAACAACAGGTGGGACAATTCAACAAAAGTTTTCACCTTGTAACCATCGATCCACCCCATCATATTCATGTGCGCAGCACTCACCCGGTCAACCCAAGACACATTCTCTCTTTTCTTAAAATCCCTGAACCTTTTAAGGTATTGGGTAGGTGTCTTGCCAAACTTGGCAATCAAAGCAGATTTCATACACTCATACTGACCCCTGTCTTCCACACTCAGTTTCAGAATACAGTCATACCCAGTCTGAGGCACTCTGCTTAGAAAACACTTATCCCAATCTCTTTTGTCAACATCATGAATTGCACAAGCCATTTCAAATGCTTCAATCCATTGGAAGATATCAGAACCCTCCACAAACACACCAACCAAATCCTTCATAAATGTGGTGGCTGGGGACCTGCCACTCTCAACTGGTTTAGCTGAAGTCTCCACTCTAGCTTTCTCTAGCTGGATTCTTTGGTGCTCAGTGTCCATATCTTTGAGTATCACTTGCTGTGCCAACTCCTCTTTCTTCAACTCAGCTTCGGATGCCAACTTTTTGTATTGAAAGGCTAACTGTTCCCGTTGTAGCCCCAATTTTAAAAGTTCAATATTCAGGGCTTCCCCCTGAAGAGCAGTGCTGGGGTTCAGAACAGAGGCAGCAGGGATGGTGGCATTCCCAGAAACAGATTCAGTAGAAACCCAAGGGGCAGATTCCTCATTGGTTGCATTCCCCCCCTCATCAAGAGTTTCACCATCGGTCTGGTAGTCCACCAGGGCAGCTATCAGCTCAGCCCTAGACTTATCCACAAAATCAACTCTCTGGCTTCACAAGCACTCTGGAGAGCCTCTAAGCTCATCCGAGTCAATTTACCATTTGCAATAGACTCCATTGCTTGTAATGCAGTTATTTTGTACACAACCAAACCTTAATTTAATAAAGTGCAGATATTTTGTAAATGGCACGGTTGTACACTGATTCTTAAAACCATAAGCATCCCACCGCTGCCACCAGTGTGAAGAAGTACTGCTGAGGGGTGCCTGTACTTCCGCTCTCTAAATGGTAGAGGAGAGGCACAGAGGACCCCAGCCAAGATTCTCAATTGGTAGAAATGGGCGCGAAATCAAGGCCTAGCTTTTCGGGAGGTGATGCAGGCTGGTTCTTAAGTACAGTGTAGTCCCCGAGCCCCCACAAAATGAATGTCCACACACTGTATTACTGAAAACACAGTCTTTATATAATTAATATTCAAAGGTATGTACACGATCACAATAACACACTTTGTACTCGGAAGTCAACAATGATAAATATATACAATTCTAAAGTGGTACCACCAATGTTATCAAATCTCATTAAAGTGCATCAACTGTACGGTTAAAATGTCACACAGATCAATAACGAGGAAACCAGCAATAGAGATAGGAAGGAACGCAAGATGGTTGAAACAATAGGCAGATTTCTGACCTCTACCCTCAGGCACAGTTCTGTGTGGCGATCCCCCCACCTGGGCAACCTGTAAATAAAGATATATAACACAAACCCAGTCCATATATTGTTCAATAGTCTTATTTCCACCTATTAAGGTTTTATCCCCCCAATGTACCTGGTGGAGTAGAGTTCTTCAAAGACGCCTCAAAGGATCCTTCTTGGGTAACTCCCTTTAAAGCAGGAGCCACGGATCGTCGAGAGGCATTGAGGAACTCGGCGTTCGGCGTCGGGGAATCGACAGCCCTTCTTGAGTGCCCTCCCTTTAAGGCAGGAGTCATAGGTCGTCGAACGTCTGACGGAGAACAGGTTAAACTACAGCGGTGAAGTGGCAGCTTCGTTCCTAGCAGTGCTCGTTGACGGCGGAACGTTGGCATCCTGAAAGGAAGAGGCATGCGGGGCACCTCGGTGAAGATAGTTCTGGACCGCAAAGAGAGGATGAACAACTGTGGCACAGCAAGGGCGTCGAGTCGTCGGCGTCTCTGTGGTCTTTCAGGTGGCAGGGAAACCCACCGGTGGATGCTCCTCGGCGTGCCGACGATCAGGCCATCTCCAGCGGGATAAAGCGGGCAACGATGCAGACGAGAGCGTCCGATGATCAAATGAAGTTCTTAGGCAAAGGGGAGCACGGCGGCTCCGGTCAGCGATGGCGGTCGTTGACAGTGGCGGACAACAGTCCGGGTGCTTCCCTTTGGGATTCCGCGGCAGTCCCCGTCTCCTGTCGGCAGCCTGTCGTAGGTCTGTCTACCAGGGAGTTTTGGCAAAGATCATCTGTTCACGATAGTCCCTCGTAGCTTGGGAAGAGGGCGCCTTACCAGGTCCTCTCTGGGTCAGTCCTTGGAGACACAGCAGCTTTCAGATTGTGAAGGAGAGCAACAGCAATTCTTCTCTTCCAGCAGGGCTTCAAGGTCAAGCTTCAGTTACTCCAGTACTCGTAGTGGACTTCAGCTTCTGAAAAATTCCAGTGGTGAGAGGTTCCCAGATATACTATTCTGTCTCTCATCCACACTGCTAGGTCACACACAGCAGCCAGTCATCCAGAAGGGCATTCATGCAGTCAGTCAGCCAATCAGACATGCAGTGCATTCAGGCCATCCTCCTCCCTCTCAGACACTCACAACAGGGAATGTGGATTGGGACAAGTACCCAGCCATTCAACGCTACACACTGCATTCAGGCCAGGTTCGGGGAGGGCTGTCTCAGTCTTTGTCTCTCATGCCAGAAACCAGACAACCACAACAAGAAGTGCATATTGGTCACACACTCCATTCACCCAAGTCCCACCCACAGGAGGTACCCACAACATACATCACTGGGAAGGCTCCAGCTAGTCTGGCCAAGCCTTCACAACAACACCATATGGCACTTCCACCCAACAGCCAGTCAGGGGGGAAGGGACAGAGTCAGGGCTTCCCAGGACTTTGGGAAACAAGGTAATAGGTATTAGAAAGCAAGAGGCCACAGGGGCCATTTTGTTTTCAATCAGGAATCAACTGATTCCAATGGCAGGGCCGGAGTATCCCAAAATGGAGGATACTCCGCGCACCTGTCAAATTCAGCATGGAGCTGCCACCAGCCCATACCCTGCTCTGCGGGCCACCCACAGGTGCCCAAAAACATACACTAGGGGCACAGGGTTGTACGCCCCACCCATGGGTGCCATAAGGGTATCCCATGGGTCCGTTCACCAAACCAAAAGAGAGAGAGCTGCACCGCCAGGAGTCCCACATGAACTCCTGCGCGGAAAACACAACAGAACACACGATAAAAAGCAGTAAAGGACAAGGATACAGAGGCCCTGTCACTCTGATGCATTTCCAGCATCACACATATACAGCAGGCTTTAACTTGTTTCTGTGCTTTCCCTGGGGGGATTATTTATGCTTCTCAATTTCCCAACAGTGTTCCGACGCTCCTCCTCTGTTACAGACACTCTCCCCCATCAATCACTCTCTCTGTATCTAGCCTCTTCTTTTGTATTGAGTATACAAAATACAAAAGAATCAGTATCTAGATGCAGGGCTTTATGAATGGTCCATGTCCTCAGGAGTCAGGGGAGATCAAGTGTTGATGCCTGGGTTCACTCAGATTGGTGTCATGAACTAGCTCAACGTAGTAGTTTGGAGCAGATTTTGTAGGGGCCATTGCTTAAGATAGTGGAACATTTATAACTCATTCAATAGAAACGAACAAACCAGGATATGTATTGAAACAAAGTTAAATACTTTAAATACATCTGTTATAATGCTGATGTTTAGGTTGCTAAGATCCATTATTAACACAAATGAACACTAAGGGAGGGGAGCGCAACCGATCTACTTAACCAATCCTGTGTTCCAAGCAACCCGACAGCTGTTTCACCGACCCAGCCATCTTCTCCCCACCATCCCTTCTCTTAATATGTTAAATTTGCTATTGCCTCCCACCCACACTTACCTTTTGTTCAGCGACGGCACCCCATCAACACCTCTGCTGCTCCCATTCCTGCTGGCCAACATGGAAATGGAAGAGCCCCTCTTCCAGCTCCGTGGCAGCAATCCTGCGTAAGTATTTACGCTCAGGGCTGTAACTTGGCCCCCAGGCTGTTACCACCCTCTCCAGCTGCTGGATTGGGTATTATTGCTATAATAATTGATAAGCTATTTTTTTAGATGGTTTACAAGACAAGATTAAAAACTGAAACCTTGGCGAAAGTGTTAAGCACTTACAGGATATATCGGCAATACAGAGGAGCAGCCCATTTTAGCTGTCACTCAGACTTGAAAAAGATCAGAATTCCTGAATTTTTGCACAACAACATGGTATTGAAAAAATGTTTTCTTGTTAAGATATTGATTTTGTTTAATGTAAGGCTTTACAGATAAAACAATTTATTTTTTGACCAGTTAATGGAGGGAAATGGAACTCTGTATTCAAATGTATGTTTAAGCAAAATATGTCAGTCAAAACAGACAAACATTTCTGTGAGCTAAAACCATATATTGATACACAGCAGTTAGAGAGTTTCCTCAGGGTAGGTGAATGTATGAAACAGATTAAAAATAGATCTTTGCAAGTAAACAAATATAACAGGCCAAACGAAGACATTATGGGAGAGAAAGAGAGGATGTGTAACTGTGGGAAATAAAATTAAGGTATTTAAAAAAGTAAAAAAGAAGCCTTCAAAGAATTCCAGCAGAATCACGTTGAAGAGCTTGTGCAAATGCAAGATGTGAGAGAGCAAATGCTACAATACTGGCTATATAAATATAACATCATGCAATGGCTTACATTCCCCTTGTCAGAAATCAGCCAGATAGGAAATATTTTGAGAAAGTGATTTAGAACGTACAATTCTGTTACATATTCCTGTATCTAAAATGAAAAGGACATTCATTTAATCAAATTGGATTTATCCAATATGCGCCTAAATGAAAGGAATCACTGTTTTATGTTTTGAAAGAAATAGTGGCCTAGCAGTAAAGTGGACACTATAAATATATATATATATATATATATATATATATATATATATATATATATATATATATATATATATATATATATATATATATATATATATATATATATATTCAGTAAAAAAACTTTGTTAAAGGGACATTTTGGTTCCAAGTAAAACCGAAAAACCCCTGATATGTTAAGCTAAGCAACCATAACTCACGCCACCACCGTGCACTGCTAAGATTAACACATATCTAGTCCACATGGTTTTCTTCAGTAACAGTCAGGAATTAAAAGTGGAAAAGGTAGTATATTTGTAGACTTATCCTTCAAGTATATTCTTACAATAATTCCCTTAGGCTCCAGTCATATCATATGAAACATATACATAGGGGAAGACACAAGCTTGAAAGACAGCAATCCTTTCTGTGCATTAAAATTATCAGTAGAGTTATCAGCACTTTCTGATAGTTTTGATGTTTTTTTATTACTGTACTTTCCCTGTATATGCTCATATTTTTATATGTTGTACTCACACTATTTTCCTTGGGTCTAGACACATCATGTGATATATATATATAGGGTAAGTAACAGCTTTGAAACAGAGCAATCATTTCTCTACATAAATGTAATCAGGTTATGAACACTTTCTGCTACTATTGCTGTTTTTTTTCTTACTTCAATTCCCTTGTATATATTCATATTTGTATGTGGTGTTGTCGCTTTGTGATTTGTCTGTAATAATGCAATTATGTAGTAAGTGGGTTTTATTACCTACTTATCACAAATTTCACTGTACGTAAAACTCTAATATGAAAACAGTTATCATTTCACTATTCAACATGGCAAGCTTATGAATATTGCACCTCCATCATGTATGCTGCACACAATGCCTATGTTTCTACATGAGTACCTTAGTATACTGGATTGAAGTTAATAATTGAATGCTATTTATATCAATGCATATCTTAATGCACTGATTAGCACTTGATATTTATTCCAATAATAATTGACACTTTTTTTATTAACATTACACTAAGAATCCCTTGTACAGACTTTTCATGAAAGGTAAATGCACATGTGATGTCATCAATGACATTTGTGATGTCATCTTTGATGTCCTGGGTGTTAGTCATAGCAGTGCATGGTGGTGGCGCGAGTTATGGTTGCTTAGCTTACCATAACTGGCGATTTTCAGGAGTTTTTCAGTTTTACTTGGAACCAAAATGTCCCTTTAACAATGTTTTTTTTACTGAATCTGATAGGTTTTTAGTAGCGCAACTTAACGATAACGTCCCTTTAAAATAGTTTTTTTACTGAATTTCATAGGTTTTTAGTAGCGCAACTTAACCATAAAGTCCCTTTAACAACGTTTTTTTACTGAATTTCAAAGGTTTTTAGTAGTGCAACTTAACCATAAGGTCCCTTTAACAAAGTTTTTTGTTACTGAATTTCATAGTTTTTTAGTTACACAACTTAAAAATAATAACTTTGACTTTATGTACATGTAATATGGAACATACTGAACACTTTCTACTGAATTTGACAGTCCGCGGAGACATGTTCGGACAATAGTTATAACAACTAAAAACTCCGGGGGGGTATGTATAATTGTATATCATAACATAGGAACATTTAACAAATTCACAAAGCAGCACACATACAACGTATATGTAGTAATACTTAAGAAATGTAACCCATATATGTAACACACTTTCATTTAAATACAATATGTTTTAAAATGGAATATACCAAAAGAAGATAAAGTGGCTTCCAACATAATTACCTCACAGACACTCCACAACTAACAGCAAGACCAGACGTATAGACTACTGATTACATATCTTACCAGAAATAGTAAGTGCACTTCATTTTACTCATATATATATAAACTTGCTATATTAGAAAAAAAACATATTACTTTTTTGTTTTCTCACAGAAATGTGTAGTACTCTGGACTGGCTAGAGGAGCATTTCCCACGAGACGACATATTAGAAGATAGTCCACCTAATGGTACACACTTTACTATATAAACCAATTAATACATATTATTTTGTATACATCCAACATATACAATTTTTTTTTTTACAGACCATACAAAAATTGCAACTTCCAAAGAAAAAGAAGCGGTGGATAACACTCTTGAACACATTACCCACAAAATGGACCAACTTATGGCAAATTTTACAGATTTTAAGAACTTTGTGGAAGATCACCTAAAGCCACCAACAACATACCATTGCCCCACCTGTACTTGTTCCCCCTCACCATATCCCATTCATTTAAACCCAAACTCTCTCCATGGACCACAACGTTTTGATGAGATTTCCATTCCTTCTTCACCTGATCCCACATATATTGAAAACCCTAATTCTCCTGTTTTTGTTTCCGTTTCTGCCCCACCTTCTCAGTCATAAATTGTTTATATATGTTAAAAAAAAGTTACTTTTTTATATTGTGTTGTAATTACTTTCAGTTTTTTGTGGTAAAACCAATTTAGGTGTCCACGGACAGCGCGGTTGTTCGGAAATGTTCATAAATAAATAATCAAAAATGTAAGTGTCCTTAGGACACTATATCTGTCCATAATGTTCTAATGCAAGTTGAAAATGTTCTAAGAACACTCGTAGTGTCCTGAAATGTTCGTAAATAAACAAAAATGTAGGTGTCCTTAAGAACACTATGCCTGTTTGTAGTGTTCGCTAGCAAGTTGAAACTGTTCTAAGAACACTCGTGGTGTCCTGAATTGTTCGTAAATAAACAAAAATGGAGGTGTGCTTGAGACGCTATGTCTGTCCATATAGTGCACAAGTAAATTAAACTGTGCTAAGAACAAACGGCTGTCCATAACTGTTTGTTTTACGTGTTTGTTTTACGTGTGACGCACTTTTAATTAGTTCAGGGCCCGAACACTGTCCGTAGAACATCAACACGCATGCGCAAAACAATGTCCGTACATTGGGTGTCCTGCGGACGGCTGCTACCTTAGCGAACATGCTCATGAAACAATCATGTGACCGCGCCCACGCTGATCGCGTGTTCTGAATGCAGACACTGTTCGTGTCCCCGAACACTTTAAAAGTACATTTCCAAGTAATCCACAATATTTCTCATTAAAAACTCAACATACCACAAATCCCACATACTAATCCTAAGTTTCCACATAGTTTTTGTGACTTTTTGAACCTTTTTTGGTGTTCGATCTGTCTTGCGGACGGCGCGCATTTTCCTGATCCGCGCACAAGCACCCCTATAAAAGACCACGCCCTAGCGCTCATTCTCATTGTGTTTCTGGCTATTCCACAGAGCACACTGAATTTTGCTGCATACTTTGCATATTTTGAGATTTCCATCTCCAAGCCGATGACATCCATGGCTGCACTATTGCCACCTGGTGCTACATCTGCCTTAGCACCACCCCCACCACCACCATTTCCCCAAGGGCCTGAAGAGGGGAACAGGAGTGAGTATACAGAGGAGGAAGAAGAGGATGACGAGAATGAGGTAGAATAAAACCCTACTACCCGCCCTCGGCGTGATTCTTGGGTGTGGCGGTTGTTTAGCGTTCATGGGAATGGTCCTAAGGCTTGTGCGAACCGTGTCACTTGCAATGATTGCAAAATGGTACTCAGTCACGGGAGGCATGGTTTGTATAGCTTTGGGACTATGGCCATGAAGCGACACCTGAACTCATTCCACACTGTGGCCATTCACAAGGTTGTACCTTGCGAAGAGCGTAGTAGGTTCATTGCCTCTACTTCATCCTCTGTTTCTGATCCTGTCACCACAAGGAACACCTCTGTGGGACAGCGTCTTCCTCAAGTTGCCTCATAGGCCATACAGGATTCTGATGACCCTTACCTTTCGAGGGTCACAGTTGTATGTATGTACTGTGACACAGTACTCTGCAGGGGGGAGCGACTTCGCAGTGCTTTTGAGACTATCGTCTCAGAGCACGAGAAGACCTGCTCAGTACCCAAATAAAATCCACTCTACATCTTCCTCTCTCAGCTCGCCCTTTCTTATCCCTGTAGGTTGGTGCCCCCCTTTACCCTCCTTTCCCCTCCTTTCCTAGTGTGTCGTGTGTAAAAAACCCAAAAAAATACAAAATAACAAAAATCAAAACAAAATAAGGCTCTTTTCAGAGCCGCCTTTCACAGTTAAAAAACAGAAGTAAAGATAAATAACGCAGGGCCCTTTCTATTTCTTGAAAGTCCGCGGACAGTTCGCGAACATAAAAAAAATTGGGATGCTACCCTATTGTAACCATTGCATTTTTCTCTGGGAAGAAGTGGTGGCTCTGAAAAGAGCCTTTGGGAGGTGTTTGTATGTCAAAAATTATAAATACTTAACACCTACTTCAAAATGGATGTTGCATTTCTAAAAAAGGCTGCAATGCATTTTGTACATTTCTCAGAAAAATCTGATTGCCAGCATAGGTAAAATGGACTCCATCTCTGCGAAAAATGTATGTACTACGAAACAGAATATTTTCATTGTGAAAAGAGGACATGCCAAAATCTCTTAGGAAGGAACAAACAGCCTTATTGACATTACGCCTTGCTTTCTCCATTTGTGGACCACATGAGAAAGAACAAAGCCACATTTGTCTCTGCGCAATCCGTGAAAAAATACTTTGGACTTTGGAAACATGTCCATGATCTTCTGAAGTTCTTCTTCCATTGCAAATTGCAAAGACATTCCAGACACATGTCCTAAACTGTTCCCTCCACAATAAATTACAATTTTGTCTGGATTTTTCACTGTCTTCAAAGTTGCACAGAGAGGTAGCAAGTCCAGCCACTTCATTCCACGCACTCCATGCCAGTGCACTTCCACATGTGGGAATCCAAGATCTCTCGATACTCCACAGCTTTCTGCATGCACCTTCAACCATTGTATCCACGAGTATCCCAAAATCCACACAATCTGTTTTTTAAAACACTCAGCCATAGCTATCTGTTCTTCTCTCAGCAAAAAGAATAGCTGAGAAAACCTCTCCTCGCACAACACACTCACTAAACTTTACTGACCAATCCCTTGCTGCATTCAATCTCATTTGCATGCCTCCCCACCCCAAATTCCCTGGATGTAATACGCGGTGTCCTAGAACTGCAAATGTACGGTGAATCTCTCGGACTACAAGTCTCATACCATTGGCAAGCACGAATTACGAGAAATACTAGACAAGTCTCCAAGATTTCTACTTGCAGCTTCGTCCATATCCATATGCATGAACACAAACTACAGGTATGCATATTTTCTATACAGTACATGAACACATTTTCTAACCGACTTTTACCTTGTATAATCTGTAAAATGAATCTACGATCATTTTTTCATTCTCCTAAAATGAACTGTGACTTACAAACCTTTATACCGTTTAATTTCTTCGTACACACAAACACACGCAAATAATGTTAAACTAACATTTTTGAAATAAAATATATAGACTACATATGATCAAACAAAATTACATGCTCACTCTATCATCAAATCTCAAAGAATAATATTTGTACAAACACATACTTGGTTTTAATTTTTTTAGTTTATATAATTACTTACATTTATATAGGACAAGCAGGCTATGACATTGACTCCCTCTTACGTGGAAAAGCAGGCTATCACATGGACTCACTATTACGTGGAAAAGCTTAGTTACAGGAATAGTGGTATACAGTGGTACATTATGATTTTGACAAGCCAAAGTAAAGATATTTTCGTTCCTACAGTTAGTCATAAGATAGTTTTAATGGTTTTGAGGAAGGTGCTGAGCATTTCAACAAAAATCTATGTCTAAATTAAAAACATTGCTATATACAAACCAAATTACTCATTTCTTTCTTTTACAATTGCAGTGAAGACAATTCTCCTGAAAATAAGCAGCCACATTTGAATTACAAAGAACAACTAAGAAGCAAACTGCTCATTTTAGAAAAAAAGTAAGTAGTTTGTTACCATAATATTTGAATTATTACTCAAACACACTCTAAGGTTAATTCATGCTACTTCTGTGCCTAAAAATAGAGATTCTGCACCATTCTGACCAAAAATCCTCCCGTCTTAAACAGTGATTTACTGACAGAATGGCCCACAAATTCCTATTTTTCGCCACACAAATTACCCAACTCAGCCGCTAGAATTTAGATGTTGTAGAAGAAACAACTGTTTTAATTGTATAGCTTTAGATAAACTATTTATACTTCTCCACACCACTGGCTTACTTTTTTCTGTCATCTGAACCGCAGTTTAGTAACACATTAATTCAAGAATACCCATCCCTAGTAGTTGTTCTTCCCAATGCACAATCACACACCATTACATATATCTTTATCATCTCACTCAAACACTCATGCACACAACACACATGCATTGCAGAACACCCCAACCCATACCTTCTGTATTTTTTTCAATAGACCTTAAAGCATGCCTACCAAAAAGCAACTCCGTAGAAAGGAACGCAGAAGTAGAGCAAATGAAAAGAAAAGTCTCCAACATAAACATCCATCTATAGCAGAATTTGTAAAAAAAGTTGAAACACAACAGCTAATAGAGTCATGTAGTGAAACAGAAGAAGTTTCTAGTACAAAAACGTTGCCTCCTCTATCAAAAAGTAAAACAACCCAAAAAAACAATTAACAGAAAATCAACTATCACTACAAATAAAACTTCTTCTATAAATCTTGATATAGTACCAAGTAAACATACCAAGAAAAGTATTTTAGCCAAAATCTTCCGTCACAAAGTCCTTCAAAATCTTATAAAAACAGGAGAGAAACCAGGTTCAACACTTCAGACCTATCGTAGGAAAGTAATCTTAAAAGCGTTGATAGACAGTGCACTTCTCCTCAAAAGAAAGTTATTTATTTTAGTGTTAAACAGAATGAAACCACTAACAAACTAATAACTAAATTACAAAAAAGACTTCTCAATAAACGAAATGTCAACAGAAATAACTTCTTAAATATCTGTGGAGGTGAATGGAGTCACACTACAAGCACAGAACCATACTTTAATGAAGAAGCCTTCAAACAAAAGCAAACAAATACAATTGCCATACATAGCAGTGGTCGAGGTTATGAAAAAGTTAATAATACCATAATGGAACACAAACTACTCCTTACAAAAATATGCCATGAAAACTTAGATTTACCCCTCCATTCAACTGAATCAGAACATCTAGTGTACAAATGGCCATGCACGTCAATGTGTAACATTCCCAAAAAAATTGTCAAGACTTTACGCCAATTCCTCAATTAATATGTGAAAAGCAAAGACAAAATCAAAATTAAACTACTGCAAAATAGGGATGCTTGTCCAGTACGCAAATACACAGGACTACAAGGACATTCATTGGCCTGCATTACAGGACCTACTTGCAGAACACCCTTCCATGATATCAAAAGGATATCAACACATCATGCAAGTATAAGAAATCTAGTTTATAAACTGTACTATGCTAAAAGTCCTGCTTTAGCACTAGCCAATTTAAATAACATTCTTCTACATGGTACAGCAAAAGACCTACTAGAAGAAATCGACTATATCCAGACAAAATATTTTGTAAGTGAAACCCACTTACAAGATGAATTAGCTGTAAACCAACTTCGAAACAAATCTGCACATGGCAACCTTTCACTACACACATACAAAAAAGACATACTAAAATTTGAAAGTACTTCAGCTGAAGTACCAAACCACGTGTGTGTATGTTGCCGCAGAACTTTTTATAAAAGTAACACAAAAACTGTAGACCTATCATACAAAATAGAAGACAATTAAGATTCTAAATGGTTTGAATTAGCGCTCTACTGTATAGCAGAAAACAAATACGAAATAACTGACCCTATAATACTTTGCAGTTACTGCACTACCAAACTTGACAACAACCAAACTCCTTCACGTGCTATCACAAATAACTTGGAATTATATCCACTACCAAAACCCCTTCAACAACTTAATTTATATGAGAGCATCATAATTCAAACAGTGCACCCATTTCATGCAATAATACGCCTTCAACCAAAAACTGCAAAATTACCTCCCTCTGAATTAGTAAAAGGTATTCGTGGAAAAGTAGTGTATTTACCATTAGATCTAAAAGAAAATGTGCACACTCTAGGAGTGCAACGTCCAATGCAGCAATCTTTAATTATCTTGGTAAACAGAGTACCTACAAAAGACAAAAAAAATTGGCAACACCTGGTAGATTTACATAAAGTTAGAGAAGCCCTGCAATATCTTAAAGAGAATAATGAATATTACAAAGAAATTAATATTGAAGAAAACTTGAAAGATACAACTGAAATAATTCAAGAGACACAAGAAGCTGGTCATTTTGCGCTCCTAGATCCTGCAACAATATCAAACACTTTAGACCATTATACAATTCATCCATTGCACTCTAATGACACCATAGAAGATGCACTGCAAATGTACCAAATGCGTCAAACAAAAGGATCACCAATCAGCATATGGGAAAAAAGTATAGAAGCACGTGCTTTTCCTCTACTCTTTCCTACTAGCAAAGGAGGAAGATACGATGATAGACCTATTCAAATATCAGCATCAGAATATCGCTCATTACGAATGTATTCTGAAGATCCCAGATTTCAACAAAATGTGGAATACATATTCCACCTACTCTTTGAAAGTGAATTAGCAACTTTATGTTACAGAGTTGCACACATTTTAAAATCAGGATCACACTTTCAAAATATGACAGCTACACAATTATTACAAAAAGTTCAACAAAAAGATGACGGGGCAAATATGCGGGGTACTAAAGAGTACTGCTTTCAACGTCATGGAGATGTATGTTGTATGATCAGAAACCTTGGCCCACCCACTTGGTTTGTTACATTAAGTTGTGCAGAATATGCATGGGAAGATTTACATGCTTTCCTACGCATATCAAACGAAAACAAAACAAACATAGATATACTAACACCTGGATAACTTTGTTCACAGGATCCTGTTAATGTTTCAAGATATTTTCACCATCGCTTCATTGCTACGCTACATTTTATTTATAACAAAACTGTTCCTCCCCTTGGAGAAGTGCAATACTTCTTTTGGAGAAAAGAATACCAAGCCAGAGGAGCACCACATATCCACATGCTTTTATGGATTAAAGATGCTCCTAAAATTGGTCAAGACAGTGATGCCACTGTTTTACAGTTTATTGAAAAATATGTCACTTGTGAAATTCCATCAGAATCCGCAAATAGTTATCTTCATGCAAACATTTTACAATTCCAAAGACACAAATGTGGCAAATATTGTCGTCGCAAATACAAAAACAAAGGGAAATACTACACCAAATGCTGATTTGGTTTCCCTAGACCAGTTACAAATACAGGTCAAGTGAACAACCTCATGTCTTCAGTTAGACATAGTGTTAAAGGTAAGTCACCTAAAAATACATATTGCATAAAAAGAAAAGAAGAAGGAAAATATATCAATGATTACAATGCAATCATTGCCCACTTATGGAATGCAAACATAGATGTGCAGTACATTGCAGACAATTCTACTGCAGTTGCACGATATGTCACAGCATACCAAACCAAATCAGAAAAGACAGACCTCCAAGACCTCTTGAATGACCTGTCATGAGATAAAACAGTGTCTCAGAAATTATACAGCTTGGGCATAAAAATGCTGTCCCACAGAGAATGTGGATCCTCTGAAGCAGCTGATCGATTAACTGGTACAGCATTGTATGGTAAATCTGCAAATATAGTATGGCAAAGTCTTGGTCCAGCTAAATCTAGAAAAAGTGTTCTAAAATCACACGAAGATATAGAAACAATAGCCAAACATGATCCCAACAGCAAAGACATTTTAAAAAACTATTTATTGGACACATACTACCCAAACAGGAGTACCACTTTGGAAACCATGAGTCTATACCACATAGCCCAAAACTACACATACAAAAATAATAACAAACCTGATGAACAAAACCGTAAATACAAAGTGACAAACTGTGAAGGCAGCTTAGTAAAACTCACCAAACCAAATTTAATTAATCATATCAAATTGTCATTAAAGACTCCTCAACATAAAGACGTATATAAGATGTCCCTGCTACAACTCTTTAAACCATGGAGAAAAGAAGAAGACATACTAGATAACTATGACTCATATGAAGACGCTTTCAAAGCAAATGAAAGCAGTATAACTGATGTAAACTTTTCACAGTACAAAACAATGTGGCACAATGAACAACAACACGAAGAACTAGGCCCAACTAGATAAGGACACTCCTGACAGTAGTCAAACTTCTGTCACAGGAAGCCAAGAACCACTGGGAGACCCACTAATAACAAATGAGGCAGAATTAGCTATGATAGAAGTAGAAAACAACATGTGACAGTATGAAGAAAAAGAAGACTTAACTATACTACAATCAAAGCTGAACAATGAGAAACATAGCATTTTTCAAGAAGTAACAAAAGAAATGGCACATGCTGTACATCATGAAAACAAAGAATGGACCTGTCAAAATTACAAACATATACTATTGTATGTCAGTGGTGAAGCTGGTTCTGGCAAAACATTCCTAATCAAAATCATCAGTAAGTTCCTTCAACAATTGACAAACAACAAACTGTCAGCTGTTGTCACTGCCCCCACAGGTTTAGCTGCCTACAACATAGGTGGTGTCACTTTACACCGATTACTACTCCTGCCAGTAGAACACCAAAACAAATTAGATTATTACAAACTTTCTGCAGACGCTGCAATGGAACTACGCAGAGTATTGAAACAAATGAAAATGCTACTAATAGATGAAGTGAGCATGGTGTCCAACCTAATGTTGGCTTTGATTCACCTCAGATTACAAGAAGTACTCAAAACAAACTATGAAGAGCTCTTTAGAGGAAAACATATTATTGTTTTCGGAGATCTTCTTCAATTGACACCAGTAAAAGGTGAGCCTATTTTTAAAACATTAGGACACAAACTCTGCCGTAAAACTGTTGGCAGCATTGGAAATGCCAACCTTTGGCAACATTTCCAATACAGAGAATTAACAGAAAACATGCGCCAATCTGCAGATCTCACTTATGCCAACATCTTAAAAAGTATCAGAATTGGTATACTTTCTAAAGAAGCAGAAGCAATATTAAAAACCCGGCACATTCATGCACTTTATGGTGATAATGCATGTGCTACAGATGTTATGGAACAATTAGCCCACAAAAATTGTATGGCCTTAATGCCAACTCTTGCAAGCTGTTTCAAATTCAATGAAATAATGTTAAGTAAAGAAATGCAACCAATAATGGAAATTAGCGACACAGACAAACTAGATGTACATGGAATGACACTACCCATGTGTGACCAAGCCACAACAAGACTAAATAGTTTAGAAAAATCAATCTCAAACACAGCAGGCTTGGAAAAGATATTAAAATTATCCTTAAATTGCAGAGTAATGCTGAAACGTAACCTTGACGTGGACCAAGGACTAGTTCATGGAGCACTAGGTACAGTTGTTGGCTTTCAAATATACCCACGTGACAACAAAATTCAGTTTGTCAATATTCTCTTTGACAAACTTTCAGAAGTAAAACGGATAGGACGCTCAACAGCTAGATTCCTTCTCTTCAAAGATATGTATGTACGCAGAGAACAATTTTCTCTAACTCTTGCATACGCAGTCACGATTCATAAATCACAAGGTCTTACCCTAGACAAAGCAATGATAGATATTGGTAACACAGTCTTTAAAGAAGGCATGAGCTACGTAGCACTATCACGCTTACGTACACTTGACGGTCTATTTCTAATCAACTTTGATGCAAGTAAAGTAAACGCTGATATTCCTTGCATTTTAGAATATAATAGACTTCGCTCACTATACACTCCCCATCTAAACACATATTCTGTTCCACAAAAACTAAAACGTTGTAAAAGAAAACTAAATCAAACAGAAATGCAACAGGACGTCACTGCAAATCCTCCAAAGAGAGTAAAATAAACTAATACTTCATCAAGTACCACAAACAAAAAAGAATCAATTAGAGAAAGTAAACCAGGTACTTCTTTAAAGAAGGAAGACAAACTCCAAAAAAAGCAGTTACATAGAGAACTACCTGGACCATTTAAATTCTCAAATATAGTTGGTGTAAGTTGCTATGCAAATGTAGCAATGAATATTCTATTTCAATTACCACCAATTGTTGACAACATTTACTTACACAGTACAGACCCATTGTGTTTGCAAATGTTAGTACTTCACAGAAATGCAGCAAACAATCCTGACAACACATATAGTGTTTTTGGAATAAGAGAATTGGACTACTGTGCTGGAATGGTGAAATTCACTATAAACTCACAGGAAGATCCACAAGAATTTCTAATGTACTTACTACAAGTACTGGAAAACAAAAACATACCTATAAATGAAATCTTTCAGATTTCATACATGTGGAAACATACATGCACTCTCTGCAACAACGTGATACAAGAAGAAATCCCCAATGAACGCTTCATATATAGATCAATACCAAATTGTGAAACCATTCCATTTCAGCAACTTGTACAAAATGCAAACCATGGTACATTATGCTCTACCTGCAATTCAGATAATCTCTCCACGTTAGTAATACAAACACATAGTAAATACGTAATACTAATGCTTCTACGTTACAATGCAGATGGTACCAAAACAACTGCAAGCTGACTGGATTCACACATAGTCAAATATCACTTGGTAAGAAAACCTTCACAACAATAGGTATAATCTACCACGCAGGAGCCACAACCAATTCAGGGCACTACACTGCATATATAAAAAAGAAATGTGGATGGTTTGAATGTAATGATAGTACCATTACTCTAAAGCAGAGATTACCAGCAAATCTTACAAACGCTTATTTGATGTTCTTAAAACCAAAATTTGATAAATAAACTGTATTTAAACCTTTAAATAAATTTGTGTTAAAAAATATAAACTGTTAGAATACTCCAAAAGCTATCTAACTGCTCAAAGATTCTACAACAACTAATCAGATAAATGAATACCACTAAATTAGACCAAAGAATACACAGTTAGAATATGCCAATTGGTATCTAACTGTCCCAAAATTATAAATTTGTGTTAAAAAATATAAACTGTTAGAATACTCCAAAAGCTATCTAACTGCTCAAAGATTCTACAACAACTAATCAGATAAATGAATACCACTAAATTAGGACAAAAAATACACAGTTAGAATACGCCAATTGGTATCTAACTGTCCCAAAATTTAACAATATCCAAATAGATAAATCAAAACCACTAAAATATATTTAAAAAATAGACAGTTAGAATACGCCAATTGGTATCTAACTGCTCCAAAATTTTATAATATCAAAACAAATGAAGAATCTGTTACTGCTCCAAAAAAAATACAACAAAGCAAAGTATAAAGCATTAGCCAGAAACAACAAGTGAACACTGAAAACAAACAAACAAATAAACTGTAGCATAACAGAAAAAGGTTTTTTTTTAATCCAACATGGATTTTGTTTTCTCCCACAGACCCAATGATTTTAGCAACAAATACAGAAACTGAGCAAATTGCACATTACTCTGATTTGTACTCTACTAAATATGAGGGTCGAAAAAAAATAAAAGTATATTGCTTATACAATGTAATAAGTCATTAAAAAAATACTAATACTAACATGCTATTTTCGTTTATCACAGAAATGAAGAAGAAAAACATGGACTCCCATTACTAGACCAAACAGTAAGTATACAATAATAAGGACAACCATAGCAGCATATCACATCCATAGTATCTAATACCTTTGTTCCTTATACATTTGTTTTTCACCCAAAGTTATAAGCAAATATGAATGTGATATGCTGCGGTGGTTGTTGCCAGGGCATACAATCTTGGGTGCATGGCCAAATGGCCATGCAAGCAAGACTCTATGCCCTGGCAACAAACACCGCAGCATATCACATCCATAGAGTCAAACATTTCAACTATGATCTATGGGAAACTTTTAATGTCCGCAAACAATGTGAGTGTTCTTAGAACACTTTGAACTTGCCAGCGAACAATACGGATACCGTTTTCAGGCCACCCTCTACGAACATTTCAGAACAACGCAATAGTTCTTAGAACACCATCAACTTAACAACGAACAATACGGACAGCGTCCTAAGGACACCCCCTACGAACATTCCAGGACACCGGGAGTGTTCTTAGAAGCGTCTTCAGAACACCACCATCTTGTTTATTTGCGAACATTTCAGGACACCGTGAGTGTTCTTAGGACACATTCAACTTGACAAAGAACATTACGGACAGCGTCCTCAGGACACCCCCTACGAACACTCCCCGGACACGGAAGTGTTCTTAGAAGCGTCTTCAGAACACCACCATCTTGTTTATTTGCGAACATTTCAGGACACCGCGAGTGTTCTTAGGACACATTCAACTTGACAAAGAACAATACGGACAGCATCCTCAGGACACCCCCTACGAACACTCCCCGGACACCGCGAGTGTTCTTAGAAGCGTCTTCAGAACACCCCCATTTTGTTTATTTGCGAACATTTCAGGACACCGCGAGTGTTCTTAGGACACATTCAACTTGACAGAGAACAATACGGACAGCGTCCTCAGGACACCCCCTACGAACACTCCCCGGACACCGCGAGTGTTCTTAGAAGCGTCTTCAGAACACCACCATCTTGTTTATTTGCGAACATTTCAGTACACCGCGAGTGTTCTTAGGACACATTCAACTTGACAGAGAACAATACGGACAGCATCCTCAGGACACCCCCTACGAACACTCCCCGGTCACCGCGAGTGTTCTTAGAAGCGTCTTCAGAACACCCCCATTTTGTTTATTTGCGAACATTTCAGGACACAGCGAGTGTTCTTAGAACACATTCAACTTGACAGAGAACAATACGGACAGCGTCCTCCGAACACCCCCTACAAACATTTCAGGACACCGGGAGTGTTCTCAAAAACGTCTTCAGAACACCCCCATTTTGTTTATTTGCGAACATTTCAGGACACCGCGCGTGTTCTTAGAACACGTTCAACTTGACAGAGAACAATACGGACAGCGTCCTCAGGACACCCCCTACGAACACTCCCCGGACACCGCGAGTGTTCTTAGAACAGTTTCACTTTGCTTGCGAACAAAACGGACACATGTTGACTCCTTAGAACACCCCCTAGTCAGTTTATTTAGAATATTTCAGAACACCTGTGATGGCCGTAAACAAATCGAACACAAAAAGAACGTCTAACACATAAAAAACACAACTTTCATCCTATCTCATACACTCCCACCCTCCCCAAACACTCCTACACACCAACACACTCTACAAAATATACATTTTGAACAAAGTTTCACTGCGCTGTCTGGGGACGTCCGCGAATCCAAGATGTCGGGCGCTACCGAAAAATCTGACGCACTTCACGCTCCAATCAGCGAACACTTTGCATGTCCGCGAACATCACGCAAGACGATTGGCCAATCAGGACACTTTCCGCGTAGCAAACAGGGAAGTGTGTCCGCAAACCGAACACAGATATCACTAATTGTTTTTGACCTACTTTTTGGTCATTTTAAAAAACACTTCTGGACGGATTTTCACCAAATATGCAAAAGCACGCTTTCAGGACCAAGCCGCTGCTCCTGGTCCAAATTTGGTGGAAATCCGTCCAGCGGTTTGGGCTGTAGGTGCGAGCAAAATTTTTTTCCCATTCACTCTATGGAGAGTGAGTATAATGTATACAAATATGAGCATATAGAGGGAAGGTAGAGTAATAAAAATAAAACTATGAGAAAGTGCTGATAACCATAATGATTATCTTCATGCACAGAAAGGATTGCTCTCTTTCAAGCATGTATCTTCCGCTATGTATATGTTTCATATGATGTGACTGGACCCTAAGTCCACAAATATAGTACCTTTTCAATTTTTACTTCCTGACTGTTACTGAAGAAAACTATGTGGCTTCGATATGTCAGTAAAGGATAAAAAGGGAGAGCCAGCCATGTGACGTCATCAGTGATGTCATCTTTGATGTCCTGGGTGTTAGTGTTAGCAGTGCATGGTGGCGCGAGTTATGGTTGCTTACGTTACCATAACTGCCGAATTTCAGGGGTTTTTCGGTTTTACTTTGAGCCATAACGTCCCTTTAACAAAGTTTTTTCACTGAATTTCATAGGTTTTTAGTAGCGCAACTTAACCATAACGTCCATTTAACAAATTTTTTCACTGCATTTCATAGGTTTTTAGTGCACAACTTAACCATAATATCCCTGACTTCATATACATGTAACATAGAACATACTAACCCCCTCGTAGTGAATTTCATGTCCGCGGACTACCGCCATGTCCGCGGACACATCGAAAATATGAGCGTGGTGAATGTAAATTTAAATAGTGTGCCCCATTTCCCCTTTGAAGTTGGCTCTGAAAAGAGACGTTTTTTTTGTTTTTTTTACAGATGCTTGACAGACACCTGTTATTTTGTATTTTTTTCTTGTTTTTTTTTCTTACTTTACTCCTAAAATCTTCACATAACCTTCTCCAAAGCAACCCTTACATTCCAAAATAGAAAGGCATTTCCCGTAAAAGATAAAGAAATGCCATCTTCTTTAAAATTAACAGCATTACTGGCATCAATATTCTCATTGTTACAGAAGAACATACCAGCTCTAAGCATGAAGGCACACATGCCTCGGTTGATGGCACACCTAGCAATATTTTGCTGAGGACAAAAAACTGAACTATTGTCCCATATTGCCCTAGGTAGCAATCCAGAAAAAATTACTTTTGCATTTGGAAGGATCTTCATTACTGCTTGAACCAAGCATTCCAAATCAGCCAACAAAGTAGGGGCACTGACGTTGCCCAAATGGAAAGCACTATAGTGCAAAACTACCACATGCGGACTGTTCATCGTGGCCATATCCTCACAAACTTGTACAATTCCCTGTACATTGCAATCAGACACACTGCTCCACACCACCTCCACTCCTTTCACATCAAAGTTCTTTGCAACATGCCTGCATTCAGTGTACTGCTGTAAACCATGCACAAACATATCTCCGAGCACCAACACCCTGACTTTCTCCACTTCTGCCATCTTCACCACACACAGTCTCTTTCAACACAAATCCACAACCTCGACATCTGATTGGCTGATCCGTACAGTCTTCTTTCCATGTTGGATTTCCTGGAAAAACCCGGATGTAGCACGCCCTGTCCACGAACAGCCGCGGTGTCCGCGGACGGCATCCACTTTACTCTCTGTGCCATTCCCTCATTGCATACAGCTAAGCAATCACACAATACGAATAACGTCCTCAGAACAACCTCATTTTGTGAATTTTGGAACATTTCAGGACAATTATTATTTCATTATTCAACATATTAACATTACACATATTATACTTTCATCTTGTACTCTGCACACAATGCTATGTTTCTCCATTAGTAGCTCAGTATACTAGATAGAATCCCATAATACAATGCTATTTATATCAATGCATCGTTCAAAGCACTAATAACGGTATGATATTTATTGCAATATCCTTGACACTTTTTTCACAACATTATAATAAAAATCCCTAGTACACAAATTCCATGAAAAGTACATACACACATGATGTCATCAGTGATTTCATCAATGACATTTGCAATGTCATCTTTGATGTCCTGGGTGTTAGCCTTAGCAGTGCACGGTGGTGGCACCAGTTATTTTTCAAAGCTTACCATAACTTGCGATTTTCAGGGGTCTTTCGGCTGTACTTAGAACCATAACGTCCTTTAAACAAACTTTTTTTAATATCACGCAAACAATATACAAACATGGCGTGCAAAAACCAACTTCTACAGATGGCTTTACACAGAATGTTGCAAAGTAAGAATTTATGCTCGTTCACAGTGAAGGTCAGCTGCTTCCACATCTTCTACAGATGGCTTTACACAGAATGTTGCAAAGTAAGAATTTATGCTCGTTCACAGTGAAGGTCAGCTGCTTCCGTTTTTTTCTAGGGCCCCGGAGTGGCTCACGAAGCGGACTATAAGGTTGTATTGTGTTTTGACCTTGACAGACAGAGATTGTGATGAAAGACTTCTCTTGAAGGAGTGTTGCTAAAACGTAAGAGAAGATAAAGATGACATTTCTGAAACGAAACCACTTTTATATATTATATCACTATGCGAAAGATCTTTGGCACGCGCGGAGTCGTATTTTGGGACTGCACCACTCGTAGACAATGGAAATTGCAATTGAACCTTTAGATTACTTTATACCAAATATAATTACAATAGCGTAGCATTAAAGACCGCTCAAGTTGAACTTGTTCGTTGAAAGTGGCATAATGTTTTCTACCGCGCACTATCACCGCCGAATTGATCCCCTGTCGTTTAGAGGGCTCTGAAAAAGGCAGATGACACAGGGTGGGTTAATAGAAATAATTTAACCGGTCTATAGGCGGTCAAGCGCTCTACTCGCTGTGCCACTTCACTGTAGCCTGTCAAGTGGCACAGCGAGTACAGCTCTCGCTTTGACATCTGTGCACAGCTTGCTAACGCAAGTTTGAATCCCGGCATGGCCAAACTCAGCCTTTCATCTTTCCGTGGTCGATAAATGAGCACCACACACCGTGGTTAATAATAAGCACCGCTTAGATACCTCACGGTTCTTAGCGCTATATGAATGGGAAAATATTATTATTTTATTATTAACATACTCTGTTGCACTATCTTCGATAGCAAATATTTTCACGCCCTAATAAATAAAATTATGATTTTTAATGAAGATCGGCTGGTGAGACTAATTTATGTTTTTTAAAACAGGTATGTGGCTCCATTTTGCCTATGTCACGATTTACAGACTCCAGCGGATGGGGTCTTCAACTGCCAGGTGCAGGTCCAAATATGCAACTTCATGACCCTCACCATTTTATGGGACAATCGCCAAGGACCAATATGCCCTTACACAGTACTAGCAGCTACAAACAACATACCAACCAATAGGGTGGTCTAATGGCTTGTTGTTGGAGCAACCTTCCGATTATCAGAGCAACCATTTACTGCTTTTATCATAAACCAACAGCCTATCTACCACAAAGGAACAACGCGTGGCTCCAAATAAACTTTTGCTGATCGACAGCAGAGACAATAGCAAATCGCTGAATATTCACTAAACATTTCATGTGAAATAAATGTACTTTACCAAATACTTTTAAACCACAATTTCATATTCCGAATTGTGGCGCACTGAGTTGTAAGCTGATCTAACACTCTCTGTACCGCAAAGGAACATCGCGTGTCTCAACATGAACTTTTGCGGATCGACAACAAAGACAAATGCAAATTGCTGAATATTCCCTAAACATTTGATGTCAAATAAATGTACTTTACAACATTTACAATCTTGCTGTTTGCTTTTAAATCACAGTTTCATATTCCGAATGGTGGCGCGCTGTGTTGTGACATAATGTGTGTTGTCTTCCGGGTTCTGTGTAAAGTCGCGTAGTACTGGAGACGACTGGGCGCGTTTGATTACGCACCCTGTAACGTCACGGAGAGAGGCGGGGAATATGAATGCTTTGATAATATCAGGCTTAGGGGCGGGAGATATGATTTAGTGTCGCAAAAGCAAGTCAGCCAGGTCAATAGCGCCAGTCATAGGATTATCACATAATGTCGGCACACACCAGCCGGATTTATCGTTTCTTTAGTGGACAAAAAGTCGGTTGACGCCCCTAGGAAATTGTACTATTAGCGGACAAAAGGAGTGCTCTTACAACACTTTCACCCTGATAACGAACAATACAAACAACATTCTCAGAACACCCCCATTTTGTGTAATTGCAACCATTTTGGGACACTGCGAGTGTTCTTAGAACACATTCAACTAGACAGATTACAATACGGACAGCGTCCTGAGGACACCCCCAATTTGTGTATTTACGAACAATTAAGTACACCACGAGTGTTCATAGCTCATTTTTACCTTCCTTGCGAACAAAAATGACACATACTCTGTCATCTAAACACCCCACCATTTAGTTTATTTACAAAATGTCAGAACAGCCGTGTTCTCCGCGGACAAATCGAACGCAACAAAAACGTCTAGCACATAAAAAAAAACATTGAACCTATCTCATACTCCCCCACCCTCCCCAAACACTCTTACACACCAACACACGGCACTAAATACAATTTTTTATCCACGTTTCACTGCGCTGTACGCGGTCGACTGCGAATACAAGATGCCGGGCGCCACAGAAAATCTGACGCGCTCCACGCCCCTCGCCATCCAATCAGCGAACACGTCGCATGTCCGTGGACATGACGCAAGGCCATGGGCCAATCGAGGTGCTGTCCGCGGAGCGAACAGGGAAGTCCGTCCGCGAAGCGAACACAGATATCACTAATTTTTTGCCTTACATTTTGGTCATTTTTTAAAAAACTACTGGACAGATTTACACCAAATTTACAAAAGCACGCTTTAGGGACCAGGCCGCCGCTCCTGCCGCAAATTTGGTGTAAATCCGTCCAGCGGTTCGGGGTGTAGCCGTGCGCAAATTTTTTCCCATTCTGTCTATGGGAAAAAAAAGTTTTAGGACCCCCCCTATAACTTTTCCCCCCCTGGACGAATCCTCACCAAACTTTGCAGAATAATTCAGAGTGACCCAACTACTTTTTTTGCAAAGTTTGGTGAGGATCCGTCCAGGGAAAGCGAAGTTATAAGCCGCCCAAAAAGTGCTCTTCCTACGGAAACAGCAACTTAACCATAACTACATGGCCACTACCGTGGCCATGTAATATATATATATACATATATATATATCAATCTAAATATGAAGAGATTAATGTTAGCTCTGTTTTATGGATAAAATCGGGACCCCTTCCCTTGAAAGTTTGGCCAAGGAATTGGCCCTTATGAGAGATCCACACATTCTTTGTAGTTGATTTTAACTCAGCCATAGTTCCAGAACTATATGGGTTATGCAAATAAAGACAATTCAATATACGTGCCTAATATCTACAGGTGAATTGGGTATATGGTTGATAATTGAAGGGGGCGACGCCCAACACAAAGACAGTTTAAATATTTTCTGCTCTGACTTAAACATTCAACATCAATTGATTACTTTTTCTCACTAGGCAATTAGCAACTACATGTCATTCTATCTCCTTCAAGCCAAGGATTATATTTGACTATTGCATTTCAATATTGAGTTAGACAAAGATAAAGCGACTGCAGAAAACATAATAGACATAGGATATGTGTAAGAAAATCAGATATTACTCGGTAAGCATTTCCTCAGACATTGTGAGATACACTCACATATATCTTTTTGGGCAAATACATTCATATTCCAGGAAAATTCAGAAAGTTTAACAATTCCAAATTATGCAACATTAGAAGATTGATGTAATTGGCAAATACAGACAACTCTCAAACGCTATGGAAAGAAATCAGTGAAGAAAGGTAGGAAACTATGGTAACAAAGAGTTGATAACCCGCTCTTTAATATTAGAATGACAACATTAGAACATTCAGAGAAATTCAGGGAAAGCACTAGCATTCCACTGTCAAGAAAAAACAACAATGATAGAATATTTTAAACTAGATATTCCTTGCATATCTTACGCTGATCTAGAGATCTGTTTCCCTCTCTCTCAACCTCTCTCTGTACGCTCTTTCACTCTGTTGCTCTATCTGTGCCTCTGTCTCACTTTGCATCTGTTTCTTTCTCTCTGGGTGAGAGTCACTTTGTTAGTGGCTTGCTGGCTAGAGCTTCCCTACCTGTTTCTGATAGCTGTGTGTAGGGGAGACATGGTATCACAAGCATGACACTGACACAAAAGACACAATTAGTAAAACCCTTACTAAATGTGTGAGGCTTGGAAAAACTCCTCCTTTGCCCTATAACTAGGATGGGAGTCATCTCGATCACCAAATAATAAAGAAAACAGTCTTAGTTGTCTGTCAAATCAAAATTGCCTATGCTAACAAAATCTAATGCCTGTCCTATCTCTTGTACAAAAAATGTGTAAAGTATGTATGTATATAAAAGGGAAATCAGTGTTCGACAAAGAATAAATGTGGCTGAGTCATCTCTCCTCCCCACTTTTAGAAAGCATGAAATAAGGCAGTCACTATAGGCAGGATGACACACTCTAGGTCTGGCTTTAACACTGAAACAGTTTGGAACGTGGATTGAGGCCGGCCTGGCCTTCCACGCTAAAGGTTCTTGCTCCAGTCTTCCTCAAAAAACGAAACAGAAAGTTCACACTGGCCCCCCTCTGTCAGACTCAGACCTCTTCTACAAAACAAAAGTTCAGACCTTTCATAGTTCAACAACACTTGCCAGGGCTCCCTTCCAAGCTTTTTACACTTCGGGTCTCTCTCAGTCGGGCTCAGACCACTTTTCGGATATCAAAGACTTTTGAATGCACAGGGATTCCTTACAAACTACCGCAGGTAGACTTCAACTCAGAATTTAATGTTTAGCTTTCCCTCTCCCCACTTCTTTGGGTTAACTTTGTTCACTTTCGCTTTTATAATTCATTCAATTTTATTGCTTAAAACAATGCACCTTTCACACAGACTTTGGAGTGGGCTTCTCCTCTTTGCCGGACCACTCTGTTACTGAGTATCACTGATTCCATAGCTGTCTTTAATTTAGAGTTCATTCACAGGTCTGCCTTTCCTCTCATCTCGTCCACACACATTCAGCCTTCACTTGCGATATATTGATGCAAACTTCAATCTTTCTTTGCACACACTGGTCTCTCAGGTCACTTGCCAACTCACCGGCTGTGTGTGGTTCTTTCTTGCCTTTTCGATTTACAATCCACAAGTCAAGGTTAGTACCACAGGCTTGGCCTTGCCTCCTCAGGAGGGTTGCTGGTGTCCTTGAAACACAATGCAGTCTTCGATATTGGGATCTGGCCTTCTTCATGTGTCTTTTGTTGCCTTGTGGAGACAATATGCTTCATTACGAGGAATGCGATAGACTGATAACGGCACCGGTAGAGCTGCTGGCGCCGTTATCACTCTACCGCCCCATTACGATGTCTGCCAGCGGGTGCCCCTAAGGACGCCTGGCCAGACCAGACAGGGAGCCCGAGAGCCCGAAATGGGAAAGCTGCTGTAAGCAGAAACACTGCGGCATGGAAACACAACCGTGTTGTGTTTCTGTCTGCAGCTGCTTTCCCATTTGGGGCTCTCTGGCTCCTCACGGGGAACCCGAGAGCCCCAAATGGGAAAGCTGCAGTAAGCAGAAACACTGTGGCATGGAAACACGACCGCGTTTGGTTTCTGCATGCAGCTGCTTTCGCATTTGGGGCTCTCGGGCTCCCCACAGGGAGCTGCAGGCAGAAACACTGCGGCATGGAAACACAACCGCGTTGTGTTTTTGCCTGCCTTGGCTTCAACTTTGGGTCTCCCAAAGCGATAGCCACGGCAGGCAGAAACACAACGCGGTTGTGTTTCAATAACACTGCTGTTTTTCTTTCTAAGATTCTCAGGCTCCTCTGGCTCGGAGCATTTTCAAACACAATCACGTTGTATTTATGTTTGCGGTAGCTTCAAAAGCTACCGCAAACATAAATATGTTTTTAAAGCAGCGGTTTTATTTCTAGGATTTCCGGGCTCCTCCAGCCCAGAAAACTTTTTTTTTAAAAACGCAGCTAGTGCTTTAAAAAAAAAAAAACACTTACCGAGATGAAGCTGCTGCTTTTCTGCCTGTAGTCTCCGGTCTCCGTCCTGCGAGTCCCGGCACCAATGAAGGAAAAGCCACCCAGTGGTAGCTTTTGTTTACTACAGCTGGCTGGCTTTTCCTTCATTAGTGCCACAAAAGCAAAAGTGAGCACAGGCGGGCATCCATTTCACAAAATGGATGCCCCCATCTGCTTGCTTTTGTAAATTTTGAGCTTCAATTGCTCAAAATTTTACATAGGAACTTTTTTTAAAAAAAAAGTGCCAGTATATTTTTTTTTATTATTGCCCATCTTTTTGGCCAATAAAATTTTTTGGGTGAACCATTCCTTTAAGTACTTTGAGGATAAAAGCCTTGGTGATCCACTTCAATATTGCTTCCGTATGGACCTTTCTGCCGCTTTTAACACTGTCGACCATTCCTCCCTCCTCCTCAATTTCCAGGACCTTGAGTTTTACAAAACTGCTTTTGCCTGGATCGCCTCCAATCTGAAGGTTGATGCTGTAAAATCTCTTTGAGCTCACAAACCTCTCACCCCACCGCTGTTGGTGTCCCAGCAGGATCAGTCCTTGGACCTTTGCTCTTCACCCTCTATACATCTGTCTCAGGAAGACTCCTTTCATAATATGTCTTTCACTATCACCTTTTTGCTGATGACACTGAAAAATTGATATCCTTTCCCTCCTTCTCTGTCATCTTGTAGCATATTATGAATCATCTTACTGCAATTCATCACTGGATGGCTCCCATGCTGAACTCTTCAACAGTAGAATTCACCTTTCTCACAACTTTCAATGCCATCTGCACTCAACCTTCCCATACCCTCCCTGCGCTTCCTCTCGCTTCCAATGTTTCTCTCTACTCACCCGGCAGCACTGGAACCCACTGCTCACAATATTCAGAGACAACCAAACGGTGGCTGTCTTCAAAGCTTGACTTAAACTTCACTTACTTTCTAAAGATGGAGCTCCCATCTGCCATGTCCCAATCCTCCCTACCTGACCCCACCACTGCCTACAGTGACACTTAATACTGTAATTTTGTATATTAAATTAGTAATACTCATTAGTTTAAAGTTCTTGTCCCCTGAGGCTAATGTTACCATTGTAATTCATATGGTTTCCGAAATACATTTTGTTTCAGTTTGTTTTGTTTTGTCCCTGGTATATGTTGTAATATTTTGCCAGTATCATAAACTGGCTCATTACTTGTTCTCATCTTTATGGTTTTGTGCAGGCACTGCTTGTGGGAATGCTTCCGTCATCAGTAAATGTGTTATTGTAAATCATTTCTGTTCAAAATTGACATCTCTGTTCTTCAAATAAATACAAATAAATTCTGAAAATTGCGGTATGGTATTATCCTATTGTATTCTACAATAGGAGGGAACACAGATCACCTGTGAGGTCTCCAGCCGGCTTTGCATACAACCAAACATAACTGTGGAAACATAAGAATGACCAAAGACCATTATTAAAATGTTTGTAACATTGAACCATATATACTGATCTGGACAGCTTCAGGGTTAGGATGTAAAGATAACTTACTCCAGATGTGTTCACCGCCGTACCATAATTTATTCACGTTTTCAGGTTAAGGGTTGCTGTGCACATGTTCAGTTCTCAAATGCACAGACAGCCCAAGAAAATTATGTATATTTTTTGTGAAGAACAACAACACTACATACTAAAAACAAGCATTGGCAATGGCTACATTGTCAGATTTTGTATAGGCATGGGAAAGGCTCTTGTGAGGCACAGCTGTAGTGGTATTAACTGGTAACTTATGGTAGCAGGTGCAAAATGGTGTGAGTACCTGGGCATCTCAAAGCAGTGCCTAACAAATGCCTAATACTTATACACAAGCCAAAACTGTTGGCTCTGCCTACGCTTGCTTTTAACAGGACTTCAGTAAAAAAACACACAGAGTGCTTATAAATCGAATGGCCAAAGGCACACCTGGAAAGATTTTTTTATTACACCAGTAGCGGGGCCTACAACGCAAATTGAGTCATTAACTCTCAGAAGATTGATTTAAAAAAACACTGGCAGGCACTTCTAGTGCACCGTTTGATGGCAAGGCTTGAATAAAGCAAGCTCAAAGCGTTCACATGCGGAGGCGTTTTGGGTGGGGCGGGGCTAGAAATTGGTGGAAATGGACACAGCGATTAACATGGTAATGGGCAGTCAATGGGTCGGCACATAAACAAACAAAACCTGCAACCTGTGTGTCCCTCTTCATATGCCATTCCTCTCTATCTGACTCTAATGCAATAGTTTTGGCTTATAAGTGTCACAAGCAGCTCCTAATAGCTCAAACTAACAACATCACTATACGTATAATTCATAATATAAAACATACAAAATAGGAAAACAATGAGTTGACCATCAAAATAAGATAAAGAGCTCATCAATTACATTTTCTAATCCTGAAGTGCAAAATAACTAACTAAATTAGAATCAGTCACACTGTGCCAATGTTGTAGAAAATCTGCAATATACAGCAAAAACATTATCTATTCATATCACCTTCATATTTTTAAAAACATGTAATTAGAAAAATATGGCATAATGGTATCTTAACCCATTATGAAGTTAGAGTGTGAATCACTACAAGTAAATATGTATCTCACAAGCAAATTCTTAACTTGTTCACTTTTTTAAGACAACAATACGCAGAACAGCCTTGTCTGAAATTAAGTAATAAAGGGATCAAATATTTCTGTGGATTGTCATGCCAAAGGCAAACAATAAAAAGTAGCTGTCTCTTGAGTGATACCATCCCAATGGCATAGACCATTGAACGTGTTTCCCCATCTAGATTTTTTGGATGATAATGGTCACTGAACACAAGTGGGCCTCATTATAAGTTTGGCGGCAACCTTGCTGGTAAAACCATCAGGCTGCCACCAAACATCCGAAAAATTCTGCGACCCGCGAATGGGCAATTACGGGGTCCCTGCTGGACCCGGTAATTGCCTATTCGTAGGCGCCGGAATGGAATGCTCCCCATTTCAATTTGAACCCGATAGGGCTCAATGGGAATGGGGAGGTCGGTTGCACCGGCACCATTCAGAGTGGAGCCGGTGTATCCAACATGCTCTGCTCGCAGGTGCCATTACGGCCGCCAAGTCAGACCAAAACTCGTAGTTTGCCGGCCTGGGCTCTACGGTACCGGCAAGCTAACCGGTACCATAGTTCCCAGACCGGCAAACTTGTAATGAGGCCCAATCTCATGTTTGTGATCAACGATCTAGAATGTCTATTAGACAGGAAAGTTTAATAGCTTTTGCCTAAGCATTTGGAACTTACAATTTCAATTATGCTTGAGTTGCCTTTATCATAGAGTACATCACACTTTCTAGTATTGAAAATACCATCTATCAGCTTCTCTGAATATGATGAGATGCTACCTATATCCTCAAACAGATAAGAATACACTATATCTTTTAACAAGGAGTAAACATAATTAAGCCATCTTTCTTCCATAGATCCAAAGCTCATAAATCCCTAAGGATAAGATCTGTTAGGTTTAGGTTAGGATTTTGCCAGGCAGCTTCCCTACCAAAACAGGGGACACGTCTATTAATGAGAATGCGGGTCACAAGTCTAATTTGAGATATAATAACTCATTACCTGCGGTTCTAAACACTTCAAACAACCTTTTTGGAATTATGAATTCAAACTCATAGGGCCTCATCACGAGTTGGGTGGTAGCCCTTAAATGCAGCAATAATGTTATTACCACCACATTTAAGGATCCACCCGATCTTGAGTTCGCCCACATTTCCCCCCAGCTTATAGCTGGTGGTAAATGCACCAGCAGTATGGGCATTTTCAGAGCTATTACCGCCAGCTGTAATAGCGCCCTGGGCAGCCTCATTGGATCCAATAGACCCAATTGGGAATGGGGATTGACAGTTACCACACTACCTGTGATCCGGTGCCAATAGCGCCAAACCGAGTAGCGGTAACGCTATTTGCCCAGCTGGTAAAATGGCAGTATTAGAGCTGGGATACCGCACAACCCGTGATGAGGCCTTCAACAGGATATAGCACTACATTCATGCCATATACATAAGAATTCCTTTAGGCTTGACCTTAACGATTTTCCATGCTGGTATCATAGATTTCTCTCCGTGATTAGCTCATCATTTCAATATGCTACCATTGGCTTGATGGGCAATGGAGGCTACCTTATTGGCCTGGGCAGTCCACTGAGTACAGTCCAAAACTTTACACCAAAATAATCAAGTGTGAATCGTTGTTAGATTGGTTCTGTCAACATGAAATGAATTGCTCTTTTTAGATGTGCATGTAGAAAAAACAAAACTTGTTATTTTACAAGAGTAACTGTCATGTTGCGTTTATAATAATAATAATAGTAATAATAATAATAATAATAATAATAATAATAATAATAATAATAATAATAATTATTATTATTATTATTATGCAGTTCAATTAAACATATTACTTAATTAAAATATGCAGAGACACTTGAGTTGGAGGTATCAAAACTGTGCCAACTGCATAATCTGAAAAATTATTTGAGTGGCCAGGAACACAATGAATAAAGCCATAGAAACTGCAAATGTGTTTAAACAATGTACATATAAATTAAAATGTTTGGTTACCATCATGCACCTTTTTTTCCTCAAACTTGGGCAATATTAAAAGTGTGAGGTGATTTTCCATCAGACCCAGCAAATGAGCAAAAAGCTTTCTATTAGTGCAAAGATGTGCTATTGAGTTCAAAAGATGTTCTTCTTCCCGATGGCATTCATAATTTCTCACAATTGAGAATTGATGCCAGATACATTTATCAATCAAATTGGCGAGGTCCATCAAAGCCAAATAAATGTGTTCCCCTTTTACATGACAATATTTACCTATTATTAATGACAGATTTAAGCATTGTTCCATTGCCCCCATGGCAGTGAAGAAACCCATCTGGCACTCTGTAATTAGATCATATCCTCCTCCTAAATGTAGTTCCTAAGGCTTTAACCAGAATTTCAAATATGTCAGATAGTGCAACTGGTCTGTAAATGTACAGTCATTTCAATTGCCCCATTTAAAAATGGGCACAATCACGCAGGCTAGTCACGTAGCTTGGAGGATCCTTGATCTCATATCTCTCATATAAATAATCAATTAGAATGGTTAAAAAATCCTAGGGATTATTTTGTACAGATCCCCTGGAAGCCTGTTGGGACAGGGTGCTTTATGATTGGATTGACACTTGATACACCATTGTACTTCTGTTATATAAATATCTACTTATAAATGTATCAGCACTGTAAAATCCATTGGTATAGAATAGATCCATTCTCAATAAGAGTGTTAGACCCATAGACACATAAAATGTGCAATACCCATAACTAGAACTAGACTCCTGCTGGTCTCCAAAGACTTTTGGATGCGGTACATGGATATATGGAGAGGGGTCATCTTGAAATTAACCTCTGGAAGTCATTTGTTTTGTCCTACTCTACAAAGCAGAAACTCAAGTCTTACTCTTGTGACTTAAATCAGACCAATATTGAACAGGCTTCCACCATAATGTACCTTATTTTTTTTATTATTTTGTCAAAAAAACAATTTCTGCTCCAAAGAGATAGATTGGCAGCAACACTTGGAACTGGTATTACCCTTATGAAGGCTCTCTGGAGCATTGCCGTTAATTGAATTGTACACGTTGAAAATGACCGCAACCATACTGTATGCTTGTGAATTGATGCCTTTTCTTGATAGAACCTTTTTGAACAGACTGTAAGGGAAAGTTTAGAAGACTGTTTGAGGTCTCCCAAACGTCCACATTTATAAGCATTAGTAGACTGGAATTGGTCCACACATCTTGCTGGGCCCAATATATAAAAAGATGCTTGCCCTTGCATTCTAAAATCATAGAGGCTGATGGAAATTCCATTTGCTCCTACATGAATGATCTTCCAAAGGGTAGTTTGGTCCACTCTTCCTTTCTGCTTAGGTTCTGTAAGAGATGTGAGGATTTTGCAAGCATGATCTCATTAGATTCCTCAAACAGTGATTTTGTAAAACAAAAAGGAAAATGATTGTCTGGGACAGAATCAATGATTACAAAGATCTACACAGATGAGTATTGTTTAGGGATAACCAACACTAGTTTTCACCATTACACAAGCTGAGATCCTACTTTCAGAAATTTCCATCTAAAAACATTGAAATCTTTACTTTAAATTCTGCCTAAATGCCTTGCCTCCCTTAAAAGCTCTGGGGCCCAAATTGGGCATACCCAGAGATATGCTTGGGTGCAGAGTGTGTGGCTCAGTTTCAATGGAATGATTCACCAACTTGGTATTAGAGTGCCCCTTTTTCTTGGACCACAGAATACACCTTTTGGGGGGATTCTTGCATTTGAACGCTCTGGTCCTGACTAAAAACCTATGGGAGAGGTTGATGCTCACCTCTAATCAGGCCTTAATAATTGCCTTGACATCACTTTTAGAGGAAATTCTCCAGGGTTCGAAGAGTAGAATGTCTGAGGGAGAAGCAGCATGGAGGGAGATTTGGGACAAGTCTATGTGCCCATAATGGGTAAACATACGTTGAAGACACTTGAAACTGCCTCTTGATTAAATGGTTTGTGAACAAAGTCAATGTATTTGTATGTATTGTATGTATATTTTGTAGAAGCCTATTGGGTTAGTGTAAAAGTTTCTTGTAAACTGTAAAACACTTTTAATCATAGAAAATAATACAAAAAATAAAAATAGAAAATCGTAGTTGAGCAAGAAGAAATTGAATCTGCATTTCAGAGATGCTGTTAATAGGTGATTGGCTTTAATGCAATAGCCAGCATAACGATGTTAGCAATAATGTAACAACATATTGTGATAACTGTAACTGAAAAACATGACAATAGCTTGTCTAGAAAATGTAGTTAAAGAAGTAGTGGAAACGTTTCCTAATAATGGAAATGTGAGTAATGGGCAATTAGGAGAGCCAGATGGGATCACAAATGAGGTTTATGAAACTATCAAAGTTGCGTTAGTTGCACAGCTGCTAGAACTATGCCGTATTACTAAATAGTGTTTGAATATTACAGACCTCTGGAAGGATGCAAATATTTGCCTATTCAATTAAACAGTGAAGAAATGAAAAGACTGCAGAGAATTTCACCCTACATTTTTAATTAATCAAACAAATGTGCAGACATTATAGCCAGGAAAGTGGCAATACATTATTTAACTACTTTCATCCAACCCACGTGCATTGTTCATGGATAATACAGGACATTTTCATTCATAAATAATAATACTGTATCTCATCAATGTTGTGTCCAAACACCATCCATCAATATCTAAACAGTGCATGCAGGTCATACCGTTTGTCCCATACAACCCAAATGTGTCTGGATCTCCTTTAAACAGCATACATATTAAAGAAGTTGATATTTTCTACGACTTTTGAGAGGTTCGGGCAGATTTGGGCTGATCAGTGAGTAAAATGTACACAAAGCAAATTCAAATGCTTCAGGATGGTAGAGAAATTTTAGGGGAACTGGAGATGCTGGATGAGGGAGTTGGCAAGAGAGAATGGAGTCCTGTGTATTAATGAATGGTATCCATATAGGACGGCACATTTTAAACTCTGCAGTAAGGTATCGGAGTAAATGAATGCACATACTGCAGAGATCTACTTGCAGGACCAGGTTTGAATATGGGTAAGAATAACTCAGCCTTTCATCCTTTTAAATGTGCTCAAATTAGTAAAGTTAAAGTGGGGAATATAACATTGAATGTCACACCAAAAGGCATGCCTGGGACTGCTTTTCATCCTTTAGAGGTTAACTGATTCTGTTTTTATCCTGGATTATCATTACAATGTGGGGAAATCATAACATGCATGTACCTCAGACATGCATTTGGGGTGTGGGATGATTCGTCCTGATGTGTTTGCTTTCAAGAGGAACAACAGGGTTATTCATTCAATAAGAGGCAGAGTCCATGGCTGCAAGTAAAGTACTTCAGAAAGGACAGTAAGGTTGATGCAGAGTAGGTCACATATCAAGCATTCATAATATAGGCTCTGCACTGCCTTAAAGGAATACCATTTAATCAGGTAGTGTTTCAGTTG
This sequence comes from Ambystoma mexicanum, assembly GCF_040938575.1. Classification (NCBI taxonomy): domain Eukaryota; kingdom Metazoa; phylum Chordata; class Amphibia; order Caudata; family Ambystomatidae; genus Ambystoma; species Ambystoma mexicanum. Next base: position 818,523,792 of record NC_090936.1, on the reverse strand, counting down.
TATGACTTCTGTACCTTAGAAAACACACAACATATCAACAACAAAAGACTTATGTGTGCAGGGTCCATACATTCTCCTGGCACTAAGGAAATTCAGGGGGCCTGCCCGCATATCATTTGTGCTGCAGCACAGCCCCATGGAAATGTGCAGGCCACATCTGCCCTTAAGGCTCAGTTCTCAAATTAATGAAAATACAAAAAATGCACCATCTGCTAATTTTGTATTTGCCTTAGACTTTGTGAATTTGGCACTACGTTTTTTGAAAGATTGTTATTATTTGTCAGCTGCAAATAAATCGTTACTTTTCTTTCCTTAATTAAAGAAACACCAAGGTGCAAGTCATTTCGACTCCTTGATTTCTTTCAGCATCCCTGGCAGGAAATATTCTGAACTTCTTACCTATTCCATTAAATTAATACTTTATTTGCTTTCAACATGTGCTGGTAGGAAAGGTACTGGCCTCCTCAACCTCGAGCTTACAGCAACATTTCATTACCATGAATCGGACTGAACATACGCCAAATCTGTCACCTGAAATTCCCTAAGAGTTTGTTGAACCCAATTCACGAGAACACGGTGAAAATTCAGTTGATTCAATGTTCAGCAGAATGTATTCAGAAAAACTTATTAACTAGTAAGACCTGAGGTTGTCTCATGCCCCATAGGAATATCACAAGGAATCTCATTGAAGTCTCCTGGTGTATTCATCAAGAACTTCCATTTCAAAAGGATTTCTTGTATTAGCTATAAAAACCTGAATGTGTGATATATATTGCGGTGGAAGCACCAGTTTGAAGGATTATCGAGCAACTGTGTGTATATGTGGATATGGCATTGCAGGTAATATTAAATAATAGCTTCAATAGTACATACATCAATAGATAAAACATTTGCTAGTAAAATTAATCAGGGTGTCACATAGTATTAAAAAGTCATGTTTTCAAGCATACTTACGTTTATTGCAAGATATCACAACGCAGTAATTCATGTTGTCATTTTCTTTTGCAGGTGTGTTTCTTTGTGGCTCTCTACTACAATGTTATTATTGGATGGAGTTTATTTTATTTATCACAGTCCTTTCAGCATCCTCTACCGTGGGATCAGTGTCCTCTGGCAAAAAATGCTTCTCATACATGTAAGCCCTACATCCAATATTCTTTTGAATTTAAAAGGTAGATTGTTAAATGTGTAATCAAGCATTTCTTACAAAAGGGTCCAAAATTTAGGTGAAATCAACCATAAAATATAATTCAAGGCAGTATTTAAAGGCCTAGGCAAAGATCTCATTCTTACTGATTAAGAATGACCCTGATAGTATTTAGGATTTTGTCAAACCTTCCTGACAAATGTAACTGAAGGCATTTTAATATGCTCAGTGTGCATCAAAGAAAGAATAAGCACAGTTTGCAAATCAAAGCATATACCATGGCTATATATAAATAGTGCTATTTTTTCTTCTGGGAAATTATTTAAAGTTATTAAAAGCTACAGTTAAAAAATAGTCAAGTAGTTTTGCAGAGTTCCAAGAAGATGTGAAGTGTTGGCTTTTCTGACGTAACAGCTCTTTAGCTGGATGGGCACTAGCACGGCGGAACCATACTAGATGTCTTCAGAGGGTGAGATGCTGTCGCTTTTTTTTAAATTTTTTTTTTTAGAAGCCCTCTTCTTTGTGTGTATTAATTTCATTTAGAAAATGTAAAATAACACAACCGTACCAAAATGATGCCGGATCACTTCGACAATTCATGCAATTTACAATCTAATGATAAGGGAACAATATTAGGAAATAGTGATACATGAAATTAAAAAAAAAATCCAATCAAATTTCATTTCGAAATATTGAAGGGCGACCGTGCCATATAAGCAGCTATTACTCCATATTCAAAGAAGAAACACATATGTTAGTTGTAATGCTTTTTAAAGAGTCAACATTATATGAGAATCACAGATGTTGAAAGACAGCAAATTGAAATCTTTGTAAAGAAACCGAAAGAAAATGAAACACAATGGGCCTCATTCCGAGTATGGCGGTAAGAGATAGTGGCCACCGGTAACGAGACCGGTGGCGGTGATCCCTTACCCCCATACTCCGAGTTCCCTTTGCGCCCTCGCCCTTAACGCCTGCTTTGAGCAGGTGTTAAAGTCGAGGGCGCAAAGGGGCCTCCAAGCCAATAACGGTGACCGTAATGAACGGTCACCGTTATTTGCATCTTCCCCATTCCCATTGAGCCCCATGGGGGCTCATTTGGGAATGGGGAAGAGCCTTGGTGAATGGGGAATTACCGCCCCGCCAACCTTGGAATGGGGCGGTCATTCCGCCATCCACCACGGCGCTGCCGGTCCGGGTACGGCGTCAACCAAGGCGTTAATAGCGCCATTGGTTAGCGCCGTACTCGGAATGAGGCCCATTGGCTGCTATTTGGTCCACCTTCCTAGCCTGCGCCACAAGTTTATCAGAAAGAACACAGAAATTAGCAAAGCCCCGATGACCCTCACGACGACAGAGGTGGATTCATTCAATAGATATTCACAGTATAAAAGGTTATACTATACATGCTTGATATTGAAGCCACTAGTAAGACCATTGGAACATCTGTGAGAGATTAAGGCAGTAAACGAGAAAGCTAAACAAGTCATCAAGGACTGGCCAGGAGAGAAACACTAATATTTTTGGGAAGCCGAGTTTATGATAAAAATGAAAGATCCAGATTGTTATGGCCCTCTGCCGCACACCCCTCCCCCATCACATGGTCATTTCCCATTTGTCACTTTGCAATAAGGTGGAATATGCTAGAACCCAACAACAGATCTCCCTATGATCTCCAGATTGATCTTAAAGAACATGGATGGAAATGTGTAGCATTGCACTCGACAAAGCATGGGATGGGCTCCTATGTAAAGAACCTTACAACTGTGAACTGGGAGAGGTTGGTTAGAAAAGAAGAGAGTGACCCCTGTTCTTTGGATGTCCATAGTATTATAAATAAAGGGAGGTATCCAAGTTTGTACATGGTACCCATGTTCTTTCTCTGATTTAGTTCTTGGTATTTTTGTCTATGGTCTTTCATGAATAGGTTATTAAATCCTTTCATGCTATGCATTCACTGCCGTGCCCCATGCTTACCTTCTTGAAGGATTTACCCTTGTTGGTGACTTCTCCCACGGTGGACTGGCAGGCTGAGAACCGGTCTGCGGCGGCAAGCCAGATCCTGCCATGGTGATGGGGATGCTGAATCCAATGAGCAGGACCAGCATTGCACTACCACTTATGCACGATGTGGCTGGCAACCTCTGTTCCCCCGGCAACTCCTCATGAGGCCATGAGAATTTTCTTTGATGCACTGTGGGATTTAAAACCCACACATCCAGACATGGCTGCACTTTAATGCGCTCCCAACTCTTCTGTTATCTGTGCCTCTGTGCAGAATATTTGCCCTCCCTGCTTCTTTCCTGCTAGTCTTTTTCCTGTGTCATGTTACCTTATTTCTCCCTTCGAGTCTCCTAAACCCATCCTTCTAGTTCTTACTGTTGCCTGCCTCTTCTGTTTTCCACGCCTGGCCTTCCTTACTTTGGGGTAAGCCTACGTCTTCACCTTGCTGTTATTTACCTACTCTGGACATATGCCTACAATCTGCAGCAGCCCAGCTCCCCGGTTCAGTGCTTGTCACTGTCCCTGAATCACATTATATCCAGATAGCTGCCTCGTGGCTTAGGGAGCTGGTCTCTGACTGCCCTATCTGTGTGTCCATGGAGAGCGCTATGGCACCAGCTCTGTCTCCACATCCTACCTCCTCCTTACACTGTGGACCATTAAGTAAGATTAGAGTCTTGCTCATGCCATCAATACTGTCTCCAGTGAACTGGTACTCAGCAACAATGACACATAATGTTTGACACGTATTGAACAGGTGGCATTAATCATATGTATGTAGGTGAGACAGAGACCTCTATTACCGGGATTGAGATCTGAATGATCCTTTTCCTAGGGTTTTGTGTATTTAAATACTCACCATACTTTGCACTATTGCAGCATTCCAAAATGAATGAATACATTTCTAAAATAGTTAATTTCCAATTCTGTACTTGACATCCTGATATTGTTAGCGTCCTTCAATCATGTGTACTTGCACTACATGAAGAGGATAACCAGAGCTTTCATAGAAGGACCACGTTTTCACATGTTATCAGCTTTCCCAGTGGTAGTTTATAGGAGTGGAATTTGGTTATATTGTTAACAGTCACATGGTATTTAGGTGGTTGACTATTTCTACCAGCAATAGTTTCTGGAACTATCATTTCCTGCGGTGCTTAGTAAACATGGCCCTTCATGGTAATAAGTGTTAGGTAGAATTTGCATTGCGTGTGATTCTCCCCATTTAGTGAGTCCCCCAGTCCTTTTTGCTGGACTATTGGATTTGTGTCTGACTCTCTTGTTGAGTGGGACCCCTTTTCCTCACTCACTCATTCTTTCCTGTGATTTTGAGAACCCTTTTTGATTTCTCTTGATGAAATCTGCTTTCCACCATATCTATTTATGGCATCTGTGTTTTCCTATTGCAGCACACAACACCTTCTGTGCAGTGTGGCAGCTGTGATGACATATTGTTACCAGGATAGGGGGATATTTATTTTTCTACCTTTGTTTTTGTTTTGTAATATCAGCCCACCCCACCATATGTGTAGTGCTGAGGGGACACAATGCATGCATTTTCTCACTATTCCTGTAATTTTCCAGTTGCAGTGGCAAGTCTATCTGAGTGGCTGATGGCAGTGGATATTTTCTACCGACTTTTGGGAATTTTACATGCAAGCTGCTGTCGAAGCTGTGTAAGGGACACATGGATCACAACTGACCTAAAATGGTGTCTGTCTTCTATTTTTGCCAACTCATGATGGCTTGCCCTTTCCTGGGCCTTTCTCTTCTAGCTTGGGTGGGCGGAAGTAATCTCACTCATTTGGCTTCGACAGGCTTCCACTTAGAAGCCCGCCCAAAACTGCTAGTGTGTCTGGGAGGACAGGAAGCTGGGAGAACACTCAAATGCATCAGGTCATTGTTCTTCAGTATGTATTCTTAGATCCATTTTTGACTTGGTGGCAAGCTGTCCCGTTGGGACTGCCCCCACACAAAGTTTGAATGTTGCCTGCATGCTGAATGGCCGAGTTCCTGCATAAAAGGCATTGGTCTTGATTCTGAAGCCATAGTCGACCACTGGAAGATCCCTTCCAAAGAAGGAAGAGGACATTTGCAACTATCTCCAGCGACTGTCAAAGCAGACTGAGTTACCACTTCTGGTCCAGCCCTCTCTTCTGTGTGACAGCGAAGATCCAGACCAGACAATGTTCTCCCTTGGATTGGTGAGCACAACCAGTCTTGAGACCAGCTACAGTTTGAGCCATCCCACAAAGTGCTGTAGGCTGCCAGCCCTGCAATACTTGAGTACCTTGGGACATCGGGCACTGCTGCGGTGGGTCATCTCGTCCAGTGCGGTCTGGCTACAAATTTCGTGAGCATCTGTCTTGGCCTACATAGACTCCATCCTAATCATAGAAGTCCCCTCAGAAGAATCGAGGACCAAGAGAAGGAAGAAAGTCTTCTGAGTGGCAATCATCACTTCTAAAAAGCCTTTGTCAAGACTCCAGAACCAAGTTCCATGAAGACCGTCTGCTGGACATCCCTGTGACCAAGTCTGACCATCTTCTCCCACCAAAGGTTCCTCCTCCATCCACTAATGCCAGAGACCCGAACCGGAGCTGCCGTCATCTTACCTTGTGGACCTACCAGTGACATTGCTGTTCTTCATTGAAGAAAGTACTGTATGGCTCCTGGGTGGACATACCTAGGCCATTGTTGTGGCGCTGTTTGCTTCGCTTAAGCTTCTTGACTCACATTGGGATGTACGGCTCAACCGTGTTCTCCCATTCCTTAGGACATCAATTCTGTAGGCTGAAATCCTTAAGCTATACCTAGCACCCTGAGTGCTTTGAATCCAATTTCATTACTTACTTGCTATGAAAAGCATAATCTGTAAATTTGACTATGTTGACAGTGCCTGCCTTCCTTTGTTCTGCAGGCCATGGGACACTGGTCCCCTAGTGCCTCCATCTAACTTTTGCAACTCTCACTCCCCAGATAGGGTTGGACTTATAAAGTTCAAACTGATACAAAGTTATCTAACTTGCCAGTATTGTTGTTTAGTAAATGTTGGTTGATGAATGATTTGATAAGCTGAAGCTACTCTTGATACTTACCTGTTTCACATCTAATGGTCTACTATTGAACAGAGTATTGCTAAAGCAAGTTTCATACTGTGAATATGTGTGACACTTTCCTTACCTGCCTAAATTGTATTTTGAATTTAACATTGCCCTAGTGTATATCATAAAAACCTATATAACTGCAGTGTGTAATTGTTTCCTTGACTATATGTGTACTCAAAGGTCTTAGTACTCAACAACAGCCCACCTCCCTCCTAGACTAAGCCTGGCTGCTCAACCATAGCTACCAAACCTTTTAGGTAGTTCATGCCAACCTACGAGTTGGAGCCCTGTACATATATCTAAGAGTGGGTCTTCTACAGTAAACCAGCAACTGTTGACAATTCACAGGTAACATGAACAAGAGGTGAACAAATATGTCACACCATCCTGAATGTTTGTCATCAATGGCTATTCATGGCTATCCAAACTCTTCAGGATAAGGGACAACTGTATGTCCATGGTAGTAAGAACATTATTAGATCATGGTTAACCAGGCCTGTCCTTGAGCTATTTACCATTGGTGGTTATGAATGTTTGAAGATGTTCCATGGCACTCCAGGAGTCCGCACCTCACAACTATGAGAATAAAAAGAATGAAATGGAGCACCATATGTGACTTATGTGAGTAACAAATAGCACTGAGAAATCCAGAAGTATTACTAAACAGGGGTCTTGACCAGCAAGCATGTGAAAAATGTTGGACACAGTCTGATTAGCAGCGGTTTAAGTGACACATGCTCATCATAAACAGGATTGCTAAGAACGAAGCAAGTGTTGATCAGTGGGGTGATGCTGTAAGTTTGTTTACATATATCTCTGGAGGCACTCTCTGAGAGATAGGGTGTACACTACTTAATGCACAGCTGACAATGATTGATCTCCCCTCACCACTCTCCATTTTTCCATATAAAGATGAAATCACTGTCTGACAGATTACTGCAGAAAATGACCAACAAAACACCATAATCAGAGCAATCACAGACCTCTTGAGATTCAGACTCACAAAAAAAGTTGTGTTAATGAAAAACACTTCATACAAAAACGTCCTGAAAACGGTGCCTTTTCATGGCAGACTTCCAAGTGGTTTTACTATAATAGCAAGCTCAGAGATCACTGACATGTTTGCAATGTATCAACATGTTCATGATTTGGACAGAAGGTGAAGATTCTTTCAAACAATTCCATGAATCAATCTGTAGGTTTCACTGCCATATTAAATTCATCATGGACAATACAGTAGAATCTGTCCAGAATACACAGGAGATAATGTGAATGGTTCAAAGACAGGTATAAAAAATTCTGGAGGAATATCAAGAAAAACAGAACCATTTGGATGAGTGTGATGCCTGCCAAAGGACCTTCAAAGTGGGAGACCAGGTTGGAATGGGCACTACGGAGAACGCAACGCTGATTGAGAAAAGAAAGAACAAATATATCTTGTGAACTGGTAAATAACCTGGTAACTGGTAGTGGATGAGCCATTTCCAATGGACTTAATTTCCAGCAGAGAAGACAACCTTGAATGTCTTTGGAGCCCCTCGAGAGAAGATATGTTTAATATCCCTGAAAATCGAACACTTAAAAGGAATACATTCTCTTGATGATTCTGACAGACTGTCCAGAGGTTTTCTCTTTTTAACCTAAGGGACAAATAAGCATACAATATGATATTAGGGCTCCGCCAGGAATGGTTTACCATTAGTGAACCTTGCCACTTGTCAGAAGAACCCTATGAGGACATCTGAGAGATGGTAAAATACATTAAAGATGTGAAAGATAGAAGAACAATTGAGTGAGTGGACCCTTCCCATTGTGCTGGCCCGTCCCTCTATGGCTCATAAGTGTTGATGGGGAATACATCAGATTTTTGGATGGAACTTAATAGATAAATATCTACTGATGTAATATCACAAGCTGGAATTCCCAAGGCCTTTTCTTTTAAACTTACCTCCTCTTCATGTTCCCACACTGATTTACTTTTTGCATTTACATGCCTTTTCAGTAGGTTTTCTGCAGGTTTGTCAAGGGTGGTCCCTCATCTTGCCTTCCTCTATCATTGAAAGTATTTCCTCAAGACACACACGGGTAATTCATAGAATTTAGCGCAAAAGTGGCGCACGTGGCTGGCGCACAGTGTGCACGTGCAAATCTCTGCGGCAGCCGCGTGCTCTAAAATCCATTTTCCGCGCACGGATTTTAGCTACCAAAACCAGCCGTGGCGCACAGTGGTGCAGCGACCCTGCAGCAGCACCAGTTACGCCCCCAAGAACACCCCTCGTGCAGAGAAAAGCCATCAAAATCCCCAATCCAGCGCAAAGGGCTGCGCTAACCCTGTACCAGCACGGCAAGCGGGGAATGTGTATTACTGGCGTTCACGGGCGCAAAAGGGCCTGTGTGAGTGGGGTACATGTATTACTGTGGTTCGCTGGAAGTTTCACATTCGAAAGGGGCTGTGCGAGTGGGGTACGTGTATTACTGGGGTTCGTGGGAAGTTTCACATGTGATTGGGCCTGTGCGAGTGGGGTACGTGTATTAGTGGGGTTCGGGGGAAGTTTCACACGCGATTGTCCCTGTGCAACTGGGGTACGTGTATTACTGGGGTTCGCGGGAAGTTTCACACGCAAAAGGGCCTGTGCGAGTGGGGTACGTGTATTACTGGGGTTCACGGGAAGTTTCACATGCGATTGGATCCGGGTACGTGTATTTCGGGGGTGCGCGGGAAGTTTCACACGTGATTGGCCCTGTGCAAGTGGGGTACGTGTATAACTGGGGTTCGCGTGAAGTCTCACACTTGATTGGATCTGGGTACGTGTATTTCGGGGGTGCGCGGGAAGTTTCACACGCGATTGGCCCTGTGCGAGTGGGGTACGTGTATTATTGGGGTTTACGGGAAGTTTCACACGCAAAAGGGCCTGTGCGAGTGAGGTACGTGTATTACTGGGGTTCATGGGAAGTTTCACATGTGATTGGATCTGGGTATGTGTATTTCGGGGGTGCGCGGGAAGTTTCACACGTGATTGGCCCTGTGCAAGTGGGGTACATGTATAACTGGGGTTCGCGTGAAGTCTCACACGTGATTGGATCTGGGTGCGTGTATTTCGGGGGTGCACGGGAAGTTTCACACGCGATTGGCCCTGTGCGAGTGGGGTACGTGTATAACTGGGGTTCGCGTGAAGTCTCACACGTGATTGGATCCGGGTACTTGTATTTCGGGGGTGCGTGGGGAGTCCTACACGTGAATTGGCAGTGTGGGTCCTCCCAGGTGTTCCCTTTACACCCTCCAGGGCCCCTGCAGGCAGCCCACACCACAGGAGACTACCCTGCACCCCTGGTCATGTCCCGCAGGCAGCCCATCCACGATGGGCATGCCCCCCAGCCAAGCCACATGCCAGCTTGCACTACTGATCACCAACTCATGTCCCCCTGCACCCCCACCCCCTAGCAGTGCAGGGCACCTGCCAGCAGGCCCCCACTAATGTCCAACTCATGTCCCCTGCACCCACACCCCCCAGCAGTGCAAGGCACCTGCCAGCAGGCCCCCTCTCATGTCCCCCTGCACCCCCACCCCCCAGCAGTGCGGGGCACCTGCCAGCAGGCCCCCACTCATGTCCCACTCATGTCCCCCTGCACCCTCACCCCCCAGCAGTGCGGGGCACCTGCCAGCAGGCCCCCACTCATGTCCCCCTGCACCCCCACCCCACAGCAGTGCAGGGCACCTGCCAGCAGGCCCCCAATCATGTCCCCCTGCACCCCCACCCCCCAGCAGTGCAGGGCACCTGCCAGCAGGCCCCCACTCATGTCCCCCTGCACCCCCACCCCCTAGCAGTGCAGGGCACCTGCCAGCAGGCCCCCACTCATGTCCCACTCATGTCCCCCTGCCCCCACATCATGATGATCCTCAATCATGGCCCTTATGGCCAGTCTCCCCAGCCCAAAGACCCAACCAAGTATTGCATCCACCCACATAGAAAAGGCAATTACATGATACAACCCCAAAGGCAAGTATGTAAATTAACACATGTCCGTCACACACACACAATGGGTGCAAGTGAATGTGAAAACCCATATCATGACATGCATGAAACCAATGAGATAATACCACACATCGAAGTATGAAGAAAAAAATGTATTAAACACAACATGAATGTAATTAAAAGAAAACACACAACAATGGGAATAATTAAAGAAATGCTGCATGTCCGTTAAAGAATAAAAAACAAGAAATCATAATCCAAAGAAATCCAAAAGAAATGGTGTCCAAAGTCACAGTCCAACAAAGCAAATCCAAGGGAAAAAAGAAAGTGAAATCCATTGCTCCATGGTGAAAATAAAAAAAGGAGAATAATCTAATGATGAACTATGTACAAATGAACAATCCAGGGTCCATGAGCCCAACTGATGAAATGAAACCTACCAAAAATAATACCTAATAAAAAACTATATACAAACACGTGGTGCATTGTCCAAGCACAACCAAAATAAAAAAGAAAAGGAAAGGAAACCTAACACTATTTAACTATGTAGAATGGCGTCGGACAAGTCCTGCGGCTCACTCTGTGGTGTCCTGGGCCAGGGCATCATCGAACTCCATATCGGTGTCCCGGAGGCGGGCCTCTGCCCTGGCCCCGAGGTCTCGCAGGGAGGCACTCATGGCCTGTTCCTGCGAGTCACCTCGAGGCACTCTGCCCGCCTCAACACCCGACGCATGGAGAACTCTGCCCTGACCATGGTGAGCCACGCCTCTTCCGCACGCCACCGCTCCGCATCTATGCGCTGGCCCAACCGCAGCCACACGGAAGACACATCCATTCCAGGGTGCGCCTCTGATGTCGATGCCCCGAGCCATCATTGCTCCCACCTAGAGCCTGCTCCTGCTGCTGCTGTCCATGTGCCCTGTCCGCACATCCTCCATCAGCTGGTCTCCAGTTGTGGTGTCCACCCCTGCTGGACCGCCGACTCCCGACTGTGGCAGGGATGGGATATACACGAAGCTGGCTGTGTTGGTCAGGCCAGGTCCACAGGGGACCCTGGTGGAATCTGGGCCGGAAGACGGCAGGGAGAACGACCGGCGCATAGTCTCCACAGAGGAGGAGAGGTCCGCCAGAGTGCGCCTCACAGGTAGGAAACCACCAACCAGGGTTCCTCCCAACGGTGCCATGTTGTGACGCTGCTCTTTGTGATGGTGTGCGTTCTCTGCCCAGGAAGAACGCACGTCATCATGAATGTCAGGCGTGCGTAACGCGACACCAACCAGGAAAGAGCCCATACGTTCATGGGACCCCTCGTCCGCAGGTAGTGGAGAGGCAGATGACATGACACTCTCCCCCTACCTGCGGACGGGCCTGGGACGGGGCCTCCCTGCTGGTGCATGGTGGTGCAGTCACAGGGTCAAAGACAGGGACATGCACAGGCCCCTCCGCGGTGACCTGCGCTGCCTCCTGACCCTGTCCCTGGACTGCACCACTTGCACCAGTGGTACTTCCACCACCAGGCCCCATGTGCGGCTCAGTAGCGGGCTCCTCCTCCTCTGTGGAGACCACCAACCTGGATGTCTCCGTACCGTCTTCCGCCATTGCAAGTCCATGTGCGGGCTCACCCGGCCCTTCCGCCACAGCCGTAGTGGCAGACGCGGCACCAGCTCCCTCGCTCCCATATGATGGCAAGTCCTGGGAGGGTGGCTGGGCCTTGCGTCGACGCCCAGTGGAGGCATCCCCGCCGCTTGGCTTCACAGCACCATCTCCGCCCTCTTCTTCACTTGACGCTGCGTAGAGGGAGACATAGAACACAAGCATCAGGGTACAGTACAATATTCCCCTAAACAGGAAGCAATAACACATGAGTGGCAGTGTCTAACGTCACTTCCATCCTGTCCCGCAGCCACACGGAAGACACATCCATTCCAGGGTGCGCCTCTGATGTCGATGCCCCGAGCCATCATTGCTCCCACCTAGAGCCTGCTCCTGCTGCTGCTGTCCATGTGCCCTGTCCGCACATCCTCCATCAGCTGGTCTCCAGTTGTGGTGTCCACCCCTGCTGGACCGCCGACTCCCGACTGTGGCAGGGATGGGATATACACGAAGCTGGCTGTGTTGGTCAGGCCAGGTCCACAGGGGACCCTGGTGGAATCTGGGCCGGAAGACGGCAGGGAGAACGACCGGCGCATAGTCTCCACAGAGGAGGAGAGGTCCGCCAGAGTGCGCCTCACAGGTAGGAAACCACCAACCAGGGCCCCTCCCAACGGTGCCATGTTGTGACGCTGCTCTTTGTGATGGTGTGCGTTCTCTGCCCAGGAAGAACGCACGTCATCATGAATGTCAGGCGTGCGTAACGCGACACCAACCAGGAAAGAGCCCATACGTTCATGGGACCCCTCGTCCGCAGGTAGTGGAGAGGCAGATGACATGACACTCTCCCCCTACCTGCGGACGGGCCTGGGACGGGGCCTCCCTGCTGGTGCATGGTGGTGCAGTCACAGGGTCAAAGACAGGGACATGCACAGGCCCCTCCGCGGTGACCTGCGCTGCCTCCTGACCCTGTCCCTGGACTGCACCACTTGCACCAGTGGTACTTCCACCACCAGGCCCCATGTGCGGCTCAGTAGCGGGCTCCTCCTCCTCTGTGGAGACCACCAACCTGGATGTCTCCGTACCGTCTTCCGCCATTGCAAGTCCATGTGCGGGCTCACCCGGCCCTTCCGCCACAGCCGTAGTGGCAGACGCGGCACCAGCTCCCTCGCTCCCATATGATGGCAAGTCCTGGGAGGGTGGCTGGGCCTTGCGTCGACGCCCAGTGGAGGCATCCCCGCCGCTTGGCTTCACAGCACCATCTCCGCCCTCTTCTTCACTTGACGCTGCGTAGAGGGAGACATAGAACACAAGCATCAGGGTACAGTACAATATTCCCCTAGACAGGAAGCAATAACACATGAGTGGCAGTGTCTAACGTCACTTCCATCCTGTCCCTCCACAACACATGGGTGAATGCACGCAACACACACGCATAAACAGGCATGGCGCCTGCAATCAACATCAGCATCCATGTACAAGGGCCTCTATTAATCAAAATGTTGCCTTCAAACTCACATGCATCCTGGCTCACACTGATCCCATGGGTGGTCGGTCATTTTTTCAACAAAAAAAATGTTGAATGTCAATAATGTCGAAAAACAAATGTCGATAAAAAAATGTCGAATTTCTTTTTTTTATAATTATATATTTATTTTGGGGTCCGGGAATAAAAAAAGAATGTGTAAAACCAAAAAAAAAAGGGGGGTTAGGGGGGAACCCCCCGTAATAAAAAAAATATTTGACATTTTTTTTTAACTTTTTTTCGAAAAAATGACTTTTGACATTTTTGTATTCGAAAAAATGATTATAAACCGATCCAATGCACCCACATCACCGAAGGGTCATGCATCATGCTTTGTACACCACAGACACAGTGGATAGACACAGTGCATACAACGGTGACCGCACTGCATGAGTGAATCTACACATCATCACGGACATGTGTTGTGAATCCATGGCATATCAAAGTCACATACACACTTTTCAGACACACACACATGTGCACCATACATGTACATAACAGCAGCACCCATCCCTCACACCCCCACCATGTGCAAGAACAGACACTGGCATGCTTTCATGTGTGCATTTGCAATAAAGCTCCCCATGTAGCATTGGAACTCATGCACCAACCATGTGGTTCGCACATTACTGGTCTCACATGCATGACCATGATGTCCCTACACACACACATCCATACATGGCCCATGTCACACATACAGGCAAGTATCAGACTACCAGCACACTGCAACATGCCCTGTCTCGCACACCAATGCTTGGCCACTTACCGCTCAACTCCAGATGGGTCTTCCTCTGAAGGATCTGGGCGTGGAGCGGTGGGCATACGTGTTCCAGGACCCTCATCTGGATGTCACTTATGATGACCTGGCCCCCATCCGCGAGGCGCCGGGCCTTGTGGAGGGTCCTGGACCTGAAGTCCTCCCAGCGCTTCTTGACGTGCTTGATGTTGCGGGTTGCCACCCCCTCCGCGTTGATGGCAACCACACCGTCGTCCCAGATACTCTCCCATCCTTCCTTGTTGGCGGGTGATGTTCCAAAGAGGGCATCATAATGCCGCAGGACATGCTCCACCAGGACACCAACTTCCTTCACACTGAAGCTGGTTGCCCTCTGCCTCTCTGCCTGGGGGTCGCCAGTGGGCTCAGATGGTGTTTTCCCCGACATGGCGACCCCCGAGGCAGGCGTGGGTGGGAAACTGGGTCCTGGGGCTGGGCTGTGGAGCAATGGTATCCCAGTCGGGAGTCTTTTGTTCCAGCAGGGGACACAGCAACTGGAACCCTGGCTGACGTGCAGGCACCAAATAGTAGGTCACGTGGGCAGCAGGCAGTCAGGCAGCAGCAGATGGCAGGTGGGAGCGTGCTCGGGGATCTGGGGGGCAGGAAAATGGCCTTCAGGGCAAGAGCGTGGTCTTCTGTGTGTGTACGCGTGGACAGCTTGATACGGAGTGAATTGGCACGTGAAAAAAGTGCACGTCAGTGTGAAATCCGAGGAAAGGCCCTTAGCGTGTAAGCGCTTCTGTGACGTATCACGCACGGGCGTTGTCCTGGCACGGGTTGAAGATCCCAGGTGGCTTTCCATTGCTCTGTACGTGCTTTTCGTGGGGTGCAGGCATGTGTTTTCAGCCGTTGGGCTTCACACGCTATTACTTCACAGCGGGTGGGTGTTGGCTACGCATTCTTCTACACACAAGGCAGACGGTGAGTGGTACCACACTCTCACGGGGCCAATTGCGTGTGAAACTTCCCGCGCACCCCAGTAATACATGTACCCCATTCGCACAGGGCCCTTTTGCGTGTGAAACATCCCACACACCCCAGTAATACACATACCCCACTCGCACAGGGCCCTTTCATGTGTAAAACTTCACACAAACCCCAGTAATACACGTACCCCACTCGCACAGGGCCAATCGCGTGTAAAACTTCCCACGCAGCTCAGTAATAAACGTACCCCACTCGCCCAGGGCCCTTTCACGTGTGAAACTTCCCGCGCACCCCAGTAATACACGTACCCCACTGCACAGGGCCCTTTCGTGTGTGAAACTTCCCACGCACCCCAGTAATACATGTACCTCACTAGCAAAGGGCCCTTTCGTGTGTAAAACTTCACGTGAACCCCAGTAATACACGTACCCCACTCGCACAGGGCCAAACACGTGTGAAACTTCCCACGCACCCCCGAAATACATGCGGGTGTCCGTGTTTGTCACGTACCCCTTTTTTTTACAGCCATACTGGCCTGTCTGTTGAATGCGTACGTTTCTTTTGAGGTCCTGGCTGCCACACCATACTACGTGTGTAATTTTTGCACGCACGTGGGTTACTGGGGGGCACTTGTCTCTTTTTCTTCTTTTTATGGGATGCCTGTGTGTTGCGTGCACATCATTTATCCTAGGGGGCCACAGTATGGGACATTCATCATGGCTGTATATACGTGCTTTTTGTTTGCGCACACTTTTGTAATGCGCAGGAATGCCTTCCTGTGGTGGACGTGTTTAGGCCTGTGCATGTCTTTGCCCTTGCAGGGGTTTGCCCTATTCGATTCCATGAATACGTGTGGTTCGCGTGCGTGTGGGCGTTCCGTGTACTTCCCAGCAGTACTTTCCCAGTTACGCCTTCTTTTTCACGCGCAGTTCCCCATTCCGCGTGTTACGCCCCGTGTCCCACCCCCTTTTTGGTGTGTGCGTGGATGTTGTGCGCTTTCCCTGTGCGCCTCGCACACGGCCTTTGAGCTGTTGCAATGACTTGTGTGCCCGTGTGCGCCACGCTCGGGTTTGGCGCACATCCCAAGGAAAACACGCGCAGGGACTTCCATGAATCGCACACGTGCGCGTGCACCTGTTTTTTCATTCTTGCGCCTGCTTGCGCCAAGATTTTCAGCGCACGTTTGTTCCATGAATCGGCCCCTTGAAGCCTTTCAATGTGTTTGGATTATAAAAATGAATAAAGCATAATTAAACCTTAAAATCTCCTTCCTCCTTTCCCTCAAGGCACTGTAAAATCAGAGTATTGTAATCCCCTGAAATCTACACTGGAGAAAGATTGAATACCATAATGACAAACCTCCAATGGATGACCTGTGCAATACTGTCCTGCCAATGTATTATTTCAATGTATTATTTGTGTGAATGCTTGAATTCCACTGATCATTCTGGATGCTATGTTCCTTGTTTCTTTAAATGTACTTATATCAACACAGTCTATGAAGGATGCACAGGCAAAGTGTGCTACCTTAGTCATGTGGCCTACTAGTGTGAGTCTGTTGGTGTTGTGTCCAACAAAGATAGCTATCATCCATTAGAATAAACAATGCTGGGTTCTATAATGCTCTCATTAAAATGATATTGCTCAACATCTGCATTATTCTTAGCAGCAATAAAAGCATCTTTGGCAGCACACATCCGTCATGTATTTCCCATGCCCGGCCTGCCATTTGATGGTGGCATGCAGACTGTCCATCGTGGGTATATCTCCGCCCTACTAGCAGACTTCTTCAACACTTAGTTGATTAATATAATCCTTATTGTACAATCTGCATCAGCAAAAAAAGGTAGATGAGCCCTGATTCAGTGTCTTCACAACCCTATGATTTACATAATTTGCTCTAAATGCCTGTTTTAATCGCTGTGAATCCTGAATGGAAGGTGCAGCCATAGCCAAGATTCATTTTAGTAGAACAAATCTTCGATAGTCTACATCTGTTTAGCTGAATCACCATCATATAGTATGCTTTGTGATGGTACACTCTCCGTTCTGTAGTCCTCCTACCCTGCAAAAAAATGAAGATGTACTGCTTGTCACATCTATGCAGATCAATTCAGAATCAGTTAGTATGGAGGAGGGGGGATAGGAAATAACAAGACAGTACACAGTAATACTGCTCACACTTTGAATATGTATCCATGAATCCATATAGAAAGCTCTCCCGTGGTGATGTTAAACGTAATATCCGAACAATCTTTTAATATTTCCTACACTGTATATCCCTGTGTATTGCAGTAAACCACCTAATTTGTACACAATTAAGGATACCTCTAATATTAGTCCAAAGTAAATTTGTTTGCAAATGGGGGTTCTGGGAGTCCCTCTACCAGCACAAAAACGGGCCATTGACCTGTTCTTGGGTGGATGGCCTGCGTTAGTCTCAACCAAGTTTTTAGCTCACTGAACTCGTATGCACACTGATACATTTTGCATACATTCATTAGTGCTGCTGTAAGGGATATGTTACCTGGGAAAAGCTCATAATGATTAGTGGAGTTTGCCTATCGGATAATGTTTGTTATTTTGCTATCCCTCACATGCATATCTAGCCTCGGGTGGCTACTGTGAAACAAACCAAAGTAATGGCCATAGGTAGACAGGGACATGTGTAGGGAGGGCCAGGCTTAACCGGCAGTGTCCTCAGGACGCTGACGGTGTGGGAGGTCCTTAAGAAGCCACACCCCGCGTGGACGATCCTGTGGTGTACCAGTCTTCACTGTGTGAGTGGTGTACCTTTCATGGTTGCTGGGACGGTGGAACCTTCTTCTCTGTAACTATGGATATTATGTACTTCAATTGGGTGTTGAATGATTCAGATCCTCCCTTTCTAATGTTTATATTGTAAGGGGATAGAGGGAATGGCTTCTCTTTTCACAGAAGCATTTCACTGGATGAAATATGGGTATCCAAAACAATTTGAAGATTTAACATGTTTTCTAGCAGGTTTTGCCCCACAGCAATACAAGGATCAATCCATTCAATAGTGAATGAACCTCTCATTTTGTAAAGGTTTTTCTGAACTTAGTGTTGTGCTCCACAAAGACACTGTGCTCAAGAAGATCAGAGTTGGCCACTAGATCAGATCCTTTGCCTTTAGTCATTTTTTAAAATTTCTTGCTTCATTTGAGAGCATAACATGCAACGGTCCTGACGATGATGAATAAGATGGTCATGAGCCATTTCTTTAAATCTTTGGTTGGGAATTTCCCGGTGCACTTCATCATTTATTATCAGCTTTCTTTGCTGCCTGTAAATCCTGCAGACTAAATTGTGTTGGCATTTTAATGATTGTTGTGCATTGTTTGTATTTTCTTTCCATGCATAGGTTCAACATTTCTGACCCTTGCATTTTTATAATAGACTTGGTTTCATTTCAGGAGTGTAGAACTAAGCTGGACTGAACTGGATTACCCTGGCTGGCCTCCCAATCTTTTACAGCATTACATGTATTAGATAATTTCTTTGACACTTCCTTTTTTCCCAGGAATTGCGCTGTGTGGTGACGAGGATGCTTTGTTCCTTAACGCTATTGTTGCTTGGTATTATACTCAGAACGTTAAATAAATGGCAAGCATATGTGTGTTTCTGTGTAATTTAAAATGAGTATTCAAAACGTTTGCCAACCCTGCAGTACAAATACAAATCTTAAAGCATTATAAGGACTTTGGATCATTACAAGTAATGCCATTCTTAAGAACAGTAGCTAGTACAGTGAGTCAAACATTTCTCAAAGTCATAAGGAGTGATTATAATGGTAGGTCTTCAAGACAGTCTTTTATGATTGTGCTATTCCCAATTTCCCACAGAGTAGGGATATCAAACTCCTAAGATCTTCCGGGAATGCCTACATTCTCCTGCCCCACTATAGGAGTGGCTATCTCTTCTTGGCAACTCCCTGCTCATAAACCACTTCCCACAATGATCTTGCTGAAGTGATCCAGGGGCTCTATATAGTCTGTGTCAATCTTGGCAAGGCTGGTGTCCCTGTGGGCTCCATATAGTGCACTGAGTATTCTGCTGACTTAGTGCTCCCACTAGCTCCCAGCTACAAGTAGTGTATTATGACATAAAGAAAAAAGAAGGTTTCACTACATGTAGTCTCCATTGCAGTGTGTTTGGGAACAATGTATAGTAGACTAGTATCAGGGTGCAGGTACTTGTCAATTGCAACCCTTATGCGATAAAAAATATTATCATTTATTAGACAATGGGATTGCTGGGCCCCTTGCTTTGCAGCCTAACTTATTATCTTGTGTCACAGAGGATACCGTCATATTTACTGTTGGGGTAATTGTGATAGCTATTAAGAGCCAGGGCAGGAGTGATTTCCCTGGTTTGGATAATGTTCCAGCAGATTTGTTTTTGGGGGAACCAAACCTGTGAGCCCCCATTCTGACGTAGGGGCTTAATGCAGCATGTGCTGAAGGTATTTATCCTGTTTCTTGATCCCACGTTATTATCTGCCCAATCTATAGAAAAGGCCCAATGGCGTTACCAGCACCTTAGAGACCAATCTCTCTTTTAGACCCAGTGTTAAAGATGTCGGGGAGGGCTATCCTTGGGAGACTGCAGCCATGGGTGGAGAGCACAAACTTCTTCTCTCCCATTTAGCTGGGTTTTAGAACAAGTCTGCGGACTGCAGAACAGGCCCTGAACCTGTATCTGGTGGTGGCACATTCTTTGTTTATCAAGGACAAACCTATCTATCTGGCTTTCATGGATCTGAGCACTGCATTTGACAAGGCTAATCGTGGCAGATTATGGAGCATGCTCAGACCCATGAATAGTCCTGGTGCCTTGGTGGATTTTTTTAGAAGGATTACATCATTCGATGATTGCCTGTGTGAGGAGTGGACCTTCTAGACATTGTAAACCTTTCTTGCAGGTTGAATGTAGGGTGCGTCAAGGCTGTGCTATGGCCCCTCTGCTTTTCTGTCTCTATATAAATGGTCTTTATGACCATCTTTTTCAATCTAATTGTGATTTTCCTTGGCTAGGCAAGTGGCGCGTGCCTTTACTTGCCTATGCAGATGATACGGTTTTACTAGCTTGCACTCCTAGATCTCTTCAGTGCCTTGTTGATGACTATGCCCAATGTATGGATATCGTGGGTCTAAAGGTAAATACACAGAGGTAAGCTGTGATGCTTTGCCAAAGGGGGAGGTTTTCAGCTATTTTTGCAAAGTGGAGCTTGTTCCAAGGGTAGCTCATTTTCATTACCTGGGAGTGAGGATCTCATTGAACTTTGGGTCAGAGGGTCATGTGGAGAAGCAGACCCTGAGATGTATGCAGGCAAATGGGCGGGTAGCTAGAGTTTTGGGGTCATTTAAAATAAAACTGATTGAGCTAATGCTTTTTTTCAGGGCAAATCCTCTTCTGTGGCAAAGTATAGCATGGAACTGTCAGGTTTTGCCAAAACTGATTCCATTCAGGTGGTTGAGAAACAAATATTTCAAGAGTGCTTTGGGGTTACCTGGGTATGCCACCAACTTTACAGTTCATCAACAACTGGGCTGCTGCTTTCTTACTGATCTGATTGCATGAGTGCCTGCCAGTAATTGGATGAGAATTTGGGGCAATACCAAAGCTACTTTAACTCTGGAATTGGTTAGTTATCTTGTGTACAGGGATCCCCTTCTGAGGACCCCATGGCTGAGGTATATGAACACTGTGCTGCTGGAAGCAGGTATGGATCACTGTTTTTCCAAAGCAGCCCTTTTTTCCAAGAAGGATGTAAGCTCTGCAAAATAACAGTGTATTCCAGTTTCTTCAGACCAAGCAAGAGTCATTGGAGATTATGAGGCCTGCAAATAGAAAACATCTGATTATCTCGTCTTCTTGCCTACAAAAGTATTTGAGCTGGGCACAACATCCGTTTCAACATATCGCTATTTCTAGGGCGCCTTTTTAACTATATTCATTTAAGAGTGGTGTTGGTTGCTAGGCTTAAGGCAGCTGTGGATCAATTGTGTTTGCTTTGTGGGGCACCTAAGGAGTACCTGGCACACTTTTTCATGATTTGTCCAGCTATTTCAGCTTTTAGAAAGCATATTTTGAAACCTGTATTGTTTGGATTTTCGCTGCTATGAGTCTGCATTGGACTATTTGTTGTGGAAGGACCCTGTACAGGTGGGTTGGGCTGTATTCATTTTTTTTTAAACAAGCTCTGTTTTTGAGAGGATCTCTTTTAAGAGCAGTCAGATCCTGAATATTGTAGTTTTATTTTAATTTGTTATGTCATTTTATGATTGTTGGGACTAATGATAGCCATTTTTCTTTTGATATTATTGATTGTCAATTTATCTATATGTTTGTGTCATATGTTTTATGGTATGATTTGTTTTACCGAAATAAACAATGGAAATAGAGCTAATGACATTACATTGATATCAATACATCATACATACATCATTACTAAAAACCAAATACAAAAATTCAAATACAAAACACCTTTTTCAAAATACCCTATAAAACCATAATAAAGTACTAAAGTGACCCTTCTCAACCCTCTGAGTACAGTATCTGTCTTCAAAACTACAGATTGGGCAGTTGAATCTGGGTTGTACAGGACTCAACAAAGTATGAGTCCCTTTTTTTTGCTCAGCATATTTCTGTTCCTGTGCTCTTTAATGGTGAACATTCTTCAGGACCTCTTCTGTAGGTCACAGTGAGTTTATACAGTTTATAAACTACTAAATATGCTCTTCCTCCAAAAACTATTCCCTGTCACTGCACAAAAGACAAGCAACTAATTAGCTCTTTATGACATGCTACTCTTCTCAACTCCTCTCCAGTGCCTTGCCTTTTTTTCTTGCATTATTTGTGTTCCTTCATAGATGACAAACAGCAATAGTACAGAGGGTGCACAAAGATGATTTAAAAAATAGATATTTGTAGAGTCATTGAGTCTGATAGTTGTTTCAGACGTTTGTGACTTTTGAGGGGTGGTAGTTGAGGTGTGGTGGTAGATGTGTTGATATGTGTACACGCATAGGTTGTTCCAAACAGTAAAACTGATGCACTACTCTTTTACTCTGATGCTTCTCCATGGACCATTTCATCTTCACAATGGATTGTTCTGAAGAGTAAATTAAGCTGCAATTTTAGGTGGAAATGCCTGCAATGCCTTAACAGCACCCTTAACACTCACATAATATTTACAGCTTATTGCCGCTATGCTCCTATGAAACCCACTGCTATCCTGCACATTGTACTATTGCTTCTACCAATGTAGTTATGCATGTGTACATTTTTGTATGTATATGTAAATGTATGTATGTTTGTGATTTATATAGTGTAACCTAATGGGGTGCTGTACAATAGAGGGAGTTAGTCTAGACCTGCAAGACTCACCTTGAAAACTACTTCACAGACCTGCCCGCTCCCTTCTATCACCTGCCCGCTGTTAGGGAGAATTCTCAGAGTGGCTAATTTCTCTTACCTACTGAGTCCCTCAGCAGCTTTGCTGGATTTCTAGGATTTTTTTTTTTCACCTGGAAAGAGTGTGAGCCTTTTTTCCCACTCTTACATGTGTATTGCTGTGTGTGTTTAACAATTTTGTGTTGATAGACTGTGGAGCCTCACCTACTCCATAGGCATCATATTTTTTTCTGTGTGTTGCACAACACCCTCAGTGCAGTGACTCAGGGTTGTCTTTTTCAGACTCCTCACATTAAACTTCATTTTCTGGGACTGGCTACTGTCTCCCAAAACATGTAAAGTTGCCATTGACTTTATTAGTCTTTTTAAATTCACAATCCCAGTACAAATTATCTTACATAGAGTTCTGGAATGGGTTAATAGTTATCCCTTTTTGTCTGTTTCTCATGGAACATTATTTTGTTCCCCTTTTTTAATATTTGGCTTGTGGCAGTGGTATCTACCCTATTTTTCCTTCCGCGGTCTATTTAAATAGCCTAGGTACTGTTTTAGGCTAAATTAGTAGCCTCAAACTTAAATCCGCTGGACCCCATTTACTTTTATTTGGTTCCGGCTGGGTTTATTCACCATTTCTTTTTGTAAAGGTCTTTCTCGTGTTCTACTCTGCGCGCCAAACCAGGTTTGGTTCCTTTGTTCACCTTCCTTTGGAGGGCTTATGCCCAGAAGCCCTCCTTAGGTGCCTGACTGTCTGAGGGGGGCAGGATGTGAGGGAGGGGTTTGAGACTCCCTGCACAGGGTCTCCTTGGAGACCCATGTCGCACTCTGTATGATTGGCTGTGGTGACTGTCCCGCCGGGAAAGCCACCCTGCTGTGTGAATGATAGCCAGGCTGTGTTAATGGGGGAAAACTGCATAAAAAGCAGGTCTCTGGGACTGAGAAGACAGAGTCGCCACTGGATCGAGAGAACCGAAGAGAAGCTGACAGAAGAGGACCTCTACCAAGACTGAACCTCCAGGCCCTGCTGCGAGTCCGAATCTCCAAACTTCAACGACAGGGAAGATCTGCAAGGAATCTTCTCCCCTTGAGCTGGTGGGACCAACCAGTTTGGCAAACTGCAAGTCAGGTCTCCCTCCTCTGGTCGAATTTGCTGTGCACAGCTAAAGTGAACCGATTTGCCAGGTGGACTGGACCCTGCTTGGGTTTTAAGGAGCGCACCTTTTATTTGTTGCTTTGCTCTGCTGTTGGTTTCTTCCCTGGGCAGTGCAGAACCCTCCAGTCTTCCTACTTTGTGTCAGTCCAACAGTTGCTTCAGGAACCGGATCTGCCAGGAATTTCTACCTCAGCTACATCCTTCTTCTTCATTTAAGGTACTGTTCTAACTCGGTTGTTCGTTCCATCCCACTGCGGTGAAAGTGTTTGAAATCTTTCGGCAATCCGAGGGCTTGTCCTTCTCTATTCTTTAAAGTAACTTTTCTCCCAACCAACTTCGTTCCGAACTCTTGGCAAAGACTTAACCGCACACTACTCTTAACTGTGTGATCCTCTGCTGCAAAGACTCTGGTCCATTGACCTTGCCTCAGGCCTCTTGATATGATTTCCTCACCATAGTAGCCTTTTCTAGATTGCCCTGATTACTTACTTGTTGGTGCTGCTCAACCTTTGTCTAACCTTGTCTTTCCCTCCCTTTTAAATTGCTCGAGTGCCATTTTGCTCACACTTCATTTTGAGCTTAACTTGTCCAGAATCTATTGGATGGTGTGTAGTATATTAAGAGTGTGATTTTTCTACTGCTTTGCTTTAGTGAATTGTTTTACAACTGATGTGTAAATACATGTATATTCTTTTACTCAGAAACATTGAGTCAGTGTTTGTTTGAACCATAGTAATTGCTGTCCTTTGTGTAACTATTCATACTGTTCACTTTACTCTTGAGATAAGTCTGGCTGCTCAGCCATCGCTACCACTTTACTGTGTAGTGCAGGCTTGTACCAAAGGTGAATGTGTACTGTCAGTTGTAGTCTTAATTGTGTGTGGTGTTCCCAAATGGTACTGCATATGATTCTGCCTAACATCTGCTTCTCCCACTGCCCTTCACAAACCCCCCACCAATACCTTACTCATGCCTACAGTTAACCAGGTTGTGGCCATCAGCTGTGCACCATAACATTTTCAATCTCTTAGTGCCCATTCCATTGCAGTCTATGCTATTCTATGATCTCATTATTGACCACCACCTAGATATTCTTGCTACCACCATATCCTGTTTCCATGGTGCCTCTCACCCTCCACTCTTTCTAGACATTCCAGCCAACTACTATTTCTTTAGAGCAGACCGCCCTAAAGCACCAGGAGGTGGTGTTGTCCTTATTGCTAAATCATCCCTACAGATCAGGCAGATCCTTATTCCTTTGGTAGTAGGCTACACAATACTTGTAACCAAATTTACCATCAAACCTCAACCCCCAAACCACTTACAACCTCCCACTCCTCTACCGGCAAGCCAGCTCATTAAGTTCCCCAGACATTCCCTTGTTGCTGACCCCCCTCATCAAACCTACCACCAAATTCATACTACTGGGTGACTTCAACTTGGGTTTTAACGATCCTACTGACACCAAAGCTACAGCTCTTGCCAACACTCTTGCTGACATGAATTTTACTCAGCATGTCGCCCCGCCCACTCATGCCAAAGGTCACATGCTTGACTGGCTACTTACCATGAATGCTTCCATAACTATCTCAGCCATCAACCCCCCACCCTGGTATGACCACTCTCTGATAGAGTTCACTTGTAATACTACCCCTTGACCAACCCCACACCCTCTCCCAACTCCGCCATGGCTCACAATACCCTCAAGCTCACTGAAGAGTCATGTGTGCCTACTCTGTTGACTCTCCTAACCTCATTGCCCCCTAAAAGTAAGGACCCTGAAGTCCTAGCCAACCCCTGTGCTCAGAGCCTCCACCACACTTTGGACGTCCATGCCCCCTCAAGCCTAAAGCACTTAAACCACACAAGTCAGCTAATATCTGGTTTGCAGAAGATCTTGTCATCGTCCGCAGATGCAAAAGAGCCCTAAAACATCTATGGAGGAAGCATTCCACCCCCTCTAATCGTGTTAATCTCTCCATTGCCACTGAAACGTACATCAAGGCTGTAATCTCATCTAATGCCAACTCCTATAACTCCAGAATTACCAATGCCAGCTTCAGTGTCCACAAACATGTCTCCATTCTCAAAGGGCTAGATAACCCTGTCCCCTCCTGCTCCCAGACCTGGTCAGCCAATCCTTTCAGTTTCTCCCAGACAAATGTACTAAAAAGTATCCTCTCACTTAAACCATCCAACTGCAAGGGGGATGCTTGCCCTGCTCATATCATCAAGCTCTGCGCCACTACACTTACCCCTGTCATTACTGAATTCATCAACACCTCCAACCAGCCTCAAAGCTGCCCGGGCTCCCCCTCTACTTAATAAACCTTTGCTCAAACCTATCCTCCCTACCACTTAAGAAACCCTTGCTCAAACCTACCTTCCATACCACTTAAGAAACCTTTGCTCAAACCTACCCTGCCTACCAATAACTGCTCCATCACCACATTCCTTTTCCTCCTTACAATTCAAGATTGTATGGCCTACTGCAAAATCCAACTCTTTCTCGAAAATCACCACATTCTGGGTGCAAGACAATTGGGCTTTAGGCCTAAACACAACACTGAAACTGCCTTGCTAGACCTCAAAATCCATGAAGGGGAAGTGCAATCAGTGCAGCAATACTCTGAGTGAGTGCATCCAGGGTAGTGCAGCTCTGGGCAAGTGCGAGGAGGCAGGGAGACGTAGAGGCAACAGTTACAGCCCCTACATGAATAGTAGGCCTGGAGGCCTTGCAGGGGAGACTGAACTGATCATGGAGGAGCCTGGTACCCAATGAGACTCTGGAGGTAGCCATGCAACTGCCCGGCACAGCAGGCAGGTAGGTCAGCAGGGGAGAGAGAGAGAGAGAGAAAGCAGAGGAGAAAGGGAAGGTCTTCAGCAGCTTCTGGAACTTCAGGCAGTCCCGTTCAAGTTTGAGAGGGACAGGGAGGACATTCCAGATGAAGGCACCTGTAGAGGAGAGAAATCTACTCCCCACTTATTGCCTGGAGACGTGTCTGGCCCTCAGAGAGTTGGAGGTAGCTGAGCATCCCTCTTGGAGTCCCTCAAGGTTCCTGGCTCTCCCTGACCCTCTACAACACTTACACAAAACTTTTATTTGACCTTTTCGTCTCACTTTATATTACCTACACCAACTTTGCAGAAGAGACCCAGATCCTCATCACTCTCAATGGAAACTACCATGCTGATAACGCCACCATAAATAAGGTCTACAGCACACAAAATCTATGTCTTAATGATGACAAATCAGAGCTGCTCATCATGCAATACGTTTCTCGGCTCCAAAATCTAGGCCCTGGATTTACCTCCTTCTCTATTGATATACCTGTCCTGAAACATGTCAAAACATTTTGCATCTACCTGGACGCAGACCTCTTCATGACCAAACATATCAATGCCCTGGAATCTTCCATGAACTACACCTTTAAGCTTATTACCCTGATTGGACAATTCCATACTCCGGACAACCGCCTGACGCTTGCGAGTGCCATTGTTAACAATAAACTGGACTATTGTAATGCACTTCTCATGGGCACCTGGGCAGAAAAATTGCTAATCTCCAGCTCCCCCAAAACAAAGCCCTTTGTGCAGCTCTGGGCCTATGTCGCAACAATCATATCTCAGCATTCAGATGAGACATCCATCTATTTATTTTATTTTTATTTCTTTTATAACAGGTCTAATACCGTACAGTTTCTAAGCACAGATCTGGGATTCAAACTTCTGT
This sequence comes from Ambystoma mexicanum, assembly GCF_040938575.1. Taxonomy (NCBI): domain Eukaryota; kingdom Metazoa; phylum Chordata; class Amphibia; order Caudata; family Ambystomatidae; genus Ambystoma; species Ambystoma mexicanum. The sequence goes on along the minus strand of NC_090936.1, from coordinate 818,496,420 downwards.
TGCTCTGCGTGGTCTTGCTTCCAAAGCCAGCATGCTTCCCCTGTGCTATTCTCTGTCCATTGGCTCCCCAGAAGGGCCTGCATTGAATTAAAAATGTTTACTATTGCACCCACATTGAAACTACAATCCCTGTATGATTTTAGTCTAAAACGTGATTGTTGTAGCACATCTTTACCATTAGAACGAAGGGTATGTCTAAAAGGCATTTTCTTAAAACGGTCTTGTAAATACCAGGGGCAGTATGGGCCAGGCGCTTATAAACTAGCTAGGAGGCCTTAAAGCAAATCCTTTGAGCCACAGGGAGCCAATGCAACTTCCTCTGTGCATTGGTCACGTGATCTCTGCGCCCTAGCCCACAAACAGCCCTAACTGCTCTATTTTGTAGGGTTTGCCGTTTCTTAATATTAGTAGTGGTGGTAACTGCAAGTAAACCATTGCAGTAGTAAACCTCGAGTTCATAGTTGCCATGGCTATTAGAGCACGATTTTCTTTAGAAAGATAAGGTCTAATCTGCCATAGCAGATGAATTGTGTAAGTGCAGGCAGTATTTATGTATGCAACATGTTTGTCGAAATTAAGGTTGCAATCAAAGATTACTCCTAAAGTTTTGACTTGACTAGAAACTTCAACAGTAGCCCCCCCAACTTGAAAGGCACTGTAACGAGAATCAAGAGACTTAATCTTGGCCTCCTTACCCACGAGCAGGATCTCTGTCTTCTTGTCATTTGGAGCTAGGAAATTATCATACATTCAGGAATGAATGGCAAAAAAAGACTTTTGACACCAACTCTGCATCATCTTCATAGGAACCTGTGAGTTCCAAAGCTATCTGTAAATCGTCGGCAAAGTTTGCAAAACTGACTCCCATACTGTCCAGAAGATCAAAGAATAACTTAGATTAAATGTTATATAGTAACGGAGAGATGCTGGAGCCCTGAGCCACTCTGCAATCAAGGAGGGCTTCATCCGACTTGAAGTCTTCATAAGTTACCCTGGCCCCTCTAGTACCCAAAAAATAACTGAACCAATCAAAGGCAGGCTTCAAGCATCTGCCCACTTCCCTGAGCCTGTCTGCCAACCTCCCATCATCTACAAGATCGAAGCGGCAGACAGGTCCAACAACAGCAGCATGGCCACTTTGCCTTTGTCTACTATCCCGGAGAGCATAGATTTGATGTCTTTGAGTGCAGTCTCAGTGCAGTGGCTTTTCCGGAATCCGGATTGTCTAATCAAAAATATGCCTTCCTCTTCAATTAATGTATTATATTGGGAGCAGGCAATTTTTGTCCATAACCTTAAGGAGAATTGCACATTGGCTATTGGACGATAGTTTGAAGGGTCCTGTAGATCTAACCCCTCTTTTTTTAAAAGAGGGGTGATCCAAACCTCGTTGATGTCTTTGGGTACATCCCCTTCATCAAAGGAGCAGTTTACAATAGAGTTAATGGGTGTAGCTATACTCGAGAAAAAGTTTTGAATGGTGATCTTTTTAAATATAATGGTGTGTCATGCGTGTCCGCGGATGGGTGCACTGCCACTTACCTGCCTGGCAGGTATACCTGCATTGGTGTCTGTCCGCAGCAGGCACTGGGAGGCACTGGGAGAACCTGCGGGACTGGCAGCAGCTTTGGTGCTTGGTACAGGAGGCCTGAAACCGCAGTGGCTGCAATGTGAATGACTGCTGCCATCTTGCAGGCAAGGTGCAGGCATAGAGGACCAGCGTCTCAAGTCTAAGCATGCACAGTATGGAACACGTTCACTGTTGCCAAAGCAATTCACCTGAGACCACAGAGCCTCATTTCGAAGGTTCCATGTAATAATGTTGCCACAAAAATCTCGCCATGCAAAAATATTGCAGAAAAATGGCCGTTTTTTGTGGCAATATTATTGCATGGAACATGCGGGGGACACCCCTGCAACCCCCAAAACTTTTTTTTTTTCTTTTTTTTTTGTTGATCCTGTCCCCATATATATGGTCACCCAAATAATATTGCCACAACATTTTCCCGGCGTTATTATTTACAGCGACCATATATATGGGGATATTATTACCTGATAACATTTCGAAGCTGGTGGGGCATTTAAACTTCCGACTTGAAGCTGTCTGGGCACCATCATGCTACTGTAGCCGCTGCTTGGCACTGCATTCTTTTTGCCCGTCAGCTTCCAATTCCCTATTTCCTTGTTTGCTGTCTGCCTGCCCTTCTTTATTGCTGGGATGCCCTCACCTTGGCTGTCTTCCTTTTCTTTCTTCCCTGCCCACCTGCCTGTTCATCTGCTCCCTTGCCTACCATTCTGCTCTGGGCTTCAGCCTGCCCACTATCTCCTCCACCTACATACCTGCCCACTACCAGTCCTTTCTTGGCTGTCTTCCTCGCCACCCTAATCATGCAGTGGCTACCTATCTGCCTGCCTCAGATCATTACTGGGGATTCTGGCCTACCCTTTATTTTGACATATGAGCCACTGTGAACATATGGCTTCCTTGTCAGTTCTTGCACTGTTCCTCTGCCACGAAAATCAGGGAATGCCATAATGTGGCATGTGGATGCTTTCCGGGTACTCACTGCATCACATTATGGGAGTCACAGAAGTTTAATCCCAGCATTCACCTGATCAACCAACTCATACCTGGCCACATCACCTCTTGCCATCCTCCTGGTACAGTCTTGGCAAATGACAGGTATGAAGCAGAGGTAAGACACTGTTCTTGATATGGTTTCATGTACATTAGAGCTTTGTTGTTAATGCAAGCTTGGAGGTGCAACCTTGCAGTCCATTGAGAGTGCAATAACTGTGGGTGAATATCTTCAGTCCTGAGATGAGGTGTGCTGCAGCGTGCTAGATGGCTTGCAGGGAGGGACAGAGTAGTGATTGGGAAACCTACCAGGAGGCCATTGTCTCCATTCAAGTAGGAGAGCACCAGGGCCAAGACGACAAATCTTAAATCTGAGTCTGGGGTGAAGGGTTTAATTCTGTACTGGAGTGAGAGTTGGTGCCATGCTGTTTATCTCTTCATGGTGATGTGTGTTTAAAGAAGGGGTCACAAGCAATTTGTTAAGACAAGGATCTTTTCACTACGCCAAGTCAGTGGGATAAATCATTGTGGTCCATTTGAGTCAGCCTGTTTTGAAATTCTCGGAATTTGGTGGCACCCCCAAGTAGGCTGAACTCTGTTTTGGTTGGATTGAATTTCAGGTAGGCACCTGATCTCCAGGCCTGAATGGTAAAGAGTAAGTGTTTCAATTGGTGAATGTCTTTGTGGTAGTTGAACATCAGTTATAACAGTGTGTCATCAGCATACTGGTGGATTTTGATTTTGATTTTGAATTTGGCCAAGAGTGACTGCAGTGGCACCATGTAGAGGTTGAAGATGACAGGGGAGAGGAGGGATTCTTGTGGAACATTGACAATCACTGGGCATTGTTGGGATATTCAGGGGCTCACCTAGTTAGGTGTGAAGCAACGCCATGAAGGGACTATGTTATCAAATCCCATACAGGAGGACACTGTATTAAGTAGCTTGTTTTGGTTGACTGTATCGAATCCAGAAGAGAGGTCGAGCAGGAACAGGATGCATTGGGTAGCCTTTATCCATTATGAGAGTGTCTCGTCAATGACCTGGAATTTGGGGGTCTTGGTGCTGCACCTTGGTAGGAAGTTGGACTGGTGTCTTGAAGCATATTGTGTTCAGCAATCTTTTCATGTAGTTGGAGCATGATGTTCCTCAATGATCTTGCCAATGAAGGGTGATGGGTTGGTAGTTTTTATTGCACCTGGGTTCAGTGTAGGCTTCTTTAATGGGGGTAAGATCTGGTCAGGTTTCAATGTGTCCGGGGATGACAGGCATTGAATGAGTCAGGCATTGATAGTGTGGGAAAGAGAATTGAGAGACTTTGCTGTTATGTTCTTAGAGATGGATGCTATGATGACATTAAGGTGGCCTTGAGTGATGATTGTGAGTCCTTCCAGTGTTAGGATCTTGAATGTTTACCATCTTGGGAAATGGCGTGGTCGTATGGTATGGGTGCCTATGGTGAGTAAGGTCAATGTGGGATAGTTCTTGTCCATTTTGTCTGTGAAGAACAACTGTTTGACTGCCTCAATGAAGGCTCTTCTCTTGTTGGAGGATTTATACCTTGGCTGTTGTGTAGTAATATGTTTTGCCTAAGGTGAGGGCAGAAGCTTTTGAAAGTGGTGAGATCATTCTGTAGTTGTGTTTTTATCCAGATATGTTCTTTTTTTCTTATGGCCTCTTTACTGTTGGGAGTGCTTACGTATATCATGGTGTGGATGGCTTGGGTTTGTTCGTTCATAGTTTAAGTTATGCTTAATGTTGAAACAGTCAGGCAGAGTGCAGTTGAGCTGGATATGAAAGATGTTGACATTTTATGAAGCACTGAGTTTGGATGCTAGTTTGATGAGGGTTACTTCAAAGGCATCTGAGGGGATGTTTTTGAATGAGCATCAAGCTGTCTTTGTTGGTTTAGGTTGCCTTCAAGGGGAGTGCTTTGAGTACTAATGGAAACCTGGATAGATTGCTTCTACCAACCCCCTCACCAGTGTTATTGAACATTTCAGACTCGTCTGGCTGATATGCTACCAGTAATCTATTAACCTGATGGGGATGTAGAGGTCAGGCAAAGGCCCAGGTGCCATGCCAATGCTGACCTCCTTAAAGGACATAGAAGTATTGGACATGGACGTAAGGACTGGAACTGCAAAGTGCAGATAAGCGCAGGGTCCGTTACTACTGGACACAACAGCTGTTTCCCCATGTCACATGCAGGCAACATCCAAGTCAATGGGCCTCATTACAAGGAGGGTGGTAAGGGATTAAAAGAGCTGGTAAAGGTGCCAGAGCCGTTAACACCTTAACGCCTTATTTTGAGGTCCGCTCGCGGGACCCGCTCAAGATGCCTGGCTTTACCAGACATCCTTAGCCGGTCCCAAGAGCGGCCCAGCATGCTAACAATGGGCCTGTCATTAACAGGCCATTGTTAGCATGCTCCCCATTCTTATTGAGCCCAATAGGGGCTCAAATGGGAATGGGGATGAACTGGGTCCGGGTACCTTGAATGGGGAAATACCGGGCCCTCCAAGGTCGGAATGGCCTGGTATTTCCCCATTCAGGGAACCCGGACACGGACCCGACTGTGAGAGGGTTTGTGTTAAAGAGAATTTGGCCCCTCAGGTTTTACCTGATGTAACCCTGTGTGGTCAGGCAAAACTAAAATGGTTGAGTGCATTCATAACTGGAAGGAAAGAACAAGACCAAACCTTATATTCATCTCTTGTCCAAAACTAATAAAGTAGTTTCACATTTGATCCAAATTCTTAGCATAATTTGTTTCGTTATATTTTTTATTGATTATTGCACAGGACATCTCCTAAAATGCATTAGTACCTGGGATGGTGGGAGCAGCCGATCTGGTTCCGCGGATCACGGGCCGAAATCTCTAATCACAGTCCATGTTCCAAGGAACCTACAGGCTGGCTCGTCCAACGCGGGCTGCCACCTTCCCCCACCCTCCCATTTCTGTTTCTTTTTTCATTTCCCAACCCTCCTCCCCTGCCCCACTTATGTTACTGTGCCGCTGCAGCAGCTTTCCTCTTACCTTTTCTGGCCATAATGGTAATAGAAGAGGGGCTCTGTACAGCCCTCGTTTCAGCCCTTGGAATGGGGTGTTAAAGGCACAGTAACAGATTAATTCATAATGATCCTGGATGGCATGTGAGGAATAGTCTACCTATAGATAAGTCATTCACCAGGTTTATGCACATCAGCATATCTAACAATATTTACATTTAGCAACATGTTCTGGTATTACATATGAAACACTAAAACAGTACCTAATTCTAACTTTTAAGACTTTTTTGCATGTGATTTGATCATCTCTTGTGCTTTAGTTGTAGAGCCAGAATGTGAAAAAAGTTCAGCAACCACCTTTGGTTATTATGTACTTCAATTGGGTGTTGAATGATTCAGATCCTCCATTTCTAATGTTTATATTGTAAGGGGATAGAGGGAATGGCTTCTCTTTTCACAGATGCATTTCACTGGATGAAATATGGGTATCCAAAATCATTTGAAGATTTAACATGTTTTCTAGCAGGTTTTGCCTCACAGCAATACAAGGATCAATCCATTCAATATTGAATGAACCTCTCATTTTGTAAAGGTTTTTCTGAACTTAGTGTTGTGCTCCACAAAGACACTGTGCTCAAGAAGATCAGAGTTGGCCACTAGATCAGATCCTTTGCCTTTAGTCATTTTTTAAAATTTCTTGCTTCATTTGAGAGCATAACATGCAACGGTCCTGACGATGATGAATAAGATGGTCATGAGCCATTTCTTTAAATCTTTGGTTGGGAATTTCCCGGTGCACTTGATCATTTAATATCAGCTTTCTTTGCTGCCTGTAAATCCTGCAGACTAAATTGTGTTGACCTTTTAATGATTGTTGTGCATTGTTTGTATTTTCTTTCCATGCATAGGTTCAACATTTCTGACCCTTGCATTTTTATAATAGACTTGGTTTCATTTCAGGAGTGTAGAACTAAGCTGGACTGAACTGGATTACCCTGGCTGGCCTCCCAATCTTTTACAGCATTACATGTATTAGATAATTTCTTTGACACTTCCTTTTTTCCCAGGAATTGCGCTGTGTGCTGAAGAGGATGCTTTGTTCCTTAAAGCTATTGTTGCTTGGTATTATACTCAGACCGTTAAATAAATGGCAAGCATATGTGTGTTTCTGTGTAATTTAAAATGAGTATTCAAAAAGTTTGCCAGCCCTGCAGTACAAATACAAATCTTAAAGCATTATAAGGACTTTGGATCATTACAAGTAATGCCATTCTTAAGAACAGTAGCTAGTACAGTGAGTCAAACATTTCTCAAAGTCATAAGGAGTGATTATAATGGTAGGTCTTCAAGACAGTCTTTTATGATTGTGCTATTCCCAATTTCCCACAGAGTAGGGATATCAAACTCCTAAGATCTTCCGGGAATGCCTACATTCTCCTGCCCCACTATAGGAGTGGCTATCTCTTCTTGGCAACTCCCTGCTCATAAACCACTTCCCACAATGATCTTGCTGAAGTGATCCAGGGGCTCTATATAGTCTGTGTCAATCTTGGCAAGGCTGGTGTCCCTGTGGGCTCCATATAGTGCACTGAGTATTTTGCTGACTTAGTGCTCCCACTAGCTCCCAGCTACAAGTAGTGTATTATGACATAAAAAAAAAGAAGGTTTCACTACATGTAGTCTCCATTGCAGTGTGTTTGGGAACAATGTATAGTAGACTAGTATCAGGGTGCAGGTACTTGTCAATTGCAACCCTTATGCGATAAAAAATATTATCATTTATTAGACAATGGGATTGCTGGGCCCCTTGCTTTGCAGCCTAACTTATTATCTTGTGTCACAAAGGATACCGTCATATTTACTGTTGGGGTAATTGTGATAGCTATTAAGAACCAGGGCAGGAGTGATTTCCCTGGTTTGGATAATGTTCCAGCAGATTTGTTTTTGGGGTAACCAAACCTGTGAGCCCCCATTCTGACGTAGGGGCTTAATGCAGCATGTGCTGAAGGTATTTATCCTGTTTCTTGGTCCCACGCTATTATCTGCCCAATCTATAGAAAAGGCCCAATGGCGTTACCAGCACCTTAGAGACCAATCTCTCTTTTAGACCCAGTGTTAAAGATGTCGGGGAGGGCTATCCTTGGGAGACTGCAGCCATGGGTGGAGAGCACAAACTTCTTCTCTTCCATTTAGCTGGGTTTTAGAACAAGTCTGCAGACTGCAGAACAGGCCCTGAACCTTTATCTGGTGGTGGCACATTCTTTGTTTATCAAGGACAAACCTATCTATCTGGCTTTCATGGATCTGAGCACTGCATTTGACAAGGCTAATTGTGGCAGGTTATGGAGCATGCTCAGACCCATGAATAGTCCTGGTGCCTTGGTGGATTTTTTTAGAAGGATTACATCATTCGATGATTGCCTGGGTGAGGAGTGGACCTTCTAGACATTGTAAACCTTTCTTGCAGGTTGAATGTAGGGTGCGTCAAGGCTGTGCTATGGCCCCTCTGCTTTTCTGTCTCTATATAAATGGTCTTTATGACCATCTTTTTCAATCTAATTGTGATTTTCCTTGGCTAGGCAAGTGGCGCGTGCCTTTACTTGCCTATGCAGATGATACGGTTTTACTAGCTTGCACTCCTAGATCTCTTCAGTGCCTTGTTGATGACTATGCCCAATGTATGGATATCGTGGGTCTAAAGGTAAATACACAGAGGTAAGCTGTGATGCTTTGCCAAAGGGGGGGGGTTTCAGCTATTTTTGCAAAGTGGAGCTTGTTCCAAGGGTAGCTCATTTTCATTACCTGGGAGTGAGGATCTCATTGAACTTTGGGTCAGAGGGTCATGTGGAGAAGCAGACCCTGAGATGTATGCAGGCAAATGGGCGGGTAGCTAGAGTTTTGGGGTCATTTAAAATAAAACTGATTGAGCTAATGCTTTTTTTCAGGGCAAATCCTCTTCTGTGGCAAAGTATAGCATGGAACTGTCAGGTTTTGCCAAAACTGATTCCATTCAGGTGGTTGAGAAACAAATATTTCAAGAGTGCTTTGGGGTTACCTGGGTATGCCACCAACTTTACAGTTCATCAAGAACTGGGCTGCTGCTTTCTTACTGATCTGATTGCATGAGTGCCTGCCAGTGATTGGATGAGAATTTGGGGCAATACCAAAGATACTTTAACTCTGGAATTGGTTCGTTATCTTGTGTACAGGGATCCCCTTCTGAGGACCCCATGGCTGAGGTATATGAACACTGTGCTGCTGGAAGCAGGTATGGATCACTGTTTTTCCAAAGCAGCCCTTTTTTCCAAGAAGGATGTAAGCTCTGCAAAATAACAGTGTATTCCAGTGTCTTCAGACCAAGCAAGAGTCATTGGAGATTATGAGGCCTGCAAATAGAAAACATCTGATTATCTCGTCTTCTTGCCTACAAAAGTATTTGAGCTGGGCACAACATCCGTTTCAACATATCGCTATTTCTAGGGCGCCTTTTTAACTATATTCATTTAAGAGCGGTGTTGGTTGCTAGGCTTAAGGCAGCTGTGGATCAATTGTGTTTGCTTTGTGGGGCACCTAAGGAGTACCTGGCACACTTTTTCATGATTTGTCCAGCTATTTCAGCTTTTAGAAAGCATATTTTGAATCCTGTATTGTTTGGATTTTCGCTGCTATGAGTCTGCATTGGACTATTTGTTGTGGAAGGACCCTGTACAGGTGGGTTGGGCTGTATTCATTTTTTTTAAACAAGCTCTGTTTTTGAGAGGATCTCTTTTAAGAGCAGTCAGATCCTGAATATTGTAGTTTTATTTTAATTTGTTATGTAATTTTATGATTGTTGGGACTAATGATAGCCATTTTTCTTTTGATATTATTGATTGTCAATTTATCTATATGTTTGTGTCATATGTTTTATGGTATGATTTGTTTTACCGAAATAAACAATGGAAATGGAGCTAATGACATTACATTGATATCAATACATCATACATACATCATTACTAAAAACCCAATACAAAAATTCAAATACAAAACACTTTTTTCAAAATACCCTATAAAACCATAATAAAGTACTAATGTGACCCTTCTCAACCCTCTGAGTACAGTATCTGTCTTCAAAATCTACAGATTGGGCAGTTGAATCTGGGTTGTACAGGATTCAACAAAGTATGAGTCCCTTTTTATTTGCTCAGCATATTTCTATTCCTGTGCTCTTTAATGGTGAACATTCTTCAGGACCTCTTCTGTAGGTCACAGTGAGTTTATACAGTTTATAAACTACTAAATATGCTCTTCCTCCAAAAACTATTCCCTGTCACTGCACAAAAGACAAGCAACTAATTAGCTCTTTATGACATGCTACTCTTCTCAACTCCTCTCCAGTGCCTTGCCTTTTTTTCGTGCATTATTTGTGTTCCTTCATAGATGACAAACAGGGTGGGCAGTCATAATTTCGAAAAAAATGTCGACAGACAAAAATGACGACAAAAAAAATGTCGAAAAAAAAAATGTCGACTTTCGTTTTTTTTAATTATATATTTATTTTAGGGGTTCGGGAGTTTAAAAAAAGGGAAAAATTAAAAAAAAAAAAAAAAGGGCGGTTGGGGGGGGAACCCCCCCCATTTAAAAAAAAAATGCATTGAAAAAAAAGTCTACATTTTTTTTTCGACATTTTTTTTTCGAAATTTTGACTTTCAACATTTTTGTTGTCGAAATTATCACTATAAACCGACAAACAGCAATAGTACAGAGGATGCACAAAGATGATTTAAAAAATAGATATTTGTAGAGTCATTGAGTCTGATAGTTGTTTCAGACGTTTGTGACTTTTGAGGGGTGGTAGTTGAGGTGTGGTGGTAGATGTGTTGATATGTGTACAGGCATAGGTTGTTCCAAACAGTAAAACTGATGCACTGCTCTTTTACTCTGATGCTTCTCCATGGACCATTTCATCTTCACAATGGATTGTTCTGAAGAGTAAATTAATCTGCAATTTTAGGTGGAAATGCCTGCAATGCCTTAACAGCACCCTTAACACTCACATAATATTTACAGCTTATTGCCGCTATGCTCCTATGAAACCCACTGCTATCCTGCACATTGTACTATTGCTTCTACCAATGTAGTTATGCATGTGTACATTTTTGTATGTATATGTAAATGTATGTATGTTTGTGATTTATATAGTGTAACCTAATGGGGTGCTGTACAATAGAGGGAGTTAGTCTAGACCTGCAAGGCTCACCTTGAAAACTACTTCACAGACATGCCCGCTCCCTTCTATCACCTGCCCGCTGTTAGGGAGAATTCTCAGAGTGGCTAATTTCTCTTACCTACTGAGTCTAGGATTTTTTTTTTTCACCTGGAAAGAGTGTGAGCCTTTTTTCCCACTCTTACATGTGTTTTGCTGTGTGTGTTTAACATTTTTGCGTTGATAGACTGTGGAGCCTCACCTACTCCATAGGCATCATATTTATTTCTGTGTGTTACACAGCACCCTCAGTGCAGTGACACAGGGTTGTCTTTTTCAGACTCCCCACATTAAACTTCATTTTCTGGGACTGACTACTGTCTCCCAAAACATGTAAAGTTGCCATTGACTTTATTAGTCTTTTTAAATTCACAATCCCAGTACAAATTATCTTACATAGAGTTCTGGAATGGGTTAATAGTTATCCCTTTTTGTCTGTTTCTCATGGAACATTATTTTGTTCCCCTTTTTTAATATTTGGCTGGTGGCAGTGGTATCTACCCTATTTTTCCTTCCGAGGTCTATTTAAATAGCCTAGGTACTGTTTTAGGCTAAATTAGTAGCCTCAAACTTAAATCCGATGGACCCCATTTACTTTTATTTGGTTCCGGCTGGGTTTATTCACCATTTCTTTTTGTAAAGGTCTTTCTCGTGTTCTACTCTGCGCGCCAAACCAGGTTTGGTTCCTTTGTTCACCTTCCTTTGGAGGGCTTATGCCCAGAAGCCCTCCTTAGGTGCCTGACTGTCTGAGGGGGGCAGGATGTGAGGAAGTGGTTTGAGACTCCCTGCACAGGGTCTCCTTGGAGACCCATGTCATACTCTGTATGATTGGCTGTGGTGACTGTCCCGCCGGGAAAGCCACCCTGCTGTGTGAATGATAGCCAGGCTGTGTTAATGGGGGAAAACTGCATAAAAAGCAGGTCTCTGGGACTGAGAAGACAGAGTCGCCACTGGATCGAGAGAACCGAAGAGAAGCTGACAGAAGAGGACCTCTACCACGACTGAACCTCCAGGCCCTGCTGTGGGTCCGAATCTCCAAACTTCAACGACAGGGAAGATCTGCAAGGAATCTTCTCCCCTTGAGCTGGTGGGACCAACCAGTTTGCCAAACTGCAAGTCAGGTCTCCCTCCTCTGGTCGAATTTGCTGTGCACAGCTAAAGTGAACCGGTTTGCCAGGTGGACTGGACCCTGCTTGGGTTTTAAGGAGCGCACCTTTTATTTGTTGCTTTGCTCTGCTGTTGGTTTCTTCCCTGGGCAGTGCAGAACCCTCCAGTCTTCCTACTTTGTGTCAGTCCAACAGTTGATTCAGGACCCGGGCCTGCCAGGAATTTCTACCTCAGCTACATCCTTCTTTTTCATTTAAGGTACTGTTCTAACTCGGTTGTTTTTTCCATCCCACAGCGGTGAAAGTGTTTGAAATCTTTCGGCAATCCGAGGGCTTGTCCTTCTCTATTCTTTAAAGTAACTTTTCTCCCAACCAACTTCGTTCCGAACTCTTGGCAAAGACTTAACCGCAAACTACTCTTAACTGTGTGATCCTCTGCTGCAAAGACTCTGGTCCATTGACCTTGCCTCAGGCCTCTTGATATGATTTCCTCACTATAGTAGCCTTTTCTAGATTGCCCTGATTACTTACTTGTTGGTGCTGCTCAACCTTTGTCTAACCTTGTCTTTCCCTCCCTTTTAAATTGCTGGAGTGCCATTTTGCTCACACTTCATTTTGAGCTTAACTTGTCCAGAATCTATTGGATGGTGTGTAGTATATTAAGAGTGTGATTTGTCTACTGATTTGCTTTAGTGAATTGTTTTACAACTGATGTGTAAATACATGTATATTCTTTTACTCAGAAACATTGAGTCAGTGTTTGTTTGAACCATAGTAATTGCTGTCCTTTGTGTAACTATTCATACTGCTCACTTTACTCTTGAGATAAGTCTGGCTGCTCAGCCATCGCTACCACTTTACTGTGTAGTGCAGGCTTGTACCAAAGGTGAATGTGTGCTGTCAGTTGTAGTCTTAATTGTGTGTGGTGTTCCCAAAGGGTACTGCATATGATTCTGCCGAACATCTGCTTCTCCCACTGCCCTTCACAAACCCCCCACCAATACCTTACTCATGCCTACAGTTAACCAGGTTGTGGCCATCAGCTGTGCACCATAACATTTTCAATCTCTTAGTGCCCATTCCATTGCAGTCTATGCTATTCTATGATCTCATTATTGACCACCACCTAGATATCCTTGCTACCACCATATCCTGTTTCCATGGTGCCTCTCACCCTCCACTCTTTCTAGACATTCCAGATGGGTGATCCAAACCTCGTTGATGTCTTTGGGTACATCCCCTTCATCAAAGGAGCAGTTTACAATAGAGTTAATGGGTGTAGCTATACTCGAGAAAAAGTTTTGAATGGTGATCTTTTTAAATATAATGGTGTGTCATGCTTGTCCGCGGATGGGTGCACTGCCACTTACCTGCCTGGCAGGTATACCTGCATTGGTGTCTGTCTGCAGCAGGCACTGGGAGAACCTGCGGGACTGGCAGCAGCTTTGGTGCTTGGTACAGGAGGCCTGAAACCGCAGTGGCTGCAATGTGAATGACTGCTGCCATCTTGCAGGCAAGGTGCAGGCATAGAGGACCAGCGTCTCAAGTCTAAGCATGCACAGTATGGAACACGTTCACTGTTGCCAAAGCAATTCACCTGAGACCACAGAGCCTCATTTCGAAGGTTCCATGTAATAATGTTGCCACAAAAATCTCGCCATGCAAAAATATTGCAGAAAAATGGCCGGAACATGCGGGGGACACCCCCGCAACCCCCAAACTTTTTTTTTTGTTTTCTTTTTTTTTTGTTGACCCTGTCACCCAAATAATATTGCCACACCATTTTCCCGGCGATATTATTTACAGCGACCATATATATGGGGATATTATTACCTGATACCATTTCGAAGCTGGTGGGGCATTTAAACTGCTGACTTGAAGCTGTCTGGGCACCATAATGCTACTGTAGCCGCTGCTTGGCACTGCATTCTTTTTGCCCGTCAGCTTCCAATTCCCTATTTCCTTGTTTGCTGTCTGCCTGCCTGTCCTTCTTTATTGCTGGGATGCCCTCACCTTGGCTGTCTTCCTTTTCTTTCTTCCCTGCCCACCTGCCTGTTCATCTGCTCCCTTGCCTACCATTCTGCTCTGGGCTTCAGCCTGCCCACTATCTCCTCCACCTACATACCTGCCCACTACCAGTCCTTTCTTGGCCTTCTTCCTCGCCACCCTAATCATGCAGTGGCTACCTATCTGCCTGCCTCAGGTCATTACTGGGGATTCTGGCCTACCCTTTATTTTGACATATGAGCCACTGTGAACATCTGGCTTCCTTGTCAGTTCTTGCACTGTTCCTCTGCCACGAAAATCAGGGAATGCCATAATGTGGCATGTGGATGCTTTCCGGGTACTCACTGCATCACATTATGGGAGTCACAGAAGTTTAATCCCAGCATTCACCTGATCAACCAACTCATACCTGGCCACATTACCTCTTGCCATCCTCCTGGTACAGTCTTGGCAAATGACAGGTATGAAGCAGAGGTAAGACACTGTTCTTGATATGGTTTCATGTACATTAGAGCTTTGTTGTTAATGCAAGCTTGGAGGTGTAACCTATGCGGTCCATTGAGAGTGCAATAACTGTGGGTGAATATCTTCAGTCCTGAGATGAGGTGTGCTGCAGCGTGCTAGATGGCTTGCAGGGAGGGACAGAGTAGTGATTGGGAAACCTACCAGGAGGCCATTGCCTCCATTCAAGTAGGAGAGCACCAGGGCCAAGACGACAAATCTTAAATCTGAGTCTGGGGTGAAGGGTTTAATTCTGTACTGGAGTGAGAGTTGGTGCCATGCTGTTTATCTCTTCATGGTGATGTGTGTTTAAAGAAGGGGTCACAAGCAATTTGTTAAGACAAGGATCTTTTCACTACGCCAAGTCAGTGGGATAAATCATTGTGGTCCATTTGAGTAAGCCTGTTTTGAAATTCTCGGAATTTGGTGGCACCCCCAAGTAGGCTGAACTCTGTTTTGGTTGGATTGAATTTCAGGTAGGCACCTGATCTCCAGGCCTGAATGGTAAAGAGTAAGTGTTTCAATTGGTGAATGTCTTTGTGGTAGTTGAACATCAGTTATAACAGTGTGTCATCAGCATACTGGTGGATTTTGATTTTGATTTTGAATTTGGCCAAGAGTGACTGCAGTGGCACCATGTAGAGGTTGAAGATGACAGGGGAGAGGAGGGATTCTTGTGGAACATTGACAATCACTGGGCATTGTTGGGATATTCAGGGGCTCACCTAGTTAGGTGTGAAGCAACGCCATGAAGGGACTATGTTATCAAATCCCATACAGGAGGACACTGTGTTAAGTAGCTTGTTTTGGTTGACTGTATCGAATCCAGAAGAGAGGTCGAGCAGGACCAGGATGCATTGGGTAGCCTTTATCCATTATGAGAGTGTCTCGTCAATGACCTGGAATTTGGGGGTCTTGGTGCTGCACCTTGGTAGGAAGTTGGACTGGTGTCTTGAAGCATATTGTGTTCAGCAATCTTTTCATGTAGTTGGAGCATGATGTTCCTCAATGATCTTGCCAATGAAGGGTGATGGGTTGGTAGTTTTTATTGCACCTGGGTTCAGTGTAGGCTTCTTTAATGGGGGTAAGATCTGGTCAGGTTTCAATGTGTCCGGGGATGACAGGCATTGAATGAGTGAGGCATTGATAGTGTGGGAAAGAGAATTGAGAGACTTTGCTGTTATGTTCTTAGAGATGGATGCTATGATGACATTAAGGTGGCCTTGAGTGATGATTGTGAGTCCTTCCAGTGTTAGGATCTTGAATGTTTACCATCTTGGGAAATGGCGTGGTCGTATGGTATGGGTGCCTATGGTGAGTAAGGTCAATGTGGGATAGTTCTTGTCCATTTTGTCTGTGAAGAACAACTGTTTGACTGCCTCAATGAAGGCTCTTCTCTTGTTGGAGGCTTTATACCTTGGCTGTTGTGTAGTAATGTGTTTTGCCTAAGGTGAGGGCAGAAGCTTTTGAAAGTGGTGAGATCATTCTGTAGTTGTGTTTTTATCCAGATATGTTCTTTTTTTCTTATGGCCTCTTTACTGTTGGGAGTGCTTACGTATATCATGGTGTGGATGGCTTGGGTTTGTTCGTTCATAGTTTTAGTTATGCTTTTATGTTGAAACAGTCAGGCAGAGTGCAGTTGAGCTGGATATGAAAGATGTTGACATTTTATGAAGCACTGAGTTTGGATGCTAGTTTGATGAGGGTTACTTCAAAGGCATCTGAGGGGATGTTTTTGAATGAGCATCAAGCTGTCTTTGTTGGTTTAGGTTGCCTTCAAGGGGAGTGCTTTGAGTACGAATGGAAACCTGGATATATTGCTTCTACCAACCCCCTCACCAGTGTTATTGAACATTTTAGACTCGTCTGGCTGATATGCTACCAGTAAACTATTAACCTGATGGAGATGTAGAGGTCAGGCAAAGGCCCAGGTGCCATGCCAATGCTGACCTCCTTAAAGGACATAGAAGTATTGGACATGGACGTAAGGACTGGAACTGCAAAGTGCAGATAAGCGCAGGGTCCGTTACTACTGGACACAACAGCTGTTTCCCCATGTCACATGCAGGCAACATCCAAGTCAATGGGCCTCATTACAAGGAGGGTGGTAAGGGATTAACAGAGCTGGTAAAGGTGCCAGAGCCGTTAACACCTTAACGCCTTATTTCGAGGTCGCTCGCGGGACCAGCTCAAGATGCCTGGTTTTACCAGACGTCCTTAGCCGGTCCCAAGAGCGGCCCAGCATGCTAACAATGGGCCCGTCATTAACAGGCCATTGTTAGCATGCTCCCCATTCTCATTGAGCCCAATAGGGGCTCAAATGGGAATGGGGATGAACTGGGTCCGGGTACCTTGAATGGTGAAATACCGGGCCCTCCAAGGTCGGAATGGCCTGGTATTTCCCCATTCAGGGAACCCGGACACGGACCCGACTGTGAGAGGGTTTGTGTTAAAGAGAATTTGGCCCCTCAGGTTTTACCTGATGTAACCCTGTGTGGTCAGGCAAAACTAAAATGGTTGAGTGCATTCATAACTGGAAGGAAAGAACAAGACCAAACCTTATATTCATCTCTTGTCCAAAACTAATAAAGTAGTTTCACATTTGATCCAAATTCTTAGCATAATTTGTTTCGTTATATTTTTTATTGATTATTGCACAGGACATCTCCTAAAATGCATTAGTACCTGGGATGGTGGGAGCAGCCGATCTGGTTCCGCGGATCACGGGCCGAAATCTCTAATCACAGTCCATGTTCCAAGGAACCTACAGGCTGGCTCGTCCAACGCGGGCTGCCACCTTCCCCCACCCTCCCATTTCTGTTTCTTTTTTCATTTCCCAACCCTCCTCCCCTGCCCCACTTATGTTACTGTGCCGCTGCAGCAGCTTTCCTCTTACCTTTTCTGGCCATAATGGTAATAGAAGAGGGGCTCTGTACAGCCCTCGTTTCAGCCCTTGGAATGGGGTGTTAAAGGCACAGTAACAGACTAATTCATAATGATCCTGGATGGCATGTGAGGAATAGTCTACCTATAGATAAGTCATTCACCAGGTTTATGCACATCAGCATATCTAACAATATTTACATTAAGCAACATGTTCTGGTATTTCATATGAAACACTAAAACAGTACCTACTTCTAGCTTTCAAGACTTTTTTGCATGTGATTTGATCATCTCTTGTGCTTTAGTTGTAGAGCCAGAATGTGAAAAATGTTCAGCAACCACCTTTGGTTATTATGTACTTCAATTGGGTCTTGAATGATTCAGATCCTCCCTTTCTAATGTTTATATTGTAAGGGGATAGAGGGAATGGCTTCTCTTTTCACAGATGCATTTCACTGGATGAAATATGGGTATCCAAAACAATTTGAAGATTTAACATGTTTTCTAGCAGGTTTTGCCTCACAGCAATACAAGGATCAATCCATTCAATATTGAATGAACCTCTCATTTTGTAAAGGTTTTTCTGAACTTAGTGTTGTGCTCCACAAAGACACTGTGCTCAAGAAGATCAGAGTTGGCCACTAGATCAGATCCTTTGCCTTTAGTCATTTTTTAAAATGTCTTGCTTCATTTGAGAGCATAACATGCAACGGTCCTGACGATGATGAATAAGATGGTCATGAGCCATTTCTTTAAATCTTTGGTTGGGAATTTCCCGGTGCACTTCATCATTTAATATCAGCTTTCTTTGCTGCCTGTAAATCCTGCAGACTAAATTGTGTTGACCTTTTAATGATTGTTGTGCATTGTTTGTATTTTCTTTCCATACATAGGTACAAAATTTCTGACCCTTGCATTTTTATAATAGACTTGGTTTCATTTCAGGAGTGTAGAACTAAGCTGGACTGAACTGGATTACCCTGCCTGGCCTCCCAATCTTTTACAGCATTACATGTATTAGATAATTTCTTTGACACTCCCTTTTTTCCCAGGAATTGCGCTGTGTGGTGAAGAGGATGCTTTGTTCCTTAAAGCCATTGTTGCTTGGTATTATACTCAGACCGTTAAATAAATGGCAAGCATATGTGTGTTTCTGTGTAATTTAAAATGAGTATACAAAAAGTTTGGCAGCCCTGCAGTACAAATACAAATCTTAAAGCATTATAAGGACTTTGGATCATTACAAGTAATGCCATTCTTAAGAACAGTAGCTAGTACAGTGAGTCAAACATTTCTCAAAGTCATAAGGAGTGATTATAATGGTAGGTCTTCAAGACAGTCTTTTATGATTGTGCTATTCCCAATTTCCCACAGAGTAGGGATATCAAACTCCTAAGATCTTCCGGGAATGCCTACATTCTCCTGCCCCACTATAGGAGTGGCTATCTCTTCTTGGCAACTCCCTGCTCATAAACCACTTCCCACAATGATCTTGCTGAAGTGATCCAGGGGCTCTATATAGTCTGTGTCAATCTTGGCAAGGCTGGTGTCCCTGTGGGCTCCATATAGTGCACTGAGTATTCTGCTGACTTAGTGCTCCCACTAGCTCCCAGCTACAAGTAGTGTATTATGACATAAAGAAAAAAGAAGGTTTCACTACATGTAGTCTCCATTGCAGTGTGTTTGGGAACAATGTATAGTAGACTAGTATCAGGGTGCAGGTACTTGTCAATTGCAACCCTTATGCGATAAAAAATATTATCATTTATTAGACAATGGGATTGCTGGGCCCCTTGCTTTGCAGCCTAACTTATTATCTTGTGTCACAAAGGATACCGTCATATTTACTGTTGGGGTAATTGTGATAGCTATTAAGAACCAGGGCAGGAGTGATTTCCCTGGTTTGGATAATGTTCCAGCAGATTTGTTTTTGGGGGAACCAAACCTGTGAGCCCCCATTCTGACGTAGGGGCTTAATGCAGCATGTGCTGAAGGTATTTATCCTGTTTCTTGGTCCCACGCTATTATCTGCCCAATCTATAGAAAAGGCCCAATGGCGTTACCAGCACCTTAGAGACCAATCTCTCTTTTAGACCCAGTATTAAAGATGTCGGGGAGGGCTATCCTTGGGAGACTGCAGCCATGGGTGGAGAGCACAAACTTCTTCTCTCCCATTTAGCTGGGTTTTAGAACAAGTCTGCGGACTGCAGAACAGGCCCTGAACCTGTATCTGGTGGTGGCACATTCTTTGTTTATCAAGGACAAACCTATCTATCTGGCTTTCATGGATCTGAGCACTGCATTTGACAAGGCTAATCGTGGCAGGTTATGGAGCATGCTCAGACCCATGAATAGTCCTGGTGCCTTGGTGGATTTTTTTAGAAGGATTACATCATTCGATGATTGCCTGTGTGAGGAGTGGACCTTCTAGACATTGTAAACCTTTCTTGCAGGTTGAATGTAGGGTGCGTCAAGGCTGTGCTACGCCCCTCTGCTTTTCTGTCTCTATATAAATGGTCTTTATGACCATCTTTTTCAATCTAATTGTGATTTTCCTTGGCTAGGCAAGTGGCGCGTGCCTTTACTTGCCTATGCAGATGATACGGTTTTACTAGCTTGCACTCCTAGATCTCTTCAGTGCCTTGTTGATGACTATGCCCAATGTATGGATATCGTGGGTCTAAAGGTAAATACACAGAGGTAAGCTGTGATGCTTTGCCAAAGGGGGAGGTTTTCAGCTATTTTTGCAAAGTGGAGCTTGTTCCAAGGGTAGCTCATTTTCATTACCTGGGAGTGAGGATCTCATTGAACTTTGGGTCATAGGGTCATGTGGAGAAGCAGACCCTGAGATGTATGCAGGCAAATGGGCGGGTAGCTAGAGTTTTGGGGTCATTTAAAATAAAACTGATTGAGCTAATGCTTTTTTTCAGGGCAAATCCTCTTCTGTGGCAAAGTATAGCATGGAACTGTCAGGTTTTGCCAAAACTGATTCCATTCAGGTGGTTGAGAAACAAATATTTCAAGAGTGCTTTGGGGTTACCTGGGTATGCCACCAACTTTACAGTTCATCAAGAACTGGGCTGCTGCTTTCTTACTGATCTGATTGCATGAGTGCCTGCCAGTGATTGGATGAGAATTTGGGGCAATACCAAAGCTACTTTAACTCTGGAATTGGTTAGTTATCTTGTGTACAGGGATCCCCTTCTGAGGACCCCATGGCTGAGGTATATGAACACTGTGCTGCTGGAAGCAGGTATGGATCACTGTTTTTCCAAAGCAGCCCTTTTTTCCAAGAAGGATGTAAGCTCTGCAAAATAACAGTGTATTCCAGTTTCTTCAGACCAAGCAAGAGTCATTGGAGATTATGAGGCCTGCAAATAGAAAACATCTGATTATCTCGTCTTCTTGCCTACAAAAGTATTTGAGCTGGGCACAACATCCGTTTCAACATATCGCTATTTCTAGGGCGCCTTTTTAACTATATTCATTTAAGAGCGGTGTTGGTTGCTAGGCTTAAGGCAGCTGTGGATCAATTGTGTTTGCTTTGTGGGGCACCTAAGGAGTACCCGGCACACTTTTTCATGATTTGTCCAGCTATTTCAGCTTTTAGAAAGCATATTTTGAAACCTGTATTGTTTGGATTTTCGCTGCTATGAGTCTGCATTGGACTATTTGTTGTGGAAGGACCCTGTACAGGTGGGTTGGGCTGTATTCATTTTTTTTTAAACAAGCTCTGTTTTTGAGAGGATCTCTTTTAAGAGCAGTCAGATCCTGAATATTGTAGTTTTATTTTAATTTGTTCTGTAATTTTATGATTGTTGGGACTAATGATAGCCATTTTTCTTTTGATATTATTGATTGTCAATTTATCTATATGTTTGTGTCATATGTTTTATGGTATGATTTGTTTTACCGAAATAAACAATGGAAATGGAGCTAATGACATTACATTGATATCAATACATCATACATACATCATTACTAAAAACCCAATACAAAAATTCAAATACAAAACACTTTTTTCAAAATACCCTATAAAACCATAATAAAGTACTAATGTGACCCTTCTCAACCCTCTGAGTACAGTATCTGTCTTCAAAATCTACAGATTGGGCAGTTGAATCTGGGTTGTACAGGACTCAACAAAGTATGAGTCCCTTTTTTTTGCTCAGCATATTTCTGTTCCTGTGCTCTTTAATTGTGAACATTCTTCAGGACCTCTTCTGTAGGTCACAGTGAGTTTATACAGTTTATAAACTACTAAATATGCTCTTCCTCCAAAAACTATTCCCTGTCACTGCACAAAAGACAAGCAACTAATTAGCTCTTTATGACATGCTACTCTTCTCAACTCCTCTCCAGTGCCTTGCCTTTTTTTCTTGCATTATTTGTGTTCCTTCATAGATGACAAACAGGGTGGGCAGTCATAATTTCGAAAAAAAATGTCGACAGACAAAAATGTCGACAAAAAAAATGTCGAAAAAAAAAAATGTCGACTTTCGTTTTTTTTAATTATATATTTATTTTAGGGGTTCGGGAGTTTAAAAAAAGGGAAAAATTAAAAAAAAAAAAAAGGGCGGTTGGGGGGGGGAACCCCCCATTTTAAAAAAAAATGCATTGAAAAAAAAAGTTGACATTTTTTTTTTCGACATTTTTTTTTCGAAATTTTGACTTTCGACATTTTTGTTGTCGAAATTATCACTATAAACCGACAAACAGCAATAGTACAGAGGATGCACAAAGATGATTTAAAAAATAGATATTTGTAGAGTCATTGAGTCTGATAGTTGTTTCAGACGTTTGTGACTTTTGAGGGGTGGTAGTTGAGGTGTGGTGGTAGATGTGTTGATATGTGTACAGGCATAGGTTGTTCCAAACAGTAAAACTGATGCACTGCTCTTTTACTCTGATGCTTCTCCATGGACCATTTCATCTTCACAATGGATTGTTCTGAAGAGTAAATTAATCTGCAATTTTAGGTGGAAATGCCTGCAATGCCTTAACAGCACCCTTAACACTCACATAATATTTACAGCTTATTGCCGCTATGCTCCTATGAAACCCACTGCTATCCTGCACATTGTACTATTGCTTCTACCAATGTAGTTATGCATGTGTACATTTTTGTATGTATATGTAAATGTATGTATGTTTGTGATTTATATAGTGTAACCTAATGGGGTGCTGTACAATAGAGGGAGTTAGTCTAGACCTGCAAGGCTCACCTTGAAAACTACTTCACAGACATGCCCGCTCCCTTCTATCACCTGCCCGCTGTTAGGGAGAATTCTCAGAGTGGCTAATTTCTCTTACCTACTGAGTCTAGGATTTTTTTTTTCACCTGGAAAGAGTGTGAGCCTTTTTTCCCACTCTTACATGTGTTTTGCTGTGTGTGTTTAACATTTTTGTGTTGATAGACTGTGGAGCCTCACCTACTCCATAGGCATCATATTTATTTCTGTGTGTTACACAGCACCCTCAGTGCAGTGACACAGGGTTGTCTTTTTCAGACTCCCCACATTAAACTTCATTTTCTGGGACTGACTACTGTCTCCCAAAACATGTAAAGTTGCCATTGACTTTATTAGTCTTTTTAAATTCACAATCCCAGTACAAATTATCTTACATAGAGTTCTGGAATGGGTTAATAGTTATCCCTTTTTGTCTGTTTCTCATGGAACATTATTTTGTTCCCCTTTTTTAATATTTGGCTGGTGGCAGTGGTATCTACCCTATTTTTCCTTCCGCGGTCTATTTAAATAGCCTAGGTACTGTTTTAGGCTAAATTAGTAGCCTCAAACTTAAATCCGCTGGACCCCATTTACTTTTATTTGGTTCCGGCTGGGTTTATTCACCATTTCTTTTTGTAAAGGTCTTTCTCGTGTTCTACTCTGCGCGCCAAACCAGGTTTGGTTCCTTTGTTCACCTTCCTTTGGAGGGCTTATGCCCAGAAGCCCTCCTTAGGTGCCTGACTGTCTGAGGGGGGCAGGATGTGAGGGAGGGGTTTGAGACTCCCTGCACAGGGTCTCCTTGGAGACCCATGTCATACTCTGTATGATTGGCTGTGGTGACTGACCCGCCGGGAAAGCCACCCTGCTGTGTGAATGATAGCCAGGCTGTGTTAATGGGGGAAAACTGCATAAAAAGCAGGTCTCTGGGACTGAGAAGACAGAGTCGCCACTGGATCGAGAGAACCGAAGAGAAGCTGACAGAAGAGGACCTCTACCACGACTGAACCTCCAGGCCCTGCTGCGGGTCCGAATCTCCAAACTTCAACGACAGGGAAGATCTGCAAGGAATCTTCTCCCCTTGAGCTGGTGGGACCAACCAGTTTGGCAAACTGCAAGTCAGGTCTCCCTCCTCTGGTCGAATTTGCTGTGCACAGCTAAAGTGAACCGATTTGCCAGGTGGACTGGACCCTGCTTGGGTTTTAAGGAGCGCACCTTTTATTTGTTGCTTTGCTCTGCTGTTGGTTTCTTCCCTGGGCAGTGCAGAACCCTCCAGTCTTCCTACTTTGTGTCAGTCCAACAGTTGATTCAGGACCCGGGCCTGCCAGGAATTTCTACCTCAGCTACATCCTTCTTTTTCATTTAAGGTACTGTTCTAACTCGGTTGTTTGTTCCATCCCACAGCGGTGAAAGTGTTTGAAATCTTTCGGCAATCCGAGGGCTTGTCCTTCTCTATTCTTTAAAGTAACTTTTCTCCCAACCAACTTCGTTCCGAACTCTTGGCAAAGACTTAACCGCAAACTACTCTTAACTGTGTGATCCTCTGCTGCAAAGACTCTGGTCCATTGACCTTGCCTCAGGCCTCTTGATATGATTTCCTCACCATAGTAGCCTTTTCTAGTTTGCCCTGATTACTTACTTGTTGGTGCTGCTCAACCTTTGTCTAACCTTGTCTTTCCCTCCCTTTTAAATTGCTGGAGTGCCATTTTGCTCACACTTCATTTTGAGCTTAACTTGTCCAGAATCTATTGGATGGTGTGTAGTATATTAAGAGTGTGATTTGTCTACTGATTTGCTTTAGTGAATTGTTTTACAACTGATGTGTAAATACATGTATATTCTTTTACTCAGAAACATTGAGTCAGTGTTTGTTTGAACCATAGTAATTGCTGTCCTTTGTGTAACTATTCATACTGCTCACTTTACTCTTGAGATAAGTCTGGCTGCTCAGCCATCGCTACCACTTTACTGTGTAGTGCAGGCTTGTACCAAAGGTGAATGTGTGCTGTCAGTTGTAGTCTTAATTGTGTGTGGTGTTCCCAAAGGGTACTGCATATGATTCTGCCGAACATCTGCTTCTCCCACTGCCCTTCACAAACCCCCCACCAATACCTTACTCATGCCTACAGTTAACCAGGTTGTGGCCATCAGCTGTGCACCATAACATTTTCAATCTCTTAGTGCCCATTCCATTGCAGTCTATGCTATTCTATGATCTCATTATTGACCACCACCTAGATATCCTTGCTACCACCATATCCTGTTTCCATGGTGCCTCTCACCCTCCACTCTTTCTAGACATTCCAGATGGGTGATCCAAACCTCGTTGATGTCTTTGGGTACATCCCCTTCATCAAAGGAGCAGTTTACAATAGAGTTAATGGGTGTAGCTATACTCGAGAAAAAGTTTTGAATGGTGATCTTTTTAAATATAATGGTGCGTCATGCTTGCCCGCGGATGGGTGCACTGCCACTTACCTGCCTGGCAGGTATACCTGCATTGGTGTCTGTCTGCAGCAGGCACTGGGAGAACCTGCGGGACTGGCAGCAGCTTTGGTGCTTGGTACAGGAGGCCTGAAACCGCAGTGGCTGCAATGTGAATGACTGCTGCCATCTTGCAGGCAAGGTGCAGGCATAGAGGACCAGCGTCTCAAGTCTAAGCATGCACAGTATGGAACACGTTCACTGTTGCCAAAGCAATTCACCTGAGACCACAGTGCCTCATTTCGAAGGTTCCATGTAATAATGTTGCCACAAAAATCTCGCCATGCAAAAATATTGCAGAAAAATGGCCGGAACATGCGGGGGACACCCCTGCAACCCCCAAACTTTTTTTTTGTTTTCTTTTTTTTTTGTTGACCCTGTCACCCAAATAATATTGCCACACCATTTTCCCGGCGATATTATTTACAGCGACCATATATATGGGGATATTATTACCTGATACCATTTCGAAGCTGGTGGGGCATTTAAACTGCTGACTTGAAGCTGTCTGGGCACCATCATGCTACTGTAGCCGCTGCTTGGCACTGCATTCTTTTTGCCCGTCAGCTTCCAATTCCCTATTTCCTTGTTTGCTGTCTGCCTGCCTGTCCTTCTTTATTGCTGGGATGCCCTCACCTTGGCTGTCTTCCTTTTCTTTCTTCCCTGCCCACCTGCCTGTTCATCTGCTCCCTTGCCTACCATTCTGCTCTGGGCTTCAGCCTGCCCACTATCTCCTCCACCTACATACCTGCCCACTACCAGTCCTTTCTTGGCTGTCTTCCTCGCCACCCTAATCATGCAGTGGCTACCTATCTGCCTGCCTCAGGTCATTACTGGGGATTCTGGCCTACCCTTTATTTTGACATATGAGCCACTGTGAACATCTGGCTTCCTTGTCAGTTCTTGCACTGTTCCTCTGCCACGAAAATCAGGGAATGCCATAATGTGGCATGTGGATGCTTTCCGGGTACTCACTGCATCACATTATGGGAGTCACAGAAGTTTAATCCCAGCATTCACCTGATCAACCAACTCATACCTGGCCACATTACCTCTTGCCATCCTCCTGGTACAGTCTTGGCAAATGACAGGTATGAAGCAGAGGTAAGACACTGTTCTTGATATGGTTTCATGTACATTAGAGCTTTGTTGTTAATGCAAGCTTGGAGGTGTAACCTATGCGGTCCATTGAGAGTGCAATAACTGTGGGTGAATATCTTCAGTCCTGAGATGAGGTGTGCTGCAGCGTGCTAGATGGCTTGCAGGGAGGGACAGAGTAGTGATTGGGAAACCTACCAGGAGGCCATTGCCTCCATTCAAGTAGGAGAGCACCAGGGCCAAGACGACAAATCTTAAATCTGAGTCTGGGGTGAAGGGTTTAATTCTGTACTGGAGTGAGAGTTGGTGCCATGCTGTTTATCTCTTCATGGTGATGTGTGTTTAAAGAAGGGGTCACAAGCAATTTGTTAAGACAAGGATCTTTTCACTATGCCAAGTCAGTGGGATAAATCATTGTGGTCCATTTGAGTAAGCCTGTTTTGAAATTCTCGGAATTTGGTGGCACCCCCAAGTAGGCTGAACTCTGTTTTGGTTGGATTGAATTTCAGGTAGGCACCTGATCTCCAGGCCTGAATGGTAAAGAGTAAGTGTTTCAATTGGTGAATGTCTTTGTGGTAGTTGAACATCAGTTATAACTGTGTGTCATCAGCATACTGGTGGATTTTGATTTTGATTTTGAATTTGGCCAAGAGTGACTGCAGTGGCACCATGTAGAGGTTGAAGATGACAGGGGAGAGGAGGGATTCTTGTGGAACATTGACAATCACTGGGCATTGTTGGGATATTCAGGGGCTCACCTAGTTAGGTGTGAAGCAACGCCATGAAGGGACTATGTTATCAAATCCCATACAGGAGGACACTGTGTTAAGTAGCTTGTTTTGGTTGACTGTATCGAATCCAGAAGAGAGGTCGAGCAGGACCAGGATGCATTGGGTAGCCTTTATCCATTATGAGAGTGTCTCGTCAATGACCTGGAATTTGGGGGTCTTGGTGCTGCACCTTGGTAGGAAGTTGGACTGGTGTCTTGAAGCATATTGTGTTCAGCAATCTTTTCATGTAGTTGGAGCATGATGTTCCTCAATGATCTTGCCAATGAAGGGTGATGGGTTGGTAGTTTTTATTGCACCTGGGTTCAGTGTAGGCTTCTTTAATGGGGGTAAGATCTGGTCAGGTTTCAATGTGTCCGGGGATGACAGGCATTGAATGAGTGAGGCATTGATAGTGTGGGAAAGAGAATTGAGAGACTTTGCTGTTATGTTCTTAGAGATGGATGCTATGATGACATTAAGGTGGCCTTGAGTGATGATTGTGAGTCCTTCCAGTGTTAGGATCTTGAATGTTTACCATCTTGGGAAATGGCGTGGTCGTATGGTATGGGTGCCTATGGTGAGTAAGGTCAATGTGGGATAGTTCTTGTCCATTTTGTCTGTGAAGAACAACTGTTTGACTGCCTCAATGAAGGCTCTTCTCTTGTTGGAGGCTTTATACCTTGGCTGTTGTCTAGTAATGTGTTTTGCCTAAGGTGAGGGCAGAAGCTTTTGAAAGTGGTGAGATCATTCTGTAGTTGTGTTTTTATCCAGATATGTTCTTTTTTTCTTATGGCCTCTTTACTGTTGGGAGTGCTTACGTATATCATGGTGTGGATGGCTTGGGTTTGTTCGTTCATAGTTTTAGTTATGCTTTTATGTTGAAACAGTCAGGCAGAGTGCAGTTGAGCTGGATATGAAAGATGTTGACATTTTATGAAGCACTGAGTTTGGATGCTAGTTTGATGAGGGTTACTTCAAAGGCATCTGAGGGGATGTTTTTGAATGAGCATCAAGCTGTCTTTGTTGGTTTAGGTTGCCTTCAAGGGGAGTGCTTTGAGTACTAATGGAAACCTGGATATATTGCTTCTACCAACCCCCTCACCAGTGTTATTGAACATTTCAGACTCGTCTGGCTGATATGCTACCAGTAAACTATTAACCTGATGGAGATGTAGAGGTCAGGCAAAGGCCCAGGTGCCATGCCAATGCTGACCTCCTTAAAGGACATAGAAGTATTGGACATGGACGTAAGGACTGGAACTGCAAAGTGCAGATAAGCGCAGGGTCCGTTATTACTGGACACAACAGCTGTTTCCCCATGTCACATGCAGGCAACATCCAAGTCAATGGGCCTCATTACAAGGAGGGTGGTAAGGGATTAACAGAGCTGGTAAAGGTGCCAGAGCCGTTAACACCTTAACGCCTTATTTCGAGGTCCGCTCGCGGGACCAGCTCAAGATACCTGGTTTTACCAGACGTCCTTAGCCGGTCCCAAGAGCGGCCCAGCATGCTAACAATGGGCCCGTCATTAACAGGCCATTGTTAGCATGCTCCCCATTCTCATTGAGCCCAATAGGGGCTCAAATGGGAATGGGGATGAACTGGGTTTGGGTACCTTGAATGGTGAAATACCGGGCCCTCCAAGGTCGGAATGGCCTGGTATTTCCCCATTCAGGGAACCCGGACACGGACCCGACTGTGAGAGGGTTTGTGTTAAAGAGAATTTGGCCCCTCAGGTTTTACCTGATGTAACCCTGTGTGGTCAGGCAAAACTAAAATGGTTGAGTGCATTCATAACTGGAAGGAAAGAACAAGACCAAACCTTATATTCATCTCTTGTCCAAAACTAATAAAGTAGTTTCACATTTGATCCAAATTCTTAGCATAATTTGTTTCGTTATATTTTTTATTGATTATTGCACAGGACATCTCCTAAAATGCATTAGTACCTGGGATGGTGGGAGCAGCCGATCTGGTTCCGCGGATCACGGGCCGAAATCTCTAATCACAGTCCATGTTCCAAGGAACCTACAGGCTGGCTCGTCCAACGCGGGCTGCCACCTTCCCCCACCCTCCCATTTCTGTTTCTTTTTTCATTTCCCAACCCTCCTCCCCTGCCCCACTTATGTTACTGTGCCGCTGCAGCAGCTTTCCTCTTACCTTTTCTGGCCATAATGGTAATAGAAGAGGGGCTCTGTACAGCCCTCGTTTCAGCCCTTGGAATGGGGTGTTAAAGGCACAGTAACAGACTAATTCATAATGATCCTGGATGGCATGTGAGGAATAGTCTACCTATAGATAAGTCATTCACCAGGTTTATGCACATCAGCATATCTAACAATATTTACATTTAGCAACATGTTCTGGTATTTCATATGAAACACTAAAACAGTACCTACTTCTAGCTTTCAAGACTTTTTTGCATGTGATTTGATCATCTCTTGTGCTTTAGTTGTAGAGCCAGAATGTGAAAAAAGTTCAGCAACCACCTTTGGTTATTATGTACTTCAATTGGGTCTTGAATGATTCAGATCCTCCCTTTCTAATGTTTATATTGTAAGGGGATAGAGGGAATGGCTTCTCTTTTCACAGATGCATTTCACTGGATGAAATATGGGTATCCAAATCAATTTGAAGATTTAACATGTTTTCTAGCAGGTTTTGCCTCACAGCAATACAAGGATCAATCCATTCAATATTGAATGAACCTCTCATTTTGTAAAGGTTTTTCTGAACTTAGTGTTGTGCTCCACAAAGACACTGTGCTCAAGAAGATCAGAGTTGGCCACTAGATCACATCCTTTGCCTTTAGTCATTTTTTAAAATGTCTTGCTTCATTTGAGAGCATAACATGCAACGGTCCTGACGATGATGAATAAGATGGTCATGAGCCATTTCTTTAAATCTTTGGTTGGGAATTTCCCGGTGCACTTCATCATTTAATATCAGCTTTCTTTGCTGCCTGTAAATCCTGCAGACTAAATTGTGTTGACCTTTTAATGATTGTTGTGCATTGTTTGTATTTTCTTTCCATACATAGGTACAACATTTCTGACCCTTGCATTTTTATAATAGACTTGGTTTCATTTCAGGAGTGTAGAACTAAGCTGGACTGAACTGGATTACCCTGCCTGGCCTCCCAATCTTTTACAGCATTACATGTATTAGATAATTTCTTTGACACTCCCTTTTTTCCCAGGAATTGCGCTGTGTGGTGAAGAGGATGCTTTGTTCCTTAAAGCCATTGTTGCTTGGTATTATACTCAGACCGTTAAATAAATGGCAAGCACATGTGTGTTTCTGTGTAATTTAAAATGAGTATACAAAAAGTTTGGCAGCCCTGCAGTACAAATACAAATCTTAAAGCATTATAAGGACTTTGGATCATTACAAGTAATGCCATTCTTAAGAACAGTAGCTAGTACAGTGAGTCAAACATTTCTCAAAGTCATAAGGAGTGATTATAATGGTAGGTCTTCAAGACAGTCTTTTATGATTGTGCTATTCCCAATTTCCCACAGAGTAGGGATATCAAACTCCTAAGATCTTCCGGGAATGCCTACATTCTCCTGCCCCACTATAGGAGTGGCTATCTCTTCTTGGCAACTCCCTGCTCATAAACCACTTCCCACAATGATCTTGCTGAAGTGATCCAGGGGCTCTATATAGTCTGTGTCAATCTTGGCAAGGCTGGTGTCCCTGTGGGCTCCATATAGTGCACTGAGTATTCTGCTGACTTAGTGCTCCCACTAGCTCCCAGCTACAAGTAGTGTATTATGACATAAAGAAAAAAGAAGGTTTGTCTCCATTGCAGTGTGTTTGGGAACAATGTATAGTAGACTACTATCAGGGTGCAGGTACTTGTCAATTGCAACCCTTATGCGATAAAAAATATTATCATTTATTAGACAATGGGATTGCTGGGCCCCTTGCTTTGCAGCCTAACTTATTATCTTGTGTCACAAAGGATACCGTCATATTTACTGTTGGGGTAATTGTGATAGCTATTAAGAACCAGGGCAGGAGTGATTTCCCTGGTTTGGATAATGTTCCAGCAGATTTGTTTTTGGGGGAACCAAACCTGTGAGCCCCCATTCTGACGTAGGGGCTTAATGCAGCATGTGCTGAAGGTATATATCCTGTTTCTTGGTCCCACGCTATTATCTGCCCAATCTATAGAAAAGGCCCAATGGCGTTACCAGCACCTTAGAGACCAATCTCTCTTTTAGACCCAGTGTTAAAGATGTCGGGGAGGGCTATCCTTGGGAGACTGCAGCCATGGGTGGAGAGCACAAACTTCTTCTCTCCCATTTAGCTGGGTTTTAGAACAAGTCTGCGGACTGCAGAACAGGCCCTGAACCTGTATCTGGTGGTGGCACATTCTTTGTTTATCAAGGACAAACCTATCTATCTGGCTTTCATGGATCTGAGCACTGCATTTGACAAGGCTAATCGTGGCAGGTTATGGAGCATGCTCAGACCCATGAATAGTCCTGGTGCCTTGGTGGATTTTTTTAGAAGGATTACATCATTCGATGATTGCCTGTGTGAGGAGTGGACCTTCTAGACATTGTAAACCTTTCTTGCAGGTTGAATGTAGGGTGCGTCAAGGCTGTGCTACGCCCCTCTGCTTTTCTGTCTCTATATAAATGGTCTTTATGACCATCTTTTTCAATCTAATTGTGATTTTCCTTGGATAGGCAAGTGGCGCGTGCCTTTACTTGCCTATGCAGATGATACGGTTTTACTAGCTTGCACTCCTAGATCTCTTCAGTGCCTTGTTGATGACTATGCCCAATGTATGGATATCGTGGGTCTAAAGGTAAATACACAGAGGTAAGCTGTGATGCTTTGCCAAAGGGGGAGGTTTTCAGCTATTTTTGCAAAGTGGAGCTTGTTCCAAGGGTAGCTCATTTTCATTACCTGGGAGTGAGGATCTCATTGAACTTTGGGTCAGAGGGTCATGTGGAGAAGCAGACCCTGAGATGTATGCAGGCAAATGGGCGGGTAGCTAGAGTTTTGGGGTCATTTAAAATAAAACTGATTGAGCTAATGCTTTTTTTCAGGGCAAATCCTCTTCTGTGGCAAAGTATAGCATGGAACTGTCAGGTTTTGCCAAAACTGATTCCATTCAGGTGGTTGAGAAACAAATATTTCAAGAGTGCTTTGAGGTTACCTGGGTATGCCACCAACTTTACAGTTCATCAAGAACTGGGCTGCTGCTTTCTTACTGATCTGATTGCATGAGTGCCTGCCAGTGATTGGATGAGAATTTGGGGCAATACCAAAGCTACTTTAACTCTGGAATTGGTTAGTTATCTTGTGTACAGGGATCCCCTTCTGAGGACCCCATGGCTGAGGTATATGAACACTGTGCTGCTGGAAGCAGGTATGGATCACTGTTTTTCCAAAGCAGCCCTTTTTTCCAAGAAGGATGTAAGCTCTGCAAAATAACAGTGTATTCCAGTTTCTTCAGACCAAGCAAGAGTCATTGGAGATTATGAGGCCTGCAAATAGAAAACATCTGATTATCTTGTCTTCTTGCCTACAAAAGTATTTTAGCTGGGCACAATATCCGTTTCAACATATCGCTATTTCTAGGGCGCCTTTTTAACTATATTCATTTAAGAGCGGTGTTGGTTGCTAGGCTTAAGGCAGCTGTGGATCAATTGTGTTTGCTTTGTGGGGCACCTAAGGAGTACCCGGCACACTTTTTCATGATTTGTCCAGCTATTTCAGCTTTTAGAAAGCATATTTTGAAACCTGTATTGTTTGGATTTTCGCTGCTATGAGTCTGCATTGGACTATTTGTTGTGGAAGGACCCTGTACAGGTGGGTTGGGCTGTATTCATTTTTTTTTAAACAAGCTCTGTTTTTGAGAGGATCTCTTTTAAGAGCAGTCAGATACTGAATATTGTAGTTTTATTTTAATTTGTTATGTAATTTTATGATTGTTGGGACTAATGATAGCCATTTTTCTTTTGATATTATTGATTGTCAATTTATCTATATGTTTGTGTCATATGTTTTATGGTATGATTTGTTTTACCGAAATAAACAATGGAAATAGAGCTAATGACATTACATTGATATCAATACATCATACATACATCATTACTAAAAACCCAATACAAAAATTCAAATACAAAACACCTTTTTCAAAATACCCTATAAAACCATAATAAAGTACTAAAGTGACCCTTCTCAACCCTCTGAGTACAGTATCTGTCTTCAAAACTACAGATTGGGCAGTTGAATCTGGGTTGTACAGGACTCAACAAAGTATGAGTCCCTTTTTTTTGCTCAGCATATTTCTGTTCCTGTGCTCTTTAATGGTGAACATTCTTCAGGACCTCTTCTGTAGGTCACAGTGAGTTTATACAGTTTATAAACTACTAAAAATGCTCTTCCTCCAAAAACTATTCCCTGTCACTGCACAAAAGACAAGCAACTAATTAGCTCTTTATGACATGCTACTCTTCTCAACTCCTCTCCAGTGCCTTGCCTTTTTTTCTTGCATTATTTGTGTTCCTTCATAGATGACAAACAGCAATAGTACAGAGGGTGCACAAAGATGATTTAAAAAATAGATATTTGTAGAGTCATTGAGTCTGATAGTTGTTTCAGACGTTTGTGACTTTTGAGGGGTGGTAGATGTGTTGATATGTGTACACGCATAGGTTGTTCCAAACAGTAAAACTGATGCACTACTCTTTTACTCTGATGCTTCTCCATGGACCATTTCATCTTCACAATGGATTGTTCTGAAGAGTAAATTAAGCTGCAATTTTAGGTGGAAATGCCTGCAATGCCTTAACAGCACCCTTAACACTCACATAATATTTACAGCTTATTGCCGCTATGCTCCTATGAAACCCACTGCTATCCTGCACATTGTACTATTGCTTCTACCAATGTAGTTATGCATGTGTACATTTTTGTATGTATATGTAAATGTATGTATGTTTGTGATTTATATAGTGTAACCTAATGGGGTGCTGTACAATAGAGGGAGTTAGTCTAGACCTGCAAGACTCACCTTGAAAACTACTTCACAGACCTGCCCGCTCCCTTCTATCACCTGCCCGCTGTTAGGGAGAATTCTCAGAGTGGCTAATTTCTCTTACCTACTGAGTCCCTCAGCAGCTTTGCTGGATTTCTAGGATTTTTTTTTTTCACCTGGAAAGAGTGTGAGCCTTTTTTCCCACTCTTACATGTGTATTGCTGTGTGTGTTTAACAATTTTGTGTTGATAGACTGTGGAGCCTCACCTACTCCATAGGCATCATATTTTTTTCTGTGTGTTGCACAACACCCTCAGTGCAGTGACTCAGGGTTGTCTTTTTCAGACTCCCCACATTAAACTTCATTTTCTGGGACTGGCTACTGTCTCCCAAAACATGTAAAGTTGCCATTGACTTTATTAGTCTTTTTAAATTCACAATCCCAGTACAAATTATCTTACATAGAGTTCTGGAATGGGTTAATAGTTATCCCTTTTTTCTGTTTCTCATGGAACATTATTTTGTTCCCCTTTTTTAATATTTGGCTTGTGGCAGTGGTAGCTACCCTATATTTCCTTCCGCGGTCTATTTAAATAGCCTAGGTACTGTTTTAGGCTAAATTAGTAGCCTCAAACTTAAATCCGCTGGACCCCATTTACTTTTATTTGGTTCCGGCTGGGTTTATTCACCATTTCTTTTTGTAAAGGTCTTTCTCGTGTTCTACTCTGCGTGCCAAACCAGGTTTGGTTCCTTTGTTCACCTTCCTTTGGAGGGCTTATGCCCAGAAGCCCTCCTTAGGTGCCTGACTGTCTGAGGGGGGCAGGATGTGAGGGAGGGGTTTGAGACTCCCTGCACAGGGTCTCCTTGGAGACCCATGTCGCACTCTGTATGATTGGCTGTGGTGACTTTCCCGCCGGGAAAGCCACCCTGCTGTGTGAATGATAGCCAGGCTGTGTTAATGGGGGAAAACTGCATAAAAAGCAGGTCTCTGGGACTGAGAAGACAGAGTCGCCACTGGATCGAGAGAACCGAAGAGAAGCTGACAGAAGAGGACCTCTACCACGACTGAACCTCCAGGCCCTGCTGCGGGTCCGAATCTCCAAACTTCAACGACAGGGAAGATCTGCAAGGAATCTTCTCCCCTTGAGCTGGTGGGACCAACCAGTTTGCCAAACTGCAAGTCAGGTCTCCCTCCTCTGGTCGAATTTGCTGTGCACAGCTAAAGTGAACCGGTTTGCCAGGTGGACTGGACCCTGCTTGGGTTTTAAGGAGCACACCTTTTATTTGTTGCTTTGCTCTGCTGTTGGTTTCTTCCCTGGGCAGTGCAGAACCCTCCAGTCTTCCTACTTTGTGTCAGTCCAACAGTTGATTCAGGACCCGGGCCTGCCAGGAATTTCTACCTCAGCTACATCCTTCTTCTTCATTTAAGGTACTGTTCTAACTCGGTTGTTTGTTCCATCCCACAGCGGTGAAAGTGTTTGAAATCTTTCGGCAATCCGAGGGCTGGTCCTTCTCTATTCTTTAAAGTAACTTTTCTCCCAACCAACTTCGTTCCGAACTCTTGGCAAAGACTTAACCGCAAACTACTCTTAACTGTGTGATCCTCTGCTGCAAAGACTCTGGTCCATTGACCTTGCCTCAGGCCTCTTGATATGATTTCCTCACCATAGTAGCCTTTTCTAGATTTCCCTGATTACTTACTTGTTGGTGCTGCTCAACCTTTGTCTAACCTTGTCTTTCCCTCCCTTTTAAATTGCTGGAGTGCCATTTTGCTCACACTTCATTTTGAGCTTAACTTGTCCAGAATCTATTGGATGGTGTGTAGTATATTAAGAGTGTGATTTGTCTACTGATTTGCTTTAGTGAATTGTTTTACAACTGATGTGTAAATACATGTATATTCTTTTACTCAGAAACATTGAGTCAGTGTTTGTTTGAACCATAGTAATTGCTGTCCTTTGTGTAACTATTCATACTGCTCACTTTACTCTTGAGATAAGTCTGGCTGCTCAGCCATCGCTACCACATTACTGTGTAGTGCAGGCTTGTACCAAAGGTGAATGTGTGCTGTCAGTTGTAGTCTTAATTGTGTGTGGTGTTCCCAAAGGGTACTGCATATGATTCTGCCTAACATCTGCTTCTCCCACTGCCCTTCACAAACCCCCCACCAATACCTTACTCATGCCTACAGTTAACCAGGTTGTGGCCATCAGCTGTGCACCATAACATTTTCAATCTCTTAGTGCCCATTCCATTGCAGTCTATGCTATTCTATGATCTCATTATTGACCACCACCTAGATATCCTTGCTACCACCATATCCTGTTTCCATGGTGCCTCTCACCCTCCACTCTTTCTAGACATTCCAGATGGGTGATCCAAACCTCGTTGATGTCTTTGGGTACATCCCCTTCATCAAAGGAGCAGTTTACAATAGAGTTAATGGGTGTAGCTATACTCGAGAAAAAGTTTTGAATGGTGATCTTTTTAAATATAATGGTGTGTCATGCTTGTCCGCGGATGGGTGCACTGCCACTTACCTGCCTGGCAGGTATACCTGCATTGGTGTCTGTCTGCAGCAGGCACTGGGAGAAACTGCGGGACTGGCAGCAGCTTTGGTGCTTGGTACAGGAGGCCTGAAACCGCAGTGGCTGCAATGTGAATGACTGCTGCCATCTTGCAGGCAAGGTGCAGGCATAGAGGACCAGCGTCTCAAGTCTAAGCATGCACAGTATGGAACACGTTCACTGTTGCCAAAGCAATTCACCTGAGACCACAGAGCCTCATTTCGAAGGTTCCATGTAATAATGTTGCCACAAAAATCTCGCCATGCAAAAATATTGCAGAAAAATGGCCGGAACATGCGGGGGACACCCCCGCAACCCCCAAACTTTTTTTTTGTTTTCTTTTTTTTTTGTTGACCCTGTCACCCAAATAATATTGCCACACCATTTTCCCGGCGATATTATTTACAGCGACCATATATATGGGGATATTATTACCTGATACCATTTCGAAGCTGGTGGGGCATTTAAACTGCTGACTTGAAGCTGTCTGGGCACCATCATGCTACTGTAGCCGCTGCTTGGCACTGCATTCCTTTTGCCCGTCAGCTTCCAATTCCCTATTTCCTTGTTTGCTGTCTGCCTGCCTGCCCTTCTTTATTGCTGGGATGCCCTCACCTTGGCTGTCTTCCTTTTCTTTCTTCCCTGCCCACCTTCCTGTTCATCTGCACCCTTGCCTACCATTCTGCTCTGGGCTTCAGCCTGCCCACTATCTCCTCCACCTACATACCTGCCCACTACCAGTCCTTTCTTGGCTGTCTTCCTCGCCACCCTAATCATGCAGTGGCTACCTATCTGCCTGCCTCAGGTCATTACTGGGGATTCTGGCCTACCCTTTATTTTGACATATGAGCCACTGTGAACATCTGGCTTCCTTGTCAGTTCTTGCACTGTTCCTCTGCCACGAAAATCAGGGAATGCCATAATGTGGCATGTGGATGCTTTCCGGGTACTCACTGCATCACATTATGGGAGTCACAGAAGTTTAATCCCAGCATTCACCTGATCAACCAACTCATACCTGGCCACATTACCTCTTGCCATCCTCCTGGTACAGTCTTGGCAAATGACAGGTATGAAGCAGAGGTAAGACACTGTTCTTGATATGGTTTCATGTACATTAGAGCTTTGTTGTTAATGCAAGCTTGAAGGTGTAACCTATGCGGTCCATTGAGAGTGCAATAACTGTGGGTGAATATCTTCAGTCCTGAGATGAGGTGTGCTGCAGCGTGCTAGATGGCTTGCAGGGAGGGACAGAGTAGTGATTGGGAAACCTACCAGGAGGCCATTGCCTCCATTCAAGTAGGAGAGCACCAGGGCCAAGACGACAAATCTTAAATCTGAGTCTGGGGTGAAGGGTTTAATTCTGTACTGGAGTGAGAGTTGGTGCCATGCTGTTTATCTCTTCATGGTGATGTGTGTTTAAAGAAGGGGTCACAAGCAATTTGTTAAGACAAGGATCTTTTCACTACGCCAAGTCAGTGATATAAATCATTGTGGTCCATTTGAGTAAGCCTGTTTTGAAATTCTCGGAATTTGGTGGCACCCCCAAGTAGGCTGAACTCTGTTTTGGTTGGATTGAATTTCAGGTAGGCACCTGATCTCCAGGCCTGAATGGTAAAGAGTAAGTGTTTCAATTGGTGAATGTCTTTGTGGTAGTTGAACATCAGTTATAACAGTGTGTCATCAGCATACTGGTGGATTTTGATTTTGATTTTGAATTTGGCCAAGAGTGACTGCAGTGGCACCATGTAGAGGTTGAAGATGACAGGGGAGAGGAGGGATTCTTGTGGAACATTGACAATCACTGGGCATTGTTGGGATATTCAGGGGCTCACCTAGTTAGGTGTGAAGCAACGCCATGAAGGGACTATGTTATCAAATCCCATACAGGAGGACACTGTGTTAAGTAGCTTGTTTTGGTTGACTGTATCGAATCCAGAAGAGAGGTCGAGCAGGACCAGGATGCTTTGGGTAGCCTTTATCCATTATGAGAGTGTCTCGTCAATGACCTGGAATTTGGGGGTCTTGGTGCTGCACCTTGGTAGGAAGTTGGACTGGTGTCTTGAAGCATATTGTGTTCAGCAATCTTTTCATGTAGTTGGAGCATGATGTTCCTCAATGATCTTGCCAATGAAGGGTGATGGGTTGGTAGTTTTTATTGCACCTGGGTTCAGTGTAGGCTTCTTTAATGGGGGTAAGATCTGGTCAGGTTTCAATGTGTCCGGGGATGACAGGCATTGAATGAGTGAGGCATTGATAGTGTGGGAAAGAGAATTGAGAGACTTTGCTGTTATGTTCTTAGAGATGGATGCTATGATGACATTAAGGTGGCCTTGAGTGATGATTGTGAGTCCTTCCAGTGTTAGGATCTTGAATGTTTACCATCTTGGGAAATGGCGTGGTCGTATGGTATGGGTGCCTATGGTGAGTAAGGTCAATGTGGGATAGTTCTTGTCCATTTTGTCTGTGAAGAACAACTGTTTGACTGCCTCAATGAAGGCTCTTCTCTTGTTGGAGGCTTTATACCTTGGCTGTTGTGTAGTAATGTGTTTTGCCTAAGGTGAGGGCAGAAGCTTTTGAAAGTGGTGAGATCATTCTGTAATTGTGTTTTTATCCAGATATGTTTTTTTTTCTTATGGCCTCTTTACTGTTGGGAGTGCTTACGTATATCATGGTGTGGATGGCTTGGGTTTGTTCGTTCATAGTTTTAGTTATGCTTTTATGTTGAAACAGTCAGGCAGAGTGCAGTTGAGCTGGATATGAAAGATGTTGACATTTTATGAAGCACTGAGTTTGGATGCTAGTTTGATGAGGGTTACTTCAAAGGCATCTGAGGGGATGTTTTTGAATGAGCATCAAGCTGTCTTTGTTGGTTTAGGTTGCCTTCAAGGGGAGTGCTTTGAGTACTAATGGAAATCTGGATATATTGCTTCTACCAACCCCCTCACCAGTGTTATTGAACATTTCAGACTCGTCTGGCTGATATGCTACCAGTAAACTATTAACCTGATGGAGATGTAGAGGTCAGGCAAAGGCCCAGGTGCCATGCCAATGCTGACCTCCTTAAAGGACATAGAAGTATTGGACATGGACGTAAGGGCTGGAACTGCAAAGTGCAGATAAGCGCAGGGTCCGTTACTACTGGACACAACAGCTGTTTCCCCATGTCACATGCAGGCAACATCCAAGTCAATGGGCCTCATTACAAGGAGGGTGGTAAGGGATTAACAGAGCTGGTAAAGGTGCCAGAGCCGTTAACACCTTAACGCCTTATTTCGAGGTCCGCTCGCGGGACCCGCTCAAGATGCCTGGTTTTACCAGACGTCCTTAGCCGGTCCCAAGAGCGGCCCAGCATGCTAACAATGGGCCCGTCATTAACAGGCCATTGTTAGCATGCTCCCCATTCTCATTGAGCCCAATAGGGGCTCAAATGGGAATGGGGATGAACTGGGTCCGGGTACCTTGAATGGTGAAATACCGGGCCCTCCAAGGTCGGAATGGCCTGGTATTTCCCCATTCAGGGAACCCGGACACGGACCCGACTGTGAGAGGGTTTGTGTTAAAGAGAATTTGGCCCCTCAGGTTTTACCTGATGTAACCCTGTGTGGTCAGGCAAAACTAAAATGGTTGAGTGCATTCATAACTGGAAGGAAAGAACAAGACCAAACCTTATATTCATCTCTTGTCCAAAACTAATAAAGTAGTTTCACATTTGATCCAAATTCTTAGCATAATTTGTTTCGTTATATTTTTTATTGATTATTGCACAGGACATCTCCTAAAATGCATTAGTACCTGGGATGGTGGGAGCAGCCGATCTGGTTCCGCGGATCACGGGCCGAAATCTCTAATCACAGTCCATGTTCCAAGGAACCTACAGGCTGGCTCGTCCAACGCGGGCTGCCACCTTCCCCCAACCTCCCATTTCTGTTTCTTTTTTCATTTCCCAACCCTCCTCCCCTGCCCCACTTATGTTACTGTGCCGCTGCAGCAGCTTTCCTCTTACCTTTTCTGGCCATAATGGTAATAGAAGAGGGGCTCTGTACAGCCCTCGTTTCAGCCCTTGGAATGGGGTGTTAAAGGCACAGTAACAGACTAATTCATAATGATCCTGGATGGCATGTGAGGAATAGTCTACCTATAGATAAGTCATTCACCAGGTTTATGCACATCAGCATATCTAACAATATTTACATTTAGCAACATGTTCTGGTATTTCATATGAAACACTAAAACAGTACCTATTTCTAGCTTTCAAGACTTTTTTGCATGTGATTTGATCATCTCTTGTGCTTTAGTTGTAGAGCCAGAATGTGAAAAAAGTTCAGCAACCACCTTTGGTTATTATGTACTTCAATTGGGTCTTGAATGATTCAGATCCTCCCTTTCTAATGTTTATATTGTAAGGGGATAGAGGGAATGGCTTCTCTTTTCACAGATGCATTTCACTGGATGAAATATGGGTATCCAAAACAATTTGAAGATTTAACATGTTTTCTAGCAGGTTTTGCCTCACAGCAATACAAGGATCAATCCATTCAATATTGAATGAACCTCTCATTTTGTAAAGGTTTTTCTGAACTTAGTGTTGTGCTCCACAAAGACACTGTGCTCAAGAAGATCAGAGTTGGCCACTAGATCAGATCCTTTGCCTTTAGTCATTTTTCAAAATGTCTTGCTTCATTTGAGAGCATAACATGCAACGGTCCTGACGATGATGAATAAGATGGTCATGAGCCATTTCTTTAAATCTTTGGTTGGGAATTTCCCGGTGCACTTCATCATTTAATATCAGCTTTCTTTGCTGCCTGTAAATCCTGCAGACTAAATTGTGTTGACCTTTTAATGATTGTTGTGCATTGTTTGTATTTTCTTTCCATACATAGGTACAACATTTCTGACCCTTGCATTTTTATAATAGACTTGGTTTCATTTCAGGAGTGTAGAACTAAGCTGGACTGAACTGGATTACCCTGCCTGGCCTCCCAATCTTTTACAGCATTACATGTATTAGATAATTTCTTTGACACTCACTTTTTTCCCAGGAATTGCGCTGTGTGGTGAAGAGGATGCTTTGTTCCTTAAAGCCATTGTTGCTTGGTATTATACTCAGACCGTTAAATAAATGGCAAGCATATGTGTGTTTCTGTGTAATTTAAAATGAGTATACAAAAAGTTTGGCAGCCCTGCAGTACAAATACAAATCTTAAAGCATTATAAGGACTTTGGATCATTACAAGTAATGCCATTCTTAAGAACAGTAGCTAGTACAGTGAGTCAAACATTTCTCAAAGTCATAAGGAGTGATTATAATGGTAGGTCTTCAAGACAGTCTTTTATGATTGTGCTATTCCCAATTTCCCACAGAGTAGGGATATCAAACTCCTAAGATCTTCCGGGAATGCCTACATTCTCCTGCCCCACTATAGGAGTGGCTATCTCTTCTTGGCAACTCCCTGCTCATAAACCACTTCCCACAATGATCTTGCTGAAGTGATCCAGGGGCTCTATATAGTCTGTGTCAATCTTGGCAAGGCTGGTGTCCCTGTGGGCTCCATATAGTGCACTGAGTATTCTGCTGACTTAGTGCTCCCACTAGCTCCCAGCTACAAGTAGTGTATTATGACATAAAGAAAAAAGAAGGTTTCACTACATGTAGTCTCCATTGCAGTGTGTTTGGGAACAATGTATAGTAGACTAGTATCAGGGTGCAGGTACTTGTCAATTGCAACCCTTATGCGATAAAAATATTATCATTTATTAGACAATGGGATTGCTGGGCCCCTTGCTTTGCAGCCTAACTTATTATCTTGTGTCACAAAGGATACCGTCATATTTACTGTTGGGGTAATTGTGATAGCTATTAAGAACCAGGGCAGGAGTGATTTCCCTGGTTTGGATAATGTTCCAGCAGATTTGTTTTTGGGGGAACCAAACCTGTGAGCCCCCATTCTGACGTAGGGGCTTAATGCAGCATGTGCTGAAGGTATTTATCCTGTTTCTTGGTCCCACGCTATTATCTGCCCAATCTATAGAAAAGGCCCAATGGCGTTACCAGCACCTTAGAGACCAATCTCTCTTTTAGACCCAGTGTTAAAGATGTCGGGAAGGGCTATCCTTGGGAGACTGCAGCCATGGGTGGAGAGCACAAACTTCTTTTCTTCCATTTAGCTGGGTTTTAGAACAAGTCTGCGGACTGCAGAACAGGCCCTGAACCTTTATCTGGTGGTGGCACATTCTTTGTTTATCAAGGACAAACCTATCTATCTGGCTTTCATGGATCTGAGCACTGCATTTGACAAGGCTAATCGTGGCAGGTTATGGAGCATGCTCAGACCCATGAATAGTCCTGGTGCCTTGGTGGATTTTTTTAGAAGGATTACATCATTCGATGATTGCCTGTGTGAGGAGTGGACCTTCTAGACATTGTAAACCTTTCTTGCAGGTTGAATGTAGGGTGCGTCAAGGCTGTGCTATGGCCCCTCTGCTTTTCTGTCTCTATATAAATGGTCTTTATGACCATCTTTTTCAATCTAATTGTGATTTTCCTTGGCTAGGCAAGTGGCGCGTGCCTTTACTTGCCTATGCAGATGATACGGTTTTACTAGCTTGCACTCCTAGATCTCTTCAGTGCCTTGTTGATGACTATGCCCAATGTATGGATATCGTGGGTCTAAAGGTAAATACACAGAGGTAAGCTGTGATGCTTTGCCAAAGGGGGGGGGAGGTTTCAGCTATTTTTGCAAAGTGGAGCTTGTTCCAAGGGTAGCTCATTTTCATTACCTGGGAGTGAGGATCTCATTGAACTTTGGGTCAGAGGGTCATGTGGAGAAGCAGACCCTGAGATGTATGCAGGCAAATGGGCGGGTAGCTAGAGTGTTGGGGTCATTTAAAATAAAACTGATTGAGCTAATGCTTTTTTCAGGGCAAATCCTCTTCTGTGGCAAAGTATAGCATGGAACTGTCAGGTTTTGCCAAAACTGATTCCATTCAGGTGGTTGAGAAACAAATATTTCAAGAGTGCTTTGGGGTTACCTGGGTATGCCACCAACTTTACAGTTCATCAAGAACTGGGCTGCTGCTTTCTTACTGATCTGATTGCATGAGTGCCTGCCAGTGATTGGATGAGAATTTGGGGCAATACCAAAGCTACTTTAACTCTGGAATTGGTTCGTTATCTTGTGTACAGGGATCCCCTTCTGAGGACCCCATGGCTGAGGTATATGAACACTATGCTGCTGGAAGCAGGTATGGATCACTGTTTTTCCAAAGCAGCCCTTTTTTCCAAGAAGGATGTAAGCTCTGCAAAATAACAGTGTATTCCAGTTTCCTCAGACCAAGCAAGAGTCATTGGAGATTATGAGGCCTGCAAATAGAAAACATCTGATTATCTCGTCTTCTTGCCTACAAAAGTATTTGAGCTGGGCACAACATCCGTTTCAACATATCGCTATTTCTAGGGCGCCTTTTTAACTATATTCATTTAAGAGCGGTGTTGGTTGCTAGGCTTAAGGCAGCTGTGGATCAATTGTGTTTGCTTTGTGGGGCACCTAAGGAGTACCTGGCACACTTTTTCATGATTTGTCCAGCTATTTCAGCTTTTAGAAAGCATATTTTGAAACCTGTATTGTTTGGATTTTCGCTGCTATGAGTCTGCATTGGACTATTTGTTGTGGAAGGACCCTGTACAGGTGGGTTGGGCTGTATTCATTTTTTTTTAAACAAGCTCTGATTTTGAGAGGATCTCTTTTAAGAGCAGTCAGATCCTGAATATTGTAGTTTTATTTTAATTTGTTATGTAATTTTATGATTGTTGGGACTAATGATAGCCATTTTTCTTTTGATATTATTGATTGTCAATTTATCTATATGTTTGTGTCATATGTTTTATGGTATGATTTGTTTTACCGAAATAAACAATGGAAATAGAGCTAATGACATTACATTGATATCAATACATCATACATACATCATTACTAAAATCCCAATACAAAAATTCAAATACAAAACACCTTTTTCAAAA
This sequence comes from Ambystoma mexicanum, assembly GCF_040938575.1. Classification (NCBI taxonomy): domain Eukaryota; kingdom Metazoa; phylum Chordata; class Amphibia; order Caudata; family Ambystomatidae; genus Ambystoma; species Ambystoma mexicanum. Next base: position 818,451,915 of record NC_090936.1, on the reverse strand, counting down.
TACCCTATAAAACCATAATAAAGTACTATAGTGACCCTTCTCAACCCTCTGAGTACAGTATCTGTCTTCAAAACTACAGATTGGGCAGTTGAATCTGGGTTGTACAGGACTCAACAAAGTATGAGTCCCTTTTTTTTGCTCAGCATATTTCTGTTCCTGTGCTCTTTAATGGTGAACATTCTTCAGGACCTCTTCTGTAGGTCACAGTGAGTTTATACAGTTTATAAACTACTAAATATGCTCTTCCTCCAAAAACTATTCCCTGTCACTGCACAAAAGACAAGCAACTAATTAGCTCTTTATGACATGCTACTCTTCTCAACTCCTCTCCAGTGCCTTGCCTTTTTTTCTTGCATTATTTGTGTTCCTTCATAGATGACAAACAGCAATAGTACAGAGGGTGCACAAAGATGATTTAAAAAATAGATATTTGTAGAGTCATTGAGTCTGATAGTTGTTTCAGACGTTTGTGACTTTTGAGGGGTGGTAGTTGAGGTGTGGTGGTAGATGTGTTGATATGTGTACAGGCATAGGTTGTTCCAAACAGTAAAACTGATGCACTGCTCTTTTAATCTGATGCTTCTCCGTGGACCATTTCATCTTCACAATGGATTGTTCTGAAGAGTAAATTAATCTGCAATTTTAGGTGGAAATGCCTGCAATGCCTTAACAGCACCCTTAACACTCACATAATATTTACAGTTTATTGCCGCTATGCTCCTATGAAACCCACTGCTATCCTGCACATTGTACTATTGCTTCTACCAATGTAGTTATGCATGTGTACATTTTTGTATGTCTATGTAAATGTATGTATGTTTGTGATTTATATAGTGTAACCTAATGGGGTGCTGTACAATAGAGGGAGTTAGTCTAGACCTGCAAGGCTCACCTTGAAAACTACTTCACAGACCTGCCCGCTCCCTTCTATCACCTGCCCGCTGTTAGGGAGAATTCTCAGAGTGGCTAATTTCTCTTACCTACTGAGTCCCTAAGCAGCTTTGCTGGATTTCTAGGATTTTTTTTTTTTCACCTGGAAAGAGTGTGAGCCTTTTTTCCCACTCTTACATGTGTGTTGCTGTGTGTGTTTAACATTTTTGTGTTGATAGACTGTGGAGCCTCACCTACTCCATAGCCATCATATTTTTTTCTGTGTGTTACACAGCACCCTCAGTGCAGTGACACAGGGTTGTCTTTTTCAGACTCCCCACATTAAACTTCATTTTCTGGGACTGACTACTGTCTCCCAAAACATGTAAAGTTGCCATTGACTTTATTAGTCTTTTTAAACTCAGAATCCCAGTACAAATTATCTTACATAGAGTTCTGGAATGGGTTAATAGTTATCCCTTTTTGTCTGTTTCTCATGGAACATTATTTTGTTCCCCTTTTTTAATATTTGGCTGGTGGCAGTGGTATCTACCCTATTTTTCCTTCCGCGGTCTATTTAAATAGCCTAGGTACTGTTTTAGGCTAAATTAGTAGCCTCAAACTTAAATCCGCTGGACCCCATTTACTTTTATTTGGTTCCGGTTGGGTTTATTCACCATTTCTTTTTGTAAAGGTCTTTCTCGTGTTCTACTCTGCGCACCAAACCAGGTTTGGTTCCTTTGTTCACCTTCCTTTGGAGGGCTTATGCCCAGAAGCCCTCCTTAGGTGCCTGACTGTCTGAGGGGGGCAGTATGTGAGGGAGGGGTTTGAGACTCCCTGCACAGGGTCTCCTTGGAGACCCATGTCGCACTCTGTATGATTGGCTGTGGTGACTGTCCCGCCGGGAAAGCCACCCTGCCGTGTGAAGGATATCGAGGCTGTGTTAATGGTGGAAAACTGCATAAAAAGCAGGTCTCTGGGACTGAGAAGACAGAGTCGCCACTGGATCGAGAGAACCGAAGAGAAGCTGACAGAAGAGGACCTCTACCACGACTGAACCTCCAGGCCCTGCTGCGGGTCCGAATCTCCAAACTTCAACGACAGGGAAGATCTGCAAGGAATCTTCTCCCCTTGAGCTGGTGGGACCAACCAGTTTGCCAAACTGCAAGTCAGGTCTCCCTCCTCTGGTCGAATTTGCTGTGCACAGCTAAAGTGAACCGGTTTGCCAGGTGGACTGGACCCTGCTTGGGTTTTAAGGAGCGCACCTTTTATTTGTTGCTTTGCTCTGCTGTTGGTTTCTCCCTGCGCAGTGCAGAACCCTCCAGTCTTCCTACTTTGTGTCAGTCCAACAGTTGCTTCAGGAACCGGACCTGCCAGGAATTTCTACCTCAGCTACATCCTTCTTCTTCATTTAAGGTACTGTTCTAACTCGGTTGTTCGTTCCATCCCATTGCGGTGAAAGTGTTTGAAATCTTTCGGCAATCCGAGGGCTTGTACTTCTCTATTCTTTAAAGTAACTTTTCTCCCAACCAACTTCGTTACGAACTCTTGGCAAAGACTTAACCGCAAACTACTCTTAACTGTGTGATCCTCTGCTGCAAAGACTCTGGTCCATTGACCTTGCCTCAGGCCTCTTGATATGATTTCCTCACCATAGTAGCCTTTTCTAGATTGCCCTGATTACTTACTTCTTGGTGCCGCTCAACCTTTGTCTAACCTTGTCTTTCCCTCCCTTTTAAATTGCTGGAGTGCCATTTTGCTCACACTTCATTTTGAGCTTAACTTGTCCAGAATCTATTGGATGGTGTGTAGTATATTAAGAGTGTGATTTTTCTACTGCTTTGCCTTAGTGAATTGTTTTACAACTGATGTGTAAATACATGTATATTCTTTTACTCAGAAACATTGAGTCAGTGTTTGTTTGAACCATAGTAATTGCTGTCCTTTGTGTAACTATTCATACTGCTCACTTTACTCTTGAGATAAGTCTGGCTGCTCAGCCATCGCTACCACTTTACTGTGTAGTGCAGGCTTGTACCAAAGGTGAATGTGTACTGTCAGTTGTAGTCTTAATTGTGTGTGGTGTTCCCAAATGGTACTGCATATGATTCTGCCTAACATCTGCTTCTCCCACTGCCCTTCACAAACCCCCCACCAATACCTTACTCATGCCTACAGTTAACCAGGTTGTGGCCATCAGCTGTGCACCATAACATTTTCAATCTCTTAGTGCCCATTCCATTGCAGTCTATGCTATTCTATGATCTCATTATTGACCACCACCTAGATATCCTTGCTACCACCATATCCTGTTTCCATGGTGCCTCTCACCCTCCACTCTTTCTAGACATTTCAGCCAACTACTATGTCTTTAGAGCAGACCGCCCTAAAGCACCAGGAGGTGGTGTTGTCCTTATTGCTAAATCATCCCTACAGATCAGGCAGATCCGTATTCCTTTGGTAGTAGGCTACACAATACTTGTAACCAAATTTACCATCAAACCTCAACCCCCAAACCACATACAACCTCCCACTCCTCTACCGGCAAGCCAGCTCATTAAGTTCCCCAGACATTTCCTTGTTGCTGACCCCCCTCATCAAACCTACCACCAAATTCATACTACTGGGTGACTTCAACTTGGGTTTTAACGATCCTACTGACACCAAAGCTACAGCTCTTGCCAACACTCTTGCTGACATTAATTTTACTCAGCATGTCGCCCCGCCCACTCATGCCAAAGGTCACATGCTTGACTGGCTACTTACCATTAATGCTTCCATAACTATCTCAGCCATCAACCCCCCACCCTGGTATGACCACTCTCTGATAGAGTTCACTTGTCATACTACCCCTTGACCAACCCCACACCCTCTCCCAACTCCGCCATGGCTCACAATACCCTCAAGCTCACTGAAGAGTCATGTGTGCCTACTCTGTTGACTCTCCTAACCTCATTGCCCCCTAAAAGTAAGGACCCTGAAGTCCTAGCCAACCCCTGTGCTCAGAGCCTCCACCACACTTTGGACGTCCATGCCCCCTCAAGCCTAAAGCACTTAAACCACACAAGTCAGCTAATATCTGGTTTTCAGAAGATCTTGTCATCGTCCGCAGATGCAAAAGAGCCCTAAAACATCTATGGAGGAAGCATTCCACCCCCTCTAATCGTGTTAATCTCTCCATTGCCACTGAAACGTACATCAAGGCTGTAATCTCATCTAATGCCAACTCCTATAACTCCAGAATTACCAATGCCAGCTTCAGTGTCCACAAACATGTCTCCATTCTCAAAGGGCTAGATAACCCTGTCCCCTCCTGCTCCCAGACCTGGTCAGCCAATCCTTTCAGTTTCTCCCAGACAAATGTACTAAAAAGTATCCTCTCACTTAAACCATCCAACTGCAAGGGGGATGCTTGCCCTGCTCATATCATCAAGCTCTGCGCCACTACACTTACCCCTGTCATTACTGAATTCATCAACACCTCCAACCAGCCTCAAAGCTGCCCGGGCTCCCCCTCTACTTAATAAACCTTTGCTCAAACCTATCCTCCCTACCACTTAAGAAACCCTTGCTCAAACCTACCTTCCATACCACTTAAGAAACCTTCGCTCAAACCTACCCTGCCTACCAATAACTGCTCCATCACCACAGTCCTTTTCCTCCTTACAATTCAAGATTGTATGGCCTACTGCAAAATCCAACTCTTTCTCGAAAATCACCACATTCTGGGTGCAAGACAATTGGGCTTTAGGCCTAAACACAACACTGAAACTGCCTTGCTAGACCTCAAAATCCATGAAGGGGAAGTGCAATCAGTGCAGCAATACTCTGAGTGAGTGCATCCAGGGTAGTGCAGCTCTGGGCAAGTGCGAGGAGGCAGGGTGACGTAGAGGCAACAGTTACAGCCCCTACATGAATAGTAGGCCTGGAGGCCTTGCAGGGGAGACTGAACTGATCATGGAGGAGCCTGGTACCCAATGAGACTCTGGAGGTAGCCATGCAACTGCCCGGCACAGCAGGCAGGTAGGTCAGCAGGGGAGAGAGAGAGAGAAAGCAGAGGAGAAAGGGAAGGTCTTCAGCAGCTTCTGGAACTTCAGGCAGTCCCGTTCAAGTTTGAGAGGGACAGGGAGGACATTCCAGATGAAGGCACCTGTAGAGGAGAGAAATCTACCCCCCACTTATTGGCTGGAGACGTGTCTGGCCCTCAGAGAGTTGGAGGTAGCTGAGCATCCCTCTTGGAGTCCCTCAAGGTTCCTGGCTCTCCCTGACCCTCTACAACACTTACACAAAACTTTTATTTGACCTTTTCGTCTCACTTTATATTACCTACACCAACTTTGCAGAAGAGACCCAGATCCTCATCACTCTCAATGGAAACTACCATGCTGATAACGCCACCATAAATAGGGTCTACAGCACACAAAATCTATGTCTTAATGATGACAAATCAGAGCTGCCCATCATGCAATACGTTTCTCGGCTCCAAAATCTAGGCCCTGGATTTACCTCCTTCTCTATTGATATACCTGTCCTGAAACATGTCAAAACATTTTGCATCTACCTGGACGCAGACCTCTTTATGACCAAACATATCAATGCCCTGGAATCTTCCATGAACTACACCTTTAAGCTTATTACCCTGATTGGACAATTCCATACTCCGGACAACCGCCTGACGCTTGCGAGTGCCATTGTTAACAATAAACTGGACTATTGTAATGCACTTCTCATGGGCACCTGTGCAGAAAAATTGCTAATCTCCAGCTCCCCCAAAACAAAGCCCTTTGTGCAGCTCTGGGCCTATGTCACAACAATCATATCTCAGCATTCAGATGAGACATCCATTTATTTATTTTATTTTTATTTCTTTTATAACAGGTCTAATACCGTACAGTTTCTAAGCACAGATCTGGGATTCAAACTTCTGTTGCTCTGCGTGGTCTTGCTTCCAAAGCCAGCATGTTGCCCCTGTGCTATTCTCTGTCCATTGGCTCCCCAGAAGGGCCTGCATTGAATTAAAAATGTTTACTAATGCACCCACATTGAAACTACAATCCCTGTATGATTTTAGTCTAAAACGTGATTGTTGTAGCACATCTTTACCATTAGAACGAAGGGTATGTCTAAAAGGCATTTTCTTAAAACGGTCTTGTAAATACCAGGGGCAGTATGGGCCAGGCGCTTATAAACTAGCTAGGAGGCCTTAAAGCAAATCCTTTGAGCCACAGGGAGCCAATGCAACTTCCTCTGTGCATTGGTCACGTGACCTCTGCGCCCTAGCCCGCAAACAGCCCTAACTGCTCTATTTTGTAGGGTTTGCAGTTTCTTAATATTAGTAGTGGTGGTAACTGCAAGTAAACCATTGCAGTAGTAAACCTCGAGTTCATAGTTGCCATGGCTATTAGAGCACGATTTTCTTTAGAAAGATAAGGTCTAATCTGCCATAGCAGATGAATTGTGTAAGTGCAGGCAGTACTTATGTATGCAACATGTTTGTCGAAATTAAGGTTGCAATCAAAGATTACTCCTAAAGTTTTGACTTGACTGGAAACTTCAACAGTAGCTCCCCCAACTTGAAAGGCACTGTAACGAGAATCAAGAGACTTAATCTTGGCCTCCTTACCCACGAGCAGGATCTCTGTCTTCTTGTCATTTAGAGCTAGGAAATTATCATACATTCAGGAATGAATGGCAAAAAAGACTTTTGACACCAACTCTGCATCATCTTCATAGGAACCTGTGAGTTCCAAAGCTATCTGGATATCGTCGGCAAAGTTTGCAAAACTGACTCCCATACTGTCCAGAAGATCAAAGAATAACTTAGATTAAATGTTATATAGTAACGGAGAGATGCTGGAGCCCTGAGCCACTCCGCAATCAAGGAGGGCTTCATCCGACTTGAAGTCTTCATAAGTTACCCTGGCCCCTCTAGTACCCAAAAAATAACTGAACCAATCAAAGGCAGGCTTCAAGCATCTGCCCACTTCCCTGAGCCTGTCTGCCAACCTCCCATCATCTACAAGATCGAAGCGGCAGACAGGTCCAACAACAGCAGCATGGCCACTTTGCCTTTGTCTACTATCCCGGAGAGCATAGATTTGATGTCTTTGAGTGCAGTCTCAGTGCAGTGGCTTTTCCGGAATCCGGATTGTCTAATCAAAAATATGCCTTCCTCTTCAATTAATGTATTATATTGGGAGCAGGCAATTTTTGTCCATAACCTTAAGGAGAATTGCACATTGGCTATTGGACGATAGTTTGAAGGGTCCTGTAGATCTAACCCCTCTTTTTTTAAAAGAGGGGTGATCCAAACCTCGTTGATGTCTTTGGGTACATCCCCTTCATCAAAGGAGCAGTTTACAATAGAGTTAATGGGTGTAGCTATACTCGAGAAAAAGTTTTGAATGGTGATCTTTTTAAATATAATGGTGTGTCAAGCGTGTCCGCGGATGGGTGCACTGCCACTTACCTGCCTGGCAGGTATACCTGCATTGGTGTCTGTCTGCAGCAGGCACTGGGAGAACCTGCGGGACTGGCAGCAGCTTTGGTGCTTGGTACAGGAGGCCTGAAACCGCAGTGGCTGCAATGTGAATGACTGCTGCCATCTTGCAGGCAAGGTGCAGGCATAGAGGACCAGCGTCTCAAGGCTAAGCATGCACAGTATGGAACACGTTCACTGTTGCCAAAGCAATTCACCTGAGACCACAGAGCCTCATTTCGAAGGTTCCATGTAATAATGTTGCCACAAAAATCTCGCCATGCAAAAATATTGCAGAAAAATTGCCGTTTTTTGTGGCAATGTTATTGCATGGAACATGCGGGGGACACCCCCGCAACCCCCAAACTTTTTTTTTTTCTTTTTTTTTTGTTGACCCTGTCCCCATATATATGGTCACCCAAATAATATTGCCACAACATTTTCCCGGCGATATTATTTACAGCAACCATATATATGGGGATATTATTACCTGATACCATTTCGAAGCTGGTGGGGCATTTAAACTGCCGACTTGAAGCTGTCTGGGCACCATCATGCTACTGTAGCCGCTGCTTGACACTGCATTCTTTTTGCCCGTCAGCTTCCAATTCCCTATTTCCTTGTTTGCTGCCTGCCTGCCCTTCTTTATTGCTGGGATGCCCTCACCTTGGCTGTCTTCCTTTTCTTTCTTCCCTGCCCACCTGCCTGTTCATCTGCTCCCTTGCCTACCATTCTGCTCTGGGCTTCAGCCTGCCCACTATCTCCTCCACCTACATACCTGCCCACTACCAGTCCTTTCTTGGCTGTCTTCCTCGCCACCCTAATCATGCAGTGGCTACCTATCTGCCTGCCTCAGGTCATTACTGGGGATTCTGGCCTACCCTTTATTTTGACATATGAGCCACTGTGAACATCTGGCTTCCTTGTCAGTTCTTGCACTGTTCCTCTGCCACGGAAATCAGGGAATGCCATAATGTGGCATGTGGATGCTTTCCGGGTACTCACTGCATCACATTATGGGAGTCACAGAAGTTTAATCCCAGCATTCACCTGATCAACCAACTCATACCTGGCCACATCACCTCTTGCCATCCTCCTGGTACAGACTTGGCAAATGACAGGTATGAAGCAGAGGTAAGACACTGTTCTTGATATGGTTTCATGTACATTAGAGCTTTGTTGTTAATGCAAGCTTGGAGGTGTAACCTATGCGGTCTATTGAGAGTGCAATAACTGTGGGTGAATATCTTCATTCCTGAAATGAGGTGTGCTGCAGCGTGCTAGATGGCTTGCAGGGAGGGACAGAGTAGTGATTGGGAAACCTACCAGGAGGCCATTGCCTCCATTCAAGTAGGAGAGCACCAGGGTCAAGACGACAAATCTTAAATCTGAGTCTGGGGTGAAGGGTTTAATTCTGTACTGGAGTGAGAGTTGGTGCCATGCTGTTTATCTCTTCATGGTGATGTGTGTTTAAAGAAGGGGTCACAAGCAATTTGTTAAGACAAGGATCTTTTCACTACGCCAAGTCAGTGGGATAAATCATTGTGGTCCATTTGAGTCAGCCTGTTTTGAAATTCTCGGAATTTGGTGGCACCCCCAAGTAGGCTGAACTCTGTTTTGGTTGGATTGAATTTCAGGTAGGCACCTGATCTCCAGGCCTGAATGGTAAAGAGTAAGTGTTTCAATTGGTGAATGTCTTTGTGGTAGTTGAACATCAGTTATAACAGTGTGTCATCAGCATACTGGTGGATTTTGATTTTGAATTTGGCCAAGAGTGACTGCAGTGGCACCATGTAGAGGTTGAAGATGACAGGGGAGAGGAGGGATTCTTGTGGAACATTGACAATCACTGGGCATTGTTGGGATATTCAGGGGCTCACCTAGTTAGGTGTGAAGCAACGCCATGAAGGGACTATGTTATCAAATCCCATACAGGAGGACACTGTGTTAAGTAGCTTGTTTTGGTTGACTGTATCGAATCCAGAAGAGAGGTCGAGCAGGACCAGGACGCATTGGGTAGCCTTTATCCATTATGAGAGTGTCTCGTCAATGACCTGGAATTTGGGGGTCTTGGTGCTGCACCTTGGTAGGAAGTTGGACTGGTGTCTTGAAGCATATTGTGTTCAGCAATCTTTTCATGTAGTTGGAGCATGATGTTCCTCAATGATCTTGCCAATGAAGGGTGATGGGTTGGTAGTTTTTATTGCACCTGGGTTCAGTGTAGGCTTCTTTAATGGGGGTAAGATCTGGTCAGGTTTCAATGTGTCCGGGGATGACAGGCATTGAATGAGTGAGGCATTGATAGTGTGGGAAAGAGAATTGAGAGACTTTGCTGTTATGTTCTTAGAGATGGATGCTATGATGACATTAAGGTGGCCTTGAGTGATGATTGTGAGTCCTTCCAGTGTTAGGATCTTGAATGTTTACCATCTTGGGAAATGGCGTGGTCGTATGGTATGGGTGCCTATGGTGAGTAAGGTCAATGTGGGATAGTTCTTGTCCATTTTGTCTGTGAAGAACAACTGTTTGACTGCCTCAATGAAGGCTCTTCTCTTGTTGGAGGCTTTATACCTTGGCTGTTGTGTAGTAATGTGTTTTGCCTAAGGTGAGGGCAGAAGCTTTTGAAAGTGGTGAGATCATTCTGTAGTTGTGTTTTTATCCAGATATGTTCTTTTTTTCTTATGACCTCTTTACTGTTGGGCGTGCTTACGTATATCATGGTGTGGATGGCTTGGGTTTGTTCGTTCATAGTTTTAGTTATGCTTTTATGTTGAAACAGTCAGGCAGAGTGCAGTTGAGCTGGATATGAAAGATGTTGACATTTTATGAAGCACTGAGTTTGGATGCTAGTTTGATGAGGGTTACTTCAAAGGCATCTGAGGGGATGTTTTTGAATGAGCATCAAGCTGGCTTTGTTGGTTTAGGTTGCCTTCAAGGGGAGTGCTTTGAGTACTAATGGAAACCTGGATAGGTTGCTTCTACCAACCCCCTCACCAGTGTTATTGAACATTTCAGACTCGTCTGGCTGATATGCTACCAGTAAACTATTAACCTGATGGGGATGTAGAGGTCAGGCAAAGGCCCAGGTGCCATGCCAATGCTGACCTCCTTAAAGGACATAGAAGTATTGGACATGGACGTAAGGACTGGAACTGCAAAGTGCAGATAAGCGCAGGGTCCGTTACTACTGGACACAACAGCTGTTTCCCCATGTCACATGCAGGCACCATCCAAGTCAATGGGCCTCATTACAAGGAGGGTGGTAAGGGATTAACAGAGCTGGTAAAGGTGCCAGAGCCGTTAACACCTTAACGCCCTATTTCGAGGTCCGCTCGCGGGACCCGCTCAATATGCCTGGTTTTACCAGACGTCCTTAGCCGGTCCCAAGAGCGGCCCAGCATGCTAACAATGGGCCCGTCATTAACAGGCCATTGTTAGCATGCTCCCCATTCTCATTGAGCCCAATAGGGGCTCAAATGGGAATGGGGATGAACTGGGTCCGGGTACCTTGAATGGGGAAATACCGGGCCCTCCAAGGTCGGAATGGCCTGGTATTTCCCCATTCAGGGAACCCGGACACGGACCCGACTGTGAGAGGGTTTGTGTTAAAGAGAATTTGGCCCCTCAGGTTTTACCTGATGTAACCCTGTGTGGTCAGGCAAAACTAAAATGGTTGAGTGCATTCATAACTGGAAGGAAAGAACAAGACCAAACCTTATATTCATCTCTTGTCCAAAACTAATAAAGTAGTTTCACATTTGATCCAAATTCTTAGCATAATTTGTTTCGTTATATTGTTTATTGATTATTGCACAGGACATCTCCTAAAATGCATTAGTACCTGGGATGGTGGGAGCAGCCGATCTGGTTCCGCGGATCACGGGCCGAAATCTCTAATCACAGTCCATGTTCCAAGGAACCTACAGGCTGGCTCGTCCAACGCGGGCTGCCACCTTCCCCCACCCTCCCATTTCTGTTTCTTTTTTCATTTCCCAACCCTTCTCCCCTGCCCCACTTATGTTACTGTGCCGCTGCAGCAGCTTTCCTCTTACCTTTTCTGGCCATAATGGTAATAGAAGAGGGGCTCTGTACAGCCCTCGTTTCAGCCCTTGGAATGGGGTGTTAAAGGCACAGTAACAGACTAATTCATAATGATCCTGGATGGCATGTGAGGAATAGTCTACCTATAGATAAGTCATTCACCAGGTTTATGCACATCAGCATATCTAACAATATTTACATTAAGCAACATGTTCTGGTATTTCATATGAAACACTAAAACAGTACCTACTTCTAACTTTCAAGACTTTTTTGCATGTGATTTGATCATCTCTTGTGCTTTAGTTGTAGAGCCAGAATGTGAAAAAAGTTCAGCAACCACCTTTTTCTGGTACAGAGAAGCACTAAATATTACCAGTTCAATATCTGAGAGTGGAGGTCTGAACTGGAAGATGACAGTCTGCTTACTCGCTGCATGGGTGATGGTCTGCTTGGCCATGATCAAGGGCATTCAATCATCAGGCAAAGTAAGTATTTGACGTAGTTTCTCTTTTTAAATGAGATTTCCAGTCTCATTTTAACAATGTGGTTTTCAGTCTCCATTATGTGTATAAATGGGTAGATTGTCAATTATTTTGAGTTGTAAGGTGCTGATATTTCTAAATGATTACTTTTATCTTTTTCTGTTACATGTTTTGAGCCCACCTGGAGGGATTGAGAAATTACGAAGGTCATAACATTTTATAGCATTGTTTTTAAGTCAGCTTTTGCAGATATTGCAAAGAAATCGAAAATGCATTAATTCCCCATTGTCAAGAACATTTTCTACCTGAAACCTTATTCTATTGACTGGAATGTTAAACAACGTGTGTAGAGCATGTAACATGTATCATTTTTAGAATATGATCTGGCGGTTCAGTTTTCTAGTTCTACACATGCATGAGAATATCCATTCTTCACAATATTGCCAGGAATAGATCAGAACTGAAGCAACATTTTGAATGTGCAGACTATTTATTTAATTATTTTATTTTGGTGTTTTAGTTTATTACAAACCTGTCACCTTTCAAAACATAGAACATACTAAAACAAATCCACATTCAAAAGGAAAGATTCTCTGCATTAGAAGTCTTAACAAGACATTCAAAATCAAGAATACTTCAATTCATTATTAGACCTACGATCAAAAAATCATGCGATAAACTTCTTACTTCACCAATCTCTCCTTCTGTTCCTTCAACGTAACTTTTTTCATACTTTTGATGCCCCCAAACACTTCATCTAGAGAGGTTATGCCCACAAAAATCCACACGATGTTTTCCCCTCTAGAAACATCTTCCACCAAGATTCTACGCCTAGATTAGCTAGTCCATCTACAAATCGGCCTAGATACCTTGTTCTAAGTTGTGTAAAGCCCACACAAAATGTAATTATGTGTTTCACGGTTTCAATTGTGTGTTCTTTCTCACACACATGAAAGAGCGCTCAACGTTATCTACCTGGTTGCGGCCACTAGCGATTCTCTCGTTGGATACAGGTTCATCCACATATGCATAAAATGGTACCGATGATGGGGGCTCAGGAATTTTGTTAAGTATTTCAGCGTTGTGTTATAAGAACTTGTCTCATGGTTTATGGCCGAGAATAAGGTATCATTTGTTCTCAAATGTTATGTTATGTTATGTTATTTTGCACTTATATAGCGCCTTATATACCATTGGTATGGTCTGAAGGCGCTGGTAGGTTGAACGCCCTTGGGAACCGCAGTTCAAATCAGTAGAGAGAGTAGAGAGAGTCAAAAAGGTGCGTGTGAGCACCAGGTATGTGTACAGCTCGTGCAGTATCGGTGTAATAGCTGCTTTCTAGCGGTAGGTGTGGTGGTTGAGAGGTCAGGGGTATGTGTTCGTTCTGGCAGGATTTATCCAGATCGGATGTGGCTGCGTTAGGCCTGAGGAGAACGCCTCGCTGGGGGGTGCGTAACCAGCAGTGATTACTTAGAGTGATGTGGGGTGAGCGGCAAATGTTGATATGAGAACAGTTATACCGAATGGTGTCATAGTATCTCTGTGTTCTATTTGAGTGATGGTGTAAGGAGAGAGTAAGCGTGTTGGTGAGATATGATGGGTTACATGGGGTACACTTCTATATTCAACTTTCCACGGGAGGCTCTTGGGCGTACTTCTTAATTCACAGAGAGGCTACAGGGCACACTTCTAAATTCAGCGGGTTGTTGGGCACATTTCTAGAATCACAGAGAGGCTATTGGACACACATCTAAATTCAACTTTCTAAATGTACTTCTAAATTAAACTTTCCACAGACAGGCTATTGGGCACACTTTTAAATGCAATTCTATATTCAACTTATCACAGAGTGGGTACACTTCTAAATTCAACTTTTCACAGAGAGGCTGTTGGGTACACTTCTAAATGCTGCTTCTAAATGCACTTTCAATGCAACTTTCTAAATGTACTTCTAAATGCAACTTTCTACATAGAGGCTATTGGGCACACTTCTAAATGCAACTTCTAAATGCAATTCTAAATTCAACTTTCACAGAGAGGCTGTTGGGTACACTTCTAATTCCCTTTTCACAGAGAGGCAATTGGGTATACTTCTAAATTTACTATTGACAGTTCTATCTAAGTGTGGGCATGCTAATATTCATAATTCCATCTAAGAGTGGACATGCTAACTCTCACAACTCCATCTAGGAGTGGACAAGCTAACTTTCGCAGTTCCATCCAAGTGTGGGCATGCGAATATTCACAGTTCAATCTAAGAGTGGACATGCTAACTTTCACAATTCCATCTAAGAGTGGACATGCTAACTTTCAAAGTTTTAACTAAGTGTGGGCATGATAATATTCACCATTCCATCTAAGAGTGGACATGCTATCTTTCAAAGTTTTAACTAAGTGTGGGCATGATAATATTCATAATTCCATCTAAGAGTGGACATGCTATCTTTTACAATTCCATCTAAGAGTGGACATGCTAACTTTCACAGTTCTAACCAAGTGTGGGCATGTGAATATTCACAATTCCATCTAAGAGTGGACATGCTAACTTTCACAGTTCTAACCAAGTGTGGGCATGCGAATATTCACAATTCCATCTAAGAGTGGACATGCTATCTTTCAAAGTTTTAACTAAGTGTGGGCATGATAATATTCACAATTCCATCTAAGAGTGGACATGCTAATATTCACAATTCCATCTAAGAGTGGACATGCTATCTTTCACAATTCCATCTAAGAGTGGGCATGATAATATTCACAATTCCATCTAAGAGTGGACATGCTATCTTTCACAATTCCATCTAAGAGTGGACATGCTAACTTTCACAATTCCATCTAAGAGTGGACATGCTAACTTTCACAATTCCATCTAAGAGTGGACATGCTAACTTTCACAGTTCTAACCAAGTGTGGGCATGCTAATATTCACAATTCCATCTAAGAGTGGACATGCTATCTTTCACAATTCCATCTAAGAGTGGACATGCTATCTTTCACAATTCCATCTAAGAGTGGACATGCTAACTTTCACAATTCCATCTAAGAGTGGACATGCTAACTTTCACAATTCCATCTAAGAGTGGACATGCTAACTTTCACAGTTCTAACCAAGTGTGGGCATGCTAATATTCACAATTCCATCTAAGAGTGGACATGCTATCTTTCACAATTCCATCTAAGAGTGGGCATGCTATCTTTCACAATTCCATCTAAGAGTGGACATGCTATCTTTCACAATTCCATCTAAGAGTGGACATGCTATCTTTCACAATTCCATCTAAGAGTGGGCATGATAATATTCACAATTCCATCTAAGAGTGGACATGCTATCTTTCACAATTCCATCTAAGAGTGGACATGCTAACTTTCACAATTCCATCTAAGAGTGGACATGCTAACTTTCACAATTCCATCTAAGAGTGGACATGCTAACTTTCACAGTTCTAACCAAGTGTGGGCATGCTAATATTCACAATTCCATCTAAGAGTGGACATGCTATCTTTCACAATTCCATCTAAGAGTGGACATGCTATCTTTCACAATTCCATCTAAGAGTGGACATGCTAACTTTCACAATTCCATCTAAGAGTGGACATGCTAACTTTCACAATTCCATCTAAGAGTGGACATGCTAACTTTCACAGTTCTAACCAAGTGTGGGCATGCTAATATTCACAATTCCATCTAAGAGTGGACATGCTATCTTTCACAATTCCATCTAAGAGTGGGCATGCTATCTTTCACAATTCCATCTAAGAGTGGACATGCTATCTTTCACAATTCCATCTAAGAGTGGGCATGATAATATTCACAAATCCATCTAAGAGTGGGCATGATAATATTCACAATTCCATCTAAGAGTGGACATGCTATCTTTCACAATTCCATCTAAGAGTGGACATGCTATCTTTCACAATTCCATCTAAGAGTGGACATGCTATCTTTCACAATTCCATCTAAGAGTGGACATGCTATCTTTCACAATTCCATCTAAGAGTGGACATGCTATCTTTCACAATTCCATCTAAGAGTGGACATGCTATCTTTCACAATTCCATCTAAGAGTGGACATGCAAACATTATGGCAGTCTATGTTATTTGGATGTAAGATAGAGTGGCATGGGCTTTCAGGAGTGGAGTGATTGCTCTACTCCCCACCCACACCACACTCACGGTTTTTGGTGGTGTCTGTTAGTTGCTGGCTTCATTGGCTTCCCCTTCGGACACCTGCAGACACATCTTGGAGCCGCCTCTGTTGGAGCCGCCCTTGGCCTTGGGGCCCTTAGCCGCTGGGGGCTGCCGGGCAGAGGGCTGCCCTGGGAGGACCAGTGATAAAGGTCGAGGGGCCTATCAGAGGGGGGGTGGGCGGGAGGGATGGGATCAGGAAGAGGTTTTAGAGGAGGGGAAGTGGGGATTGACTCATTTGCTCCTAGGATGGGAAATGGGTGCAGGAAGCGGGATGGGAGGCGGGAGGAAGGGGAGAGACCAGGAAATGGTGGCTGGGCCACGAGAGGCACACGGGGAATCTAACACTTTTACAGTGTTTTCTTTCCAAAATGGGATTGCTCGCTGCTGCTCCACTCACCTTCCTTCTTGGTAAGGAAATGAAGTGGGCTGCAGCGCTCGAAACGCTAGGCCCAGGAGCTGCTGGCTGTGCAGCCAATCACTTGCCAGTGGGCGGGATGGGAGGCGGGAGGAAGGGGAGAGACCAGGAAATGGTGGCTGGGCCACGAGAGGCACACGGGGAATCTAACACTTTTACAGTGTTTTCTTTCCAAAATGGGATTGCGCGCTGCTGCTCCACTCACCTTCCTTCTTGGTAAGGAAATGAAGTGGGCTGCAGCGCTCGAAACGCTAGGCCCAGGAGCTGCTGGCTGTGCAGCCAATCACTTGCCAGTGGGCGGGATGGGAGGCGGGAGGAAGGGGAGAGACCAGGAAATGGTGGCTGGGCCACGAGAGGCACACGGGGAATCTAACACTTTTACAGTGTTTTCTTTCCAAAATGGCATTGCGCGCTGCTGCTCCACTCACCTTCCTTCTTGGTAAGGAAATGAAGTGGGCTGCAGCGCTCGAAACGCTAGGCCCAGGAGCTGCTGGCTGTGCAGCCAATCACTTGCCAGTGGGCGGGATGGGAGGCGGGAGGAAGGGGAGAGACCAGGAAATGGTGGCTGGGCCACGAGAGGCACACGGGGAATCTAACACTTTTACAGTGTTTTCTTTCCAAAATGGGATTGCGCGCTGCTGAGTTCTGATCCAGGCTTTGTTTATCTTCCTATGGATTCAAGTCCAGTGTTTCTTTGGTTGTTTCCAATGCCCTTAGTAATAGGATGCAGTGTATATCCCATTCCCCTAGTGGCCAATCTCGCCTATTCCCTCCCTTTAGCAGTGGTTAGAATTTCAAATGGGGTAGGGGAATTTTCCATAACACATTTCCGATACAAAGCAAAGGTCATCCACTCTACAATGGCATACATCGATATCAGACACCTCTCAAATCTTATTGTTGTGATTGGAATCCCTTTTGCTCTCCAAAAACTACCCTCTAATACAGACCATGTTTGCCAAGGCAGACTTAGACTAGCTGCTGCTCCTTATGTTAGCGTATGCCCAACTTTATGTTTATAAAACATTAGAGTTGTCAGGAGCATGAATCTTCCATATTTTTAATGCATCACTGTTGCCTGTGCTGTCAAGGCCTTCACTTTTCCTTTCAATTCAACGGCCCATGGATGGTCATTTATACTTACATTTATTTTCATTCCCAAGAATGTAATGAGTCGACCGCTTACAGTTTTCCTTGACCTAAACTCCATCTAAATCTCTGCTTCTTCTTGTATCACAGCATGCAGAGAATCCTTATTTTTGATTTCAATACGTTTATCCACAGCCCTACAGACCTTTCCGACTGCTGGTAGGCACACTAACCCACAGCTAGATTTGATTATATTTGTATTTGTCCCTTTGGGACACATTCAGGGATCACCACATAGCCACTTTTTTTGCAAGGTGTTTGAAGTATAGGGAGGGAAGCAAACTGGGAGGAAACCACAGGGAAGGGGACTCAACTAGGAGCTTGTAGATCAGCAAATTAGAAATACAATTCCAATCTCACTTTAGTTTAGTTTAGTTTAGTTTATTATTTGATATTGCACTCCAAACCCAGGGGTAGCCAGGCACAGCAGATACAAGAATACTTAAGCTTGGGTTACATGCATAGGAAACATACAGCACCTAAACAGCAATACAAGAGTACAGGGTATAAGAAGGACTGTTATTGAGTAACAGGACAGTAAGGAGGTAGTATCTATATGTGCATGGTTTGGTATCCAGTGAAAATACTGCCATGGAAAGTGCTGCCAGGGGGCAATATTCACCCAGATTTACACACTAACTAAGATCAAACAGATTCTCTAAATATTCGAGGATGTGAGTTTAAAATAGTAAATATTTCACGTCTTTTAATATTTGGGGAATCATTTCAGGAGTGAGGAAAAGGCAAGCAAGATTTTCGTATAGAACACATGGATTGACCAACAGTGCAATGTGGCCATAGCTCTCCATTTGGACTGGTCCACCTTCTTGTCTACCCAAAACCCCACAATGTTGGCTCTTACACAATCACTTCAAACTTTTAAGCATATAATGTATGCACCATAGGAAAACCCAGGATCCTTCCTGGGTCATTGGATTGAGAAGCATAATCCAATCTAATCCAACCACCCTGCTAACTACCATGGACAGACTGAGCACATAAAACCAAAAACATAACCAACCACACTCCCTCTTCTGAGTACACTTAAACTGTAGTGCTGTATCTACAAGCTAGAACACACCTCGAAGGTTTTTAGCATCTCAGCCATACACTCCCATTGTTCTGTGTTTCCTTTTTCTAGAACTAAAGAAGTCAAGTCAAATGAATCCATATTTAAAGAAACACTCCTACCACACCTCACTGTTTCTACCTACATACTACTGTTATCTTTGTTATAATGCTTTCTCCAACACCTTCTCCACTAGAGCTTCTCAAACTCCCACAAAGAGTGTCCTTCATAACATCCGATTGTTTGTTTCGTCCAGCCACGGTGGAAGGGTGTGAAACCCTTCGCCGATCCGATTGCTTGTCTGTCTCTTCTATTTAAGCTAACTTTTCTGTCGACCAACTTCGTTCTGAACTCTTGGCAAAGACTTAACCGCAAACTACCCTGAACTGTGTGATCTTGAGCAAAAGACTTTTGTCCTATTGACTTTGGCCCTAAGCCTATTTTACTTGATCCCATCACTGTAGTTCCTCTTTCTAGATTATCCTGACTACTTACCTGCTTGTTCTGCTTCTTTCTGCCTAGCTTTGTCTTCCCCTCCCTTTTTAATTAACAGAGTGCCATTTTGCTCCCACTTCATTTTGTGAGCTTAACTTGTCTGTCAACTATTGGGGGTGGTGTGGTGCATTACGAGTGTGATTTTTGAACTGCTTCACTTTAGGGAAACGTTATACAACTTAAAAGTAAATCAATTTATATTCTTTTACTTGGAAACCTTGAGTCAGTGTTTGCTTGAATCATAGTAACCAGAGTAGGGTTTCCTAAGGAAGTGATCTCTGACAGGGGATCCAGTTGTATGTCCCACTACATGTAAACCATGTGGAAAAACTGTGGTGTTACTTACAAGTTCTCTACAGCCTACCATCCACAAACAAATGGACTGATAGAGAGGTTTATTGTACCATGAAGAGCATGATAAGTGTTTTAGAGGAACCCCTTAGAAGAAAGTAGGATCTTCTATTGTCATGCCTTCTCTTTGCTTATAAAGAAGTCTCTCAGGAGGGAGTTGGTTACAGTCCCTTTGAGCTTCTTTATGGCCATCAAGTCAGAGGTCCTTTGGCCCTAATTAAGCCGGGGTTGGAGAGTGCTCCTTCCCCCAAGCCAGTCAGAGTGACTGACTATGTGATAGGTCTCCAGCGGAGAATGCCACACATGATGGCAGAAGCTAGTAATAACTTGAAAGCAGGTCAGGCTTTGGTCAAACATTGGCATGACCAGAAGGCCAGCATGGTTGAGTTTACTCAAGACCAGCTTGAATTAGATATGGTGCCAACAAGGCAGAGGGTCTGGCAGGACAAATAGATAGGACCCTTCAAGGTTGTGGCAAACTTTGAGAGGTGAACTATTTGGTGGACTTAGGCAGACCAGAGTCTTTCACACCAACAGTTTGAAGGCATATGTCTGGAGACCAGAAGTGGGAGCTTTGCTTCTAGCTTCAGCTCAAGAGGAGGAGGAGAGTGAACCTCTACCTGACCTCCTCAGAGGCCAACCTTTGGATGAGAAAATAAAAGGAGTTAATCTCTCTTCTCAGCTGACTTGTGAACAACAGGAGGAGTGCATGTTTTGCCATTGTGTGGTCTCTGAAGAGGTTTAGACCATACTTGTATGGATCTACCTTTGTGATTCAGACAGACCACCAACCCTTGAGATGGTTAATGCAAATTAAAGGGGAGAACCCAAAACTTCTGAGATGGTCAATCTGCATGCAAGGGCTTGATTTCACCATTGAGCACAGAGCAGGATGTCACCACCAAAATGCTGATGGGCTCTCTAGGAGTTTTTTAACCAACTAAAGGTAGAGATTCATCCAGGAGTGGATTACATCCTCCTGTCCCTTAGTCGGGGGTAGGTGGGTGAGTGTTAGGGAGAATTCTCATATATGGCTGATTTCCCTTACCTAGTGAGTCCCTCAGCAGCTTTGTTGGATTTCTAGGATTTTTTTTTCACCTGGTAAGAGTGAGACCCCTTTTTTACCCACTGTTACATGTGTTTTGCTGTGTGTGTTTAACATTGTTATGTTCATGGACTGTGTAGCCTCACCTACTCCACAGGCATCATCTTTTTACTGTGTGTTACACAGCACCTTCAGTGCAGTGACACAGGGTTGTCTTTTAGAATTCCAAACTCAGACTCCATTTTCTGGGGCTAACTACTGTCCCCAGAACATGTAAAGCTGCCATTAACTTTAGTAGTCTCTTTTAAAACCATAGACCCAGTACAAAACATCTTACATGGAGTACTGGAAAGGGTTACTACTTATCCCTTTTTGTCTGTTTCTCTTGGAGCATTGCGTTGCTCCCTTTCCATTAAGACTTGCCTGGTGGCAGTGGTAACTACCCTATTTTTTCTACCACAGTTATCTTAAATATCCATGGTATTGTTTTAGGCTATCTTGGTAGCCTCAAACTTAAATCCGCTTGACCGTATTGTTTTTAATATTTCTCCAGCTGGGTTTAGTTACCATTTCTTTTTGGAAAAGTCTTTCTCATGTTCATCTCTATGCACCAAACCAGTTTGGTTCCTTTGTTCACTGTCTTTTCGTGGGCTTCTTGAGAGAAGTCCATCTTTAGGTGCCTGAAAGTCTGGCTAGGCAGGATGTGAGGGAGGGGTTTTAGAACCACTGCCATGGGTTCCCTTGGTAACCCAAGTCGCACTCCTGTTTGATAGGCTGGGTGACTTTCCCCACCAGGACAGCCACCCTGCTGTGTGATTGACAGCCAGGCTGTGTGAATGGGGGAAAACATTATAAAAAGCATGTCTCTGGGTCTGGAAGAGCAGAGTCGCCACTGGAATGAAATAACCAAAGAGGAGCTGACAGAAGAGGACCCCTACAATGACTGAACCGCCTGGTGAAGCCCTGCTACAGGTCTGAATCTTCAGAATCCAACAACAGAGAGAATCTTCCAAGAATATTCTTCCCTTGAGCTAGTGGGACAAACCAGCTAACCCATACTCCAAGCCAGGACCCCCTCCTTTGGTCAAATTTGCTGTACAGAGCTACAGTGGGCCGGATAGCCAGGAAGGTCGTACCCTGCTTGGGTTTTAAGGAGCGCACCTTTTATTTGTTGCTCTGCTGCTGGTTTCTTCCCTGGGTAGTGCAGGACCCTCCAGTCTTCCTACTTTGTGTCAGTCCAACAGTCGCTTCAGGAACCGTGAGCCTGCTGGAACTACCAAGAACGTCCGCCGCAGCCACAGCTTCTTCTTCATTTAAGGTACTGTTCAACATCCGGTTGTTCATTTCGTCCAGTCGAAGGATGTGAAACCTTTCGCCATTCCGAGGGCTTGTCCTTCTCTTCTCTTTAAGCTAATTTTTCTGCCAACCAACTTCGTTCTGAACTCTTGTCAAAGACTTAACCGCAAACTACCCTGAACTGTGTGATCTTGAACAACAGACTTTTGTCATATTGACTTTAGCCCTAAGCCTATTTTACTTGATCCCATCACTGTAGTTCCTCTTTCTAGATTGCCCTGACTACTTACCTGCTGGTCCTGCTTCTTTCTGCCTAACTTTGTCTTTCCCTCCCTTTTTAATTAACAGAGTGCCATTTTGCTCTCACTTCATTTTGTGAGTTTAACTTGTCTGTCAACTATTGGGGGTGGTGTGATGTATTACAATGTGATTTCTTAACTGCTTCAATTTAGGGAAATGTTATACAACTAAAAAGTAAATAAATGTATATTCTTTTACTTGGAAACCTTGAGTCAGTGTTTGCTTGAATCATAGTAACTGCTGTCCTTTGTGTAACTATTTGATACTGCTTTCTTGCTCTTGAGATAAGTCTGGCTGCTCAGCCATTGCTACCACTTTTATTGTGTAGAACAGGCTTGTACCAAAGGTGAATCTATGCTGCCACTTGTAGTCCTAATTGGGTGTAGTGTTCCCAAAGGGTACTGCATATAATTTTGCCTAACACTATCTATTAATAAAATAGAAATATGTAAATACATTTAAATATAAACAAACTGTGCATCTATGAAATTCCAATGTCAATGGTGACTACAATGTAGAATTACCAATACACTGGTAGAATTACTTTTCTATGCTATCTTTACAAAAATGGGAACTTTTATAAATACACACATTACCATATCTACCTTTGGTTTACTCTGAATGCACATGCATAATGGGTTGGAAAATGTATCACAAATCCAGGATAAAGCTTTAATTTGATAAAAAGGAATTTAAATCAGAACATCCCTGCCTATCTAAATCTTTCTACTTCTTATTCCTTAAAGATAAACACCTTCACTCAACCCAATAGACATGTTAGCATCTGAAATAGCATTCCAGAAACCTAAGTTTGAAAGACAAGCTTCTTGACATCCCTGCATGTAAATCACTTGCAGAACGAAAATGTATGTTTGCTAGATTCCCTTCAGTTGTGTTACAATTGCATACATTGATGTTTAAATATGAACCATGGTCATTTTCAACAGGCAAATTCAAGTTTTGAAAATGTCATGTGTTCTTGAGTGGTTCAGTGCCAGTAACACAACTCTACTTGGTGATGTAACCAGGGAATAACTTCAATTACCTTATATTTCAAGATATGTACACAGTAAGATATCCAGATACTACTTCTGTGCTTGTGCATTACACAGAGAAGGAGTAAGGGAATCTATCTGTATACACACCATAAGACCTATTCTATCAAATCTATAATGACTGAAGCACATATACCTTTGAAATATTTACACATTTTCCAGAATGTACACTCAATGTATACACCCACTGTGTACTTCCACAAACAAAAAGGTTTGAGATTTAATGTATTCCCCTTTAGCGTATTGTTCTGTTCAGTCATTATATTTCCCTTAACATTATATTTACATAGAAATATATTTTCGCTGTCTCACAGACAGACGGACATCTTCTTAAGAACTAGTTACATTCTCCTCTTCCGGGAACAGGTGGTATCGGTCAGGAAGTTGGGGTCAGCTTATCTCCACAACCTGGTTTCCCTCTTTCGGTATTGGGCCTGTCTGCTATCTTTTCCACTCAAGAAGGCTTGGGACATTAACTCCAGGTAGGCAGCTCTTACAGTGAACCGCTAGTAATAAAAAAATTATTCTAAAAGGAAAGCAATCTATTCCATTCTCCTTTCGGTTGTCAATTCTCCATTCTTTCTGCCCATCAACCAATCAGCCAGTCAATGAGCGAGAGAGTCATTCCACAGATCTCTCTATGGCGTTGGACTTTTATAGATTCAAAATTCCTCTCTTTGGTGGTGTGTATCATTTCTCTAATCTAATTGGTCAGTGCATGTGATTAGACTATGTTACAAAAGTGAAATCATACCAAATACCCCCTTAATACTAATTGGGCTTATTAATGAAGAGGGCAGACTAATGAGAGTTTTTTTTTTTTGCATTTTTATTGAATTGTTTATAGCGAATGACACCCTAGCTCTGATCAGAGCACTAATGGTACAAAATACATGAGCAGATACAAAAGAACCAACATCTCAATGAGTGAGAACGTGTATTTTTTTTTTTTTTACACAGGACTTAAAGAGGGGAAAAGAGTATATAGAGAGCAGAAAGAGAGCAAATGAACAGAAGCGACATGGGGCACAAGGACGAAAAAAAGGGATTGGGAGTGAAGTGGGAAGGCTGGTGAGCAGAAAGAGTTTACAGAAGCAAGATATGGGGGAATTAGACCATAGAGGCACTTAAAAACACTAGAGCAAGTTGAAAAGTAAGCGATTTTCAAAAGAAAGCCAGTGGAGAAAGTTCAGAGCAGAAATAATAGTAATGGGGGAAAGTGTACAGAGTAGCCGAGTTGAGGAATGGGGATAGATCAAAGAGGGGCAAGATGAGATGCAGGCATGCTAAGAAGGAGAGAAGAGCACTAGAACAGTACAGAGAAAACTAATGAGATAAGGAGTTTAGTAAGGGGAAAAGTAAGGAACCAACAATCTTTTTGAATATTGAATAGCGGCAGGAGCGAGAGAGAGAGGAAGTATGAGCAGACACATATAGTGAAGAATAGAGGATGACACCAAGATTATGAGCAGAGGAAAAAATAGAGTGGGATGAGGGGAAAGGAAATTGAAGGGGTAGAGAGGGAGGAGAATAGTAGAAGCAGGAAAGAAAATAACATCAGTTGTCGGGGGAATGAGGTGGAGATAGTGAGAGGAAATCCAGGATTGATTAGCGAGGAGACATGCAGACAAGGAAGAGTGGATAGAATCTGTAAATAATGGGATGGATAGAAAGATGTGTGAGTCATCCACATAGAGGTGGTAGGAAAATCCAAAGGACGAGATAATAGAGCCAGGATGGGAGGTGTGAAGGGTAAAAAGAAGAGGGGCCAAGAACTGCACCTTGAGGAACCATATATGCGGGGAAGTGGTGGAAGAGTATCCAGCCCAGGAAAAGGTGCACCCTGCAAGGTAAGAATGCAACCAATAGAGGACAGAACTCAGATCGGTAAGAGAAGAGAGAAGAATCCTGTGATCAACATATCAAATGCAGCCGAGAGTTCAAGAAGAGATGAGAATTTAGAGTGATGAGACGAGAGAAGTGTGTTAGTGACAGACAGAAGAACAGTTTCCGTAAAGTGGTGTGGCCTAAAGCCAGACTGGAAAGGAGTTATGAGAGAGTGTAAATGAATAAAGGAGGAAACTTGGAAGTAGACGGTGCGCCCCAGAAGCTTAGAGAGAAAAGCAAGAAGTGATAGAGGCAACATTTGGAATGCAAGGAGGGATCAAGGGTGTTTTTTTTTCAAAATATAGAGGATCGAAGCATGCTTGAAATGAGAAAGAACACTGGAAGAGGAAAGGGAAATATTAAATAGGGCAGTGAGATACGACAGAAGTGACAAGTAAACCAGGAGGATCAGAGGAGAAGTAAGGGAACCATCTGGGGAAGAAGTAGGATGAGCCCTGTCTAGGGCAGAATAAATGTCACCATCCAAGAGAGTGATCTGTAGACATCACAGGGGAGGGGGAACTAGAATAGCTGAAGGGCGAGGAAGGACCAGAAGAAGAGGAAGGAATGGAAGAACCAAGTGGAGAGTTTTTAGAAATTAAGTAGTTACCAAAGTCAGATGTAGAGAAGGGAGAAGATGAAGGGTAAGGGGAGGAGGGGCATGATGCGGTTCAGAATTTCAAAAAGACAAGGGTGAAAAGCAAGTGAGGAAAAGAGAAAATAAAAATATTGTTGTGTAGAAGAGAGAAGCAGAGAGTCATAAGTGGCGTGGAAAGAAGATAGAAGAGATAAGTCAGTTGTTGTCCCAGACTTATGCCAGCTCCACACAGCATGAAGGAGGGAGAAGCGAATTGAGCGGATAACAGTGACATCCAAGTCTGAGAGGGCCTTTGAGATGTAGTAAAGGCAACCAAATGACAGAAAAGATCAAGTGAATCAGACAGAGTGTAAGACAAAAGAGAAGAGACAGTGTGTCACAATGCCTGTCCTCAGGCATCCGGAACAAATCCATCTATCCAGGGAACAGGCATCCACGAAGACCCAGGAATTCCCAAAACCCCGTCTAGGGGCTATATGGGTTCAGTCCTGGCGCCGTAGGCGCCAGGCTCATATTGCCACCTTTAAACTGTGCAGGTCATCCTGCAAAGAACTCACGTACAGGCCATCATGAGGACATGAAGGGACTACTTTCCTTTAGGACTTATTTTACTACTTGGGTGTGGTACTGGAACTCTTTACCTGGGAACTACTTTTTTGATGCTATTTAAACCACGCCCGAAGAGCAGCACACAATTCACGTTATTCTGCATCTCAGCAGCGTAACGCTCACCGTGTCTGCAGTCCAGTATTCAGTCTACAGCTACACCCGTTTGTGTCCAGAGCCGATCCTAGAGAAAAGGAAAGAAGAAGAGAAGGTTAGAACAGGAAGATTCCCATTTGGTCATCATCTTCTCCTGGAGCAGCCACACCTGTGAGAAAGGGAAAAAACATTTAAAAACAACCGCGTCGCATTGCCAGCTGCAGTGCTGCGCCATACTCACCTATCATTACAACATCTTCACGACCCAGCGCAGTGCCCGTTGAATCGCTGCTCGCCACATCAGCATCTGAAAAAACAAGAACAAACAAAAGGTGAGCGGGGATCCGCCAAAGGCATTCACTTACTTACTGCAAAATACTTACTTGGTATATTACCGCTGGAGGCAGCACTGGGCACCATTCTACACTCAACATTTTCGCAAAGGAGCCGCACCTGCAACAAAGATAGAGAACTATTGGTTAATCGCACTTGGAACAAAATTACTTGCTAAACCGTACTTGGTGCAAACTGGCTCTTACCAAGGCGCTACCTTCATCCATCGAGGCAAATTCGCTCCTCGGACCACGCTGCATGGGGAAAGGTATGAAAGGAGCATGATTGAATAAACAGACATTTGAACTCTAAAAGAACTATACATTTGGTTTACACACAACTTACCTCGGATTCATTATTTGTCTGGAACTCTGCCAAATACCTTCGGATCAGTGAAGTAACTGAAGTTCTACGTGCCCCTGCATGAGTTCATCCTTCCTAACTATAAGGTGAGACTTTACGAAGGGGAATACTAGATGTTTTCGGGAAGATAGTGTTAGTGTTAACCCCTCTACCATGGGTGGCTAATTCCCTTTACTGTTTCTAGGAAAATCCTCTTGCGGGCCAGGACGACGAAACCGAGTGGGCAAGTGCAGTCGATCATCACTTCGCTACGAGTCACACTGGTGGAGACCGCAGCAGTCCAGCTTCGTTCAGCGGCCCCATGGAATCCAGGTGAGCATCACAGAACGCAAAGCCTTACTACAAATCTCCACCCGGGCGTCATGGAGACCTCAGAGACTGACCAATTAGCCCAACCACTGGGGGAACTTAGGGCTGAAGTGCATTCTGCCCGTCAAGAGACTAATGCTCTCAGGAGAGAACTGATTTTGGCAAAGGAACGTACGGATGATCTTGCCAGACAATTACTTCAAGCTCAAGCTGGACACACACCTTTACCTGGACTCGGGGGAGCTCCTGCCCAAGCTCAATCAAGTAATCCAGTACAAGTGATTTTACCAGGGACAGTCCCTTTAGCACCACCAGAACGCTTTGCGGGGAACCCAAAAAGGTTTCGCCGTGTTTATGAACCAGTGCCTCCTGCACTTTTTATGTAGACCTGGAGCCTTTCCGAATGATCAAGCAAAGGTAGCCTTTGTATTATCGTATCTCAGCGACAGTGCAGCCGATTGGTCTATTCCACCAGTCAACCAGGATGACCCTCTTCTTCGGGTATTTCAGGGTTTTCAAGTAAGCATGGAAAGACTATTTGCCTGACATTCTCAAGGCCAAGCTTTGGATAACAAACTTTTGTCCTTGCGTCAGGGTAACCAGGATTTGCTGACCTACATCACAACTTTCAATAGGTTGGTGGTAGAAACCGGATGGCCAGAAGTCAAACGGATTACGCTATTTCATCGTGGGCTATGAGGTGAACTAAAAGACGTTTTAGCACAAGTAGTGAACCCACCTCAAGAATGTGCTGAATACATTGACCTGGTTGTTCAGATAGATCACAGACTTCAGAATCGAAAGGCTGATCGGGCTAGATTCGAGAATCGAGAAATGATAAGACCTAAGGACAACGTCACCCCCAAAGGAACTGATGTATCAGCCCCCATGCAAATTGGGGGGGTTAAAGGACCTTTGACTCAAAAAGAAAGGGACAGAAGGCGACAGTTACAAGTGTGTTTGTATTGTGGAACCTTGGGCCATTTTTTACGGGATTGCCCAGTGAAACCACCTAAGAAGGTGGTAGGAGTCACCGCCAAAATCAATATAGAATCAGAGCCGGGAAACGACCACGCCCGACAAGCGTAGAGGTCCGCTTGCCGAGCATGAAGAAGGACACTCAGACCTCGCACCTAATCATACCAATGGTCCTTATAGGTCATCGAGAGCCTTCTCGTATGCACACAGAGAGAGCATACATTGATAGCGGAGCCATAGGAAACTATATGGATAAAGAAATGGCTACAAGGATGAACCTTTCTCTTTGCGAAAAAACCACAACTGATGTAATCACCACCGTTGATGGGACCGAAATAGCTTCATGTCCATTAACTCATTCAAATATGGAGATGACACTGTTGGGTCAAGATGGGCATCGAGAGAACATTGTGTTTGACTTAATCAGGGCCCCACAGTTCCAGATAATTCTCGGGATGCCATGGTTGGAAACTCATAATCCTTGAATGACTGGCGAGAAAAGAGAGTGACCTTCTCGGATTGTGCACACACTTGTTACCCTGAAAGAACTTTGATCAAAAAACTGCCCACAGTCACGAATCTGACAACTCAGTTACCCCAGGAATACCAGGAATTTCAGGATGTTATCCAAAAAGGCCAAGCAAACACGTTACCACCCCACAGATCATACGATTGCCAGATCGATCTCCTACCTGGCGCTCAAGTCTTATGAAGTAGAATCTACACCCTCACAGAACCCGAAATTCTTCATTTACGGCAATATTTGGATCAATACCTAGCTAATGGCTTCATTCGCCCGTCCAAGTCTCCGGCGGCATCGTCTTTATTCTTTGTTCCTAAAAAGGAAGGGGACCTCAGGACTTGTATTGACTATAGCGCATTAAATCAAATAACGGTAAAAAAAACGATACCCGTTGCCCCTGATCCCAGAACTACTGGACCAAGTGAAAGATGCTTGTATCTACACTAAGTTGGACCTTCGAGGGGTGTATCATCTGGTACGCATAAAAAAGGGTGACGAATGGAAGACTGCCTTTCCGTAACAAATACAGATTTTTCGAATACCAGGTGATGCCTTTCGGGCTTTGCAACGCCCTGGCAGCTTTCCAATATTTTATGAACGATGTCCTTCGCGAACTCATAGACGTCTGTGTTGTTGTATACATATACAAAAAAAGGTAGCAGGCGCCCCTCTCTCGAAAGAACAAGGCATGATAACCTGTTCAGTGGTTATTAACCACATTGAGAGTTCGCAGCCATTGCTTTTTGCTCACTGTACCTTCACAGATGGGAAATATCCATTTGCATATCAGTCTTTGTCCCGCCCACAAGGGCAGTCCAGCACCGAAATGCTATGGCAATTCCTCTCTGAACAAGAGTACCATCAGCAACCCCATACACGTGTTTCAGCCTTGTTGGGCATCATCAGTGAGGTGAAGCTGAGCCTCTCTAAGCACAGTGAGCAGGGAGTCCACGTCTGGTTGCCCCCAGGTAACCTAGGGTGACCAACCCCAAGTTCCTTTCACAAATACAAAAAAAGGTAGCAGGCGCCCCTCTCTCGAAAGAACAAGGCATGATAACCTGTTCAGTGGTTATTAACCACATTGAGAGTTCGCAGCCATTGCTTTTTGCTCACTGTACCTTCACAGATGGGAAATATCCATTTGCATATCAGTCTTTGTCCCGCCCACAAGGGCAGTCCAGCACCGAAATGCTATGGCAATTCCTCTCTGAACAAGAGTACCATCAGCAACCCCATACACGTGTTTCAGCCTTGTTGGGCATCATCAGTGAGGTGAAGCAAAGCCTCTCTAAGCTCAGTGAGCAGGGAGTCCACGTCTGGTTGCCCCCAGGTAACCTAGGGTGACCAACCCCAAGTTCCTTTCACAAATACAAAAAAAGGTAGCAGGCGCCCCTCTCTCGAAAGAACAAGGCATGATAACCTGTTCAGTGGTTATTAACCACATTGAGAGTTCGCCGCCATTGCTTTTTGCTCACTGTACCTTCACAGATGGGAAATATCCATTTGCATATCAGTCTTTGTCCCGCCCACAAGGGCAGTCCAGCACCAAAATGCTATGGCAATTCCTCTCTGAACAAGAGTACCATCAGCAACCCCATACACGTGTTTCAGCCTTGTTGGGCATCATCAGTGAGGTGAAGCTGAGCCTCTCTAAGCACAGTGAGCAGGGAGTCCACGTCTGGTTGCCCCCAGGTAACCTAGGGTGACCAACCCCAAGTTCCTTTCACAAATACAAAAAAAGGTAGCAGGCGCCCCTCTCTCGAAAGAACAAGGCATGATAACCTGTTCAGTGGTTATTAACTACATTGAGAGTTTGCAGCAATTGCTTTTTGCTCACTGTACCTTCACAGATGGGAAATATCCCTTTGCATATCAGTCTTTGTCCCGCCCACAAGGGCAGTCCAGCACCGAAATGCTATGGTAATTCCTATCTGAACAATTGTACCATCAGCAACCCCATACACGTGTTTCAGCCTTGTTGGGCATCATCAGTGAGGTGAAGCTGAGCCTCTCTAAGCACAGTGAGCAGGGAGTCCACGTCTGGTTGCCCCCAGGTAACCTAGGGTGACCAACCCCAAGTTCCTTTCAAAAATACAAAAAAAGGTAGCAGGCGCCCCTCTCTCGAAAGAACAAGGCATGATAACCTGTTCAGTGGTTATTAACCACATTGAGAGTTCGCAGCCATTGCTTTTTGCTCACTGTACCTTCACAGATGGGAAATATCCATTTGCATATCAGTCTTTGTCCCGCCCACAAGGGCAGTCCAGCACCGAAATGCTATGGCAATTCCTCTCTGAACAAGAGTACCATCAGCAACCCCATACACGTGTTTCAGCCTTGTTGGGCATCATCAGTGAGGTGAAGCTGAGCCTCTCTAAGCACAGTGAGCAGGGAGTCCACGTCTGGTTGCCCCCAGGTAACCTAGGGTGACCAACCCCAAGTTCCTTTCACAAATACAAAAAAAGGTAGCAGGCGCCCCTCTCTCGAAAGAACAAGGCATGATAACCTGTTCAGTGGTTATTAACCACATTGAGAGTTCGCAGCCATTGCTTTTTGCTCACTGTACCTTCACAGATGGGAAATATCCATTTGCATATCAGTCTTTGTCCCGCCCACAAGGGCAGTCCAGCACCGAAATGCTATGGCAATTCCTCTCTGAACAAGAGTACCATCAGCAACCCCATACACGTGTTTCAGCCTTGTTGGGCATCATCAGTGAGGTGAAGCTGAGCCTCTCTAAGCACAGTGAGCAGGGAGTCCACGTCTGGTTGCCCCCAGGTAACCTAGGGTGACCAACCCCAAGTTCCTTTCACAAATACAAAAAAAGGTAGCAGGCGCCCCTCTCTCGAAAGAACAAGGCATGATAACCTGTTCAGTGGTTATTAACCACATTGGGCCTCATTACGACCCTGGCGGTAAGGGGTTAACACCAGCGTTAGCTGCGCCGACCCCTTACCGCCAATTACGAGGTCCCCTAGCGCCATGGTGCTTTTAACACCTGCTTTTAGCAGGTGTTAAAATCCATGGCGCTAAGGGACCATGGAGTTAATTACGCCACCGTAATTTACGGTGGCGTAATTAACGCCTTCCCCACTCCCATTATGCCCTATGGGGCAAAAATGGGAATGGGGAAGGGTAAATGGGGATTGGGGACTTACCGCCCCGCCTAGGTCGGAATGGGGCGGTAAGTCCGCCAACCACCATGGCGTAAACGTAGTTTACGCCATGGTGGTAAAGTCACGGCCCAGGCGGTAACTTACCGCCTGGGTCGTAATGAGGCCCATTGAGAGTTTGCAGCCATTGCTTTTTGCTCACTGTACCTTCACAGATGGGAAATATCCATTTGCATATCAGTCTTTGTCCCGCCCACAAGGGCAGTCCAGCACCGAAATGCTATGGCAATTCCTCTCTGAACAAGAGTACCATCAGCAACCCCATACACGTGTTTCAGCCTTGTTGGGTATCATCAGTGAGGTGAAGCTGAGCCTCTCTAAGCACAGTGAGCAGGGAGTCCACGTCTGGTTGCCCCCAGGTAACCTAGGGTGACCAACCCCAAGTTCCTTTCACAAATACAAAAAAAGGTAGCAGGCGCCCCTCTCTCGAAAGAACAAGGCATGATAACCTGTTCAGTGGTTATTAACCACATTGAGAGTTCGCAGCCATTGCTTTTTGCTCACTGTACCTTCACAGATGGGAAATATCCATTTGCATATCAGTCTTTGTCCCGCCCACAAGGGCAGTCCAGCACCGAAATGCTATGGCAATTCCTCTCTGAACAAGAGTACCATCAGCAACCCCATACACGTGTTTCAGCCTTGTTGGGCATCATCAGTGAGGTGAGCTTCACCTCACTGATGATCCCCAACAAGGGTGAAACACGTGTATGGGGTTGCTGGTGGTACTCTCGTTCAGATTGGAATTGCCATTGTATTTCGGTGCTGGACTGCCCCTGGGCAGGACAAGGACTGATATGCAAATGGATATTTCCCATCTGTGAAAGGCACAGTGAGTAAAAGCAGTGGCTGCGAACTCTCAAGTGGTTAATAACCACTGAACAGGTTATCATGTCTGTTCTTGCGAGAGAGGGGCGCCCGCTACCTTTGTTAAACTATTTGTTAAGGAACCTGGGATTGGTAACCCTAGGTCTCCTGGGGGCAACCAGACGTGGTCTCCCTCTCACTGTGCTTAGAGAGGCATCAGCTTCACCTCACTGATGATCCCCAACAAGGGTGAAACACGTGTATGGGGTTGCTGGTGGTACTCTCATTCAGATTGGAATTGCCATTGTATTTCGGTGCTGGACTGCCCCTGGGCAGGACAAGGACTGATATGCAAATGGATATTTCCCATCTGTGAAAGGCACAGTGAGTAAAAGCAGTGGCTGCGAACTCTCAAGTGGTTAATAACCACTGAACAGGTTATCATGTCTGTTCTTGCGAGAGAGGGGCGCCCGCTACCTTTGTTAAACTATTTGTTAAGGAACCTGGGATTGGTAACCCTAGGTCTCCTGGGGGCAACCAGACGTGGTCTCCCTCTCACTGTGCTTAGAGAGGCATCAGCTTCACCTCACTGATGATCCCCAACAAGGGTGAAACACGTGTATGGGGTTGCTGGTGGTACTCTCGTTCAGATTGGAATTGCCATTGTATTTCGGTGCTGGACTGCCCCTGGGCAGGACAAGGACTGATATGCAAATGGATATTTCCCATCTGTGAAAGACACAGTGAGTAAAAGCAGTGGCTGCGAACTCTCAAGTGGTTAATAACCACTGAACAGGTTATCATGTCTGTTCTTGCGAGAGAGGGGCGCCCGCTACCTTTGTTAAACTATTTGTTAAGGAACCTGGGATTGGTAACCCTAGGTCTCCTGGGGGCAACCAGACGTGGTCTCCCTCTCACTGTGCTTAGAGAGGCATCAGCTTCACCTCACTGATGATCCCCAACAAGGGTGAAACACGTGTATGGGGTTGCTGGTGGTACTCTCGTTCAGATTGGAATTGCCATTGTATTTCGGTGCTGGACTGCCCCTGGGCAGGACAAGGACTGATATGCAAATGGATATTTCCCATCTGTGAAAGGCACAGTGAGTAAAAGCAGTGGCTGCGAACTCTCAAGTGGTTAATAACCACTGAACAGGTTATCATGTCTGTTCTTGCGAGAGAGGGGCGCCCGCTACCTTTGTTAAACTATTTGTTAAGGAACCTGGGATTGGTAACCCTAGGTCTCCTGGGGGCAACCAGACGTGGTCTCCCTCTCACTGTGCTTAGAGAGGCATCAGCTTCACCTCACTGATGATCCCCAACAAGGGTGAAACACGTGTATGGGGTTGCTGGTGGTACTCTCGTTCAGATTGGAATTGCCATTGTATTTCGGTGCTGGACTGCCCCTGGGCAGGACAAGGACTGATATGCAAATGGATATTTCCCATCTGTGAAAGGCACAGTGAGTAAAAGCAGTGGCTGCGAACTCTCAAGTGGTTAATAACCACTGAACAGGTTATCATGTCTGTTCTTGCGAGAGAGGGGCGCCGGCTACCTTTGTTAAACTATTTGTTAAGGAACCTGGGATTGGTAACCCTAGGTCTCCTGGGGGCAACCAGACGTGGTCTCCCTCTCACTGTGTTTAGAGAGGCATCAGCTTCACCTCACTGATGATCCCCAACAAGGGTGAAACACGTGTATGGGGTTGCTGGTGGTACTCTCGTTCAGATTGGAATTGCCATTGTATTTCGGTGCTGGACTGCCCCTGGGCCGGACAAGGACTGATATGCAAATGGATATTTCCCATCTGTGAAAGGCACAGTGAGTAAAAGCAGTGGCTGCGAACTCTCAAGTGGTTAATAACCACTGAACAGGTTATCATGTCTGTTCTTGCGAGAGAGGGGCGCCCGCTACCTTTGTTAAACTATTTGTTAAGGAACCTGGGATTGGTAACCCTAGGTCTCCTGGGGGCAACCAGACGTGGTCTCCCTCTCACTGTGCTTAGAGAGGCATCAGCTTCACCTCACTGATGATCCCCAACAAGGGTGAAACACGTGTATGGGGTTGCTGGTGGTACTCTCGTTCAGATTGGAATTGCCATTGTATTTCGGTGCTGGACTGCCCCTGGGCAGGACAAGGACTGATATGCAAATGGATATTTCCCATCTGTGAAAGGCACAGTGAGTAAAAGCAGTGGCTGCGAACTCTCAAGTGGTTAATAACCACTGAACAGGTTATCATGTCTGTTCTTGCGAGAGAGGGGCGCCCGCTACCTTTGTTAAACTATTTGTTAAGAAACCTGGGATTGGTAACCCTAGGTCTCCTGGGGGCAACCAGACGTGGTCTCCCTCTCACTGTGCTTAGAGAGGCATCAGCTTCACCTCACTGATGATCCCCAACAAGGGTGAAACACGTGTATGGGGTTGCTGGTGGTACTCTCGTTCAGATTGGAATTGCCATTGTATTTCGGTGCTGGACTGCCCCTGGGCAGGACAAGGACTGATATGCAAATGGATATTTCCCATCTGTGAAAGGCACAGTGAGTAAAAGCAGTGGCTGCGAACTCTCAAGTGGTTAATAACCACTGAACAGGTTATCATGTCTGTTCTTGCGAGAGAGGGGCGCCCGCTACCTTTGTTAAACTATTTGTTAAGGAACCTGGGATTGGTAACCCTAGGTCTCCTGGGGGCAACCAGACGTGGTCTCCCTCTCACTGTGCTTAGAGAGGCATCAGCTTCACCTCACTGATGATCCCCAACAAGGGTGAAACACGTGTATGGGGTTGCTGGTGGTACTCTCGTTCAGATTGGAATTGCCATTGTATTTCGGTGCTGGACTGCCCCTGGGCAGGACAAGGACTGATATGCAAATGGATATTTCCCATCTGTGAAAGGCACAGTGAGTAAAAGCAGTGGCTGCGAACTCTCAAGTGGTTAATAACCACTGAACAGGTTATCATGTCTGTTCTTGCGAGAGAGGGGCGCCCGCTACCTTTGTTAAACTATTTGTTAAGGAACCTGGGATTGGTAACCCTAGGTCTCCTGGGGGCAACCAGACGTGGTCTCCCTCTCACTGTGCTTAGAGAGGCATCAGCTTCACCTCACTGATGATCCCCAACAAGGGTGAAACACGTGTATGGGGTTGCTGGTGGTACTCTCGTTCAGATTGGAATTGCCATTGTATTTCGGTGCTGGACTGCCCCTGGGCAGGACAAGGACTGATATGCAAATGGATATTTCCCATCTGTGAAAGGCACAGTGAGTAAAAGCAGTGGCTGCGAACTCTCAAGTGGTTAATAACCACTGAACAGGTTATCATGTCTGTTCTTGCGAGAGAGGGGCGCCCGCTACCTTTGTTAAACTATTTGTTAAGGAACCTGGGATTGGTAACCCTAGGTCTCCTTGGGGCAACCAGACGTGGTCTCCCTCTCACTGTGCTTAGAGAGGCATCAGCTTCACCTCACTGATGATCCCCAACAAGGGTGAAACACGTGTATGGGGTTGCTGGTGGTACTCTCGTTCAGATTGGAATTGCCATTGTATTTCGGTGCTGGACTGCCCCTGGGCAGGACAAGGACTGATATGCAAATGGATATTTCCCATCTGTGAAAGGCACAGTGAGTAAAAGCAGTGGCTGCGAACTCTCAAGTGGTTAATAACCACTGAACAGGTTATCATGTCTGTTCTTGCGAGAGAGGGGCGCCCGCTACCTTTGTTAAACTATTTGTTAAGGAACCTGGGATTGGTAACCCTAGGTCTCCTGGGGGCAACCAGACGTGGTCTCCCTCTCACTGTGCTTAGAGAGGCATCAGCTTCACCTCACTGATGATCCCCAACAAGGGTGAAACACGTGTATGGGGTTGCTGGTGGTACTCTCGTTCAGATTGGAATTGCCATTGTATTTCGGTGCTGGACTGCCCCTGGGCAGGACAAGGACTGATATGCAAATGGATATTTCCCATCTGTGAAAGGCACAGTGAGTAAAAGCAGTGGCTGCGAACTCTCAAGTGGTTAATAACCACTGAACAGGTTATCATGTCTGTTCTTGCGAGAGAGGGGCGCCGGCTACCTTTGTTAAACTATTTGTTAAGGAACCTGGGATTGGTAACCCTAGGTCTCCTGGGGGCAACCAGACGTGGTCTCCCTCTCACTGTGCTTAGAGAGGCATCAGCTTCACCTCACTGATGATCCCCAACAAGGGTGAAACACGTGTATGGGGTTGCTGGTGGTACTCTCGTTCAGATTGGAATTGCCATTGTATTTCGGTGCTGGACTGCCCCTGGGCCGGACAAGGACTGATATGCAAATGGATATTTCCCATCTGTGAAAGGCACAGTGAGTAAAAGCAGTGGCTGCGAACTCTCAAGTGGTTAATAACCACTGAACAGGTTATCATGTCTGTTCTTGCGAGAGAGGGGCGCCCGCTACCTTTGTTAAACTATTTGTTAAGGAACCTGGGATTGGTAACCCTAGGTCTCCTGGGGGCAACCAGACGTGGTCTCCCTCTCACTGTGCTTAGAGAGGCATCAGCTTCACCTCACTGATGATCCCCAACAAGGGTGAAACACGTGTATGGGGTTGCTGGTGGTACTCTCGTTCAGATTGGAATTGCCATTGTATTTCGGTGCTGGACTGCCCCTGGGCAGGACAAGGACTGATATGCAAATGGATATTTCCCATCTGTGAAAGGCACAGTGAGTAAAAGCAGTGGCTGCGAACTCTCAAGTGGTTAATAACCACTGAACAGGTTATCATGTCTGTTCTTGCGAGAGAGGGGCGCCCGCTACCTTTGTTAAACTATTTGTTAAGAAACCTGGGATTGGTAACCCTAGGTCTCCTGGGGGCAACCAGACGTGGTCTCCCTCTCACTGTGCTTAGAGAGGCATCAGCTTCACCTCACTGATGATCCCCAACAAGGGTGAAACACGTGTATGGGGTTGCTGGTGGTACTCTCGTTCAGATTGGAATTGCCATTGTATTTCGGTGCTGGACTGCCCCTGGGCAGGACAAGGACTGATATGCAAATGGATATTTCCCATCTGTGAAAGGCACAGTGAGTAAAAGCAGTGGCTGCGAACTCTCAAGTGGTTAATAACCACTGAACAGGTTATCATGTCTGTTCTTGCGAGAGAGGGGCGCCCGCTACCTTTGTTAAACTATTTGTTAAGGAACCTGGGATTGGTAACCCTAGGTCTCCTGGGGGCAACCAGACGTGGTCTCCCTC
Organism: Ambystoma mexicanum; assembly: GCF_040938575.1. NCBI lineage: Eukaryota > Metazoa > Chordata > Amphibia > Caudata > Ambystomatidae > Ambystoma > Ambystoma mexicanum. Next base: position 818,413,788 of record NC_090936.1, on the reverse strand, counting down.
TCACTGTGCTTAGAGAGGCATCAGCTTCACCTCACTGATGATCCCCAACAAGGGTGAAACACGTGTATGGGGTTGCTGGTGGTACTCTCGTTCAGATTGGAATTGCCATTGTATTTCGGTGCTGGACTGCCCCTGGGCAGGACAAGGACTGATATGCAAATGGATATTTCCCATCTGTGAAAGGCACAGTGAGTAAAAGCAGTGGCTGCGAACTCTCAAGTGGTTAATAACCACTGAACAGGTTATCATGTCTGTTCTTGCGAGAGAGGGGCGCCCGCTACCTTTGTTAAACTATTTGTTAAGGAACCTGGGATTGGTAACCCTAGGTCTCCTGGGGGCAACCAGACGTGGTCTCCCTCTCACTGTGCTTAGAGAGGCATCAGCTTCACCTCACTGATGATCCCCAACAAGGGTGAAACACGTGTATGGGGTTGCTGGTGGTACTCTCGTTCAGATTGGAATTGCCATTGTATTTCGGTGCTGGACTGCCCCTGGGCAGGACAAGGACTGATATGCAAATGGATATTTCCCATCTGTGAAAGGCACAGTGAGTAAAAGCAGTGGCTGCGAACTCTCAAGTGGTTAATAACCACTGAACAGGTTATCATGTCTGTTCTTGCGAGAGAGGGGCGCTCGCTACCTTTGTTAAACTATTTGTTAAGGAACCTGGGATTGGTAACCCTAGGTCTCCTGGGGGCAACAAGACGTGGTCTCCCTCTCACTGTGCTTAGAGAGGCATCAGCTTCACCTCACTGATGATCCCCAACAAGGGTGAAACACGTGTATGGGGTTGCTGGTGGTACTCTCGTTCAGATTGGAATTGCCATTGTATTTCGGTGCTGGACTGCCCCTGGGCAGGACAAGGACTGATATGCAAATGGATATTTCCCATCTGTGAAAGGCACAGTGAGTAAAAGCAGTGGCTGCGAACTCTCAAGTGGTTAATAACCACTGAACAGGTTATCATGTCTGTTCTTGCGAGAGAGGGGCGCCCGCTACCTTTGTTAAACTATTTGTTAAGGAACCTGGGATTGGTAACCCTAGGTCTCCTGGGGGCAACCAGACGTGGTCTCCCTCTCACTGTGCTTAGAGAGGCATCAGCTTCACCTCACTGATGATCCCCAACAAGGGTGAAACACGTGTATGGGGTTGCTGGTGGTACTCTCGTTCAGATTGGAATTGCCATTGTATTTCGGTGCTGGACTGCCCCTGGGCAGGACAAGGACTGATATGCAAATGGATATTTCCCATCTGTGAAAGGCACAGTGAGTAAAAGCAGTGGCTGCGAACTCTCAAGTGGTTAATAACCACTGAACAGGTTATCATGTCTGTTCTTGCGAGAGAGGGGCGCCCGCTACCTTTGTTAAACTATTTGTTAAGGAACCTGGGATTGGTAACCCTAGGTCTCCTGGGGGCAACCAGACGTGGTCTCCCTCTCACTGTGCTTAGAGAGGCATCAGCTTCACCTCACTGATGATCCCCAACAAGGGTGAAACACGTGTATGGGGTTGCTGGTGGTACTCTCGTTCAGATTGGAATTGCCATTGTATTTCGGTGCTGGACTGCCCCTGGGCAGGACAAGGACTGATATGCAAATGGATATTTCCCATCTGTGAAAGGCACAGTGAGTAAAAGCAGTGGCTGCGAACTCTCAAGTGGTTAATAACCACTGAACAGGTTATCATGTCTGTTCTTGCGAGAGAGGGGCGCCGGCTACCTTTGTTAAACTATTTGTTAAGGAACCTGGGATTGGTAACCCTAGGTCTCCTGGGGGCAACCAGACGTGGTCTCCCTCTCACTGTGCTTAGAGAGGCATCAGCTTCACCTCATTGATGATCCCCAACAAGGGTGAAACACGTGTATGGGGTTGCTGGTGGTACTCTCGTTCAGATTGGAATTGCCATTGTATTTCGGTGCTGGACTGCCCCTGGGCAGGACAAGGACTGATATGCAAATGGATATTTCCCATCTGTGAAAGGCACAGTGAGTAAAAGCAGTGGCTGCGAACTCTCAAGTGGTTAATAACCACTGAACAGGTTATCATGTCTGTTCTTGCGAGAGAGGGGCGCCCGCTACCTTTGTTAAACTATTTGTTAAGGAACCTGGGATTGGTAACCCTAGGTCTCCTGGGGGCAACCAGACGTGGTCTCCCTCTCACTGTGCTTAGAGAGGCATCAGCTTCACCTCACTGATGATCCCCAACAAGGGTGAAACACGTGTATGGGGTTGCTGGTGGTACTCTCGTTCAGATTGGAATTGCCATTGTATTTCGGTGCTGGACTGCCCCTGGGCAGGACAAGGACTGATATGCAAATGGATATTTCCCATCTGTGAAAGGCACAGTGAGTAAAAGCAGTGGCTGCGAACTCTCAAGTGGTTAATAACCACTGAACAGGTTATCATGTCTGTTCTTGCGAGAGAGGGGCGCCCGCTACCTTTGTTAAACTATTTGTTAAGGAACCTGGGATTGGTAACACTAGGTCTCCTGGGGGCAACCAGACGTGGTCTCCCTCTCACTGTGCTTAGAGAGGCATCAGCTTCACCTCACTGATGATCCCCAACAAGGGTGAAACACGTGTATGGGGTTGCTGGTGGTACTCTCGTTCAGATTGGAATTGCCATTGTATTTCGGTGCTGGACTGCCCCTGGGCAGGACAAGGACTGATATGCAAATGGATATTTCCCATCTGTGAAAGGCACAGTGAGTAAAAGCAGTGGCTGCGAACTCTCAAGTGGTTAATAACCACTGAACAGGTTATCATGTCTGTTCTTGCGAGAGAGGGGCGCCCGCTACCTTTGTTAAACTATTTGTTAAGGAACCTGGGATTGGTAACCCTAGGTCTCCTGGGGGCAACCAGACGTGGTCTCACTCTCACTGTGCTTAGAGAGGCATCAGCTTCACCTCACTGATGATCCCCAACAAGGGTGAAACACGTGTATGGGGTTGCTGGTGGTACTCTCGTTCAGATTGGAATTGCCATTGTATTTCGGTGCTGGACTGCCCCTGGGCAGGACAAGGACTGATATGCAAATGGATATTTCCCATCTGTGAAAGGCACAGTGAGTAAAAGCAGTGGCTGCGAACTCTCAAGTGGTTAATAACCACTGAACAGGTTATCATGTCTGTTCTTGCGAGAGAGGGGCGCCCGCTACCTTTGTTAAACTTGTTGTATACATAGATGACATCTTAGTATACTCTTCATCTGAACAAGACCATGTGAAACATGTTCGTGCTGTATTAGAAAAACTACGTCAGCATAAATTATATGCAAAATTGGAAAAGTGCATTTTTGATACTTCAGAAGTCAAATTCCTTGGATTTATCCTGACCCCAAATGGAGTTCAAATGTATTCACGAAAGGTGGATGCAATCCTCCAGTGGCCCTCACCTACCTCGATTAAAGGGGTACAGAGTATGCTTGGATTTGCAATTTTTTAACGCAGATTCATTCCTGATTTTTCACATCTTGTACACCCCATCACAGCTCTTTTGCGGAAGAATAAGCGCTTCCAGTGGACCAAAGAAACAGAAAAGGCCTTTCAAGACCTAAAACAGAAATTCACTTCAGCTCCTGTTTTAAAGCACCCACGCCCTGAACTTCCATACGTGGTTGCAACAGATGCATCCAGCTTAGCCATGGGAGCTGTCCTTTCCCAAAAGGATCCTGAGACTGGTGAACTTCACCCGGTGGCATTCTGGTCACGGAAATGTTCAGCACCTGAGTTAAACTATGCAGTTACCGACAAGGAATTACTGGCCATCAAGTCTGCGTTCAAGGCCTGGCGGCATTATCTTCTCAGAGCTTGACACACCATCACCGTAATCACGGATCACAGGAACTTACAATATTTAAGGACAGCCAAGGCTCAATCGTCATGCCAACTTAGATGGGCCTTATTTTTTGCGGAATATGATTTTGTGATAACTTACCGACCTGGTTGTCGAAATGGCAAATCAGATGCTTTATCTCGTATTGGAATGGGAGAAGCATATTCAAATCCAGAACCTGTAACCATAATCTCAGAGAGAAGAATTCTTGGAATAACTACTCTACAGACTCTGGACGACGTCCATAAAGAGATTCAGCAGCTTTTCGACCCTGCAGCCTTACAAAGCTGGTTAAAGAAAGGCAAAGATTATTCAGTCATCAATCACCTACCATACTATCAAGGACGTCTTTACCTACCAAGTAAAGAACTACAAGACCATGTTATCTCCAATTATCATGAGTCTTTGGTAGAAGGGCATCCTGGGATCGCTAAAACCAAGGCCAAGATCAAAAGACAATTCTGGTGGCCTACTAGGCGGAAAGACATTAAGTCATTTGTACTGTCTTGCAGTATTTGTGCCCAAAATAAGACCCAGAAGAAGAAACCAGCAGGTCTATTACAACCTTTGGACATTCTACCTTCGCTTTGGCATACCTTATCCCTTGACTTCATTACTGACCTTCCCCCATGTAATGGGTACAACACCATCCTAGTAATAGTGGATCTTTTTTCCAAAATGGCTCATTTCATTCCATTAAAGGGTCTACCTTCAGCCTCGACCTTGGCCAAAGAATTTCTAGAACATATTGTCCGAATACACGGATTCCCCTCCGTACTGGTTTCAGACCCGGGAAGTCAGTTCATTTCTCAATTTTGGAGGAAATGCTGTCAATTGGCCCAAATCGATGTAAGACTATCAACCAGCCACCATCCTCAAACCGATGCTCAAACTGAGAGGACCAATCAAACACTATAACAATATCTACGGTGCATGTTACATCAAACCGAAGGCAATTGGAAGGAAATTTTGTGGATATCGGAGTATGCCTACAACAACTCATTGCACTCAGGAACAGGACAAAGTCCATTTTACACTATATATGGACGGCATCCTCGAACCTCTGAACTCGACCCCCTCAACAATTGGAGATGCCCGCCGTGAGCAAACTACATGCCGCTATAACACAGGCTTTTAAAAGAGCAACTGAACACCTGAAACAGGCTAAAGAGAGATACAAGAAAACCGCAGATCAACATAGAAGCGAAGCTCCGAAATACCAGATAGGAGACCGAGTTTGGCTAGCTTCAAGACACATACCTTTAAAGGGGACTCACACCTTTAACCCCAAGTATTTGGGACCTTACACTATTAAAGCCATTATTAATCCCATGGCTGTCAGATTGGAGTTACCGTCAAATATGCAAATTCATCCAGTCTTTCATGTTTCACTTTTAACGCCAGTACAGTCAGGGACAAGACTAAACAAACCACCTAATCCCATCCTAATAGACGGAGAACTAGAATTTGAAGTTAAAAATATTATGGACTCAAAAATAGTCAAATCAAGACTTTTTTATCTGATTGACTGGAAAGGTTATGGTCCACAAGAAAGGTCATGGGAACCAAGTGACAATATTCATGCACCTCGACTGGTGAAAAGGTTCCACCAGAATTTCCCTGACAAGCCGGGGCCAGTAAGGAGAACCGCCTTAGGAGGGCCTTGGGGGAAAGTGCTGTCACGATGCCTGCCCCCAGACATCCGGAACAGATCCATCTATCCAGGGAACAGGCATCCACGAAGACCCAGGAATTCCCAAAACCCCGTCTAAAGGCTATATGGGTTCAGTCCTGGCGCTGTAGGTGCCACGCTCATATTGCCATCTTTAAACTGTGCAGGTCATCCTGCAAAGAACTCACGTACAGGCCATCATGAGGCCATGAAGGGACTACTTTCCTTTAGGAACTATTTTACTACTTGGGTGTGGTACTGGAACTCTTTACCTGGGAACTACTTTTTTGATGCTATTTAAACCACGCCCAAAAAGCAGCACACACTTCACGTTATTCTGCATCTCAGCAGCGTAACACTCACCGTGTCTGCAGTCCAGTATTCAGTCTACAGCTACACCCGTTTGTGTCCGGAGCCGATCCAGAGAAAAGGAAAGAAGAAGAGAAGGTTAGAACAGGAGGATTCCCATTTGGTCATCATCTTCTCCTGGAGCAGCCGCACCTGTGAGAAAGGGAAAAAACATTTAAAAACAACCGCGTCGCATTGCCAGCTGCAGCTCCGCGCCATACTCACCTATCATTAGAGCATCTTCACGACCCAGTGCAGTGCCCGTTGAATCGCTGCTCGCAACATCAGCATCTGAAAAAACAAGAACAAACAAAAGGTGAGCAGGGTTCCGCCAAAGGCATTCACTTACTTACCGCAAAATACTTACTTGGCATATTACCGCTCGAGGCAGCACTGGTCACCGTTCTACGCTCTACAGTTTCGCAAAGGCGCCACACCTGCAACGAAGATAGAGAACTATGGGTTAATCGCACTTGGAACAATATTACTTGCTAAACAGTGCTTGGTGCAAACTGACTCTTACCAAGGCGCTACCTTCATCCATCGAGGTGAACTCGCTCCTCGGACCACGCTGCATTGGGAAAGGTATGAAAGGAGCATGAGTGAATAAACAGACATTTGAACTCTAAAAGAACTATACATTTGGTTTACACACAACTTACTTCAGAGTCATTATTTGTCTGGAACTCTGCCAAATACCTTCGGATCAGTGAAGTAACTGATGTTCTACGTGCCCCTAAACTCCAAACGCAGGATGGAGAGTTCATCCTTCCTAACTATAAGGTGAGACTTTACGAAGGGGAATACTAGAAGTTTTCGGGAAGATAGTGTTAGTGTTAACCCCTCTACCACGGGTGGCTAATTCCCTTTACTGCTTCTAGGAAAATCCTCTTGCGGGCCAGGCAGACGAAACTGAGTGGGCAAGTGCAGTCGATCATTACTTCGCTACAAGTCACACTGGTGGAGACCACAGCAGTCCAGCTTCGTTCGGCGCCCCCGTGGAATCCAGGTGAGCGTGACACAGTGTCAGCAGAGAAAAGAATAAATAGAAATGGAATGGAGAATTGAAATGACAGCAGAAGAAAGAAGTGAGATCAAAGAGCCGAAGAACTCAGCAATGGAAATTAGTGGAGGATTGAGACAGAGGAAGGTTAGGAGGGAAAGAAAATGAGAAAGAACGAAGACAGTGTTCAGAGCAATAGGTTGGGAGAACAGTGACTGAAGCAGAAATAGGGATAGTGAAGAAAATAAAGTTGAAGGAGGATCTTGATATATGGAAAGGTTGTGTAGGTATTTGTAGAAGCAAATAGGAATGAAGAATAAAAAGGAGCGGAACAGTGGCAAAATAGAAGAAAGATGGAGATTGAAGTTACTTAGAAGAAACAGAGGTGCGGTTGAGGGCAGAGAATAGAGAGGATAAGATCAAGGTCATCGCAAAAAGTGCAAACAGGGCCAGGAGGACTATACATGATAATGAAAGTAAGAGAGGGGCAGGAGAAAGCACAGTAGTGGTATTCAAAGATGAGAAATTGTAACAGTCTAACGGAGGGGGTGAAGAAGCAGTGGACACAGTAGACCAAATACCAGCACTCCAGAGGGGTGGTGTGTGTGGGAAAAGAATGACTGGGCAGAGGAAAGCATGGCAGAGATGCCAGTATTGGATGGAGACAGCCACATGTCTGTAAAACAGAGAAAATGAAACTAAAAATGAGAAAACATTTCTAGAACAGAGTGAGCTTTGCTTTTGAGGGAATAAGAGTTCTCAAGAGAAGCATTATAGGGGAATAGATAAGATTATATGTATTGCGTGAAGAGAAATAGTTCGTCTGGGACCACGGTTGAAATGGTGGCATAAGGGGGTGTGAAAAGGAGGGGAGACAGACCTAAACTGTTGGGATGTGGTTATAAAAATGGCAGTAATAATACATAAAGCAAGGATCCCTGATGGTAGCAGGATGCAGTGTTTGCAGAGACAAAAGTCTGGAAGATGTGAGGGTGCAGACTGGTAGGGGAGAAATGAAACACAGCATAGTGGCGGCAGAGTAGAGCTGCTACCAGCTGCGGACAGTAATTGACAGCACAGTCTTCACCTTTGCAACAGGAGAGATATCACTTCTGATGTAGGTGTACAGGTACGTGGGGGTGTGGCTAGCATCCAAGGGGCAGATGGAGAATGGTAGCATTCCACAGGGGAGCTGGGGCACGCTATGGTGGTGAAACACTGAAACGCTGGAAGGTACAGGACAGTCCTGCCCTCGTCAGCTGGTAAAACAGGTGGCACACAATCCAGGAGAAAGCCGGGGTACAGAGTTCCTGAGGTTAATTTTTAATCCCAGTTTCTCTCCCACTTGATGTGATATCATCTTGGCGATTTTTACATTAACCAGTCATAATATTCAGAAACATCATATTCCTCACCTGTGATCAGGTTTCTAATCATTTTGTCAGATTTATTTGACTTGGACGAATCCAATGCTTTAAGGCTGATTTCGGCATTAGATGTGATATTTGTGTTACAGATTTATAGGTATTACACTTTGCTACTTTCACATAAAAATTATATTTTAATCTTAGAGTAACGGGCTTGCTGGTACAGATGCCAGGATATATGAATCAGTAACGTGTGATGCTTCTGAACAAAAATATCTTCATTTGTCTTATTCTCATAATTAAACAATGATCAAAAAGTATATTTTTACATTCAGCTGAAAGAGATTTTTGTCCTGAACAATAAAAAATTACATTTCCTTCAAAATGTATAAAAAGAAATATGATTCTGTATGTACAATGTGCAGTTTTTTGTTACTATTTGCAAAATATTAAATGTCATCCATGGACATACGATATCAGTTCTTTTGCGTCTCAGAGGTAGGGCATTTCTGACACAAAGACCTGGTTGTCATGGCAGAAATCTTTTGAAATCCACTTGCTTCTAGCTATTCGTTGACCCATCTCCGTGCCCCTTGAGTGATTACAGCCACTTCCTATCACTTTGGCCAGACTCCAAGGCCCTCATTACATGTTTCCGAGAAAAATGGCGGTAATTCCAGCATGCCAGTAGTACTGTTTCCGACATATTCTAGGTTGCACGCATACCCCACTGCCAGAAACAGTAGTACTGTTGCACCAGAATTACTGGTGAAGAGACAAAATGGCAGTGTTTCTGGCAGAAATATGCCCGAAACGACGATACCAGCACCCAAACTGCCAGATTCACTAGTGCTGTTATATCCAAAGCTGGAATTTCCGGCATCCGAATTAGCGGCAGTGGAAAAACATTATCGCAGGAACAGGAAGCTCTGCGGATGCCATTTTGAAAATCGAAATCCAATTACAATCACCAACTTCCTGCTACAATCTACCAAATCTGAGACTGCAGACATGGCAGGAAGTGGAAAATCCAGAGTCCCTGAGGTCTCACGGTGATGTCATCTTTGATGTCCTGGATGTTAGTCTTAGCAGTGCATGGTGGTGGTGTGAGGTATGGTTGCTTAGCTTACAAAAATTGGTGAATTTCTGGGGGGTATAGGCGCCCTGATGCCTGTGGGCTATGGCGTGGTAGAAATAAGTAAATAAATACATACAAATAAATAAACATCCCTTTAACAAAGTGGGACAATGCTGTGGTGTCTTTATAACATAGTTTTAAGACCCCTTTTTGGCATTTCTCAAAATTCTAATTTCCTCCATTGGGAATTACAGTCAACAGAATCAAAAGCTTTTTCTAAATCGAGAAAAGATACATATAGATATCATCCCCTTGCCTTGCAGTACTTCTCTATTGTAGCGTTAATTGTGAAATAGTAATCTATTGTGCTGCATCCACTTCTGAAGCCAGCCTAATAGGAACTCAGCATTGAGTTGTCACACGCCCATTCTTCTATTCTGAACACAAAACATTTGTGAAGATTGTATATGATACATCCAGAAGAGAAATGGGTCTATAGAAATGAGGGTCGTTAATTTGGCCCTTTGTGAATATCGGCACCGTCAGGCTGTGAACTCTGGGTATCTACCATAAGGGCCTGGGCATTTCCCTCCTTTGGTGGAGGCTATTTCCATCTTAATCTTGACTTGCGAGAAAACAATATTACTTATAAAAACATATTTTCCTCGTGTAAACATCCCAGAGAGTACATCCCAAAGTAGCTCCTGGTATTATACCATCCATTTGTCCGATGGTATTGAGTTACAGTGTTCCCAATGTTCGCCATCATGCGCCCTTGCCACCAGTTTCCAGACCAGTTTGATGTTATCTGTGGCAACAGCATCCTCTAGTAATTACCACTGTTTTATAACAAACTCTTCTTTTTTTAGTTTTGAGCAGTTTCTTATATTTTAATGTAGCATAATGCCTCTGGCCTGGATTATACGTTTGAATCTGTGTTCAGATTTATTGTTTTCCATTCTCTGGTGCTTGTAAAGCCATGGGGCGTCTGGGGCATACTAGTTCCATTAATTTCTCATTACTTGGTTTGTAACGAATTCAGTTTCCTTGCATGGCCTTGACTTATAATGTTTTATTTATTTATTTTATTTATTTATTACATTTGATTACACACCCACACCCGGGGGGGTGACGGCATAGGTTACAGGTTTACATGAAAGCTTTCTGGTTACAAAGGAAAGAGTTATCATGTATTAACAGGAAACAACATGGTAGTTACAAGCAAATATTGGTAAACATTAATGTAGGCTTACAGTTATTTAGCAGAACAAATCGGTATAATACAGACATGTTAGAATTTGAATAGCCAGGTTTTTAGTAATTTCTTGAAATGGGTATGCGAAGGCTTGTTGCTTATGTTAGGGGGAAGTGAATTCCAGATTCTGGGAGCTGCAACAGGGAAGCTGGAGCTACCTGTTCTTGAGTTCATGAAGCGGGGGATGACTAAGGGTGCTGGAATTGGATCTTAGGGTCCCGGTTGGCGTTTTGCGCGTGAGATATTGGTTAAGATAGATGGGGGCGTTTTAGGTGATGCATTTAAAAGTGGCGCTAAGTGTTGTAAGTAATGAATTGTCTTTATTGCTCTGATAACTTATTCCTAATTCTAATAGAAAATGGTCCCTCTCCAATTTGCTTGAAACCTCAAACATCCAGATATTCAACTAAAGGAATCATCTACCATTACATAGTTGATTACTGACTACTGACTGTTTAACATTCTGCCAACGGTGTCCGATTTGGGGTTGGTATCCAACCTACGTGGGATATGAAAGGGAGGCATAGTGCGACAAGTAGACACTGACACTAGATTACAAGTTTGTTTCAAAACCTTAATTTGAATATCTTTAATGGGTGGTTGGGAGAACTCCTAGCTTGCCCTAATACTAAAATGGGATTAATCTCAACCATAAACTAAAGAAAACACAATCCTGGCCTATGCTAAGAAAACCTAATGCCTGCCCTTAATCTAATATAACAAATGAGTGAAGGGATATGTATTGGGTCCAAACAAAATCAGTGTGAAAAACAACTGTCAGTGTGGCTGAGCAACCATCTCTCCCCAAGTGTTCCATCACATGGAAAGGTGGCACACTTGGCTTGGGTGGCACACTCTGGCTCCAGACACACAGATGAACTTCAAATTTGTGTGCCAGGGTCTGCTTGGCCTACCACTATCAAGTTTCTTTTTATGGCAGTTCACCAAAATGACCACAGTTCACAATCACGGCTCAGCTTCTTCTCCAGAAGTACAATGTCAATGAGGTCTCCCTCTGCCAGATTCGGACCTTTATATCACAGTTCATGGGGTTCCCTTCCCCAAGCTTTGTGTTACTTTCACTAGGCTCCCCTCTGTTGGGCTCAAGCCTCTCTTTTACTTTCCTTTCTGTCGATGACTTTCAAATGTGCAAGGATTTTTCTATGACCTCTGCATGACCACTTAGACCTTCTTCTTGCTTTTCCCTTGTAACACAAAAGATCCTTCATTATTTATAACTTTTCAAACATACAAAAAGAAAGTTTAACAAAATCTTCACCAAATACCACTTTCTTGCAATGCTTTCTGGTACTTGGATTTCTTCACCAAATGACACTTTCTTGCAATGCCTTCCAGTACTTTCAGTTTTCACTCTCAGGATCCTCTCAGTCAGGCACATGCCTTGTTTCCCACTTTCTTCATGTATTTCTTGTTTGCACGATATCATAAAAACCTTCAATTGTACCTCTTCTTACGGTATGACCACTTTGCTACTTGGTATCGCGCTGCTCCTTTAATCACAAACAAGAGTCTTTTATCACTTCCCTCACAGTTGCCATCTTACGTGCAACCTTCACTTGCCACTTTATTGCTGCTACAATCTTAATTTCACATGGACCCATCTTTCTGGGCATTCATTTCACTTACCGGCTGTGTACTCCTTGTTTCTGTTTGCGGCTCTGCTCCTGGAGTAAAGATTTGTAGTTCACAGCTTGTGTCTTGCCTCCCCAACTCTGTCGTTCACCCGAGAGGGTAGCTGATAACGAGGAGACACTATACAAGCCTTCTTTTTTTTCAATCAGCCTTTCATCTACAACCTTCAGGATTATGGGGAGGTGATGACCTCTTACATGGATCTTGAGGGCTTCTCTCACCCTTGCTTCCATCCCTTGGTCTGTCGTCCTTCTCCACCTGGTTTGACGCAGCACTGGAAGTACTGCTTCATTGCATGTATCACATTATTGAGAGTGTGTCCCAGTGCTCCACCTTTTATTTGTGTGGGGTGAGTTAATGAGTGTCAGGTGTATGCAATTGTGGTCAATTACCTGACCATATTAACGGGACATGTCAAGTGTAATGTATGAGTGTTAATCTTTTTCCTTTTAGACCTCCTCTTCCACAGCTCAGTATTTGTGTAGGAAAGGCGGGGGGCTGGGATGTTGAAATAACCTAACAAATAGGATGGGATCAGGTTATTGAAAATGGAGGGATACCGCGTCTCACCATTAGATGCCTCACCTTCACTCCCCGACAGGTGATCCTCCTGCACTAGTCCACCCCCAGGGTATGTATCCAAAGGAGATGGCCATGCCCTGGCCACCTGAGCAAGAGAACCCTAGGACTAGACAGTGAGACACCCTCTATCTATGCCATCTCAGTATCTTCTGCCGGATTTAGGCAGAGCTTAACATTCAAATTGTCCATTATGATTGTATCCAGTGATACCCTGTAGGGGGACCCTGTATATCCTTTGATGTTATACAATGACAGCCGGATTTGCAAGGGTTATAGATGTAAAAAAAAACAGCTTACTGTGGTTCTCTTCATAGAGAGGTGTATCAGATATTCTGAATTCTTTCAACATTGAATGAAATTGGCTTGCTTACCAAAGTTTCCAGACCTCCCTTACTGCATCCCCTCTTACTTTCAATTGCATTTAGATAGTAACTGTTGAATCCCTGAACTGTAAACTCAAGCCCTTTTTCTTGTAAATTAAAAATGTTTAACTGAAATACATCTGCCAATCATCATCCCAAGCCTTGTTTTTAAATTGATATGTATTCCACAAAACAATGTTCACGGTAATGGCATACAGCCTTGAATTCCCACCCATTCACCCAACCCTCCACACCTCAGAATTAGTTAGACTAAAAAGATTGTGGTTTTTGGTATTATATTCTCTGTTATACCTAATAAGAGTCCCCTTTGAAGGCATTACCCTAGAATTCCCTGAGTAGTCCCTTCCCTTTGGTGGCAACATGTATAGATAATCCCTTATAATCAAAGATCCCTCCTCACAATTGTAGCGTGCATCTGAATTTATTTTATCAAACCAGGAATCATGTGAATGGCATTTTTTTCATTTAACATCCAAACATATCATAATTCCCCTTTTCCCAAGTTCCTCCCTGCATTGAATTAGACATGAATGGAATTGTGGATTGCAAAAACCAAACCTAACCATACATCCACCACAATACATACAGTCAGATAAACTTTGCGTACATGTAAAGTTTTTAAATAAGTGATCCCCAGGACCTCCCGTATCACCAATATCAAAGTCTTCTTATATGGATCTCTTTTCCAATGGGTCATCCATTTAAACATGCAAATCATGTTCGATTTCTTCCATTCAATTAGATAACCATCGTCTGTGAGTCTACTCTTTGGTATTCTTTTATCAGACTATAACTGTGATCACTCAGGGGAAGAGGAACTTCTGCAAGTGTTTCTTGAGATGTAAGATCAACTATAGCACATTTAGTTCTAGCAACTTCTTGAGAAGAACTTTCTAATTGAATCTTCTGAGCATTAACCTTAACTTGAACCTTATGGTGAACACATGTTAACCCAATCTTAGAATAGATACTCTTAAGGCTTTCTTCTTTAGAATTGACCCTCTGTCTTAATTCCCCTGCATAGGGGATTGTGAAACCTCCAATTAGGAGACCTGATAGGTCTATTTGTCTTCCACGGGACACAGTTCCTAAAGACAGATCATTCTCTCTGCAAATCAGGTGGACCTTTAACAGCTGAGGCTCCACACTACTGATCATAAGAGGACCTTAAAGGAATACTAAGTTATCAGTGATTCCCAGACTTTTAGTAAGACATAGCTTTAGAAGTTCATTCTCTTCCCTCATGTCCTGGACCATTTTCTTTAGTTAGGTCCTCAAGTTGTGTAAGCCTTATAGCCAAGCTTGTGTTTCCCTATGACACAATGTTGACAACCTGGCTGCTTCCATGTATGTAGTGATCGTTCTGGTTGCCTGGTTTTCCTGTGGCATTGAAAAAACTGTCATTCCCTAAGGGATGCTCCATGTCTACATTTCCTACATTTCTAGTTCTGCCTCACCAATGATTGGTACGGGACCAGCCCAGTCACTCCCACATGGGATCAAAACCTCATCTGGTATATAGCAATCCATTGGAGGTGTTATGATCTTTGATATTGTGGGAATAATTAAATATTTGCTAGTGTCCTTCGACACAGGTAATGTTTCGCATTCAGTGGTCGGGGCAGTTCCCATGGGGATGCCTTGGGGGATTGGGCGTAAGTGCACTGGGTGAATTGTGGGTTTTCTTCAAGTTCTTCCAACCCTGCTGACCCTTTTTCTCTACCTTCATTGCTTTTTCTTGATGCTGACTTAGGCAGTTCTCCTCGTATAACCGATCATTTGAATGCTCCAATGTTTCTAAGATTGATCTGTTAAAATGTCCAGCCTGGGATGGCGTTAACGACTTTTGTCCCATTGATATAGCATTTGGTTGCATTTGTTGCAAACCGGGAATACCTGCTGCTACTCCGGTGAGTTATTTCCTCTCCATAGATTAGGTTGATTCTTCTGGCTTATCAATATTGCTCTCGGCTGTCTGTACTAGACATTAAAGGGGAACCTTCCTCCAACACCCTTCCTGCTCCCACTATCATGTGTGTGATGTTTTCTACATAACGGTTAGGGGGAGATTGGGTCTGGATCATTGAGAGAAGTTCTAAATTTTATACGGCTTCCACAACCCTTACTCCATCTGGCTTCTTTGCTCTTTTTTTGTTTGTTGGATGTTACCATCCCCCTCTTCATCTGAAACATTAGGTTGTTGAACTGGCTGGATTCACAAATCCCATTGAATTGTTTACTGCAATTTCACTGATTTAGTCAAGATTCCTCTGCTTGCCTTGTTTCGGGACTTTGAAGTATCTAACCCTTTTTCAACTACTTGAAATCATGGCAAATAGACCAGGACAATTGTCAGTATGCTTTGGTGAGATGTGTTAAGATTTAAGCAGGTGTTATTGAATTCCATAGTGAGACATATGGACTGAGTCAAAGAGAATTGATATATCAGTAAAGGCTAGAATGGCTGGATCATACTGGTGAGGCTAGGGCTTAATACCAGTTATCTGATCATTACACTAAACTTACTGTACCCAATGTTGTTATTCTGCAAATGTAATAACTCTACGCGGTCTCGAACATGCTTTGGTCCCACTACTGCTTCCTGGTTGTCTTCACTTCTCCATTTGCCAGTATGTCTGTTTATTTTTAAAACCCCTCTTCATAAGAACATTTGTTTTCCCAATGGAAGGGGAAGCGGTAGGGGTAGGTTAGTAGATTTGTTATTTTATCTTACCTCTGACCTTAGAGGTCCTGATTAGTAAACCCTCCTAGGCTCGCCTCGTAGAAGTTTGGATTGCAACCCCACTGAATGCAGGGAGGGCAGGTCATCAACCGACAACCTTTGTGTGATCCCCTAGCATAATGTGGCTTGCTGGCATTATTCAGATTTTCAGGTCACCTTCGAGCTACTAGCAGTCCATCAGCGTACGTCAGATGAGGCAGAGCTGATGCATGTGGAAACCTGAGAGGGGAATATCCTCCCAAACCACCACACCCGATAACTCTAACCTCAGTGCTCACCCCCTCACAGTGCACACATCTCTTTTGGCTTGTTTCCCAGTGTCCACACATGCTCGGATGGTGCTCACAGGCTGAAGGAAAGATACTTCTTATGTCAAACCACACCTCCCGCTACGAGGTTATGAGACCACTTCCAACGCTCATCCATATGAGCATGGTACAAGCAACATCTGCATGCTTGTCTGAGATACTAGGCTCATGCATCAGATTAAAGGATAACCAACAGAGTCAGCTTTATTGTTGTCTTGTAAGAAAAGAAGAAAAAAAAACAGCAAACCTTAATCTATCTGGACCACTGACAAGACTAGCATTCTGAAAATATCACTAGGCCTTCTGGCAGAAACAAACTGACTACTGCCTAGAAAATGCACCCTTTCATTCATGAAAAATACTTTCATGATATCCACTTCTGGTTCCTGCATCATATGATTACTTCTCGTCTCACGCTTCCAACCAAAGGTTGCAGGCATCCCTCCCGGTGTAAAGACATCATTGCTCTGAAACCAGTCCACGGGTCTTACCAGATTTGTCCAGTTCATATAGTTTCATTGGCTGAAAAGACCTTGGCCTGAACTCTTTCTGAACCTCAATTTTCCCAGGCTTACCCAGTCCACATGCTTGAAAGTCTGTTGTGAAACAACAAATGATAAAGCAAATTCGAATACTGTATCTGAACCCCACAAAGTCTGCTAGTCGGGAAACATTATCTAGGGCTTCTCTAACGTAATATCAATAGGGATTGTGGCCTAAACCTTATGTTTATTTTTGTATTCTTTATTTGATCTACTTTTCTTTATCCCTCACACATACTTCTGTCGTAGTGGGTGCTGAAATATACAGCCACATTTTTTCCTATTCTCCATTCTTTACATTGGTTGTCATTCAAGGCCAATATTTGCTTTATGTTGTGCTAACTTGCCTTCAAGACAGTATGGCTTCAGTTGACTTCCTTTAGTGTTGGTGAATTTGTGTTTTCTGGCAGCAACAAAACTTTGATACACTTTGACATTCCCCAACTCAAGACAGTGTTCATTTCTAAATGTGATTTTCTTATATGATTTCTCATTTTTGAAATGCTCTTCTGGTTCATCTGCATCTTGCACTATCAGGCCCTGCCTTTCGCAAGGATCTTTATCTTTCCACTCAAACAAGTTGCTGATTACAGATGTCAATGTTCCTGGTGCTCTTTATTATCTGCCTGTATTGCCATCGTGTTTGCTTTATTTTCTTTCCTTTTCTGTTGTATGCTATGCCATTCATGTAAACAGCATGGACATGTTTTCTTACATTGACATTGCATTTTTTACTGCAGTGATGGGAAAAGGCAACACGATCAGAGTTATGGTGCGGATAATCTGGGCTGCATTGGTGCAGCAAGTATGGATATGTTTTCTTAAAATGGCAAGACGTGTTTTACATAAATTGTGGGTAAAGTCAATATGATGACAATTCTTAAGTGGGCATACTGACCTACATTGGTGCTGCTAGTATGGGTATGTTTTTTTTTCAGTGGCATAGACTGTTGTTCACTGGCATTATATGCAAAGTCAACAAGAGTGTGTTCTTATGTTGGGATACTGGCAGATATATGCACAACCAGCATATACATGTTTTCTTATATTGTTACTGGCATTATGGTCAAAGCAAACCTGAGTATGTTCTCATGTGGCATTCCCTGCATATATTGCTGCAGCCAGCATGCACATACTTGGGCATAGCCATCATGAACATGTTTTTACATTAGCAGAATACAGGCATATGTTGTAGGCAAAGACATCAAGGAAGTTTCTCACCTGTTACTCTACAAAACGGCTTGTAGGCTGTTTGTCTTAAAGATGAATAGACACTACTGTGAAGCTGTTCAAAGGGGCTTCTGATTGGATAGTGTTCATTCACATGTATTCTTCATCTCAGGTTTTTAGTATTCCAATGGTACTTCCAAATGTATACCAGCCTGTAGTAAAGAATCACTGTGTCATTATATATAACCTGCTGCAAATAAGCTATTTAAAAATGATACCCACGTCCTTATACGAAATGTGTTTAAATAAAGTGACTCAATAAGTCGAAATGAATTGAGTTGAAGAATGTATGCAAATGTTCTTAGTTTCTTTTGCATTTTCATCTTTTGCAGATCATGTACTTCAGTTCCCTCTTCCCATATGTGGTCTTGATATGCTTTTTAGTCAGAGGACTTCTTTTAAATGGTGCAGTGGACGGGATTCGACACATGTTCACCCCAAAGGTATGTCATTCAATTACTATTGAATTAGATGTATATGAGGCAAACATGTTGATGGATATGCACCACACTACTGTTACACAAAAAGTAATCTCAAATTGCACAAGTAGAATACATCAATTATTTGTTTTCCTGGCAAAACACAACTGTAGTCTGTGTGCTTGTGTGTGTGTTTGTCAATTCATCCTTTGGAGCTATTTGGATTGTTTCCATGACTGTTTCTGCTTCTCTGGCTAGTGTGCAAATCATGTCATGATTCAGCATGGATGAAATTTCCAGCAACAAACCTGAATCACCTATTTTTGGGTGATTCTTCAAAAGTGATGCTCGGATGAACTTTTGGAAATATCCATCTGTCATTTGCCTACGTGGCTTAAATGATTAAACATGGATGGAGCTCCCAGTTTGTCTCTGGAAGCATCTGAAAACTTCCTGAAAGGAAGTCATTGCAGGATGTGTAGGGATATTTAGGGTACTTGCAGGAAAAAGGGTAGGGAGAAGTAGAGAGTGATTGTGACATGGTCAGAGAGAGAGATACATGTATTGTTATTTTTGATTATGCAGCACTTTGAGACAGTTTTTGTGATTTGGAGTGGGTGAACACACGGACCATCTGCAGAGATTTGGTTCTAAAATGACCCATCCACACTTCAAGTCTGAACCTGCACTGTGCAACACCCCTTTTCTTAAGGTATTACTCAATTTGACTGCAGAGATTTACCCGCAACCAATTTGGACGATTTATTTGAGGCCGTTTTGACCGCACAAATATGTGGGGCTGGGTTTGGGTTTATAAATCATATAGGGGCTCTGGGGAGGTGTGGGGGTTCTCCATGCAGTCAACACATCCCAAGAAGAACCAGTCAAATTGGCTGTGGGCAAAAAAATTCAAACAGATCACACAGATCCTTTCTGAAAGCCTAGCAAACCTACAAACCAACAGGAATTTAATCTGAACTGATATAGGGGGACCAACGTCCTTCAGGAGATAAGTGACCTCTGTGAGGAGTCAGAAATAAAAACCAGATACAAGTTGTTATGCTTTTGGTTAAAGATTTTTATTAACTCGAATGTGTTGGAAAAATGCCTCTCTGATCCTGCTGTGCTCTAGTACCTTGAAGCGTCTCTTGTGCTAGATGGATTACCAATAAAGATCTCAGTCCATATAACTGGACAGACTCAAAGAAATCAGACCTAGTTCTTGTCTAAACACTTGTATCGGGACACAATTTTTTAAATTCAATACTTTTTTCAACAACAGGCTTTCTGAACAAGGTCACATTTTGGTTGGGAGTGATAGACATTTTTCAGCTCTGTAAATTAATAAACTACTTTATTCTCAATTTTTGGCAGACATCAGACTGATGCTTGCATACTCACATACAAATTGATTACACAGAGGTTTTATACATCAATATGCATCATCTATGACATCATCATTCGTGGCAAACTGTAAAACATATTGATGGGAGGGATTGGTTAAGGGAACATATCCACCTATAGAAAACATAAAGATTAGTACACCATTGGCTGACCCTTAACTGTAGGCCACACGTCAAACTACCTTTAAACACCTAAACACGTATAATACTGATTATAGCGGACAAAATGGCAATAGATTGTTCTATGCAACATTGTATAGCAGATTGCCCATAGACCCACTGATTGGTTGACATTCTCACCCAACATGGGACTTTCGGCTTGTTAGCAAAACATAAGCAAAATAAAACCCAGGTGCTTGAGTCACATCAGATTACTCCCTATTTTCCCAATTAATCGATCATCTCTCTTCAGTCGGGCCATGAGCCAAAGTTTTCCATCTGAAGTTGACCTTGTAGCCTGCTGTTCTGGGACATTCAAGGGAGCGGAAGCAGATCACGATCTTCATCTGAAGCTTAATGAATAGCCCTTCTTTTCAACTTTTAGATCACATGTGAAGAGACCACAAATTTGGCCATTTCAACCTCTTATTTACTGCTATTTGATTTAATTATACTGAGTATCATTGCTTGCCTTGGCCTCTGTAGACTTGCTCACTCCATTTTATATAGATTGTATACACTTTTAATTGTCCAATGTCTGACTCTTGCAGATGTTTTCTTCTTCTTTAATCTAAGTGGAATATGTCTTAAGTCCATGGCTTACCCGTCTGCCTCCCTTTGTGCCTTGAAATTGTTGCTTAATTATAGCATTGTTGATCCCAGGCCAACATAGACTCCTCTTTATTTTGCACACAAAACTGTTCTACCAGTGTCTCCTGACTCTGCAACCCTGGTCTGTCTCTGAGGTAGCTGGATTGAATCTTAACACGAGCAGGCGTCCATTTTCCAATTATGGCCATCCAAGCCAGGTAATATATTCCTGTATAGCAAGCTTCTATATGTCTTATCTACCTTTCGTTACTGCGTATTTGCATTTATTGATCAGAAAGTTACTTCATCTTCTTTTGAATACATGATTACTCTTTTATTTCGTATATGGTTCTCTTGTTGCTTCAGTTACATCGTCACTCTTAAGTATTTTCATATTGTTTCAGTATGTCTTCGTACATCTTCTTTATGAAATCACTCTACCCTCATCTGATTTCACTTATCGTTCCATGATGTCCAATGGTGCGTGCTGACACATTTCCACACAACATCCTCCCACTCTTTCAGTACAAGTATACATTCGATATGGTTGTCTGAGTGCATATTATCTCTCATACACTTGATGCGGTATAGGAACAACACATGGAGTTCCATATAGGGCTCTTCTCCTACTGTTGCAATATGATGGCTGTGAGGGGGCAGGAGTTACGGAAAATGTGTCCAACTGCTCCTCTACACTGCTCTAAGTGGAGTTTGCCTAGCTAAAACAAAAAAAGAAACTGAGCAGACCCTCCAGAAAATTGCGGCATGAAATGGAAAATATTGCGGCACAAAAAAGAAAAAAATTGCGGCACCCAACTAAGTTTTTTGCGGCATTTTCTAACGTTGAAAAATATATCATTTAACATCTTTTTTAGCCTAAAACCAAGTAATTGCAAGGCTTTTGTTAGTGAGGAACAAAATGTGTTCTGTCTGGCTGCGCTCTGTAGGACAGCCAGGTCGAGTCACCACAGCCTAACATTTTGGATTGTGGTGGGGGAAGGGGGATACAGCCTGATGAGCTCCAAGGAAATGGTGCTGTGCCACTACTTCCAGCAGACAAGTGGAAAGCAAATAAACAGATAGGCTTGAATTCAAAAGTGTAACCCTGGTTGAAGCCCATAGGTTTGCTTTTCGCTTGTCCTATGACCCCAGGAGAGAGGGGGAACAACTCTACACTTCTCCATGGAAGGAATCCATGAGGCCAAGACACAGGGGCAATGCAGTGGCAGTAACTGCAAGCCCATAATACCTAGCCAAACAATGAACTCTCTTGGGTGGTCATAATTCCTTGGTTATGCCACCCACACATGGTGACTAAACACACCCACAAACAGAAATGAAACATCACAACACTACCAGGGGTCAAGTCCTACAAATTAAAGTGGGGGAGGGAACTCATTAACAAATGCAATGGCATGTGATGTCATCAGAAATTAGCATATCAAGGTGAAATGTGCATATATCATTAAATTGGCTTTGCATAACCACCAAAATTGCACAGGACGAATGGCATTTGCCTTTCATAAATTTTAACACCCAATTATGTGCGTAATTGGTGTCATACAGCCCAGCCTTGATTCAAGGCTGGGCTGCATGATACAAACGCTCGTAGCTGTATTCGTTTTCAAATTGCTTTACAATTGGTATCATGCAGCCCATGATACCAATTGTAAAGCAATTTGAAATTAATACAGCTACGAGAGTCTTCAATTGGTATTATGCAGCCCAGCCTTGAGGCTGGGCTGCATGATACCAATTGTAGACGAGCGTCAGGAAGCATTAAGTTTATGCTTTCTTTTCCGGCGCTCGACAGGAAAGTAATTTACTTTCCTGTTGAGCACCGGGAATGAAAACAGTCCAGTGGCCTCTTTGGGTGCTCTGAGTTGGGGGCAGATGAGTGGACAGGCCAGTGCTTACCTGGCTAGCTTCACCAACTGTCAGCTCGGGCACTCAATGAGCCTTGGAGGTGCCTGGGGTCACAGCCAAATGCTGTGCATCTCCCAGGCCTGCGTGCCCCTCCCCCAATCCTGGGCCTGCAACGCAGAGCCGAGGTGTTAACCCTCAAGCTGCTGCAATCAGCAGCCAGCTGTGTTCGCTCTAAATCATTAAATGAGCGCGAAAAAAGACACACTAAGCTAACGTGTCTTTTTTGCGCTCATTTAATGATTTATAGCGGCAATTGCGGGAAATGGCAAATTTTGCGATTTTTTTGCAAATCGCAAAATCGCCATAAGCTGGATGGTCTGACTGAGGATCATTCTTTGTTAGTTTGTCAGAAATCAACAGCTGTCCTTGTGTCCAAAGGTTATTTCCTGACCCTCACACCACAAAAAAAATAATAAAGTGGAAAGGGAAATGTCTTTAACCTGGTATTTGCAAAAAAAGTGTTCTTAAATAAAAATAGATTAGCTCCAATGGAAATGTTCTCTAAAATGGGAAAGTCCTTATATCCAGAAGGGGGCTGCCTTACCCTGGATTCTTCAATGCTATCACACATGTCTCTGCGTCTAACAGTTCTTTGTGTCTTTCTTGGCCCACAACAATCCTGTTAGATAAAAGGCTGTTCAGTCTTGTAAGTTCTTCTTTAACAAAAGTTCCTACTTTTAACACAAGTTCCTTCTTTGTTTAACAAACACTGCTTCTCATTTACACTCCTTGTAGGTTTGAAATGTGCCTGTTATATTCCCCTTCCAGGACTCTGTATGCACTTCCAAATGTCTGGTTTACTCTCCTGCCAGGACTTCTTTTGCATTCACAACTGCTGGTGTCTGCTTGCCACAACTTCTCATATATTATGGTTGCTCTTTATATCCAAGTAGCATATACCTTACATAGGTATAGGTGCTTTCTTCACTGTTCTTTTAAGCTTTCCCTGCATTTGTTTTCATTTCCATTTGTGGTTCGGGTTGGCACTCTGCCCTTTTGATGTACAAACAACCTGCTTGTTCTTTTACATTCCGTAACTGCACAATGTTAAAATTCTCTTTGCTGTGGTTGTCGAAACACCCCAGGGTCCGCACTCTGCTCGGGTGGCCTCACCAGCTCTGTGTAACATCTTCAGTCCTGCTCACATTTTTGTGGTCCAACTTCGCCACTTGCTTCCCACTCTGGGCTGCTGTAACATCTCTCCAGCTTCTCTTCTGGCTCTCATCTGCGTGCTGGCTTCCCTTCAGCTCCTGGTAAGGACACCGCTGCTTCTCTCGGGTGCCGGACACCCAGGAATCCTCTAATGGTTCCTGGCATCTCCACGGCATGCCTTGCTCGAACCATGTTAATTTCCTTCTCTCTGGCAACCTCCTTTTCTCCACTACTCTGACTCGTGGCTTCAGCTTCCACACACCAGAAGTTCCTCCAGCTTCTGTACACAGACTTGTGCCTCCGGCTTCTGTACGTCTTCAATTGAGATACCACATCTTCTCTCAAGCTCTCTCTCATAGTTCAGTTTCCCTTTTCAAAGGTTCTGCAAACAGGAGTTTTCACCAAACAACTAGCACACTCATTAAGCTTGACGCTCCTGCTGCTCTGTATCAATTCCTTCATCCTCCTTGTCTCAGTACTTAGGTGGTTGTGGGAACTAAAGTCCCCTGGCCTGACATTAACTGATGACTTAGGTGATAGTGGGAATTTAAGTCCATTGATGGTTTCTAAGGCATAGTACTTGAAGAGTCTTTCTCAATGATGCTGTAGGGAAGATCAGTTCTACATGACAGAAAACTGGAACCAGAAAGGGTTTTCTTGGAACTTTTACTCTTAAAGTTATGATGGGAGTTTAGCCTAAAGAGTGTTGGGAAAAGGTTTCTTTATTTTCATAATAGGGGGGAACCAATGCATGGAAATAGGCCATTATGGTATAGTGGAACTTTGTGTCTTCCTGATGGGAAATTGGGGGAAACTGCACCTTATCCAATTAATCCATGTAATCTCCCTGCTGGCTGTCCCCTCCCATGTGATCCTCCTTCATATAGCCACCCACAGGGTCAGGATCGGGTAGCGCCTGTCCTCCCCTGGCCACATGGGAGGAGGACTCCATTGTATTCATCAGACCTCTTATTGACTGCACTAATTAGAGAAATTAACTGAGCAGGCCCGGATGGGCTAGACCAACAACATTAATAAATACATTTGATCAACTACCCATTAACTCCATGCAGGTTGTGAAACCTAGGGTGGTTGATCTTTTTGATTTGGATCATTTTGAGTTAGTTCCCAATCCTCTACTCCCGCTTGAACCCTCCATTTTGGTAACAGCTTCTACGGCATCATATATAGAAAATTATGGCACACCTAAATAACTCCCTTCTCTGCATTTGACCTTGCCTCTACCTCATTTAGTATCTGCTCCCGAACAGTCTCAGAAGTGGAAAATCTCCCGAGAGGCACCAGGGGTTTCAGCGAATTTGGAGAAGGCTTGTGGGAAAGATTTAAAAGAATCGAAGCCGGTGTCACCATAGCTTAAGTCTAAATCAGGTGGTGCTTCTCACCCCCTGGCAATAGTAGAAAAAGTGCAATTGACCCCTTTGTCTGAATTGCAGCAACGTAAGGTGCCAGAAGGTCCAGAATAGGTAGAATACGAGAAAAGTAATCCAAGCAACTTTACAGTCATATCCTTGTCATACCTCCACCAAAAGTGATGCAAGGAGTCCCAAGGGAAGACTGGCAATGACTGATTTGACCACACAATCCATAGGGGGTAGAAATGAGGAGGGGCAACCTCTTCACCCCCTACTATGCTCCTTCTTTCCTTCAAAGGTGCCACGCATTGGAAACCAGCTGGCTTGGGAATTAATGGCAGCAGGGGGCCAAAGCTTTATTTATATACATTTTTCAACATCAGGTTAAAGTGGCCTCACACCAAGATCACCTTCAAAGGAAAAAACATACAACGCCATAGAATTCAAAGATTCCATTCTTTTGGAAAGCTGGATCTTGCTGGAACAACGAGTTGGGGTAAGCAGCACACATACAACTGTTGAATCAAAGAAGGGCAACAGTACCCCACTGAAACAACCAGGAGGTGGTGACATTGCCAGAAGGTATAATTAACTGCACAACAAACTGCAAATGCTAGAGAATTAAAGAAATCCTTTGAAGGAAGACACCTTTAAGAAAAAAAAGCAATTTTTAAATTCAATTTTTATTTTATTTGAATTTGTAAAGTGCGCTACAGCCCAAAGGCATCGAAGCGCTGTTGTAAGATATTGTATTGTTTAATATAGAAAGAATACTTGGTTCCTGGAGTTGCTCAGGGTCACATGGAGCATTAACTTAGTTCAGAGGGAGAGAATCTCTGTAATGTATTTACATTACATCAGGTGAACAATACAGTACAGAAAATACATTACAGATTTCAGATCATACATTAGTATAATTTACAGATTTCAGATTATACATTAGTATACACCCGAGCAAGAGTTGCTATGCTATACAAATAACATAGTTTTAATTGCTTTGTGAAAGACTGATTGTAAATCAATCCTCCTAATGTAAGGTGGCATGGTGTTCCAATGAGTTACGGCCATGGTTTGGAAGCTTGTGCCTCCCGCGCAAACTCTCTGGGTCTTAGGGATGGCAATTCTATCGGTGTAAACTGCTCTAATAAGTCTGACTGAGAGAGGATTGGTAATTCTTTGGGCAAGCTAGAGAGTTTATGGACACATTTATGAGTGAGGGCAAGAGTTTTAAAGATGGTCCTTTCTTTGATGGGGAGCCAGTGGACCTGTTTTCTGGTTTCAGAGATATGATCCCTTTTGGAGATACCCGTGGCGGCCCTAAGGGTATTGTTTTGTACTATTTGGAGCTTGGAGATATTCTTTCCAGCGGTCCCTACAAAGAGGGCATTGCAATAGTCCAATCAGGGTCCTATTATTGCGCTTGCAATAGTGAGACAGTTCTGTTTTGAGAGAAAGGGTCTGGCTGTATTAAGCAATTTCAAATTGTATGCTGAAGTACAGGCAATGGCGTTGACCTGTCTGTCCATAGTAAGATTGGAGTCCAAGAATATACCCACGATTTTGACAGCCTGAGATACCTTGATTGGTGTGGTATCAATCAGGAAGGAGCTATATTGTTTGGCCAGTCTTCCAATAGTAGTAGGGAGTCCAATAAACAGAAGTTCGGTTTTCTCAGTATTGAGGCAAAGCCAGTTTTCTGCCATCCAACTTTGGATAGTTGAGTATATAGAATTGAGGGTGTTCAAGTCGGACTTGTAATCACCAGTAAGGGGCGTAAGCACCTGCGTATCATCCGCATAATTGATGTATGAGATGCCCAGTGCGTCCAAGATGATGAACAGTGGCCTCGCGAATAGGTTATACGGGCTAGGCGCGATGCAGGAACCTTGTGGGATGCTACATTTTATGTAACTTGGGTTTGCACAGGCTGAGTCAGAGAAGACTTTCATAACCCTTTCCTGAAGAAACAAGGATATCCAAGCACAAGCTTTAGGGGAGAAATTTTCAGCAGAGGAGAGTTGGTGGCAGATTGTGATATGATCAACCAGGTCAAACGCTGCGGATAAATCAAGGAGCGAAAAAAGCACAGGTTTGACTGCATCACAGAAGTGATCCAATTGATTTTTTACATCTAACAATGCAGTTTCGGGGCCATGACCTGGACGGGAGCCTGACTGCCAGAGGCCAAGAAGCTGTTTAGCTTCCAGGAATGCTTTGGATTTGCAGACAGGCTGCCTTATCGAGGATTTTTCAAAGGAATGGAACTGTAGTGGTAGGTCTATAGTTCCCTGGGACCTTAGGGTCAAGCAAGAGTTTCTTAAGGAGAGGGCATACCCAAGCTTCTTTAAGACCAGTTGGGACATGGCCCGAGTGGAAGGATGCATTAATGAAAGCTCTGATGAAAGGGGCCATGGTGGGGGCACAATCTTTGATAAGCTGCACAGGGCAGGTATCCCCTTTACAATGGCAAGGTTTAATGGATTTGAGGAGGGCAATGACTTCAGGTTCACTCATTTCCTTGAAGGTGAATGATGGGGGTCCCTCAGATCCATGTTCAACAGACTTGCTACTGTGTAGGTTAGCAATTTGTCAGGTGATGGCCTGTTGATGTACGAGAATTTTACTTTGTAAGGTGTTAAGTTTATCCAGCATAGAAGCTTGGATATCATTACATCAGTGTTCATCCTTGAGGAGGATCTGCGGAGGGGTTATGGGGGTTTTCAACTCCCTAAAAATGGCAAAGATTTCTTTGGTCCCTGATTTGGCCTTGGCTATCGTCTTATTATATGATGCAGATTTAGCTTTAACATTGGCCGCCTTGTATTCTTTGGAAATACTTTTAAAAGCCACCTTGGAGGCATCATTAGGTTTAGCTTTCCAGGTGGACAATGCTGTCTTCTTTTTGGCATGTACCTCTAGAAGGTCCTGGGAGAACCATGCATTGGAGGGCTTGGACCGCTTAGCTTTCCTTAGGGTGAGGGGAGTAATGGCATCAACCGCTTGAGAGATGACAGATTTAAATGCACTAAAAATAATTTCTGGGTCCTTAGAGAAGGGGGGCTGAAGGGCAGGCAGCATGAGGCATGGAGTGAGCCTCTCCTTCGTGAGCTGACAAGAGCTTCTAGTGAATACCTGCGGGCATGGATTCACTTGCTTCAATGACCTCTTCATGATGTTTAGGTCAAATTGAATGGAATGATGGTCAGACCATGGAATGGGAGACATGTCTGTAACCAGGACAGAACAGTTATGATGGGCCACCCAGTCGAGGGTGTGGCCCTTCATATTGATTGGCTCAGAGATGGACTGACTGAACTGTAGGGTGGATAGGGCTTTGTTAATTGCTGCTGCTTGGGAGTCATTAGGGTCATACAGACGTAAATTAAGATCACCCAAGAGCATGGATCTGCTAGTTTGTTTCAGGTTATCTGAAAGGGTATAAATCAAGACTTATTGGAAGTCCAGGGCTGACCCTGGTGGTCGATAGACTACAAGGAGTGTGGCAGTACAGTTAGAGGAAGCATTACGTGCAGGGCCGGATGTTTCACTCAGCCAGGTTTCACACAGTATCAGTGGGTCAATGTTACCCTTGATAATGAAGTCATGAACGTCCATGCATGGCATGGGCTGGGAGGGGACGGGCATTAATTAGGGCACATGTAAAGGTTGTGATGGCAGTTGGTATGGCTTTCACACAATGTTAGGCAAAGGCAGATCATTAGTATTAGACCCTAGCACAGGGGTAGCAATAACTACTCTGTTAGGCAAAAGCAAATCACATTTAGGTGGCAGTGACACCAAGGAGTCAATAGCAGCAATACTGGGCAGAGGCAGGTCACAGTTAATGTAAACAGGGACAGTGGAACTCTCTTTAGCAGATTCAGGAAGATGCAGATCACATGTCACATTAGCACATGCAGGCACGATAAGTATGGACGTGTTTAACATGGGGCTAGGAAGATTTGTAGTACCAAGTGCAATGAGGTTCACTTTTGGCTTAATGTCTGCAGTCCTGATGTATGTCAAGATGGGAGTGCGAAATGAGTCTCGGAACACTGTGGACTGACTGCTGAATAGTGCTGACGATCCATCGCCCAGACAAACTCAGAAAAGAATGGAAGGGAGGAAACGGTTTGGGTTAAGATGGTGAGTGGAGACTTGCAGCCTTCCCCAAGTATTTGGACATCTATCCATATCTCTAATCCCATTGCTACTCCTTGTGCCCTGGGTGGGGTGGAAGATCGGGTCTCACTTAACGCGGATGTAAAAAAGATGCTGGTGGGTCTGGGATACATTCTAGCACTGTGGCTACCTTATTAATAACTATGGCCCCTTTATAAAAAGATACAAGTCAATATACAATCAATTAAAAGATCAAACTACTTTATCTGATATGCTCCATTCAAATATGATTTTGTAGAAGACTTTGTCACCGCAATCCAGGACAAATTGGACAAAAACAGTGAAGAAATCACAAGCATACTACATAGTATCTTAGACCCCTTAAACGAAGAAAAGAGGCAAAGAAGATTATCAAGAGCGAGAGGTGACATAGGTGCCTTGGGACTGGAGGAAGCTTTTCCACAAAGGGTAACCTCCAAATTTACAGAAGCAAACTCAAATTTCTTCAATGACGTGTGCAAAGAGCCAACTACATGATGTACAGACACAAACACAATTAGCTTTAACGATAGGGCCAAAAAGCCTGTCACGAAAAAGCATTACATATCGCTTGTCAAACAGATAAAGTGGTAATAGGATCAGAGAAAATCGACCCTGGCTGCAAGTTGGATTTATGGGCCCCTAAACTGTCATAAACCTGTGAGAAGCAGGGAACAGGGAGTGGTGCTGGGGTGGAGGAGTAGGTGATGATCGGATCCTTATAGACCCCTGACCTGCAAACATTGTCAAAGAATACCCGATGTTTTTGAGAATAAAAACAAAACAACACGAAAAAAGGGATGAAGTCACTTCAGCATCTGGAACCCCAAAAGGCTGATCAAAAGAACCTCACATTAAATCTAATGACTCTCGGAATTTCCTGAGCAACCTAATCATCCCTATGAGCCCGAAAACAAATAAGGGCAACACATTGGAAAAATCTAAGGAAGCCCAGCATATAGGTATTGAAGAAATCCAGAAAACTAATGCACAAATATTGGTTGAAGAGGCAACTCCAGACTGCAGATAGAGAAATAAGGGAGACAACCCAGAGGAATAAATGACAGAACAACACATGTTGGTCTCAATATATTCATGTGAGGAGATGATCCAAGAAGATGAGGAAGACAGTAGTTTGTCGATGATGGAAGAACAGGTTGACAAGCTGATATGGTCAATCATAAATAAAGAGGGTGAACCACTATGGGGAAGTCCTTCCAGGAGTTCAAAACGCTGGAACAAAAATGTCTAGCTTTAACAACTGACCAAAAGGCTCCACTGACTACATTGACAAGTGTGAGCACTCCACATAACCACCTTGTCTCCACCGACCAAATTTCAGAAAAAATTAATGGGCCCAAAGGAGAACTAGTGGAGATGGAAGAAAGGGATTGGTGGATGAGGATCTAAGCATTGTCTAGGAAAGGCTCTTCCACATTGATGACAGACTGATATGAATAAAGGAATTGTCTTAAGATGGTTATAACATATACCAAGATTTCGATTACTGAGATGCAAGGACATCTCTAGGGTTGAATTCCTGGGTGAGGAGCTGCTGGATTGGCCCATAGGTCACCTAGAATCCAAACTGATCAAGCAAACGATCCTGGAGGAAGTGCAGCTGTTCTTTCCCCTTTTTATTTTGATGTGATGGAAAATACATAGGAAAGTGTGGTGATTAGCACAGGGCTAGATGGGAAAATGTCCTGTTTCTGGAAGAAACCCAAAGTCCCATTGATTATCCAAATAATTCAAGAGCCTCTTACTAATAGAGGAAGAGATGATTTTGAGCTGGCACCAAACCTCTCTTAAATATTACGGTGGGAAAAACTAGATCTGCCAAAAGAGATGCAATATCGAACCAGGATAATGATCTGACTAAAGATAAGCATGAATCCTGGTCCTGGTTGGCTGAAGCTCTCGTAACAAAAAAGAAAGGTCCCAAACTATTGCACCATCCAAAGCAGGACACGTGGATCATCGGAAGCTGGAATACGAGAGGTTTTGGGCATCTGTTTACCAATGGACAGTTAATTGGGAGGAGTATGAGATTGTCTGTTTAAATGAGACTGGTTAAGTACAATAACAGGTTTAGATGGTTTTGTAACTTTCCTAAATCCAGCAACAAAAGGTAACAGGGATAGATCAACCTCGGGCTAGTAACTCTTATAAGAAATAGAAGATCATTTGATAATATCGAGACATGGAATATAAACCCCTACATACAGGTGTTTAAGACCGGATTTTTGGCCGGATGACAAACATTCCTGAATGGCTAATCATATAAAACATATACTGGAACTCCATTGGGAATTAGCAATGTAAAATGTATAGAGTTGAGTATGGACTCGATCGGTACATTTTGTGAAATCCTGGAAGAATCAATAATCATAATATGTGGCGACTTCAACATGACCATTCTGAAGAAAATTCCAACCTCCACCTTTGAAGAAAATAAGACACCATCAGAATCGGAGAAAAAAAAGTGTTGCTTGGTCTGAGAAAGTGGGTTTGTGAGGATTACATTTGATAAATGGTCAAACCAGGGGACAAATGCCAGCATGCCGCACATGGAAATGAGGCAGTGTGAAGAAGGTTTTGGACTATTTTTATGTATCAGGGAACCTGCATCCTTGGGTATCCATGCTTGAGGTCATACCAACGTCACATAATGTCCATGATATATTAAAACCCACATGCATTTTAACCAATACATTTCAAGAACAAGTTCACTCTTTCCATGCTGAGATTGCTCAGGGACGAAATTGGTTAATAATAAATTCATCTAAAATATTGCATCTGATGAATCTAAGAAGGTACAACAGACAAGAGGAAGACACATAACAGCAATGCTGTGGATTATCCCAAACTTCTGAAGACTTATGGTGAAGTCAGAAGAAGTGGTATAACATCTGATTTCATGCACAAACGCTGTTATGACGCAGAATTATTAATTTGAAGGAAGTTATTAATATCAGACTTAAAGAAGCTAAAAGCTGAGAATAATTCAATGTTTGTTGTATTGGTCAGAATTAAAAAACAACAGTATAAAAACTGGGTCAAAGCAAAAAAACACAAACTGATCTAGGAAGATGCAGAGCAAATGCTGCAGAATAAAGTAAGAAGGCAAGGGATAACTGGAAAATGCTAAAGTCGAAAAATATCCCGCCGGAAACCCGCAGTGTAATGCAGTGGCGGAACCAACGTGGATAGACCACTAAACCAGGCTCTTTAATCCAGAAAGTATAGATCAGACGCAATGAGAAAACAATTTGATGACCAGGTTTTTTTTTTCTGACTGGTGAAGAAGAAATCTTGCTGCTTAGTCTAAAAGCTAGCAGGTCCAGGGCACTAGGCTCGTATGGATTGACCAACATGCATCTTAAAGAGGGGCCAGAATTATGGTCAAGCTTTCTTGGGAAACTGACCAAGTTAATATGTTAAAACAGGTGCCAAGATATTGGAGGACCTCTATGGTTGTCTTGATTTTGAAGAGGGGCTATAGGTCGGAACAAAGGAACTACTGGCCTATCGCCCTTCTCGACCCTGTTGGAAAAATATTTGCAAAACTTGTTCTGCGAGAATTAGAAGACTGGTCAAACAGGCCTGGTCATTTTAATCTATGACAGATAGGCTCTGTTAAAGAGGCCGGAACAGCTTTGAATGTTTTCCTGATTTATCATTTAAAAGCTCCAGTCCAACAGTAAAATATAGAAAGTTAGAAAGTAGGTGGGGGTGATCCAATATTTCAAGGAGAACGTAAGGGCGCAGGGACAAGTGTCAGGAGAGTGCTAGAGGGTCGTCCCCACCTTTTGCATAAAAACAATGGTAAAAATGTGCAATAAGATAATTGGCCGGTCAAAATTCAGTCTTTAAAAACGCATGCAACCTATCTGGCTACTCCCCTATATCCGTTCTCCTTTCTACACTGTACCCCTTTCTCATCTGCACACTTTTCTTTCTGTCCTGTACTTTTTTCTTCAGAACGTCCCCACTACCTGCAATCCCCTACCTTATGGACTTTCCGGCTGCATCACTTAACCTGTGCTTGATTCTGAAACCCTTTGTTCTCTGCATACACTCCTTTTTCCTCTGCTGCATCCCTTCTCTCCGCCTGAACTGCATTCATTTTACATCTTTTTCTCCTCCTCATTATGTCAGCGTCCTCCACGCTTTTACTGAAATGGGTGAGAAAAGCTACCCCTCAGATACAGAAACAAAACAGAAAAGGCGTCATGAGCAGCTGCCCGACGCTGCGCACACAGGAAACTGCAGAGCCCTGTAGTTTTCAGCTGAGGCATGATTGGAACACGGACTGATATGAAAATGGTACTGTACCTGCACCATACTTGTGACTTCTCGGTTAAAGCACTCTTCATATACAAGTCGCACATCATGAAATGCCTGCTCTATGACCCAGGAGAAGAGGGGAGAAGAAAGGATGGTAAAGGGCCTTCCAGACAATAATTGGGGCTTACTATGAGTTGGGTGGTGCAGTAATGACCTGGCGGTATTACCGTATACTGGCACATTATCCCACTGGCCAACTACGAGTATACCGGTAAGGTGACGGATTGACCTCCAGTTAAGAGTTGGAGGTCATTCCGCCACCTTAACAGCAAAGCGTACAGGGATTACAGGCATCAGTAGTAGCAGCACTTGTAATACTAGCAAAAACCCAATGGAGTCCAATGGGAGTCCATGAAATGGAGACTTAGACCACTCT
The DNA here is from genome assembly GCF_040938575.1 of Ambystoma mexicanum. Lineage (NCBI taxonomy): Eukaryota > Metazoa > Chordata > Amphibia > Caudata > Ambystomatidae > Ambystoma > Ambystoma mexicanum. The sequence goes on along the minus strand of NC_090936.1, from coordinate 818,379,885 downwards.
ACCACCACTCATAATCCTGTGGAAATACCACTGGACCAAGTGGCGGTATAGATAAATCTGTTTTCTTGTATTCTGGTGGATTTAACACCAGAATACTGACAAACTTGTAATGACCCGCATAATGACTCTTTATGTTTCAGTGCATGTGCATTTAATTACTTGCATTTTACAGTATAATGTTCATAAGTTATATTTGTGTGCATATGTGTGTGTTTTTGTATATGTGTGTGCATGGTTATGTTTGTGTTTATATCTGAGGGACTCATTACGAGTTTGGAGGTAGCCATGCCCTTATTAAGGCATGGCTTGCCCCAAACCCAGGTCCGGGTTCCCTGAATGGGGAAATACCGGGCCATTTCGACCTTGGAGGGCCCAGTATTTTCCCACTCAGGAAACCCGAACCCGGTCCATCCCCATTCCCATTTGAGCCCCCTCAATGGGAATGGGGAGCATGCTAACAACGGGCCTGTTAATGACGGGCCTGTTGTTAGCATGCCGGGCCGCTCACGGGACCCGCTAAGGATGTCTGGTAAAACCAGGCGTCCTGAGCTGGTCCCGCGAGCGGACCTCGTAATGGGCCGGTAAGGGGTTAACGGCTCTGGCACCTTTGCCGTCGCCGTTAACCCCTTACCGCCCTCCTTGTAATGAGGCCCAGAGTCTTTGTATTTGATTCCATATGTTTGATTCTGCCGATGTGTTTTCCTTCTGTCAATCGTTCTATGCCTGCCACCACTAAGTGCTGGTATTAAAGCAGTTATAGTTCCTTAATTTAATGGTACTCGGTTTATTGATGCCAGAAGTATATATGCTTCTGTTATGTATCAAGATCTTCATTACCCAGGGTCCTAGCATTCCAACACAGGATTGAATCCTGAAAAGAATAAGGAGTGTGACTAGGACAGCAGACAAGGAGGTAAAGCTTCAATTACTTACAGTTAATTTTCACAACTATGGGCCTCATCAGGATTTGCGCAGTAAATCAGTATAATTACTGCCGAGCGCAAATATCATTACCGTCGGGTCGTGGCCTGATTCCGACAGTAACGCTATTAGTGTCTGGCGGAAATTGCACCAAAATAAGGGCTACTGTCAGAAAACCTGTGCTAATAGTGCTACCGCCGGCGAGCCGGCACTATTAGCATGGGCGCTATTAGCACCGGTAGAAATTTGTATCACTGGCAGAAATTGCATCACCGACTGAACGGGAAGCATCGCGGTGGACATTTTGAAAATAACAATCCATTATATATCCCCACTTCCTGCAGCCATCCAGCACTACAAGCCATCAGAAATGTCTTAGGAGCGGGTAAGAATCAAGTGGGCCGAACATCACCTCGGAAAGCCCAACTTCAGCAAGGCTGAGATTGTGGTCATGACAGACGAGGTAGTGGGGCACTGTGAGGATCAGTATGGAGCCCAGCAGAGGGAGACCAGTGGGCAGCGTTACACAACTGTATGGACCAGCATTGCCCAGAAGGTCACAGCAGAATCCAGCATACCCGTGATGGTGAGGACTGCTGGAAAAGGTGGAATGACCGGAGGGTAAAGGTGCAGGGACTGCTGTCCCAACACCGCCAGGAGTTCTTGGTGACAGGAGGAGGCACTGCGGAGCCACTGCACAGGAGGAAAAATACAGTACCGTGCTCGACCTCGAGGGGATAGAGGGATGATGACAGTGCAGAGGTAGAGACAGGCGGCAAAAGGTGAGTGAACCCCCCAATGCATGCACACATGACAAACCAGAATAAGAAGCTCCAGTGGACAGGGACACAAGTTAGCAGACCCTGAAGCTGGGAATGCTGACAGGGCAGAGTGACGGACCGTCACATCAGCCACCCCAGAGCAGCAATGGGACAGGGCACTGAGGACACCACTGAGTGTCACAGCAGTGGGAAGGGCAGGCAAGCCACAGGGAAGTGCACATCACACACACAGACATGTTCCCAGCATGCCAATCACTGTGTACCACAGACAGCCCTGGTGGCTGAACAGCAGTAGCCCTTAGAGCCATGACAGTTCCAAGGAACAAGCCACTCCCCAACCCCACCATGTCACTTCCAACCTGGAGGGGATGTGGGACCACACACCTGCATGTCAGACAATATCTGCCGCAGCATGGACACCCTGCTCTACCCAAACACAGTTCATTGACTAAAAGGCCATGGGCCACACACCCATCACCACAAGCAACCCCATAACGGTGGGCCCAAATGCATCCTCCCATGGCCAAACATGCCCAGTTGCACTCATGATTGGGGTCGCACTATGTACCATTGCAATCATGTCATGCATGCCAATAAATGTGGTGGAACCATACCAGATGCACTATCCTATGTCCCCTACAGGTGTGCATGCATGCCAGAGTCCCCTGTGGAGGAGGAGGAGTCACCCGGCCCATCAGGCAGTGGTGCTACAAGGCCATCAAGGTCTGCCACCACGACCGCACAAAGGCCCACCAGATTGTCACCTAGGCACACAGACTGCCGTTCAACACCTGCAGCCAGCAAGGCCAAGCCTGCCGGTGGCATTGCAGGCCCTGGACTAAAATCAGCAGACACCAGGAGCAGTGCAGGCCAAGCTGCACCCCCACCTGCAGCCATCTGCACAGGCAGGCAGCCATCACCTGCTTCCAGTGACAATAAGGAGCCACCGGGGACACCAGCCCAGAGACAACACTTGACCAAGGCCCACACTCCCCAGGGAGCCCTCCACATCTCCAGCGCCTAGCGACACCTGAGGCATATGTGGACATCCCAATCAATGGCTCCCTCGTATTCAGCACTGGCCCGGTGCATAGCCCCCCTCCCCGACCACATAGTCCACCTGGCAACATTGTGCTGCAATAGCTGGACGCCATGGAGCGCAGACCGCGGGAGATTAATGCCATCGGCCATATTTACTCCGCCCACCTACAGTCCATCTGGGATACCATCCAGGTGGCCACGTGCAGAGGTCTGTGGTAAATGGTGAGCAACATGTCCGAAACCAGAGCCAACACATCTGCCCTCACACTATATGCCCAACGTGGGCGTGAACTGGCAAAGGTCGTCACTGCCCTTGTGGAAACCATCTGGCAGGGCAATGGACTGAAACATCAGCAGAACTTTGTGGCCAGCTCCGTTCCATCCACCTCCACAACACCCATGGAGGGTCACGAGAGGGTATGCCATGACAGTAATCGCACCTTCTGTGCCCGAAATAACCTGGGGCTCACAGGGGGAGGAAGAGGCCTGACTGTGAACAACACTGGGACAATGGCCACCATGAGTGGCCATGCTGGGGAGTTGGTGGTGGGTGGGGGATAGTGTGATGGCAAGTTGGTGGAGGGAGGCGAGAGGGTGGTGGGAAGGGGAAGGGGGGATTGTTAGGGCACATAGTTAGAATAAAACAGTTGAACTACATCAAGGCAAGGACATTCCTGATTGTGTCATTGTGGAGTTTATTTACAGAAGTGACAGCAACACAGTTGTGCATGGCTTGTGCAAGGGAAATTACTCTAAATAAATTGTCAATCAGTGCCTGGTGAGCCCGTCTTCCATCCCTCATGTCATCTCTGACATTGCCTGCTGTGGCCTCTGCCTCAGGCACTTCTTCATCATCTTCTGGGTGTGGAATGTCCACGTCAGGGGGTAAGGGCACATTCCTCCTCATGTAGATGTTGTGTAGCATGGCACACACAAGCACTATTTTTCTGAATTTTTCTGGCGCATTCATAAAGGCTCTGCCTGTTTGATCTAGGCAGGGAAAATGTGCCTTCAGGAGTCCAAAAGTGTGCTCAATGCACACACAGGTCCTGCTGTGTGCATTGTTGTAGACTATGTTGTGCGGTGTTTGTGAATCACGCACAGGGGTCATTTGCCAAGCCAGCTACAGATGCCCGGAGTCACCTGCATGGGTAGAGGCACAGACATTAAATTAGTCACTGAGATATGTGTGAGGGTGGACTTACACAGCATCCTGGCAATGGTCATCATGTGCATGAATATGGAGCATCACCCCAAGGCATGTTTCCATACTATGTCTGTGCATGAGGTGTCATTGGTATCATGGATTGTATTGGCATCACATGCACCCTGTTATGTCACAGCAGATGTTTTGTGATGTGTCTGTTGGTGACATGTGCACCTGGTGGCTGTCTAGTGGCTGGGTATTGCTCTCATGCATGTGTTATCTGGGTTGCCTATCAGCATTCCGAACGCTTCTAGGGGCAGTGGGTCAGCAATGCAGGGTGGGTGTACATGGGTGCAGCAATGGCAGTTCTGCTGATGTGTAGTGCAATGTGAGAATTATGCATGATGCATTGGAGTACCTGTAGTCATGTGTATGGAATGCATTGTTGCTGAATTTGTCCATCTGCATGTCCTCCAAGGCGTGTTCAACATGTGCATGCCCCCTGGGCTGTTCCTTGTCAATGGTGCAGGAGCTGGCTGGTTACTGGGTACTGTTTTTGCATGTACTTGTCATGCCATGCTTTGTGTCATTGTCCACCCTCTCGCCTCTGCAATTTGGTCAGGTGCTTCACAGTGCATAGGTGCAGTCAGTTTTACTCACCATGTATCCTTGCAGTGTGTTGTTCCATAAAACCATGGAGTCATGGGTGGAACCTGGGTAGCGGGCACCACAGCAGTGGGTGATGATGAGGTTGGGGTTGCAGGTCACCTGCACATTGAGGAAGTGGTAGTGCTTGCGTTTTCAGTAGACTGCTTTGTGGGCCTTGGGGGCCACCAATGCCACATGGGTGCTGTCCAGGGTCAGTTGGGCTATGGCATAGACGTTTGTATTCATGGTCTAGCTTCCCAGTCCTTACTGCCAAATTATGGAACACACTTCCTAAAACACTTAGAGCTGAACCATCTTATCATTCATTTAAGAGTAAAGCCAAAATGACCTGCTGCTGAGCTGCTGCAATAATTCCTCTGAAATGCCCCACTTAGTCTTATGGACTCATAATAAAGGGGACTAACACTGCAATACGGTTTGGTGGTATCTCAGCAGATTTACTGCAGAGATACCATCAACTGAGGAAGGGAGAACATACACCACTCTCTTTAGCCAAAATACCACTAATGAGGTTGCAGATCTCCTGCAATATGCAGTCATTCTGTAATCTGGTTACCACTGATGGTAGTGTTAATTGCTAGCTGCATTTTGGCAATGAAAACATCTGAGATGGTAATGATGCCTGAAATGTTACAGCACCCAATACTGTTTGCTATCATGAAATGTTCACCACATTGTGCCTTTCACTTTCTTCATTATACTCCTACATTATTGCTAAATTAGGTGCCAAGCAAAAACACTACTTATTTAGATGACACAGAGCCGGATCTCTTACTCAATGTGTCTCCTTGGCCATAGTTGGCCATATTTTAGAGTTAGAAATGAAAGTAGCAAGATTGGGAACTTAAAGGTAAGACAAAGACGTTATTGACCTGCAACATGCTTCTGCTATGTTGTGCAGTCTTTGCAAGCATCTTGAACAGTGTCTTTAAGATGTATTTTCCTTATTCACAGCCTTATAAATGTTTATATGCACGCTACAGGTGAATATTAGAGAGATGTTTTCTCTTCTATTCTGAACAATTAGCTGTAGTCTGTTTAGATAACTGAATGAACATCCATGATTTGCTGAGGATATTATTGAGTGTGTTAATATTTACTTTTCCAAAATTAAACCATTATTTAGACATCATTATTGTATTTTTTACATGGTCTAATCATGAACATACTTTTCTGCATTTTATCACCGACATGTATTGTTTCTAATTTCAAACAGCTTGAAATAATGCTGGAGCCCAAAGTCTGGAGGGAAGCTGCAACTCAGGTCTTCTTCGCCCTAGGTCTTGGATTTGGTGGAGTCATTGCCTTTTCAAGCTACAACAAGAGAGACAACAACTGCCATTTCGATGCAGTCCTGGTGTCATTTATCAATTTTTTCACGTCTGTGCTGGCAACCTTGGTGGTGTTTGCTGTATTGGGATTCAAAGCAAATATCTTAAATCAGAGCTGCATTACCTTGTATGAATCATCATTTTATTTATTTTTATTTGAAGCATTACATTTCACATGCGATTCCAGAGAATGTATCACCTAAACTGTCTGTATTTTCTTGTGTCTTGTAGAAACTCACAAAAGATTGCAAGCCTTATACAAATTGGCAACATAAGTCATGATATTATTCCTCAACATATCAATTTCTCAAGAATTACAACAGATGACTATCATTTAATCTATGACATTATTCAGAAAGTTAAAGAGGAAGACTTTTCAAAGCTAGGCCTACAAGCCTGTCAGATTGAAGATGAGCTCAACAAGGTAAGGGATTCAACTTCCTCCTACTGGAATACCTCACCAACAGTTGCCTATTAATCTCATTCATACCTAGGGAAGGGTGTGGTTGGAAAATGTGGGTGAGAACTGCCAGTGTCCCACCCACATTTCACTAGCCAACTCATGTCCATTTCACAGTGCCGCAATATGTTTACCTCATCAGCTCCCTGTCCCTTCCTCTCCCATCTCTTAGACCCCACAACATCACTGATCATTCCTCACCTCTCCCCACCCACTCACCTGCTGGAATGGTGCTTTCTACTCCAGCTTCTACTTTATGGCCGTTTATCCATTAGTCATTTTTCTATTTTCTTTGGCGACAGCCATCTTGTTTTTTTGGGCTGGGAGACTCGGTTCACACAGAAACCATCTCCCCCCCAAAAATACAAAATGTCACCTTTTGACACAAATGGACCCCCGGGGTGTGAATAGCTATGACACCTTGTTCTGGAGGCTTACATGGTTTTGCTCAGCGCTTCCTAGGCTGAGGCTAGCAGGCTAGTTGTGTGCACCCTCCTATGTGAGGGTGATGGCTTAATTCGTTTTGAGGTTTTTAGTGTTTATTGCAATTTTCTCTGGGTTAAAGAAAATAAATATATGCCATACATACAAATAAACGCACATCTATAATTGTATGAAACTGGTGTAGATATCAATGGACGTAATTATCACAAGGAAAAAAAAAGTACTTAACAGCTGACAGTGTTATGGGTAGCCAATTATCACCAAACTGTTATTGTTTTGTATTAAGTTTCATGTATGAAGGTGATTTAACAAAGTTGTTTCTCTATAGCACAACTTGCAAGCACTGGTTTGTATATTGTACTATTCTTTCTGATATAGTCATATTTGAGCAATATGGATATTATCAAATAGGAAAATTGAGTGCTCACTGATCAGCATTCCATCACTCATGGGTAGATCAATGTTTATGCTTGATATTCTATCAAGGGAAACATTAAAAAACGAATTTGGGTGATATTATTATCCAGTCATTAACTAAACATTTTAACAATGTTTGTCAAGGTGAGCTCAATATCCCTAAAAAAATATTAAATGGCATCCAGACAGAGAAAGAAGCAAACTTAGGCCTGACTTCAGCCTGATCGATATGTAGCCATCTGAGGTAGCATGCTGGGAGCAGTAATATATAAGGGTTTGAATGCCATGTTAGAGGTTTGTAGATTCTTTAAAGAATGGAAGTGCAAGAAGCATTATCCTTTTAACTGGGATGTAAACCTAGATGGGTGAGAATAGCGTTCTAACTTTATCAAATGGCCAGGTTGGTTGTTGAAGTAAGACTAGATACCAATGATTTCATGCACATTCAACTGTCAGTAAACATACCCAAAACGTCTCCGAACAGGTTCTGTGGACAGACATCACAATACTCTCATCAATAGTTTTTTTTTTTCTCAAATTTCATTTTATTGGTTTTCTACAAGCAAACAGGCATTACGGCATTATCTTACATGAACCGAAAGCAGCGCTCAGTTGCTTGTTATTATAAAAGACAATAAGCATGAACAAAAACAACAAGACTGTAAATTCTCAGTGGGGACGACGGGGAGGGGGAGGAGAAGGGAGGGGAGATGATGGGTTGTATATCAGGAGTCAGAACCAGCGAATGCTGTTTGGACTGCAGGAGTACATCGAACGCAGGATGGGCCTGCATGGTACCAAATCTTCATTTAGTTTGTATGTGCTCCAGCAAGCGTGAGAGTCGGGGGGGAGGGCGAAGGTAGTTCTGGGTCATTATCGGCCTCATCACGAGTCTGGTGGTAACCCTTAAATGTGGCGATAGCGCTATTACCGCCGCATTTAAGGGTCCGCCAGATCATGGCTTTGGCGGATTTCCCACCAGCTCTCAGCTGGGTTGAAATCCGCAGCAAAGTTGCGCCGGTGGTAATAGCGCACATTTTCCCCATTGGGTCCAATGGGGAATGAGGAATTCCTGAATGGGCCTAATGGGGAATGGGCAATAACCCTTCCGCCAAACCTGTGATCTGGCGCTAATAGCGCCGGGGGGTTTGGCGTTAGGGCTATTAGCGCCGGCGCTAATAGCGCCGGCGTTACCGCCGAACTCGTGATGAGGCCCTATGTCTTTACTGCTGGCTTCCCTTGTCTGTGGCTTGTGTCTTGTATTTCCGGCCTTCTCTTTGATCATATTTGTCTATCCATCAGAGGGAGGGAGGCTGTCGAGCCAGGCATGGGTATTTCTGTGTGTAGTCCAGGAATGGGGCCCAGGTTTGGTAAAATTTGTCTCTGTTCCCAAACCGGAGGGCTGTTATTTTCTAAGCTGCTATTATGTCCCAACATTTTATCCACCACATCTGTACTGCCGGACCCTCTGGGTTCTTCCAGAGCCTGGCTATTGAAATTTTAGCTGCCGTCAGTAGGTGGGCGCATAGTTCTGCTCTGTGGCCCAATAGGGGAAATTGGCCCTCGCCGCTTGCTCCCAGAAGGACAATACCAGGATCCCACGGAATTGTGAGGTCCGAGATCGTGTTGACTTGGTCTAACATTGCTTTCCAGAATTCGGTAGCCTTGGGGCATGTCCATAGTAGGTGGTACAGTGTACCTTTGTCTGGGCACCCTCTCCAACACAGTGGGGGAATCGCGGGGTTACATTTATTGAGCGTCTCTGGAGTTTGATACCACCTATAGCATACTTTGAATGCCCCCTCCTTGTAAGTTACGCATTTGGAACTTCTGTGCGCTCTGGCCCAGATGTGGTCCCATTCCTCCAGTTCAATGGGCCTCCCTATGTCTTTCTCCCATCTGAGCATGTATGGTTCTTTGCAGGTTGGGTCAGTTCTGTCGAGGATCTTGTAGAGGGTTGATATTCTACCCTTAGGGGGTATCGCTGTGAGGGTTCGCTCCAAGGCTGGCAGGTCTCTGCTTCCGAGGTTTTTCATGATACTGCTTGAGAGCCAGTGTCTAAGCTGCGAATATCCGTACCTCTCTGCTTCAGGAATTTTGAATTTCGCCTTGCAGGCTTCGAAGTCCAGAGGTTTTCCCTCTTCAAAGAAGTCTTGCATCTTCTCTAGTCCTCCTTTCCATTTCTGAAAATTATTGGGGTTACTGCCCAGAGAGAATTCCGGGTTCATCCAGATCAGTGTGAGTGGGCCTATTATGCTTCGGCTATTCCACCGTTGCAGCACTTTCCTCCAGTTTGACACTGTGTTTTCAGTCGCTGATAGGGGCTGTGTGCCAGCTCGGTCGCTGTGACTTTTCATATGTGGCAGTGACACTATCGGGACTGGGCTCCAGGCCTCCTCCAGCTCCAGCCAACAGGGTTTCGGGGTAGGGGCAGACCAGGCGAAGGCCTGCGAGAGCTGCGCTGCCAGGATATATCTCTCAATGTCTGGTACTCATAGGCCTCCCACCCTCGTCATCAGAGCATAATCTTCCTGGGAATTTGTGGCTGTTTTCCTTCTCATATATATTTCATGATGCTCATCTGCAACTTCTGCACCGCTTGTTTCGGAATGGCTGTGGGCAGGGCTGAGTGTGATATAACAATCTGGGAATTAAGTTCATCTTTAGAGCCGTGATTCTCCCAAACCAGGAGATTTCCTGTTTTTGCCAGTGAATTAGGTCACTTTTGAGTTCTTTGAGGAGTGGCGGGAAGTTTGCTTTATATATTTTATTGGGTGTGACTGGTAGCTGGACCCCTAAATAGGGAAATTGCTTTTTCACCCAAGGAATTAGGTAGTCCTTTTCCAGCGCTATGGTCAGCGTTCGAGGGAGGTTGATACTCAATGCCTTGGATTTGGATAGATTGACCTGGAATCCTAATGCCTGCCCGAATTCCTTCAGTTCCGTCCACAGAGCTTTCATAGACTCCTTGGGCTGGGTCAGTGTTAAGAGGACGTTGTCGGCATATAGGGCTGCTTTATAGACTTGGCCTTTGATTTCCAGGCCCTGGATTGCTGTGTTGTGGCGAGTTCTATTCACAAATGGCTCCATGGAGAGGGCAAAGATGAGAGGGGAAAGGGGACATCCCTGTCTTGTACCTCTTGTTATTCTAATTATTTCGGATCTGATCCCATTCATTCTGAGTCTAGTGGATGGGTGTTGATAATTGGCTAGTGTCCATTTTGTGAAGTTAGGCCCGAATCCATAGTGCCTTAGCGTTTCTTGGATATAGCCCCAGTCTAGCATGTCAAAGGCTTTATGTGCATCGAGAGATAGGACCATAATTTCCAAGACCTTCCTGTTGGCAGATTTGATGATGTTTATGGTTCTCCTAATATTGTCGTGGGTACTACGGCCAGGGATGAATCCGGTCTGGTCCGGGCGGATAATGACTGGAAGAAGGGGCTAAAGCTAGAATTTGTTAGCTAGAATTTTCGCAAATATTTTAGCATCATTGTTCAATAGGGTAATGGGCCTGTAAGAGGCGCAGTGGCTTTGGTCCCTGCCGGGCTTCAGTATGAGCACAGTTAGGGAATCCTCCGTGGAGGGGGTGGTGGTTCCCGATGATAAGAAAGAGTTGAACAGGGCCACAAGCTGGGGTGCGGGAATATAGGAGAACGCATTGTAGAATTGGGCCGTGAGCCTGTCTGGCCCTGTGGTCGAGTTTTTTAGTGATGAGATGACCTCTCTCACCTCTTCCGCAGAGATAGGCTCTTCTAGGGAATTCAGTTAAGGGTGCGGGGAGTTCGGCTCAACTCCTGCTAGATATTGAGACTGTGCGGATTTTGTCGTGATTCCTTTCTGATATGCTGTCATAATGTTCAGCTTCTCTGTGTTAGAGTGGCAAAGGGATCCATGGCCATCCAAGAGAGATTGGATATAGTTTCTTGACTGCAGCTTTTTAAGTTTATGAACCAGCAGTCGGTTTGCTTTATTACTGTTCACATAGTAAAATTGTGTAGGTTAGTGTTCTGGCTGCCTTGTCTGCTAAGTGCATTTCTAGAGTTCTTTTCGCTTTTTGTAGTATGCGGCTCGCTTTCTTGTTGTAGCATTGTTTGAGGATGTGTTCCCCCTCTGCTACCTCTGCTTCTTGCTTGTTTTGCTGTAACTTGTTCAACCATCGGAGCCGGGCTGTTCAGTCACCTGCGACCCACCTAATGACTGGCTTCATTGCGTCCCAGATGATAGGTTCCGGCGTGTCCCTGATGGTGTTCTCCTTGAGGTAGTTCTTGAGGGCTTCCGCCATTTCCGCTCTGATGGCTATATCTGTCAGAATGTGGTCTTGTAGCCTCCAGTGTCGGTGGGGCGGGTCGGGTAGACCTTGTACCCTTAGCTTCATTGTGACCGGTGTGTGGTCCGATAGGGCTCTGTGTCCTAATTGTGTGATGTTGACGCAGGGGATGAGAGCACTAGAGAGGAGCAGGAGGTCGATCCTTGAGTGCCCCAGGTGGGCGTGAGAGAAGAAGTGTAATCCTTCACCACAGCATTGGAGACTCTCCATGCGTGTATGGTGTTGGTTTCCCTCAGAAATTCTGCCATGGCGAGGGCCTTGCCGAAGTCCTCCTTCGTTGGAGGGAGCATTTTGTCAAGGTTCGGGTCTGGTGTTAGGTTGAAGTCGCCACCCATTATTAAACAGCCCTCAGTGAAGGTTATGATGATGGGAAGGAGATTGTGAAGGAATAAGCTTTGTGCAGCATCCAGGCAGTATATAGCCACAAGGGTGAGGGGGAGCTCAACCAGGAGGCCTTTGAGTAGTATGTAACACCCCTCTGGGTCCCTTTTGACAGTGATTTGCGTTATCGGTAGGTCTCGACTGAACAAAATGGCTACCCCTCTTTTCTTTTGACCCGCTGAGGCAAAGTAGCGCCTTGGATAGCGTTGAGAGAGTTGAGAGGGGATGCACTTTTCGTCTGACTCGAGGAGGTGCGTTTCCTGTAGGCAGACAATGTCGGATGCCAGCTGGGAGAGTCTGTGTTCCACGGATTTCCTTTTACGGGGGGCGTTTAGACACTGGACTTTCCAGGTTGTCACTGACAGTTAGTTATCCATGGGCCATTAGTGATTTGGTCGATTGGAGGAATTGTCCTGCCCCTGTTGGATTGCAAATCTTTATGTATCCCCATCCCCAATGGGCTGAGCTTCCGTTGTTGGGGTAGTTTTGCTCTGAGGATCCTCCTCCCTTGAGATGTGTTCCTTACTGCGTATCTCCCCTCCCCCCCCGCTGTCCAGTTGTTTCCACTTCCCCCCATCTTTCCAAACATAGTCAAACGAAAAAGGAACAATAACATGAGCAAGAATAAAAACAGGTATTCCAGACCAGCACATACAGGCTTTGGGCCTCAACATTTTCCCAGATCTCAAACCGCCAGTTATGACTTTTTACCTGACCCAGCTTCCAGGATATGTGGCCTCCTACCTCCTTGCAGATGTGTCCATTCATGAGGTGTAGACTGTTCTGGTGCATTGCGGTCGGCACTACACCCATTGTCAGTATTAGGGGCCTTGTTCGATGAGCGTTATCTCTCTCCTCCATCAGTTTTGGCACTGTTGTGGGCTCTTTCCCCATCTTTGCTTTCTTTCTGTCGACCACTCCCACGGCTTGGTAGATGGGCCTGTCATGTTGGGCCGCGGGTGAACGGCTGTATCCGTTTGGTCATCTTCCAGGTGCAGTTGTTAAAGAGTTCCCCCCTTCTCACCTGAATCCGTTCTTTACCGGTGTCCTTGTAGGCTGCCTTCTTTCGGATGGATCGGGTTTTGAAGAAGGCGGCCCATGTCTCTGCCGAATCCAGAATGCGTTCAGTTTTCCAGGAGGTCGAATCCAGGAGGCAAGGTAAGTTCGCTAGAACTAGAATCCAGGAGGAAGAAGAAAGGGGGGGTTCGAGGAAGGAATAGCGGAGTGGAAAGAAGAAGAACCGCGAACTACAGAGCACACGTCTGGTCGCTAATCGCTATAGCATTGAGACGAGCGGAGCCGCGGAAGGCGTGGTCTAGAAATAAAGAAAGGTTACGGCCAACGCATGGAGCGAGAAGGGAATGCGTTGGACGGCCATATTGGAGGTATTAATGTGTATAAGTCCGTTGTGACAAGGACCATGAGGCCCAAAAGGGGCCCACCCTGCGATTCATGACAGCAGTAGTGCTAGGCCTTCCGCACAGTTGCCGATTCTCCTCTGTTTTCCTTCCCATGTAAATGAAAGGCCAAACGGGTGCGTCCATCTGTATAGAATTTGTTGTGATCGAAGGGCTTTCGTGACTGGCTGCATTAGCCGTCTTTTGTGAAGGGTGACCAGTGCTAGATCTTGATATAGCTGTATGCGAGAGCCATTGATCGTGAGATCCCTCTGTGTTATTTCTGCTGTCAAAATGTCTTCTTTCAGACAGTATGATGTCATCAATATTAGGACATCCCTGGGTCTCGTCCCTGGGTCATTTGTTTTGGGCCTACCCGATGGTTTCTGTCAAATCCGATCGCCTCAGGCTGGGTATCGTTTAGTAAGTTGCTAAAGCAGTGTTGCATCATATCCTTTAGATCCTTGTTAAGCACCGATTCCGCTACGCCCTTGACCCTAATGTTAGATCTTCTGGATCTGATTTCCTGGTCTTCCGTCTGGAGTTCCAGGTTATTTGTCGTGTTAGCCAGCTGGTCCAGAAAAACACTATTTTGGTTGGTTTCCACTGCCACATTCGAAGGTCTGCTTTCAACCACATCTACTATTTCTCCTATCTCTGCCATCTCTTTGCTGACCTCCTGAAGGGAGGATTTCAGTTCCTCCTTCATTTGTTCCAGTTGGCTGTGAAATGTGTTTGTCAATCTGGCTTTCATTCCCTTTAGGCAATTCAGGAGTTCTTCTTTGTCTGTTGCCTTTGTTTTCGTGGGGAGGACTACAGTTTGAGTGGTCAGGGCCGGCGGGGGGGGGGATGGCGATTCAGCATGTGTTCTGAGTTTCTCTATCCAGCACCTCTCTATTTGACCTTCCTGAGCTCTAGCTGGGGTTATTGCTCTTGCTGGGCCAGCCTTAGGTTTGGTTCCTGGCCTCTGGGTCGCTCTGGCACGAGACGGCTACCGTTGTTCAGGGCTGTGGGCGTACGCTGCTGGTGCGGCCAGCCAACTTGCGGTGAGGCCGTAGTGACCACTGTTGATTGTTGCCAGTCATGGCTTCTCTACACTGGTCCGATCTACCACTCTGGGGAGCCCGTTTTGTGTACTGAACTTTTTGGGCTACCCTTAATCCAAGCCTTCTTTCCTCTCTTCTTCTTTTCCCTCTTCCGTAAGTGCCCCACTGATGCTGGTATCTATTTCCTGGGCTTCTAGCAGTCCCTGCCTGTGTTTTGTGGCCCGTATGCTGCTTCACCCTGTGGTCAGTAACCTGCTCTTCTGGGGTTTTCCCGCGTTCAGTGTAGGGGGCCCGCCTGACAGCGTCCTCACTATCTTTGTGGGCCTCTTCTCCTCTCAGGTGTGCCCCTCAGTCTTTTGGCTGGGCTTCACCCACCACCTTCTTTCAACCTGTCCTCACGACTTCGTGGGCTTACCCTGGACGTGTTGTGGAGATGTAGTAGTGTTTTGGGTGGATTGCTCTCCCCCCAAAGTGCTTCAGGCTCACTTCATTTAGCTTATATGGAGCGTCCACCAGCCCCTCCAAGGATTAAGGATATCTCCGGACTCTCTATCGCCCCATGTACCTCTGGACTTCTTAATGCTGCACCATGTACTACAGGGCCTCCCTCGCCCACTGCGCCATACACCGCTTGCACACAGCACACACTGAGCAACGCCGGGCCAGTCAATGCTCCCTTCGGCTGCTGGCAGGCAGGAGGTGTGTAGATAGTGCTCTCCGTTGTATTCTAGGCGCAGCCCTCCCAAGTGCAGGACATGTCCGCCAAAAGGAGTTGCGGCGGGGTCTGGACGGGGTATCAGCAGGTCAGCCCCTGGGAGCAGTCCCAGCAGGAGCAGGTCACAAAACACAGCCACCACATAGGGGTCTCTCTGAAACCAAGGATGTAGAGTGCTAATTGACAGTACTTGCCATGCGGCCTATGTTAAGAGGCTCTGTGTTGTCCTTGAGTGTGTGCTGTGCCTCCAGGGCCTCTCCCAGTAACCCTGTATGGGGGGAAAGTGCTGCCTCTGGGTGTGCGTAGTCTGAAGGCGCACCCACTCTGTTTTCTGATTCAAGGAGTGGACTCTGTCCTCCCTCGTTGCGTGGCCTCCTGGTATTTGGTATATGTGTGCACTTCCCGACAGTATTCGGGGTTGGGTCTGTGCTACAGTGTCTTCCAGGTGTCCCCTGCCCTGCATGCCGACCCACTCCTTGGGGGTGGGGGGAGCCAGGCCAGCAGGAGCCGTTTGTGCTACAGGCACCAGTTGCGCATTCAGCATTTGTGTGGATGGGCTGGCCGCCTCACTCCTGGGCACCCTCCCCCCAACCCATCTCACTTGGTGTATGAGCCTCCATTGCAGCTCTCCTCTGCTTTTTGTCTTGGGTGCTGCAGGCAGCGCGTGGGGCTCCCCCGCTGTGCTGGACTTGGCTGGGCTCTCGCCAAATGTTTCATGCCCCTGGTCCTGGGGGTTGCTTCTCGGTGGCACCCGGCCTCCGGATAAATGATGGCGGGGGAGCACGCCGGCCCGGCCCCCTCTATCTGTCGTCCTTGGGCCAGTGATCTGAAGGGGTTCGGGGTGATGGTATGTGGGGGAGTCAGGGCTGGCACACCATCCCATGGGGACCCCTCTCATGACCCCCGCAGCTGCCTGGTGTTGCGAGGTGCTCCTCAGCCCCCGGTCCCTGTATTCCCCAACCGACTATGCTCCCATGCGTAGTGCCAGGTTGGATGGGTTGGTATAGCAGGGCCCCAGAAAGTTCTCAGATCCTTTGTCAGGTTGGTGTTGCACTGGGGCTGCTTTTTACGCAGGGTGCCCCTGTGAATCAGATGGAGGTGCGCAGGTGCGCAGGCACCACATCTGCACAGAATGTGGAGTATGTCAGAGGGCCCACCGTGTTATTTGGGCATCACAGGATTCGTTTGTTGTGGGGTTGCGTGCAGTGATCACACCCCTGCACAGCAGGAGCACATACCTTTGTGCATGTATTTTGTAATCAGGGCACTGCTTACTCCAGGCCTCTGCTGCTAAAGTATCTGTCTTGGGCCCGCCACGCAGTCTGAAGGTCTCCCAGCCGGTAACGAGGAGCAGGCGGCCAGCAGGGCACCCCACTGATCACGCTCTCTGCCCGCTACAACTCAGCCCAGCTTCTGGCAGTGGGGACACAGGACCATGGACCGCTGCTCGCCCCAGGGGGCTTGCTGTTTTCACCAGGGGGGTGCCGTCCACCTGGCATGTCCCCCATCCTGCGACTCACAGCAACCTCCAGCTGGCGATCGGTCTCCGCAGTCACTGATGATACAGGTATGGCGCTTATTTACTTCTCTTGCACCCAGTATCCAAGCACATGCAAGTGGGGGTTGCAGTTCTTCCCCGCAGCCTTCTTCAGATCCAACTGTGTGGTTCCACACTCATATGTTGGGGCAAGGGGGCTGGGAACATATCTCACACTGTGTTTGGGCACCTACCCTTCTCAATCCATTCACATTTCCACTCCTAGAATGGCTTTTACCTTCTAGTGCCTCTGTGCCTGAGCTGCCTTTGATCCTTCCCGCAGCGCACGCCTGCCGGTTGGGGTTGTGGTGGGCTCTGCGGGTTCCTCCAAGGACCTGCCGTCTGCTCTGCTATAGCTGCATGAAGTTTGCTGCTAGTACCATGGGGGCAGCCCAGAGAGGGCACTGACCTCAACAAGAAGGTTGCTTCAGTCACGGGCCTTCCATATCACCACCAGTCCAATTTTGGGGGCTCTGCAGGTCGAGATTTGTGTGCAGTGTGTTGTTCGTGGCATGCTTCGCTGGGGTGTTTCAGCTAAGTCTGAGCAGCGGGACCGTTGGCCGCCGCTGTATGTCCTAGTCGGCGGCTGTTTCTACATCAGGGGTAGGCCCAACTCCTTTTTTTTTCGTCCAGGGGAGGGGGGGCGGCAGTCCGAGGAAGCACTGAGCCGTGTGGATACCGCCACCACCCCTCCTGCGACGTGTGTGCAAGACCCTCTAGTGGCTGGCATAGTGGACGGCTGGACGATACAGCCTGCTCCGGGTCCCCGTCTCGGTGTCTGCTGCCACAAGCGCCTCCTCAGGATGCCTGCGCGGTGGGGTCTGTGTCGTGCTGCGGCTGGCTCATGAAGGTTGTGATCAGAGATAGTGCTTTCCACGTTGCTGCGAGCCGCGGCAGTGCCGGGGGAGGGAGCGCAGCCTTTAGCTCCTCACGGGTTGTATCTCCAGACTTTCTCATCAATTGTTAAAAATCAATGATCATGTAGGTCGCTGTTCCGATTAGCTTATCGCTTTATGTGCCTTGCACTCTGAAGTAAACTGCACCAAAAACGGGCGTGTGTGGCTGGATGACATATCCAGGAGCAGGCATTGGGGGGAGGAGAGTGTTGGTGTGCTGCTGCACACCGGGACCTGCCGTACTCTCTCCCCACCTGTTGCCTTACCCTGGTGTGATGCAGTTCATTGCCAAATTGATGTTTTGCTGATTTCAGGCAACCATCACATGTGTGAAGGTGCTGAAATCCGGGGAAAGGGGTTGGGTATCGAAATGTTATGTATCCAGCCATGTCCAGAGGGTCCTAGCAGGTAACTATGCAAAATATGGTGCAGATTGGTGAAACTGTGTGGAATTGTATAAGGAACAACGCCCCGCCAAGCCACAAAACCACAAACAAATTTTGACTTGTGCTTCAATCCAGTGAAAGTGGTGGGATGGCCAAATATCAGGTAGCTAGTATTGTCCAGATGGCCCTAACAGGTAACTATGCAAAATTTGGTGCAGATCGGTGAAATGGTGTGGAATTGTAGAAGGAACAACGCTTAGCCATAAACCGAGTAACACACCCACAAATGTTCACTTTTATAAACATATAGAAGATAAAGAAAATATCTCAGTGTAATGTGAGTACGCTCAACTCTGTTCTATGAAAACACTATACGACCTAAGTGTATAACATGTATGTCACAGGATGACAAATGTGCCCCCAAAAATGTGTAAATACGGATTTCTGATTTTACTGTGAATGTTTACAGAAACGCGGTGTAATCCCATTAATCCCTCTACCACTAGCTGCAAGGTTTGCATTCTCCGCTCACCTCCTTCTCCCTTTTCAAAATGATGTCTTTCTCTTTTCCTTATTGCATGTATTATGTCATCAGAATTGTTGCGATACACCTGAAACCTCCTCAGCAGCCCCACCCAGCAATGCCAATCCCTTTGCACGTTGTTAGCAAAGTTTTCACACTTTCTAAACACACTGGGATACATAAGAATACCACTGCATCATGAAAAGGTAATTTTGGCATGTTATAAGCAGTAGGGCAAACATTGCTTAAGTGCCAAAAAGATACATTTTTGATGCATGTTTGTAATAAGGCAAAGTTTGCCCTCGTGCTTGTACTAGAAAAATGTAGTAAAAATGTGTCTTTTTTGCAATTGGATGATGTTTGCCCTGGTGCTTATATCCGGTCAAACTGCACTTGTCATGGTACAATGATTTTCATATATGTCCCAGTGTTCTTAGAAATTGGGCAAACTTTGCATTTCTGTAATCTGTCCCTATAAATGGAAAATGCATAACTAGGAAAATCCTGATCTCCTGCGAACACTCCTACCACTTGTTTCTGCATGCAACTCCCATTTCAATGTCTCATTTTCTCACTGGCAAACTTTCTCTCTCGCTCTCTTTCTCTCTTGATCTCTCTCACTCTCTCTCGCAATCTCTCTCCATCTGTCTGTCTGTCTCACTCCCCCTCTGTCTTTCATATAGATAATTTGTATACCATGTGCAATACGCATCTGGGAGTTGGCATTTGAGGGTCCGAACAGCCATGGAGACAATTCCATTTCTTGGTGCCTTTACTCTCTCCTCTGCCTCTTTTATGGAACAGTCTTTTTTTAACGTTAAAGAAGTGTCAACTCTCAGCAATGCTATTCATGTAAGTTGCCTTCTTCCTCAGTGGCAATGAATTCAGAAACCAAATGATAACATCATCACTGCTGGTATTCTCGTAATTGAACATGTTATAAATGTCCAACCGGGAAGGAATAACTTCTTCACCTGTTTGAAAATATTTCAAATATTTTGAAACAATTGAAGATATAATACACTTTAAAAATGATTGTGTTTGTTGTATAAACAATTTATAGTAGACAGACAATCTATATGTGTATGGCAAGTAATATTTCTTCCTTAAAATATTATTGTTAGTGTCATTTTACATATAAATAAGAGTGACGTGTGGTTTTAGGAGATTGTGCTATTTTTAGGGTACATTTATTCTTAGATTAGATATTTTAAAAATGCAGCCCGTTTTTGAAAGAGGATGTTTATTGTTCAGAGCACTTAGACATTGCCAGATTGAAAAACTGGAACATGTAAAGTAGACACTATTGTCAAAATCAACAGTTCATTAAGCATTGGTGGCATTGCACTAGGGCAATCACCTACTCGACGTGCAGCTAATTTCCATACACATAACACATCAGCTGCAAGCATTTTAGTTTTTGTAGTGCTCATGCAATTTTCAATACGCATCATCCACATCATTTTAGGAAACTTGCACCACATAATTGATCATAAATAATGTTCCTGTGCTTTAAAACAGAACATTAGATGGGTCCCTCTTCACATATATGAAAGAACTATAAAGCTCCTTTAAAAAACATATTTTTTGCTACACAAACCTATGTTTGTTGTTATCAGCAGTGAATGCCAGGGATGGAAATCATCATTCATTTGTCTATGCAACAGGCTCCACCATGGCCCCAGCCAAACCAAACAACCCCTATTATTCAGTGCACCTACCCTGCATCTTAGTTCAGTGTCCGCTATACCATAATAATGTAACCAATGGCCACTGCTCATGGCTTGCAACAATGGCACATCTCCAAATCCATGGAGCATAAGCATCAGCCTTTCTGCATTCGTCAATAAACAAATAAGAGTACAAATTCTGTTTGCCGAGGGTCAGGCCCACTTCTCAGACACCAAACGTATCCTACATTATGACACTAGTCAAAAAATAATCATGCTTTCAGGTCCTTGCCAATGCTCCTTACACGACTTTGCTGGAAGTCCGTCCATGTTTTATTTTTTCAAAACTGTCAAAATGTACGTATATACAATAGTCATATGACTTAGACCCCATTTCACAAAATCCATTGAGACTTTGTACAAACATTCACGGTTGGGTCTATAATTTTTCTGAAAACTTCTTTTCACCAACCTTGTAATACACAAATAAGCATAGATGCCCCCGAACATTTAAGATGTTTATGGATATCACAAGACTGTCCGGGACTTTGTGGGCAGTAAACTGCCATTGACATCTGACAGTATTTCTGTAGCAAATAACAGTACAGCAACAAGAACTTAAGGACAAAAACAGTGTTTCCTAGTTAAAACTGTTGCACAAGTAAACTTGAATTACACTATCCCAACATTTTACAATCTCTAATTTCTGTACTAACATAGCATTTCCTAACACTTATTGTGTTTTACATAATAGGAGTTTGCATAGCAATATGTCCAAAGCCAAGGGGTCATTCCTGCGTCTGATTCTGCCTCAAAGTCTTCATTGATGCCCCCACAGTAGTCAGAACCTTTAACTATGGGCACACTAAATATCACACCACACCAGCAAAAATAAAAATCTTTTAAAACAAACACATTTTTATATCACACCAAAAATCACTTTAACACACACCATAAGTGATTAAAAAATCATTGTAGATAAAAACACATTTCCACTGCTCTGTGATAATGCTTTTATTTTGAAACAACAAGCATACTTCATGAATTGATATCATGCACCTCACTAAAATTACATTTCTTTCCTAATAAACTACTTTCAATAATTATACCCACACATGTTCTACATATACAGCAGCAGCACTTCATTTTTAACAAATGCAGTAACAAAGAAATCCACACAGCCCCATTATGAATATATCATCAAATTAAACTTTCAATAGAACAATAACCAACAACTGATTAATGCCAATCATATTTTATCACAGGTAACATAGTCTGTACATTGTGAGCTCTGCAGTGAAAATGAGAAAAGTAGCTGAAAAGGGGAGTGTCATACTTTCCAAAATCAAAACCACAAAAGAATATATTGTAAACTAATAAAATGGCCGACATATTCATTGCATCCTATCACCTATCACAATGATGTACGCATTGACAACTTTAACAATGTAACACTTCACTACCCAATTAGAAACATGTAAACACATACAAACCTTGCTGGGAATCAAATGTAGCCACAGATATTGAACACGGCCACAAAGCTCACTATTAGCCACGTGTACATGTGCATTTTTCACCAAGTCCCAAATCAAATTAAATTGCCCTTGAAACCTTCAAATCAAATAAGTGAACAACCAAGTACATGAAATAACATACACAAATAAAAATGTGTACTGTATCATCCACATAAAGTATGATTATTGCATGGAAAATGTATATTTTAGATGCAACTTTAAATAAATATAACCAATGCCCAGATGCAACAAATGAAATGCTGAGTAGTATTGACGCCCAAACATGTGCTTTTTTATAGAAGTGGTTATACAAGAGCCCTCTAAGAAGTCTGTTGATAGCTGCAGCTATGTGCAAAAACTACAAATTCAGCATTGCATTTCCACTGCACCAAACTCCCAAAACGGTCCCCAAAATGCCTACCAGCCCCCAACCTGCTCCTCATACTTCTCCTCCACTCTTATAATCCTCAAAACACTCAATGCATATAACATGCCACCCCATCAAAAATGTTGAATATCCATTAATACCACACGTCCACAAACACACTAAGTATCACTTACTCTTCTATAGCAGCGGCTGCAATTGAGGGGAGGTGTCTACCCAGGACTAGCAATGCTGCGTGCTGGGTGGCTTTTCAATAGCCGTGAAAACTAACAATAGCACCATCCACCAATTAGAAAGTGCAACACAAACACACACACATCATACATACACTACTTATACAAACTATTAGAAATTCAAAGTAGGAATCATTTTCCTGGAAACAGACAAACACTGCAGATATCATGGCTGCTTTCAAAACTGTGTGGCTGATTGGAGACAGTTGGCTGTTGGTTCCACGTGTTTCCAAACTTGTTAAGTCTAGAAGTACAGAGCACCAAGATGGCATACTAATTCATTGTGGAGGCAATGATTTGGAGAATGTACGAGGGGTGTCATTTACTTTAATGATGAAACAAGGCATGGGTAAACTAATGGAACTATTTTCTCAAACCATCTTTATTTTTTCCAATTTCACTCAGAGAAAAAAAGGAGATGGACCATTGGATTTAATAGTAACATTGAAAAAACCCAGAGAAATGTTAATAAGGCAGTTTCAGGATTCATACAGACCACAACCAATTATGGATTGTGAACGACAACATACAGTTCTGCATGGCCAATTTCTATTGGCATGACAGAGTACAACCAACCGATGAAGGAAATGCAGTGTTCCTTCATTACATAAAAACAGTACTCCTGGTGTGCTAGAGTTCTATACCAAATGTACCCCAAAACAGTCCTTTTAAAGACTACTCTTCATACATAAATACACAAGTACAATAAATAAAAAAAAATGTTTATTATGCCTGCGGCTACAGTTAATTGACTTTTACCTTAGCCGCGGCTATAAAAATTTAGTTAAAAGGGAGACTGACTTCAAGTTTTATACTACAACCCAACGTAAATTATGAATACTGAACGATAGTACTCATGTACTAATGTCATGTAACTGGAAAATAAGAAATATGAAAAAATACATAACAGTAAACTAGATAGGCAAATGTTGTCCACCCAAACAACATAATACAATAAGTGAGAATACACAACCAAAAATGCATTGTGTGGCGCATCTAAAACTAGACTACAAAAGCTCTGTTTTATATTGATTTTGTTAAACTATTTTCTTCTATCTTTCCCCAAAGTCTCACATACTGAAAAGTCTAAAAACACACATCCAAAATAAAAAATAAACTCTCTAATATCTACCAGGTCAATGACCATGGCCTTTGACCATGGGCAGTTATTTTGTACCCCCAACGTCACTGTACCTAGACAAAGTACTATAAAAAAATATAAAACACTGACACCCCAAATTATATAGCTGTGGATACCAAACTACACATACCCTTGGCTATCTGTAGTCCTTTGTAACCTCGGATATAGCTGCAAATATAGGCAAAATGGCTGAAAAAAAATCTGCTCCCACCACTTGCACCTCACCATGTGCCACCCTCATCTGTGCCATCTCCCCCAAAGTCCCCAGATGGCCCCCTAACCAGCCCTGCCCTGTCCCTTTCACCTTCAGAGCATATGCTGCTTATGTGACACAGTTTGCTTTCAGATGTCGGCTACTCACGGCTATAGCCAAGGCTACAGAAAGCTTTGTGTTGCAAACTCGGTCCCTGGCCCCCTCCAACTCCCACATTTCATTCAGTGCTTTTTAGCCCTCCCCCACCTCTACCCTAATGGAATTTGTATGTTTCTTGACTAAACCTTGTTATACATCAAGGTTACATTTTGGAATTTCTCTGCCGTTTAGACACAGGGTTAATACTTTTTCTAATCCAGCTGTGTTGGAGATACATTTTTCTAAGATATTTAGTAATGCTGTTGCTTGTTGACATATAGGGAGTGTCATGCCTTGCACTTCTAGTTTGTCTCTGGAGCTGATATGCAGTGTGGGTTGCATTTCTTTTTTGAACATGGTCTTGTTGAATTGACTGCAGCTTGCAAGGGTTGGCATTATGGTGATGCATTTTATATTTTGTTGAGTTAAGTTTTCGATGACATCAGGAGCAGATGTGTATCACCTATATAGCTCATGGATTAGTCTACTAGTTAGAATGGATTTTGAATCTTTAGGAAGCAGACCAGAGTCCAGATTAATGAAACTTTGCACTGATGCAAGTGCAAAGTTTGCAAAGTATTAGCACTAGGGAAACGTTTTCCATATTTCTAAAAAACATTTGAAAATAGTAGAAAATCATTGCACCATGACAAGTGCAGTTTGACATGGTATAAGCCCCAAAGCAAAAATTGCCCTAGGGCAAAAAAGATACATTTTCAATTGGTGCGAAGGAGAATAATTTCTAAAAAGTTAATACATTGCCGGTACTGTTTAAATGAATGGGAACCCGAAACATTGAAACATTTATTGGTGCAATGCCCTGCTTTGATTGCGATTTGCAAACAATTTTTTCAAAGAGTGTTTGATTTTTCAGCATACCTATACGCGCTATTAGACCTCCAGACCGAAATGCTGTCTATTTTGGACAAAGGCAAATCAGGACTATTAATACTGTTAGACCTCTCTGCAGCATTCGATCTGCTAGATCACACAAAACTCTGGGAGGCCCTAGAAAAGTCAGGAAATTGTTCACCAGGGGCAATTGAATGGATTGCTTCTTTCTTGCAAAACAGGCAATCCAGGATTGTTTGGGGAGACAAAGCATCAAACACTAAGCTGGTTGATTGCTGTGTCCCCCAAGGGGCCAGCTTTTCCCCTTTGTTTTTTAAACTTTACATGCGCTGCCTTTGCACCATGCTATCTCAGATGGGGATTTTCTTTACCAATTTTGCCGATGATACCCAACTGGTGTTTGAACTCAGTGGGGACTACAAATTGGACAATGACAGACTCTCATCCATATACAACACCATTGAGTGCTGGATGAAAGAGAATTGGATGTGCCTAAACGGCTCCAAAACCGAGCTTATGATATTCGGCTCTACACAGGCTAGAAAGAAGTTGAGTCCATCTTACTCCTTGTTCTCTATCAAAAACATCCAAATTCCTATTTCAGTAAAAGTGAAAACCCAAGGAGTGAAACTTCAAGCTTCACTGGGGGCTGAAGCTCACACTGCCTACCTTAAGAAAAACTGTCAATACCACCAAATTCTCCTAAAAAAAATCAGACCCTTACTAGATCAAAAAAACAGCACGACCATCGCTAGAGCCATTATACTGTCCAGACTAGATTATGGTAACTCCCTTCTTTTAGGAGCCAACAGCAAGTGTCTGAAAAGATGCCAAACAATCCAAAACAATGCCGTCAGAACAATCACAGGAAGAACCTGGAGAGAACACATCACCGGTGAAAGAAAGGCTCTCCATTGGTTGGCTATGAACGAGAGAATCTCCTTCAAATCTCTCACCATGGTTCATCGCTGTTTATATAGCAAAGCTCCGGTCTACCTCAAAAAACAATTTAAGTGGTACGAGCCATTCAGACAGCTTAGATCCTCTAACACAGGTAAATTGCAAACTACCAAAACGCGAAAGAAGCACGGCCTCGGCAAAGCTTTTCCGACCCTGAGTATTGAAAAATGGAATGAACTTCCCATTTCACTGAAACTCGACCCAAACTACCTCCTTTTCAGGAAAAAACTGAAAACACTACTTTTTAAATGAATCCAGGAAACACTCCCTACTGAATTATAATGTAACACTGACCATCACACATTGTGTCCCGTTTTAATCTCTGTTGTCTCGTCTTCTTGTAAGCGCTCTGATGCCCGCGGGCTTTCAGCGCTATATAAATAAATAAATAAATAAAATACCTAAATGTACAGGAAACTTGGCAAATGGTTTTCTCATGCCCAAGAGTATCGGTAAAAGTAGCAATTGTCCACTTTTTAGAAATCACAGTGCCTGACCACAGTCAAAGTAGGAAGGCTGAAGGTGAATAATGATGCTTTAAATTTAAACTTTAAGTGTCAATTTAATTGATAGTTTTATTGTAAATTAATTGAATTGTAAAGAAATGGATTTTATGATTATATATATTTGAAAAGTTGTTATGCAACTAAACAAATAAAAAAAATTACAAAAAACATTTTCAATGCATGCTTACTTCATTTATCAGAAGCACTTTCATTTGTTTAAGAATTCTACATACTTCAGTAGTATTCTAATATGTTTTGGTGTTCTACTCAGAGAAGCAGGGAGCAGTAGTTGGTGTAAAGTTGCACCTCCTATGTTTTAGGCAGCTAAACCTGTGGGGGCTGTTACAATATCTGAAAGCTTGTTGTTTGTTAAGTTTTGTAGAAATGTGCTGATTATTTTAATTAAGAAAGTTTTATCAGAACCAGCTTCACCACTTACATACAGGAGCAGAGGTTTATAATTTTTACAGCTGCAAGTTTTAATATCATGTTTAAAACCATGTTCAATTTCTTGAGTGACTTCCAGATAAATGGTGAATTGTTCATCATTTAGCTGTGATTTCCTCTCTGACAAGTCTTCACCAGATTGTTTAGATTGATACTTGGTATTTTGTACCTCAATCATGGCTATTTCTACTTTATTTAGAATGTGTGGTTTTCCAAGTGGTTGTTGGAATCGGTTATTTCCACTTCATTGAGATTGAGTAGTTCTCCAAGTGATACTTGGCTTCCTGTAAGGGAAGATTGACTGCGCTCAGGAGTGTCTTCATCTATTTGAGCTTTAATTTCTTCTGCTAGTTGGCGTTCATTGCCCAACTTTACTTTGGGCCTCATTACGACCCAGGCGGTAAGGGGTTTACGGCAGCGTAAACAGCGCCGACCCTTACCGCCTGAGTACGAGGTCCTTTAGCGCCATGGCGGATTTAACACCTGCTTTAAGCAGGTGTTAAAATCCATGGCGCTAAGGGCCCATGGAGTTAATTACGCCACCGTAATTTACGGTGGCGTAATTAACGCCTTCCCCACTCCCATTATGCCCTATGGGGCAAAAATGGGAATGGGGAAGGGTAAATGGGGATTGGGGACTTACCGCCCCGCCAAGGTCGGAATGGGGCGGTAAGTCTGCCAACCACCATGGCGTAAACGTAGTTTACGCCATGGTGGTAAAGTCACGGCCCAGGCGGTAACTTACCGCCTGGGTCGTAATGAGGTCCTTTGTATTGTTTGAAATTGACCTTTGTTATAATGCTTTCATTTGCTTTCAATGCAGTGTCTTCTTTTCTCCAAGGTTTAAAAAGTTGCAATACGGCCATATAATAAAGTTATCTATGTTGCAAAGATTGAAATAATAACTATATAATTAATTAGGCTGGGTTTGGTAAGTTTCACTAGGCTTCCTTCACAAGTTGAGACTGAATGTTTGCCAGTTGTCTCATCTGGTTTGACGTTGTTTTTGTAGTAGTAGTTTTGGGCTACATCGTACAGGCACATGTTTTCTGAAGCAATACTTCTGTTTGTGTAGTATGTGTCAATTACATTGTTTTTTTTTAAATTGTCCTGCCTGTTGAGATCATTTTTGGCTATTTTTTCTATCTCTTGGTAAGATTTTAGTACTCTTTTACCATGGGCATCGGCAATTATGTTTTTGCAATTGGTCAGAATACATTATTTTCACTTGACGATCACACTCATAAACATATACTTGAATCACCTATCTATTAGGGATTATAAATTCGTAGATAATTTAGAATTTTTACTAGATATGATCGCTACAGACCCAGCTGTTAATTATACCATCATTGCAGGCAATCTTAATATCAAGTGCTTTCTGTTGGTTGGCACCAAACTATCACGAGTGGCAAAAACTTGGAGTTCCCTAATGAAAGATAGACAACTTATAATGCTTAATGGTTCTATGCCGAAGGATAATCCACCACATTGGACATGGCAGAGAGGCAGACAGACAGCTCTCATTGATTATATATATACCTGAACCGCAAATTGTTTGCTATGATGGATAGCTTCCAAATTGTTATCCAGAAGTATAGTGACAATGTGTTACTATCTTTAGTATGGTCATCGTCTCTCTCTATTGTCCCGCAAATCTCACAATTCTATTCACAAACCCTTGCCATTACAAATGGAGGCAATCACTTCTGATGCATGCCAAATCTATTTCAGAAATGGAAGCTAAAACTCAAATATCTGTCGGGCATTCTTCACCCTGAGATAATTTATTTGGTCGGGATGCATGTGGCAGCCATGCAGACCTTTACATTAACTAACTAATGCATTTTCAAACCCTGAGTTATACATCTGCACACATATGATCAGCAACTGCATGACATGAAAACAATGTATAGATCTTACAAGCGTGCCTTAAATATGCTACCACTGGGCCTCAAAATAATTGAACTGAAGAAATTGAAATACAAATACAAAAACTGGATCAAAAGCAGAAAAGCGTTGATGATTCAGGCCGATGCACAAAGCATGCTTCAGGCCCCAGCATCTAAAAGCTCAGCGTCAATCTGGGGTCTCTTGAATAAAGCCACTAATATTTTAAAAACGCCAATGAATATAAATGCAGTACCAGAAGAGGTCTGGGCCCTTTATTATGGTACCCTATATGCTGCTATACCTTGTCTTGATCATCTCGCAGAACCAACAACACTGGTATACACTGATATCTACTTTAGTGAAGATTACTTGGTTTTTCATATATCCAAACTCGACGGACCCTGGCCTGGACGGCCTTTCCAACACAATGCTTAAATAACACCCTGAAGCATGGGCTGTACATGTCAGATTCCTCCTTCCTGGAGCAGATCAGTTGCTATCCTCATATATAAAAAGGGAGATTGTCAGCGGCTGGAGAACTATAAACCGATTGCAATGCTGGATGTGCCAGTCAAGCTATTTGCCTACTTGATCCTTAAAGATTTCCAACAGTGGGTATTAAAAGCAAATCTGCAGGATCCCTACCAGACAGGATTTATGCCAGGTATGTGGTCATTTGGCAACCTGCACCTACTTCATGCCATTAAAGCACATGAATGGGAAAGGAAACAACCAGTTTACCTAGCTTTCATTGATTTTCAAACAGCATTTCATTAATTATCAAGAGAGCTACTTAGGATCAAGCTAGTCAAAGCAAAGTGCACGGTGCATCTACAACACTGAACATCCCAATTTCACTCAAGCACATCGATTTGACTACGGCTATCATTGGATGGCAGGTTGTCAGCACCTATACAAACCTTTAGAGGGCTCAAGCACGGATGCCTACTGTCATCAACGCTATTCAATTTCTTTATCCCTGGTATGAAAAGAAGTTTCTTGCCCATTACTTCTGATGCCCCTAAATTAGGGTTATATGTAATCCCATGTTTGTTTTATGCCGACGACTTTGTTCTTATGGCTAAAACTCCCCATGGGTTACAGCAGCTTTTAGCCCAACTTGGTAAATATACTCAAGAAAACTGACAAATTATAAATCTCTCAAAGTCAAAAGTAATGATAAGCACAACTAGACAGGTTACCAAATTCAATTGCTTCAAATGGACACCTCAACAAAAAAATGAGAAATTGTAAACTAATATAAATAACTGGGGCTTAATACCAATATCCAGGCCTCTGACCGACGGTATTTATGTGAGATAAAAAGGAAAATAAAAATGGCAGCTGCTCTGACAACCATTATCCACGCCAGATATGGAAAATGTTCGGTATTGCTGTTGCTTACATTCTACAAGCAGAAAGTTGTTCCCATTGAAATCTCTGGTGCAAAATCATGCGCCTGGTGTCGGGAATAATTCTGGCTCCAAGAAGGAAGAAGGTACTGAAACTTCCCAAAAGTGTGACCATGTGTATCTTAAGATATGAGTTATGACTATTGTGATTGTATAGCATGTATATAAGGAAAATGTGTAATTTGTATCGAAAATGTATATTGGCTTGTAAACCTGCCTCTGTATTGGATGTTCTATCAAGATATAAAAATATGACAGCACAAAAAACAATGAGAGTGTAGAAAGCAAATACACAAGAGTTTATGGTTTTAGCAGATGTATCTGACAAGCTCTTAAAAGTCAACCCAAATAGGGCCAAAGCTAACATATAGCAACGTGACTGGATTACTACCAGAGAAGAATGCCAAAAACGTCATCACCCACAAAACCATAAATCCTTGGTAAAAAACAAATATATATATAAACACCTAAATCACATTTCATTAAATTTCCAGCTCCTAAGCAGAGAGAGGTATTCCTATGAATCTGGCTAGACTTATGGCAAACTAAAGACGTGCTAGCGATACGTAAAATAATTGGCCAAGATACAAATATTTGTAGATTCTGTTTGGGGTCACAACAACCTGAAACCATTAAGCACTTGCTATCTGCTTGTCCGGCACTCTCAGATGATAGAAATCTGCACTTCTATCATTACTTTGATGAATGCCCAATTATGACCTCAGAAATGTTGTGGGATACTTTGTATAATGCGGATTGTTTATCTGTTAGATTGGCCATTGTCAAGTTCCTAACAGTTTGGGCTATGTTACCGGAAAACCATTACAGTTTGCAATGAAGGATACATTTGGAAAGCTGATGGAACTGTTTCCACATTCAGTTTAGTACATAAAACCAAATAATACCCAAAAAATGTAAAATCCCAAAAGTAAACAAAACGGTTCTTTTAAGAGCCACCATTTTTTTAACAAAAAGCAATTCAAATGATTTTCATTTCCCAACCCCACATGTCCGCGGACTATGCCGTCTGCAAAATGGGCCTGTGATTTATTTTCCCAGTTCTATTTTTTAACTGTGAAATGTGGGTCCCAAAGGAACTGTTTTTTTTGTGTTTTGTGATCGAGTATTTTTTTTGGGGCTTTACACTTTTTTTCAGGAGAGGTAAAGTAATGTTGGAGATGGAAGGGGGCACCAACCACAGAGATGGAAGGGCAAGTGGACAGAGGAAGATGTTGGGCAGGCCTTAAATTTAAGATAAGTGGCAGTGTTTCTTGTTCTCCACGACAGAAGTCTCAAAAGCACTACAAAACTGCTCCCGCCTGCAGATCGGTGCATCACAGTACAAACATCATACTGTGACCCTTGAAAATGAAGGGCCTGCAAGGTAGCCACGAGTATTCTCTGCCGCACAGGAGTTGCCTGTGTGGTTGCAGGAGAAGTCGAGGAAGATGGGGAAGAGATTGTTAACCTGCTTCTCCTTGAGAAAGGAATAGCCTTTCTCAGAGCACCTGGGTGGTTGTATCTGGTGTGGCGGCGTATGGAGGGGGTCCTGTAGGAGTATAGCCCAGGTCTTCTGCAACTGAGTATGATTCCACACTCAATCCATCTGTCCTTGGCTGCCCAAGCCTTAGGTATACCCGAACAGTGGTTAAAAAAAACACCACACCCGGGACTCACTTTGGGCGCTGGAGGTAGGCACTTCCTCTACCTCATCTTCATCTTCCTCTTCTTCCTCTACAACATTCTCGCACCCGTTTCTATGTTCAGGCCCTCCAGATGATGATGGTGGTGCTGGTGAGGGTGGCTGGGGAGAAAGAATGGCTATAACAGATGCCATTAAAGCAGATTGCAAGTTTTGCTAAGCAGCTGCTATGAGGTGCTCTCTCCTGGATTGCCAAATTGAGAATGACTGAAAGTAATGGGTGGGTCCCTTCAGAGGAACTGTCCGCAGACTGCACAACTGTCTGCGGACAAACGAGTCCAAATTAGGCCTTGGAAAGTTGTAAAAAGTTGCCAGATCAACTAAGATTGGGTCTAGGAGCTCTGGAAGGGTAACCTTCAACTTGAAACACCATAGATTGGCTGAAAATGCAGTTTTAAACTGTCTGTGGAGCACATACAATGCTCGCAGGCAGTCGATCACGTCACACGGGTGTGGTCACTGAGGACATCCACAGACACCGTTAGGCAGGAGACCGTTAGGCGCATGCACATGGATGTCCGCAAACAGGCACACTGTCCATGGACTAAATAAAAGTGTGTCATGCGAGAACTGACATGGCGCGCTGTCCGCAGACACCCTATTCCATAAACCAGACACCCCAGACAGTCATTTAAAAAAATAAAATATGACAGAATAATATACAAGTTATTTAAAATGAATTCATTTATGAAAGGCGTGGGGTATCAGAATGGGAAACAAAAATGGGAGAATTTGGAATTTCTATACAATGATGATCAGGGGAGGGAGGGAGTGAAGTTTTATTGACATCATCAATGACATTTGTGATGTCATATTTGATGTCCTGGGTGTTAGTCTTAACAGTGCACGGTGGTGGCACGAGTTATGGTTGCATAGCTTACCACAACTGGAGAGTTTCTGTTTTTTTTTTTGGTTTTACTTATAACCATAATGCCCATTTAACAAAGGTTTGTCACTGAATTGTATACGCTTTTATTAGTGCAACTTAACCATAACGTCCCTTTAACAAAGTGTTTTCACTGGATATATATATTTATAGTCAAAGAAAAACTTTAGCTGCAGGGATGGTAATTTGAGTACTTAACACAACAAAGCCCCTGAAATTCCACCAAAGCCACCTTATCATCATGCCTCTTGTTGTGCAGCACATGACCACAATGATAATATCACAGATTACATCCTTGATGATATCACTGGTGGTATCACTAATTACATCATCTATGACATCACTGATGGAATCTCTGATTAGATTACTACACTAACTGGCTTTGGCCAGTGCCCACTGTATACTTTAACACATTAAGGGGCCATGGTCTTTAGCCACCCACGGCCTTCCACAATGCCCATTGTATATTTTACCACAAAAAGGGACCACTAGCCATGGCTGTCATCCATGGCCAATGGCCATGCCCTTTGGCCCTACCCCCTGTATATTATATCATTAAGGGCTTCAGCCCGGCTCACTATATATTTTCAGACACCAATGGATGGCTAGCCCTGGCTATTCGGCTATGGTCAGTGGCCAAGACCATTGGCCGTGCCCACTGTATATTGTACAACACTCATCGGCCACTAGCCATGGCCTTCGTCCATAAGCAGTGGTTACAACATTCGGCCGTGCCCACTGTATATTGTAACACATTAAGGTGACACTATCTATGACCTTCGGCCATGTCCAGTGGCTACAGCCTTCGCCCGCGCCCTCTGTATATTATACAACATTAACCAGCCATGGACTTTGGCCATACACTGTGGCCACAGCCTTGGCCATGGCAAAGCCCACAGCCGAGATTGTTATTTAGTTAATCAAATTTTGTATTAGCTAAGTCATAAATGATATTATGCCATCACAGATGTAATCAGTTGTGTTATATATCATGTAAACAGTGAAGTCACCAATAATTCCATTACTGATGTTATGAGTGATGTAATAGATGATGTAATTAGTGATGTTGCCACTGATGCCATCAATAATGTCACCAGGGATGTCATCTGTGATGTCATCATTGTGGTCATAGCAGGAGTCGTAAAGTTAATGTGGCTTTAACTGAATTTCAGGGGTTTTGTTGTCTTAAGTTCTCACCTTAACGGCCCTGAAACTTAAGTGTTTTACTTGAATTACATCCCATCCGTGTAGAAACTTGGGACAACCCTGCTCAAGTGGTCATGTAGCCTTGTAAATTAAGCTCATTTATTAGGCAACATGACCTGAGGGAGCTGGCACCTTCCTCGCTTTAAAGCTAAGCCAGGTCGGCCCTGGTCACTGCATTGATGGGAGTCGTGGGTGCCTATTTCCAGTGTATAACTGTGTGAGGAGGTTTAGATGGCATACATTTTAATAGCAAACAGAGCTGGTCAGTGTTTTCACTGTTTAGCATTTCTGCACACGTTGTATTTGTGGTTAGCTTTAACACACTTTAGAGAGCATCACACTGTGAAAGGAAGAGCAGTAACAAAATTGCTAATGATGTCTAGAGTTTAGGCCCGCAATAGTTCAAGAGTTTTCTAGCTAGCATTATTGAAGTGTGTTTTCTTTTGTTTGCCTTTAAGAGAACACAGAATATGTTGCTTTGGTAGTTGGTGAAAGTGTGGCTGAGGTGCCATGTAGTGCGACATTTAGAAGGATAGAGGTCGCTGTTTAGTAACATAAGGGCTGTTGGCTGTGTTAACTAGATTTCTGCATGTCGGATTAGGCCCCGATAGAGGTTGCAGCTTCTGTTAGCTAGAACATTAGCTTGCATATTGGAGCTTCTGTTTTGTTAATTTAATTAGACGTTAATCTTTTTTCCCTCCAGCGAGTGCTCACAATAAAGGTCCCTTGAGGGGAAGTGCTTCGCAGATAGTAGCTAATGGGGCAAAGCCGAGCAGTCCACAGGAGCTGAAAACGGAAAGCAATATATTGTGATGATTAGATCAGTGCAGCAGTTGTGAAGGGCAGTCTGGTGAGAACAAGATATTGCCAGAATATTGAACTAGGTTGTGGTTATGCTGCTCCCATTGAGAAATGGCAGATTTATTGGAACTACAGGTGTCAAGCTAATAGAGCAAATACATACGAGAAATGAATACCCAAAACCAGTGCCTCTGCTTGGTTTTTCTATAAAGCCACCTGGTTTCCAAGAGAGATAGGTGCAATTTAAACAGCCGTTTGGATTTAGCAAGTGGCCTGGTCTCAAGGAAAAAAGTAGCATGCCCATCTTGTTATCACAGGTTACTGACTTCACTGTTTACTTCAGTTGCATTATTGATCT
The DNA here is from genome assembly GCF_040938575.1 of Ambystoma mexicanum. Taxonomy (NCBI): domain Eukaryota; kingdom Metazoa; phylum Chordata; class Amphibia; order Caudata; family Ambystomatidae; genus Ambystoma; species Ambystoma mexicanum. The sequence goes on along the minus strand of NC_090936.1, from coordinate 818,345,144 downwards.
GTTTCAGGGGAATTGCACATCACAAGTTATCTGAAGTTGTTTTGGCCAATAAGTAAAATCCATTGCTGAAACAAGTTACCTGAATAGAATTGGCCAATTAGAACAAAGCATTTTCTGCTGACTGCATAATTAGGTCAGTCATAGGGGGTTGTATTCATGTTGTCAAAGATTGATCATTGACCAATGGGGTAATAAAATATAGGTGATGTTTAGAATGTTTAATAGGGGCTAGCCAATAGGAAATGTACGTTTGACTTGTATGTGATACATTTGTCCGTTCTATGAAGCTGACTGGCACTCCCGGACATATTTGCATGTTATGAAACTTGTTTTTCGTGCAAAACATTCACTCCTTATTGTCATTTGGTTTTTGGGCCTACCGTACAAGCTTAATATTCTTCAAACTGCAAGAATCTATTGATTGCAGCAGAGCTGATTCAGCTTCACCTTCTAAGAGATAGTGAAACAGAGAAAGAGAGCAAGAGATATTTCTTGCAGAAATATGGAAGACCCACCGAGCCAAGATCAATAAATTATTGCCTTTTTGTTTTTTCTCCAGGTTTTCTTTTCTGGCTTTAATTCTTCAGTTGCAAAAAACAAAAGAACCCCAAAATATTTACAAAATAAAAGAGCACAAACATTCCCAGTTTTTAATGCTCTTTTTGCTGGATTCCTCATACCTCTAAGGACCATAATAATGGCTGTTTTTATGATTGCTGTCATGCACTGGGGCAGTAATGATTTTATGATAAAAATATTCTGTGGGGCATAAAAACTCCTGTGAGTACGTAGGTGAGATGCCACACCTTAAAAATAGTTAAGGGTCATTTCTTGCAGTGAAGCCACACTTTCAATTTTTTTTAGCCTCTTAAGTGCATTGGTGGGGGGAGCCTTCAATGATTCCTTTTGGGAATTTGGGACGATCATACACACCCTTAACATGTGAGGATGCAAAGGGTTTTCCCTTGTAGCCCTTGTAGTTTAACCATGCCTTGAATAATTATGGATCATACCATGTAGCAAAGTTGCTCCTTGAAAAATATTTGAGCCAGCCTTTGTTCAAAAACTGACCCTTGAAAAATGAGGAGTCATCACCAGCAAAGAGCAAGAAGCCATCCAGCACCACTTGCCCTCCTAACATCGTTGGAAAGCCAGATCCAAACCAGCAACAGTAAACCTCCCACTCTTGGCACTACTGGCATCTCGCGCTCGGAAGGAGAGACAGCGGAGAGCGCGCTGGCAGAAGTAGCATTATAATGCCATGAGCTAGCAACAGCATTCCACCACCAGTGATGTATACCCTTTACCACCAGTCTGCAGGCACACTGGGATCCATAAAGAGACTATGCTAAGCTGGGGGGAGTCAGGGGCAGACACCATTAGCATGGACAATGACACTGAACACTGTGGGTTGCGATCAGTTTTGAGCAGTGGGCCGGTAAAGAGAAAAGAGGCAGGGCTTATCCCACAATTTAACAGCTCTTCTGATCATGTCACCATGTTTCAGGGAAATACAGGGGTAGATTGGTTAGAGGGTGAACCAATGTCAAGAAGCGGGAAAAGATAAAAGGAAGGACAGGAGACATGAAGCTGTGGGTTGTTCGAGTGAGGGCAGAGAAGGTGGTGGTGGATCAAGAAACCAGTTGGAGGAAGAAAGAAGCAGTATGTCAAGCACAGCATCACACGAGCATGGCTTATCTGAGATCCTTAATGATGATGATGCAGCAAGAAAGTCCTCCCTTTCTCTGAAATGATCCAGGGTGCGATATAGTGTATGCTCTAAGTCTTGTACAGATTTCCCCGGTGAGTTGAAAGACAGGGGCCAAATTGAACCAACACCCCCAACACCACAGACCCACCTCCCAGTATTAGTGTGGTGTTGAGGCACTGCAAGCACTGAACTGGAAGGTGTTGCAGCAAATGCAATATCCACCTGGAGATGGGTCAGGTACCAGGGGGCCAGCCTGGTACCAAGCAACAAGATGGATCAGGAGGATACAGGCAAAACAACAGTAAGGATTTGGCTAGTCAAGAAACAGCCTTAGAGAACTTCAGCAAGCAGAGGATATGTGCCGAGAATTAAATCAGTGCAAGGGGGGAAGGCACAAGTGCCAGGAAACCTAAGGAGCAATTGAGAGAAGAAAACAGGAGGTAAGACCAGTAACTCATGGGAACTGGGGTGCGTTGAGATACATTGTGTGCTTGGCAGCATCTCCTTGAATATCCACAGATAGACCAGAGTGAGGCTGCAGCTGTTTACCGGTTGCAGTGGAAATGAGCATTGATGCCGTGATGACGTGGGTATACATGCCAGCACCCTGCCGCAGAAAGTACCGGGGAGCGCTCTGCCTCTTCCCATATAAAAAGGGGCCCATGGTTTCCAGGCATACAGATGGAAAAACTGACTGATAAGCACAGGGCGATGCACTTGTGCAGCTGGTTCCAAAGTACGATCACTGGGGTTGTACCACTTCCATTCAATCAGTAAGTACAAGCAAGCACGGAGAAAACGAGAATTACAAATCTCTTGGACTTCATATTCCAGACCACCAGCCAGGATCACTGGTGGCAGCCGAACAGGAGCTCTGTCATAAGGATCTGGAACATAATGCTTCTGAGGTGAAACATGGCAAATAGGATGGATACGCCAATGAGCGGGCAACAAGAGAACATGAGCCACTGAGTACACTTTTTCCAGTACTTGAAAGGGGCCCAAAAATCTTGGTGCAAGCTTTATGGGGATATTCTGAAAGGGCCACTTCTTTGATGACAGCCAGACCTTGTCCCCAGGTGTAAACACTTCTTCTGTTGTGCTGTGTTTCTCAACTTGCACCTTTTGTGTACGCTTGGTTTCAGGAAGGGTTTTAGAAACTATTTTATGTACTTCCTGGAGTCCAGCAATCCAGGCATCTGCTGAAGGTTCAACAGAGGGTTGAAGGTTAAGTATAGGCAAGATATTATAGTGCAATCCGTAAGTGCAATAGAAGGGGGTACAATTGATGGAAGAATGCAGCGTATTGCTGTGGGCAATATCAGTGGTATTCAAGTATTGTCTTCAATTTTCTTGTAGAGTGTTGGCATAAAAATGTAAGTACTGCTCCAAAGATGATCTGAGTCCCACGATCGGAGATGATCTTGTCCAGAAGGCCATGCAATCTATAAACATGATGAAAAAAGGCATGAGCGTCAAACTGGCCATAGGGACAAAGCATGGGTATAACATATGATAGTTTTGAAAAAACGTCCACCACTCCCATAATGCAGGTGTTTCCAGATGACTTGGGTAAGCCAACAATAAAATCGGTGGATGTGATGTGCCAAATGTACAGAGGGCATTCCAAATCCTGCAAGAGTCCAGAATATCATAGGCGAGATGTTTTATGCTGGACATAGCAAAAACAAAGAGTTGATGGCTGGATGGTTTAGAATGAATCTTAATCACTGGCATTGCTTTGGACAACCCTCCAGACCATCGTTCCTCGCCTGCCAAGCCATTACAGAAGGGGAAAGACCATATGCAAATCAGGCTTTGTCCCACCCCAAAAGGGTCAGTCCAGCCCGAACTGCTAGTTCACATCCCTACTGCACAAGAACACAAGCATCCCCAGACATGTTTCAGACTTGGGCCTCATCAGTAAGGAGTAGCTTGGGAATTGAGGCCCAGCAGGGATGAGGCCCAAAAAGGCAGAAACATTTTTGGGGATTCTTATGGTTTTGTGCAGAAGGGATCTGACCTAGCAGTTCAGCCTGGGCTGCCCCTTTTGGGGTGGGGCCAAGCCTGATTTGCATATGGTGTTTCCCCTTCTGTAATGGCTTGGCAGGCAAAGAACGATGGTCTGGAGGGGTGCCCAGAGCAATGCTAGTGGTTAAGATTCATTCTAAACTTTACAGCTATCACCTCTTTGTTTTTCCTTTGCCACCCCAAGTAAGACGGGTATGCCCTTACGTGGGTCCCATGCCTGCTGGGCCAAGGGACCCAAGCTACTCCTCACTGATGAGGCCCAACAATGGCGAAACATGTTTGGGGATGCTTGTGGTCTTGTGCCGAAGGGATGTGACCTAGAACTTAGGGCTTGACTGCCCCTTTTGGGGTGGGGCCAAGCCTGATTTGCATATGGTCTTTCCCCTTCTGTAAGGGGTTGGCAGGAGAAGAATGATGGTCTGGAGGGTTGCCCAGAGCAATGCCAGTAGTTAAGATTCATTCTAAACTTTCCAGCCTTCACCTTTTTGTTTTTGCTGGGCACAGACTGGACATGTGGAGACATAGGCAGCAACTTGGGTTCTCAATCCAGGCCACCAGAACTGTCGCTGAATTTGTTCCGCAGCGGTATTAACAACCCAATGTTCAGAGATGGGTGAGTCATGGCAGGCCAGGCGGACAGTACGTTATTCTTCTTCAGGAATTAAGACATTTTTCCCCTTGAAAATAAACCGCCACGGATCTGGTACCCTTGATCACTGGAATAGGTTCAGAGTTTGAATGATTCAGGGTGGACAAGGATCTGCACAAGGTATCAGCTTTGGTGTTAGCAGAGCCAGGGATATAGGTTTATTTTGAATTCAAATTGAGTGAAAAAGAAGGCCAAACAAGCAGGTCTGCTACTTTCGCATTGTAGAGAGCAAAGATGTTCCAGATTCCAATGATCAGTGCGTACCATCACAGGATGAGATGCACCCAGAACATGGTGTTGCCATTGCTCAAAAGCTTCTTAGATAGCTATCAGATCTTCCTCGATGACAACGTAATTCAGTTTGCTAGTAGTAATAGGCAATGGGTTGTTCTTTCGAGGAATCTGTATCTGTTTGTAGTATAGAACTGCTACAAATGTAAAACCAAAATCTGGTAACTGTACTGCAAAAGAAATAAGACCAACAGAACACAGAGATGAGTATAAACAACACCGTTTATTTGCTTCAACCAGACACAGGGTCTAACCTGAAATAGCTGTGCAGAAATGAGCAATTTACAGAAAGTAATTCACATCCTTTTATGCACCCCAGTTTACATCATTCTGCTGTGAGTGTGATGTCATAGATATCATAGATGGTTTAGAGCTCCATGCTTTATACAGGGTTTTCTGTGAAAACATAAATTTTCGTCAGTGATATCATGCTTGCATATTCTAACTTACCTACCTTACAAGACAACAGACTGTTTTCGCTGAAAGGAAAACATTCCTACCAATATTATCTTTTGTTTTCATGACCAAGGGCTACTCGTAGTGGCATGTTTTAAAAGTTTGTTTAGGGTAACCCTTTCCTGGTCAAAACAAAACAGAACATCTTCTGTGTCAAAAACTATTCTCATTATGAGTATGTGCATTTGTGAGCCCCACGTAACTTAAGAGCTACAGACACAAACATTTTATTGCACTTGGTCCAGCCTGTGCAATATCCAAGGCTGTGATAACAATGAGCTAATTTCTTTGCCACAGCAAACTCAGCACTCTTATGCTGCGATTCCTTGCAGCACCAAAAAGGAGATTCATGCAAGATGGGGTGAGTGCATGAAATAAAATGGGGGAGCTTAAGGTTAACCTCAATAAAGTCATTTTCACAGCAACATCCGTGGCAATTGCTTCAATGATGAATGGTCTGCTACCGTCAGGATGTCGTAAGACAGGGGCTTTCATGAAAAAGTCCTTGCGGATCAGAAAGACGTTTTCTGCCTGTTTGTCCCAACGAAAGGCATGATGTGCTTGAAGAAGTTGTGTTATAGCCAAGGCTAAGTCTGCAAAATTGGCAATGAAATCGTGATAATCTTTGGCGAAACCCAGAAATCTTTTGGTAGATTTTACATCATATATGCTTTGCAAGTTCTGGATAGCCTGAACTTTGTTATGGTCCATACTTATACCCGTTTCTCCATAAACTGTATAGTGGTCAGATGGAAAGCACATTTTCCATGGGATAAGACCATTTTCACATGATTGAGATGCTCCTCCATATAAGGGGAGAATATGAGTATGTCATCCAAGTAGACCCATACGCTTTGACCGACCACGTCAGCAAAGAAGTGATCCATAAATCTCTGAAACACGGCAGGGGGGTTACTCAAACCAAATGGCATTACCTTGTATTCAAAATGCCACAGTGGTGTTTTGAATCCCGCCTTCCATCCATCTCCTGGTTTTGTTCAAATTATGTAGTAAGCGCCTCTGAAGTCTAATTTGGTGAAGGAGTTAATTCCATGACAACCTTAATTTGGGGCATAAGGTACCAGTCTTTTATGGTGATCTCATTAACCAGATGATAATCGATGCATGGACTTAAGGTCCCTTCCTTTTTAGGTACAAAGAAAAGTGGAGCAACAGCTGGTGACAGTGAAGGCACAATGTCTATACAATCTTTGATGTACCGTTGTAGTTTCTGACGTTCCCTGTGTGATATGGTCTACATTCTTCCATGGGGAATTGGCTTTCCTGTTTCCACATTTATCTCAAAATCAAATGGATGATTCAGGGGCAAAGGGATGAATTCGGAGGTGGAAAAACTCTTGAATGTTCTGAATGATATTCCTTAGAATTTGAAGACAAGAACACATTAGATGACTGTTACGACTGGAGTTTTCCCCAAGTTGAGATGGACCACCCAAGGTCGTTCGGCAACACATCGAAGTACGCTGGGTAGATCCAAATCCCAGTGTTTGTGTAGACCAGTGAATAAGGGGATTCTGGTATATCAACCGTGCCAATCCCAAAACCACAGGGTCTGTTGGGGCTCCAATTACATCAAAGACAAAGTCTTACTTATGTTGATTGATGATACATCTGAGGGATATTGACTGCAATCAGATGGGGCCAGAAACCAGTGGAGCGCCATCTATAACCTTGACCATGGAGTGCATGGCTTTAGGCACCAGCTCAATTCCATTCTTTTCAGCGAAGGAACGTTTCAGGTAATTGCCGAAGGCGCTGGTATCTAACAAGGCCTGGGTCTTAAAACACTTGCCAGTTTTCGAGTTCTTTAACACCACCTACAGGATTAATAAACTTGCAGGGGGCATGGGTGAAACACAGGTACTGGGAGGATCTGTAGTTACTTCTGGGCCTGTTGTAGTCTTCCTGGAAAACAACAAGCCCACTAGTTTCCCCCGACTTGGCGGGCGCAGTGGGCAGGACCCCAGGAAATGGAGCAAAGGAAGGTTCCATGGGAAACCAAGCAAATTGTGCAGTAGCTGAGTGCCATTTCTTTTTGCCTCATCTTTCTGCCCAACGGTGGTCAATTTGGATGACTTGTTTGATCAAAGCCTGAACAGCCACTGGTTCCGAGATGTGCACCAGTTTGTCCTTGCACTCCTCACCTAACCCCCTCCACAAAAGTATCTGTTGCGTCACTTCAGGCCATTGGGCGTCAGAGGGTATCTGCCAAAAAAAATGACTAATGTAGAGAACCAGTTCTTGAGAGCCCTGGCAGATATCCACCAATTGATTATGCACTTTATAAACAAGATGTGGGAACTGGAATACCTCCGGAATGCCCTTTGAAGTCAGCAAAACCTTTGTGCAGTGGGTTGTAAGCAGAAATACAAAGAGACACCCAGGCCATGGCACTGCCCATATGATTACTCAATAAGTATCCTATTTTAGCTTTATCCTGCACAAAAAATGGGCAAAATAGGAACTGCACTTTACAGTGAATACAAAATTCAGAAGTTTGCGATGATCACCATCGAAATTCATTGCTGTGGTATGGGCTCTGGCATTTTCCGTTGTGATGCCACGTTTAATAGCTGCCCTTAGTGTCGTGTTTTACTAATGCAATGCAACCACTTCAGAATGTAGAGCATTCAGCTCTTGTTTAATTTGCTGTACTGGATCCATGTCGGAGACTAGTGAGAGGCGTCTCAATCTGTCAAGCACAGCGTCACATGATCATAGGTACCTGAGATCCTTGATGATGATGGAATAGGATAGTCCTCCCTTTCTACGGAATAATCCAGTGTGCAATATAGTGTATGCTAGAAGTCTGGCACAGATTTCCCCTGTGAGTTGAAACTCAGGAGCCAAGCTGAACCAGCACCCCAACACCACAGGCCCTCCTCCCAGTATTTGCATGGTGAAGAGGCAGTGCAAAAACTGAACTGGGAGGTTTGCAGAAAATGCAATATACACCTGGAGGTGGGTCAGGGACAAGCGGTTAGACTGGTAACAAGATGGTTCAGAAGGATATAGGCAAAACAACAGTAAGGATTTGGCTAGACAAAAAACAGCCAGCAAGCAAAGGATATGGGCCAAGAGAAAAATCAGAGCAAGGACAGAAGGAGCAGGGGCCAGGAAGCTGAAGAGACAATTGAGAGGAGAAAACAGGATGTAAGGCCAGTAACTCACGGGAGCTGGGTAGCTGTCATGCTGGAAATGCCTTATGGAGGGACAAGGCCCCTGTCCTTGTCCTACCACTTCTCTGTGTGTGTTTTCTCTATGTTTTCTACAACTGAGGTCCCACCTGGACCTCTGGCAGTGCAGCTCTTCATTCTTATCTTTTGGTGAACATCCCCATGGGATACCCTTATGGCACCCATGGGTGGGGGTACACTCTTGTACCCCTTATGCGTGTTTTAGGGCACCTGTGTGTTGCCCACACAGCAGGGTATGGGCTGGTGGCAGCTACATGCTAACCTGACAGTGGGTCTGAGCATGCTCCATTTTGTGATATCCAGGCCATGCTATAGGAATCGATAGCTTTGTGATAGAAGGCAAGACGGCCCCTGTGGCCTCTTGGTTTCTATTACCTTTTACCTTCTTTCCCAAAGTCCTGGGAATCCCTCATCTGCCCCTTCCTCCCAAATGGCTGTAGGGGGGAAACACCATATATGTCAAGTCATTCCCTTTCCCCCGACTGGCTGTTGGGTGGAAATACCATATATAGCTCTGGCGCTGCCGCCTGTCAGACTGACTGGAGCCTTCCCAGGTGTTGTGGGTACACCCTGGGAGTGGGACCTGTGTGAATGGAGTCAGAAGTAAATTCACGTTCTGTGTGTGTGTGACATAACGAATGATACAGCCCTGCCTGGAACTGACATGAATGCAGTGCAGTGTGCTGAAAGGCTGGGCACTTAATGCCTTTGAACCTGATTGGCTGCCTGCCTGCATGAATGCCCTACAGTGTGATTGGCTGAATGTGCCTGGCTCAGCCAGAGTGAATGATGGACAGATCTGTATATCTGGGGACCTCTCACTTACCAATTTGTTCAGTAGCTGAAGTTGAAGCTTAGCAAGGAGAAACTGCTCAATGAAGCCTAGCTGGAAGAGAAGTATGTTGCTGCATTTCTTCAACAATCTGAAAGCTGTTGTGTCTCCCATGGACTGATTCAGAGAGGACATGTTAAGGAGACCTCTCCCCGAGCTACAAGGGACCATCGTGCAAAACTGCTACTCTTCAATCGAGTATCCTGGAAGCCAATCCTATGTGCCTGCCATCCGCATAAGAAGTCTTTGAAGTCGAGAGGAGGAGTGCCAGATATTATGGGTCACAGAAGTCCATTGGTGTCACCCAGGGTTTGGAGGTGCATTTTGTGACCACTGAAAGCAGTTGCTGTCTAACACCCAGAAGAGGGTGAACCCTGGCATAGTGTGCTGGACACCCGGAGCTGCAAAGGCTCCAAACTACCTAAGAACATTTGAAAGGACATCCTTGCAGTCAACACTGACCACTTTTTCTCGCCAGAGAGAGCCCAGAGTCTGTGGGCGCCGTGGAAGGTTGGCCAGTGGGTTTCCCGCCACCAGAGCTATCAAAGTTGTCCCGAGCGTCCAGACTTGGTGAGGGTCCAAGTTCCACTCCAGTGGTTTAGTCCAGGTCACCAGAAGCTGACCAGACGTCCATGCTGCAGCTGCAGCACCGAAGAACCGTAAGCCAGAAAACCGTGATAATCCAAAACCCGACACCAAAAGTGACCCATGCACCCGTCGCTGCCAGAAGTCAACAAAGGGTCCCAGGGATCTTATCTTCATCCACCAAGACTTTAAGGAGACCACAGCAGTTTCTTCTTCACAGGACTTCTACAGTCAGAGAAATCATCGACCAAAGGAGAACACTGCGATGAGCCAAACTGCTGCCATTCTGAAAGACTTTGGTTCCTTTTTATTCTTGGACTCAGCATCCCAGTGGCTCCTTCTTCCAAAGGGGGTCCATCTTCAGAGGGAAACGTCAAGTAAAACTGACAAATTCTGCAACTTCACCTGCCAAGGCACCAAAGGTACTGTAATGAGGAAGAGTATCTTCTAGCTTCAGGAGTCTTCCAGGTGCCCAGATATGTCTTGGATCCTGTTCTTTGGGGTAGTAGAACCTTTTAAAAGAAAGCACAATGTTATTGAACGATATTGGACTGGGCTGTAAAAGACAGCAAAGTTACTCCCTAACTTTTCCATTACAGGTTGCCCAGGTGGCGGGATCCTCGTTCAGAATTACTTGTCTAGCCTAAAGAAAGCATTCTGCCACTGTTCATAACTAACTTGCCTTTCTTTCCTATTCTATGCTGGCTACACCTTATTTAAGACTTCACCTGCCATTTAAAACTGTCTGCAGTTAGTGTGGTTATTACAGTCTTGTGTGGTACCACATAGAGTGTATATATTTACCATTCTTTTAATGTCTTTCCAAGTACAAATTGTTAATTACTTATGTGTGTATATACTGCTGAACATTACTTTATATTAAGAAGCTGTGCTATCACCTAACATAGTGTGTGGACATTCCTTTGTGGGGGCTATGGAGAAACACTGTACTTAGGAACTGACCTGCATCACCTCCTGAAAGCTCAAGCCTAGCTGCTCGCCTCGTCTACCAAATTGAGAGCCTTGCTGGGGTTATTCTGTGGATTTACCCTACCATATAGGGGCATACCGATGCATACCCCTCACCAGTCTTTACAGGAGCATTGAGATGCATTGTGTGCTTGGTGGCATCTCCTTTTATATCCACAGGCAGACCGGAGCGAGGCTGGAGCTGTTTTCCCAGTTACTGTGGTAACCGATGCCGTGATCACGTTCACAGAATGATGCGGACCACTTTGTTTACTCCCTGTGGCCTGAGCACTGAGACTCCGGGGCAGTGCAGGCAGATGCATTTACCAGGCCGGGTGTACACACCAGCAACCCAGTATAGTATGTACCGGGGTGCGGGAGCATTGCATAACACAATGGATTGTCAAGGCAATTTCTGGGAAAGGTGAAGTATTGGTTAGTGAGTGCACATTGTACTGCAGTGTGAGTGTGTGTGTGTTTGTGTGGCAAGTGTGGTTTGATAACATAGTGTAAAGATTGAGAGTGAGGCACATGTAACTGGGTTAGAGGGTGACTGAGTAGTAGGTGGGAGGTCTGGGAATTTTACTATTAAAGAGGATGTTGTAGTGTGGAGGACAGATTTGTAGTGTGGAGGACAGAGTTGTAGTATGGAGGATTGAGTTGTGTAGAGGAAGGGGTTTTGGTGAGTAGGAGAGAGCTGGAAAGAAGGGAACAGAGTAGACATTGAAGGGTGGAGGTGGAACCTAGAGGAAGTAAGACATTGGAGGTACAGAGGAGAGAGGGATGAGACTAGAGTTGGGAGGAGTTGGAGGAGGTGAGTAATATGAGGTAGAGAATTGAAGAGTGTGAGAATGAGCGTGGTAGACACTAGAGTGAATCAAACTGTAGAATACTAATCACTAGATAGAGTAGGTACAGTTATAGGTAGTCCCCTGAGGGACTCTAGCTAGGAAAGGCATCCCACTGTTAAGTCATCACAACCAGGGCAGATTTACACAGCAGAGGTCAATATACAGTGTCTGCTGTCCTTGGGTCAGGCACACCTAGGTTACTTGTGGTAAACAAGATGAGAGAGGGACATCCATACCTCCCTTGTAATTTCAATAAAAACCCTTAAACTGTCTCTGAGACTTAGAATAATACTTGTGCCATTTTTGAGACATCCCCTGTAGTAATAAGGCCTCATCACGAGCTGGGCAGTGTCCTGGCTGTAATACTGCCCAACTGTACTAACGTTAGCGCATACCGCTCTGGTGCTATTAGTGCCAGATCACAGGTTGGGCGTTAACAGTTAATCCGCTGGACCCAATGGGGCATTTCTGGCACAAATACTTCATGTTGATACAGCTGGCAGTATGTGCGCTGAAATCAGAGCGCTAAATGGGATTTTCACCTCCAGAAAAAAAGCTGGAGGTAAAACAGCACATTTAGCACCCAACTTGTGATTGGGCCAGCCCTTAAATGCTGCGGTAATACTGTTACTGCCGCATTTAAGGACTACCAACCAACTCGTGATGTGGCCATGTCTAGAAACATTGTTAGGGATTACCCCTTGTGCAAAAGCAGCTCATTGAAAAATAAAGGGTCATCCCTTATAGTGAAGCTGCTCATTGAAAAGGTGCGTCTTTTGTAGAAAAGCTGCTTCTTGAAACATTAAGGGTTATCCCTCGTATGAAAGCTGCTTCTTGAAACATTAAGGGTTATCCCTTGTATGAAAGCTGCTTCTTGAAATATTAAGGGTTATCCCTTATTCGAAACTCACTCCTTAAAAGCATGTTACGGGTCATCTCTTGTAGTGAAGCACTCTTTGAAACATTTCTATATGTCACCCCTTTTACAAAGGCTGCCCTTTGAAAAAAGAACTGTCATGTATTGCAGTGAAGCCAAGCCTTGAAACATTGTTAATTGGCATCCCTTAAATCAAAGTGCCCTTTGAAATTCTTTTAAGGGTTATCCCTTCTATTGACGCCCCTACTTCAAATATTAAGGGTTAACCCATGCATGAAATCTGCTCCTTGAAAAATTACAGGTCATTCCTTGTAGCAAAGCTACTCTTTGAAACATTGTAAGGGTCATCCCTTGCATGAAAGCTGCTCCTTGATATATTAAGGGTCATTCCTTGTTACAAAGACACTCCTTGAAAAATTGGTAGGCTTCATTCCTTCCATTAAACAGGGTATTGAAGACATCTTGTGACTCCAGCTGGTCGCCGGTGTCAAAACATGCTTCTGACAGGCAGGTAAGCCTTGCACAATTTTACCAAGCTTAGATGGTCCTGTAAAGCCATGCCCACACGTTCCAATGTACCATTAGGAAGTTCATTGTTAATGCAACAGACTAAATGTGTCATAGTAACCTTTCTGTATGGAGCTTATGGTTTACAACTGTAAAAAAAGAGAAAAAGTGATTTTGTACTCTGTTGCCGATACTTAAGGTTATGCCATCTCCAAACCCATTTCTGAAAAGCTATATGGTAATAAACTTTGCTGCTGCCTTTGCTACCTGTGTCTCTGTTGGACTCTCTGGGGATGTGTTGCAAGTTGTGGGACTCTGTTGTCTTTCTATATTTAATGGAAATGTAATTGATTGGCTTGAGTGGAATTACACTTGTGTTGTAGCCCTGCCTCACAGCAAATGCTGTGCTCTGAACAATTCTTCTTGCGCTCTATAACAGAAACTCCACTAACCGAACAAGTCAGCTGGTCTATGATATATTTAAAGCATGCCACTAATGGCCCACATCTGCTAACTTGTACAAATAATATGCTATAATAATTAGTAGTTTATTTGATGACCTCCTCCATCTTTCTTAAAATAAAATACGTTTTCTTGGTTGCCATCAGTCACCACAATTGCTAATAATGAACATTCTCTTCCTCAAATATGGGCAGTGTGTGCATATACTTGTAAAAGATGCAAACAGGGAAGCTTCCCCATGTCAAGTGGCCACAATTGCTAATAATGAACATTCTCTTCCTCAAATATGGGCAGTGTGTGCATATACTTGTAAAAGATGCAAACAGGGAAGCTTCCCCATGTCAAGTGGCCATGAAGAAAACAATGCAGATTCTAGTCAGCTTGTTGACAAACAAGAAATGAGAACTCACTATGAAGACAACTCACTATGAAGACAAATGTATATTTTAATAATAAGTGGATGTTGCAGAACAACATTAATGTTCATTCGGTCATGTTAGTTTAGAATAGTGTCATTTTCCAATTTGTTATTGTCTTTTTTTTTTTTTTAATGAACATGCTTTTAGCAAACTCAGTTGAGGTGGGATCTTCATATGTTTATATAAACATTTTTTTGAAAAATAATATTTTACACTGTTATAGCAAGAGTGGGCTATACATAGGCTTTTTGAGTTTTAGTAAAACCTCTGGACGTAATGTTTCATTCAGGGGTTTTCCTAAAGTGTCCACTAGATGGTAGCAGTGACCTTGATAATCACACTTGTAATAAATTGAAAAATAAAAGCATGGTCAGCAGTACCATCTTGTGAAATTTCACATTGTTGTACCTGAATATGATATTTTGGTTCTTCTCTGACAAAGTTGGCAAACATCTCTTCCGAGGATTCTGGTTAGTAAAGAAAATGAAAGAAATATGTGGCTGTCTCAGTAATAATGCTCTTACAGTAGAATTCATCAGATACATTTGGAAGCAATTGCGTTGTGACACATGCCAATGGTAATGTTCCAGGGTGACATTTCAGAAATAAATTGGCCAAAGAGGAAAGGGTTGTAGATCAAAGTAGGCCTCTTTTCTCCTTATATGTTTATGATCGAAGTATCATGTAACCATTGAGCTCCTTGCTGCTTTCACCAAATGTATCATCAAGGTATCAACATCTGTTTTAATTAATGTTTAGCTTGATCTGGACAGCTGAGCAGGAGTTTCCATGATGTGCGGAATCTGATTTCGAATAACATTTTCTAAATAATAATTGGTGTTGATAATTCCTAGCTTGTGACGAAGAGTCGGGATTCCAGATAAGTATTTCGCATATCATTTTTATTTGCTTCACACAGCAGTAAGAAAACAAAAAGAACTTCGATATCCATGAGCCCCATTTCCTAACATATGAGCCTTCTAGCTAATCCATGGCAATAATCTCCACATGAAAGACCACTTGGAGGATAATTCTTTCTTCTGGTTTTCTCCTGCAAAACAGTCAAACTTCCTCCACCATCCCAAATGAAATGAAAAGGAGAACATCCAAAAACGTACAAAGCCAGCCAGACCTATCAGAAAAAAAACAGATCCTCCTTTAGTATAAAGACAGGCATGCATAGAATCCATCTGTCAAGACATATAAACAAAACATCATAAGGGAGGGTAATGGAGGAGGGATGCAACCCAACTCATTGCATAAATAGAATCACAAACTTTCGATCACAAGCTAGGAATAATC
The DNA here is from genome assembly GCF_040938575.1 of Ambystoma mexicanum. Lineage (NCBI taxonomy): Eukaryota > Metazoa > Chordata > Amphibia > Caudata > Ambystomatidae > Ambystoma > Ambystoma mexicanum. The sequence goes on along the minus strand of NC_090936.1, from coordinate 818,329,984 downwards.
AACATTCAATGGCATGGCACAGAGCCTTCCTATTATGCACATTGGGAGGATAGCTCAGGGGCAACGTGCTCGTCCTGGAAGCAAGACGACAGGGTGCAACACAGGTTCGATCCCCGGGTCCGTGCTTAGAAACCTAAGGGTATTAAGCTCTTTATAAATAACCTATCATATCATATCACCTTCAAAGCCCTTGGTACACAGACCGAAAAGCGTACACAATAGGCTTGCAATGAAATTCATGAAAAGTCCTGGCATTAGACCACTCGTCTGATCAAAGAATGTCCTCACGCTTGGCCCCACCCAAAAGGCCTTGGAAGTCATGGCCGCTCAGCTGTATGAACCCCCTAAAAGGGGAAATGTACACAGACTATAACCCAGCAAACCTTCCTAGCTAATGTGTAGGAAGACACACAGAATCATTTCTTGCAAAAGGAAATAAATAGCTGATCCAAAACCCCCTAAAGCCAGTAGTCCTCATCTCATCATCCTGAAGACAGTGACCCACATACAGTTTGGAGAAAGTCCAATAGGAATTAAAAGGAAATAACCATAGACCAAGTTACAGTCCTGCACTGGATATGGAACCTCACATCCTCCAGAAACAACAATATCTGAGAGGTCTAATACCTGAATGTCCCTCACTCTCCCGAAGGACTCGAGAAATATCATCTTCACAATTGTAGCTGATAAGGGGCAGTTCCAAGTTGGCTGGCCAACATTTGAACAAGGGCAACACTAGGTTAACATCATATAGACAAGAATACTTGGATGCAGGAGGGGGCTGAGACAATCAATAACCTTTCAATAACCTGCAGGCCAGGGGATATTCAACTAATGGAGCCTTCTTATTATAGCATGCCTGAAAGATATAACATATTGGTATGTATGGATACTGTGGTATGAAAGTTTAAATTTACCACCTGTGGTAATCCGGCAAGAAAGGCTTAAAGGCCTGTTTGAATGCACCAGTGAACCCACACCTTCCAAACTGCATATGTCTTGACTGAACTGGAAGCCCAGGACTGTTGGATAAGAGTTTAAGCTCTCTCCAAAATACCTTTGTAGGACCAACATTCCCCAATCCCAAACATGCCACCATTTGCAGGACCCTTCCAAAACCACCGGATGCGGATGACATAACCGTTCCAAAAGGAGATATGTGAAGATTGGAAGAAAAAATAATGAGAGAGCAATGGTCATTTCCAAGGTCAACGTGTACCAGGGCTGCAACATTCAGAAAGAAATTGCCAGTACCAGTTGTTTGCCCCGTTCTGAACCGGCAGGAGGGTGCAAATAATAATTACGAATAGAGAAAATGCATTGTGCTTTCCTGCCCCTAATGCTGTCAACAAACATCTGTTGCCCTGGCAAATGGATCCAGCCACCAACTGAAGAAATCTAGAAGATGGGTGTTCAGATGGGATGCACAGATATGCTTGAACTGGACTTAGCAGCCCTGCAGTTGAAAAACAGTGATATATGAAGTCTCCAGTCACTCACATCTGACCACTGATAAGAGCACATTACCACTTGGTTGCAACACGCTGGTAGATATTCTGTCTGTACCTTGATGTGGTACTCTGAGCTTAATGATGTACTGAACCATCACACCATTGTCCATCAGAAAAAGTACTGCAAAATGCAAAAACCGGTCTGCAAAGCACCTGGCAGCAAAAGAACTGGCAAGCAACTCTAAAAAAATGTATTTGACATAACAATTCCCAAATTGACGGTAGCCCTCTAGTCAAGGTCATGCCACATCTCATAGCCCAACGCCTTTGACTTGCATTAGATGCCATTTGAAGACTGGGGAAGGAATTAAGGTTAGCGCTTCCATTCCACAGAACAATTTGTCCATTGCATCTATTAAAAACAGACTGAACTTGGATAAGGTAAGCCTTGGCAGAGTGCCTGAATTTTCAGTCACTGTAAAGCCCCGGAAAAGGGCTTGGATGGAGGATGAGAGAAATCCCATCAATCTGGCTAAATGTCAGACCAAGATGACTGACCCCCCAGAGAACCCTTCTGAGCTCCCTGTTGATAACTGCCAATTCCGGGGCAGTACACTGAGTGTCTGTCAGAAATCCCAAAGTTAGAACCTCTGGGCTGGCACCAGATCAATTTTCTGGACTATTATGACAGACCCCAGAGACTGCACCAAACCTGCTGCCAAATAGTCACGAGTCTGTGTGACCAGCACCACATTTCTCACAGTGAACATATCGTCACTCCCTCGAGGAACTATGCCACAGAATATATCAAGTTGGCGAAGCACAAAGTTTGCATAGAAAAGACCAAAGGGTCAGACTGTGCATTTATAACTTTTCCTTTCCTATAGAGATTTTTACTTTTTTAAATGCTGGTGCTATTTGAATATGGGGACCGTGAGGTAGGGATTCATTTGTTCAATCCCAGAAGGTAATTTTGACCTCAGTATGTCTTCCAACATGCCATCTATCTCTGTTTTGAATTGCTGATATGGCAAGAAGAGAATAACTTTAATCAGATTTCACAGTTGGGAAACCCATGTCTATTTGCTCTACCAAAAAGATGTTTCTGATAAAACCCCTTGAACAAACCACCACTCTCTCCATTGCCCCTTTCTGCAGGATGTGCTACATTTCCTAAGCCATATGTCCTCAAGGGGGGAAATGCTAACATTCTGGGGAATCGCTGATATGGAGAGTCCATACACTCTAGGAGAAACCCCTGAGCAATTGGCGAACTCCTGGGTCTTGAGGAAAAAGTAACCAATTTGGATTAAAGAATCTTAAGCTCCCTCCTATCTGACTGCTCATGTAAACTTGCTCTTGGCTGCAGGCTCGATCTTACAAGGGAGGTAAATCCCTGCTTAATCCCCTGTTGACTTAGTACCATTCGCTTGAGTTGGGATGGGCTAAGAAATCAGGGCAAACCATAGTGTTTCGTATTGAAACCTGCAAACCAGAAGGACAATTTCAGATCATTCCCTTGAGGACCAGTATCCCCAATAGGTCTGTAAATAAACACAGAGTGGAACTCAATCCTGGTTCTCTTGGCAAGAGGTCCGGAGCCATCACAATCTTGGCTCTCTAACTATGTACTTCCTCCATGCCAGATGGACTTGTGAGCGCTTGAAGCAGCTCTACCATGGATAGTCTTGATCTAGTCTCTGCACCGGGGTCTCTTAGCTGTTGACAATCACAATCTACCCTGGTTGAAGGCTGTTCTTCCATGGTCACCCCTAAATACACTGCATCTGACCCCTTGGGATCTCTGCAGCAGGAAGAGCTGTCTGGTTCTTTGCAGATGTGCTGGAAAATGGCTTGCTTGGGTGTAAAGCGACCTGAGATAGGACAGGTCTCGGCCATCAGAATGGCCTCTATTACTGGTCCTGGCAGAAACCAAGGAAATAAATCTTCAGGGAAGGGTAGGAATTCTCCAGGGAAGTGACAGCTCTGACTTACTTCCCCAGTTAATTGACAAACTGGTCACCAAACAAGAGTGCCTGTGTCTTCTATCCCCTTGGTATCAGCCAACCCCCCCCAGTTTAGCACAACTTGTAAGCAGGATGACGTTCCTTATTTCCTACAAAATTGTGGTGTTGGTGACCCCCAGAGACATAGAGCCCAATGTGCCCAGTTACTAATCTCAAGTGGATCTAGCGACTTTCCTGCTGCCTTGGCCTCCTCCCCAGGCAACACTTTGTATTCAAACGAATGTCCTGACTAGTATGCCAATCTCTGTTGACACATTTAGACACATCCCATACTTAGAAACCACTCACTAGTATTAAGCGTGTTATAAAAGGACATTTATAATTATCACATTTCCTTTAGGGCCAGTATCCCCAATAGCTCTGTAACTAAACAGAGAGATGAATCCAAACCTGGTTCCCCTGGCAATGGGTTCCCAGCCACCACAATATTGGCTCCCTTTGCCTGTTTGTGTACCTCCTCCAGGGCAGAGGGTCTCATGGGTGCTTGATGTAGCCCTGTCATGGAGATTGGCAGTGTTGTCCCTGCCCTAGTGTCTCTGGGCTGCCGACAATCACCACAGGTTGCCTTTACTGGGTATTTCCTCTTTGAAGGGGCTTCAGAACCTGACTTTGACCTCACATTGTTTTGCCCAGCCACTTCTGACTAGCTTGGGTAATTCTGCTGCGATTCCTAATGGCCAACGCCTTTGAGAATGAAGTCTGGTGGGACTGTGCAAAAGCAGAACACTTTTGATTTATACACTGATTGGAAAAGAGAGATATTTAACAAAGACAAAAACGACCCCAGCTAAACTTCATTCCCTATCTTATGCTCCTCTTATTTCTCAGAAATGTGCTGCCCAAAAGGATTCCTCTGAACAATTATTTGAATTCCAGTACAATATGAGATAACATTAACTGCCTCCCCCTCGTGTCAGGGAAACACCAGCCCATTTCTATGAACCAAAGAATCAATCCCTGAAATAGTGAAGCCATGGAAGAAGGCATGTGTGAGCATGTCTGCCATACTGGTATCCTTTTTTCTAAGTGGCCCTGCCTGTAGCACTCACAGTGCACTGGTACTGAAATACTGGGGCAATCAAATCTAATGAAAATCAGTGTGTCCCCTGCTCCGTGAAATGACACCAAACTGAGGCTTGTACCAGGATGGGGACCCAGATCGCAGTGCAAATGAATGAAATCAAAGAAATAGAACACTCCGCGCTCCTGAACATGTGCCCATCCCATGGTACACAGTGGGCCTCATTACGAGTATGGAGGTAGCCATGGTGCTATTAGCGCCATGGCTGCCTCCATACCGGGCTCCAATACCGGGTTCCTGCAATGAGGACTTACTGGGTCATTCCGACACAGAAGGACCCGGTAATTCCTCCTTGCGAAAACCCATCCCCATTTGAGCCCCCATAGAGCTCAATGGGGAGGGAAGTAATAACGGGCACATTACAACTGGCCCGTTATTATCTCTTCCCCTCGCGGGACCCAGAAAGGATGCCCTGGTTTTACTAGGTGTCCTTACAGGGTCCTGCAAAGGGAACCTCGTAATTGCACATCTCGTAATGAAGGGTGCCGGTCCCGTATCGACACCCTTCATTACGCGAGCGCAAGCCTCGTATTGAGGCCCAGTATGTTTTACTTGATTGGTGGAGCAGTAACAACAAGAGAAAGGGCTCTCGAGCAAGTGACATTTTATGTGATTATGGCCATGTCTTGGTTGGCAGCATAACTGATTGGAAGGGGGAGTTATGGATGTTGGAGTTTGGTTTGTTGTCGTCCTGCTGATGGAGCAAATAAAGGATGTAATGCACACTAGGAAGACTCAACACCATCCAATAGAATTATACCTGTACGCCTTTTTTTATCTACACAATTTCAACGGGGCTTCTTTAAAACAATTTCCTCATTACGAGTATGGAGGTAGCCATGGTGCTATTAGCGCCATGGCTGCCTCCATAACGGGCTCCAATACTGGGTTCCTGCAATGAGGACTTACCGGGTCATTCCGACATAGGAGGACCCGGTAATTCCTCCTTGCAGGAACCCATCCCATTCCCATTTGAGCCACCATAGGGCTCAATGGGAATGGGGAGGGAGGTAATAACGGGCACATTACAAATGGCCGGTTATTACCTCCTTCTTCCCCTCGCGGGACCCAGAAAGGACACCTGGTTTTACCAGGCGTCCTTACAGGGTCCCGCAAAGGGAACCTCGTAATGGCGCATCCCGTAATGAAGGGTGCCGGTCCCGTACCGGCACCCTTCATTAAGGGAGAGCAAGCCCAGATGGTTGCGTAACATAAAATAGGTTTAACAGCTGTATTTTTATTTGATTCCACCAAGCCTTATTCTAGCCAGAATAAAGATTGTTTGTGCTGAGGGAGGTAGACACCGCAGAGCCTCCACTATAGTACGTTAGTCACTTGTTTTGTCCCTCCCCTCCCTTTCTGCACCCCTCTCCCTCACCTTTTGTTTTCCTCCGGCTCTACCAGAAATGTCATCAGGCCTAGTACGGTAGTCGCCTGTGTGTTTCCATTTCCTTCTCACTCTCCCCCTCCCTTCCTTATCTATGTCTTAGCTCTTGCACTATCTGAAATGTTGTCAGGCCGAGTACGATAGTTAATTTCACATCCTTTCTGTTCATGGCCTGTAAGAATGTCGTTGTAATTTCCCTTGTTCCCTCCCTTGCCTTGAAGCACTTTGAAACACATTGTGTTTAGGCGTTATATAAATAAACTCTCATATCATATCATATCATATCATATTATTCTCTGCAGTAACCAAAGTATAGTGTTTCATACAATCCCATAATGTAGCCCTATATGTTGAGGCTATGATGTAGCCTTGCAATTAGGGTGTCTATTAAAACCGAGATGTCATTTCCACCTATTTTGTCTTCAAAACCTTTAATGTTTCAAGCCTTTTGTGTTAGTTAAATGTCAATTTGAACCGTTTGCTGTGTACAGATTTTGTTTTTAATAAACGTAACCGCTAATTAATCATAATACACAACCTGTTCCAAAACAGTGGTTGTTTATTGAGTATCTTATTGTTATAGACCTTGTTTTGGATTTTGTAGCATTCAGTAGAACATTCTTTCTACAGTACTGATCTCCAAGAAAAAGTAATGCATGAAATCGCGCAGCTCTATGGGCAAGAGATGCAAAATTATGCCCATATAGTAAAACTGGTGCATTACAATTATTAACACTTAGTACACCGCCTTAGACATTCTTAGATGCTTCATCAAAATAATCAATACAAATATTATAAATAGTGCATGCCAAAAAAAAGCTCTGTCTCACACAAATATTAAGTATTAACGGGGCTATGTTATGAGAAACAATGGTAGTACATTGTGTGTCATGTCACAGAAGGCACTGGAATCACTTTTAGAATCAGAGATGGTTCAAGGGATGTTATTGAATATTCAATTGGCCCTATGGCCGTTCCTCTCTCTCATCTTGAAAAGCATTTCCATCCTAACTGAGGCATCGCTAACCCTGGGTTAGTATATAGCAAATGTTAAGCCATACAGTCTAATCTCTGCCTTATGCCTGACACAAGCACCAACGGCCGGGTTTCTTTTCGAACTAAACTCCAACAGGGGTTTCCTAAGATTTTCACTATTCTATTCAATGAGAAGTCTTCTAAAGGGTAGGGAATGTGCCTTTGCAGATACCCTGCTCGTTTTGCTCCTAATCCTTTCACGCTCACATTCTCCTCTCCCATTTCCGCTTAATACCTTGTACTACTCCCCTCCTCCAACTCCACTGCATCTCCTATGCCCTCAATCTACTCTACTGTCCCTCTGATGTCTTTCTCTCACTCTAAGCCTTGCCTCCACCCTTCGATGTTACTCCTTCCCCTTCTGCTACTACTCCTTCCTCTGTCTTACTGCCATTTCCTCCAACATTCACCCATCCCTCCAACTACTACTCCTTCTTCCTCCTCTCTCCTACTACTACTCACATTCTCCTTTCTCGCTTTATCATCCACTTCACAGTTACCCCTTAACCCTTATTTTCTCTAACCTCTCTTGCCACACTAGCATGCACACTCACACTGCAGTACCACTTGCAATAACTATCCAATAGCTCACCTTCTCCAGAATCTGTTTCCAAAATCGGCTGCTCCTTCCTTTCCCATGCTGGTCTCATGATCCACCACATCCATCTCTTCTGACCTCACCCAAACAACCGAAACATCTTGCTTCCTCTGGGTTCTTTTATCCCACCCCATACTTCCTGGTTGGCTGTCTGTCCCGGGCTAATCTGGTGTGCCTTCCTTGTCCAGGATAGATGGTCTGTTTGCAACGTTATAAAACTGGAGCTAAGCTCTGACCACTTTTTTTGGTGTGGATCCTCCACTGAAAAACAATGCTGGCCCAAACGGGGAAGTATTCATGTTCCTACTTGGGGACGTTTGTTCCTCTGTTTTGATGGTAGGTTCTCTGTGCATGGTTGTTTCTAACCCCACTTTCAGTCATTGGTGGTCTAGGGGATAGAGTGATGCTTTCACTGAGTTTTGCTCCATGGGTGTGCTTACTATGCGGCTCTGCTGATTGCCACGTTCGGCTGACTGCACCAGTGCTCTGAGTCCTTGTGCTCTGCATCTTAGGAAGCATGGATGCCACTGTGAAACATCTAGTTTTCTTGATTTTTTCTTGATTTGTGGCTCTCTAAGTCGGACTAAGCTCAATCGCTTGGGTAATGTAAATGAAAAAAATAGATGGTCAATAGGTCTGACTTTAGATTGCAGTCAGTCGATATCAGCCAACTCAGGAATTGTCTTGATTTATCCGCTGTCCAGTAGGAATTTTGCCAACTTCTGGCACAATTACTAGAGTTAGCATTTTTCATCGGATTCCTTTTCAGAGGGGTTGTTTTCCTTTATAATCTTTGCTCTCTTCGTTTTTACAACCTGGGTAATTGTGCCATCTGGTAAGTCAGAAGCAGGAGACAGACAAGTGTTTGCCATTTTAAGAGATTTATTAAAAATGAATAGAAAATATCTGACTTTCCCTACCTAGCACCACTAAACTAGGGTGCATGCCATCTGTTCTTAAGTCGAAAGCAAAAGTCAGTCCTCCATCCAAATCTAAACTGCACTGACCCTACCACTTACCCTAAATAACTAAAGACGATGAGAATTACCCCCTTATCCTGAGATTGCTTTCCAGCAAGTATTTTTCGTTACAGGATCTTCAAATAGCTCTTAGCTGTTTCTTGTATCAGTTCATTCAGTTCTCTTAGTGGACGTTACCACGTCCCTTGCGTAATGTCTCCTTGGCTCCTGAAGTTCCACTCTCTAGATGCTTAGACACCAGAATATTCTTTTACTCTGTTCCACTCAAGGATAGTCGATAGTTCATCTCTTACTGACAGCAGTTTCACCACTGGTATGCCTTCCCTCCTTGCTTATTACGATCTGCTGTGTTCTTGTCTCCCCACTGGAATCTGTGTGATGTACCCAGTGATCAGTCTCCTGACTTTTATGATTCTTCCATTCACTGGGATGAGTAGGCACAGTCCCTGAATGATGCTCAGTCTTCTTAGGATGTGCCCATTCTCTGGCACAAGTATGCTCAGTCCATGAATGTGTCTCACTCTTATCAGAATTTAACCATTCGCTGGGACGAGTAGGCTGAGTACCTGTATGATGCTCACTCTTCTCAGGTTTTAACCATTCACTGGGATGAGTGGGCTAAGTTCCTGAATGATGCTCTCTCTTCTCAGGTTTTAACCATACACTGGTACGAGAAGGCTAAATCCCTAAATGCTTCTCACTTTTCTCAGGTTTTAACCATTCACTGCGATGCTGACGCCAATTAATTATATTAGTTTCTCCTTCTACGACCAATATGATTTTCCCATTCGTTATCTATGCCTCGCTCCCTGGGTCTCCTGCTCTCCCAGTTACCTGTGGTGCAATAGGACTGTGTCACCGGGTCAGCCTCGCCTTCATAGTTTTTCTCTGGTTGATCAGGATGGCTCTCGTGCTTGCTCTTATTCTTCCTCTGACACGTTTCAGTGTCGTCCTCTCTGTGTGGTTTTTGGTTCGGAAGGGGTTTGGACTTCTTCTTTTCCAGCCACCATGTTTCTCTTGCAATTCCCGGGACCTCTTTTGGGCAGGTAGGTTCTCCCAGTTACTTGTGGTAGCTTGGGCACTTCCCAAACACAGCTTTCCTTCAGCCTCGCCTGAGATTCCCTCCTGGAGTGTACTCTGACTTGCAGACTTTCTCTGATCTGCTCTGTGAACAGTATGACTTTGGCACTTCCTCCTTCCATTTGATCGCCTACTTGGAACTCAGCATTTTCTCTGGGTTCAAAGCTTCCCTCTCCATCTGGTTCAAAACTCTCTCTCTCTCTCGTTCATTTGCTCCTCCCATTGTTATGCTGATGCTCTGGGGCTTCCCCAGTTTCTCATGGTAGTCCTTTCTTTTTGTCGGAGATATACTTGTTATACCTCCATCTTGCTTTAAGACCTTTGATATTTTTTTGTCTATTGTTTCACAAATTACTTTGGTTTGAGTTCTGACTTTTTTGTTTCTGGTTCCGCTATACTCTTGCCTAACTTTGAGACTATATTGAAATTGGTTAGTTAAAAAACAAGCCAGTATGCAAAATAAACATAGAAAAGAAAAAGAGTAAACAATCTCATATAACTTAGCCACAGTATACCATTGTATTATTGTTAAAACACTAATATATACTGAACTGAATATAATCGCTTAGGCCATGTGAGGTTCATACCAATACTCCCAATGTTGTGAATCTTGCCAGAATGTGTCTGGTCTGATGGCTCGACGGCCAGACTTGAACACCTTATGCTGGTAGTTGCATGCTGTCAAATCACTCTGGCAATGTCAGCATCTTTAGTCAATTTTGTAAGCCAATGAATCAACATTTTCTGGGGAACAGTCCCGCCTCAATCTGGCTGAGGGGGGCCTTAAAACCTCTGGTCCCTGCCAGCATGCATTCAAATTGGAGAGTTTGGAGTGAGATGGGGAAAACGCCACGCAAGTATGATAGTGCAATACATGAGAAAACGTGCTTCCTTGCAGTCCACCTTGTCTACCAACGGCTTCCTTTTCGACACACTGCTCCATCATGTCAGATTCTTTAGTTATTTAGTTAGCAATACAAGCGTAAGTCTTTGGGGCCCACTCCACCTTAGGTGCTCCAGGCCCCTTAGCCATCAGGCTAGTGGAAACATGTAGAAGAGGAGGTAGATTGATGGAGAATATTCACCTAAACTGAATTAGTACAAGAAAGCAGATACAGTACGTTTGCAATGTACCCACTCTTTGCAAGGATGTCATTTCACCAAATTGCCACAAGTAGCATAAGTGACATTACATGACCCTTGACCTCTGATGACATCACATGAATTGACCATTTCACCCCGCAACAAGTGACATTATGGGAAGTAATGGCATACAACCTTTCAACCCTTGACAAAACAGGAAGTGGCATCACATAACATTGTTCCTCAGTGGACTAAGAAAAATAAGGTTAAAATATCCCTGTAATAATATAATATACATTTCATACAAGAATGTTTCATATGTAACATTAATATCAGTGTGTATAAGCCAATTTTACCAAATCACTGTGAATGCATGCAGAGGCCCAAGGCCAAATGATGCCATGCAATGGAAAGAACATGCATGTGGCTGAAATGAAAGAAGGCGTGTGAACAAATTCAACCCTTAGAAACTGAGCCAGAACAAAAGGGTGATCGCAGTCAAGGGATGCATGCACTGCTTTATTTGAGAAAAAATAAATGGCAGGACCCACATATTTTCAAGCACGCCTGTGACATATTGGACGGCCAGATCCTCACCACTGTTGCCACCACCCCTGGCCACACCCCACCGTGTCAACATATTTGGGATTAAAGCTGCAACGTGCACTGGCTCATGGGGGATGATAGATGCCTGACTATAGCAGATATGTGATTTACAAATACCAATAAATATAATACTACATAACATACTAGTTGTGTCCTGAAACAAAACACATGTTTAAGTACTAGTTTAAACAAATAATCATTGTTTTCATAAAAGCTATTGTTTTATGAAAATGATACGCCTATTACCAGGTGTTGGGGAGTTTCTGAACAGGCAATGCTTTGGTGCAGTGCACCGACCACACTAAAGACTTTACGTTCCTTGTACACAACGTGTAGTTTTGGCCTGGTCAGTACATGTTATTGTGCCTCATCGTATTGCCTCAATAAAATGCAAGTTCTGCTCATATTTTTGGATTTGGTCAATTGTCCGGGGGGGAGCAAATTGCCAAAAAAAAAACAAAGCTCATATAATCCAGAGTGATGTTCCTGCTTGCAGCCATTTTTTTGTTTCCTATATGTTCGTAAAGAGTTGCAATTATCAAAGCACATACATTGCCCTTGATCAGATTATCATGCTTTGCTGCACACATTGGATAAATGTGAGAGCGCGTGAGAACCATCCTTCACTCATAAGAATTATTTTGGTAGGAAAGCTATTTGTGCCTTCCAACCTACATTGCAACATCCAATCACCCTACTGCAGCGTTTGGGTCTGCTGGCTGTGTTCTACTGTTCTGCACGCATGATCCAAATGAGTTCCAATTGGCTATTGCCTTAGAAATACTGGTTAGTCTGGGCAATGCTGCATGGGCATCCCACAAGCGAGGCAGGGTAACTGCTGTTACCATCGGCAGCTGGGAGAGGTGCAACCCCAACCTCCCCGCGCCTGCTCCTCTCCTTCCCCCCCCAGCTACGGAGACACGTAGCCTCAGCAGCACAAAAGCCACGGAAGGGTAAGGTGCGAACAGTCATCGCACCCTTCCTCCAAACAGCAAGGCGCTAAGCGCCATAAGGAAAACAACCAACAGGCAGGTCCTAGGTTCAAAGACCTGCCCCCACCAGGGGGTCAGACAGTTGGCTATCTGGCTGGGGGCTGCGACAACAGCAGCCCCCACCATATACACAACAAAAACCCAGGGCCTCCCTGGGTCCTATAAATGAGAGCAGCATGCTCAGAGTAAACACAATCTGTTTGTGGACCCTGAACGGGGACCCAAGCAAACAGGAGGTTCACTGTTTACTCAGTGTCTTCCAAATCTTCTTGCTTCTTTAGCAATTCTTGAAGTTCGCTGTACATCGCAGTGTCTTTTTCCTTCCTGAACATTGTACTGTTCAAACCAATTGCAATGCAGTTTTAACGAAGGAAGAAGCGGCAACCGAACGGCCAGCGAGGACGCTGTCAGTTTCAGCATTTTCGGCATAGACCAAAAAGCGAGCGGCGAGCGTGTCCAAACCACAGCAAACAAAGACGCCTGCTGCGGAATCATCCACAAAACCAGTGCAAACGAAGGAGAAGTGGCACTCGAACAGCATGGCTCGGACGGCTTCCGATTCAACACTTTACAGGTGAGCCACCGCGCTGGGGCTTCGAGGGAGGAAAAATAGACATCTGTGCCCAGAAGAGATACATTTTATTACAGTGGCCCGGAACGTCCGCGTTATAAGGCAGACGGGGCAGGATAACACAGGCCAATTTTAAACTGGGCAGAGTCACGAACCAGCTTGGGAGGTCGTCTTTGCTTGACAGCCACACAGAGCTGGCGAACACAGTTCTAAGCTCGGCGGGCCCAAAGAGTGAGGATTTAAAATAATTTCTGTAATAATGCAAGGCGACCTCACAGCGAAACCAATTATTTAAATCAGTAAATCAAGCCTGGGGGCTCCCAAATTTTCTGAAACCCGGGCAAGAAGGCACCAGTCAACAGTTACCCAGCATGGGCAACAAATAGAACAGGCGCAAAGAACCCGCCGAAAACAACGGTTTAACTCCGTGATATAACCCCGTTTTCTTTTTCCTATAGCAGGCATAGAAAAACATAGGGCCCAAACGGAAAACATGGGCACCCCCAACACTGGCGCAGAAGCCCAAATCACCACAATTGCTAGCAGCCATTGGAGCGGCAGAGCACTACGGATAGGCATGGGTTAGAGAAAACATGTACAGCCTACCCAGGGAAGGAATTACCAGCCCACCCAGCCAGGAGGAGGTTTCTGCACCATTAAAAAGGAGAAAAATATTCAAACGTCAGGCACAGACAAAACGGGCGCGACAGGGACACCCGGCAGCAATACAACTGACATTATATCAATCTGTAATGCGCAATTAGAACAAAAAATGAAATCTTTCCAAACAAAGATATTAAATAGATACAAAAGATGCCTGGCATGGAACATTGATACCACAATCAAAGAAGCCATATGGGCCAAAGAATTTATAGAAATCTTTTCCCTAATAGAAGCACAGCGCAAAGGGAAAGATGCTTTTAGAGATCCCAAAAAAATAGAAGAAAAAGCCATTGCCAGGAACGCCTAGGTCGAACAAAACTGGGACAACTGGTTACAGGCCTTTGCCATATTAGCAACTGTATATGAAGAAAAATTCCCCATGGATGGTAGGAAGATCTGGGCATACGTTGATAAAATAAGGGAAGTAAAAGTAACACAGAGGTGGAAGACATGGCTTGCATACGACATCAGATTTAGGAGGAGCATGTCAGAAAGGCCAGCCATTGAGTGGGATGAAGTCCAGAATGATTTATGCACCCTCAACGCCGAACCTCCCCAGGAAGAAGATACCATGCATTCTTCTTCCAAAAATAGCAAAAATGTGCAAGTAAGCAAATCCCATGACAATGATAAATGCAAAAAAGGGGAGCAGCCCTTTCGGAGGAACCAGCCTGGGGCGGCTAAAAATAATGCTCACAGACAGAAGAAACAGCAGGCTGTCAAATCCAACATCCCATGCAGAAGTTTTGGGAAAAACCAGTGTACATGGGGCAAAGAATGCTGGTACAAACACGCCTGCACAAACTGCAACGGCGACCATGCAACAAGCAATTGCACCAGACTACCAGCCAAGAAAGAATGATATCCCAATTTTAGAACCAGGACGAACGCCCATCGACCCGGGCAATTTGAGGGACGCCCTAAACAGCTACCCAGACAAAGAAACCAGCGGGATAATATCGCAGGGTTTCACCGAAGGATTTTTCATCCCATTTAACTGCACTGGGTCACAATACATCCCGATGAATCTAAAGTCAGCCAGGGACAACCCCCAGATAGTAGAAACCAAAATCAAGAAAGAACTGCAACTGGGCAGGGTAGCAGGTCCTTGGGACGCCATGCCTCTAAAGGACTATTTAATATCTCCACTAGGCCTGGTCCCCAAAAAAGAACCTGGAAAAATGAGATTAATCCATCACCTATCCTACCCAAAAGGCCAGTCTTTAAACGATGGCATCCCACACACAGAATCCACTGTAACTTAGACGCATTTCCAAGAAGCGGTTAGGCTCATACAAGAGTGCGGCAGAAACACCTTAATGGCTAAGCTGGGCATCGAATCTGCTTTCAGACTCTTGCCAGTCCACCCAGAGTCACAGCAGTGGCTAGGTTTCACTTTTAACAACAAATTCTACGTAGATAGATGCCTTCCCATGGGGTGCGCAGTATCCTGTGCACTATTTGAGCAATTCAGTCCCTTTTTTCAATGGGCTTTCCTAAAGCAGAGACCAGGGACAAAAATAGTGCATTACCTAGACGATGTCATGGTCACAGGGCCACCAAACTCCGAGGAATGTGGCCAGGCTTTAACAAAACTGGAGCACATGGCCGCTCAGTGGGAAATTCCCCTAGCGAGGGAAAAAACCACCAAACCAGACACAAACATAATCTTTTTGGGCATCGAAATAGACTCAGCAAAGGGGCTCTGTAGAATCCCCAAAACAAAAATATCAGAACTCTGGGCTAAAATACAAAACCTGATAATGAGAGAAAAGGGGACTGTAAAGGAAATACAATCCTGAGCAGGCAGCCTCAATTTCGCATCCAAAATAATACCGCAAGGGAGGATATTTTCTAGAAGCCTGGAGTTCAAAATCAAATCACTCACCAAACCACACTTGCATATCCGGCTAGGCAGAGAGGTGAAACAGGACCTGGAAACATGGGGAAAATTCCTCCGAGATTTCAATGGGTCTTTACTTTAGCGAACGCCTTTAAATACCCGGTCAAACAGGGTCCTATACACCGACGCAGCTGGGAGCAAGGGGTTTGGAGCCATACTAGACTCCGAATGGGTGGCAGGACACTGGCCCAACTCATGGCAAGCAGCAGGGTGGACAAGAAACATCACCTTGCTAGAAATATTCCCCATCTGGCTAACATTACACATCTGGGGTAGGCGACTAGCAAATACGGAACATTTGATTTGGTGCGACAACATGGCTGTAGTGGGATCCATAAACAGAAGGTCTACGAAATGGCCTTTAGTACTTAAAGTATTACGAGCCATTACAACAGTCACATTACAAGTAAACGTTGTACTCAAAGCAAAACACATTTCAGGGGCAGATAATAACATTGCTGATGCTTTATCTCGCTTCCAGTGGACAAGATTCCGAGAGCTAGCGCCGCACGCCCATGTGGGATGTTTTTACCCATGCATCCGAGCCCTACCAAAAAAAAAAAAAACTTGTGCATTACTGGCATTGAAAACATCATGATGGCCAGAGCTTCCCAGAAAATGCCCAGGGAAATGCATGAAGAATAGGCTGCCACCCATGTTTGCCGATGTTATGGGCACTGAAGGGCACTGCCTAAAACCACCATTGGACTACCCACACAGTAGCCTGAAACCATTGGGAATGGAAATGCTGATTGCCAAAAGCAACCTAGAACTGTGGGGAATTCATTTTCTTAAATCCCAAAAATGGTTGCATTACCAGTACTCACCACTATCAGAAAGCCGGCGTTTTAAAACAACACCAGACATTTGTGTAAAACTGAATAAATGAACCCAAAGCAGGCCAAAGAAAGACTTACTGAGAGGTGGGTACAATGTAAAGTTATATTGTGAAGTGACTTGAAGGTTTATAACAAGACTGGCTGAGCTTTGCAGGTCTGCAGCGGCTTAAACTGAAACTGGATTTAAAATTACCAAAAATCGAAATGTGTAAATAAGCTGAGGGACAGACTTGTGACTGCCACATAGTTTGTCACTGTTAAAATGTCATAGTTCTGAACTTAGAATCAGCATTCCAGCTGCATGTGTAAAAATTGTTAGTCTTATTTGAATGCAGAAAACTGGGTAACTAAAAGTGACAGTAGCTGGGGCCTGGCTTAAGGAACAGGATTCTGCCCGACAACTTCCCCCCAATTGGAGTGAAACTGGATCCACAGCAGTTCTCAGGCCTGGCTGCATTCTGAGGGGAGGTTACCCCTATCTGATTGAATTACCAAGGGACTGCTAGAGACTAAACAAAGGACCCAGGCAGAGGGTTTATTGGGGGGGGGGGGCATAAATGGCTTCCTCTTGAACAATGGGCCTTCCAGGGCCCAGGCAGATGGTTTATTAGGGGGACCGTAAAATAGCTTCCTCTTGGCAGAAGCTGGGAGGGGCAGGGTCTCTGAGCTTGGCAGAAACTGGATAAACTGGTTTCTACACCATGTGACCTGAAAAGACACACCCCTGTTGGCCAGAATATGATTCTAAGAAAGATGTATAACTCACAGTGCGGACTTGTCAAAATTATTTAAATGATACCATAATTCTTGTGAATTTTCTGTGCACGTTTTAAGACGCGTTGGGAATTTGGGTGATGTTCTGGGGCAAAACCCCGCTATTTCTGGATACTACAGACTCTGTGTTTAAGCTAGAGACATGGGAATTTACTGGAGTATGTAAGGACAGGCCGTGTATATGTGTATAATTTTTAATGAAGAACCAAGGTTGCATAACCCACTAAAATCGAAAATAAGTTGCCATTTTTTAATGCAAGCCCTCAGGAAGAGCAGAGTTTGAACAGAGTATACCTCATGTGATAGGTAATATGTACATGCAATGACAAACTACTATGTATGTGAGAAATGCGTATTTTGATCAAATATAGATTTGTGTGCAATTTGACAGGGGAGTGTCCTTTCTGCAAGCCATTAAATGACATCATTCTGACACACAATCCTGCTCTCCAGTGAGAACGCAAAGAATTCTCCAACCTATCAGAACTCTGAAGGGGTTGGGCCTAGAAAGCTAGCCTCTCCACTCACTTTCAAAACACATAAAAAGAGACTGCTGGGACAGGTAGGGACATTCAATTCCATTTGCTGCGGAGCATGCTGACCGACGACTTCACATCCAGAGATCCTACACTTAGACTTCCAAGCTAAACAGAGACTACAGAACTTTGAACCAAAAAGGCCCACTGCAAGCAAAAGTATTTGTCAGCAGGCCCAAAAATCATTTGCAGACTATTCACAGCCGGACCCAGGTGTTGATTCTAGCCTGAAACCCTCTGCCAGAAAGATCCAGAAGCAGTGCTGTACCCAGAGAAAGCAGAGCAGTATCCAGAACCAGAGGCCAGAGATCCAGAGTGACCCAGACCGCTGTTAGCAGAACCAGAGAGCTGACCCAGATCACTGTGAAGTGCCGAGACCAGAACCGGAGTCCAGTCCAAAACCTGACCAGATCCGTGGGGAGGCCTATTTCAAAATATATTGTGAGTACCTAGCAGAACTGTGCAGAACCAATCTCTTAGTTAAAATAATATAATTCAATCTATTTTAATCTAACCAGAACTGCCTCCTAACTGTCACCTGTCATTTGCAAAGCTGTCACCTGTCATTTTCTAGCTGCAAGCTGTAACCTGTCGCTTTGAACTTTTAAAATTTCAAATCCGAAAAACTACCTTTATTTAATCGTCCGTATCTCTGGAACCGTTTGGGCTAGGAACGTGGTTTAACTTTCCTCTGAAAGCTCAGAATATCAGCTTTTCAACAAGCTTAGAACCGACTTGCTACTCCTCATACTTTTGCCGTAATCATGATTCACGCATTCGCAAATTTTGCCGCGATTCGCGATTTGGTTACAAATCCAGCCACGTGTGAAAACAGCAGCTTCCTTGCTTTCCTTTGCCAAAAATTCGTTTAACCTGCTAGTTACTCCTAGATGCTTGCTAAAGTGAGCCTGAACTCATCCCAAGTATATTTCACTCACCCTGAACCTCCTAAAGGGAATTAAAACCATTTTCAGCATATTCCTCACTTCATTGCCAGCACATGTAAAAGCATTTTGGGCCTGTGTTTCAAACTTCTGTAGTCTAAGCTTGCTGGGGTGAACTGAATTACATTTGATTGCATTTCTGAGAACTGTGTGCTTTTCTTCCATTTCCCTGCATTGCATAAAGGGGGGGAGTGGATTGCCAGAGGAAAGTGATTACATTGTTTTGTTGAAATCATATTGAGTATTTTCTGTCTTGCATTTTCATTCAACATTGCATCCATCTGAAACTAGATAAAGCATTCTCTACCACCTTATTCTTCTGTTCCTATTCCCAAGCGTGCTACCTCATCCTTTATACTACTCCTTGGTAATCAAATCAGTTTATTAGTAGAACGTTACCCATTGTTGCTCATGTTCTGAAGTGTGATATTAATTATTAATTTATTATAAAGTGTGGTATATATATATTGTTTACATTCTCAAATAAACCGTTTAAACTTGCAAAACAGAACTACTTCTTGGCTCAGTGGGGTCAGGGGGGTTCCAAGAGAGGGGTGTTATATAGGGGTAGTCATCCAGAACTCATGAACTGGACATAAAGATATATCAATAAGGGTTTCCATTCAGTATCCCAGACTAGGCATTGACTTAGCTGTAGTGCTGGATTGAATCCTCTTACAAAGTGGGGGCTCGAGCCGGATGTTTGGGTTAGATCTATCACTTGTGCAGATTAATACAGTGTGCCAGCTGACCAGATACACATATCTGGTCGGATCACCACGCTGTGTTACGCTGTAAAGCACTCCTCAAAGGAACGCTCTAAGGAAAAGGTCTGTTTTGCAAAAATAAAATATAAACTTCTGTAAGTCAGGAAGGAACTCAAATTCCAGAATGACGACCTTGGTAGATATGAAAATAACCAGAGAACACTTCTTACATAAGCTAATTGTGAGAGGTGAGTGGACTCATCAGGACCAAATGGTCTGGTTGCAGGCAATCGCGCAACAGGTCACTGAAACAGGGTCAGATACATGGAGGGATCAAGGTCCCCTACATGTGGCCCTGAGTGAACTATATATGGCCCCTAAGGCCAAGGATGAGCACCACAAGATTGCCAGGGTAGCGGCATATTTATATTTACATATGGGAGCCATGCAGGACAAATGTGCTGAAGGCCAAGATCTGGCGAGTAGGCAACTGCTGGCACTACAGAAGGCCCAATCTGATCTGGACTCTTCTGAGCAGAGGCTGCTCAGGAGCCAGGAGTCAGAAAATGACAGCAGACGGTACATCACTAAAATAAAGGAGGATATGGATGTGCTGCAACAGGAAAAGGCGGACCAGGATACCAGATTTCTGGCCTTGCAGAAGGAGTACCAAGAAGGTTTGGACTCCCTACTGCAGAGCCAGAAATAGCTGGAGCAACAGTTAGACTTCAATAGGGCATGTGCTGAGCAGGTAGTCACCCTGCAAAGCCACCTAGATAGGGAGAAGGCAGAGAGCAATAAACTGATTTTGAAAGACCTGGATACCCAGGCAGAGTTTGACCAGGAGCGCCAGAAAGCTGGTGCCTTCCAAAGGCAAAGGGACGACCTGGCGGCACAGATGCAGGCTCTTAGTCAGGAAAGGGATACCTTAGGCCAGGAAGTCTGCCACTTAAAAAGGAAAATGGAAGAAAATCACCTGGCCCTCCAGGGACTGGGTGACCTCCAAAAAGAACACCAGAACTTGTTAGAGCACACCAGGAGGGTGGAGGATGCTCTGGCAAGAAAGGAGCAGGCCAATCGGGACACAGCTCAGGAGGTAACCCTCCTGCAGCAGAGACTGGCCCAGTACTCCAGGACCAATCAGGAGGCACAGAGAGAAAATGAGGCTCTCTGTCAGCACAATGATAGGCTCCAACAACAGGTAGCGATGCAGGAGCGACTGATAGAGTCTAGTAAGGCCTTAACTGAGGAACTGAAAGCGCAGACTCTTGCATTGCAACAGGGAGCAGGGGCGGATAGAGACCAGGTTCGCTGGGAAAGGGAAACTCCTGAGCATAACCTCAGGAGCCCTAGTACCAGAGGCCTTTATCTCTCTCAGTCCCTGGACTCTGCCACCCCCATGTCCCCTGGCGCACATGAGCACCGTGCCACAGGGATGGCAGATTACTATCCAGCCAGAAGCATGGGGCTCATAGGCCAGAACCACCCAGGTATGGAGGGGCGGGCATCTGGGTATGGGCACCCAAGCACAGTGCAATTTAGTGGGGAACCCCAGGAGAGTAGGCCCATTAAGGGCATCCTGAAAACCTCTGTCCAGTTAGGTAAGTGGGGGGGGGTACCCATCAAATCCTGGCAGCGAGGAGGGATCTGAAGACTCCTCTGAGCGGTACAGGACACAGGAGACCAGGTCCCCACATTCTGCCAGCCACTCCCAGGCTCGCAGAATCCGGGAAAACCTGGAAGATCAGACAGGAACCTCTGGGAGCAGTGCCTCTGAGTCAGAGGATGAATGGACCAGGGTTACCCGAACCAAAAAGGCCAATAAGGCAAAAAGGGCCTTGCTTAAGGACCCATTGAAACAGATTAAGGCAATCAGGAGTGTCATCACGCTTTATCATAAGAACGCCAAGTACTCTGTTTGGGAACACTTGGAGCACTATGAGCAAATGATGGAGACTTTTCATTTGAAGGACAGCCAAAGCTGTATCCAATATGTAAAGTGGACATTCTCCCCAGAGTACTCCAGTTTCTTTGCGGGGCTGGAGGACCAAAATCATTCAAGGTGGTCCACCTATAGGGCGGCCATATTAAAACATTTTTCTGTGTGGGGAGGATCTGGCCCCACAACAATTCGTGCAAGAACTGAAACGTGCCTTTGCGCAGACCACCAGAAGGGTGCGCACAGACAGCAGAGAATTTGTCAATACATTTTTCCATGCCTTGCCCAAATACATCATGACCCAGCTCGTGAGAGATTTTCACGAGAAAAGATCTTTAGACTGGGTCATTGAACAGGCTACCCGGATCTATGAGGTGCAGAAGCCCAGAAAATAAAAGCAATACCCAGAAAAATCCCAAAACCAACAGCACCCCTGCCGCTGCCAAGGTGGCAGAGGTAAAGGTCACCCCCATTTTGGATTTGGAGATGGGGGGGCCTAAAAACCTACCTGCACCTAATAATTCACAGCCCAGAAGGCCCTCGGGCCAGTCACAGACAGGGAGTCGAGGAGGTAGTCCCACAAATGGGGTCCCCCGCTCCCCTGACTATGTAAGTCCCCGCTATAAGGGAAACCGACCAATCCTGGGTTATGTGTGGACTCCTCCAGCCCAAGGGGGGGATCCGGCCAAGCACCTAATCCAGGGAACTTCCCTCCCAACTTCCCACAGGAGGGCAGAAATTCTCCAAATCCTGGGCAGAACTTTTTCCCCAGGTATCCGCCCAATTTCCAGCCCCAAAATCATCCATCCTTCTTCCCCCAATTCCCTGAGCCCAGACAACCTAATCCGGGAGAGGGGAGGCCAAGGCTGGAGGGGAACCCAAATCTTCCCAACCAGGGGTACTACCAGAGAAGGGATAGCTACCCTTCCCGGGATCAGCCCAGGGGAGAAAATAGAGCCCCGTATCAGCCTGAGCGGGTTTCCCAGTTAGAGCGCCAGGTCCAAAATATGGCACGGGATCTGGGTCACATACTGAGGGCTCAACAGAACCCTCAGATGAGCGTGCCACCGCAGAATGCCCCAAACTCTGGACCTGGTACTCCAGAACAATGACGGGGGCAGCACCCAGATAACACACCGGTTCCCAGGGAGGAGGCACAAGGGGAAGGGGGGTGTAAAGCCTTGGAGGAAGCTTCCTTCCCAACTTGTAAACAGCCCCTGGAAAACCAGGAACCGGAAACAAAATCTCCTGCCCCTGAAAGCCCGCCTCCCAAGGAGCAGAGGGGGGGTAGGAGAAACAAAGGACCCAAACAGACCCACTTTGTGGAGGAGGTACATGTCTTCCAATTTGAGGGAGAGGGATCCTCAGAAGATCCTGGGAAAAGGATCTTCTCCTTCAGAGATGGGGGAACTCCTCCCAAGGAAAAATGGGTCCCAAGGGATGTCGATTCAGACTGGGGAGATATGGAGACTGAGCTACCGCCGCCCATCATCTCATCCCAGAACCCACAATACCAAAATCCCCTGGTTCAAACCCATCCTGATGACTGCCTCCAAAAAGGGGGGGGCGGCCCAGAACCGGAACCAGTGGAACCCACAATGGCTCTGATCTCCAGTTGCCAACTTTTTCTTTCAGATTCCCAAGGCTCTCCACAGAATTCTGCCCAAATCTCTTCTCTCACCATGTCCTAAACCAGAAAGTTAGCCCACCAGTTGTCCAAAAATGTGCATTATCTGTGCCCCCTTGAGGAGAAGGAGGGAAGATACTATGCCCCGGTACAAGTACAGGGGCAGGGTACAATTTTGGCACTGGTGGACACTGGATCTCAAGCTACCCTTTTGTCCAAAAGGGCCTTTGAGGAACTAAATGCAGGAAGGGGGGAGAAGTACCGAATTCCTCTCACCTCTCTTCCTGGACAACTGCAGAACTTTGACGGGAAGGAAATTCCCGTTGAGGGGACTGCAGACTTGGACATTAAAATTGGGCGACACAAGGTGACACACCCGGTCATAGTAGTGACTCCAGAGGGCACCCCTTGTTTACTAGGGAATGACCTCCTGAGAAGGTTGTCACCCCTAATAGATTGTGTAAACAAGGTCCTCTGGACCCAGACTAGCCGACCGATAAAATTAAAACAGAGTGTCAACCATGTTAGTTTAAACGGCACCTGCCACATGGTTGAACAAAAATCTGACCAAGTACAATTTCACTTCCAGAACAACCAAATTCCAGACGTGACAGTAATAGCAGTAGGACAACAGACTGGTGATGGGGGGTCCTCTCTATTTCTGAAAATCAACCTTCCTTCCAGTTTAAAGTGGTATTCCACACTGGAAGGAAACACCCTGAAATTCTTTACTAATCCACAATCAGAAACTCCCACTCCTATAGTCCAGAAAGATGTGAAATCAGCTCAGAGCCTGGCTGATATTCAGCAAATTGGAGAGCAGTTGTTCATCCCTGTTCAGTTAAATGATGGGAAGGACTCTGTTCTCGCTCGAGTGTGCGTGAACAACGGTAAGAGCTTCATCAGCGAAGCCATGTTCCGCCAACTCCCAAAAGATCCAGCCATTCCCACATTCAAACTGATAGACAAATGGGAAATGGACCTGGAAGCACCTATTTCCAAACATCTCCTGCCAAGCAGGTGTATGCTCAAAATCTCCATTGGCAACAAGAGCATAGTCCATAATTGTTGGGTCGTGCGAGACGTCACTGCCGCTTTTTACTTAGGCAGTGACATTCTCAATCGCTTTGCCATTAGTTTGGACCTAATAAACTTCAAAGCTTGGTCCCGATTAGCGGATAATCCCATGGGCTTTGATGATCCAGAAAAAGCATTTAGGTCAGCTCAATTGGTACCTTATGCAGTTGAAATTCAGATCAACATGGAAGTCACCATCCCAGAAAGGACCCGACAATTCTCCCTGGAAGTGAAAGTTAAAAGAGGACAATATTTGCAAAACCCTGATGCTTATATACATCTAAATGCTTCTCTCCAACAGCAAGGGTTGGGGGTAAACCCAACTCCATTAGTCAACATAGAACATGACACCATTCCAATAGAGGTGGATAACAGCGACTTAAAGAGTATTACTCTAGCCACAGGCACCATTATTGGAATGGCGGTTGATGACTGACATTTTTCCATTGATTTAGGAAATGAACTGTTAGGACCAATCCCCAAGGACTGTTTTGACAGTGACAGTGATGACAATACAACACCAGACAGGATTGTTACTCGGCATGGGGGGAACTTCCTGGTGTACACTTCTTGCCCCTATGGTAAGGAAGATGTGACTTGTGACTTCAGGAGGGATGAGGTGATTTTCCAGGTCCATGAGGGTTGCCTTTCCCACCTGAGGCCTCCAGTCCAAATCAGCACTCTGACCAGGGACTTCTCCACCCAGCTGGCGGAGGCCGCTGAGATAGCCAAACCAGAAGTCTTTCCAGGCTTCAGGCAGATGGTGGAAGAGAGAGTCAACCTAGCTGATGCCTGTGTGACTCTGGAACAAAAGCAAAAGTTGAAACAAGTTTTCATGGATTTCCAAGATCTCTTTGCGGTAGACTCATATGACTGTGGTCGCACCGACATCCACACAACAACAATTCCCACGGACCCTGGAATGACTCCAGTGTTTGTGAAGCAATATCGCTTGCCTCTCGCATCAATGGAGTCCCTTACTGAAATAATTAAGAACCTTGAGTCCCGGGGAATAATTTGTCCAACACACAGCACCTTCAATAATCCGGTGCTGGGAATATTGAAGCAAAACGGCCAGTGGAGACTCTGCGCCGACCTCAGGGAGCTCAACAAACGGGTCCATACTTCCCGATGGCCTCTGCCCTACATTGACCAAGGGCTGGCCCAGATCCAGGGGCCACAGGTATTCACTGCAATAGACCTGATCAATGGATACTGGACCGTGCCTGTCAGTAGGGAGGACCAATACAAGCTGGCTTTTACCTTTGGGGGCCAGCAGTACACATGGACCCGGACTCCCTTCGGATACCTCAACTCCGGCAATGAATTCAACATTTTCCTACATAAGGCCATGCCCGACCTGGGTGCGAGGGGTAACCTGGCTTATGTAGATGATGTCCTCATCAAAAGTTCATCTGTGGAGGAACACATAGCGGAGATCCGTTATGTTCTGACCCAGTTGAGGGCCGCCGGAGCAAAACTTTCCTTTCAGAAAGCACAGTGGTGTAGAACCCGTGTTAATTTCTTGGGGCATGAGATTACTCCTCAGGGTCTCTGGCCCCAGGAAAAGAAAGTGGAAGCACTTCAGAAACTGAAAGACCCCACAACTCTGCGGGAACTAAGGAGCCTCCTTGGACTGATTAATTACAGCAGAAAGTTCATTGAGGGCTACGCAGAGATAACCAGACCCCTGATTCATCTCCTGAAGTGGGGGGTCAAGTGGGAATGGGGTCCAGAACAAGCCGAGGCGGTAAAACAACTCAAGAGAAGCCTCTCACAAGCGCCTTGCCTAGCTTACCCTGTCAGAAACAAGGAGTTCTTTCTGGAGACGGGGTTCTCTAATACGTGCTTGACGGCAGTATTATACCAAAAGCATGACAAGGTCAATAAAGTAATCTCCTATGCGAGCAAAACTTTATCCTCTGTGGAAGAAAAATTCAACGAGTGTGAGAAGGCACTCCTGGCAACGGTGTGGGCATTGAAGAATTACCGCCCGTTTATCCAGGGGGAACACATCATAGTGGAGACTCCACACCAGCCTCTGCAATATCTCCAAAGTGACAGAATCCGGGCCGGGAATGTGAGTAATTCCCGAATTACTTCCTGGATTATGTCAATGCAAGGCTTTCCTGTGGAGGTCAGATATGGCCAAAACAAGAAGAGTCCCCTCCCGCAAGGTCTGGCTGACTTGCATGATTGTGCCAGAGAAAACTGTCTCGAGGACGAAAGTCTAAAAATCAAGGACAACACGGAGGCATACCTTAATTCCCCACACAAAGTCTTTGAAGAGGACAAGTGTGAGGGAATGCCCACTGTCTATGTGGATGGATGCTCTTACCATGTTGATAACGACGGGGAGAAAGAACTGGTGGCTGGCGTAGGGAATGCATGGGTGAAGGAGTTTCCAGAACCCTCCGCTGGATACAAAATTGGTCCCCGAAGTAGTCAGGTGGCAGAATTGATGGCTGTGCATCAAGCCATCCTCACTGCTGTCCAACATCAACTCCACAAACTGGTCATAATCACAGATTCTGATTATGTACGGAACGGGTTTGTGGAGCACCTGGTTAATTGGAAAACCAGAGGCATGTTATGTGCTAACAACAAACCCTTGAAACATGGGAAGTTGATCCAAAACATTGATGATCTGGTCACATCGAATGGGATGACCATCTACTGGAAAAAGATCAAGGGTCATTCCAAAGTAGAGGGACCAGACAAAACTGGAAATGACTTAGCTGATCAGCTGGCCAAAACCGGGGCCATCCAAGGGGATCTAATTGAGATTGAGTCCCTGTTGGGGGAAATCCAGGTCACTGCTATCACTAGGTCCCAGACAAATGCTCACAATGATCTTTCAACTGCCCAATGGAGTAAGGAGACCCCTGATGCTGATTTGATTACAGCTCAGAAGGGGGATCCAATTATTGGTAAGTTTTACCAACACCTTGAGGACCCTGAGAACTTTCCCCTGACGGATACCGAGTACATTGGGAAAGAGGACCTAAGAGTGTTGATGAAATGTCCAAAAATGTTCCGGATCCAAGACGGTTTGTTGGTAAGGAAATTCAAAGCTGGCCATGATCAGTGGGTGGTTCCTACCTCCTTCCAAAGCCTGATGTTAAGTCACGCCCATGATGCGGCTACCGCCGGTCATAGGGGGTTTCATACAACACTTGAGATCTTAAGAGAGGTTGCCTACTGGCCACACATGGGCCAGGACCTCAACCAATATTTGAAGGGTTGTCTTGTGTGTGCACAATTTCAGCCAACATCCCTCACACACCGGGCGCCTCTCCAAAAGAGGGGAATGACACTCCCATGGTCAGATTTACAAATCGACTTTGTAGGCCCCGTGATTTGCTCCGCTAGCGGGAATAAGTACATGTTGACTGTGACATGCTTGTTTACCAAGTGGGTGGAATGTCTCCCAGCCCCAAACTGCAAGGCAGAAACGGCAGCTGCCTTGATGATTAACCACATCTTTTTCTGTTTTGGTCTACCTCAAA
Source organism: Ambystoma mexicanum (assembly GCF_040938575.1). Taxonomy (NCBI): domain Eukaryota; kingdom Metazoa; phylum Chordata; class Amphibia; order Caudata; family Ambystomatidae; genus Ambystoma; species Ambystoma mexicanum. The sequence continues at coordinate 818,302,575 of NC_090936.1, read as the reverse complement.
GGATTGAGTCAGACAGAGGTAGCCACTTCACCAGTGAAGTGATGACAAAGATGTGGGAGATACTGGGGGTCAAGAGAAAGTTACATATTGCTTACCGGCCAGCTTCTTCTGGGGCAGTAGAGAGATATAACCGAACCATTGTGAGCATATTAAAGAAGTTTGTGGCAGATTCTGGGCCAAGTTGGGATATCCGATTACCTCTGGTCCTAATGGCCTTCAGATCTACCCCTTCATCTGCAACCAAAATGTCACCATTTGAGTTGATGACTGGACGCAAGATGGTGCTTCCCCAGCATTTGCTCTACAGAACCCACGAGCGACACTAATAAATGCCTCCACAACTCATGAGTATGTGGAGAATTTAAGGAAACACCTTCAACATGCTTTTGCCTATGCTCAGCGGAATCTAGAAAGATCAGCTGAGAGTATGAAGACCCAATATGACCTGAAAACCTGCAGGAAGGAATATCAGGTGGGGTTCGGGTCTATCTATACAATTTCCAAAGGAACCAGGCCAAACAGCGAACATTTTTGCCTACATGGAAGGGACCCTTTGAGATTATAGACAAGATCTCCCCTGTGGCCTACAAGATCCGCATCCCCAAAGGCGGTTTGGCAGAGGGGGAAGACAAGTGGGTACATATAAATCAGCTAAAGTGTTGCCATCCCAGGCACACTCTGCAACAACTGGAGGAATCCTCTGAAATCCTAAAGGGTACTGTCTCAGATTAATTCAGTTCTAACTTAAAAAATCCTACATATCGCCTATCAAATTCTGAGTTTCTCAATGTGGGTGTTTTGGTTTTTGAATGCAAAAAGAAATGTGCATGTTCATATGTTTTGACTATAAATTTATATGCCACCCCACTATATCAATGGTGGGGGAAAAATGTCTATGAATAGGTATTGCCGCTCTTCCTTTGTCGTCCTAGGAGAAAGAAAACCTTGAGACTGGCCAGGGAGGACGATCCGGAGACCGGGAGCAGAGACGCAAGGGGCCCGGGGTACCGCCCAACCCTCCCATCAGGACCGGCGAGGAGAACCGATCGATCCGACCGGATGGAGAAAAAGATGCTGAACTGTGCCATCTATTGGAAGAAGATGAGGAGAACATCCCAGTGAAACAGAATGGCCATTGCAAAAGGGGGGCTTGTGGGATGTTTTTACCCATGCATCCGAGCCCTACCAAAAAAAAAAAAAAACTTGTGCATTACTGGCATTGAAAACATCATGATGGCCAGAGCTTCCCAGAAAATGCCCAGGGAAATGCATGAAGAATAGGCTGCCACCCATTTTTGCCAATGTTATGGGCACAGAAGGGCACTGCCTAAAACCACCATTGGACTACCCACACAGTAGCCTGAAACCATTGGGAATGGCAATGCTGATTGCCAAACGCAACCTAGAACTGTGGGGAATTCATTTTCTTAAATCCCAAAAATGGTTGCATTACCAGTACTCACCACTATCAGAAAGCCGGCGTTTTAAAACAACACCAGACATTTGTGTAAAACTGAATAAATGAACCCAAAGCAGGCCAAAGAAAGACTTACTGAGAGGTGGATACAATGTAAAGTTATATTGTGAAGGGACTTGAAGGTTTATAACAAGACTGGCTGAGCTCTGCAGGTTTGCAGCGGCTTAAACTGAAACTGGATTTAAAATTACCAAAAATCGAAATGTGTAAATAAGCTGAGGGACAGACTTGTGACTGCCACATAGTTTGTCACTGTTAAAATGTCATAGTTTTGAACTTAGAATCAGCATTCCAGCTGCATGTGTAAAAATTGTTAGTCTTATTTGAATGCAGAAAACTGGGTAACTAAAAGTGACAGTAGCTGGGGCCTGGCTTAAGGAACTGGATTCTGCCCGACAACTTCCCCCCAATTGAAGTGAAACTGGATCCACAGCAGTTCTCAGGCCTGGCTGCATTCTGAGGGGAGGTTACCCCTCTCTGATTGAATTACCAAGGGACTGCTAGAGACTAAACAAAGGACCCAGGCAGAGGGTTTATTGGGGGGGGTGGTGTTAGGCAGAAACCTGTGCAGTTCCCTTGGGGAACACTGCAAAAGATTTAAGACTACAGGTAGAGCAGTAAACCCCTTTGGTAGCAGCCCGTACCACCCAGATTTACCTGGTAGCTGTGGCTGAGCAGTCAGACTTCTCTCAAGAAGAGTTAGGCAGTATGTAAAGTATACACAATATGTACCAAAACACAATAGCACAAGCAAACACTGACCAGAGCTTGGTTTCAAAAGTATATAGTTATTTATTTAAAATACACATAAGTTAAAAACACTCTAGCAGAAATATAGTAAAAGCACTTCAACACAGTTATACTGAAAGTAAATTCAATCCTTTCTCCTATCTAGACAACTCTAGGTTAACACCACTTAATTAAAACAGAGGTGAGTGCTTAACGTTAGATGACACTCTAGTAGTTTCCAAGAAAGGGAGAGAAAAAGCAGAAATAGGTTAGACACACCACTCTAAGGTCCAGAACACTTGCAATAGGCTTAACGAAGAATAAAGTCACAGGTGAGCAAAAGTCACTAGGCAGGGCCCACTCTTAGAGTAGCCGGAGCGAAAATGTGCCCAAGATCACACTGTTAGTTAGAGATTCAAAGTCTTGCAAAGAGTCAAAAAGAGTTTAGAGTGGCTCAGAAAGTTTAGCCAAAGTGTCCCAGGCACTCCCAGGTTCGAAAGCCGGGGACTAAATCTACCCCGTACAGTCGGTAGCAAGGGAAGCCCGGCAGAACACGGTACCTTAAGCGGAAAGGATCCTCCAGCGGTGGCAGTTGTTCCAGGCAGTGGCAGCAGGGCTCGACGTCGGTCAGGGGAGAAGAATATCTCGCTGAAGAGCAGAAGAGAAAGGTCGTAGCACTGCCCGGGAAGAAACCAGCCGCGGAGTCCTCCGGTTCAAGGGTTGGTACCGACTTTCGCGGTATGGGGGTAAAGTGTGGTATTCCGGATGCCGGGGTGCTTGGCACAGGCAAGGCGGCCACGAGATACCTCAAAAGGACGGAAAGAAGGCGAAAACTGGTTGTCCCCACCAGTCAAGGGAAGGAGCCACTCCGTTAAGAGTTCTCCTCGGTCGTCGGGAAAAAGTGGTGAGACGGTTCAGCAGGGCTCCACCGGGTGGTGTCGTCGAAGCAGGTCGGCTCAGCTCTTCCCTCGTCGGATTCTTGGTCCTGTGGCGACTTCTGAAGTCCCAGTCCCCAAAGCCCTGCTTTTATGCAGCAAACCCCCATTCACCCAGCCTAGCTGTCACTCAAACATGCTAAGTGGTGAGCCGGGCGGCTCACCACTTGGGCCAATCAGGACGGAGTGCGACTTGAGTTACCAAGGTAACTCAGTCCAGGGTGCCTAAATCCCCCTCCACCCCTCCTAAGTACCCCAGACAGAGTGGCACCACTTTGGAGGGCTTCTGTGGAGAAGCCCGCCAAAAGTGGAACAAAGGGCTCCACTTTGGGTCAGAGTTACAGAGGCGAACACCAACGCCATTTTAGAATCAAGTTTTGGCAAAAAGTCCCAACCGGAGTTATAAAAATAAATATATAAACCGGCGGTATGTTTAAGGCTACCGTAAATAAATAATTAAATGTGTTAGCCTAAAACAATGGGAAATCCCATAGGAAAATATTCGCGGTCGAATATAAAAAGTAGTTTCCACTGCCACCAGCCAAAACTCGATCAGGGGGGACGGAGACGTGCCCCCTCGACTAACAGACCCTGGGGCAATCGAATTGCCCCAGCCAGTACGTCCACAATATGATGGTTTGTACTGGTTCTGTTCAGGATTCAAGACTAGCAAAGTCTTTGGTGACTTTACATGCCCTGGGAGACAGTAGTCAGTCCCAGGGTATGGAGTCTATGTTGGGGAGTCCCTAGGACACCCCTGGGTCACGGCACAGAGGGTGCTGTGTGACCCATATCACAAAAATACATGAGGCCCTATGGAGTAAAAGACCCCATAGCCCATTCAACACAAGGTTTAACCAAGAAAACACACTTCAACATGTCCAAGAGTGAGGGTAAAAGAGTCTCACTCTTGGCAGGAGAAAAAAATTAAACCCCAGAAATCCAGCAAAGCTGCTGGGGGACTCACTAGGTAGGGAAATTCAGCCTAAACAGAGAATTCTCCCTAACACTCGCCCCCCCCAGACTAAGGGACAGGAGGATTTAATCCACTCCTGGATGAACCTCATACCTCTAGTCGATGATATACATCCTAGAGAGTCCATCAGCATTTTGATGGTGACACCTTGACCTATGCTTAAGGGAGAACTCAAAGGTTTTCTTTTGCAAGCTAACGGACCTACAGACCCTTTGAGGAACATCAGTCTTTTGGTTATAGGGGATCTGGTTGACCAGTCCCTCAGAAGTTGGTACAACTTCTGAACCTATGTTAGGCTTTTTGAAGGGGTCCTTATAAAGGATTCCCTTAGATCTAGAGGGGCCTCCAAGGTTCCTCACCACCTCTCTTGTGGGAGCAGGTTGGGTCTTAGGCCTCTTGGTTGGAGGGGTTGGGGTTAGGCAATGTACCTGCTTCCCCTTCCTCTTAGATCTACCCTTACCTATTTTAGGAGTTTCCCCCCTAATATTAGGATTTGAGTTGGGGTCTTCAGTAGAAGGTCCAACAGTCCGAAGGTTTTTGGCCTTAGACTTTTCTTTTCTGGTTTTCCACCAGCACTGAGAATTACCAGTTCTCTCAGGTCCAGATAGGGGCCTAGTTGGTCTATCCACCTCTTCCTCAGAAGCAGGGGGGGTCAGAGACTCGGAAACTAGGGGAACAAGGGTGGAGCTTGGTTGGGGCTCCCATGTTCCTAGCATACTATCCTGAAATGTGCCTGGGTTAGAGGTCAACTTACTAACACCAGGGCTTGTAGTGGGGTTCTCAGTAGAGGGTCCCACAGGCTTAGAAGGGTCCTTCAAGGTAGCCTGTCTAGCCAATTTGGTTAAGTTCTGCTTCTCCATACTGGGAGGCCTGGGGGTATGTGACACTACTCCTAGAGTTCTTAGGTCATTCCCCAACAGGACCTTCCCAGGTACCTCAGTCTGAACACTGACAGGGATCCTCACTGTCATGTTGTTACACTGAATGAGGGCTGGTAGAATAGGAACCATTTGGACAGGGCCTCCAGACATTTTAGTGGGACCTTTGGGTGCTTTGGCCACATCCTCAGGTTGAAAGAAGCTTTCATCCACTACTGTTCTGCTGGCCCCAGTGTCTCTCCTGGCAGGAGTATCCTGGCCATTGACAAGAACACTGTCCACATAATACACCTTAGAGTTAACAGGTAGGGAGTTATACACAACCCTATTCTGGGGACTAACCAGACCCATAGGCTCTAAGTTTACAGTTGCTTGAAGACCCAAGGGTTCTTCAGCAAAGAGTTCAAAGTGGGCACTAGCCATCTGTACTTCATCCTCAGGAGTGAAGGCTAAGGAGACTGTGCTGATCCCTGCAGGTTTACCCTTGCACTTGGGATCTCCTTTGATATGGTCAGTACCCTGACAGACATAGCATTGTCCAAATGCTCTATGGAAGGGTGGCTTGTTCTGACCTCCTTCTGGCTTGTGGCCAGAAGGTACAGTAGCCTGACTAGGTTTCCCATGTGGCTTACCCTGGTTATTTTGTGGTTTGGGGCCCTCTTTGGGATAGGAATTATTAGAATTCTCTTTGGAGTCTTTTTTAGGCTGTTTCTCCCCATCCTTCTTCTGAGTTACCCCAGAATCCTTGTGAGTGGCCCTGTTGGCAACCCACAAGTCAGCAGCCTTAGCTAGTTTCCGGGAATCCAATTCCTTGGAATCAGCCAAGTGTTGTCTGAGCTCAGGAGAGCAGGCATCATAAATAGTCTCCAACATAAACAAATTCTTCATACCTTCATAAGTGTTCACCTTGTAACCCTTAATCCATCCCTCTAAGTTTTTCAAACATTCACTCACCCAGGTAGCCCAAGGGGTACCATCATGCTTTTTGAGGCTCCTAAACCTCTTAAGATACTGGGAAGGGGTCTTCCCAAACCTAGCTATCAAAGCTAGTTTCACACATTCATAGTCCTTCCTATCCTCCTCCCCCATCTCCATTACCACATCAGTTGCAACAGGGGGAAGCCTAGAGAACAACCAGGTGAGTAAGTCATTTCCTGTGATGTTCTGGAGCCCATGATTATATTCAAACAGAGACAACCAATCCAACACATCCAACTTAGGCTCATACATACCAACCAATTCTTTAGGCATCCGGGGTCTTTTAGGACTGGAACTTCTAGAGGAGCCAGAGAGAGAAACATTCTCAACAGATAATTTCTTCATTTCTAAGTCATACTTGAGCTCCATTTCCCTTAGCCTTAGTTCTTTGTCAGTTTGAGCATTAAGTTTCTTATACTCCAATTCTAGCTTCATTTTCTCCAGTTCAAAGTACTGAGGACTAAATGTGGGACCTGGTAAAGGTCCAGTAGGCACAGCAGGTAGAGCAGGTAGAGGCCTAGGGGGGACAGTTACAACAGCCTCACCCTCCTCTTCTGACTCTTCCTCAGAAACATCAGCATTTTGCTCCATGTTAACTTCAATACTGTCATCTACAGTTGCTGGAGTGGTAGGCTCCTCTGAACCATCACCCAGACTTTGGTTAGCTAACAATCTTTCAATCAGCTCCATTTTCTTGCCCTTAGTCAGGAGATCCTTATGTTTACAGAGCATTCTTAAACAATCAGCAGTTTTGGCTGCAAGGGACTCTTGACTATAGCTTTCTATAACTGACATGTTAGAGGTTTTACTTTTTCAGTGCTAAGCTTTGTGGTTAGTTGCACTAAGGTATCTAAAGCACAATAAAATGTATACTCAATACAAATCCCACCGCTGTACACCAGTGTTAGGCAGAAACCTGTGCAGTTCCCTTGGGGAACACTGCAAAAGATTTAAGACTACAGGTAGAGCAGTAAACCCCTTTGGTAGCAGCCCGTACCACCCAGATTTACCTGGTAGCTGTGGCTGAGCAGTCAGACTTCTCTCAAGAAGAGTTAGGCAGTATGTAAAGTATACACAATATGTACCAAAACACAATAGCACAAGCAAACACTGACCAGAGCTTGGTTTCAAAAGTATATAGTTATTTATTTAAAATACACATAAGTTAAAAACACTCTAGCAGAAATATAGTAAAAGCACTTCAACACAGTTATACTGAAAGTAAATTCAATCCTTTCTCCTATCTAGACAACTCTAGGTTAACACCACTTAATTAAAACAGAGGTGAGTGCTTAACGTTAGATGACACTCTAGTAGTTTCCAAGAAAGGGAGAGAAAAAGCAGAAATAGGTTAGACACACCACTCTAAGGTCCAGAACACTTGCAATAGGCTTAACGAAGAATAAAGTCACAGGTGAGCAAAAGTCACTAGGCAGGGCCCACTCTTAGAGTAGCCGGAGCGAAAATGTGCCCAAGATCACACTGTTAGTTAGAGATTCAAAGTCTTGCAAAGAGTCAAAAAGAGTTTAGAGTGGCTCAGAAAGTTTAGCCAAAGTGTCCCAGGCACTCCCAGGTTCGAAAGCCGGGGACTAAATCTACCCCGTACAGTCGGTAGCAAGGGAAGCCCGGCAGAACACGGTACCTTAAGCGGAAAGGATCCTCCAGCGGTGGCAGTTGTTCCAGGCAGTGGCAGCAGGGCTCGACGTCGGTCAGGGGAGAAGAATATCTCGCTGAAGAGCAGAAGAGAAAGGTCGTAGCACTGCCCGGGAAGAAACCAGCCGCGGAGTCCTCCGGTTCAAGGGTTGGTACCGACTTTCGCGGTATGGGGGTAAAGTGTGGTATTCCGGATGCCGGGGTGCTTGGCACAGGCAAGGCGGCCACGAGATACCTCAAAAGGACGGAAAGAAGGCGAAAACTGGTTGTCCCCACCAGTCAAGGGAAGGAGCCACTCCGTTAAGAGTTCTCCTCGGTCGTCGGGAAAAAGTGGTGAGACGGTTCAGCAGGGCTCCACCGGGTGGTGTCGTCGAAGCAGGTCGGCTCAGCTCTTCCCTCGTCGGATTCTTGGTCCTGTGGCGACTTCTGAAGTCCCAGTCCCCAAAGCCCTGCTTTTATGCAGCAAACCCCCATTCACCCAGCCTAGCTGTCACTCAAACATGCTAAGTGGTGAGCCGGGCGGCTCACCACTTGGGCCAATCAGGACGGAGTGCGACTTGAGTTACCAAGGTAACTCAGTCCAGGGTGCCTAAATCCCCCTCCACCCCTCCTAAGTACCCCAGACAGAGTGGCACCACTTTGGAGGGCTTCTGTGGAGAAGCCCGCCAAAAGTGGAACAAAGGGCTCCACTTTGGGTCAGAGTTACAGAGGCGAACACCAACGCCATTTTAGAATCAAGTTTTGGCAAAAAGTCCCAACCGGAGTTATAAAAATAAATATATAAACCGGCGGTATGTTTAAGGCTACCGTAAATAAATAATTAAATGTGTTAGCCTAAAACAATGGGAAATCCCATAGGAAAATATTCGCGGTCGAATATAAAAAGTAGTTTCCACTGCCACCAGCCAAAACTCGATCAGGGGGGACGGAGACGTGCCCCCTCGACTAACAGACCCTGGGGCAATCGAATTGCCCCAGCCAGTACGTCCACAATATGATGGTTTGTACTGGTTCTGTTCAGGATTCAAGACTAGCAAAGTCTTTGGTGACTTTACATGCCCTGGGAGACAGTAGTCAGTCCCAGGGTATGGAGTCTATGTTGGGGAGTCCCTAGGACACCCCTGGGTCACGGCACAGAGGGTGCTGTGTGACCCATATCACAAAAATACATGAGGCCCTATGGAGTAAAAGACCCCATAGCCCATTCAACACAAGGTTTAACCAAGAAAACACACTTCAACATGTCCAAGAGTGAGGGTAAAAGAGTCTCACTCTTGGCAGGAGAAAAAAATTAAACCCCAGAAATCCAGCAAAGCTGCTGGGGGACTCACTAGGTAGGGAAATTCAGCCTAAACAGAGAATTCTCCCTAACAGGTGGGCATAAATGGCTTCCTCTTGAACAATGGGCCTTCCAGGGCCCAGGCAGATGGTTTATTAGGGGGACCGTAAAATAGCTTCCTCTTGGCAGAAGCTGGGAGGGGCAGGGTCTCTGAGCTTGGCAGAAACTGGATAAACTGGTTTCTACACCATGTGACCTGAAAAGACACACCCCTGTTGGCCAGAATATGATTCTAAGAAAGATGTATAACTCACAGTGCGGACTTGTCAAAATTATTTAAATGATACCATAATTCTTGTGAATTTTCTGTGCACGTTTTAAGACGCGTTGGGAATTTGTGTGATGTTCTGGGGCAAAACCCCGCTATTTCTGGATACTACAGACTCTGTGTTTAAGCTAGAGACATGGGAATTTACGGGAGTATGTAAGGACAGGCCGTGTATATGTGTATAATTTTTAATGAAGAACCAAGGTTGCATAACTCACTAAAATCGAAAATAAGTTGCCATTTTTGAATGCAAGCCCTCAGGAAGAGCAGAGTTTGAACAGAGTATACCTCATGTGATAGGTAATATGTACATGCAATGACAAACCACTATGTATTTGAGAAATGTGTATTTTGATCAAATATAGATTTCTGTGCAATTTGACAGGGGAGTGTCCTTTCTGCAAGCCATTAAATGACATCATTCTGACACACAATCCTGCTCTCCAGTGAGAACGCAAAGAATTCTCCAACCTATCAGAACTCTGAAGGGGTTGGGCCTAGAAAGCTAGCCTCTCCACCCACTTTCAAAACACATAAAAAGAGACTGCTGGGACAGGTAGGGACATTCAATTCCATTTGCTGCGGAGCATGCTGACCGACGACTTCACATCCAGAGATCCTACACTTAGACTTCCAAGCTAAACAGAGACTACAGAACGTTGAACCAAGAAGGCCCACTGCAAGCAAAAGTATTTGTCAGCAGGCCCAAAAATCATTTGCAGACTATTCACAGCCGGACCCAGGTGTTGATTCTAGCCTGAAACCCTGTGCCAGAAAGATCCAGAAGCAGTGCTGTACCCAGAGAAAGCAGAGCAGTATCCAGAACCAGAGGCCAGAGATCCAGAGTGACCCGGACCGCTGTTAGCAGAACCAGAGAGCTGACCCAGATCACTGTGAAGTGCCGAGACCAGAACCGGAGTCCAGTCCAAAACCTGACCAGATCCGTGGGGAGGCCTATTTCAAAATATATTGTGAGTACCTAGCAGAACTGTGCAGAACCAATCTCTTAGTTAAAATAATATAATTCAATCTATTTTAATCTAACCAGAACTGCCTCCTAACTGTCACCTGTCATTTGCAAAGCTGTCACCTGTCATTTTCTAGCTGCAAGCTGTAACCTGTCGCTTTGAACTTTTAAAATTTCAAATCCGAAAAACTACCTTTATTTAATCGTCCATATCTCTGGAACCGTTTGGGCTAGGAACGTGGTTTAACTTTCCTCTGAAAACTTAGAATTTCAGCTTTTCAACAAGCTTAGAACCGACTTGCTACTCCTCATACTTTTGCCGTAATCATGATTCACGCATTCGCGAATTTTGCTGCGATTCGCGATTTGGTTAAAAATCCAGCCACGTGCGAAAACAGCAGCTTCCTTGCTTTCCTTTGCCAAAAATTCGTTTAACCTGCTAGTTACTCCTAGATCCTTGCTAAAGTGAGCCTGAACTCATCCCAAGTATATTTCACTCACCCTGAACCTCCTAAAGGGAAATAAAACCATTTTCAGCATATTCCTCACTTCATTATTAGGACATATAAAAGCATTTTGGGCCTGTGTTTCAAACTTCTGTAGTCTAAGCTTGCTGGGGTGAACTGAATTACATTTGATTGCATTTCTGAGAACGGTGTGCTTCCCTTCCATTTCCCTGCATTGCATAAAGGGGGGGAGTGGATTGCCAGAGGAAAGTGATTACATTGTTTTGTTGAAATCATATTGAGTATTTTCTGTATTGCATTTTCATTCAACATTGCATCCATCTGAAACTAGATAAAGCATTCTCTACCACCTTATTCTTCTGTTCCTATTCCCAAGCGTGCTACCTCATCCTTTATATTACTCCTTGGTAATCAAATCAGTTTATTAGTAGAACATTACCTATTGTTGTTAACTGCTCATGTTCTGAAGTGTGATATTAATTATTAATTTATTATAAAGTGTGATATATATATATATTGTTTACATTCTCAAATAAACCATTTAAACTTGCAAAACAGAACTACTTCTTGGCTCAGTGGGGTCAGGGGGGTTCCAAGAGAGGGGTGTTATATAGGGGTAGTCATCCAGAACTCATGAACTGGACATAAAGATATATCAATAAGGGTTTCCATTCAGTATCTCAGACTAGGCATTGACTTAGCTGTAGTGCTGGATTGAATCCTCTTACACCCAAAAACAGATGACGCCAATACCAGCAGAATGTTGGACAATAATGGGAGGACAAGAATAACGGCATCAACACCAACGCCAGAGAGCACATGCCGGGATGCCCAATGAAAACCAGGCACCTCTAAAACGGGTGCCAACAACATATCGGCATCAACAACAGCACCAGAGAGTGCAGGCCGGGATGACCAATACAAAGCAGGCACCTCTAAAATGGGTGCCAACAACACATTGGCATCAACGCCAGCACCAGAGAGTGCAGGCCGGGATGACAATACAAAGCAGGCACCTCTAAAAGGGGTGCCAACAACACATTGGCATCAAAGCCAGCACCAGAAAGTGCAGGCCGGGATGACCAATACAAAGCAGGCACCTCTAAAAGGGGTGCCAGCAACACATTGGCATCAACACCAGAGCCAGAGAGCCCAGGCCGGGATGCCCAACAAGAATCAGGCACAACAACAACAGGTGCCAACAACCTCACAGGCTTCCTAACAGAGATGGCAGAGAGGGTGGTGGCAAGCACCACAGCAACACAGTACAGTAAGTGTTTGCAAACAGTATTCAAAGCCACAGGTTTAAACCACGTAGAACTAATAACGATTAAAGATATAGAAGAGACACCTGGTGGCAATCTCATACTTTACGAAAATTCGGGGCGATTCAGACCCCACCCAGAACGCCCTCATCTCTTATGCAATGAAGGGATGGGGCAGATTAGAGGGTCCACAAGTGGACACCCGCCGACCCCTTGATTTCACCAAACTGGTACAGATAGCAAGCCATTTGGAAGCCATATGTTGGTACCCATACGAGATAATGCTATTTAAAACAGCCTTTTCCCTAGCCTACTTCGGGGCTTTCCGGGTAGGAGAACTCATCGCTTCCAGCAACAAGGCCACAAACGGCCTGAGCGTCATGGAAATCAGGGTGAAACAGGAGAGTGTTAATATAGAAATGCAACAGTCGAAAACGGGTGCAAAAAGAACCATCAATATTTGTTGCATCAATGAAGCAACAAACTGCCCGGTGTGCATCACCAACCTCTATTACACTCAACGACCCAAAGTAGGGGAGAGTTTTTTAATCCACAAGGATGCATCGGCCCTAAGCCGCTACCAATTTAAAGGAGTACTGATGAAAGCAATCAGCAGAGCAGGGTGGGATCCCAAACATTTCGGCACTCATTCCTTCCCTCCCAAAACCACAGAAACAACAGGCGAATTGAGGACCACACTCCGATCAGCATGGATAGTTGGCCACTCATTTGTTTTCAGGACAGGCAGATGGGCAGAGGAGACTAAAGAAGGGCCCCCCTTCAGAAACACCATTACTTCATGGTGGGGATACAGAGGCCTACGTTGGGCGGATGTCCACGAAACATTAGCGGAACTGGTGGCATACAGGGACCCACCGGAATTCCTGGTCATACATCTAGAGGGCAACGACCTAGTCAACACAGCTAGACTCATCCTATGCGAAGAAATTTGCTCCTCCCTAGCAGGCATTTCGCACAACTGGAGGGGTACCGAAATATACTTCTCAGCCATCTTACCAAGAAAGAAATGGCTAGGGGCCAACTGCTACAAATCTATAGACATATCCAGAAGAAAACTGAACAGGACTATAGAGAGATTCTGTATGACAAGAGGTCTGGATTTCATAAAACACCCAGCCATTACACTAGGCAACCCAGACCTTTTTCTCGACGACGGCTCCCATCTGTCTAGCCAGGGCATGGAGCATTTCTTTCGGGAAATCAATACAGCACTTGCTCACAGGGGCTCTCTCTAGGGCATACTCTTGGGGGAACACAGTCAGCCGGCAACCTGCCCGTGTGTGGCGGCATGGGTCCGAGGGGGTAACCTCAGGACTCGGTGCCCAAAAGTATGATAACATCATGATATGTGATATTGTTATTGTCATAACCCATATCTGTACAATAAAATCCTACGGCCTTTTATTGCCAACACTTGAAACAAGTTGTGAGCCTATCATTATGGGTGAGGGTTTGGGGTTCGGCCATTACTAATGCATGCATATGGGTTCAGCAGTTATTGATTTCCCGTGTGCAAAGCGGTTACTATAGACTTTCTTGTGCTGCCACAATTGGTTGGTGCATTCCTTATGACATGCAAGATATGCAATTTACTTTCCCAGGTGAGCAGCACATGGAACCACCTATAATTTATATTGGATGTCTTAAAGCAACATGCCTTCTCTTTTCGTAAAGTGAAGGAAACTAGCGGTGGCAGATACCAAACGCCATCACCTACTTAGTAATAGACCTTTTAACTTGCCTTACGTAAACAGGGTCAACTGAGTAGCCCTCGTCACCTTAATGTATTGTGAAATCTGGAACATCACATTAATAACAATTCTAGACGGTTTACTCAACTTGTAGTTCATTTAAATAATGTTTATGGAAGAGAAGAGCACTTGAAAGAGGTGTTGAAAATCCTAGTCAATGTATTTCCCTGTTAGCCATATTATGCTGCTTTGTATTTGCACGTAAAGGGCTTTCGAAACATGGTGCACATGTAGTGCATTACCAGCGCATGACGAGTAGAATACTGTGGCAGCTAGGCAAATGCTGCATAGTTTTCTCCTCGCTGGCACATGTTCATTTTTTTTTAAATATTGTTTTAAATTATGAACTAAGTTTACAAATGTAAGAACACAACGTAAAGGTATATTTGAAAACCACACACTAAATTTGGTTTTACATTAAAAAAAATAATAATTATTGTTGACATTTACTTATGATTCCATAAGAAGCACTTATGGCTAACCACTTAAAATAGGGTAAACATGTTATCCTCCTATGGTAAATTCAAGGCCAAATGCAGGCTAAATCGGTAAACTGGTGAACTTTCCCAGAAAACATTGCAGGGCGATTCTCTTGTGTAGATTGGCACTCACAGGCCCTCCTTGGTGATGGCCGTATCCCTAGGATTACCCATGTGTTGGTGCTGCTGGCTTTTCCTGTTGTTGTCAATCCACCTTGCTGTGGAACTGCTGACAGCTATTACAATATTGCAGCTTCATCAATGTCATGAAGGCTGACTGGAGCAGTGTGCTGGGATGATCTGCATGAGTGACCAGAATTCACCTTCCATCTTATTATTATTCATTAAAATGGATGGCTTGTAGTGCCTAGCCACAGTGGGTCATCAGCTTCATGAAGTACAATGAGCTGGCTCAGGATGCAGAGATCCTGGACAGTGCACACGGTTGCTTGTTGTATGACTATTACTAAATGACAATTAAAAAAAGAAGTTGTGAACACTCCACATCAAAATCAAACTAAGGATGAGACAATAAGTGCTGGGGCTCAAACACACCCACAATTTAATCACTGTATACTTGAAAGAGTTTGATATCTTCTGGGATTTTAGATTATTCACAGAACGGAGAAACGAAGTGCAAAGATAACAAGGTGTGTGCCTTTTTCGAGCCATATAGTTACTGCCTCTAGGTCAGGAGAGAAGTACATTAGCTTTCTAAAGCATATACGACCTAAGCGCCAGTCTATATGGTCTGAACGGAGGGTAAAGATGCTTAGTGCAGTAGTTTTCAGCACACTATAGAAAACGGATATGCATGGTTCAAAGAATCACAAAGTGACTGCATAAATCAGCAATCAAAGCTTACATCCATATAGGTCCGGACTATAAGGTGCAAATATTACAAACAAACGTATGACAGTGGATTTCAGAATCACAGACATAGCGCCATCTATAGGGTGCGATGTCAATGCTGCGCTTCACTCTGTATCAGCTCTCAGTAAATAATGTACAGCTCTTCAACATGGCAATAAAAAGCTATAGACATGCTACAATATTTTGACTTTCAGGGCCCCATTGAACACAACTATTTGATAGGGAAGACGTGCATAAGCGAGAAAATAGAAATATTTTAATAGCGCCCTCTGCGGGGTTAGCCGCTTCGTGGAGATGCATATGTACAAGGGTGGTATAGTACATATGTCTTTTTTACAGCAATAATATTCACGTGTTTCAGATGCATCTAGCCCCTGTGTTTCTGCGCTCTCATTTCAGCCAGCTATTAGAACTGAGATATAGAGGGAGGCGTGATTTGTCCACGATCACACATTTGGGGAAAGCGAAAATTAGAAATGCTCAAATGGACACATTTCCCTCACCTTAACCACTAGAGTTGGTCTATCTTTCTTGAAGGATCGTACCTCCTTTTCAGTTCAACTGCACATGTGGAGAAAAGCTGTTATTGTGCAAATGTCATATTTTCTGGTTCAGAAAATGAGTCACACATTCCTTTAAAGACACTAACTTCAGCCTGGCTTGGGTGGAAGGGCACCCCATTTGATTTTAAATGCACCCTCCTACTAAAGCCACTCCCACCCATTGTCGTTGCTCTCAGCAGCCTCATGCAAAGACGACCAGGTGAAACAAACCTCAGCCGCGGAGGCATAGCCATTCACAGTCTCACCTGGATGCTGACAGCTGCCGCTCTGCACTTTTAGGCTGGTATAAACTTAATTCCAGGAATCTCAATGCCCCTCTGCCAGCTGCTGTGTGTCCTGCTCCGGGAAGGCACGGCTGTGCCTGGAGACAGAGGGCTGCACGTGCACTTCTAGGGGGTGAATGATGGAAGAAGAAGCCCTAGATCCAGCACGGTGCTGTGCAGCAGCGGTGCTGCTCCCAATAGCTCGAACGAGTCAGGCTGGGTGAAAGCGTGGACTTGTGCTTTCAAGAGTTTGCAACTGTTCAGGGTTGCTAAGGAAGCCACTGAAAAGTTACAGAAGTCTTGAAAGCATGAGACCCAGTGGCAAACAAAACCCAGGCTGCCATGGAGCTTCAGTTTAAAAATAGATATATGTTTCTTATACATTTAGCCAAACACTGGCTGTTATAAATTCATACAAAAGTGCAGCAGAATTTTTAACTCCAATTCTCAAATTCAATAATAATAATGCACTATTTAAAAACAAATAAAACACAATGGGCCTCATTACGACCCGGCGCTAAACCATGGTGATATTAGCACCATAGTCCATGCCGGGGTCCGCCATGGTGAATGGCGGAATTACCACCCCATTCCAAGGTTGGCGGGGCAGTAATTCCCCATTCACAATGGGCCCTTCCCCATTCCCATTTTTGCCCCATAGGGCTCAATGGGAATGGGGAAGGCGCTAAGTACGGTGCCGCAAATTGCGGCACCGTACTTAGCACCAAGGTCCCTTTGCGGCAACCTACTTTAACGGCTGGTAAAACCAGCTGTTAAGGTCGGGTCCCGCAAAGGGACCTCGCAATTAGGCGCTAATAGGTTAACGGTGCCACAGCCTTTTATGGCGCCATTAACCCATTAGCGCCTGGGTCGTAATGAGGCCCAATATGTTTGTTAAAGTTGTTTTCAATAGGTGTCACAAAGGCCATGCCCTGGGTAGAAAGGGAGACAGTGGGGTACTACTGTCCTACTACACCTGTCAGTGTCTTTAGTCAATTGTGTTAATCAATAGTCTTTTGGAGACACCTAGGCATCAAGAATATTTCAGAGACCCAAGTCCTTTCCCCATTCACTAGCAACAGGCAGAAGAGGTGGGGGGAGCTGAGAATATCTCCTTAAAATGATAGATTTCAATTGAATAGAAAAAGTGTTTGTAATTGTCTACTGTCTGTTGCTACTTTGATAGGATAGGTTATTTACAACACGCTTAATACCCAGAGGTTTCTAAGAAGGGACCTGGGCATCGAACCTGTGCTGCTCAGAGTCATCTTGCTTCCAAGGCAAGCATGTTGCCGCTGAGCTATCCTCCCGTTCTTTTTCATTTGTTGCTCCAGCATTCCAGCATTGTATCAGCCAATCAATCATCATTCTTTGAGACACACACAACCTCACAATGGATCCAGGACCCTGTGCCTTTCGTCAAAAGCAACATGCAGATGACATGGGGGTGAGATGGAGAATTGTTCTCTAAAGTGTCATAGTGTAGCAAAAAAGAAAACATGCTTTTGTTTATTCCCCCTTCTCTGCCTAGCCCTTGCTTCTCCAAAAGCTGCATTGCTATGTCAACATCTTCAGTCAATTGTGTTAGCCGACTAGTCAACCGTCTTTGGGAGAAAACCCTCCGACAAGCTAGCTCCATTACCCCTAGCCCTCTGGTCACCAGAAATGCACTGATAGGAGTGAGAGATGGAGAATAGCCTCATAAACTGACAGCCCTTGCCGTATCAGGTTTCCAAAATGTCTTAGACAAAATTGTTTCACATAAATTCAAGTACTTTCGCGAAGATATGTGACCTATAAAACCACATCCATTTGATGCTCAGTGATATGAAAGCTGTGTCCACATCTGGATGAAAGGCAGAGATCTCAAAATGATCTCCATGTCCAGCTTGAGAAGTTCATTGAGACCTCTTAATTTAGTTGTCCTTGCTTTTTGGGACATGTAGTCACGTGCTTATATCGGCAAAAGCAAAACTTTGCATAGTCCCTCTCAAAACATAACCAACCAATATTCAATGGTTACTCCTGTAAAATGTGGTTACACATGCACAAATCAGCAAGAATCAATTGGCAGTCATTTTAATTCCTACCAACATGTATATGCGTGGCAGACAGCATTACACTTGTTTTGTGGTAGGGGGTGTAAAAAGGCACCGATACTCAAGACTGCCCAGATTTCCATTGTGACTGCATGCCATCTGTGGAGTGTGAAATAGCATTAGCGTTTCGATTTCCAAGTAATAAAACAATGCAGGTAATTCAGTTTATGAAAAGGAAGTCTGCTAATATGCCCCCCTTTCACAATGCTCCATATTGCACTCATGTCCCTGCAATCAAGGTGCTGATTCAGCTCCAAGCAAGGGGGCGCACCTACCAATTGCATGAATGAGGGCGATAGGAAGGGGCATCCCCAAGGTGGTGACAAGGGGTCATTGGAAGCTGTATATAACAAAATGGACACAAGGGAATTTGCTGCATAATTGCAGGGAAGGCGAAAACACAGATAAGCTCACTCAATGGTGATACCATAGGTGGGCCTCTCACAGCAGGCCAGTATTAACACATGGTCACTGCTCAGTGGATGAGGGGTGCAGGAAGCTAAATTCTGTCTGCTTGTCTCGAGCAGACCACAGCCATTGGGAACAGCACTGAACGATTCATTCAAGGTCGGTGATCCAGTCACACGGTTACTCATGGCAACTGGGGAAATCGACTTTATCCGGGTAGGCACTCAACACCAAAGGCAGTTTCAAAATGCCCCTTGGACAGTAGGTATGGGAACGAGGATGTGAAATAAAGGAATGCTTCGAGAAGAGCCAATCAGATGGTAAGTTTGGTTGTCCCTGAAAAGCAACAAGCACACAGGGCCTCATTACGACCCTGGCGGAAATCGGAAAACGATGGCGGAAATGCAATACCGCCATCGAATAGCGCTCGGTGCGACTATGACCCGTCACCGCAAAGTACGAATCCATTAGCGACACCGTAGTGAACGCCAACGCCAACTGCACCAAGTACGCGCGCGCGCGCCATGCCAAACCGTAAATACCACCATGGCGCAAGGGTACGCGAATTCCGACCCTAGCAGACATGTACCTAACGCCATCAAGCATGGCGGAAAGTACCATTCCGCCATGGTGAGAAGTACGGCATCGCGAATCAACCGTAAACGGCCCCACTGAGTGCCTGTACACCGCTCCCTGCCCACAAAGTACAACTCCCCGTAGGTGCAATGAAGTCACAATGCAACCAGTGAAATGTACAAGTCACCCATGCATGCCAACGAACAAAAGAATCACAAGAGGGGCCAATGGGAGCTGCAGGGCACAGATGGCACGAATACAGAAGCCATTCCAATGGACATGAACACAGTCCCCCCCCCCCCCGAAACGCACGCAAACACAGGCACTTGTGACCAGCAATATTCCGAAAATCACAACATTCCACCAGTCCACCTGGCTGACCGGCATCTGTTACACAAAACCCAATCCCCCGCCCCTGAGCATGACAACATTCAAACAGTCATATTGGCAGCCCCCATCCCTGACCTCACTGGGCTCCGTAGGCAAACGCGCCCAGCACAGTACCACGCAACTAAACTCCGAAGCTGGAACCCAATGCAGATCTCCTCACAATACATCGCTCCCCAAATAGGAATATGCCACATCACTCGCAAAGAAGAACGCTACACGGCCCATATCAGAATAGAAATTTAATGCACAACAAAATCACCAAGCCCATACAGCCATTAGTCCATGAACTCCAAAACACATATCACCATTGTGGGCTGCATCCGCAAGGAATGACCAGCTACTACTTGTGAGACGCCCTGTTCCATCATGGTACACAGAGCCACATTCACGTACGAAAAGGCAACATGGAAGCGCACAGAACCGCAGGGCCGTCCCAATGGGGAGGCACTAGTCCAGCTGAAAGGCCGAAATGTTGCTCCGAGCCACTAGTACTGCGTAAGGGCATGTGGCCCATTGGCGATCGTCCCATAAGATCGTAATGCTGCTCCACTGATTAACACGAAGCAGCAGGTGTCGGGAGTAAAAGCCATCTGCAGGAGTGGCATACAGATGGCAGTGGCAAAAGGGGAGGAGATACCTGTCAACCAAAAGAAAAGAAAAAGAACAGAATGGCCATCAGAACTACATTCGAACAACTCACTTCAATGATCACACTAAATCCACAGCCATATGCATGCTAGCCCACTCCAAAGGATCATCACCACCCCAAAACCACTTGCGACTCATAACCATCTATATCGAGGTGTAAACACCATCACAAACGAGTGTACCTGTGCATGCGTCTGTCAAAACAGATTCCATCAGATGGGAATGTTAACGTGCATGGACCCAAGTGTCTGAAGGCGCGTCGAGACAGGGAGGGCTCAACAAGGCCAGATAGACGATGGTCCCACTATGGCAGCCCTGCATCACATAGCGCAGGGGAGGCGGATAGATTCCAACAAGCCCTGTACATGGCAAACCCTGTATCAAATCACCTGCCCATGCATCCATTCATCATTCCCTCATCCCGGTATAAAAACGCCTGAATATTTACTCACATAACATTAGAAATTTCCATTGAGTCTGTGCGTCATGCAGCCTGCAAAATCCACAGTGCCCCAGCCTGTAATTCAAGTGTTGTGAAGTAACATGTATTTGGGAACGTCCGGCCTCATCGCCCACGTCGCTATTGCGCATCCCAAACTATTCATATCAATCATTGCTTCCTCGCCATGGCCCCTGTCTCAAGGACATTGAACAATAGAATGTTATATTTGCAGTCAGACCTGTGGGCATCTCCTCGCCGCTAGCTGAAAACCGAAAGCGCCGCCCTTCGAATTCCTCATTTGCAACATCACGTCGAAAAGGCATCTGTGGCCGTTTGAAATCACAAATTAATCCATCTAGTGCGGCTGTGTGTGAAAATGGCAACTGCCTTCACCCACTAATGGGACGCCCCGCCCGTCGTTGCAACTCGGTACAGTGATGCATGAGGGCCCACCGTTACTCGAGTACTACGTTCCACTGACCCATCACAAGTCTGTTCGCGACTGCAAAGATTGTATGTGAAACAATGGGACCATAGCCGATTGTACATATCAACAAATGTTACACGGCCATCGGGTACAAATACATGATTGCATTTGCAAGATGCCATTCCTCGAATTGCAGCGTTGTGTGCGGGACGTGCTCGCCCAAAGGGGAGAGCTGCTTGCACAGGTGGAATGAATCACCACAGGTGGAGGCCATACAGCCTGAAAACACATGAATTGCACACCCGGTCTCCTCCCACAACCACACCGAAATGCTACCGGCAGGACTCGCGATGTTGGCCCTGGGGGACCTGATAGCACTGCAAGTACTCCAACTCCAAGAAGAAGACGAACACCAACTACAACCGGCCGCACGGAGGAGACGCAGGAGGAGGAGGAGGCCAAGGCAGGGCCAGCAAGGGCCGCCAGCACAGCCACTACCACCACGCAGGCAGCCCGCAATCCCACGCCTCCGAGCACATCCGTTCAACCTCACTGATGAGCAGATCCACACCCTCTACCGTTTGGACCGGGACACCATAGCCGCCATTGTGGACATGACACAGGCTGACCTTGTCAGCATGATAGATAGCCCAACCGCCATCCCACCCCTACTGAAGGTGGTGTCTGTACTACACTTCCTGGCCACAGGCACCTACCAGCACACAGTCGGACAGTTGCATGGCATTTCTCAGCCACTGTTCTCACGGACACTATTGCAAGTGCTCGATGCCCTCCTGCAGCACGCAGACGACTACATCTCTCTACCACGCTCGGAGCAGGAAATTACCAACACAAAAGTGGGATTCCATGCACTTGCCGGCATACCGGGTTGCATTGGTGCCATCGACTGCACCCATGTGGAATTGGTCGTCCCACATGCCATGGAGGCCCAGTACCGCAACCGAAAACAATTCCATTCCCTGAATGTACAAATGGTGTGTGACTCCAACAGGATCATTACACATTGTTGTGCCAGATTCCCTGGATCAACCCATGATTCTATGGTCTTGAGGAACTCCACTATACCACGCTACATGGAGCGACACGCAGGGAACAGATCCTGGCTACTCGGTGAGTCTCATTTCATGCATGATGATGTGGGGTATGTGATGCGGCAATGACCTGGCAGGAAGGGGGGGGGTGTGCGTACGTAGCAATGGCATTCCACATCATACGTTTATCGTCCACATACAGGTGATGCTGGGTATCCACTGAAGAGATGGCTCCTCACACCAGTCCAGAACCCACGGGACCAGCATGAGGAGGACTACAACCATGCCCACTCACGTACCCGTGTAGTCATTGAACAGGCATTCGGCCTACTGAAGACTCGTTTCCGCTGCCTCAGCAGGTCTGGCGGGGCACTCCTGTACCGCCATGAGAAGGTTGCAAAGATGGTCATGGCATGTGTCATGCTCCACAACATGTGTGTACGTAGAAATGTGCCCATGCCCCCTGACGCAGAACTGCAAGCACCTGAAGATGGTCATGATGAGGGTGGGGATGTGGCAGCACCTCAAGGAGTCTGCGAGGCACAGGAGGGCCGTGACATTCGTCAGCATCTCATTGATGCATGCTTCTAGCACTCACGCCTGGTGGCTGATACATGGACACGGGACTCGTGGCACTGTGTGTGTCTGGTACATGCACAATATGGACTGTACGCCTATGATGGCCTAGTACACAAAGATCATTGTCCACACATCTCATTGGTTGATCGTGCACTGTTTATGGCATATGTGATATCATGTTGAACACCCTATCAACCCGCCACCCAAGTGAGCCCAACACACCCCCTCCACCCTCCTACCTCCCCCCCGAACACCAGTGTCCAAAGATGCTCATTGTCAGTGGGCTGTCGCTATTGCAAGCCCCCTCTGCGGGTATCAGGGGCACCCCTGCCTGTGGAGCGCAGGTTCCTCCCAGATCTACGTTGGGGGCTGCCCTGGACGGAACTTGCAACGGATGATGTCTCTGCCTGCTCACGTCCATGCATGTCCGTAAGGGTTTGTGAGAGCTCAGTGAGCACACGGCGCACTGCGGCAAGTTCGGCACATACGTCTTTGGACGTCGCATGCAGTTCTCCCCTCAGGCTCTCGGTGCTTCTCTCCATTTGGACTCTCAGGCTCTCGGTGCTACTCTCCATTTGGACTCTCAGGCTCTCGGTGCTACTCTCCATTTGTGCCCTTAGTGTCTCTGTACTTCTCTCCATTTCTGCCCTAAGTGTCTCAGTTGATGTTTCTATGTCTGCCTTAGTGCCCCCACATTCATCGGCATGGTCCTTGAGGAGCGTGGCCAGTTGCTGCTGTTGCACGATTAACTGGTCGAGGGACTGTTGCCTCTGCTGGGCCATGGCCATTTGCGGGGGTGTCACAGAGGGGCTGTTGTCCTCATGTTGCTTTGCCACAGGGCTTGTGGGGGATGGCCAGTCGTCGTCTTGTGGGTGCCCCTGCGTGGTATCCTCATGTTGTACGGGATGGGACAGACAGGGGGATTGGGACAGGTCATGGATGGATCTGACTTCGACATCCCCGTCTTCTGTGTCGGAGCATGCTGCCATCAATGGGGTGTCACCTATGGTGCTGCTGCCACCAGAGGCAGTGCGTTCTGTGGCATCCGTTGGGGGGACCTGTGGTGGTGGTGTTGTGGGCATGCTGGCTGCTGGGGTGTCTGTTGATGTACCCTCCTCTGTGCTGCCACCTGATTTGTGCTGCTGCCGTGTCTTGATGCGTGCAGCTGAGGTGGAGGGTCTTTGGCCGTTGGTCTTGGCCCTCTTTGCAGGTGTGCTGGTAGGGGTGTCCTGATGCTCGTCGTTTGGATCGGACCCTGTGGTGGAGTAAAGGAGGGCGAGGGTTATTAATGGGTCTGTGGGTATTGGAATGGCATTGTATCACATGCATTGGGGTGGTACCTGAGGGTGATTTGGGTCGGGGCCTTGGAGGTGCTTTCATTTGTGTGTGGAGTGAGGGTGCAGTTGTTTGGCAGCCTGCAGTTAGGGTGTGCCTGCTGCACGTGTAGTGGTTGTATTAGGGGTTTTTAATTATTTATGTATTCATTGTGAGTTTTAAAGTGCGCTATCAGGGCGATGTGTGTGGACCTTCTCCTGGGCATGTGTTTCTGTTGCACTATGTGGACACATGGTACTTCACATGATTGGACATTGTGGATTTAGCATTGTTTTATCTGGCCCACCTACCTGAATCTTCGGATGTCTGCACTCCTTTCTCCATCCCTCCGACTCCCTCTATGCTCTCCATTCCGATGGCGGAGGCACAGATTTCTTCCCAGGGGGTCAACTTGATGGGTGATTCAGGACCTCCCCCGGTGGCTGTGGCAATGTTGCGGTTGGCAGAGAGTATGCTGCGGACGCGTATCCGCAGGTCGTCCCATCGCTTTCTGCATTGCTGTGGGTTGCGGGGTGCGGTCCCCACCGCACTTACCCGCTGTGCCACCAGAGCCCATATGGCCTTCTTGTTCGCAAGTGCCGTCCTGGTCATTTGCGTGGAGAAGACGACGGCAGCATTCTCCTGGAGGGTCTCTGTTAGCACGGTGAGTTCCTCACGGGAGAAGTGGACCTGCCGCTTGCGGTCGCACGCTTTCTTCGCTACTTTTCCCATTTTTCTTGGTTTCGCTAGGGTGGATGACGGGTTGGGGTGTGTCTCGGGGTAGTGTTTTTAGTGGTTGTGTGGTTTTTGTGGTTTTATAAGTGTACGGCGGGATGTTTCCCGTTCCGGGTCCATGTTTTTGCTTCCGTTTCCGTATATTTACGGTCACCGTACTTTCCGGTAGGCGCACACTGCGGTGTCCGCTGTGATGGGTGGCGGTATTGCACCTAGGGCGCCGTAGGGCGGCGGTGTGGGCCGTTTTGGGGTCATTTCCGCCATCGCGGACTTTGCACTTCCGCCATGCCATGGTGCTCGTGCCCGATGGGTCGGAATGGGCCGCACTTTGCTCCTTCGTGCAATGGCGGAAACGCTATTTACGCTGTGGCGGTCCGGTCAGTCACTTTCCGCCAGGGTCGTAATGAGGGCCACAGTGTGTCCACAGCAGTGTTTGAGATGGTTATCATCAGGCAGGTGCCATGTGAATTTCTCCCTTCCCACTAGTTCAGGGTCTCTCGTGTTCCTTATTTTCTGGTGCTGGCCACTGAACACAATTATGTTATTACTTAATGGAAATAGTTTGCAGATGGGGAGCAGGTGCAAGTGGATCTAGGTCACCTGGCCTAAGCCCCAACCAGCTGGAGTTTTGCTGCCTGCCCCTCTTTTTCACCACTTAGCAAGCCCCGCCCACCAGGTGCCTTCCTGCCTGCCGCTCTTTTTCCCTACTGAAGGAGCCCTCCAGCCTCTTTTCCTTTGCAGGTGGGGAGCAGGTGCAAGTGGATCTAGGTCACCTGGCCTAAGCCCTGCCCACCTGGTGCATTCCTGCCTGCTGCTCTTTTTCACCACTTAGCAAGACCCACCCACCTGGTGTCTTCCTGCTTGCCACTCTATTTCACCACTTAGCAAGCCCCAGACACCTGGTGCCTTCCTGCTTGCCACTCTTTTTCCCTACTTAAGGAGCCCTTCTGCCTCTTTTCCTTTTCAGATGGGGAGCAGGTACAAGTGGATCTAGGTCACCTGGCCTAACCCCCACCCACCTGGTGCCTTCCTGCCTTCTGCTCTTTTTCACCACTTAGCAAGCCCCGCCCACCTGGTGCCTTCCTGCTTGCCACTCTTTTTCCCTACTGAAGGAGCCCTCCAGCCTCTTTTCCTTTGCAGATGGGGAGCAGGTGCAAGTGGATCTAGGTCACCTGGCCTAAGCCCCAGCCACCTTCTTAGCCCTGCCTCTTCCTTCCTGCTCTTAACTATTAGATCAAGGGCATCTCTCACCCGGACGTCGGAAGCAAAGGGCAGATGAAGAAAAGGGCAATTCCTGTTTGGAACTGTTCGGTCCAGGAGGACCCAGGGCCCGACCCCCTGCTCAGACAACAGGTAAGCATGCACCAACATGTTTTACTCCCTCTGTCCCCACAGGCCATCCCCACCCCCTCTGGTCCCCCTGTGATGTTCCCTTGTGCCCCCACCATTTTCGCACACAGGTGTTGCCTGTTTTGCTTGATTCTTCTACCCTGCTCACCCCTTTCCCCCCTCAAGCCTACTTCCGCAGGAGTCTGTCCTGATAAATTCTGGTTTCACCATCACCGTCTTGTGCCCAGTGCTGGATTTGACTTTTATGGACTTCATTCATTCATGGTGCGTCACCCTTTCTCAACTCTCATGCTGGACTTCCCTTGCATCTTGTACTCATGGTGGCCCTGAATCATGCTGTTGCAAACTTCATCTTGTATCCTGGCTTGCAACATTATGGGCCTCATTACAACCTTGGTGCTAAGTGCACCAACTTTACCACCATGGTGTAAACTCCGTTTACACCATGGTGGATGGCGGATTTACCGCCCCATTCCAAGGTTAGTGGGGCGGTAAATCCCCATTTCCCATTTTCCCTTCCCCATTCCCATTTTTGCCCCATAGGGCATAATGGGAGTGGGGAAGGCGCTAATTACGCCGCCGTAAATTACGGTGGCGTAATTAGCACCATGGCAGGTTAGCGCCATGGATTTTAACGCCTGCTAAAAGCAGGCGTTAAAATCAGAATCAGGCGTTAAGGGTTAACGGTGGCATTAACCCTTAACGCCTGAGTTGTAATGAGGCCCCATGTGTTACTATTGACTCTCCCCTCTTGCTTCTCCACTCTTTTGACTGCTAACTCTCTGTTTCCGCCTACTTTCCCTTCTCCCTTTTCCTAGCTCCTGCCCTTACTTTATTCTATGCACTTACTCTATCAGAATTGTCCCTGGACCTAGTATGATAGCAACTTCATCTGTCTCCTTCCCTCTCCCCCCTCCCCTTACTGTTTTTTCCTCCCCAACCCCCTCCAGCACTGTCTGAAATGTCATCAGGCCAAGTACGATAGTTAATTTCACATCCTTACTGTTCATGGCCTGTAAGAATGTAATTGTATTTTCCCTTGTCCCCTCCCTTGGTTTGAAGCGCTTTGACACACATTGTGTATAGGTGCTATATAAATAAACTTAGATCATATCCAACAAAGTAATCAACTCAGACTGAGTCAACACTCTCCAAGCCATCCACTCACCCATCTCGAATGTCAACTCGACCCAGCGGATGCATTGTTTAGACCCTTTGTGAACTCTGACTTGAACGTTTGGGATTCATCTACTAAATCCATCTCGAACACCAAGTTGATCTACAGAGAACCTGATGTAAAGCCCAAGTTTACCACTGGAAAAAGGTGACTTCACTGTATACACAACTAGGAAAAAGTACCTGTTGTCCAAATGGGTTCTGTTTCCACATATGACAACACTCTCATCAATTGTTGAAAATCAATGATCATTTAGGTTGCTGTTCTGATTCACTTATCGCTTGAGGTGCCTTGCACTCTGAAGTAAATTGCACTGAGAATGGGCATGTGTGGCTGGCTGACATACCCCAGAGCAGACTTTGGGGGCAGGCGAAAGTTGGTGTGCTGTTGCATACTGGAACCTACTGTGCTCTCTCCCCACCTATTGCCTCACCCTGGCAGGGTGCAATTCATTGCAGTACAAATGTCCAAGGCAACCGTCTCATGTGTGAAGGTGCTGGAATCCAGGGAGACAGGTGGGGTGTCCACATGTCATTTAGCCAGTAATGTCCGCAGGGTCCTAACAGGTAACTTTGCAAAATTTCCTGCTCATTGGTGAAACGGTTTGGAATTGTATAAGGAACAACGCTTTGCCAAGCCACAAACCAATTTTGACTTGTGCTAAAATCCATAGAAAGGGGTGTGCTGTCCAAATGCCATGTAGCCAGTAATGTCCGGTGGGTCCTAACAGGTAACTTTGCAAAATGTCCTGCTCATTGGTGAAACGGTTTGGAATTGTATAAGGAACAACGCTTTGCCAAGCCACAAACCAATTTTGACTTGTGCTAAAATCCATAGAAAGGGGTGTGCTGTCCAAATGCCATGTAGCCAGTAATGTCCGGTGGGTCCTAACAGGTAACTACTCCAGATTTGGTGTAAATTGGTGAAAAGGTGTGGAATTGTATAAGGAGAAACGCTTTGCCATGCCACAAACAAACCTACAAATTTGAACTTTTATAAATATATATGAAAGTATGATGAAAGTATGAGAACTACTAGAAGCCTGGATTGATACTGTTGAGCACCAGAGATGAGTTACAAAGGTATTTGGAAACGTCCCTATCCCCCTGGCCCACTTTGAAGGACCTTAGACACCTTTAAAACATGCTTCATGGCATTTTGAAGACGTATCCTTGGCCAATGGGAGTCTGCATTCTCTGTGTTTTTTTTACAGGAGTGGGTCATTGTTAGTTGTGTGAATGGATAGTTTTATTAAAGTTTCTATTTTTCTACAACCTTGGTTGGACATTTTTGTTTTGGTACCACAATATTATTGTTGGTTGAGTTTTTATCAGCTCACATCCCTCCTGAAGTGTATAGCCCTCCCTCAGCCCACGTTACCCAAAGAGGCGAAGGAGGTAGGAGGTATACCTGCCGGGCTGTACCTGGTTCTACCATATGATTGGGAATACTGCTATTTTAGTAGTAGTGTGGGACTGAGTAGGAGGTTCATCCACTACTCATCCTTGTAAACCTTCTTTGCAATAGTCATTTAGTCCCAACCTTGCCTTATTAACAACCATATTTCAAAATATTTACATAGAGGCCAGGGAATACATGGGCCTCATTACGACCATGGAGGTAACCATGGCGCTATTAGTGACTTGGTTACCTCCAAAACCTTACCGATACCGACATGGTGAATGGAGCAATTACCGCCCAATTCCAAGGTTGGCGGGGGCGGTAATTCCCCATTCACGATGGCCCTTCCCCATTCCCATTTTATCCCCCATAGGGCTCAATGGGAATGGGGAAGGCGGTAATAACGGTACCGCAAATTGCGGTACTGTTATTACCTCTAAAGTCCCTAGGCGGGTCTCGTCCTTAACGGCTGGTTTACCAGCCGTTAAGGGAGGACCCGCAAAGGGAACTTGTAATAGGGTGGTAAGGGATTACTGGTACTGGTCCCCTTACTGGTACCGGTAATCCCTTACCGCCCCGGTCGTAATGAGGCCCATAGATGTTAGCACCCATGTTTTTTTACCTGATAGTATTTGAAAAAAAATATATTCTGAGGGTTGCTCTTTAGAAATAGAATGAATTAAAAAAAATGCATTCAACTTCTAGTGCAACGGCCATTGTTGTATAATAGAAAACATATTTCTTGCACATGCTAGAAATACAAGTGCTATTGCTAGCACCAGAACACATTGTGCTGCAAATAGTGCAGATGTGTATTATGCTGATTTTTATTCTTCTAGTTTGGAGCATGAAACCAGACATAGGGCCTCATTACACGGAAGGCGGTGGTCCAGGGTGCTATTAGCACCCTGGACCATGCCGGTAAAATACCGGCACCGCCTTGGCGGAAAGGGGATTTACCGCCCCATTCCAAGGTTGGAGGGGCGGTAAATCCCCTTTCCGCCATTGCCCTTCCCCATTCCCATTTCTGCCCCATAGGGCTCTATGGGACTGGGGAAGGCGCTAATTACGGCACCGCAATTTTGCGGTGCCGTAATTAGCTCTGAGGTCCCTTAGCGGGTTGGTATTTAACGCCTGCAAAAAGCAGGCGTTAAAACTCCAACCCGCTAAGGGACCTCGTAGTACGGCGGTAAGGGTTAACGGTCACCGTTGCCATTAACGGTGACCGTTAACCCTTACCGCCGTCCGTGTAATGAGGCCCATAGTTTGGTTAGAAAACATGATCTATTCACCTAAAACTCTACTCCAATGCAAAACCTTTCTGCTCAAACAAAACCTTTAATCAAAATCAATCCAAACGTTCCAAGATACAGTACATTTTGAATTATCCGAATTCGAGCTGATTTGGTAAGAATAAGATTCAGAAGGACGAACAAAACACACAGCAATCGAAAGAAAAAGCACGGGTTCAGAAAGATTTAACAGTTTTGAATGTGTATAGTGGCATTATTTTCTGTGTTGTCAGAATTTGGGGGCCGTATTACAGATACAGACAGTGTGCACAGGTGAAAGTGCAATTTTTCATGGAATTAGCACTGGGGCAAAAATTGCCCTAGTGCATAAATGTGTTGAAAGCATATGTGTTATGCACTTTTTTTTCCTAGTGCTAACACCATTCCGCATTGCAGTTGCATCTACTGGTCCAAAGTTTCTGTAATCTGGAGCTTGGATATTGCAGGAATTGCACTCATTTTGCGGGTATCGCCTTCAATGAAAGGTGCTCATATAATTTGCCAGGTACTCCCATGAAATTCTGAACAACTTACATTAAAAATCGGATAATGTTTTTCAATGCCATTTACAAATCACACATGAAAGGCTGTCCGAACAAATTATCTGGTACGCACATCACCGTCTATCATTTTTGATCAAATCATAGCCACTCATTTGACCTGACACTCGCATCATAAATGAGGGATTGTGATTTGCCGAAGGACTCACATAATATGCCCAACAAAAGGGTAGGTACTCACAACATATCCTGGGAATCACATCATATGTCAGCATTCCTATCAATTATCATCCTCCCTAACCCAGACATCCATAACTCTTGGTTAGTAAAACCTAATGTTGGCCCCTATGAATTACTGTGTTATAAAATGGATGCGACCCTAAGTGCTGGCTACCTAAACCCCCCAGGGAGTGCCTAACTATCCCTACGTTATCCAAGGATTAGGGTTCTAATTATGAATTAGAATAGCGCCTTGCACTTACTCAATTGGATTCAGGCTGATTGACTCACGCACACTCTCACCTATTCTCTTCTACTCTTACTAGCTTCCCCATCACCTTGCCCCTCACACCAATCTTCTGTCCCTTCAATGTTTCACTCCCTCCCCTAGTTCTTGCCTTCACCCTTTAATGTTACTTCTCCTCCTACTCCTGTTCACTACTCCTATTCTCCACCTCCACTCCCCTCCACAACACTCTTACTCCCCTTCTGCACACAACTACTCTCCTTCTCTTCTGTCCTCCCCCACAACTAAGCAACTATCCTCCTTCTCTCAATGCTACTACTCTCCTCCCACAAACTACTCAAGCACCCTCCTTTCACCTGGTACCAATCAATTCACATTCACTCCATACCCTGACCACTCGGCTCACTTGTGACAAAAACACGCACTTCATCACCTGCTTCCCTTATCTCCTTTGCAAGACGCTGCTTTCTCCTTCTTCCTGATCATGTATTTGTTGTGCAGCATCTGCGCCTCTCACCTAAAAAAAAAACAACACACTTCCCGCTTCCTCTCCCCTGCTTAAATTTCCCACCCTCTCTGCAGAGTTACACCCTTCTCAGGCCTGTGCAGGCACAAATGTGAAAAAGAGGGCTAATCCCGACCCACCTTCTCCACATGGGTCCGCTGTGTACAAACAATAGAGATGTTGGCATTCAATTTCCATGTTCGTGTTTTCCAACTCGCTGTGCATTGAGGTTCACTGGTAAGTGTCTCTCAGAAGGGTGGGCTTGGCTCCACTTCTGTTCCCAGGTGGTCTAGGGGAATTGTGTGTGGCAGCACAAGCTTGTCCAGGCTTACTCCTGTACCTCATAAATCCATCCGTGTGGTGGTGTAGCTCTGTGGGTCCTCCCTCCATTGTGCAGTAGTGGTGCTGCCAACGTTCTTCAGGATTTTGTCTCGGATCCTGTCGTTGGCTTTCTCATGGTTCTGGTGCCATGTTGTCCCAATGGAGGCACTGATTTCCCTTCTCTTGGGATTTGGTCTGTGATCCCAGGCTCAGGTTTTCTGATAATAGAAAGACACTTTTTTATTTCATGAATGCTTTAATAATAAGGTCACGACACAGCCTGATAATGGTTGGTAATAAGGGTCTGCAAGCAAGCATTTATTTATTTATTTATTTATTTATTCACATTTGTTAAGCGCACAGCAGACCGAAGACATTGTGGTGCTAGTTACAGTGTTGCTTATACTTAGTTGCATACAGTTAGTGTCCATACGGTTACATTGGACGAGATACACTTATTACACATATTCAAGAGAAGCAGGAGCACATGAGAACGGGGTTAGTTGAATAGGGGAGTTTTGAGCTTTTTTCAGAAGGAGAAGAGAGATGTGTCAGTTCTGAGGTCAGTAGGTAGGGAATTCCAGAGTTTGGGTGCGAGGAAGGGGAAGCCTATGCCTCCTGCTTTTGATTTGTTGATGCAGTGTATTACTAGTTGATTTGTGTATTGTGCTCTTCTTGGTCTCGTGGACTGATGTCTACCTATCGTGTCAGATAAATAAGGGGGGCTGTGCGGTTGATGCATTTGTGGGTGGTTGTGAGAATTTTGAAGGAGATACGGTCTTTGACTGGGAGCCAGTGAGCTGCCTTTCTGGCTTGTGTGATGTGTTCTCTCTTTGGTATGCTGAGGGCTGCTCTGAGAGCGTTGTTTTGGGTTGTTTGGAGCCTAGATACGGTTTTTTTGGAGGTGCCGGCTAGGAGCGCATTACAATAGTCTAGTTTGGCTCCTATAGTTGCTCAGGCGATGGAAAGGCAGTTATCCTTGGTTAGGAATGGGTTTGTTGCATTAATGAGTTTAGTACTCAGTGCTGATGCCGAGACTATGGCGCTAACTTGTTTGTCCATGGATAGCGTGGCATCTATGTGAACCCCTAGGGTTTTGACTGAAGATAGGACTGGGATGATACAATTGTCTATGTTGAAATTAATGTACAGTGGATGGATAGGGTGGATTTCTGTCCTAGAATGAGGATTTCGGTCTTGTCCCCATTCAAGAAGAGGCCGTTGGTAGCCATCCAAGCTTGTATGGTAGAGTAGATTTGCTGTAGGGTAGCCGCATCTTGGTGGTAATTTCCTGTCAGTGGGAGAAGAACCTGGGTGTCGTCGGCGTAGTTTGTGTAGGTATTGCCCAGTGCGTCTAGTTTATCAAATAGTGGCTTGGTAAAAAGATTATAGAGCGTAGGGGCAGTGCAGGTGCCTTGTGGTACACCACAGTGGATGATGGAGGGTGCTGCATGTGCTGTGTTAGAGAACACTTTCATAGCTCTTCCCTCTAAGAATGATCTTACCCATGATGCTGCATCATTTGAGAAGTGTGCAGAGTGTGTCAGGTGGCTGGTAAGAGTAGTGTGGTCTACTAGATCAAACGCGGCTGAGAGGTCAAGGAGAAGGAGGAGGGCAGGCTTGCCTTTATCTAGGATGTTGGTAATTTTGTTTTTTAAGTCTAGAAGGGCGTTTTCAGTTCCGTGTCCCTTGCAGAATCCCGATTGTCTTTTTCCTAGAATTGCGTTGGATTCAAGGTATAGTTGAATCTGTTTATGTGCGGCCTTGTCAAGTAGTTTTAGGAGGAATGGGACTGTGGTTATGGGTCGATAGGGGTTAGAAGGGTCTAATGTTGTTTTTTTTAAGAAGGGCGTACCCAGGCCTCTTTAAGGCTGTCTGGGACTATGCCCGTTTTGAAGGGTGTATTGATGAAGGCAGTGACAGGGGGGCAAGTGGTTCTGCGCAGTCTTGGATGATTTTAGGGGGGCATACATCGCCCTTGCATTATGAAGGTTTGAGTTGTCTGAGGATGTCAGTGACCTCAGCTTCGGAGATTTCGGTTAATGGAAAATTTGGGCACGCTTCTTGCTTTTACATTGGGTTTTATCTGTGCCTGTGCAGTTTGCTTTGGTAGGGTATTGAAGTGGTGGGATATTTTGTTTTGGAGGAGATTTATTTTTGTAAGCATGGCTGTTTGAATGCCTGTACACCATGCCTCGTCTTTGACGATTTCATCAGGGCAAGTGGGTGGAACGGTTAGTTCTTTGAATATATTGAAAAGTTCTCTTGTGCGGGAGTTAGCATTGGCGATGCGGTGTTTGTAGGCTTCAGATTTAGCAAGGAAGATTGCGTCTTTGTATTTTTTTGCTATGGATTTGAAGTTAGCTTTTGTGGTATCGCAGGGGTTAAGCTGCCAATTTTTGAGCGCTATGCGTTTGTCTTTGCACAAAGTCTGGAGTTCCTCAGTAAACCAGGAATTGGAGTGGAAGGATTTTTTTTCTTTTTTGTTTTCCAATGGGGCAACGGAGTTGACAGCCCATGTGATGTTGTCTTTGAATATTTCTGTGAGGATGTTCGGGTCAGCGGAGAACGGAGGCGCTAGGCATGGCAGATTGAGGAGTGCACTGATGTTGTCTGCGGTAAGTTTTTTGGCACTTCTGGCTTGGGTCGCCGGTGCTTTAGTAGGCACTTTGGCGCTTGGTGAGACAGGGATGTCAAATAGGAGAAGGTTGTGGTCTGTCCATGGGAGGTTGGTGTTGGAGGTGATGGCTGTGTTACAATTGTGGTCTATAATCCAATCTAGGGTGCGTCCTTTAGCATGAGTAGGCGAGGTGATCTTTTGAGAGAAGCCTAAGTTATGGAGGTCTTTGGCTAGGGAGATAGCAGTTTTGTCCTTAGGGTCATTGAATCCTAGGTTAAGGTCACCTATAAGAACTGATTTCGTAGATTTTTTAAGCATGCCGGCATAACGTGCAGGG
Organism: Ambystoma mexicanum; assembly: GCF_040938575.1. Classification (NCBI taxonomy): domain Eukaryota; kingdom Metazoa; phylum Chordata; class Amphibia; order Caudata; family Ambystomatidae; genus Ambystoma; species Ambystoma mexicanum. The sequence goes on along the minus strand of NC_090936.1, from coordinate 818,268,054 downwards.
AACCATAATTGAGGTCCTCACAAGTCTTTCCAAAAGGGGAAAAACAAATTATCGATTGCTCGCTACACTTTCAACCACCCACAGAGAGGAGCTTTCATCCCTTCCTGACAAGGTCTGGTACTTGGCCTTCTCACACTTCATACACCATATGTCAGATACTACCATCAAATATCCAAATGCTCACATCATTTGTCATGTATTTTAATCAAATGAACAGGTATTGATCGTTTGGCAGGTATTGTCATAATTGTGAAAAGTACTTACATCATAACTAGGCATGTCATTTAATGGCAGGTATTGCCATCAAAGGTCAATTACACCCACATTGTGTTAGATATTCTCCAGCATTGGTCTGTATTCTCCAGCATGGGTCTTTCATGGATTCACATGCTCATTAATATTCTCGGTCGTCAGTGTGATGCTGGAAAGGCATTGGAAGGACAGAATGGCCATGTCCTTGTCCTGTACTCCCTTATCATGTGTGTTCTGTGTTATTTTCTGCAGAGGAGTCCAGTTGGGACCCCTGGCAGTGCAGTGCTTCCTCTTTTTGGTAATGGTGATCAAAGACCCTTGGGATACACTTATGGCACCCAGGCACCCATTACAGCCGGTCTGATAGCACAGCGAGTACAGTGCTTGCTTTGACATCTGTGCAGAGCCTGCTGATGCAGGTTTGAATCCCGGCAGGGTCAGACTCAGCCTTTCATCCTTCCAAGGTTGATAAATGAGCACCACATACTGCAGGTAATAATAAGCAGTGCTCAGATGCCTGAGGGTTTGTAGCGCTATAAAATGTTAAATTATTATTGTTATTATAGGTTGGGGTACAACCCTGTACCCCTAGTGCATGTTTTTGGGTACCTGTGTGTTGCCCACAGAGCAGGGTATGAGCAGGTGGCAACTTCATGCTGATATGACAGGAGATCTGATTATCCTTCATTTTAGGATACCCCGGCCATGCCATAGGAATGAATGGATACCTGATAGCAGGCAAGATGGCCCCTGGGGCCTCTTGGTTTCTATTGCCTGCTACATTGTTTTACCAAAGTCCTGAGAGGCCCTGACTCTGTCCCTTCACCTGACTGGCTGTTGGGTGGAAGAACCATATATTGTATTGTGGGGAAATCCAGGCCAAACTGGCAGGGGCCTTCCCAGTGACTGTATGTTGTGGGTACACCCCTGGGGTGGGACATGTGTGGATAGGGTGGGTGACCAATATGCATTGTATATTATGGTGTCAGGTTTCTGTGTGTGACACAATGAATGAGCAAGCACTGCATGAAACGGACATGAATGCAGTGTAATGTGTTAAAAGGCTGGGTGCTTGCCCCAATCCACATTCATTGTTATGGGTGTCTGGGTGGAAGTGAATGGCCTGAATGCCTGTGAACCTGATTGGATGCCTTCCTGCATGAATGCCATTCTATGTGATTGGCTGACTGAGCCTGACTCAGCCAGAGTGAAAGAGAGTCAGATGTGTATATCTGGGGACCTCTCACTTACCAATTTGTTCAGAAGCTGAAGTTGAAACTTGAAGCTCATCCTTGAAATCCAGCTGGAAGAAGAAGATAGCTGCTGCTTTTCCGTTGAAGTAATCTAAAAGCTGTTGAGTCTGTCAAGGAGTGATCCGAGAGAGGACCTTGCTAGGAGACCTCTCCCTGAGCTATGAGGGACCATCATGCAAAACTGCGTTTCTTCATCGAAGCACCCTGAAAGCCAGTCCCGAAAGGCTGTCCACTGGAGAGAGCTCCTTGACATTGAGGCCACTGAAGTACATTGACGTTGACTGGGGTTCGGAAGATTTCCGTAACTGCTAAAAGCCAAGTCGAATTGTGTTGCCCAGAAGTGGGGACACTGTGACGCCATACTGCTTGATGCCCGGAGCTGAAAGCTCCACTTGCCTAAGAACATTTTGACAGAGGGCTCCCTTGCCATCACCGTCGAGCACTTTGTCCCTCTGGAGAAAGTCGAGATCGCCAGCTACCGAGGAAAGTACGCTGGTGGGTTTCCCGTCACCAGAAGCCGACAAAGACGTCCCGAGGATACGGACGGCGTGAAGATCCGAGATCCAGCCCGTGGTCGAGTACCCAATCACTGAAGCTATCCTGAGGTATGTGCTGCGGCTGCATCAGTGATAGGCCTGAGGACTTCCAAACACCACTCCTGACAGCCGACACCCCCTGCCAGGCCTGCATTCATCACTGAGTCTTCTCTGTGGCACCAAACACTTTGCATTGAGGTCTATCGTACGTCTCACCTTCCCAGGACTTCCACCGCTGAGGAAACGATCGTTGAAGACAACTGCAAAAGTCGAAGCTGCTGTATCAATGCTAGTGTTCCTTTTTTTTCTCGAGATTCTCGATGCCCAGTGGCTCCTGCTTGAAAGGGAGTGCACTCTCGAAGGATCCCGTCGACAAACTATCGAAGAAACATTTGCACTTCAGGTTCATTGGGGTGGTGGAACTTTTTAACTAAGAAGCAGGGCTTATTAAAGATTTATGGACTGGGCTTGTTAACTCTTTTTTACAGTTTGCCCAGATAGAGGGATCCTCCTTCAGAATTGTGCATCTTTATCCAAAAAGCCTTCTGCCATTGTTTAACTTTAACCTTCCCACTTTCCTTTTGTCAATGTTGATACATATTAATGAAAGATCTGTATGCTCTATTATAACTGTCAGCAGTTGATGCATTGTAAAGGAATCTAAGGTCCATGTGTGGTACCACATAGCATTTTATAGATTTGCCATATTAGAATTACGAAAGTGCAAAGTGTGCTATTGAATTGAATATATATCTCTTCATCTTATTTTTGTATCAAGAACTGTATAAGCACATAACATAGTGTGTGGACATTCCTTTGCAGGGGCTTGGGGACTCACTATACTTAAGAATCAGCCTGCATCCCCTCCTGAAAGCTTTGGTTGCTCCTCCATACCTACCATATAGAGAACCTTGGCTGGGGTGCTCTGTGCCTCTACTCTGCCATATAAAGGGCAGAAGTACAGATACCCCCATCCAGTCTTAAGGTCAGGCTGGGTATCCTCGGTAAAAAGAAAAACAGTTTTGCTTTAGCTTGAAAACTGCATTCCTCTAAACCTATCACTCTACTCTGGATCATCTTGCCCCCATCCAATGACAGTCCTCTCCCCAAGCTCCACCCTGGTGTCCATCTTCAGATTTTTGCACCACGCTTCAAAAGTCCTCTTCTTGCTCTCCCAGCTATTTTTGTGTCTTGAGTTCTTTGGATAAAATGTTGACAACTTTTGACCTATTTCTGCTTAATCTTTCGACCGTAGGTCGATTAACAGAAGCGGGGTCCTGATGTCAGCGAAGATCATCCTACATTTCAGATCTTCCATCGAAGTTTCAACAAAGCCCAGGCTTGGGCCTACTTCACACCTTTTGACCATGTCCGAGGAGAACAGGTGACTCTTCAAACTCAGCGCGAAGAGTGTATTGAGGAATATGAATGTCGACGATCGACACCATAAATGTTTGTATTGCCTGCATCCGGACCATGATGAGGAGGGATGCAAGTTCTGCCGTGAGTTGTTGAAGAAAATGAAGACGGATTGCTACAGTAGGCTGGCCATTTGGCTCAGGTCGAGCAAGGTCTCTGACTTTGAGGAAGCTTCGTCCTCAGGGGTACAAAAGATGGCCACGCTCCACAACGCTAGTCCCACTGGGTTTGCTGTGGCATTAGGTCCCAGCTCAGGCAGGGCATGGTTGCTGTCACCAACTACTTCCACTGCAAGCCTACCTGTGATGGGTGCTCTCTCTAAGAGAAAGTCCCTGACTCCTTCAAAGCAGTGCATACCATCGGCAAACAAGCCGGCGAAGGAGAGATCTAAAGGTGGACCTTCGATACCTCCTTCGGCGATATCATCGACCAAGTCTAGAATCCATTGGCTGCTCAGCCTTCCAGAAGTACTTCACCGTCGATGACCATGACCCCATCAACGAAGGCTACTGCTACCATCCTGTCGATGACCTGGTTGAGTATCATCACATCTTCGTCAAAGTGGGATCTGATCACGAAGGTGATATACACTGTCATGACGACGGCCACTCCTGCGTGAAGCATCTGTGGCAGTGCCGACTAAGGCAACTGGTGCCCCAGGGATGAGGACAACTCCCCTCGCCACTCTGCTTCAGAAATATCCGGAGAAGGAAAAGGGTAAGATCCCTCCTGCTTACCCCAAGAAGGGTGCAGGGCAATGAGTGGCATTAAATAAACCAGTGCACATCAATACGTGCTCCAACGAAGGCGACTATAATCTGCCCGAGGACTATTATTCGGACCACGAAGGTGGTTGTGGAATCATGTCTGGTGGGGGTTCCCTACGAGGTCACCCTGTACCCTACGCTGCATAGGACATGTCTTTGGACATGCAGACCACGGTGCACACACTAGTGTCGGAAATCCAGCAGAGGCTGCCCCCCACACAGGGGCCTGACCCATCTCAGAGCCCTCCAAAGTCTCTGACCAGGAGCCCACTAGGGCAAAACCACAAGTCAAAGGACCAAGGGGGGCCTAAGGCATCAACAGACACCTCAACCACCTCCACCACATCGCAATTTGACTCTAACTGGGGAGCTGGCACTGCACACAGGCACAGATACAGCTACTATGCTGACAGGCACCGACTAGGAAGGTGACTTTATGATGGCTGACAGGGAACTGTTGAGCACGGACGAGCCCCACAGTGCCTCTCCACCGGATGAGTTCGGGTCCTTTCACACCATCATGTCCCTGGCCTCAGACCTCTTTTATCTGGTGCCAGAAGAGACTAAGAAGGAGGGATTCCTCTACAAACTACGCAAGACCATTTGGAAGGTGATCATGTCCGTCTCTGTGCTTGATTATATCTGGGAAGAGGGGTTGACTCTGATAAGGACCCCCAACACCGCTCCGCCCAAGCGGGATGGACTGGAGAAGAAGTAAATGGTCCTGGACTCGGCCCCAAGTGCTTGAGGTCCCAGCCATTTCCCATCTCAGTGGTCTTTGCCACAGCCTGGGTCTGCTTTGTAAACGTATCGTCTGCATCCATGGTGCTCCCTGACCAGGAGGGAAGAAGCTAGACATGATGGGCAAGAGGATCATCTATAATGCAGCCTCCACAATTGAAGCCACTAATGCCCTGGCCATTCTGTCCTGCTATGACCAGGAATTATGTTATAAATTGGGACCCATTATGGACTTCCTGCCTGAATACAAGAAAGCTGAGGTTCTCACCCTGTTCCAGGAGGTGGAGGTGGCCTCGGACCACGCCATTACAGTGGTGGTGGACATTGCAGACATAGGATTCAGGCAAATGGGGAACAGAATGTCTCTTCATCAGTAAGGATGGCTGAAGGCCACCAACTTCAGAACGGACTTCCAGTTCAAAGTTCTGTTTGATAAAGAAAACCTTTTTGGCAAAACCATTGACAAGTCTCTGCAAACCATCAAAACGGACAGTTTTCCAGCAGGTTCCAACAACCGAGGAGCATGGGGATGCATTCTCGTTCCAGTGGGAGGGTCTCTTCCTTTACACTTTTCCTCCTTTCCCCTCCTGCTACGAGTGATCAACACACTCAGACAGTGTCAATGCAGGATGATACTCATCACTCCAGCTTGGCCGCAACGGATCAGGTACCTGGACCTGCTACATATGTTGGCAGCTGCATCTGTCTGGCTGCCTCTACTTCCAGATCTTCTTGCCAGAGAAGGCGGGCGATTCTGCACCATGTTCCAACATCGCTGAACCTCAGGGCCTAGCTCCTGCAGCCATAGAGCTTAGACATAATTCCCTGACATTGGCATATTAGGACAATCTGGCCAGGGCCAGAGCTTCTTCGATGTTGACATGCTAAGGACATAAGTGGAAGTACTTCTCCATGTGGTGCCGGGCTCAGAAAACTACTCATCTGCGTGCCACAGCCCTGCAGCTCCTGCTGTACTTGCTTTCCTTGGCCATGGCTGGACTGGCTAATGCCTCTATTAAATTTCACCTGCCCATCATATCCCATTACACCAGGACGCTGGGTAGGCCCTCCCTTTGGTCACACAGATTAATCAAGGAGTTCCTCAGAGGCCTCTACAGAACTTTCCTGCCAGTGAAGGTTCGAGCCAGAGCTTGGGAACTCAATGTGGTGTTGACTAAGCTCATGGGGGCCCCCTTTGAGCCGATGCACCAAGTCACACTCAAGTTTCTCTCGTGGAAGATGGTTTTCCTCTTGGCGATCACCTTGGCCAGGCAGGTCGATGAGATCAAGGCCCTGTCTTGCAAACAGCCGTACATGTCCTTCCATGCTTCAAGGGTGGTACTGTGTACACACCCTACCTTTATGCCGAAAATGCCATAGGAGTTCCACCTCTATGAGCCTTTGGTGTTGCCTGTCTTCTTCCAGAATCCATTGCCACTTGCGTAGAGGGCTTTGCATTCACTGGACATTGCTCATGCCTTGAAGTTTTACATGGCATGCACAAAGGGTTTTCGGAAAACGTCTTAATTGCTCATCAAATTTGGACCTGTGAGTCACAGGAAGGCCTTGGGTTTCCATCTCCAGATGGCTCTCCGGCTGTATCATGCGCTGTCATCGGCTGACTAACAGACTTCCTCCAGGCCGGCCGAGAACCCATTCTACATCTGCAGCGCTGCTACATGGAGGTCATCGCACACCTTCATGCGGTTCTATCGTTGACATGGATTCCAGGGAGGAGTCCCGGGTCGGCCAGGCGGTTCAACGCAAACTGTTCACTTGAGGTGAGTCTGTTCCAGGGGTGAGTGTTTTTACTTCTGTTGAGCCTTGCCACCTCCCGTGGTTGCGTATATGTACTGCTTTGTAATCGTTATTTTATGACCATGTGAATCCATGCCAGACCCCATGCTGGAGAAGCAACAAATTACTTACCTTTAACTCATGTTCTCCAGCATTGGTCTGGCATGGATTCACATGCAAACCCTCCCGCCTTTCCCTCTGTGGCACTTCTTGTTTCACACTTCCACTTTATGTGCTTACCAAATCTGAAGATGGCCAGCAGTGGTGGTGCTTAGGGAGAGCATTGTCATTGGAAGGGGGCAGTATGACCCAGAGTACAGTTATTGTTTTTGAGGAGAAATGCAGTTTTCAAGCTCAAGCGAAACTCTTTTTCTTTTTACTGAGGTATCCCAGCATGAGTACAGGAAACATTTGTGAGCATGTCAATCCATGCCAGACCTATGCTGGAAAACAGGAGTTAAATGTAAGTAACTTGTTCCTTGCCATAATGTGCCCATCTGCATACCTTAAATGCCAGCCATTTCCATCAATATTCCACGTACTCACATTACATGCCAGGTCGCAATGTGACCACAAGACATGTATTAAAATCAAATGGCAATTACTCCTCTCAAATGCCGGACTTGCTGTGTAGTACTGTCAAACTTGAAAGAACCTCACATAACATATCAGGTATTGCCGAAGGAATCTGGGGAATCACACCAAAAATCAATCTCAAATAGATGAGACAGAATGCACTCAGTAACACTTTAAATTATTTATTTATGATAATTGTGTGCAGCAAAATAATCAGATTGCCTATTAAGAATGTTGTTTGATAGCCCCTTTCTTGAAGAACTTGTACGTTAAGTTCTTGGCCTTACCGTATTAGTGATACGAAGTTGACAAACAAACTCTGAATTCATTTACTGCTAATAATGCTTTGCATTGTAGGAAATGCGTGTAAAAAATTAGTAAAAGTTTAGAGGCTATTACATCTTCAAATTATTTTTAATTACATTTTGCAAAATAAATCCACTTTTTGGGAGAGAAAAGGAAAGCAACCCACATACAGATATGGTGACAGTTGTCTTTTCAAAGGTTCAGGGGCCAAACATATTAATTAAAATGAGAAATAGTGATATCGTGTGTTTATTCAAAATGTGATTATTTCAAAGAAAATCATTTTTTTACGTTTAGTTTAATTATATTTGCGGTCCTACGTTATTAACTCAGAAATACAGTTTTCTATACATGGGATTACTCAGTAAAGAAGCAAACATAAAACCACTAAGGCCCTGCTATGTAATGGTAGCCAGGAGTAGGTGGTGGTAGCAGCTGGTGGCTAGATTTGAATGACCTGTTTTTTTTACAAACTTTCTCAACAAGACAACAGGCAATCCCTTCTAGGTATCGCCTCTTTTGTTTCGGTATCTCAACATCTGTGCAGTAATGCGTGGAGGCTGTGATATATTTGGGAATACCCACCAGCGAGTGTTTCAGCCCACCACTGAGCGCCATCGTAATCCATGTTACAGATGGCTGTGACTAATATAATTCTGCACTTGCACATTATCACTGACCGCCATGTATGTGGTAAATCCCTATTTTGAAGTCACAAGCGGTAACAGGAAAAGTTCTCAAAATGAGTTCAATCTTTAACGGTACATTTTTGACAAACGATGTCACGCTGCTCTGCCTTTCATGGAGGGGAACACTGTACATGACCTCCCATGTGCAATCAGACATGGCTAGGCAGGAGGGAGCATATAATGCCAGTTGGACTTCGAAGTGTGGCAGAAAGATGATAACTACTTTTTAATCTGCAAGACATTGCTGGAGCAACAATACAACGAAAGACTTCTTAAGTGCCTCAAAATGTATCATCATATGGTCCGATATGTTCAAATATGTGCAGTATGTAAAAGATAATAAAGATTTCATGAAAAGATAGAAAAGAGTGAAGACGTATTTTGTAGGCATTTATAAAATCCCATGGAATGAGCTGTATGAAACTATTAAAATTCCTTTTCCTGAAGTCACCCTTGCCTCACCACTAGACAATTAACGATTTTGCAGGTGCCATTTGTGGTATTTGACCATGGCAAACTAGCAGGAATGCCAACAAAACGTGTTGCTTAATTTCCAAAGCCATTGATTATTGTAACTGGTGATTTACTGTTTATTGATTCACTCTGCCTCTCAAAGTTGTTTTTCACCTTTTTTTCTTTATGATAGTCAGTCCAAGGAACTGGCTTGGCGTTCATCGCATTTACAGAAGCAATGACACATTTCCCAGCTTCTCCGTTTTGGTCAGTGATGTTTTTCCTAATGCTGGTGAATCTGGGGCTTGGCAGTATGTTTGGGACCATTGAAGGTATCACAACGCCAATTGTGGATACTTTCAAAGTGCGAAAAGAATTTCTCACCGGTGAGTGCTTTTAACTTCTTCTACCATCCTGTAAATGTTTGTGTATGTCCGCATACTATTGGTTCTAGGGATTACAAGGGATGTAAATGCAAAATTATTAACTAGAATAAATCAGAAAATAGGGATGACATTTTACACGCAACAAATAGAGCCATCATGTTAGTAATGTGCTCTTATTTCTGGAATTTCATTTTTGAGTGATTGTGAAGATCAGGGAGTATTGCGGGTGATCAATTAAACAAGAAAGGTTATCAAGGTTACAGTCTGCATGCCAGAAGATGGAGTGTCACAGCTGCTGAGTCAAAACGATCCAGAATGAAACCAAATATCTGGAATTCCTGCCAGGTCGAAAATACAATAGGGTGTGGAGTGTACTTCCCTACTGAGATCTGGGGAATGTAATAGTAGGGGTCAAACACAATTTGTAGACCTTGATGCTCATGGATTCCCCCCAGTCACAGCAAGCCTATGGGCCTCAGTTGTTGGCCAGAATAAGACCATTTGACTGGGGCACATAGTTAGTCTGATATACAGTAGGATGCTAAGAGTTATTGCCTATTTGCTGCTCTCATATGATCATGCATTCCCTCAATGCCCCACAAACCACCATGCTAAAGCTGCCAGTTAGTTATTGTCTGTAACAAGGCTAATTGACAGGAACATAAGTGGGTCAAAATAAGTTACAGCACTCAGCATTCTTCCCTATTGAGATTCAGGGAGTAGTATCATGGCTGTACTTCACATCTGTGGCTAACAGAAGACTGGATATGTACACATTGCTGCATAAGCTACTTCCTTGCAGCTGCTGAACCTATATACTGATCAAAATGAGACCGCATTACTGGGTCACATGCTGGGTCTGAAATAAACTTGGTAGTACCATGTATTTCCATACTGAAATATGGGGACGCACAGTAGGGGCTTCCTGCAAAAGCATCTAACCCATTAGGTGTAGTGCACCCTTGATTCCCCAAATACAATCGCACTACATCTCCTTGAATGAGTCCAAGTAATTGGGCCTATCTCTGAGTTAACAAAAAATAAGTAGCTACGGTTCTGTGAAGAGCCAGTAATGAAACGCGGACACAGAGAGCTCATGCTTGGTTGGCAGGTCATGGCTAACTGTCAATCTCTATGAATAACAATGAGTTGTAAGGTGACAGTGCCGGTCTCTCATGCTAGCCATATCTGCACACTGTTCCACTCAGCCTGCTTGGCATTGGTACAACTTCTCTACCTTCATAACCAGCGCACTGTCACAGCAGGGTGGGTTAACAACAACAGAACCATCTCCGGTGAGCAGCCCCAACACAGGGACAAGGTCAGTGAAAAGTCCAATGTCGAAGAGGAGTGCCTGTCCCAAGTTTTAACCTATACAAGAAGACCTAAGTGCAGTGTTTGACAGGAAATGTCACGAGTTCAGTAATGGTTTTGCCTGTATTTGTCCATCAATTCACCATAGGATAAAAACATATTTGCTATTTAGGCTGTGGTAAGATGGTCAACATGTTCCGCTTGCCACTGATAGAATGAACACAAAATGTTAATGATGATGTGTTTGAAAGAAACACCTAAACATTTATGTCATTTCAAGCCACAACTAATATGTTATGTTGGCACTACCAGAGTCAGACCATTCATCACTTTCAATGAACCGGTCGGAGTTGCAGCTTTAAGCCCAAACATGTTGACACTGTATGGAGCAGACATGGCTGGTGTCCACCCCGGTGTGTCACAGGCGTGCTAGTATATATTTGGGCCCTGGCACTTATTTTCTTACACATTAAGCACTGCCCTACTATAAGAGGTATTTCCCTACCTCAACCAAAAACTAAGGGTCTGTCAAATGTCAAGATATCCAAAGCAAAAATATCCTATGTATTATTTTGCTCGAAATGTTTTTGGCCTTGAAAGTGCACCCATTTTCAAGTTCAAAAGGAAAGGCATAACTCCAACACGAAAGTTCCCAATGAATACCTGTTCACAATTCCCGGGGATTGCTCCCTTCCCCAGATTTTCTGTTCAAGACACTTAAAACTCCAATGGGTATGAGTTTTCCCTGGAAGTCCCTGATCAACAACAACAAAAAAAGTGTATATAAAACAATTCAGCTGCTAGTCCCAACTTCATAGGACACCTGCTGGACTCCCCTGACAGGCTTCTTCTCCACTTTAGTGTAACTCTTTACTCACAGTTTTGTCTTTACCTGGCATATTCTCATACCAGGACTTCTGCATGTGATTCACTTTATACACTTGCTAACTCGAGTTTGCCTACCAGGGCTTTCTCATGTGCTTCACATTTTCACTTGACACACTTGCAAACTTGACTTTGCCTAGTATATTCTCCTGCCAGGGCTTTCTCATTTGCTTTATTTTATACACTTGCAAACTTGACTTTCACTGGTATACTCTCCTGCCAGGGCTTTTTTGTGTGTTTCACTTTACACACTTGCAAACCTGTATATATCTTGCAGCAGAAACCAAGCAGACAACCATTAGGTCCTTCAAGAACTTCCCAGTTGAAGCCCTCACAGAAGACCTCACCAACCTACACCGTACAAAGACCGAACTACCCCAACCGAACTGTGAATCTCTACTGGAAGAACTCAACGCCACCCCCTCAGCCTCTGTAATCAGGAAACAAGAGAAAACCTGGTGCCACTCCAGCACGGCATCTGACCTGGCACTCCTCGAGGAACTCTGAGTAACCTAACAAACAACTGATCAACAGATCTAAGGCCCCTACTATAAGAATACCCTTGCAGAAGCCAAGAATAAAGGCACAGCCCTCTTCAAAGAGGTCAAGCAGTGCAGCAGACTGGCTCCTTCCTCTGGCCTTTTCCCTGAGCTGGCTGGCTTCACAGTCTTCTCAGCAGCACAGCAGTCCCTCAGTCAATACGGAGAGGACAAGGCTTTCCCAGGCCGCGTCTCTCTCTTGCCAACTGGTTAGGGTTTTTAAATGTCCTGGAACCTATCATGCACTCACAACCTGTAGAGCGCATCCTGTGCTTCTTGTCCTTACTGATCCAAATTGCTCCATTCTGCTTTCTCGTCACAGTAATTTCACATGCATGCAAATGGTACCCAGTTTTTGAAAAAATATTTACAGAACATTGGAAGGTATTACCAGTAGGTCCCATGGATGGTTGAAAGGATCTATTAGAATAGGCCATTGAGGCATGGGGAATTGAAGGGGTATCCCTAGAGGAAAAGGGGGATACCATGTCTCATCCGATGATTTTATGTCACCCCTCTGAGGGTCACCTCCTTCCATGTGGTCCTCCCTCATATAGCTGTTCCCACGGTCAGGATTAGGTAGCTGATGCTGTCTCCTGGCCACATGGGGAGAGGTTACCATTGTGAAAGGAGTGATGAAATCATCAGATTCATCAAAGCACATATTTATTCCTGAGCAACAGGGGCAAGGCCAAGCATACGATTTGCAGTGCTCACAATCAAGTGTGTTCTCTCAGCACACCAGCAGCCACTGCTCTAAGTCTGCCAGATAAAGTGTGCCCTTAACAAGGCAATTATTCAGAATCCTGTGAGAAAGTTGGGACTCTAACTCTGCCCCAAGGCCAAGAGGAGACTTTGTAATCCAGGAAAGCCAGCATACTGGGGATTGTTTCAGAGCTCTGAGCAACCTGGAGGTCATGCAGGGTTACAACTACAGATGGCCACTCTAACCTGATGCCATGCCCATACCTCAATGATTTGACACCTTAACCCAGAAACCTAGAGGGCCAGAAAAATGTTCTTGTGACAGACACACAATTCCTAGTGTACACATGAAGAGCTGGATTAAATAGAAATAAGATTAGCTCAATTGAACAGTGCAGTAGTGTTGGAGTAGGCATTCTGTGGATCCTCATAAGCAAAGGGAACTTCAGTGATTAACAGCAAGTCTGAGTCCCTAAGTTAGCAGGCATCAATTGGCCAGGCAGAAGCCCCACAAGCTGAACATGTGAGCAACACTGAGAGAAGTGTAGTGGTAGGAAAGTGTAGAGTGCAGCGAAAGTGACCTGCAATAATCCCAGTGATCTAATGTGTGAATGATCACAGTGGAGCTGGCATGACAGCAGCAACTCGGACTGATGCCTACATTGTCATTGGGCCTTGTAATGGCTTACTACATGAGGACATGCAGAACGCTGTGGAAAAAGACAATCTCAAGAACCTAGAGCAAAAAGAGCAACGCTGAAATCTCAAGAACCTAGAGCAAAAAGAGCAAAACTGAACAAATGAAAATGGGGGATAACCGATGAGAATTCAAAGTCCTACAAATGGCAGCCCAAGACATTAGAGAGAGAGGCAACAGGCAGGGAAAATGGGGCAAGCTAGATTGATGAAATGCAAGGTTGAAAGCCAAAGCAGGATGCATCACAGTAGGCCAGAGGAACTGCAGATAGAAGGACCCTTACTACCCGGAGAAGGAGAGCCCCAAAAAAGAGAATAGGAAAAGGCCTCTGACTCTCTGGCCTATTTGGAAAAATGTCTTCTGTATCTGCAATCACCTAAGGAGGCTGATCCAGTAGCTGTTGCAGAGATTAACGAGGGCTCCCTGGAAATGAACCCACTTGGTCATCTAAATTCATTTTAAGAAGGGCACCATAACAGTTACCAATGAAATAGGAACTATAAACCCCATACCAGGAAGAAATGGGCATGGGACCATCCTCCTTCCTGGATTACAAATTGCATGCTACTTAATATATCCCACTGAAGAGGAAATTGTGGCCAAAATGTGACTGGACGCTATATCCCTTATGCTTTGATTAGTTTGCAGAACACTGCGGGAGATTGGTACCCAAAAGAAATGGCGAACTATGAAACTGTTTGATATGACCGATCCTGACCATAGCACATTAGAATGTTCCCAGATATGAATTCTGTTAGGGGTTTTGTCTGAGGGCTATTACATAGTTTGTGTGGTATTTAGACTCATGGTAAAATGACGGTAAAATAGTGGTAGCACAATGTATTTATTGTAATGCCGTATATAATGAGACAAACCTCTGCCTCCCTTTATTTGTATTCTGTTTAGGGTTCACTGTAAGTACAGACTATTGGACCTCGCACTTATAGGGACAGAATACCACCAGCTGTTTTGCCGATAACCTTTTTACGAAACCGGCCTACCGTCTTTGATGGATCTGCTCAGATGTCAGCATGCACAGCTGAGACACACACATACATGCATCATAGGTTTTTTAGCTTGCTAGCTGGTTCCCAACCCTTACCTCCTACTTCACCACATGTGGCAAATATTTTACCACTTTTGGGTCCACAAAGATACTTACATAGACACAAAAATGCAATCCCACTGATTTGTTATTTTTACAGATGCTTTTTTATACGTGTTATAAAGTATATATAGGTTTTTCAATACACATATTACAAGTTAATATTTCAGCAATAGATCATGAGTCACCTTTGTTCACAATAAAACATTCATTTTTTCTTACCAAGACCTTGAAACCTGGTGCGGTTACAGAATGTATTGTCTAAGAGAAGAGACATAAGGTACATACCATAAAATATGTCAATTTTTCCCTCCGTCACACTTCAGTAATTCTCCATTACGCATGCGAAAGAAAGGAAACAAAACTTTGTTCAAAATAAATATTTATCCCTGACTGACTGATGGGAAATGCACACCATCATCTGCACACTCCTCAAAGTTTCACCATACTCACTTCTAATGTGTAGGATTTCTGCGTTGTTTATCATGAATGAGCCCCTCTAAAACGTCTTATCTGCAAGTAGAATGTTGCAAATATTTTAGCTGTTGGCATCCCAGTGAAAAGCCAGCAAACTCACTTCGACCCTTCAGACTTCTGCCTGGTATCTTGCCCTCTCTCCACAGGTTGGCTCATCTTCTCCATGCACAGCCCAGTTGCAGTCTTGATCTCCTCTCTCCACAAAATGATGACTGAACTCCACCCTGTCTTCTAGCTATATTTGTACCATAAGCCTGTCAATCTTATTGACCTGCCACTTTTCCTGACGTCGCCTGTCACCTCAGCTCCATTCTAGAATCATGGCATTTCTTTCTCCAAGCCCCATCCCTCGAGAACATTTGTATCAACCTGCTTCCTCCAAGGCACAGTAGCGCTTTCAAAATTAACAAGACAGCCAATGCATGTTCTTGCACGTTTAATTTTCCACTGAAAAACAGAATCTGCCATCTGAATCACCTTGCACAGCAATGTTAAAGGGTATATTAATTAATTACTGGAGAAATGTTATTTAATAGGAAATTGTTAATTGATTACTCTGGGTTAGCTTATTCAATGCAAACTATACAGATGGCAAATTCACTATAACATGCAACCTTTTTACATGTGGTCAGTGCATTTCAATCTTATTTTGCTTTCCTTACATACATTTCACTGCCTCAATTGAAAGTCCAGTTAACTGCCCCCATGAAACCAAGGCATTATATTTCCCTACATATTCCTGCAATCCCTAATTGTGTATTGGGTAAACACTGAGACCCTGTGGGCTTTCATCCCTACCAAATCCGAATTTGAATAAAAGTATTAAAACCATAATTTTAAGTGTCACATGGCTTGTCAATTTACTATGGAGGTAGAAGTGAAAGAAGACATTGACCAACCTTAACCTAGAATAGACCACAGATACATGAAGTAATAGGTTTTAACTGATTTATTGCCTCTTGTATTGCATTGCTCCGTTTACCCATCACTGTTTTCATGTTCCTAGTTCTGTAATCCTGCTAGATGTATACTTTACACATGCTGTTTTGTCTGTGTGGTACTAGTGCTGAAAGATGTTCTGCTTTTTTAAAGTCCCTGTTCTGTGATCTATCTATATTCTACCCCTCCCCTGTTCTCCCTCTTGTATTTCTGTTCTACCAGTACAGATACCGACACCTCTTCATCTATGTCTTACCTTGATTGCCCTTCTCTCCCCATACCATTAGGTACTTTGCCTCTTTTATTGCCCTGATTATTTTGACACTTGTAAAGCGGTCCAAACACTGAGACATCTGGGTGTGTTACAATCGGGAAGCTACTGCCCCCTGCATTCTGTAGTTTGAATATGGGAATGATGAGTAAATATAAGTGGGTTGAGCGCGCGGGTCTGTTGGATTGGTTCTTGGAAAATGTGTTAAATAAGTACTTGGGGCTGAGTTGGATAGACATTTGTATGACAATGAGAGGATTTTGAATTGGATTTGATCGTTGACCAGCAACCAGTGGGTATTCCGTCTCATCATGGTACTGTGCTTATTTGTTGGGATGTTAAGGGCTGCCCTTAGAGCATTATTTTGAATCACCTGCAGTTTGTCGATATTGCAGCTGTTAGTACCTGCATAAAGGGTGTTGCAGTAGTCTAATCTGGATAAGATAGGAGATGTAGCTAGCGTAAGACAGCTGTTGGATGACAGGAAAGGTCTATAGACATTGATGAGCTTTGAAGTATAAGCTGCCGCAGATGCCGTGGCGTTGACTTGTCTGGTTTAGGTGAGAGCTGAATCAAGTTAAATGCACAAGGTTTTTACTTCCTTGGAGACATTGATGGTGATGCCATTGATGGTGAAGGATTTGAAGGAGTCACATAGTTTGTTTAGACGGTTTTGTGAGCCTATGAGGAGTAATTCTGTTTTTTTCATCGTTTGAACACAGGCCATGTTGGGCCATCCAACCCTGGGTGGTTTGCTAAATTTCATTTAGTGATTTTGAGTCTGAGTCATATGTGCATGAACTGGCTATAAAGATTTGGGTGTCATCTGCCCAGTGTAGGTGACACCCAAGTCATTGAGAAGGTGAAATAGAGGTTTGGTGAAAATATTATAGAGGGTATGGGAGATGCACGAGCCTTCAGAAACTCCACAGGTGACTGGGGCTGGCAATGCTGCTGCGGTAGGTGAGAAGACTCTCATAGTTCAGTTCGTGAGGAAGAACAGTAACCAGTGTATGGCTTTGGTTGAGAACTAGGCAGCCGAGGAGAGATGTTTGCAGAATATGTTGTGGTTAACTAAGTCAAAGGCTGCTGATAGGTCTAGCAGGAGGAGGAGTGCTAAATTGCTGTTATTTTTCATCTCGTCCATTTGTATTTTTATATCTAGCAGGGCTGATTCAGTGCCACGCCCTGGACAGAAGCCTAATTGGTGAAGGCCTCGGAGGTTGTTGGCTTCCAGATGGTTTTGGATTTGCAAATAAGCTGCTCTGTCCAATATTTTAAGGAGGAAATGTACTGTTATTATAGGGCGGTGGTTTGTCAGGATTTTGGGGTCTAAGGTAGGTTTCTTCAATAAAGGTAGGACCCACACAACTTTGATGTTAGTTGGGACAGTGTTCATTTCAAATGAGGCATTGATTACGGTTGTGGTGAAAGGGGTACATTTAGCAGTGCTGTCTTTAATGAGCGAGGTCAGGCAGATGTCTCCCTGACACCTGGAAGGCTTGAGGCTTGTGTTGATTTTCAAGACTTCTGTTGTTGAGAATGGGGAAAATACAAATTCTGTACTAGTGCTCTGGGGTGTATAAATAGGAATCTGCTGGGTTTAGGAAGGTTTTAAGTTCTTCTTTTTCAATTCAATTTTTGAATGTATTAGGGCAGTTTTGTCAAGGAGAGCTTTTTGTATATCTGGGCACGAGGCAGTCTCTTTAAGATACGATTCTTGCAGTGGCACTGACGATTCAAGTTCTTGTAGAATGGAGAAGAGTTCCTTAATGCCGGAGTTGGCTTTGGCAATTCTCTTGTTATATGTGCCACGTTTGGTTTCTAGGATGTCCTGTTAATAGTTTTTGTATGCAATGGTAAAGATTTACTTGTCAGATTCAGTGGGGTATTTTTTCCAGTTGGTCTCAGCAGTTCTCTGAGTGGTGTGCATTGTTTTGAAGTTCGGGGTGTCCCAGGAATTTAGGTTGGCTAGAGGTTTAGCTTTGCGCATGCAGAGTGGCACTACTTTGTCAATGGCAGCTAGGAGAGTTTGATTATATACATCTACCATAGTGGTGGGATCATTGACAGAGTTATCTGGGTCTTCAGTAATAGGGTGCATCAGAGGTAGTAGTTTCTCTACTGTGATGTTACGCGTATTTCTCGATAAAGCAGCTGGTGCTTTGGGGGTGATATCTCCAGAGAGGTTCTTCAGGATGGTGAAGGAGATGACATAATGGTCAGACCAAGGACATTGGGTGTTAGAGAGGATGTTAGTGCTGTAGTTAAGGTCTGCCAAACCAGTTGAGGGTTCGACACTTGATATGTGTGGGGTTAATAAAATGGTGTGAGAAGCCTAATGCTCCAATGTATTGGTGAGGTTGAGGGCGTTGTCATATGTAGGGTCATTAAATCCCAGATTTAAACTTCACCCTCTTTGCTGCTACTTATCTTACCTAATAGCTCCCACGCCCAGACACTCCCACGTAATGCAGCATGGGCTTTGAGGTTTCAAGCAAACTAATGTGTTTTGACATGTTTTCCTAAAGTTGTCTGTATGGTTGGAAATGAGGGTGAGGCTGTATCAAAGGCAAGTCATTTCCATTATTTTACTTTAAAACTGTCTGTCATTGAAACAGTATGCGTTCAAATGTGTCCCCAAAGTAAACTTATTGATGTGAAATGTTACTTTAATCTTTATAGTGATTATACCAGTGAATAGTAAAGTGATAATATCAGAGAGTTCATTCCTACCCACTAGAGCTACTCCTAGGCGTAGACAGTGGGATCTTGCCCATAACAATTTTGGAATCTCTAACGTGTAGAAACCTTAGGAAGGACAGACACAAAATCAGGATGCCAGCTAGACCTGCTACCACCATGAGAGCACCATCGATAGATGGTGATTATTTTGGAAATATGAAGCTCTTGTTTCATAATTTCAGTAACACTCTTCATCAGGTAGAGATAAACAACCATTTGTACAGTTGAAATGTGAGACAATGGAGAATCCAGCATTCCAATTAGAATGACTAGCTCTGCACTGAATGTAGTGAAAAAGTATTTGCATACACAGTCCATAGTACCCAAGTTGTTTTGTAAATAATTTGAGTGAATCTAATGTGCCACTTTATCCCAAATTTGCAGTTGTTCAAGAGAATGATTGTCCATTCCACAGAGCATTTAAAATGCTTAATGCAGAAGAGAAAGAGTTACTAAAACCGTGGTCT
Organism: Ambystoma mexicanum; assembly: GCF_040938575.1. Taxonomy (NCBI): domain Eukaryota; kingdom Metazoa; phylum Chordata; class Amphibia; order Caudata; family Ambystomatidae; genus Ambystoma; species Ambystoma mexicanum. Next base: position 818,248,735 of record NC_090936.1, on the reverse strand, counting down.
TAATCATTGGGAGCTAGGATTATTTTGGGAGGGGGTAGAATACAATCTGAAAGGTGATGAGAAGGCTATATATCACCTTTTCCTAAGTCGACCCTTCCTACAAACAGTGACAGACCTTGCCCACTTCTATCTTACTGCGACTCATTTGGTTCTGGCCACTAACTTGTAAAGGTTTGTGTTGACCAGGTTTAATTGGCCTGATATTAATCAACAGTGTGACATTGCTGCTCTGACTCCACTATTTGCCCAAAAAAAATGTGCAGTCTACTTCAGCCACTCCCAGCAATTGAGATACCCTTCATCAGAAACGGTATGGGTAGTTTTGGACCATTAGAGGCCGGGGAAGAGGTACATTTAGTTATTTTTGATTATGTAGCATAGTATCTTGAGTATTTTCACTTTCCTTTTCTCACTTATCAGAATATCTTGAAACATTGAGTTTTGACAGACCAGATGTCTCTCTTTGTATGAAACTGATGGAATTGATGAAGACTTTCCTGAAAATCAAAAAACTCAGGATGATCGTTTATCACCTTAAATGTACAGAATGTTCAAACATTTAAAGACTGCATTCAATAACATATTCAGCATGCTGTTAAAAACAATGGGAACTCCTGGCATAAATTAGTGTTTGCAGAGTGTGGTGGAGTGAGGAAGTTTGTCTAGAACAACCAGTAACTCTTCTATTCCTATTCCTGGAGGTGGACCTACTGCTTAAAATACACACTGCAGACGCAGAGCGTCCGCAGTGTGTTTGCAGAGTGAGGTGGAGTGAGGAAGTCTGTCTAGAGCTCCCAGTAACTCTTCTATTCCTATTCCTGGAGGTGGACCTACTGCTTAAAATAGACACTCCAGACATGGAGCGTCCGCGGAGTGTTAGAAGAGTGTGGTGGAGTGAGGAAGTCTGTCTAGAGCTCCCAGTAAGCCTTCTATTATTATTCCTGGAGGTGGATCTAATGCTTAAAATACAAACTCCAGATGCGGAGGGTCCACGGAGTGTTTGCAGAGCGTTCGCAACAAGTACACTGCAAGACACCATGGAACCAGGCTTGGTACCTCGCACATGGAGCAAAAAAAAACTGCCTGGTTTAAACAACAAAATTGGTATCTGTTGTGAAGAATCCGTACTGCACTTTAAGAGCAATGGGGCACCCAGCCAGTCACAGAGAGGAATATTGCAGAACGCCTCACTCCTGTGCTGGATCGACTTGACAAGCTCATCACAAAACTATAAAAGATTGAAGAGTAGTGAGTATGACACCTTTACCGTGCGCTATTGACCATATTATAGTAATATTAAAATAGTAAGTAGTTGCAGGTGATAATCCGGCAGCGAGGATCCCAAAAACAAAACCAACCCACTGGGATTTGTATCATGAAAATTATCTAAATTACGTTTTGGGATGAGAACTCACGCTCAGGAATAAATTCTAAAATGATCAATGTCAGTATGTTGGATTCTCTGTGTATCTAAATTTGATTCCACAAAGCAATGGATACAAAGTTCTCCTGGCTCAAATTATCCTGTTTTATTGCTTATCAAGAAAAACAGCCGACACGTGTTTTGATCTCCCTGGTCGTCCTCAAGGCTGTAAACAATCACAAAATTCATACAAATCAAAATGTTTCATATTCATACGAATCAATACGTTTCATATTGTGTGCACAAACACAATTTTGATCCATGAAATGGTGAGATTACAAACACGTAGTGAATAATTATGAAATGGCATTGAAAATAAATGTTTTATGAAAAAATTATTTTGAAAAAATTATTATATATAAAAGAGACATATCACACAAAGGGGTTTCAGATGAAGAGTTACAACATATCCCAAAAGATGGCACTATGAGAGAGCCCTTGCAACCAACTAAAACATCTATGCTTCAGTCCAGGAGATCTAAGCGTACTATCACAGAAGAGATACACATAAGTTAATGTTGCAAAAGCCAAACCCTTAAGGCAAGATGAAAAAGATGACTGTACCTTGCATAAAACTAGAAGTGAACTCCCGATGATAAAACGAAACCAGTATGTGAAACATTTGACGGGCGAAGAAGAAAGAACCCAAGTATCGGAAGCTAGCCTATCTCCCATCTGAAATCGAGATTGAAGAAGTAGAAATACTCAAAGAGCGCCCTTACTTGAGACAGAAAATCTGGGAACACATACAGGAGTCTGTTGAATCAGAAATCTTCCGGTCAAACAGTGAGTTATGTGCTAATATGCAAGCCGCCATCGGCTCTATGGTGACCATAACATTGGCACCCTTTTTAAAACTCTACGAAGGCCTTCCTGAGAACTACAAAGACCAAACCAATCTGTTGGCCCTAATGCAGTCTAAGCTGATATTTGTAGAAGCCTATATTGAAGCTACAAAAGAGAGGAGAGCAAGAGAGAAAGTTTCTGAAAATGTAATATTCAAAACACTGATTGATCTAATGGAGAACGCCAGGGAAGACAAAAGAGCTTTTCTCCATTGCTTCAGTGACACCATCAACCTACTAATAACTGAAAACTACAATCATTGTCGCTCTTCACTAGAAAAAAGTACTTCCACAGAACCAATTCAATCGCCTCTGAACGTGTGCAGCGCCACTGAAAGTAAAAAAAGAGAAGATCTCGTGTAGCCATCCAAAACTTTACAAACAATGGAAACTCCAATTCTGATTACCACAGCACAAGATCCAGCAGAAAATAATCTGCCAATTTGCCGAGAGCAAAGTCAAATAAAACCGAGCGTTAAGATCAATCCGCTAACAGGACATATATAGGGGAAATTGAGCTTGAAACAAAAAAAAGACATGTTTCCTATATTCAACACCGAAAATTCAAATAATACAAACAGAAAAGAGAAGGAAAGCAGAAAGAAAATCCTTGAAAATCAAAATAAAAAAATGTAAAACCTAATGGAAAGCCAAACCAAAAAAACAAACAAATTGCCAAAACAGAAAATAACTTCAAATGATGGCACCCGTAATGTTATTCGAAATCTCAACCCTTTTGAAAATTCTACTGAAGGAAGTGGTCCAAAAGAAACCATGAGCAAAAGGCAGGAACTGGAACAAGCAAAATCACAACTAGATGGAGAATGAGAATTCATTTATGATAGCAATATAAGAGAATCTGAGTCAAGCGAAACACCTGATACCCCTGAAGCGGCATTGATGTTCTCTGTATGAGGATGACAGTGTAGTAGAACTAGAAACCGAAGAAAAATTTGAGGATTTGCCAAAAGAGAAGAAAAACCAAGAGGAACGAAAAGTGATGTCTGACACTGCCAATCATTTCTTAACCTTACAAGAAAAAAGCGAATTTCTAGAAGAAAAGAACAAACTGGAAAATATGCAATGTAAATTGCTCAACATGATGATAGAGCAATCAAATCAGGATTGTGTAAATCAAAGAAAAAACTCTGATAAGCCACAAATGCTGCAAAGAGAATGGAGTCAAAAAAGACCTAAGACAAAGAATGGGGCGGCGAGAGTTCAAAGAGGAAACAAAAATCAATTACAAACTCCTACTGGAGCGTGTATTAAAAGCAAATGATGGCCTAATCTTGAATAGGGCGAATCTCATGAGGCTACTCCACAATGTAGCACAACTGCGAGTTGTGGAAAAAAGGATATAAACATTGTAGATTTCCCAAAAGAATCAGAAACTGATGGAATATGCAGTCACTTAGCATCTAAATCAGTGATGAATCTACTGTGTTTAGCGGCAGATGAGTTGAGGGTTCTTGGATTTGATCTTAAAATTTGTGAAAATTAGGCAAACGATCAAATTAGAGCCAAACTCCAAGCATGCTGTTGACCTTTAAACGACATCGCTAAGGAAGAAATAAATGCCAAACCAATAAGATTCTCACCTACAATACTGAGAGGCCCAAAAATATCTTGGGGTTGGCTAGCAGAAACCCTAGCACCGATTGAGAACAACTAGGCCGAATGCCCTAACCTTCCATCCAGCTTCTGGATTTCCTCATGGAACACGCAAGGATTCAGTCATTTATTTAACAACATTAATGATGAATTGCTAGAATCAGACATCATCTCCATACAGGAATACTGGTTGTTGGAATCTCCGAATCTGGAAGGCTTTATATGCTTACTAAATAAAGCGTATAAGAACCAAAAAGGGAGACCATTGGCAGGATATTGTAAAACACTGCTCAAATGGTAAACTATTTCAAAGTTTCTGCCCTTCTCCCTTGATTCAAATTACAATGCTACAATATGATTCTTTGTGAAAAACGGATAGGACGAGCTGTATCATATTCAATCACTACTGGAATACTAAAGCTTAAGAGCAGAATATCAAACTTCAGCCTTCCTTATTTGCGGTGATTTGAATATTGATTGTCTTAAAGAACAAACACTGGATGTTTTGAAATCGTGCTTGCATCAAAAATATGCTAGATCATGGAGATGGATGAACAAGATGAATATCCGTGACTTCTACTTGGTAAATGGCAATGTGCCAGGTGACATACAGGGGGTACCTACATGGTCCTCATATAACATGACAGGAATTTATGATTACTTTTTTGTTGATGGTGATATATTTCAAAATATAATATCACTAACAATGTTGCAAATAACAAAAAGTGCCATAATATTCTGGCTCTAATTTGCACAGATTCAACTAAAAAAACATGTATTAAAGAGAAAAACGAGCAAATCTGCCAACATAAAGTGGAAACAAATAGTGGTCTACACAGATTGTGAATATCCATAAAAAAGATTCCACTCCTTACAAAGACCATAAAACATTGGCAGGAGGAAATTGGATCGAGCATTGAATACAAATCATGTTTGAACGTGTTTAGAGTCACAAATGTGCTTCATTTGAAACCAAAAATAACAAGACTTCATCAATTTGATTTAGAACTAGCACATAAAAAGCAACAATTGACAAAATACCTTAGACACATACTTAAACAGGAGACACTGTGTAGTATAAGCAAAAGAAAATAAATGAAAAGAAACTACTGGAATTGGGTAAAGAGTCATAGAGCACAACTATACCAACAAGATTCAGAACAAATGATAATGGCAATCAATAATAAAAATGAGAATTTTTTGTCGTCATTAATAAATCAAAGTACAAGACTGCAAGGAATTGAACAAATAAATCCAATTCATAAATCACAATGGATATGTTATTTCCTGGATCAGGCCGGTCAAATGAATACTAATGTAAGTACCATTGACGAAAGCTCATAAAAAAAAAACATGGAACACAGTATTCGAGAGAAATTAAATGTTGATATTAATAAACAAAGCAAGCTCATCCCGCGCACCAGGCCCCGACGGTCTGACAAATTCAATCATAAAACAATAACCAGAGTTGTGGGCGGATATGTGCTATGAGCTATTTACAAGAATTATCAAGGCAAGACAGATCCCTGGAAAAAAGCTATAATAATACCAATCTTTGAAAAGGGCGATCAAATGAGACCAGAGAACTATCACCCAATATCCTTATTAGACGTGATTGGAAAAATATTGGCAGGAATTCTACTAAAAAGACTGAAAGAATGGATAAAAACTTTGGAAACATTTTGACTGCCAACAATCAGGTTTTGTGGAAAGAGTTGATTGCCGGTTAAATTTGCTTGTACTCAATCTCTTAAAGACAAAAACTATGCCAGAAAACCAAACATTTTTGTAGCTTGTGTTGACATGGCATCTGCTTTTGATAAAATAGACTGCCAATTGTTATGGGAAACAATGAAACAGAACGATTGCCCACAAGACCTGGTGGCCGCCATTAAAGCCCTTTATACTGGAACTTCAATGCGAGTGTGGTTGGATTTGAGAGGCAATTTTAAAATTAAGTCAAGATATAATAACAAACATGGGCCTTAAACAAGGGTGCCCCCTGGCATCTGTTTGTTACAACTTTTTTACACAGGATATAAAAGACAGGCTAGAACCTTAAAATCATGCTCGCCTCACATAGGGGGGAAGGCCATAGGTCATCTGCTCTATGCAGATGACTTAATTTTACTAGACATGACTGCCCTCAGATTGCAACGTAAACGTGATGCTCTCGAGAACTATGTTCAAGAAACAAACAAAAAATACACATACAGAAATCAGATATTATCATCATCAAAAAGCCCCAACCGAAAATAAAAAAAACATTCAAATGGTGCCTGAGTGGAAATCCGATTCCAATAAAGAAAAGCATGAAATATCAGGGAACTATAATCAGTGCAGACTGGAGTGATAAACCATGAATCTCACATCTTCAACTCAAAAAGGTTCAAATAACAGTGCAGGCTCTAATACTAAAAAGGCAATTCTGAAAATGTTCAATACAACCAAGACTACATTTTTACAATTCAAAGGTAATCCCGACGATAACATATGCAGGCAACACAGCGCTGAGAATTCCTTGGGCAACTTGCGATAAGCTTGAGGCAAGGTTTTGGAGAAAAATTCAGAAAATACCAAATTCAGTATCAATGACTATAATTCGGCACAAATTGGGTCTATACTTGATGCATGTAAATGTAGTTTGGAAAGCTCTATCTACATATGGGAACATTTCTGCCTTAATGCCAGTAAGACTGAGATTCCCCTAACAGGCATGCCTGCACCCTCGTTTCTTGTCACACTCTGGTCAGCCTCCCTTGGCCCTCTTCCTGCTCCCAACTGTAAGGCTAAGAACCTCAGGGTCATATTCAGCTCCACACTCTTCTTTTCTCCTCACATCTCTGACGTCTCTAAGAAGTCAAACTACCAACTGCACCTCCTCAGAGGTATTCTTCGATTCCTCTCCTTCCCCCAGAAGCTCAATGTCTCTAGAGTTTTGGTTCTCTCTAAGCTGGACTACTGCAACATCCTTTTTATAAATCTGCCGTCTTCTACTCTCCACCTACTGCAACTCTTCCAGAACAAGACTGCAATACCTGTCCTTGGCCTCAAGCCCAGGGATGGTATCTCTACAGCACTAAAATCTCTGCATTGGCTCACAGTGGCTGCAAGGATTAAGTTGAAGACCCTCTGCATGGCCCACAATGCCTTCTGGGGCCTGGGTCCTCAATATCTCCAACTCTCTCTTCGTAAATACCTTCCTACTCAAGCTCTTCGCTCCTCCACTTCCAACTCCCTCAAGGTCAGTCGCTTCTCCAAGCAACAGGTTGGTGGTAGATCTCTTTCTTTGGCTGTGGCCTCCCTCTGCAGTAGCCTCCCAGCCTCTCTGAAACTTGAGGAGAATCATCTCCGGTTCCGGGAGCACCTCAAGACCTTTCACTTTGCTTCTGCCTTCTCTCTTACTCTCCCCTGCTGATTCCCTGTCTGATACTGCACTGGTCACCTGGCTCCCTCTGATTTTCAGGCCCAGGCCCCTGCCCGCTGAGTTGCACACCTGCACTGCCTCCCGGCAACCCTTGCACTTGGGTCTGTATCTGTAACCCTACAGTCCCCCTACCTGCACTTTTGGACACCAGCTGTCTGCACTTACCCTTGCATTTCCCACCTGATGGCCACACTTCTTGTTATTGTTTTAATCCCATGTACAGCAATGCCCCTCCCCTTTCCCATGGCACTTCCCCCTCCCAGCTCCCCTGCACTTGCGCAGTCTCAATGTCACTTGTCCTATTATGATCGTTGTCTCTGTCCTCCCTCTGTTCCCCCTTCCTTGCCTCGTCGTGCCTTCAAATAAGTGTGTATAGGCGTGTTACAAATGCCATTTCATATCATATCTCCACCGCAGAAATAATTTTCCATTGTATTATCCTCCCATTTGGCTTTCTTGATGCCACAGGCATATTTCAAGGGCTGATGGATTATCTGCTAAGGAAGGGTCACGTAACTGAGACCTAGAGCAATTATTTATTAATATTCTCTCGGTATCTGGAATCAACGCACTAGAGAAATGTTTAACACGCACAGGGAAGATCCAGTTAATTAGTCACAAAATGTATTGTTCTGCTGAAGAACTAAACTATCCCTTTTTTTGGGGGGTGTCCCTAGGGCAGTGGTGGCGTTCCGCCTATCTAACAGGGATAGATAGGAAACAACTAAATCCTACCTCTGTCCCCACAAGTATGAGGGTTCCATTTTGGTGTCTAAATGGGGCATTCGTGGGAATCTAAAAGCAATTATCAACTCAATAATCTAGACCCATAAAAAGGAGAAAAGATTAAGAATATGAATATATGAGTAAATCATGATACTACATTCAAAAAGGAATGTTTCCTATTTATTATTCACTTGCTGGAGTGTGTAGCTAATCAGGCTTTTCCCTAAAAAGCACTGTTATATGCAATAGTCTCTAATTTCTTTCAATGCGTACCTCACACCCTAAAAGATATGCACAGTTGGCAAGGTCGACCGGTTTCATTTACTTTTTAACAGTAATGTCGCCTTTGTCAGATCCAAACTTCTATTTCTTTATGTATTGGGATCTGGGGAGCTTGTCTTTACTCTACTATACTCTTTCCAAGTGTTCTTTATCGTCATGCTTAATTGTATGCTGGAAGCAGAGGAGCACCCTAAGTGCCTTATACGCACCTCTCTAATAAGACTGCCCATTGAAACACAGCTCAATTTGCTTTGTCGACATGGGACGATTGAATTCCACTCATCAATATATTTGTTAAGAGCTTATGTACTGCAGTACTGTTAGTCAGGAAAGTTGAATTGTATTGGAGATTTTCTTCCACTTTTTTGATGTGTTTTTAAATGCCCAGCAGTGCACCCTAATATGCCTGCATGTGCAAAAAGGTAAAAGCGGGTATATGTATGAGCGTATCTAGAATGTGCTGGTTTAACTCCTCACTTGCACCAAAAAATGTTTTTGAGAATCTGGCTCCTGATTTTTTGTTCTCGCTGTGCTGTCATTACATCCAGGTGTATTTCCCTTTTAATTATTTACATATTGCATAATTGAATAATTAATACGTCTGAGAAAACTTGAACGTTGAATCGTGATTTTAATTTAAATTCTAACCCTGAACTCCAAATATCATTTTAATTGATATGATACTGTAGTATACATTTTCCAGCCCCTTTCATTAGTTATCTTACCATGCTTACGTTACGAGAGAGTGACAAAGAGGCTCCGCCTTATCCACTGTTGTGACCAAAAAATGGAATGCACTAACAAGAAATCTATACAAGAAAGAAATAATAAACACTAAATGGGAAACATAGAATAACATGATTTCCCAAACAAACTCACGCACAAAGGAACTTGTAATCCTAAAAGAGCTGGAAGCCCCTATTCCACCTACAGATAACTGCCTGAAAGACGAACTTTGGTGCGCCAATATTCAGAATGCCCTAGTGAACAAAATTACCCTTCTACAGAACAAAACAGTGGAGAAAAAAGCCAATTTACCTAACCCAGACTCAACCACCATCACCCCTGCGGCCGCTTCCAAAACATCACAATGATTCAGTTTCTCTAAAGTCTACATCCTCGAGGTGGAAAAAATCATCCTTTCACTAAAACCATCAAACTGTCAAGGAGACACATGCCCAGCACAAATTATCAAAGCTGCTGCAAGAGACATCTCACCCTTTATAACCAAACTAATCATTGCCTCTTTTGTACCAGGTACCATCCCAGGCAACTTAAAGGAGTCGTGGGTCCACCCGCTCCTTAAAAAACAATCCCTTGACCCCTCCACCCCCACCAATTACTGGCTCATCATGACAGTGCCTTTTCTACTCAAAATTTGAGACTGTGTGGCCTATCTCCAGATTCAGGAGAATTTGGAGTCTAACCAATTTCTAGGAATCTGCCAATCAGGATTCAGGCCCCAACACGGTATTGAGACAGCACTGATCAATCTCAAAACACAGATTGACATACTCAGCCCTGCTACTACTTCTGGATCTCTCTGCCGCCTTTGATTTGGGGGACCATGAAGTACTCTGCGATCACCTAGACTCAGCTGCTCATTTTGCACAGGATGCCATTATCTGGATCCAATCCTTTCTGAGTAACAGGACCATGAGAGTCTTCTCATCCTTTGCGGCAGCTGACCCTATTCCCATTACATGTGGCATGCCGCAGGGCTCCTGCGTTTCACCCACATTGTACAATATATTTACTAAGGCTCTATTCAATGATCTGGACCACCTGGGTGTCACCTACACTAATTATGCTGATGATACCCAGATCTTTATACCGCTTAATGGGGATTCTAATAAGGATACAGCCTTAGTAAATAAAATCTACCTCAACATCCAACGTTGGATGGCAACCCACAGTCTATGCCTGAATGATGACAAAACTGACCTCCTCATCCTAGGAAGCTCATCCAACATCAACAAACCCGGCCCAAATATATCTCCTTTAACATGGATGACAACCTCATTAAAGTTGCAAAAGAGGTAACAACCTTTGGTTTCTACATTGACTCTACCCTCACCTTTGCCCAACAGGTCAATGCCTTGGCCTCGGCCTTTGCATATACCTGCAAGTTGATGAGAGCTGGTATCTAAAACAAGCTGTACTACACTTGCCAGAGCCTTAATTTTGTCCAAGTTGGACTATTGCAACGCCCTTTACTGGGGCTCTAGCAAACACATCACCGACAAGATTCAAATCCTCCAAAATAACACTCTGAGAGCAGCACTGGGCATTTCCAGAAAAGAACATATCAGAGGCAAGGAGACAACAGAATTGGCTGACTATTAGTGATAAAATCAGGCTAAAAACTGTGTCACTAATTCACAAATGCCTTAACAATGCAGCCCCTCGCTACCTTATGGAAATAATCAAAAGAAAGACCTCAATCCAACCCTCTAGGACTGCAAACTCAAATTGCCTATCCAAACCTAGATTTAAACTTTCTAAAGCTTGTGGTAACACCTTCCTGGTGAAAGCTGCGCAGCTATGGAATTCCCTCCCCCCTTCCCTGAGAGAGGATCAAACCTTCCTCAAACTCAGACACAACACCATCAAATGGCTTAGAGAAAATGACCACTAACACTTGAATACTCGTTATCCACTTGTATATTTATAGCTTCACCCTCTAGCCTTGACTGTGAATTGTATATAGATTATTTGCTGTCAGTCCCACTGTAAACAATGTAACTATTTTAAATTGGTGTAACCACTGACGGATCGCTACTTTTTGTACTTGAACTCTGTGTGTTGCTTATAATATGTATATATGACTGTAATTTGATGTACTTTTATTGATGTAACTTTGTAACCCAAAGTCTAAAATATTCTTGTACCATCTCATTTCCTGCACCCTGATACCTTCAGGTCTGTTGTGCATAACACATACATAAACAAACAAATAAATATAAAGGACTACCTGATATTCAGGAAAAGCCTAATAATGTGTCTCTTCAGTGATTAAGAGGTCAAACCTTTAACCTACACTAAACAAGCAGTGGAAACAAAACTTTTATGCACAGACACAACATAAGGGAATGCCATACCAGCTCCCGACCGTCTGCACAACATTCCAGAAACTGTAAAGATTGAAACATATGACATCAAAGCATAACATGAACCCTAATTGAAAGCCTTCACTCTCTCCACAAATGTTCTAAACCTCAAAAGGGGATTTCTTCACGTCTCAACCAGTAATGCCAAACACTTCTCACCATAACTCAAGTAACAGCAAGACCAATATTTTGAAAGCTCTATAGAAACCCCAAGAGCCCTGCGAATCATTTTACTAAACCTCAATTTCGCTCACCTTACTCACAACACGAAAACACAAACCAGTCAGTAGCACATGACTTTTAAAAATAACCCTCTCTCAAAACTTTAAACTTCACAAACATATACCTCAAACTACAACTGACATATTCAGCCCCTTGCCAACACTCACCCACACTATATGCACACTATACTTCTGGGCATGCTGAATGGAGGGTAGACAACTCAGTCTTATATTTTTAATATGTGACTTTTGGTTGATAATGTTTCCCTTATGTAGAAGAGCGGATAATTGAAATCAATCCTATAGTATAAAATCATAAGTGACGATTTGGTGTAACATTTTTATGAAACAATTTCAAACTACAACTGACATATTCAGCCCCTGGCAAATACTCACCCACACTATATGCACACTATACTTCTGGGCATGCTCAACGGAGGGTAGGCAACTCACAGGATGATTCATGGAATAATTAGCGCAGCGCAAGTGGGCAAAAAAGTGCAAATCGCAGTGGAATAGCGAAAATCGCAGTGCAAGTGCGAAAATCGCACGAAAAGCAGCGCACATCGATTCATGGAAGGCCGTGCGCGAGAAAACCAGCGGATGTGCGATAAAAAAGTACGCGGCGCACGTTGGCGCACAGGCCATCTAACAGCGTACGCCAGGTCACAGCGAAAATCGCACAGGCCACAGCGAAAATCGCACATAGCGCGGCGCACGCAACAAAAGTAGGCGGAACACGGGCGTAACACTCGGAATGGGGAACAACTTGCCAAAACGTGGGCATCACAGGGGAAGTACAGGGCACAAGTGTGCGGAACGCCCACACGCTCGCTTACAACACGTATTCATGGAATAGAATAGGGCAAAAAAGCGCACGGTCAAACCAGTGCACAGGCACAAACACGACCGCCACAAGAAAGCAGGCGGTAGCGTCTCTGCGGCTGTAAGAAATGTGCGCCAAAAGGTGCGCCAACAAATAGCACCTATATACTGCCATGATGAATGTCCTATACTGTGGCCCTCCAGGACAAATGACGTGCAAAGGGGTACCCACAAACACGGACACCCGCTGACAAAAAATACGTGTTTGTGTATACCGGGGTGCGCGGGAAGTCTCGCACGCGATTTGGCCGGGTACGTGGATTTCAGGGGTGCGCGGGAAGTTCCACACGCGATTACATCAGGGTACGTGTATTTCAGGGGTGCGCAGGAAGTTCCACACGCGATTTCAGCAGGGTACGTGTATTTCAGGGGTGCGCGGGAAGTACCACACGCGAATTCATCAGGGTATGTGTATTTCAGGGGTGCGCGGGAAGTTCCACACGCGATTGGCCCAGTGCGAGCAGGGTACGTGTATTTCAGGGGTGCGCGGGAATTTCCACACGCGATTTCAGCAGGGTACATGTATTTCAGGGGTGCGCGGGAAGTTCCACACGCGATTTCATCAGGGTACGTGTATTTCAGGGGTGCGCGGGAAGTTCCACACGCGATTGGCCCAGTGCGAGCAGGGTACGTGTATTTCAGGGGTGCGCGGGAAGTTCCACACGCGATTTCAGCAGGGTACGTGTATTTCAGGGGTGCGCGGGAAGTACCACACGCGATTTCATCAGGGTATGTGTATTTCAGGGGTGCGCGGGAAGTTCCACACGCGATTGGCCCAGTGCGAGCAGGGTACGTGTACTTCAGGGGTGCGAGGGAATTTCCACACGCGATCGCAGCAAGGTATGTGTATTTCAGGGGTGTGCGGGAAGTTCCACACGCGATTTCATCAGGGTACGTGTATTGCAGGGGTGCGCGGGAAGTTCCACACGCGATTGGACCAGTGCGAGCAGGGTACGTCTATTTCAGGGGTGCGCGGGAAGTTCCACACACAATTTCAGCAGGGTATGTGTATTTCAGGGGTTCTGGGGAGTACCACACGTGAATTGGCCGTGTGGGTCCTCCCAGGTGTACGCTCCACAACCTCCACGGACCCTGCAGGCAGCCCACACCACGGGGGACTACCCTGCACCCCTGCTCATGTCCCGCAGGCAGCCCATCCACCATGGGCATGCCCCCCAGCCAACCCACATGTCACCTTGCACTACTGATCAACAATACATGTCTCCCACCACCCACACCCCCCAGCCACCAGGGCACCCACCACCAGGCCCCCACTCATGTCTCCCACCACCCCCACCCCCCAGCAGTGCAGGGGCAGCCTCCACCAGGCCCCCACTCATGTCTCCCACCACCCCACCCCCCTGCCACCAAGGACAGCCTCCACCAGGCCCCCACTCATGTCTCCCACCACCCCCATCCCCCTGCCACCATGGGCAGCCTCCACCAGGCCCCCACCCATGTCTCCCACCACCCTCACCCCCCTGCCACCATGGGCAGCCTCCACCAGGCCCCCACTCATGTCTCCCACCACCCCCACCCCCCAGCAGTGCAGGGGCAGCCTCCACCAGGCCCCCACTCATGTCTCCCACCACCCCCACCCCCCTGCCACCATGGCCACCCTCCACCAGGCCCCCACTCATGTCTCCCACCACCCCCACCCCCTGCCACCATGGGCAGCCCCCACCAGGCCCCCACCCATGTCTCCCACCACCCCCACCCCCCTGCCACCATGGGCAGCCTCCACCAGGCCCCCACTCATGTCTCCCACCACCCCCACACCCCTGCCACCATGGGCAGCCTCCACCAGGCCCCCACTCATGTCTCCAACCACCCCCACCCCCCTGCCACCATGGGCAGCCTCCACCAGGCCCCCACCCATGTCTCCCACCACCCCCACCCCCACCCCCCTGCCACCATGGGCAGCCTCCACCAGGCCCCCACTCATGTCTCCCACCACCCCCACCCCCCAGCAGTGCAGGGGCAGCCTCCACCAGGCCCCCACTCATGTCTCCCACCACCCCCACCCCCCAGCAGTGCAGGGGCAGCCTCCACCAGGCCCCCACTCATGTCTCCCACCACCCCCACCCCCCTGCCACCATGGGCAGCCTCCACCAGGCCCCCACTCATGTCTCCCACCACCCCCACCCCCCTGCCACCATGGGCAGCCTCCACCAGGCCCCCACCCATGTCTCCCACCACCCCCACCCCCCAGCAGTGCAGGGGCAGCCTCCACCAGGCCCCCACCCATGTCTCCCACCACCCCCACCCCCCAGCAGTGCAGGGGCAGCCTCCACCAGGCCCCCACCCATGTCTCCCACCACCCCCACCCCCCAGCAGTGCAGGGGCAGCCTCCACCAGGCCCCCACTCATGTCTCCCACCACCCCCACCCCCCAGCAGTGCAGGGGCAGCCTCCACCAGGCCCCCACTCATGTCTCCCACCACCCCACCCCCCAGCAGTGCAGGGGCACCCTCCACCAGGCCCCCACTCATGTCTCCCACCACCCCCACCCCCCAGCAGTGCAGGGGCACCCCCCACCAGGCCCCCACTCATGTCTCCCACCACCCCACCCCCCTGCCACCATGGGCAGCCTCCACCAGGCCCCCACTCATGTCTCCCACCACCCCCACCCCCCAGCAGTGCAGGGGCACCCTCCCCCAGGCCCCCACTCATGTCTCCCACCACCCCACCCCCCTGGCACCATGGGCAGCCTCCACCAGGCCCCCACCCATGTCTCCCACCACCCCCACCCCCCAGCAGTGCAGGGGCAGCCTCCACCAGGCCCCCACTCATGTCTCCCACCACCCCACCCCCCTGCCACCATGGGCAGCCTCCACCAGGCCCCCACTCATGTCTTCCACCACCCCCACCCCCCAGCAGTGCAGGGGCAGCCTCCACCAGGCCCCCACTCATGTCTCCCACCACCCCACCCCCCTGGCACCATGGGCAGCCTCCACCAGGCCCCCACCCATGTCTCCCACCACCCCCACCCCCCAGCAGTGCAGGGGCAGCCTCCACCAGGCCCCCACTCATGTCTCCCACCACCCCACCCCCCTGCCACCATGGGCAGCCTCCACCAGGCCCCCACTCATGTCTTCCACCACCCCCACCCCCCAGCAGTGCAGGGGTAGCCTCCACCAGGCCCCCACTCATGTCTCCCACCACCCCCACCCCCCTGCCACCATGGGCAGCCTCCACCAGGCCCCCACCCATGTCTCCCACAACCCCCACCCCCCTGCCACCATGGGCAGCCTCCACCAGGCCCCCACTCATGTCTCCCACCACCCCCACCCCCCAGCAGTGCAGGGGCAGCCTCCACCAGGCCCCCACTCATGTCTCCCACCACCCCACCCCCCAGCAGTGCAGGGGCAGCCTCCACCAGGCCCCCACTCATGTCTCCCACCACCCCACCCCCTTGCCACCATGGGCAGCCTCCACCAGGCCCCCACTCATGTCTCCCACCACCCCCACCCCCCAGCAGTGCAGGGGCAGCCTCCACCAGGCCCCCACTCATGTCTCCCACCACCCCCACCCCCCTGCCACCATGGGCAGGCTCCACCATGCCCCCATCCATGTCTCCCACCACCCCCACCCCCCTGCCACCATGGGCAGCCTCCACCAGGCCCCCACTCATGTCTCCCACCACCCCCACCCCCCAGCAGTGCAGGGACACCCTCCACCAGGCCCCCACTCATGTCTCCCACCACCCCACCCCCCTGCCACTATGGGCAGCCTCCACCAGGCCCCCACTCATGTCTCCCACCACCCCCACCCCCCAGCAGTGCAGGGGCACCCTCCACCAGGCCCCCACTCATGTCTCCCACCACCCCACCCCCCTGGCACCATGGGCAGCCTCCACCAGGCCCCCACTCATGTCTCCCACCACCCCCACCCCCCAGCAGTGCAGGGGCAGCCTCCACGAGGCCCCCACTCATGTCTCCCACCACCCCACCCTCCTGACACCATGGGCAGCCTCCACCAGGCCCCCACTCATGTCTCCCACCACCCCCACCCCCCAGCAGTGCAGGGGCAGCCTCCACCAGGCCCCCACTCATGTCTCCCACCACCCCCACCCCCCTGCCACCATGGGCAGCCTCCACCAGGCCCCCACCCATGTCTCCCACCACCCCCACCCCCCTGCCACAATGGGCAGCCTCCACCAGGCCCCCACAAATGTCTCCCACCACCCCCACCCCCTAGCAGTGCAGGGGCAGCCTCCACCAGGCCCCCACTCATGTCTCCCACCACCCCACCCCCCAGCAGTGCAGGGGCAGCCTCCACCAGGCCCCCACTCATGTCTCCCACCACCCCACCCCCCTGCCACCATGGGCAGCCTCCACCAGGCCCCCACTCATGTCTCCCACCACCCCCACCCCCCAGCAGTGCAGGGGCAGCCTCCACCAGGCCCCCACTCATGTCTCCCACCACCCCCACCCCCCTGCCACCATGGGCAGCCTCCACCAGGACCCCACTCATGTCTTCCACCACCCCCACCCCCCAGCAGTGCAGGGGCAGCCTCCACCAGGCCCCCACTCATGTCTCCCACCACCCCACCCCCCTGGCACCATGGGCAGCCTCCACCAGGCCCCCACCCATGTCTCCCACCACCCCCACCCCCCAGCAGTGCAGGGGCAGCCTCCACCAGGCCCCCACTCATGTCTCCCACCACCCCACCCCCCTGCCACCATGGGCAGCCTCCACCAGGCCCCCACTCATGTCTTCCACCACCCCCACCCCCCAGCAGTGCAGGGGCAGCCTCCACCAGGCCCCCACTCATGTCTCCCACCACCCCCACCCCCTGCCACCATGGGCAGCCTCCACCAGGCCCCCACCCATGTCTCCCACAACCCCCACCCCCCTGCCACCATGGGCAGCCTCCACCAGGCCCCCACTCATGTCTCCCACCACCCCCACCCCCCAGCAGTGCAGGGGCAGCCTCCACCAGGCCCCCACTCATGTCTCCCACCACCCCACCCCCCAGCAGTGCAGGGGCAGCCTCCACCAGGCCCCCACTCATGTCTCCCACCACCCCACCCCCTTGCCACCATGGGCAGCCTCCACCAGGCCCCCACTCATGTCTCCCACCACCCCCACCCCCCAGCAGTGCAGGGGCAGCCTCCACCAGGCCCCCACTCATGTCTCCCACCACCCCCACCCCCCTGCCACCATGGGCAGGCTCCACCATGCCCCCATCCATGTCTCCCACCACCCCCACCCCCCTGCCACCATGGGCAGCCTCCACCAGGCCCCCACTCATGTCTCCCACCACCCCCACCCCCCAGCAGTGCAGGGACACCCTCCACCAGGCCCCCACTCATGTCTCCCACCACCCCACCCCCCTGCCACTATGGGCAGCCTCCACCAGGCCCCCACTCATGTCTCCCACCACCCCCACCCCCCAGCAGTGCAGGGGCACCCTCCACCAGGCCCCCACTCATGTCTCCCACTCCACCAGGCCCCCACTCATGTCTCCCACCACCCCCACCCCCCAGCAGTGCAGGGGCAGCCTCCACCAGGCCCCCACTCATGTCTCCCACCACCCCCACCCCCCTGCCACCATGGGCAGCCTCCACCAGGCCCCCACCCATGTCTCCCACCACCCCCACCCCCCTGCCACAATGGGCAGCCTCCACCAGGCCCCCACTCATGTCCCCCACCACCCCCACCCCCCAGCAGTGCAGGGGCAGCCTCCACCAGGCCCCCACTCATGTCTCCCACCACCCCACCCCCCAGCAGTGCAGGGGCAGCCTCCACCAGGCCCCCACTCATGTCTCCCACCACCCCACCCCCCTGCCACCATGGGCAGCCTCCACCAGGCCCCCACTCATGTCTCCCACCACCCCCACCCCCCAGCAGTGCAGGGGTAGCCTCCACCAGGCCCCCACTCATGTCTCCCACCACCCCCACCCCCCTGCCACCATGGGCAGTCTCCACCAGGCCCCCACTCATGTCTCCCACCACCCCCACCCCCCAGCAGTGCAGGGGCAGCCTCCACCAGGCCCCCACTCATGTCTCCCACCACCCCACCCCCCAGCAGTGCAGGGGCAGCCTCCACCAGGCCCCCACCCATGTCTCCCACCACCCCCACCCCCCTGCCACCATGGGCAGCCTCCACCAGGCCCCCACTCATGTCTCCCACCACCCCCACCCCCAGCAGTGCAGGGGCACCCTCCACCAGGCCCCCAGTCATGTCTCCCACCACCCCACCCCCCAGCAGTGCAGGGGCAGCCTCCACCAGGCCCCCACTCATGTCTCCCACCACCCCACCCCCCTGCCACCATGGGCAGCCTCCACCAGGCCCCCACTCATGTCTCCCACCACCCCCAACCCCCTGCCACCATGGGCAGCCTCCACCAGGTCCCCACCCATGTCTCCCACCACCCCCACCCCCCTGCCACCATGGGCAGCCTCCACCAGGCCCCCACTCATGTCTCCCACCACCCCCACCCCCCAGCAGTGCAGGGGCAGCCTCCACCAGGCCCCCACTCATGTCTCCCACCACCCCACCCCCCAGCAGTGCAGGGGCACCCTCCACCAGGCCCCCACTCATGTCTACCACCACCCCCACCCCCCAGCCACCAGGTGCACCCTCCACCAGGCCCCCACTCATGTCTCCCACCACCCTCACCCCCCAGCAGTGCAGGGGCAGCCTCCACCAGGCCCCCACTCATGTCTCCCACCACCCCCACCCCCCAGCAGTGCAGGGGCAGCCTCCACCAGGCCCCCACTCATGTTTCCCACCACCCCCACCCCCCTGCCACCATGGGCAGCCCCCACCAGGTCCTCACAATCCCCAATCATGTGCGTAATGGTCAGCCTCCACAGCCAAAAAGTCCTACCAAGTAACCCATTCACCCACATGGAAATGGAAATCACATGTTACACCCCCAATGTTCATGAAGCTAATTAACCCATGTCCGTCACACACAATGGTTGCAATTGAATGGGAAAACACCCAACATGACATGCATGAAACCAATGAGATGATACCACACAGTGAAGTATGGAAACAAAATTGTATTGAAAAAAATAAAGAATGCTAAAGAAAGGAAACAAACTACAATGGGAATGAGAAAAAATAAGCTTGCTGTCCGTCTAAAAACAAAAAACTGCAAATCAGAATCCAAATAAATTTTGTCCAAAGTCAAATGTAAATAAAGAACTATGTAAAAAACTACCAAGTGTCCATGAGCCCACTGAACAAAGGAAACCTACTAAAAATCCTACCCAAAAATCAACTATATACAAAAAGTGGAGCAGTGTCCGTCGACTCCAAATCATAATAAGAAACAAAGGAAACCTAAAACTAAAGAACTATATACAAAGGCGGCGGGCAAGTCCAGCGGCTCACTTCGTGGTGTCCCGGGCCAGGGCATCATCGAACTCCTGTTCGATGTCCCGGAGGCGGTCCAGTTCCATGGCCCCGAGGGTCCGCAGGGACGATGCCGTGTCCTCCTCCAACCCCCTGCGGATTGCCTCGAGGCACTCGGCCCGCCTCAGGGCCCTCCGCATGGAGTTCTCCGCCCTGACCATTGTGAGCCGCGGCTCTTCCGCCCGCCGCCGCTCCGCACCTATGGCGTGGCCCAACCGCTGCCACACGGAAGACACTCTCTGTCCTGGGTCCCCCTGCACTCCGGCTGATGCCTGCCCCTCCGATGTCGAAAGCCCCGAGCCTTCATTTCTCCCACCATGTTGCTGCTGCTGCTGCTCTGCCTCTGCCCGTGCACTGCCTCCTGCTGCCTGCACATCCTCCGCCGGCTGGGGTGCAGTTGTTGATGTGGCCACCCCTGCTGGACCTCCGACTCCCGACTGTGGCAGGGATGCCTCCTCCACCAGCCTGGCTGCACCGTCAGAGGCAGCTCCACAAGGCACCCAGGTGACTGATGGGTGGGAAGATGGCACAGAGGACGACTGGCGCGTAGGGGGTCCAGTTGAGGAGGGGGTCGGAGCAAGCCCCATCAGACGGCGGAATCCGGCCTGGGTGACCTGTCCCAGCAGGCTGACGTGGTCAACGAGCCATTGGAGATGACGTGCAGTCTCTCCATGAAAAGACTGCATGTCACCTCGCATGGCCCGTTGACGCAACGCCACACCAGCCAGGACAGGCTCAACAAGGACCTGGATGGCCACGTCCACAGGCAGAGGAA